>NC_136057.1:282348648-283646109 GCF_964261635.1 Lissotriton helveticus | reverse complement strand
CTTTCCGATGAGGGTGATGTGCTGCTGGACTTTGCGTGGAGCACGTAAGAATCCTCAAAGATCTTTACTTTAATTTCTGTCTATTTAGCTCAGTTAGGAAAATATGTTTTAGAAATGCTAAACTTTATATAATTCTTTGAAGTTAATTCAATTGCTTAAATTGTATTTTTCTTATTTCTTACCATCATGCTTGCTTTATTGCAAATAAATTTCATTTATAAGACTTACAACATATATACCATAATTTAGAAAATAAAATCTTACTTTTGACAAACAAGCTGGTCTTGGTTATTTAGAAGTATAGGTTACCTTTAGCTAGATCACGTCGCCTATAGTGGTCATTTAAATGATTGGGTTTTATTCTAATGACAATATTCTTTCTGCAAATGTATAAAATGTTTATAGTTTGTAAATAATGTATATATAGATTTATTTTGACCACCTGATTCAGTAGGCCCAAAATATATCAAGTTTATAGATGGGTCCGTATATAATATAAAAATTTTGTTTATAGGTTATGAAGTTGGGTAGCGTAGTTTATGATATATTTTCTATAGCCCGCTGGATCAATTATCTGGTAGCAGAAATTGATGGTTGCTAAGGAGTAACCAAGGTAACATGTTGGTTGCTAAGGATTGCGTCATGGTATGAAAATAGGATCAATGTTTTAACACTTGTTAAGTTCGTTTTTCGTGCCTATCTGTAAGCTATACCGGTATAGATTGTGTGGCGAGAAATTAGTCACGCAAGCCATCTGTTCAGTTTGTAGTGATATCGCCGAGTATCACAAGAGGTATCGCCGTGTACCATAGTGTTGTCGCCGAGCAGCACAGTTTTAGGGCTAGGTCTGAATCTTGTATAGTGAGGATTTTCTAAGAAATCAAAGCAGCATGAGAATAGGGACAAAGCGCCTTCCATAAAACTCACTGTGATGAGAGTATTAGTTATATCCGAGCTTGAGTGAAGGGTAAAATTTAACGTCGGTACATGATTATCTATAAACAGGTTAGAGTCCTGTACGGGTACATGTTTCATATCTATAAACAGGTGAGAGCCCTGTACGGATAACGTCGTTATTTTGCTAACGGTGCATGATTTCTATAAACAGGTGAGAGTCCTGTACGGATTTCGTGTGTGTTTGAATTTAGGGAATTTTCCGTGTAAAAGTGCGAGTTTGAGTTGTATTTTATGTTCAAGTGGAACTCTTAGAACTTTCACTTCGCGGTGGGTTCAGAGCAAAGCGAGTTCATAATTATACGTGTTAGAAGAGTGGGGTAAGGTTACTCTACTGACAATTGAATATTATCCTTAGTGTGAATAGCGCCGTCTATTCCGAAGTGTGGATACTTGAATGTATGTAAACTATCCTAAATAGTGAAACGAACAGATGTTGTCTTTATAAGTCATTGTTAAGAATTAATTTACACTGAAAAGTGTTCTTAAAATGGCGCTGTGAAAAGATTTTGTGAAGGAGGGGTAAGCGCCAGGAGTGAGAAGCGAGAAACCGCAGCTGCTGTGTACGTCACAGAGCCGCGCTGGGATTGGGTGACCTACGTCACAAACTGTATTCTGATTGGCTCCTGAGTCTCTGACGGCCTGTGAGCTGATTGGTCCTTCGGAAATTCTCCAAATTTATTGGTTGAGCAGGAAACTGACGTAGCTCAACTGCCATTGGCTTGTTGGTGTGTTTCGCGCACGGATTGGTTGTTTGCGGAACATCCCGGAAATATTTTACGAACGATTTTGTGAATTAAATTTAACTTTTAAAAATGAGTTATCATTTTAAACATGTTGAGAAAAAGACAACATTATTTCAGAAATTTAAGAATTTATTTTCACCTGACAAGAAAATCGAAACGCGAGGTGGTAAACTACTTCATAAGTATAAAACACCTGCAGCGTACATGGAAGGTGAATACGGATATCATACTGTCTTATGGTTCGACAGTTGGAAACGCTATACTAAAAACGATGGTGTTTTGGCTTGGCCTGATGATGGTTCATTTAATGTAAGAGTTTTAAGAAACTTACGAGAGAAAATGAATGCTCTTGTTCCAAAACCGAGACCAACTCAATTTGAAGCTTTAGTTGAGTGGGAAGATGAGATGTATCAGTTACAAAGAGAAGCTAGTGGAATTAAAAGACCTTCTAAAAATCCATCATGGAAAAGAGAAACTCATGAAGATAGATTACGAATGTGGAGACAGGGAAACATGAGTGAAGGATTGTATTTAATTCATGAAATGGTAATGGGTTCTCCTACAGGAAAATCTATGGAAAGTGAATCTGAGGATGCAATTATGGAAGAAATATATACAACTGCTAGAAATAAACAGCCTAATCAGCCTTTGAGACCTCCTAGATCATGGTCTACTCCGGTGGTTTCTACTGAAACTTCACCGAGTGCACCTCCAATTAATGAAGCTCCTAAACTTTATCCAAATAATTGTGAAATCACTGAAACTCCTAGAAGACCAGAATTTGAGAATGCTCGAAATGAGGGTAGACATTTTTCAATGACTCCAAGAGCAAGGGAACCTCCAAAAGATTATACAAGAGAAACAAGAAATGTTGAGGATGATGATTATAATGAATACTTAAGGTCTAAAGAAGAATTAATCAAAAGAATGACAAAAGGCATGGAAGCTGTCACAGTTCCAGTAACAATAGGTCCTGTTCAGCCTGTATTTGATCAAAGAAATACAAACAAAACTGGATTAACTATTCCTTTAAATACAGAAATTCAAAAGCCTGCTGAAAAATTTTATTCAGACTTGACTGAATTAAACACTTCTAGATCGAGAATGCCTGATTTAACCTTTAATGAGGATTTATCTCCAAAAACACCAATGGGTGCTATGTCAGATGTAGGAAGTCCTGAAGTCAGGGTAACTACACCAAAGCTTGATGTGGCCAAATTAAAAGCAAATATTGAAGAATTAATAATTGGAACAATTGGCCCAGATAGTTTAAATTACTATCGGGATGATGAACTATTATTCATTTGCAAAAGTATTCAGTGGAAAACGAAAAATAAATATGATCAATTAGAGGATT
Source organism: Lissotriton helveticus (assembly GCF_964261635.1). Lineage (NCBI taxonomy): Eukaryota > Metazoa > Chordata > Amphibia > Caudata > Salamandridae > Lissotriton > Lissotriton helveticus. The sequence goes on along the minus strand of NC_136057.1, from coordinate 283,643,052 downwards.
TAGCTGCAGAACTTGAAATCGATGTAAGTAAACAAAAGAATTTTGCAAAACATTACAGATTAGATTTTTCAGAAAGTGACATTGAGAGTTTGAACTCAATGGGAAGAATAGTTCACATTAAAGATTTGATTGTCTATATCAAAAAGCTAGGAGAACTGAACAAATGGAGAGTGAAATGGACCAAAAGGAAGGAAGATGAAAGATTAGAAAAATTGTCAAAACAATTTCCAATGAGAGAAGTTGCAGGTGGAGGATATGTTCATGTCCCATGGTCGAGACAAGACATTCTGTTATTCACAAATGATTTTCCTAAATTAAGAGAGAAACCTGTTGAGTGGTACAGGCAAGTCGATAGATTTATCAAAGTGTCAAAAGTTCTGTGGATTGATTTGGATGGATTTTTTGACATTGTTGTTCCATCTGATCTTTGGACAGAATGTAAAATATCTATTAGTTGGCCAAAAACAGAACCTGAGCGAATCAAAGAAACAGGTGCCCCAAATCCACTTGTAATGGATTTTTATGAGAAAGTAATTGTTTGGATGAAAAACAAAATTCCACCCAAAGAAGTTGATTGGGTTAAAATAGAAAGAACAGAGCAGGAAACAAAAGAATCAGTTCATTCTTTTTATGAAAGACTACTGTTAATCTTTAAACAATACAGTGGTTATGAAAAATTAGATGAGAAAGACATGAGTCATTTTATCTATAGATTTGTTTATGGATTAAAACCCGAAATTGGAGAAATGATCAGAACTAGTATTGTCGGATGGCAAGCACTATCTATAGATGATATTCTGAGAAAAGCAAAATATTGTAGCGATGAATTAGAAGTAAAACAGAAGAAGCTAAAGGAGAAAGCCATGTGGGCACAGGTAAAAGTAGCTGAACAACAGATTGCCAGCATGGGAAATAAGAACACTAATTTTGTTCAAACTGGAAATACGAACCAGATACAAGGAAAGTTTAAAAGTAATAATTTCCAAAAGAAATTTAGCCCAAAGATAGAGGAGCTGAAACAAAGATTACCTTGTTTTAATTGTGGCGAAATTGGACATTGGAGGGACGAGTGTCCTCATCCTCCTAGAAACTTAAAGAATCCCTTATTGAATCCACAGATGCAGAATGGTGTTAACGTGCAGCAACAGCTACAGATGCAACAGGGGTTAAATGAATTTAATATTCAGCGACAATTACAACAACAGCAACAACAAAAGGTGAATAATCGTCAGGACCAGTTGCCACAACCACCTTTTCCGAATTGTGGGGGAGTTCAAAAATATAATCCAAACGTGGGATTTCAGGGATGTGAACAGGTAATAAAACCACAAAAACAGCAAAAGCAGCAAAGGGTTCAAATGCAAAATGCTTCACAACAGTTTTTATTGACAGAAAGCCAAGACAGTGATTCTGATGATTATTGTTGACGGTGCCCGAGAGAGGAGGAAGAGTGTGTTGTTGGAGCCACTCTTGAGGTTGACCAGACTGGTCCTTATGTAAACGGGAAAGTTAATGATGTAGACATCACTTTTCTAGTGGACACTGGTGCTACCCGTTCTACTGTTAGATCAGTGGAAATTGAAAACCTACCTCTCTCTGGGGATACCATCCAAGTTGTCGGAGTAAGTAATCAGCAAATTAAAACAGACTTAACTGATCCAGTACCAGTTGAAATTGGAAATTACAGAGACAAACACAGATTTGTGGTTTGTAATAGTAGTCCAGTAAATCTATTAGGCAGAGACATCCTATGTAAAATGAATTGCAGAATATATTGTTCTCCTGAAGGAGTTGAATTACAAACAATGGAGGAAGATGGTTTGTACAGAATGACAATGATGATGATGGAAGCAGAAGAAACAAAATTGTTTCCTGCATTTGAAGAAAAAGATTTACCTGAAGAGCTAAAAGAAACAGTGAAATCTGAAATATGGGATTTTACTGGGAATGAGATGGGTCTGATGAAAAACGTAGATCCTGTTAAAATTGCATTGAAGCAGGGAATAGAATTTCCAAACACTCCACAATATAAAATGAAAACAGAGACAATTGAAGGTATTACACCTGTAATTGAAAAATTAATCAAGCAAGGTGTATTGAAAGAAATGAAGAGTAGCTCTTGTAATTCACCAATTATGGGAGTTAAAAAGGCTAACGGAACATTTAGGATCGTACAAGATTTGAGAAAGGTTAATCAAATTGTTATTCCATGTTGTCCTGTGGTTCCAAATCCAGCAGTAATTCTATTTCAGATTCCATATGATGCTGAATGGTACACAGTCATTGACCTTTGCAATGCATTCTTTACTGTTCCTCTACACCCAGACAGTTATGAAATCTTTGCTTTCAGATTCCAAGGTAAGACCCTTGGATGGACAAGAATCCCTCAGGGCTATACAGAAAGTCCTTCAATCTTTAACGAACTGTTAAAAAGATCATTAGAAGATTTAGACTTACTAGGTAGGTCTACGTTGGTGCAGTATATTGATGATTTGTTAATAGCTGCAAAGACAAGAGAAAATTGTGTAACAGACACAATAATTCTGTTAAATCGCCTTGCAGAAGAAGGACATAAAGTGTCCCCAGCAAAACTACAGTTTTGCAAACAGGAAGTAAAATATCTTGGTCACAGAATTGCAAAGGGAAAAAGACAAGTAACAATAGAGAGAATAAAAATGATTCAAGCAATGTTACCGCCAAGAACACAAAGACAGGTCAGAATGTTCCTGGGAATGGTAGGTTACTGTCGACAATGGATAAGTGGATTTTCAGTAATTGCGAAACCACTACAAAGACTGACCAAATCAGATGTAAAAGATCCAATTATTCTCAATGATGTTGAGATGGAATCTTTTGAAAACTTGAAAAAGAGCTTATGCCAAGCTCCTGCTTTGGGTATGCCAAATTATGAGAAAGATTTTGAACTGTATTGCAGTGAGAGAGAAGGATGTGCATTATCTGTGTTAATTCAGAGACATGGAAACCTAAAGAAACCTATTGCATATTTTTCTGCAGTTCTTGATCCAATTGCAAAAGCATTACCAGGTTGTTTGAAAGCAGTTGCAGCTACTAGTATCAGCCTTGAACAAAGTGAAGGAATCATTATGGGATTTCCTGTGAAAGTTTTTGTGCCTCATTCAGTTGAAATATTACTGACAAGAGGTAAGACTCAACATTTAACAAGTAGCAGATTGACAAAGTATGAGAAAATCATACTAGGAGCAGATAATGTTTCGATTTCAAGATGTTTGAATCTGAATCCTTCTACATTACTGCCTGATTCTGAAATTGTTGATAACATCGAGACAGAACATGAATGTTTAGATGTCATGGAATTCTGCACTAAACCCAGAAAAGACATCAAAGACAGACCTTTGCCTGAATCGGATTTTGTCTACTTTGTAGATGGCTCATGCTTAAGATCCGAAGGTGGTGTCTTGAAAGCTTCATACTCAGTTTGTACAGTTGAAGATATTAAAGAAGCATCATGTCTTGAAGGAGTTCGTTCAGCACAAGTGGCTGAATTGATTGCTTTAATTCGTGCATGTGAAATATCAAAAGATATAAGAGTTACCATCATTACTGATAGTCAGTATGGGTACGGAGTTGTGCATGATTATGGACAACTCTGGTCACAGAGAGGATACATGACATCAACAGGATCACCAATTAAAAATGCAGTTTTCATTAGAAGATTAATTGAAGCAATACAATTGCCAAAAGAAATTGCCATAGTCAAGTGTGCAGCACACACTAGAGGAACTGATTATATTTCCAAAGGAAATGCCTTCGCAGATGAAACAGCAAAGTACTGCGCAAGGAAAAATTATTCTTACAATCGGAATAGAAGTACAGAAACTGATTCAAATTCATTAATGCTAACAACTATTGTAGAAACATGGAATGAGATTAGAGATTTACAAAACGAAGCAGATGATGAAGAAAAAGACCAGTGGTTAAGATCAGATTGTAGACAACGTGATGAAGATGGAGTGTGGGTTTACAAAGATGGCAGAGTAGTTTTACCAAATTGCATGATTTCTGACATGGCCAGATTATATCATGGTCCTGCACATTTAGGAAGAGATTCTATGGTCAGACTGTTTAAAGAAACATGGTTCAATACCAAATTTAGAACGATTGCAGAATCTTTTTGTCAAAGGTGTTTGTCATGCCAACAAATGAATCCAAACAGAAAATCAGTGGTGGGGACAGGAATAATTGGTCGAGAGGGTGGTCCCTTTACCAGGTTACAAATAGATTTCATTGAAATGCCCTTACACAACTGTTTGAAATATGTACTTGTAATTGTATGCTTGTTCTCAAGGTGGGTAGAGGCTTTTCCTACACGACATTGTGATTCAATTACAGTAGCAAAACTAATGCTCAGAGAAATCATCCCAAGGTACGGTTTTCCAGTCACTATTGAGAGTGATGGAGGAAGCCATTTTGATAATAAACTGTTGAAGTTAATTTGCGAAGCTATGAGTATTGAGCAGAAAATACACTGTGCATACAGACCAGAGGCATCAGGTGTAGTTGAACAAATAAATGGAACTATCAAAAACAGAATTGGAAAAATGTGTCTAGAGACAGGAGTTAAGTGGACTGATGCTCTTCCACTTGTTTTGATGTCAATAAGAAGTACACCAGATAAAAAGACAGGTTTGAGTCCTCATGAAATTTTGATGGGAAGAGTTATGAGGCAAGCTTTTGTACCTGTAGGTAAACTGTTGAGCATAAATGACAGTGCAATTTTGGATTACTGTAAAAGGTTATCTGATACGGTAACTTCTGTGTCTAATCAGGTGGGAACTGAAGCACAATCAAATGACAAAGTTTTGACACATGATCTGAGACCTGGAGACTGGGTCAGAACGAAAGTACATCGGAGGAGGAATTGTCTATCTCCTAGATGGCAGAAACCTAGGCAGGTAATCTTGATCACTACTAATGCTGTAAAGTGCAGAGGATTGAAGCGCTGGATTCATCCAAGTCATACTATTCCAATACCAACTCCTGAGAATTCTGATGTTGAAAGTGATACCACAGATGACTCTGATTCTGAAGCAGAAGACAGAACAGAAGGTGAAGTAATTCCAGATTCTGAAGATCGACAAGAAAGTCGACATCTGGAAACTGTGCCAGTGAATGGAAATCTGACAAGAAAAGACTTAGAAATAATTGAAATAGATTCTGAAGGTGAAGAGAATCTGCTAAAAGGAAAGATAACTGAGGATTCGGTTGTCTATGTTGAAGACAGAGAAGCTGAACCAAAAGAAGTTTCAGACCAGGAGAGTATCAAAAGGCAGAGAACAAGCTCTGAAGTAAGGAACAAAAATCCGAAATCTGGGAAGCTAGAGGTAATCGAGGAAGAGGAGGAGAACGAATTACCGAGTACCAGTGATGGAAGACAAAGTGAAGTTCCTGAAGGAGTGAAATTGCCGTATAGAGAAGTTCCTGAGTCAATTGAAATTTCAGACTACGAAACTGAGGAAAGTGACGTGGAAGGTGGAAGTGAAAGCAGAAAGAAAAGGACTTGGAAATCTGAATTGAATAATTCTGAACCAAAGAAAAAGTACGTGAGAAAAGCAGACTACTGGCCTGGTGGAAGATTGAGAGTCAGATTGATTAAAAAGCCAATAGAACAAGTTGAAGAAATCAGTAGTCAAAAGAGTCCTGGAAAAGAGGTTGGAGTTGGAAGGAAAATAGAAGTGATATCAAGAAAAGGGAAGAGAATAATTAGACCAAACCAGAAATACAAGTCTCCTGAGTGGACTTACTTAGTAATTCCACCTGTTATAGACATATATGATAGTATTGAAGAAGAAAACGAAATCCAAGAAATTAGTGACAATGATTGAAGTACAAATTTATTAAATTGGCATAAGGCTGAAGAAATCCTGTTAGTTGACACAAGGTCGAAGAAAACTGTCTAATAGAAGAAAACTTATGTATGACATAAGGTCGAAGAAATCTTGTTTAGGGTTATAAAAGAAAAATATATTTTAAAAGGGGGGTGTATATAAATTTTAAAATTTATTTTTATTTTTATTTTGAGGCTAAAACTAACCTAAAAATGCCTTACATTAAGGAGAGCACTTCAAAATGCTCTGTTTTTAAAAGATGCTGTAAGATGACTCTGGTGTGTCTGCTCATTTTAGTTCTGCTCTGGTTGATACTAGCTGTGATTATACCTTTAGAAATGAATAGAGAATTACACAAAGTTAACTTAACAAGCAAAGCTCTGGTTAGCCAAACTAAACATAGTGCATCTGCAAAAGTAATTGATCATCAGCCTAACATTCATCAAGATAAATCAATAGGTGATTTTTCAAGCAATACTTTCACAAAGCTTTTGAGTGAATATGTAAAGGTAATGGATGCAAAGGATTGTTATGTGTGCGTTAAGTTACCCGCTTCTGTTTCTGAGGGAGTAACATATAATATGCTTCCTCTCACTTATGCTGTTACATGTAGTGTATTAACTAGTTTATTTTATCAAACTGGTCGTTTGGAATATTACTATTCAAATTATGATGAGATTTTTGCTAATGTCAAGATTGATAATGCTTTAAATAAGCATAAGAAAGCTAAACAATTGAGAGAATATTTCCTTGTTACTAATGAACTCACTTATGAGTATGCTTACAAGAATAATCTAACATGTAAATTAAGTGCTGAAGGGAAGAAATTTCTGAATATGGTTGAGGAGAGAAGAGCAATTTATAAGAGAAATGAATTAGTCAAGCAGACTAAGTCATCATTCTGGCAAAAAGAGGATGAGAAACTAAATGGCAAAATGCTTGAAAATATTGCAATTCACATAGACAAACCTGTTAGTGGAAAGCTTTGCATTAGAAGAGATAACACACTTTTTGATAATTATTTTGTAGGTGCAAGCAACTGTGAAGATACTTATCAAATTATGGGAGGTTGGGGATTTAAAGGTGGAAAAGATCCTATCTTTCCTGGAATTTATTTTGTTTGTGGTGACAAAGCCTACTACAACCTTCCAGACCATTGGTATGGAACTTGTTATGTGGGAATTGTTTTTCCTAAAGTGTTTCATGTTGACAGAGATTCAGAAGGATTATTTAAAATTCATAATTATGTAAATAGAGCTAAAAGAGAAACTTTTACTGAAGTTCTGGGAGATATTTTCCAAGCTGTAATACCTTTTGTTGGTATAACCCTAAATGCAGGGAGAATCAGAAAATTGTCCACTATAGTTGATAGATTATCAACTGACACTGCTGATGGGTTTCAATTAGTGAATGTTGAAGTTATTGCAATTAGATCCATGGTAATTCAAGACCGTCTTGCTTTAGACATACTCCTAGCAAAAGAGGGAGGAGTCTGTGGCATTTTACATGTCCAACATTGCTGTACATATATACCGGATGAAAGTAAAAATATTGAAATGTATATTAAGAATATTACACAAATGCATTCTGAAATAATTCCTTTAGAAGAAGAAGATTTTACTGGGAAACTTTCAAATAGGTTTCAAGCAATTAAAAACTGGTTTCATAATATCGGAAGTTCAATTCTTGGCAAGATTCTGGCACCTTTGATTATAATTATATTTATTTTTATTTTGACTAAAGTAGGTTGTCTGTTGCATAAAAGAAAGAAGCATTTAAGAGAAAAGAAGAGAATTTATAAACTCAGAAAAGAAGAGGAAAGGGAGATTGAGTTGCAGGAGTTACATAGAGAGCGTCATGTTAATTGCAAGGATTATGCTGAAACAGACTTTTAGGTTTACTAATATAATGAATTTGAATCGATTTCTTATAAATTAAATTTACCAAAATTTTGAGTGCTGGTGTGGTGATTTGTTAATCACCAGATGAGGGAGTTGATGGAGCGAGATAGAAAACAAAATTTTGTTTAAACTCGCAAAGTCACATTTCCATAACATGAATAAAATTATTAATGATTTGTGATATGTCGTGCTAATACAACCTAGATTAAACTTTACACGTGGGGGGACTAACATGTGTGCTCATAAACGTGCATAAATGTTGCATCTTTTTGTTCGTGCAAAATAATAAAATAATTTATTGTTTTCGTTTTTGTCATTACTAACTGCTGCATATTTAAAATAAGCATGTGCTTGTTTTGCTTTTTCTTGTCTGTGTGATGTCATTTCTACTATTCTAGGTGCATATGGGTCTCATAGAAAAACGGAGACTGGTAAATATAAACGCTGCTTTATTTGTTTGCAATGGCTAGGTAACATTTTGATTAATCGGGTGGGCTAATTATTTAGTAAACCATGGGGTGGATACAGAATATACTTTATTTCTTACATTAATACTTTTCTTGTGTTTGTTTTATACTAGAAATCATAAGTTGCCTGCTTTTGAGGCCTAACTATTTGAGCCGCACAAAAAGAGCTAATCCATATTTCTGCAGAAAGTCACGAGACGCCCATTCTGAATTAAAACGTTTACTAAAGCTGCATTCACAAAGCAAAAACTGATGAGCTGACATCATTCTGTCGGACATGGCCAAGGTCGAAAGTGAACTTTTTGTCAGTCCTTAACTTGGCATCCGCGGAAGTTGCACCGTAAGACTATGGAAGCTGCGAGGATGACTTAAAACAAAGTTGCAATCGCAGGAAGCCTCTGGCTTCACATGGAAGAGACAATGGTCTTTGTAAGACATGATTTTGTGGAACTTTTTAAGAATCGGGTGACATGTCACTTGTCACTCTCAGCCAATGGGACGTCGAGTATTTCTGAAAACTTTCCTTTGCTAGTTTAGTTAGCGTAGAAAGGTATAAAAAGTCATGCCCTTAGGGTTGGGCTGGCTGCTGCTTTCTGACTTTCCGATGAGGGTGATGTGCTGCTGGACTTTGCGTGGAGCACGTAAGAATCCTCAAAGATCTTTACTTTAATTTCTGTCTATTTAGCTCAGTTAGGAAAATATGTTTTAGAAATGCTAAACTTTATATAATTCTTTGAAGTTAATTCAATTGCTTAAATTGTATTTTTCTTATTTCTTACCATCATGCTTGCTTTATTGCAAATAAATTTCATTTATAAGACTTACAACATATATACCATAATTTAGAAAATAAAATCTTACTTTTGACAAACAAGCTGGTCTTGGTTATTTAGAAGTATAGGTTACCTTTAGCTAGATCACGTCGCCTATAGTGGTCATTTAAATGATTGGGTTTTATTCTAATGACAATATTCTTTCTGCAAATGTATAAAATGTTTATAGTTTGTAAATAATGTATATATAGATTTATTTTGACCACCTGATTCAGTAGGCCCAAAATATATCAAGTTTATAGATGGGTCCGTATATAATATAAAAATTTTGTTTATAGGTTATGAAGTTGGGTAGCGTAGTTTATGATATATTTTCTATAGCCCGCTGGATCAGTTGTACCTCCGTAAATATACTAGTATTTCTGCATATTCTGACTTGGCTTCCTCAACCAGAGTCGGTGACACTTATCCCATGTCCGCAGCCCTGGTCATGGCCGCCAGCGTGTTCTCAGTTTTTTGTAGATTCTGATTGAACCTCCTGCGAACTCCCATGATCTGTCTGATACAGGCTCCTCTGATGACCACCTTAAAAGCATCCTATTCCAGCATCCTAACGGATGCTGTATGGGTGTTCATCACAGAGAGGTCCCGAAAGCTTATTTCTTGGTCATGGGGGAATACCAGGTCTTCCAGTCAATCTCGCAGCAATTCCAAGTGGGGACTGGGGGAGGGGTGGTCGCCATTAAGAGTTAGGAGATGTGCGTCAAGGTCGGATAGGACCCGGCCTAAGTAGTCCACATGCTGGGTCATGGGAAATATTGTGAGGGAGCTCGGAAACTAGTCAAGGCACACTCGTAGGTTGTGGAGAATGGAGTGGAAGGAACAGAGTTTGGTCGCTGGGTGCCGGCTTCTCCAAGCGTCTACTAGTGCCCAGTGATTTGCCCAGGAACGGAGGTGCTCTGTTTGTGTGTAAGCCGGAGAGTGGGGGTGGTGGGGTGGTACCGGTCTAGGGAAAGATCAGTATGCAGTAGTAGTCTCCCTTTAGGATCCAGGGTGATGTCATAAACTGGGCTAGGGCTTCTGATAAAGAGTTTCAGAATCTTCCCTGCTCAGTGTTCGAGGTATATATGCTGCCTATTAGCAGTGGTTGGCCATCCAGGAGCCCTTCTAGGAGCGCTTATCCTCCCTCTGTGTCCACCACCCTCCGGGTTTACTGGAATTGGATGACAGGCCTGAGCCAGATCATTGCCCGGTTGCATATGCGGAAAATATGATAGCGCTTAGGGTGCCTCACCCTCGTCTACGCAAGTGCTCTAATTCGCCCTTTGTGAGGTGCGTTTCTTGCAACAGGGTTATCTGCGCTTGTTGGAGATTAATGGAGGAAAAGACAGCGTATAGTTAACGCCTTGTGTGCATTTCCCTGGACGTTCAGGGTGAGGAGACTGTTATCTGTGGCTAAGGCCATGATGAGATATTAACTGTGGTCAGGGGAGGGTGACGGGGAGACCCTTGTGCAAGCTGTGCCCCCACCCTGGGTTTTGCTGGTAGTGAATAGTTTTGACGCCGCACACTGTAGGAAATTGATTGTGGTGTATGAAGTAAACCAAGTATAATGCATTTTAAAAAAGGAATGCCAAGGTCAAAAACCTTTTAGTCTTTTTACAGACCAGTAGAAAACAACAGATTAGGTGCAAACAGTAAACATAGATGCTTCTAAGGATGTTCCTAGCTAAAGTAATTTAGTTGGTACACAACCAGTCAGAAACCAAATCTCAAACCAGAGGCTAGAATAGCATGTAAGGTACTGTCAGGACTTACTCTTTGTTGTTGTCGTGGTAACTGGAGACTCCCACGAGGTATCTTCCATAGGGCACTTGCCAATGGAAATATGCATCAAAGTCATTGACATAATTAGTCCACTTGCAATCAAAGATTTTGTTCGAGTTCTGAGAGCAGCAATAAATCTTCCACCTATGACAGAATATAGTAAAAATTGGTAATATTAACAAAGGTTAAAATTGGTTAAGGGACCATGGGTAGAGGTGAAAGGAAGTAGGAGAGATTAAACCGCAGCATTAGGAATGGTGAGGGAGGGGGAAATGAAGTTAATTAACAAAACAGTGAGAGAACAATTAAAAGAAGGACGTCAACGTTTTGGAAGACGGTTGTGGAGAGTGCTTAGAGTACATTCAGGAGAAAGACTGATCAGATTTTCGGAGTAATTACCACTTTAGGAATACTGCTGGAGAGTTAACAGCAAATATTTTTGTTAAATACTGAGTGGTAGCAAAAGCAGTAATTGAGAGAGTTTTTTTTAAAGACATGCTCTATGAGGAATGAAGCTTGGATCAGAGATACTTTAAAAGAATAACATAGGAGATGGTTGGAAAACCGAGACAAATGCTTCTTGACTTATTCAGGTGAGATCAAAGCAGTAATTGAACATTTGTAGTGCGACTGGACAATTAGGAATGGTTGTTTTGGATCTAAAAATGAGTTTCGGTTCAGTTCTATTGCTGCTGTACATCTGCTGAACCTCTTACAGTTCATGCGCGTTCTTAAGTATGACTCTTAACCGTATTTGTGTCGGTGATACTGGACACATTGTTGGGATGGGTGGGTTACCTGTGACAGTACACCTATTGAAATCCACCTATTTCCCTAAGAAGTAGGTACAGAAGTATGTAGTGATGGTTGTGGTTGCCAAAGAAGATAGACAGTGGAACTTGCAGGATAGCAGTTGGCTTGAGGGAATGGTGTTATTTCTTAGTGTTTTGTAGTGACAGTATGAGTTCAGTTTTAGGTCTGTGACAGTGGGTGAGTTCTGTGTAGCTGTGAATTTCTGTTAATAGTCGACATTTGCACAAGTCTGAGTTCATGGGGGTATGTTAGGCATAATCATCTGTTGGGGCTGTGATGCATTCATAGGTCTAAAGGCTGCTTCAGTGTCCACTAAATCAATTATAATATATGACGAAGCATCGAAACACTTTACGGTGAATAGTGCACAAATCCGGAAACAGCTAATAGGTTAGTAATCTGTGCTTCCTGTTCCAAGTAGAATTAGTTGTGTTAAGGTTGTTAAGTTTGTGCTTTTGATCTCTCATGCATATTGGTAATGGGAGTGGAGGGCATGTGTGCCTGTTAGTGGGATGAATTGCATCGAAAGAGGTAAGAGTCCTGAAAGCGTGTTTGAAAGTCCATAGAACACAGAAAGGTTTGGGATGAGTCAGAGAGTGGAGGAAAGGGGTGGATTTTAGTTTTTTTGTTTAATGATTTTCAAATGTATATTACACAATGGCAGTAACCACTATGGGCCTCATTATGATGAGGCTCAGAAAGCCTCAAAAAGCAGTCTCATTGTGGTTTAAAAACCAACAGCCTCATTACAATAGAGCCTGTCTGCTAGTCAGAACCCACATATAATCCCTATGGAAGGTGTTTTACTCCGACCGGATTACGATGTCGATTTCCGGCAGGGTTTCCATGCGGGGCTTTCTGACATCGAAACCCTATTGGAAAGCAACTTTGGGGGACCCTAGCAGTGCCCCCTTCATCCAGTGGCCTCTGGTTGGGGTGCGAGGGGGTTTCATGCCTGCATCGTTTGCCAGGCACCGTGAGGTGCCTGCCAGGCAGTGCAGGGATGAACACAAACTCCCTTTTCTGTATGGGAGCTTGTGCTGCGGCTGGTTTCTGACTGCAGCACAAGCTTTCCCACAGAAAAGGGAGCTTGCAACCGCATCATGTGCGGTCGCATCATAATTCAGTGGTTGGGATCGCCGACAGGAGATCAGTTGGACGCATATCAGCATTGGCGTCGGGTGGACGCAAGTCCGCCTAACATCGAAATAAGACCCTAAGTGTTATTATCCATGAATACACAGTTTCCACAGGAGGAGCATTTTTTGTTTTGCTAAGAAACTTGATGCAGTTTGATGAATCTTCAGCTCCTTCCTAGAACATTTTGTGGTGAATTCATCGAGGTGGGGAGGAGTAAAATGAGGATGCAGCATGCCAACATACTTTTTTCTGCATGCAGTTTTCCCTGCGACTAAAAATTTAAGAAGACATTTTATGGGTCCATTGCAGTCACACGGAGATCTCGCGGGAGCCAGTATGCTCTCCCCACCCCAGAAAAAAAGAAACCATGGAATGAAGGTTAGTGGCTAGTTGGCCACTCATGAGGATGTTTCTGCCTGCGGGGCACTGAATACTCTGGCCAACTCCCTGGGGGTTGACCACCCTCGTGGGATGGGATAGGTTGGTGGACGCAGTGAGGGAGGTTGGTCACAGATGTATAATTATTTCACTGAAAAATATATCCATACTAATATTATAAAGAGAGAGCCCAAACCTTTGAGGCGGGTAATCTCAGTAACCACAGCACCAATCACAACTCCCAGTACAGCATTGGAAAGGGCAGTTGCAGCAGAAGGACATAGGCTATGCAGACGGCCACCATATTTAATTTTTTAATTTTTTGCAGAGTTTTATATAGCGCGAACTTGACCCGAACTGAATCAGGTATCAGAGCGCTTTACATAGCACCAGTTACGTTACATGAGGACACACATTCATTTTTGTTAGGCACTGGGAGATTAAGTGATTTGCCCAGAATCACAGGATGTTTGGCGTCGTTACCAAGACTCGAACCCAGATCCCCAGGTCCGAGGTCGAGCGCCTTAGCCGTTAGGCCAACTCCTCTATACATTTAAAAGGTAAAAGAACCGTGCCAGCAAAGTAGTCCCTTGTAGTCGTGTCTGCGCTGTGCTGTGGGCGTGGGCTGGGGGGCATGATTAACGCTGGGGGCGTGTGGTACGGCCATCACATCGTGGGCTGTGGGCATGTGCTGGGGGCGTGACAAAAGCTGGGGGCGTGTGTCCTCCCTTCATGCCATGTGAGTCGTACATACAAGCGCCAATTACGTTGCTGTGCAGCATCAAGAGGCACGCTGGGGTCGTGACACGCTGGGGGCGTGAGAAACGCTGGGGGCGTGTGTCCGGCCTTCATGCCATGTGAACGCAATTGCGCCGCATCAAGGGGCCCGCTGGGGGCGGGTGCTATGTTCCGCCCTTCATGCCATGTGGGTCGTACATTAATCAGAAGATCGTCTGCTGTGACCGTGTGCTGGGGGCGTGACAAACGCGTTCACCTGGAGGCCTGGTAAGTAACGTAACTGCAGCCTCTCCTGCGCGCTGTTACTGAACTCTCTCATTCAATGAAATTACACGCGCCTGCTACCATCAACCAGGGCTCTATCCGGGGTCAGGCGGCGGATCAGTACACTAATTACACACACCTGACATAATCAACCAGGGCTGCAGCTGGGCCTCAAGCGGGAGAATACGCGCCTGCTAACATCAAACAGGCCTGCATCTGGGCCTCAAGCGGGGGAACACGCAAATGAGCGTGTCTGCGGGGACAATTACTGCAGCCTCTCCTACTCGCTGTCACTCAACTCTCTCATTAAACGGATTTACCCGCGGCTGATAACTCTCTCATTTAACGACATTACACGCGCCTGCTAACATCAACCAGGGCTGCAGCTGGGCCTTCTCCGTCCCTATTCTAATGAAACAAAAAATGTTGTCTACCGCGAGATTTTAAAATAAATTACCCTTGCCAAATACACACATTACACACATTCTATTTCATACCCGGACAACGTTGGGACGGGCTGCTAGTATCTATATATGTTAATAAAGATATATATTTATGTAGAGATACATGTATATGTATTGAACATGTACATACATGTAATACAATTTAACATGGTCAAACACACACATGCATTTTGTGCATAAATATACATAGTTTACATTGTTTTCAATTTTTACATATATGCATATCTTTATAAACAAAAGCATAAGCTCCTATACTTACTCACTTGTATATAGAGAGCCTGATCTACATAATCAAATATAAATATTTCATTATGTTAGAAAATAAATAGAATTTTTTCAAGGTATTTGTTGGAAATCAGGACACACACATGCATTAGGGTACATTGTGTGTTAGGGTACCCCTATGATTGGCATGGCCTACCCTATAAGTCCCTAACACATAATATAGCAGCAGGATTACCACTACCTATAATTCCCTGGTATATAGTACGGCATGGCAATTTAGAGGCCAGCAGCCCTTTCTGCACTTGCATGTGTGCACTGATGAGTGCCTGAGGTCATTTGAAGCGCAGCCCTGTGTTGCAGAACTGCTTTTAAAAGAAAATGGTGCCCAAACTCGACTTTGGTGGTTGGGACACTTTAAAAGTGATAACTACAATATTTTGGCATATTCAGTATTTCCAGGGTCTCCCCTAAGTGTCCTAGGGGTGGGAGGTCATGTACTAAGGAGGGCCCTTATAAAAGAAGTTGTATATGTCCTGGGGATACAGACATTGCATATTTAACTTCCCATGTTGTAGTAAAGTGCTTCCCAAAATCGTCTTTTGTGCTAGGAGCACTGTGGAGTGAGGAGTTTATTCTATTTTTGTATATTCAGCACCCCTAAAGTCTCCGTTAGGTGTCCCATGGGTTGAGGGCTATGTAGCTATAAGCTGGGTCCATAACATATGTTTTATATGCCCTAGTGTTGGAGAAATTGCACATTTAATTGTCATCATTGTAGAAGATCCCCAGCCACATAGGTTAACAGGGCAATAGCTTAATAATGAATAACTATCGCTAGGAATTCACAAAATATCACTCAAGGATTTAGGAGAATGGCAGTCATGAATCCAACAATATGCTAGTGCTGAATTTATCCTAAAATATACAGAAAAAAAGTTATAAGACTTTCTTGTCTGTAACCTAAAATTCAGCCTTCCTGTGGTCTCCCCTGATTGGTTATAGTTAAGAAGTATAGCCAGTCTGCTTTGATGAAGTGATAAGTGGCTCACCCAGGGAGAGGCTATCTCTTGGAAAGAGGTTTGCTACACAGGAATGCCAGAGTGGGAAGGGTCAACCATGGAGCTTCAAAGGGGAAAAGGACAGGCAGGGAATGCCAGGTCCATCTACCCGCAAGCTCCCCTGACCCAACCCGATGGCATGCTTAATGCAGGACTTTGTAGATAGTAGGGGGAGAAAAGCAATAGAAGAGAGCCATACTGGAGGTTGGTGTAACCAGTCTTGCTCCTCTGCTGCAAGTTCAGCCATACTGACTTTGAAAGAATAGTGCTTTCTGGGAGAAGGTTATGCCACACTTTGGAGGAAGTGGTCATGCTCTGGGGTGTTGCCCTGCATCTCATTGGGCAGAAGTGCTCTCCTGCCTGACCCCAGAGAGCACTGAATAAATATGTAAGAGGTGCAGACCCTCTCAGATCTGCTGTTTGAAACTATAAGAAGAAGATGGTGTGCAAAGCTGAAAACTTGATTTGCACCATCAGGCCCTGCATTCTGACTGACTGTGTCTGCTGCATTATCTGGAACTACAGCCCTTTGGATGTACCTTGCTTCAAGATGAATAAAGAGTGGACTTCCTGCAAGCTACAGGTTAACAGAGCTCACCTGGATCATCACCACTAAGAATTCCATGCCTGCAGGGCCTCCAGTGGATTTGTGAGGATTTTGTCCAAATGCATTATGGGAAATGTAGTTCCAAACTTCTAGGATAATCTTAAAGATTCCAGACCCTTTTCTTGTGTTTTGGACACTTTGGACCCTCAAGAGGAACTTCAGAAAGACTTTCCAGAAGTTTGGAGACTTTTGGAGCAATTTTGGAAAAAAGTTCCATAAGGGGACCGACTCAACCGCGAGAGCCAAGCCACCCACCTTCAACCACGAGCTGGCTTGACTGCTGGTTCGTACCACTAAAAAGCTCAGACGGTCTGACTTTCAGAGTTTAACCGGGATCTCCCTGGAAAGCAAGCCAGCAAACCCTCACTGAATCAGGACTGGTGAGGAGCATAGAGGGACCCCAGCAGAAAAAAAGCTTCTGAAAAGTTCCTAAGTCCGAAGGTAAAATTTCGACCAAGATTTTTTAATATCTAAACATATTGATTGTTTTATGTTTATAGGAAGTATGAAGACAATGGGCCCGATTCACAGAACTAACTTAAGGCAAAATCTTAAACTTACTACCATTTACTCATTTTGGTATTCACAGAAGGCACTTCCTCATTTTGGTATTCACAGAAGGCACTTACTCATTGATGAGTAAGTGCCTTCTATGAATAACAAAATGAGTAAGTGCCTTCTGTGAAAACCAAAATGAGTAAGTGCCTTCTGTTAATACCAAAATGGTAGTAAGTTTAGGATTTTGTCCTAAATTAGTTCTGTGAATCGGGCCCTTCCTCATCTACATAACCAGAAATAAATATTTTGTTGTTATCTGACAGCTGTGTTTTTTCAATATCTAAATATATTGCAATAGCCTCATAGAAAGCATGAAGACAAATACACATAGGTACAGGTACCTATTCTGTAATCATATATACATAATCCAAAATATATTTAGCATACAATAAAGCATAATCCCGTAGACAGAAACTCATTTACACATATGTTATGTGCATATTTGACATACAAAAATATGTAAAGCATAAACATATATTTATTGCTGTACGCATTCTTTTTTATCAATATTTGTCTGTACATATCAATGGTATATTGAATTGATAGCCTAGACTTGCTTATTGTGGCATATAAGTAACCTTTGTGGTAAATATTTAAACTTCGTAAGAAAGTGGGATTTTAAAACTGGGATTTGTGTGATTGGAAATGCCTCAATAAGTGTAGACATTTCCTTTAACTAAGGTGCATTTTTATAGTATTTGGGTACAGTTGTTTCAGTTGTTTAGGATGGTTTGCAATAAGGTTGTACAAACATGTCTGTGGAAAGATGTTGTCTCTGGCATTCCTGAAACACTGGTTAGTAGCTGTGAAAATGCTTACTTTCGGCATAGAAAGTGCACCTGATGGATATGTTTTCTTACTTGTGGCAGTTTGCTATGAGTAGAGATCAGTGTGATATATCAGTGGATCAGTTACATGTGACTATTTCATGGGAATAGTTTAGCTTAGCAAAATGAATTGACTAGGGATTTAAACAAAAAAGAACCTATGTGGCCGCGCACTTGTTTTCATTGTCAGTGTTGCTACTGTAGTTATTCCGCTGGTAAAGTTGGCACCATTCTGGAAACAGGCTAGTATAAATGGTTGGTTGGTCTATGGAAGTAGGCTTCTGTGATAATAGATTAAAAATAGTTTGTTTGGTAATTTTGTGAGGTTTGTTTGGTGCAGAAGTGAAGTCCTGGAACCAGATTGCATTTGGTGTACTAGTGAGTGTTTGGGCATGTAGTAGTTGGTGCAACTTTTATCCAGAAACAGGTGTAAAGGATGCTTCTGTTGTGTTACTGCTGTGTGGGACCGTTTATGTTTTATGACCAGCTGATTTATGTGAAAGTTTAGTTTGTCGGTATTAGCTGATTTGTCAGACTGGCTAAGATTGCCATCCTATCCATCTCATCTGTGGAAATGGTAATATTTCATGTCGCTGTGGTTCTGCTTTATTTGATTCTGAAATATGTGCAGCATTAAACAACCTTCTTATGCATTAACACACCAATAGGGTGTGATGCATCACATTGGGAGATGCATCACGCAGAGATGCAAGACCAAAGGATGACCGTCATGTTTATTTTATTTTTGTTTTCAATTACTGCATTAATAACCCATCTGCTAGACTGGTTGGTCTGGGGTTAGAGTGGACTAACTGCATGAGTGTTCTTGGCAATGGGAAGGAGTGAATGGGTGAGTCTGGGCAGCAAGTAGTCAATGGGAAAGGGTGGGTTTTGTGTGTTGCTTTGTCATTGTCACTGAGGATAGTTGTATTTTATGTGGAAGTGGATACATGGGAATAAGCAGACTTGTTGTGGAAGAGGCAAGTATAGCGTGGCTGTGGTTAGTGTTTGTCTTCAGCATTAGGTTGATGGCAATGGTTTTTGATTGGTAATGGTGTGCGTGAATAGTGAGTCTCATTTGCCAGTAGTTTACTTTTATGATTGATTTGGAATGGTAATGGTCGCTGGAACAGATTGTTTCACGGAGCCTGTGATTGCTAGAAGTACCCTTGTCGCAATGGTTTGACACAAGATTTGTTGTCATAGCTGAATTGTGTATCAACAATTGCTTTCTAATTTGTGGGTGATATTACCTCCTGTCCTCATACTTGTCGTGATGATAGCTATGAAAACCACTGATGACGGATCCCCACGGGCAGGTGTAGGTGAATGCCTCATCGAAGTAGTTGACATAGGGGCTCCAGTAACAGGATGGTGATTCACTGAATGTGTTCTTACAGGTGAAATCCCAGACGCGGTCCTCATACCCGTCGTGATGCTGACTAAAAAGAAAATTAAACTCTAGTCAATTCCACGCACCTCCCTGAAATTTTAAATGTTCTACTAATAACACATTACTAGGTTATGACTATGAAACATTTTTAAATCACTCTTTATTAGTTTTATGAATGGTGACTCTACAATGTTCCATATCGAGTTGGTGCTCATAAAATTGTGCAAATTTTAATACCATCATTTAGAGAAACAATCAAAAAACTTCAAAAATGTATTAAACTTGGTCTAGTGATGATGTGTATGTATATATTGAGGGTTGGTATGTAGGACCTCCCCCTGCCAAGAGAGCAAGTTGGGCAGGCGTCTGCATACACAAATCAGGATGTCCTAAATGTACCTTTTATTGTCATTTATCAGTGTAATACATTGGTTATATGGAGGTATGCGATGATATGTAGCAACATGAGAGTTGGAGGCTAAATCTTCTACAGCATGCGGTGTTCCATAAAGTCTGGCGTGGGGGAAATATATGTGGCTTTTTCCAATTTGTGCACTTTCATTACAGCCTTAGCCTTGCATTTATTTCAGGTTCTTATGGTAGCCTTTAATCATTATTGTTGGTGAAGGCATGCAAGATGTTGTATTACAATCCACTTTATCCTTTCTTTGTCTTTGCAGTGTAGCAAGGGTATAATTTTCAGCAGTTGTCCCTCTCTGTAGATCCTTCAGCCATAAATCTATAGGGGTGGAGTCGATGCCTTCTAAGATGGCTTTTCCCTCTTAGCTTTCTCTAGGTTTAATTCTTAGATCTGGGCAGATGTTTCAACAGGCAAGATTTGAGCTACATGTCTTCCATTAGGGACACTTTTTAAGTCTCTGCTCTAGACAGCGCATGTGAGACAAAGAGACATGTTGTATATACTTTATGGGCTTCAGCCGGCCCATAGGCTTCCCATTTGCTGGCTTCATCATCACTCTTATATTCCTTCTCCCCATTTGTGCATGGTTTGTATGCATCAAGCCTTTTCCTGCGTTTAGCCCTCCCCAAGAGCATGTCCCAATTACTGCTATCCCTCCCCAGCTCCCATTTTAGTAAATATTTTCGGAACTACTTTTTGCTTGGATTTGAAGCATTTTTCATGAGCGCTAGTTTTTTCACTTGCTCCAAGCTCTGTTGCGGTATATTGTTCTTGCTCCAGCGAGGCAGAGTCTCTACTATGCAGCACAGGGTTCTGGTGACTGACATGGCAGCCAAGTAGAGCAGCAGCATTTTCCTTGATCAGCACAGCGCACGCTTAATGCCCCCTATGTTTTATCTTTCAGCATGACGGCTGCTTCAGGAGTACTTGTTTTAAATTATGCGTTAAAGCCGATAAATCTGCACATTTATATCAGCTCCAGATACGTTCTACTGGTTTTGCAACTTTTCTTAAATTGCTCAAACACAGCTGAGTTCAAAAGTGCAGAAAGAGAAAACCTGATACCAAACAGAAAGGTAATTGTAGTTGACCTTGCATGCAGAGAAGCGTTGAACTATGTCTCCTTCAATGTAGAGGTTTTTTTACATAGCGCAAACTAGACCCAAAGGTACCAGAGCTCTTTACATGAGCACCAGTTACGTTACAGATGAACACATTAATTTTTTTTAAGGCACTGGGAGATTAAGTGATTTGCCCAGAATCACAGAATATTGAGCGTCCCTGCAGAGACTCGAACCCGGTTCCCCAGCTCCAGGGTCAACTGCCTCATCGGTTTGGCCACATTCTCTCCCCAATCAGCTGTCTGGGCTGTTGCTATGTGCGCTTTACTCTGCCTTCTGTGTACAGTAGACGTAAGAACTGCACTGCACTGACAAACAGGCTGTGTACTCAAAACGTAATGTTATCATCTAACTGCTGTAGCCATCTGGATTCATCCAAGAAAACCCTTGCAGCTTTTTTTTACAACCGAGACGCTGCTTCCAAACACATGGATTTCAGTATGATTCACAGTGGAGACAAAAAACTGCAGAAAGTGATATGAAGGAAGTTCATGTTATCCTTATTTTCCAGTCTTTCATTTTCTAGTAATGTAACTCGATTCGTTATGGATAACCAGGGTCACTGGAATTATGCCATTGTGCGGCCATGGCGATTTCTGCATAATTATAGATTTGCCACCTTTGCCACATAATCCAGCATCTGATGCATGATCTCTAGATTTTAACAAAAAAAAATGTTTCTATCTCAAACGGTTCAAAAGTTACTAAAAACTTAGTGATGTGTTGCCGTGCAGTGGAACGCCTTTTGCATAGGATACTGTCACTTTTCAGTAGGCTATTGATGTGTTTGGGTGATAAACTGGTGCTAGTGAGTTGCACACAAAGCCCTGACCGTGTTAACAAGTTTAACAAGCATTTGAAATGCAATAGGTCTTGCATGTGTGAGAGTTTGAGCTATTGGCATTGGGAATGCCTTTTTGAAAAAGTGCCCCATGCTGCGCTTCCACATTAATGTCGGTTACACCCCTTTCTTTAGTCCTGGCTTGTCTAAAGAAAGGGGTGCTGCCACCAATAAAGTGAAAGCGCAGTATGGGGTGCTAAAAAATCATCTGTTTGTCAAGTTGACAAACAAATGCTTTTTTTGTAAAAGTGACCCATGCTGTGGTCTCACTTTAAAAGCAGTCACGCAGTCTTCATTGGACAAGCCATGTCTAAAGAAAGGGTGTGGCCGACATTAAAGTGGAAGTGCCACATGGGGCTCTTGTAAACCAAAAACTGAATAGTAAGAAGAAAAACGTTCAGGCTGCAAATAACTCTGGGCATAGTTCGCATAGTAGAGCTACACGAAGTGCACTACGCAAGCTACGCGTAGCTACGCGAACTGCGTAGTGCGGTAGGGAAAATGCTGTTCGCACTGATTGCACAGTGCCGGATGCTTGTCCGCACTGCAATCATTGCAAACCGCATTTTGCACAGTGCAAGCGGTCGTTTTCTGACGCTTGAGTAGATTTGTACTTGAGCGGCAGCTTTCTCAACAAGGACTGGTAGTTTCTCATTGTGAACAGTCGCGAGCATACGCGACCACTCGCAATGAGAAACCTGACCTACCCGCATTGAGAATCTCGCCGGGAGGTTTAATGTTCCACACTCGCGATTGGCAACTTGATGTTGCTGAACGCGAACAAGAAAAAAGTCTCGCCGGGATGTTATTTGGCTCGCTCGCGGTCCCCAACTTGACGTTGAGGACAGTGAGCAAGCAAAAAATGCCCGCTACGCTATGCATTTTTGCACTGTGCTACGTGCAATTCACGTACCGTGTAGTTGCGCAAACTACGCACGTTCCGTGAGCGTAGCGTAGTCCTACGACCAGGGTTAGCTGCAAACAACAAACTAAAGGTATGGCCACCACTGTATCAGCATGAAGTGCTGTGCGAGGAAAAAATAAACAAAGAGTTGGGGCAGGCAGGATCAAATCATTTAATCAAATAGTGCTTGGAGGCTGTAACTAAAGCCTACCGAACAACAACACATGTAACAGTGGTTGTCCTGATGGGAGGTTTCAAAATGAGTTAAGGTGGTACTATGGAGGGACTACTAAGCCTATTGACCAATAAAAAGCTACAGTTTACAAAGGACAGTGACACAAGCCGATGAAAAATATGGGCGGAGATTGAAGAAAAAGCTTGGTAGTATTGTTGGAGGCAATATCATGGATAAATAATGTACTTAGGGTAGGGGGGACACTAGCCGGCCATGATGGCGGGCGGGTGCTGCTAGAGCTCCGGGACCGCCTGGGGCATTATCCTGAATATCGGTGCCTGCGGGTCCCCTCAGAGACGTGGCAGAGGGGGGAACACTAGCGGAGCCCTGCTGTGCCCTGGAATGGAATGGAATGGAATGGAATGGAATGAGGATTTGTAAAGTGCGATGGCTACCCGGAGGCGTCCCAGCGCTGTAGACAGACTGGAGGTTGTGCTATAGGGATGGGAGTGTGGGAGGCAGAGGAACGGGTTAAGTGTGGGATTTATTGAAGAGCCACGTTTTTAAGAGTTTTCGAAAGGTGAGGAGATTGGGTTCTGACCTAATTGCGAGGGGAAGAGAGTTCCAGATTCTGGCCAGATTGTAGGCAAGTGAGCGGCCTCCGCATCTGGCTCTTCTGATGCGGGGTACGGAGGTTAGGTAGGAGGTCGCAGATCTGAGGGATCGGGAAGGAAACTAGGCTTCCACCAAGCGGTGATTTATGGTGGGGCCTGTTCCCCAGAAGGATCGGTGTGCAACGCACATGCTCTTGAATTCTATTCTGGCTTTCACAGGAAGCCAGTGAAGGTCCTTCAATCTGGCTGTAACTGGGGAACGGCGAGGAAGGTTAAAGAGGATTCTTGCCGCACAGTTTTGAATGACTTGTAGTTTGGACAGTGTAGACTGGGGGGCACCCAGATAAAGCTCGTTACCGCAGTCGAGGCGTGACAGGATTAGTCCTTGGACCATGATCCGTCTGGAGTGAAACGGGAGAAGGGGGAGAATCTTGCGGAGCAATCTCATCAGACCAAAGCAGATACCAGCTAGTTTGGTGGCTTGGTAGTTGAAAGTGAGATTGTGGTCGAGCCAGATCCCAAGGCTCTTAATTTGATCCTTAGGTTGTGGGGGGCTGCCTAGACAGAGGGGCCAGATGGTGTCAATGGATTTCGGGATGTTATTTCCAAGGAGCATCACCTCTGTTTTGTCTCCATTAAGTTTTAGGTGGGAGGCCGACATCCAGGACGCCACAGCTTTCAGGCAATTGTGCAGGCTGTGGTTGGGGTTGAGAGAAGGGTGGTCCAGGGCTACCACCAGCTGAGTGTCGTCCGCGTAGGTGTCAATTTTTACCCCGAAAGGGCGGACGACATCAGCTAGGGGGCCAAGGTAAACATTAAAAAGGGTAGGACTCAGGGAGGAGCCCTGAGGTACTCCACAGTTCAGAGGTTTACTAGAGGAGGTAAATTCCTTTTCGAATACCTGGAAGGACCTGTCTGAGAGAAATGATTCTAACCAGGTAAGTGCTATGCCTGACACACCAATCATACTGAGGCGATGAAGTAGGATGCTATGATTTACGGTGTCGAAGGCGGCACTCAGGTCAAGTAGGACTATGGCCGTAGAACCGCCACCGTCCAGTATCCTTCTTGCCTCCTCCGTCACTGCAATCAGGGCAGTTTCAGTTCCATGACGGGGTCTGAACCCAGTGTGGGTGGGGTCCAGTTTGTTATTGGATTCTAGAAAATCTGTCAGTACTGAATTGGCGTGTTTTTCTAGAATTTTACTAAGCAAGGGCAGAAGGGAAATAGGTCGGTAGTTGGCGGGGTTGGAATGGTCCAGGGTAGGTTTCTTTAGAAGCGCTTTGACCATAGCTTTCTTCCATGAGGGTGGGACAGTGCCTGTGTCAAGGGAGGAGTTGAGCAGGTCTTGAATGGTAGGTGATATCTGGCTAGTTATTTGGATGAGTGCCCTAGGAGGAGCTGGGTCGGTCGGGGATCCAGATTTGACCAGTCTTATGTATTTTTCCAGATTGGCTTTGTCCAGAGCGGGGAAGTTGTTGAGAACGCTGGGTGGGGCTACTAAAGGGTCGGTGTTAGTGGGGTCTCTAGGCATGGTGACTGTATGAGGGAAGGAGGAGTTGATCAATTCAATTTTGTGATGAAAGAATTCCGCAATTTCCTCGCAGTGGGTCTGGGTATTATTGTGGACTTTAGAAGTCTCAGGGAGTTGTAGGAGGGATTTGGCTATACGGTAAATCTCCTTGGGTTTGGACGCAGCATTGTCAATTTTTTGTTCATAAAAAGTGGCCTGAGCTCGTCGGATGTCTGCTTTATAATTTTTAATAGCTGCTCTGTAACTGACTTTGTCTGCTAGGCAGTAGTCAAGGCGCCATTTTCTTTCCATTTGCTTGCAGGCGCGTTTGGCCTTCCGTAGGTCTTCTGTGTACCATGGGGCTGTGGGATTGCCCCGCTTGGGACAGAGACTTTTTATAGGGAGTACTAGGTTTAAAGAGTTGGTAATCCATGTGTTGTAGTTATCGTTCCCCTGGGTAGGATTCAGTGCGTTGGGGGGTTTTGTACTTTGTAAAGTAGTTTGCCATTCGGATAGGGGGATTTTTTGCCAGTTCCGTGACAGCAGAGTTGTCGGGGCCTTGGGACCCGAGGACGGACGGTGGAGGCCCCGTGCAGCCTGGCGCTGATCGAATGGGCCGGCCGAGGAGTAGCTGGGCCGAAGCAGGGAGCCACAGTGAGAGGAGAGGCCGAAACACCCGAGCTGCGCAACACCGGAAGTGCCCTGGCTGGACCCCCGGCGGAGCAGCAACACCGCTGTGCTGGATCTGGTGCCCGATCGGAAGGAGTATACTGTGCCATCGAGCGGTGGCGGGCGGAGATATAGCCTGTAATTGTAGCGGAGACGGCAAAGAAACGCACTGGGCACATCGCGCTGTGGGAGCCCTGCCGCAGGACAGGTGGGCCGCACGCTGCCGCCGGCAGAAGGTAGGAGGCTGGCAGCCTGGGACAGGAGGGCAGCGCGAAGATACTGGGCCACCCCCTTGTGGGCCTACACTCCGGACCGGAGCTGCGGGGACTGACGTCCAGGTGCGGGGTGCCACAGGAGAGATCTTTCCCTCCCCCCTTATACTACGGACTCAGCTAGGGCCGGCACGGCGAGGTGTGGAGCATACAGCGCGTGGTTGCCGCTGCGGAACGCGGAGGCCTAAGATCTTGACCATGGGGAACCCCAGGTGGGGCCCTTTCCAAATTGGGGTACTAGATACTGGGAGGAGGCTGCTAACACCTCGGAGGGGGACGCATCCCGGTTGAGGCGGAGAGTGCGAGGTGGGCCCCCAGCTGCCTTACTTGTGGGGGAGCTGCATCTCCCGCCCAGACCCACTGACCCTGACAGACTGGAGTACA
Source organism: Lissotriton helveticus (assembly GCF_964261635.1). NCBI lineage: Eukaryota > Metazoa > Chordata > Amphibia > Caudata > Salamandridae > Lissotriton > Lissotriton helveticus. The sequence continues at coordinate 283,616,838 of NC_136057.1, read as the reverse complement.
CCGAGGGGTGCTTCTAAGACGGATCCTCGCGCTGGTTCGGTTCCTGAGACGGAGGCCCTCCTCGGGGGCACCTACATTGCAGAGTACCTTTGGGACACGAGTACTAGCCATCATGGTCCGCATGGGAGCGAGAGCGGCGAAAAGTTTGGGAGATCCCGAGCCCACACGCACTGTGCCGACTGCTGGGGATGGAGGGGTTTTCTCAGGGGCCCCTGCAAAACAAAATGGGAGCGAGCAACAAGTGGACAAGTTGGACATAATCCTTAAAGAAATACGAGATTCTAGGGCAGCGTTGGAGCAGCAGATGGGCACCCTGGCCACGAACTTGTCCCTGTTAAAAGCGGACCACAACAAATTGACGGATAAAGTGAAGGATCAGGGTCTAGCTATAGCGGACCTTGCACCGACGATAGCGGACCACTCTACCTCTATTCAGCAACTGGAACAGAAGTTCACCTCCCTTATGGATCGGGTGGGGACGCGGAAGGCCGTAATCGCTGCAATAATATCCGCATCATAGGCCTTCCGGAACGGTGCGAGGGGGTCCACGCTGCAGACTTTATGGAACAGTGGTTCCGGGACCATATCACAACAGAAGGCCTCTCACCACATTTCTGCGTGGAGAGAGCATATAGGATCCCGACTGGTTGGCCCCGACCGGGCCGTCCCCCACACCCTCTCATTGTACGGATACTCAATTACACGGACAGGATGTTCTGCTGCATAAGGCGCGAGAGAAATCCCTCATTCAGTACGACAACCAAAGGATCTCCCTCTATCCGGACTATACCAACATAGTCCAGAAACAGCGCTCCTTGTACATGGAGGTGAAGAGGAAGTTAGAAAAGGCTAAGCTAAAATACGCGCTCCTCTTCCCTGCCCATCTGAAGATCATCCATGGCAGAAAGACACACTTTTTTGAGAGCCCGACGGACGTTGAGGAGTGGTTGGAGGTGATGGGTGTTGATGGGAGTCAGGCGGCCACTCAGGAGTCAAGCACCAGCGAATTGAGAGATAGCCCGGCACGAAGATGCGAGGTCCCCGGAGTCGAGGGGGCAGGTGAGACGACACGGTCCATCGCGGGAACAACAGAAGGAAGACCAAATGGGAGCCTTGGCGATGGTGGGCACATTCCGGGAAGACTCAGGAAAGATTGCAACAGACTCGGAGGACAGCACAGTCCACTCGGACTCGGACCACAGTGTGATCCTATTCCCTACCGTTACGCCCCGGGCGGCAGATGACCTGCTGGACAACTGAGAGAGCAGATGGCTCCACCTGGAGCGGACTACTTACAATACAAATGTATCGTATCCTTTACATTCTGATATGTACCTGTAGTTCACTGTTTAGTGTATTAAGGGGGGTACGCAGGAATTGTGAAATATATTTCCTGCTGTTTTGCACTGTGTGGCTCGTGGTTCCCCACCCGGTCTGGACAAAATCCTGTGTGGGCAATCTCCTTACCCCCCCCCTCCTTCAGGAGGGCATAGCCTTGGTGGGACGGCGGGAGAATCCAGCTAAGGTGTTCCAGGCAGTGATTGTGAATATACTATTGCAGTTATGCCCCCGGGACGGTATACCGTCGAGCCAGCGATACCCGATGGGACTGACGAGATGACTAGACTAGTGCTAAGCCACCCCTCCATAGGCGAATGCACTGGTGTTTGGTATTATTTGTTTCTTGTTCTTCTGTTGGGCTCAGCATTGTTGTCCTGCTGCGCCGTATTTGCTCTGTTATTGGAGAGGGAGTTAGGGTGGGTAGTCTTCTGGTGGTTAGTTTGTAGGGATCATGTCATGGGCTGCCGGTCACTCCTGAGTTTGACAGTGAATGAGTATGGCTGACACTGTAGGGTCTTATAGGATTACTACCTGGAATGTGCGTGGACTTGGGGCGATACAGAAGCGACATCGGATACACTAATTTTTACTTAGACATCACACGCAGGTCGCTTTCCTCCAGGAGTCCCACCTCACGGCATCGGAAGCTCAGAAACGGAGGGAAAAATGGAGGGGAACTATTTATTCAACGACATACTCAGCCTTTTCTAGGGGGGCGACTATTTGGGTTAGGTATGGGACAACATTTGAGGAGATAGAGAGGAAGGTGGACGACCAGGGCCGATTCATCTTAGTGAAGGGCACCCTCGATGGCACACTGATAGTGATTGGCTGTATATATGCCCCGAACTTTGGTCAGGATAAGTTCTTAACCACGGTGGGCCTGGCGCTTGCAGATTGGGCGGGAATCCCCTGGGTCTTAGGTGGCGACTGGAACATGGTTCTGGACTTAGGCCTTGACAGATCACATCCTCCCTTACAGATGACGGGGGTCTCCCGAATGACTGAGGTGTTCCTGATATGGGCGGAGGGTTGGGGTTTGATAGATGTCTAGTGTGCCCTGAACCCGGTGCTCAAAGAATATTCTTATTATTCCCACTTACACGCTCTACACACTAGGATTGACAGGTTCATGTGCTCTAGGTCATTGGTTTCGAAGATAGGTGCCCCGGAGTATTTGGCCCAAACCTTCTCAGATCACAGACCTCTGTCGTTCGGCCTCATCTGGGGCCGAGTCCCAACCCCAGTACCTACCTGGCGGCTGAACCTGCTCCTCCTGGAGGACGGCCCCTTTTGGGCGACCTTGTCCGAAACTCTGACTAAATACTTTACCGAAAATTGGGACTCCGCTACCTCTAATTTAGTGGTGTGGGATGCCATGAAGGTTGTAGTGCGGCGAGTGGCCATAGGACAGTTGGTGGTAGCTAGGCAGGAAGTCCACCGGAAACTCTGCAAGGTGGAGGACCGGTTAAAGATACTTGAAAGGGAGGCGAGTGAGGATCCTGGGAAGAGAGGGGAGTTGCAAAAAGGGAATATAGATTATGCTGACATACTGGAAACGTTGAGAACCATAGTCCACAAAGAATATGTACGCCAACAGCATACGGAGGCGGATAGGTCTGGTGCTTTATTGGCCTGCCTCCTACGCGATCAACCGGACCCCCCGGTGATAACCCGAATACGCGATCGGTCGGGCAACCTGGTACGCACGTAATTAGGGATCAACCAAGCCTTTCATGACCATCTGAAAGTGTTGTATGCCCTCTTTCCCCGAGAGGACTCGACCGAGTGTCCGAGTTCCTACGCGATCTCCCCTTCCCGGTTTTGTCAGATGAAGTCCGACGGGAATTATTTTATTCCCTTTGGAGCGCACCTGATCCCGGTGGCCCAGACCACGTTTAAGTATCTGGGGATACAAGTGTTCAGGTCGCCAGAAGATAAAATTGACGGTAATATTAAACGAGCTATTACGAGCCTTCGTAATAGTGTGGGCTTCTGGACTTCTGGATGATTGACAATAGCTCGCATACCTCCTGAGGCGGAAGCCGGGAGCACCGATACTCTGCTCATTTTTAAAATTATTTGTTTGTGTAACTTGTGTGTGCTCGTTTTTTTAATTATCGCCTTGCCTTCACTCATTGAGCGCCACTACCTTCCCTCACTGATCGCTCCTCCACACAGCCGAATAGGTTGCTGTGGCAGGGACCGGCGAGTTCCTACGCCATCTTGAGGGTACTCTGGGGTTGCCGGTGCAGTTTCTCGGCCACTCCCCCCTCTGGCAAGTACTTTTGGCGTGACTCTCGCGCTGCGTGCATGATTGACAATAGCTCGCATACCTCCTGAGGCGGAAGCCGGGAGCACCGATACTCTGCTCATTTTTAAAATTATTTGTTTGTGTAACTTGTGTGTGCTCGTTTTTTTAATTATCGCCTTGCCTTCACTCATTGAGCGCCACTACCTTCCCTCGCTGATCGCTCCTCCACACAGCCGAATAGGTTGCTGTAGCGGGGACCAGAGAGTTCCTACGCCATCTTGAGGGTACTCTGGGGTTGCCGGTGCAGTTTCTCGGCCACTCCCCCCTCTGGCAAGTACTTCTGGCGTGACTCTCGCGCTGCGTGCATGATTGACAATAGCTCGCATACCTCCTGAGGCGGAAGCCGGGAGCACCGATACTCTGCTCATTTTTAAAATTATTTGTTTGTGTAACTTGTGTGTGCTCGTTTTTTTAATTATTACCTTGCCTTCACTCATTGAGCGCCACTACCTTCCCTCGCTGATCGCTCCTCCACACAGCCGAATAGGTTGCTGTAGCGGGGACCGGCGAGTTCCTACGCCATCTTGAGGGTACTCTGGGGTTGCCGGTGCAGTTTCTCGGCCACTCCCCCCTCTGGCACGTACTTCTGGCGTGACTCTCGCGCTGCGTGCATGATTGACAATAGCTCGCATACCTCCTGAGGCAGACGCCGGGAGCACCGATACTCTGCTCATTTTTAAAATTATTTGTTTGTGTAACTTGTGTGTGCTCATTTTTTTAATTATCGCCTTGCCTTCACTCATTGAGCGCCACTACCTTCCCTCGCTGATTGCTCCTCCACACAGCCGAATAGGTTGCTGTAGCGGGGACCGGCGAGTTCCTACGCCATCTTGAAGGTACTCTGGGGTTGCCGGTGCAGTTTCTCGGCCACTCCCCCCTCTGGCCAGCATATAATGACATCTCTCTCCCGGCCGCGAAGCGGACGCGCCGGCGCCGCGCCAAAGGCGCGCCAAAGGCAAGCCCGTCTGCGCCCGTCCGCGACCGGTCGGGAGCCGGGGCCATAGACCCTGCTCCTTTTTTGATGTACTCTCCCGCACAGCTCCTCGCCTACCAAGGTAACTGGCCCCTCAGCCCCCCCACGCTTGACCGCATCCATGCCTTCGGCATTTCTGCCCCTTATCCCCCCTCCCCTGTGGTTTTACCCCCTAGGCCCCAGTTGGCTGCCCTCCCAGCTCCCTCTCCCCTCTCCCTCTCCTGCCCGCCTGTTGTGGCCTCGGCCTACCTCCTTAATACCCGCTCGGCGGCCAGGCACCATCTAGAACTCTATAACCTCCTGGATACTGAGACATCTGACTTCTTGTTTCTTTAGGAAACTTGGTTTTCTGCAGATTCACTGCCCGATGTTTAATAGGCACTTCCTGACTTCTACTATGTCCTCCGTGCCGATCGCCCCAATGGGAAAGCTGGTGGGGGTGTGGCTATGATCATCCGGTCTAACCTCCACTTCCAGCCCCTTTCCTATTCCTCCATTTCGAACGTGGACTTCATAGTTGCCCGCTCGGTCAATCTTTTGGTTCCTCTTACTGTCGTCCTCTTATACCGCCCCCCCCAAACTATGTCTCACTTCGTGCCAGCTTTACAGGAACTTTTGGCCCCCCTTGTGGTCAACAATTCGTCAGTTCTTCTGTTGGGCGATTTTAATTATTGGCCTGGAGACCCCAGAGAAGATCAGACATCCAAAGACTTTTCTGACACCCTTCGCTGTCTCAACTTCATCTCTCATATTCACGTCCCCACCCACGTGCATGGTCACACTCTCGACCAGATTTGGTCAGCTAATCGGACCATTCTCCCTCCTACTATCCTTCCTTGCACCTGGTCGGACCATTCGCTCATCTCCTTCTCCATCGATCTTGGAGCTATTGATAGGCCCCCCTGCCCAAGAACGTCTCGGCCCGGAACTGGAATCTGGTGGACCTAAATACTCTCTGTTCTTCCTTGGTGATCTCTTCCCGATCTATCTGACCTTCCCCTTGACCTCCAAGTGGACGCCGTTAACAGCTGGCTGTCCACCTCCTGCGACCTGGTCGCCCCCCACAAGAGGGTCAGGTCTTGCCGCCTCAACGAAGCCAACAAATGGTTTTCTAGTGATCTCAAAACTCTCAAACTGGCCCTTAGACAGTCAGAGCGTCAGTGGAGGCGCAATTACTGCCCCTCTCTGAGGGCTCGATATAGGTCTCTTCATAACAACTATAAGAGAGCTATTCTTTTAGCCAAAACAGAATACTTCTCTGGGAAGATCATATCAGCGGCTAACAAACCCAAGGAGATCTTCTCCATCGTCCACAACTTAGCTGCATCCGACAGAGTCAACCCCAATCCTGTCCGTTCCCAAGCTCTTTGCCATTCTCTCAACGATTACTTCCTTGAGAAAATCGCCAATATCAAACGAAACATCCCTCGGTCATTTTCTCCCCTTCCATCTTCTTTCTCCCCCCCTTCGTTTCCCTGCCTTGTCCATTTTTCACCTATCTCCAAGGAATCCTTCCTTGCTCTGCTCAGGAAAGTCAAGTCAGGCTCCCCCGCTGATTGTGCCCCGGCTCATATCTTAAGGGAGTTGTTTTCTGGTTGCCCTGACCCTCCCCTGTCCCTTCTCAATGCGTCCATTTCCCAGGGCACAGTCCCGGCCTCTTTCAAATCGGCTACAGTCATCCCCATTCTAAAAAAAACTGGCACCGACCCCACTTTCCCTGCCAATTTTAGGCCCATATCTTTGCTCCCTTATTGTTATTGTTATTGTTATTGTTATTTTAATTTTATATCGCGCCTAATCACCTGCAGGTCTCTAAGCGCTAGGAAAGATGGTACAAAACAATAACACAACGGGATAGGAGCGGAGACCAAGACTGACTTATACTATGCTCAGGCTTCTCCTGAACAATAGCGTTTTTAAGCTCTTTCTAAATCTTAGGAGATTTCCTTCCTCACGCAGCACCCCAGGCAAGCTGTTCCATAGCTGGGGAACTAACACTGAAAAGGCTCTCCCACCCTTCGTCGCTAGTCTATAGCGAGGACAGGTCAGAAGCTGAGAGTCCGAAGACCGAAGTGTTCTCACCGGGCAGTACAGCTGTAGGCGATCTTTAATGTAGGCTGGAGCCTTACCATAGATTGCCTTGTGGGCTGTACACAAACTCTTGAATTCCACTCTTTTTTTAATTGGAAGCCAGTGTAGGCTTTATAATAAGGGAGTGGCTTTAGACCTCCTCGGGAGTCTAAAGATCAACCGGGCAGCGTCATTCATTAAGACCTGAAGCCTACTGGTAAGAGTTTTGGGTAGGCCAAGATAAAGAGCATTCCCATAATCGATTCTGGAAATGATAGTGGCAGCCACTATTGATCGCATCATAGGCTGTGAGAGGATAGGAGATAACTTCCGCAGTTGCCGAATAATATTTGTACAACTGCCCACAACCGACGAGATCTGAGGAGCCATCGACAGATCCCCGTCCAACTTAATACCCAAGCTTTTTACAGACGGGCTTGGTATTGGAGCAGGGCCTAACTCCATAGGCCAGTAGAGATCACTCCAAGGTGAGGTAGTGGATGGGATAACTAAGACCTCGGTTTTATCAGGATTAACTTTTAAAAGGTTATCCGTCATCCATTGCACCGTGAACCTCAAGATGTTCTGGGATTGGAGTTGTGCGGCCGTGGTATCGTTGATACTTAACAGCAACTGCGTATCATCCGCGTAGTTAAAGACTTTACAGCCCATAGTGGCCAGCGAAGCAATCAGCGGTTGCAGGTACAGGTTGAATAGAAGAGGGGACAGGGCAGACCCCTGTGGTACCCCACACTCTAAAATCCCCATCTCAGATGTTTCATCCCCTATTTGTATCTTTTGGGTCCTTCCAGTAAGGAAGGATTTCAACGATTGGAAAGCCAAGCCCTTAATCCCAAAATCCTTTAATCTATCCAAGAGCAAGGCATGGCTGACAGTGTCGAACGCCGCTGAAAGATCTAACAAAATCAGGGCGCTCGATTTCTTACAGTCAGCCCTGCCTCTTAGTTCGTCCAGCACCGAGAGCATCACCAACTCGGTGCTGTGATGGGCTCGAAAACCTGCCTGTTGATCATGGAGTAGATGGTGAGATTCCAGATAAAAAGACAGGGATTGTAGGACATGCTGCTCAAGGATTTTTGAGAGAAAGGGCAGCTGGGAAATAGGTCTGTAATTCTTTAACACCGCAGGATCCGACCCTTACCTAGGCAAGATTCTGGAGAGCCATATTACTTCTTGTCTATCGGCTTACATCGAGGACAACCATCTACTCGCCTCCCACCAAGCGGGCTTTCGTCCGGCCCATTCGACTGAATTTGTGGTCCTCTCTGTCCTGGACGAGCTGAAGAGCAAGGCGGATTCTAACTTTCCCCAAGCATTGGTGCTTCTCGATCTGTCCGCTGCTTTCGACACGGTCGACCATTCCATTCTTCTCGACCGTGTCGGAGCAGTGGGCATTCGGGGGACCTCTCTTACTTGGCTCGCCTCATTTCTTCAAGGCCGGAAGCAGGCGGTCCAAATTTCGGGCTTTACCGCCCCTACCCGCTTGGTGCCCTGTGGGGTCCCCCAAGGTTCTTCCCTTTCCCCTCTTCTTTTCAATCTCTACATCTACCCCCTCATTGCTTCTTTGCTTAACATGGAGATCTCTGTATTCAATTATGCGGACGATCTCCAACTCGTTTTCAATCTCTCCTCCTCCCCAGATTCCCCCCTTAAATTTCAAACCACACTCATTTTTATTTCTGATTGGATGAATCAAAATCATCTTAAACTTAATCCGGACAAAACGGAGTTGGTCCTGACTGGCGGCTCTACCAGCCCCTGGACCCCTGCCTTCTGGCCCTCCACTTTGGGTTCTCTCCTGATTCCTTCTGCCTCAGTCAAAACCCTGGGTATCAAAATCAGCCAGGACCTCTCCATGCGTCCTCAGATTAGCTCTGTTGTTTCGTCCTGCTTCTTGTCCCTCGAAATTATTCGCAAGATTTCCCGTTTCTTTTCCCTGGATTCCTTAAACTTATTGTCCTGGCAATGATCCTCTCTCGTTTGGACTACGGGAACTGCCTGTACGTGGGCATTTCTACCTACGAGCTGCAGAGCCTTCAGTCCATCCAGAATCAGGCAGCTCGTCTCATTCACCGCCTCCCCAAGTTCCATCATATCACCCCCTTTCTCAAGTCCCTTCATTGGCTCCCCATCCTGCAGAGAACTCTCTTCAAGATGGGTTGCATGGTCTTTTGGGACAATGTAAAAATAGTAATACGTTCTGGCCTAGTAGCACTGAGTATGATGGTGGTCTAACAATTGTTGCTTAGATAGACACAAATAAAGAGGGCGGGTTACCGAGGTATGGGTAGAGAGAGTGATGGACTATGGTCAATGTAGTTTCCACAGTAGAGACAGCAGGAGGAAAAAGATTGTGCAGCTTTAACTTATGCAAGCGATCACATGACATGCGAGAACAAGTTAATACAGCTGATGAGCGCAGGGCGTTTAGAGGCGTGCGTTCACGAATAGTTAGTCATGTTGGTGTCGACTTCAAAGAGCGGTAACAATCGAGGAACTTGTCCGCAGAACGGAATGGCAATGAAGTGAATTACGATGGGACAGCGCCAATAGCAGTCGACTTCTAGTTTTAAACAACAATAGTCATGGTAAGCGCGCAAATATTATGAGCAGTACTGAGTAGAGCGCAACAATCTAGGGGATTATGGAATACGTTGGTAACGCACTAGTGTACAGTGGAACTTGGGAGGAGAGACAATAATAAGTTTAAGTGCAGAGCTTGAAATCATGTATGTAAATGAGCACACTAGTCATGTGAAGTGCACACACTGAACAACAGAGTAAGGGAATAGATACTGTTTGCCGTTTTACATGAAATGAATGAAAATAATGTTTGCCAATGAACTGATGTAGCTTAATTCTTTTTATACTTTAGAAACCCCCGAAGAAGGGATTATTCCCGAAATGCATTGGGTGTCTTGCATTAAAAAACGGGGCTTGAGGAAACAGTGACTCCTGTATTTTTTGGATAGCGAATGAATTATGGAAATGGGTAGAATGGATTGAAGAAAAAGAAGGAATACGAATAAGACAAGACAAAGATAAACATTGGAAAAATGACGAATTGATTACGAATTTGATTCATTTGATTCATTGAAATAGGTTGTGCAGCTATGGGGACAGAAAGTTGTTCTCTTTGGGTTTTGCATGGTCTTTATGGCACGCCCCCGTACAGCCCCAGTTTACATAAACTCCATGATTACCCCTTATCTCCCTTGCCGCAACCTCCGTTCTTCAACCCAGGCTCTTCTCAGTGTCCCTCGCTTTCAAAAGTCCAGAGTGGGGGGCACCAGGTTCTCTACTCTTGCCCCCCGCTTCTGGAACAGTCTCCCTTTGACCATCAGGTCTATTACCGTTTACCAGCACTTTCGCAAAGCACTCAAAACCCACCTGTTTGCCCAAGCCTTCCCTCCACAGTAATTTCCCGGTGCTCCCCTCTTCCCCGCCTGTCAATTCCTCAGCGCCAGGAAACTGCTTGGTAACAGAGCGCTTTACAAATCCTTTCAACTTTCAACTTTCTACTTTCCTTGCCTCTGTCCGTCATGGGCAGAATTGCAGTCTCTAAAATGGTCATGCTCCCCCGCATGCTATATTTTTTCGTAAACTTACCTGTAATTCTACCTCAACTGGTGTTTAACACACTCAACGCTCTCTTAATTAGCCTTATTTGGGGTGTCGGCAGAAGACGTATTAGTCTGCGTAATCTTCAATTGGGGACTAGAGTAGGGGGCCTGGGAGCCCCGGATTTCCGGGGACATTACTAGGCAAGTCAACTCCAGTGGCTCTCCTACTGGACAGCAGGTAGAAACCTCTATGAGATTGACTACACCCCCGACAGACTCGGACGGGGAGAGTTACACGCCCTGCTGTTACCAAGGAGTCAAATTCCCCCAGACTGCCATCCGCTTTTGCGCACGGCCCTGATATGCTGGAGGAGAGCCCTGTCATATGCGTCTTCTGCTGCACCGTATGCAGCGAACGTCCCTCTACTGGGTATCCCAACACCACAGGGTAGGCTCACGGAACGGGTGCTGCGTTCTTGGTCGACGGCCGGGATAGCGGAGGTGGCCGCCTTTTTCGGGGACGGCAATTTATTGGATCATGACTTCTTACAGACTACAGGCGCCCCCCCCCAGGCTTTATATGTTACATGCCACAGTAGTGCACTACATAAGAACCACTTGGGCACCACAACGACTCCAACCTGCGCAGAATGAACTGGTTCATTTATTATACTATATGGGGGCAGGGGGACATCTAGTACGCAGGCTGTACACAGGGGTCAGAACACACGCAGCGATCCCACTCAGGACACTTAGGGAAACCTGGGTTCAAGACACAGGCACGATACTAACGGACAAAGACTGGCAGACTATCCTGGAGCACCCTAGGCGGGTTTCACGGAATGTTAAATTCAGATTTATACAGGTGATGGTCTTGCACAGTGCCTATATGACCCCCCAAGAGGCTACACAGAATGTTTCCGAACTCCCCCCACAAAGCTGGGTTCCTCCACATGGTCTGGTCCTGCACACGCATATAGGGATATTGGACGGAGGTGTGTCAAGCACTAGGAACGGTCACTCATTTGCCAGTGCCCGGGGAGGCTCTGCCCTGCCTGATGGGGTTCCGTAGGCGGTCCAAGACACTGAAGGCTCCGCTGAAATTCCTGGATTTGGCACTCCTACTGGCAGTCAGAGCATTGACGATGAGGTGGAAATCCCCCAGACCACCGGGGGCGTCCCTGTGGCAGATGGAGGTGGTGAGGTGGGGACGAGCAGAGGCGACAGCTCTTAGACGGGAGGAGGAACGAGGACAGAGGAAATACCATATATCACAAGACTGGGAGGTCATGTTGTTGGCACTGGAGGAGATGGACCTTGTCCCGGTACGGGAGGATGGAGCGTAGAGACTACACACAACAAGAGCGTTCCTTGGGTCAGGTCTGTTCGTACCCGAGGGAGCGCACGGCTTCCTTAGACTCATTGCATAACAGTGTACATCCTAGATATGGTCGGTTGGAGCTAGCTCAGGGAGGATTTCATTACCACCAGAAGGAGGGAGGGTTTGAGAGCTGGAGGGCTATAAGGGGTGGAAGGGGGAGTTGTTGGGGGTTTTTCATTTTGTTTCTGACCTACTGTAATTCAGGACACTGTTGAGAGCGTACAGCTGTTCCTCATTTCTGCTGAACATAAGTAAGATGTCAAGATGCTCCAGGACATTACAGTTCTAGCTTCAATGTGCGGGACTCGTTTATAACCCTGAGACTTCGGGAAGATTTAATTGGGGAGAAAACGGAAAAGCTGCTGGTGATGACATATGTTGAAATGTAACTGATTTATTGTGTCCTGAACAGCTGTGAATAAAGTGTGTTACAAAAAAAAAGTAATGTACTTAGGGTAGACCTATCTGCTGATGATTATTCGGCAATGAATCAATATCTAACTTAGCAAGAACTATTTCAGTAACTAAAACCAAAAGCTAAATATCACCTATCATGTCCACTTTATTGTTTACCGTCACCCTTCTCCCTCACACCACCAGAGCTTTATCTATGCTAAGAAAGTTATATTTCTGAGGGATGGCCATTGATAACTGGCGACTCGATGCTTCATCCCACCAGGTCTCCATAGTCAAAATTAAGTTTCGATTTTCATTTTTAATCATGTCTACAAGTTCACGATTGTGCAACCTAACATTGATTAGTGCCCATTTCAGGGTCTCCCTTCTTTCCATATTCACCCCTTCTGTAAATTCATTGTGACCTGATCTCCCATTAGTTCTATGGGATTGTCCCTTACCTGTCTTTTAATTTCCCGGCTGCTTTTAGATATATCTAGTGTTGGTTTAAATAACTCAAATATGTCCCTATTGTTTGCAAATTTACTTTTGCTACCCTAAAAAATGGTGCAGCGAGAAAAGCTTGAACAAATCAGCATCTATTATGGCTCAAGTTCATACAACTAGCGCAAGCCAGTCTAGCATCTTCAACAAGGATCAGATGCAGAACCTTCAGACACCCCTCTTGATCAGATGATCGGCTGGCCAGCGCATGATATTCCAATTATGAACTTAGTTATTGCCCATTTGTCTCAGTGACTCTTCCTGAGTCTGTCTGTTCATTCTTTCTCTAAATTGTAGTTGTTCTTAAAACTGGCTACCACTATTTAGCCAGCTTACTACAGTTTATTAAAACCTACTTTTACTGCACCATAAACTGTTCCATTCATTTAGTCAAGTTATGCTTTGTGAAATGTTGGTACTGGTGATCTCATCATCAAATGACCTAAGAGTGCTGGCCCAATTGCCCCAACATCGATTCCCAAAACCCTGAATATTGTCATGATTTATTGCCTGATATTTTTTATTTTAAATCCTTATATAGTTTATTTATAACTTTCTTTAGCTGCTTGATAACATTTTTGAGATTGTGCACCTCCCTTTTTTCGCAATATATTCCCAAAGTTTAGGCTTTCTGGTCTAGACTTACTATTGTTCACCAAATGTAGCAATGCATGAACATTTGCAAAGCTGCACAGAAGAATGAGAACAAATGTGCACTGCCAAATCTACAGCTTGAAACGCCAATTAGATTTAACACCATGGTCAGTGTTGTGCTTCAATGCAATTGCGACCCCGTGGTAACTTGTGTGAAATTTGTACTTCGCACTAGTATTGACCCCCAGTGATAGTAGACCCCATTTAAGATGTTTAATTTTCCAACAATTACAAATCCTACACAAGGAGCTACCATTACATATTTTGCTTGCCCTCTTTTTGTCTCGTGCCTTTTGTTATTAGGATTCCATGCAAAGCCAGGTCATACTATTTCATGGGCAATGTCTATGAGTGTAAATTTATAGATTATGCAGCGTTTTCATCCCACTATACTCTCTGCAGATTTCAGATGGAATGGTGTTTTGTGGTGAAAATGGGTTGTGGTGCAATGCTTAAGACAACTTTATGCTTGAGAATATTGACCGGCACTGCTCTCTGTGCCATAAAATGCCTCTAATGATGAGCGCAAGTGTCCACACAAATATGTTGCAAATCAGGGCCTCTGTCTCACTATGAAAGTGTTTTGCAAATAAATGCTCCTGGAAGGTATTGGCGACAGCACACCCCATTGCATTTCATGAAAATGTGATTTACAATCCCAATTAATCACGAACCACTGTGGAGCACAATGTATCACTTGGTTTCAACTATTTGAAAAGCAGAATTGTGCAGTTACAAATAACTTTGCATTGTGGGAAGCATTTTGACACTGGCTGTTCTAGATTGTGTCCCGTTTTCCATACATTAGGAATATTGCAAAAAAGAAATTGGCCTCCACTATGCATATGGCATACCGCTTCGATTAAGTATCAGACCGGCTTTTTGCTCCTTCCATTGCTTTGGATTAAAATTACGTTACTGTTGGTAGGATCCATTTGCCACGTGATTTAGCTTTTACAAGTTCGTGTAGACATACAGAGTGACCAAGAGAGATCCAATATGTCTTTTAATATATGTAAGAATTCACCGTTAAAAAACACACAGCATAGAAAATTACCGAAAGGGCAAGGTCTTAAACACTGGCTGGCTGTAGCAGAATCTAGGAAGCCAACAAATAGATCTTTGGCAACAAGTGGATTTTAATTTAACTTTTTTTTTTTTCGGTGTACATTAGGAAGGGGCAGCTGTTGTTTTCCTGTAAACCCCTCTTGCCCTGGGAGGTCTCTAAGGTTGTCTTTGATGGGCTTTTCTGGGCTCTGCATGAAACGTTCGGACATTTTAACAAACAGCCATGCACATGTTTTTTAGGTCTCGCAAGGGCAGCGAATGCTGCCTCTACGAGGCATCATGTAATAAGTATGTTGGGGTGAAGCTCCGCCTCTTGGCTGTCATTTCTGTTGCTGCTTCCCATTCGTTTTACTTAGTCATTCTTCTTGTTAGGTGTTTTTTAATTGGCTGTTGATGAGATACTTACTTCCGTTTAGACCGGAAGCAGCAGTGCCTTACTACTGTGTTCGTCCACGCTCTAAGCGCAATTATACATTGTCCGCTTTTCGGTGTGCACTATATTCTTTTAGGCGGCCACGCGCGCTTTCACTTTCACTGCTGGCAGGATACTTGCGACTTCTCGCACCGTGCCAGGTTCTCTCGCAGCTGCCATTTCCCACCCCCTCCCTTGTTTTATGGAGTTTCCCTCTTCTTGTGCACCCAGTGACAGAGATTCCCACTCAAATCGAGTATGTTTCCTCGCGGGTGCGAGCTCGCACTGAAAACAGTCTACCCCGCCTTCACTTTCCAAGGTTTCCCCTGAGTAAATATGACGGAAAGTTCACAGGTAATCATTACCTGTTAACTTTCCTCCATATTGACCAAATTGGGCTTTTTGTGTCCGAACGTCCGGCATTACCAGGTTTTTTTTCATGTTTAATCCATGTTTATTCGGAATGTGTTCTTTCACAGTAAAATTGTCGAATTCCCAACTTTCAATTCACAAGAAATGCCCATCCAGGCGTCACCCATCGGCACATGGAATGCTCTGTTTGGGAGGGAGGGGTGAAGCAGACCACGACAAGGAATATGTGGAAAAGGCCGCTTTTATTGGAACAGGTGCGCATTACATATTAAATAAACCTCGGCAAAAAGCCTTCCAAAACTAAGCCTCAGTAAAATACGTAACATCCCTAACCCCGCCCCCTGCCCCCTCCCCTAAAATTTCATGACCCCACCCCCACCCATACAATACAACATTTCAAACATTACAAAAACATTACATCACCATATCAACCATTACAACCTATGAATACAAGCCCTCCGTTAACCAACTACCATGCCTGCCCCATCACATCTGTCAATCCCCCAAAACGTGTAACCAAAGTAAAAACGACCAACCTATCCTTTCCCTGTCGATAACACAACTTACCCATTAATCAACAAACCTCTGCCAAAACTGCCCAAAAACAAATAGACCCCACACGGCACCTGCTCCAAGCGACAGAATACAGCAAAAAAAACCTGCTCCCCTGTTCCAATGAAGCAAACCAAACTAATAACTTACTGAGAAAAATGTTTAAAAAAATTAAAGAAAAAAGTCCTGAATGACTAATGGGGGGAAAAACCCTAACAATAAAAAATTGGGAGGGTGGGAGGGAAAAAAATCCTGCCTTAGCTCCAAGCCCCCAGGTCACCAAACCTAAAATGGTGGGTGGGAGCATAAATGCTTTGGGCTCCCTTTGGGCTACATACTAGAACTCGGCGACGCTGCGCGCTTTGCAGACTTATTCCTGCTCCTGTCGCATGGTCTTTCCGGGGCGCTTCAAGGGTAAACGGCGCTGCCCGGGCTGCGGTTGGTCGCCCACTTGGATACCAGCCAATGCCCATAGGCTAGTTGAGGCCCGCGCTAAACATCTATGCCTGCTACTCAATACGAGGTCATTAGATAGCCATGCTCTGCACATACATGATCTCCTTGTTAGGGAAAATCCTCTATGTCTCCTCCTGACCGAAACTTGGTTGGGAGAGGCGTCCAATCCGGACATTTTCTCTGCCATTCCTCCGACGTATAACATTTTCCGGCAGGACAGAGCCAAGGGAAGGGGTGGCGGAGTAGCTGTGGTGGTGAAGAAAAACGTCTTCTGCTCTGTTCTCCCCGTGAATCCTATTGGGGGCTCTGAGTCTCTTGCTTTTACACTGAGATTATCCCCGGGTCAAGCGTTCAAGGGGCTGCTGGTTTACAGGCCACCAGGCCCCATGGGCTCTTTCTTCGAGGATTTGCAGATTGCGATCTCCGAGCTGGTGCTATCTACACAGCATTGTGTGGTAGCAGGCGACTTTAATTTCCACCTTGATGTGATAGATGACCTGGATGCTATTAAATTGCTGGATATTAATTCTCCGCTGGGCCTTGTACCGTTTGTGTCGGGACCTACACATGATAAAGGGCATACCCTCGATCAAGTGTTTTCATCAGTACGATTGCCGATATTGAAACCCTGCCGGTGCTCTGGACGGATCATAGGCTGATTAGGTTCTCCGTGTTGGAGAATGGGCGGCCGGATAACAGCGCCCTCACGCTGCCTAGACCAGCTTCGAGAGCGTTGCATAGAATGTCGCCTGATATGTTGGAGCAGGCGCTTATGGAACATCCTTGCCACCTCTCGGGGGATCTGGAAAGAGACACCGAGGCTCTGCAGCTGTGGCTGACTGAGAGGTTGGAGGATCTCGCCCCTAAGTCAGCCCCCCGGTCCACGGTAGTACGGCAATCTGCGCCGTGGTTCAAGGAGGCACTGCGCGTGGCTCGCAGCCAATGTAAGGTTGCTGAGCGGGCCTGGCGCCTTCAGTACGACGGGGAGGCTAAAAGTGCCTACAGGGCGGTTGTGAAAGCATATCACCGGGACATCCTAGGCGCCAAGAAAGAATATCTTGCTAGGAGGATTGAGGCGTCGGCAAACTCCTGTAAGGAGATTTTTACGATTGTGAAGGAGTTCACGACCCCTAGCTCCCACTCGCCCCCGCCAGTATCATCGGATGCGTGGGCGTGTGATCTTGCCAGCTTTTTTACCAACAAGATCAAGGCGATTCAGGCCTCCTTCTCGGAGAGCTCGGAGGAGGGTTGTTGCGGCCCCGGGTCGGGTCATGGGCTACCATCCATGCCGGTCGCTGTGTTGTCAGACTTTCCAGCTGTCTCCAGCGACGCGTCCCGGGTGTTGTTGGCCAGTCTTAAATCAGGTTCGCCACTGGACCCATGCCCTGCCAAATTTTTGGCCGGGATGGCGGCGGTGGTGAACCCCCTGGTTAACCCTATCCTCAATGCCTCCCTGAGGGAGGGGAGTGTTCCACGTACCTGGAAAAGGGCGATGGTAATCCCCCTCCTGAAAAAGCCTGGTCTTGATGCCACGGTTTTGGCCAATTATAGGCCAATCTCACTTCTCCCGGCTCTGGCTAAGATCACAGAGAAACATGTCCATGGCGTCTTGTCGAGCTTTTTAGAAGCCAACAATCTGCTCCATCCATCCCAATCCGGATTCCGTCCTAATTTTAGCACGGAAACGGCGCTGTTGAAGGTCTCAGAGATCATCAGGGAGACTTTGGATGTGGGTGGCAAGGCCATGTTAGTCATGTTGGACCTGTCGGCGGCCTTTGACACCGTCCCCCATGAGGCGCTCCTCGCCAGGCTTCATGACATCGGCATCAGGGGGACGGTGTTTAAATAGTTTACATCTTTTCTTGAAGGCCGCCGCCAGACGATCTGGGTTTCCCAGAGCTCCGCCGAGATGCCGCCATTGGGAGTCGGGGTTCCACAGGGTTCGGTGTTGAGCCCGTCATTGTTTAACATCTTTATGTCCCCTTTAGCGGCGGCGGTGGAGGCTTATGGGGCCCAGATCGTGTCCTACGCCGACGAAACGCAACTCCTCTTCACTTGCGGCAAAGATCAGGCATTTGATGGGGAGAGTGTTCGGGGCTGTCTGGGAATGGTCTTCGACTGGTTCCAGTGGAACAGTTTAAAGGCCAACTCCAGCAAGTCGGAGGTCTTATTCTTCGGTTGTGCCACTGACCCTGACTGGCGGCAATGGTGGCCCTCTGATATGTGTCCTCCTGCACAGTCATCACAGGTCGCTAAAAACCTTGGTGTCAAGCTGGATAACAGGCTCTCACTAAGAGCACATGTCCTGGGGCTGGCTGGCACCTGTTTCGGTATTCTGAAGATGCTTCGCAAGTTTTTACCACTGCTGTCTGTGGAGCATAGGCGGATTACTGTGCAGGCGCTCATCGGATCCAGGTTGGATTATGCCAACGCCCTTTTCCTTGGCCTTCCGGACTACTTGGTCCAGCGCCTGCAGGTGGCACAAAACTCTGCTGCCCGCGCCATTTTTGGCCTGCACAGGCGAGCACGAGCTTCTGGGTTGCTGCATACGCTTCACTGGCTGCCTATCCGGAAGCGGATTATGTTTAAATCCCTGACGCTGATGCACAAAGCATTGTTTGGTTTAGGTGCCGGATACCTGCGGCGAAGATTGGCCTTCTATCGCCCAGCCCGCTCACTGCGGTCCGAATCTCTTTTTAAGGCTGTGGTTCCGCGTGTGAGGAAGGCCCGCACTGGGGGGCGCTCTTTCAGCTACAAGGCCCCCCAGCTGTGGAATTCGCTCCCGCTGGCGCTCCGCAGCACCTCCAATCTGCTGCAGTTCAGGAAGAGCCTGAAGACCTTGCTTTTTAATCTTTAGGCGTTCCTCTGGTGTTTTTTTTTTCTCTTCTTCTTTGTATCTGTTTATTTCGTGTTGTGTTATTCTACTTCGAGCTGCCTGTGGAAAGCGCCGGGACACTCTTTTAGAGTAGCCGTGCGCTATATAAACTTAATTTAACATAACATAACATAACAGAACAGAACAAGCCCAAAGCCTAAAATGGCTGCTGCTCCTGCCTCTAAACCCCCCCGCCCCACAGCCCCTCCCAAATCGCCCGGGGGGGGGACCTCCCTGCGGTCGGCTTCCCCCCCAAGCCACCCTTGGGAGGGAGGGGTGAGGGGGGGGGGTGAAGCAGACCGCGACAAGGAATATGTGGAAAAGGCCGCTTTTATTTGAACAGGTGCGCATTACATATTAAATAAACCTCGGCAAAAAGCCTTCCAAAACTAAGCCTCAGTAAAATACGTAACATCCCTAGACCCCTCCCCCGCCCCCTCCCCTAAAATTTCATGACCCCGCCCCACCCATAAAATACAACATTTCAAACACTACAAAAACATTACATCACCAGATCAACCATTATAACCGATAAATACAAGCCCTCCGTTAACCAACTTCCATGCCTGCCCCATCACATCTGTCAATCCCCCAAAACGTGTAACCGAACTAAAAATGACCAACCTATCCTTTCCCTGTCGATAACACAACTTACCCATTACTCAACAAACCTCTGCCAAAACTGCCCAAAAACAAATAGACCCCGCCACCCAGAAAGGCAGGGGAGGGAAACTGCCCTCCTTTCTGCCCCCCAGTAGGAAAACATTCTAAAACTTCCCTGATCTCCAGCAAATAAAGATCCATCCCCAACCTGGATAAATGCACTCACTCATTACGGAAGAACTCAACTGACTCAAAGCGGATATCCCTGTGTGACACTCTCCCGAAACCCAATTGATGGCAAAACCTTGAAATCTCTGAGTTCACCTTCTTCCTTGCCCTGTCAATGGCTCTGGGGTTCACCGCCCCTCTCCAGATCCTTCGCGGAACTAATTCTGTCCATAACACATGGCAACCAGACCATCGCTCTTTAATTAAAGATAAATCCCTCTTCATAGCCCGCAGCAAGACCACACCGTTTACACCACAAAGATCGTTCTCTCCCAAGTGTATCAATAAAATATCCGGACATAGGCCCCTTACCATCGCCTTATTCAAACATGGAATGAGTTCCCTCCAAAGCATACCCCCTTTTTCCCTTCCACACAATATTAAACATTTGGGGCCAGATGTAGGTGTCAAAATACCGGTCGGAATCGGGCGAAAATACCGATTTTCGGCCGTTTCCGACCGGCATTTTGACATTGGTATGTAGGGGCACTGAAAACATACAGATTCGGTAATTTTACCGAATCGGTAATTTTACCAAATCGGTAAAATTACGAATCGGTAAAATTACCGAATCTGTATTTTCCTATGTAGGTAGTACTTCTAACAGTGCTACAGGGCCTTTAGAATTCGTTATTTACCATGTAATACAATTGCATGGTAAATAACGAATTCTTGTGTACATGCACATCTGTGCATGTACACCTGTGCCACGTGGCACACAGACATGCCCTAAGGGCATGTCTGTGTGCCAGATGGCGCACAAGCCAGTTACAGGGGTGCAACAGGGTGTCAGAGTGACACCCTGTCCCCCTTTGCAATTCGGTATTTTTACCGATTCGGTAAATACCGAATCGGTATTTGCTATTGAATCCTATGGGCTTCAAGGCCCATATGAATCAATGGCAAATACCGATTCTGTAATTACAGAATCGGTAAATACCGAATCATACCAATTCGGTATTTTTTACAGAATGAATTCCTACATCAGATTTACCGATTCATGAATACCGAATCGGTAAAATTCGGTATTTATGAAGCGGTAAATCTGATTTACCTACATCGGGTCCTTGGTCATTAAAACCTAACATTTTTCCAAAATAACTTTGGGCCGCCTGAACCTGGGTCCATTTGATGAACGAATGCCCCACTATCCAAACCGTCACTTCTTTAGACTGGGGCCCAGCCACAGAACCTGTAAAGAGAAAAATACAATGAATCTCAAAGCAAAGAGGATGACGCATTCACCTCCCCGCGTTGCACTGCACATAACACTGAAAACAATTTGACGACCAGCGCCCTAACCACATGATTACCCCTTGAGACCATCCCCTATTATGCGCTTCAGTCGCTGCTCCAATCCTAAAAGAGTGAGTTCCATATTGCTCCCCGTTCAACCCAATCTTCCGCAAAGCTTTACGCAACACCATGCGCAGTTGGTATGCTGTAACTGGTGCCCCATTAATGTGCTAAAAAACGGGATCGCACACAGACCCCCCTGACAATGTATTCCAGCGACAAGCCAAACGCAATGGACACGTAACCTTAGGAGTCCTCGCCTCCAACCAAACCCCTTTTCCCCTCTTCTTCTGATCGGTTTTAGAACTGGAAAGCCAAATATGCACACCTTCTTCTGAGAAAAACACTTCTTGCCAAGAAATTCCCTTTTTTGATTTGGTACCCAACAGCTCCGAGACTCGAAAATCCCCAAAAAACATGAATGCCATCAGAGCGGCAAACAAACACGCTTCAAAGTCATCCATGCAAACTAAAAGGTAAAACTTCCAACAAACAAGCCAAATTCTGCCACGAGAGGGGAGCACGGGACAACTGAACACATCCCCTCTCCCTAGCCCAACCTTCCAGCATTCTCTTCCCAACCTCGCCAGCCGAAGGAGAATGACCCCAAAAGAGTTTCCCCATAAAAGCAATACCTGCTAACTTCCCTGTGATGGTCACCCGTGAAAGGCCTCTCTCTTTAAGATCCAAAATGAACTGTACTACATCTTCAGAACGACGCCAAACTTCTTCCCTCCTACATGCCCCAGACGCCAAAAATTCCTTCCATGCCAGGGAATATGCAGTTCACGTGGACGCAGACAAAGAACCTACCACCAGTTGTAATACCCTACGTTGCCTACATACCACAGATGTTCCGGCATCGGGGTCGGTGTCCTGTTCGCCTCCTTGGCCAGCCCACGGAATCTCCCCCACTGCGAACGAGACAAAGCGCCAGCTATGTCATTGTCCACACCAGGAATATGCATAGCTCGAAATGCAATGTCATGCTTCAGACAGCCTAGCACAAAAACCCTCATTAATTTCAAAATCTGTTCATCTCTAGCTGACTGCCTGTTGACGATCTCGACCACTGCCATGTTGCCCACACGAAAAAGAACCTTCTTCCGTGCCAATTCCTCCCCCCAAAGGGTCAATGACACTAACAATGGGAAAAGTTCAAGAAATGTTATGCTCCTCCCTCCATCCCTCCAGTCCTGTGGCCACTTTTCTGCACACCACCTGCCTCGCCAATATAGGCCAAAACCGTCACTGCCCGCTGCATCCGAAAACATCTGCACATCCCACTGCACATCTTCCTCTCTAACCAGTGGCACACCATTAAATGAAGTGAGAAAAACGGACCACATATGCAAATCCTCCTTCACTCCCGCTGACATGGTGGTGAGGCAAATGCTGACCAGCCAAAGCTCTGCCCAATCTCCTACAGAAAGTCCTCCCTGCCCTGACCACCCTGCAAGTGAAGTTAAGATGTCCCAGCAACACCTGAATCTCCTTCACCTTCACCTTCACCTTCTGTTTTGACAGCATACTGACCTCAATTCTAGCATTTTCAACTTTTTGTCATCCGGCAAGCGAGCCCACATTGCCCCTGAATCAATTTCAATACCCAAAAAGGATAAAACTGTAGCAGGTCCCATTGTTTTTTTCAGGAACCAAGGGCACACCCATATCCTCCATGAGCTCATGGAAAGTGTCCAGAGCAGTCTGGCACTCCGCGGAGCCCGGGGAACCAAAAAAGAAAAAATCATCCAAATAGTAAGGTATGACCTGTTTGGTGCGTGAAATGCCATTGCAAAAAGGTGCTGAAACATTCAAATAGAGCACATGACATGGAGCAACCCATCGGTATGCTTTGTCTACGTACATTTACCCTCGAAATGGATACGCAGAAGATCCCAATCATCTGGATGGACTGGAAGCAACTGAAACGCAGACTTAATATCACATTTTGCCATCTCTGCAGTTGCGCCCGCGGTCACCACTAGTGACATGGCCACGTCAACTGAGGAATAGGAAACCGAGGCAGCCTCCTCATCAATGAAATCATTCACCGAAGACCCCTCAGGCCACGACAAATGCTGAATTAGCCTGTACTACCCTTGCTCTTTTTTGGGCACCACTCGAATAGGTGATATTATCAAGTTCTGGATCAGCCAATCATCAAAAGGGCCTGCCATCCTCCCTCCATGCACTTCTTTGCTCAGTTTCTCGCACCACCCCGCTATGTTCGGATGCTGACTTCAAGTTACCTGCCTACCTTCTCTGCCTTGGTCCCTGATAACCCAAATGAAATCCATACTGAAAACCTTCCAAGAGCTTTTGTTTCACCCCCACATCCTCATACTCCCATATTGGCGAAGGAGCCCTTTGGCCCAGCGCCCTGCGCCCCTGTGCCAGATGTACCTGCGCTTGCCTGATGCCCCTGCTGACCTCCTTGCGATTTAGCTCTCCAACAGCTAACAAGGGGATGCCGCTTACCACACTTGGAGCATTTGTGTCTGTATTTGCAGTACTCCCTTGTGCATAGCCCTTTATTGAAATCCCAGCATGCCCCAATTCCAGTCTGTTTAGCCGCTCTGCTTCCCACCCCACCCCACCCCGGGTGGGCTTCCCCTGAAAGGGCCGATAAACTAACGGCAATCCGCTAGCTGTAAAAATGGTCCCATGGTATGCTGCCATAAATCTGTATCTAACTCCCCCCACTTTGCTTCAGGGTCCCATGCCATCAGAGCCCGAAACTCCTCATTGTATTGCGCCCATGCATAACCTCCTCCAGTAATCTGCGCTTTCCGAATCACATCCATATATTTGAATATAGACACGCTGCGCTCCGGGAATTTCTCACAATATACGCTTGCATAGATTAAAAACTCTGCCATCCAGTTCTCAATAGTCAACGGAACTTTAGGGCGCTTAGCCAGTTCATACTCCTCTTCCCTAAAACCTTCCTTAGACCTGACCTCCCTGTGCAGGAGTTTCAATATCTCACCGTACTCACCCTTCCATATGCGCTCCTTGGTTGCCAACATTAGATGAGCACCCAAAGGCTTGGTTACCCCCATGTAAGGCAGCTTTTTAATTTTTAATTCCTTACTATCAAGTGGCTCTTTAACTCCCCCAGCTGCATCAGTATTACTCCCACTCTCCACCCTATTGCCAAATGCCTCATTTCCATCCTCAGTGCCCACTCCTGTGTATTTAACATATTTACCTTTGAGCAGTCTCCCCTCCGACACCCCCCGACCCCCTCTACCCCAGACCCCATTTTTGGTTTGGCCTGTGTATGAGCTGTCTCACCTGGCTCTAAAGAGGCTGCTCTAGCGGACTCCGACCGACGTGCCGATAATTCCACTCTGTCCCTTGACCGAGGAGCCCTCACCAAGGGGCCGCGCTCTCGTCTGTTCCTTGGCTGCTGTACCACTCCTAAAACCTGTAGAACACTATGAGATACGTGAGAGGGCCCTCCCCCCTCCATATCCTGCAATTCCCCTTCCTCGGGCTGTCTTCATCATAATCAAGCAAAATCGGCTCCACCCCCGGAAGCCCCTCATTATCAAAATCAATCTCACGGGTCCTACCAGACTCAGTATTACCAACACTGGCCCTCATGGCCTCTGGGCGGTCTCCTGGCGGGGGAGCCGACTGTACCCGCCGGTACCCCCCCAAGAGTTGACTGAAGCTCCATAGCCGACGGTAAGGTAGACCACTTAGACCTGCTATTCGTTGGGGCCAGCAAGGTCGCACCGGACCTTCGTGCGCCGACCGCAACGGGATCCCTCGGTGGTACAGAAAGTGCCGCGCAAGGCTCTACCCTCCCTTCAGCAGAATAGAAAAGGGAGAAACCCTGCCAGGGTCAATTTTAAGGTCCCACTAAGGAATCCTCATATTCAAATAGAGGGTGACAGAGGTTTACGTATCAGAGTAGACATAGAATAACACAGGTCCATACAATTCCCTAGGAAAAAATAAATATATTTTATTTATGGTTGATCAAAAATAAGTTCAGACTATACAGTGTGTCATAAGGGTTTATAAATCTCATACATTTCTTAATATCCCACTAACTCCCACAGTCATCCAAAGCATATATTCTCATTCATAACCTCAAACATCACAATATTTACACATTCATACAAAGACCATTAGGCGGATGCATGGCAGTCCGGGGAGAGATTTTTCAATAGCCACTAGGACTGAAGCTATAAACATGGAGGCAGGGTACAATAAATAAGAAGGAGAAGCTTGTACTACAGAAGTGCCATCCAAGTAGGTCACGCCGACGCGCGTTTCGATGCTATGCCTATTTAGGCTGCACCTTCGTCAGGGCAAGGAGGGCCATGGGAGGGGGCAGGACAAGTATAGGTGCACTGTGGATGAGAAAGGGTTTGATTTAGAGACACAAATTCATATAAATTGATCTTATAACATTCTCCAACATAGTTATTTTTAAAAACATTAATAAACATTTCTCATAATTGGTCACAGTTCGTCAGGTTTCTAAACACATAATTTATATACAATAAGGATAAAGGTTATTAGGGAAAGTTCATTTCTTATGTCGGACAGATAGTTCTATGTGCGGATCAATACTCTGATAAGTAGGCGTCACTCATAATATTTAGTGGTTCCTCTAGGGAATGTATGCTCACAAGCTCAATAACAATTTTTTTTCCAAACAACCATTCAAACATACAAGGGTATCTACCCTCCCTTCACCTCGGCGCAGTTGGGCCGAACCGCGCCCTACCGAGTCTGTTACGCTGCGCTGATCTGTATCCTGAAAAGAAAAAGTTTGGTCTGATGTGCTAGGACCCCTAATAGAAAAAGCTGACCCAGACCCCTGCCAACAAGTAAATACTGGACCCGCCGACCGCTGTTTTAACCTACCCGACTGACCAGCCCTGTTCGTACTTAACACCGGAAGATAAGGCCCACCTTCCTCAACATCACTCCATTCCAACCTGGCTCCTACCGCTGCTGAACCTTGACCCAAACTCTTACCCCCCCAGGAACATCACACACTCCTAGCTGTCTCGCGGGCCCGCTGAAACTTGACAAGCCCGCTAAGCGCGCATTCCGATCAACCTGTTCCACCATATCACGACCCCGAACCCCTGCAGCACAGGAAGGAAACATGTCTAGACCCTACCGAGCCTGAACACCACCAGCTGTCTCCAAATCCCCTTGTACCCCAACAAAAGAACCTGGCACAAACCCCCAACACTCTCAACAGGAGAAACGACGCGTGAATCTGCTGGTGTAACTAACAAAAAAACACCACTGCCAGAAAATTGCTCTTCAACCTGCCCTGCAACAAAACCTGAAAATCCCCTTCTGCTACCCATCCCCCCTTCAACTTGAGCCCATTCACTATCACCCTTGGAGTTCCCCAACTGATAAACCCCCCCTACAAGATGCCGAGGGAGAAAACAGCAGGGAACTACCAACATTCGCTCCATCGCCTAAATCCCCTCCCTCCTCTTGTTCAAAATGCTGCTCCACATCAGAATCACAGGCAGGGGGGCTGAAACCACATTAACAACACCCCCCTGCAGACCACTATTTAATTCTTCCGTGACCCCCAACAAATTGTCCTGCTCATTGCAAAGCGGAACCACAGAAAAACCTTCCCTCGGCTACCCTCCCTCCTCCCAGCTGCTCCGCCCCTCCCCCAGCGCCACAACACGTTCGTGCCCGCTCAAATCTCCAACACGGTCTCCTGTCACCTCCACACGCTTCACGGTTGAGACGGAGGAAGAGAGCTTCTTGCTCCCCCGCCGACCTCCACGCCTAACTACATCAATACGCGATGCGCCAGCCCCCTTGCGCTGCTCGCGGGGCCGGGCAGCATCAGATGAATTCCCTAAGGCGGCAGAACTATTTAAACCGCCGTCCATTCCTTCAAGCGCAGGTTCGCCTGCCAGCTCAGAGCCTCACCCGCGCCAACCGCGAACAGAACCTAGCGGGGCCGGCTTCCTCGTACGGGACCGGCCCCGCTCACTCACCGGTGATGACCTTCACGCTTCGGGGATGTGCATGCAGCCACAGCAGCTGCGACCCCAGCCGAGACCTGCCGCAACGGGCGCGCTGACCCCGCGACAACGATGATGTCCATTCTTCCAGCCTTGCTCAATAAGCGAAGCGCTTCAAGGACCCTAAATAGTTCAGGTAAAAATGTATACTAATTAATACCTAACTAACAATGAAACTAGCGCGATTATAAAACTAACGAAAAACACACTAAATACTCCTCAAAAAATTCCTGCCTAAGCTCCCAGCCACCAGGTCACCAAACCTAAAATGGTGGCTGGGAGCAGGAGCCCAACGCATTTATGCTTTGCCTCCCTTTGGGCTACATACTAGAACAAGCTCAAAGCCTAAAATGGCCGCTGCTCCTGCCTCTAAACCCCACCCCCCACAGCCCCTCCCAAATCGCACGGGGAGGGGGGGCTCCCTGCAGTCGGCTGCCCCCCAAGCCTCCCTCGTCCTAGGTAATCATACCGCTATCCATGCAATGCATTCGCAAGGGCTAACCAAAACAAAAAGAAAGCCCATCAAAGATAGTAAAGGACCCCATAAAACATCTGCAAAAACCAACCGTGAAACCTGCATTCTGAAAAGTAAATGTGCTCAAACCCTCACGCTGCGTGCTGAAACAAAAAAAAACATGCTCAGGTTGACCCAAGAAAAACGTACAGGAAAGCAAAGATCGTTAACCAAAAAATATTCCGAATGTAAACAGCCATGCACAGAAATCAAACTTAGCGAATAACTAATTCACTGTATTGCAAGCATGTCATCTGAATATTTAGTGTCTCTGCGCCGTGAACGGCTTCGTTTCCGTAAACCATGAAGTTGATACACAAAGTGAGCATGCCGTGCATGAACCTATTAGTAGTGCACACCACAGGTGAAGCCAATCCCATCACGTGACAAGAAAACCCGGTCCATAAGATAAACATGAAAGAAATTCGCCTATATACAATGCATGTGCAATTCCGTTCCAACAGTGAACTGAAAA
Source organism: Lissotriton helveticus (assembly GCF_964261635.1). Classification (NCBI taxonomy): domain Eukaryota; kingdom Metazoa; phylum Chordata; class Amphibia; order Caudata; family Salamandridae; genus Lissotriton; species Lissotriton helveticus. The sequence continues at coordinate 283,588,735 of NC_136057.1, read as the reverse complement.
TGAATTCTGACCTCTAGACACAAACACTGTCTTCATGCCAAACATAAATCGGCATTATTAAAATGTGCTGCAGTACTAAAAATAAAACGAACCAAAATAAACATGAACTTAAAATGATTATTAAAACATAAATGTGACAAAACATCAATCCTGTACTAACGTTGTTTCAAATATTTTGATGATGTAAAAAAAAGTCTCTCTCTGAAAATCCCATGAGACGCACGCATACACAGACACACACACACACACACACTTTTTGCTGTTCTCTAGTCCTGAAACCCTTTAATTTCAAAGTGAGTCTTGTCAGGTTGAAGAATGCTCCTGCCACTTTTAAGTCACTTCAGTGGAAGGGCGACTGATAATACAAGGGGGGGCCAATAGGCCCCCACGCAAGCATGGCGGGGCCCGGTCCCTCCCATAACCCGTCCCCTTCGGGGCCGCGTTCCCCGCCCCCTCGCCCCGGAGGTACTGGTGTGCTTCCGGGGCGAGGGGGCGGGGTCGCGGCGGCGAAGGGGTTAAGAGCCTGGGGAGCGCGGGAAGCGGCCTCTTTGTGCCCGCGCTCCCCAGGCTCGCTCCTCGCCCCACCGTGGGGCCGTTTAATTTTCTCTTTTCTTTTGCAGGTCCCGGAGTCGATAGGTGTCGCCGGAGGATTTCGAAATTGCGGCGGAGTTTTTTCGAACTGTTCCCGGGATCACGAGAGCTGGTGGGAAGGAGCTGGAGAACGTGTCGGGCGGTCGCGGAACCGGGAGAGCGGTTGCAGCGGAGAGGCGTTGGGACAAAGCGGCTGGCCATAGAGCGGGAAGAGCCCACACGGCGTTCAGCGCAAAGCGGTTAGACGGAGCAGCGTAACACGAGGTATTTTTCGGGGCGGGTGGGCTGCGGCAAGAAGGCGGGGCGGACGTGCAAAGAGCCGGTGCCAAATTGCCCCAAACAGCGGTGGTACCACTAAACGGCACCAGAGTCAAGTTCCCGCCAATAAGTAAGGAAGCGCAGCGTAATTAAGTCCTTGGTCTAATTTGCCTGCCTGTTTCTCGTACGATAAGAGGTGCAAGTATACTTAACGATAAGTGGGTCACTTTACTGCCAGTATTTCGGGAGGGCGGAGCGTCTTCCGGTGTTTGCAGTCTGGTCGGTGGTGCATGTTTTTTCCTGCCTGTGCCTCGCGTCAATATTAGCATAGACCGATAGGGACAGAGCATTTGGAAAGTAAGGGTTTTGTATCTCTCTGTACAATACGTGTATTACAGGAAAGTTAAGCAGGGACTGCAGGGGCAGGGGGCCGGTCACTCGCATCAACATTGGCATAAGGGACAGAACGATCTGAAATTAAGTGTGTGCTCTGTCTGTGCAATACATGTGATTTTCAAAAAACGCATAATTCAGTTTGTGGGGGCACTGGGCTTGATCGTACTGAGGGGGGTTTTAGCAGTGCATCTTTAGGCTGTGATAATTTCTATATGCTGGCAAACTGAGTCAAGATCTTGAAATTAAGTATTGTCGATCAAGCAGTTAAATATCCGGAGAGGGGAAGGACCTCCAGGGCAACAGAGGAATTTGCATTTCTACCTGTTAAGGCTTTGTGTATCTATGCGAATTGGTGAGGAAGCTAACTGGAACTTACTAATATTGTTTTACCAGTACAAGGTTACTCTAGTTCATGGTCACTAGTTGGAGGGTAACGCTCTTTGTTTTTCAGGACTGCGAGACTAGGTGGTCGCCATACATCAGCACAGGCGCTTTGGGATCAGGTCAGGTATTACAGGTCGTGCAGCGCCAACTGAGTCAGGTACGGAGCACGGTGTGCTCATAAATATGTCTCAAAGAAGGGGGCGTGTCAATCCAAATGTGGGTGCAATGTTACAGAAAATGATGCGCAGAATGTCTGCAATAGATAAGAGGCTGGGGAAAGTTGATAAAATGGATAAGGCTTTAGCGGTTCTGGGGGCCAAGGTAGATGCCCAGGCCGGTCCGTCTGGTAGACCCAAGCGGACGATAGTACCGCCCAAGCCAAGGGGCGTTTTTGTGACACCACCCAGGAGACCAAGAAATAAGAGGGTGGGGGGGCAGCCACAGAATATTGCTCCAATCCTACCTCCTGCTGCACCAATTCTGCCACCACAGGTACCCCCTGCTGCCCCACTCCCCCCACCTCAGGTCCCGGTGCCCGTTCCAGCCCCGGTGCCCCAGTTGCCAGTGGCAGCACCAAATGTGCCAGTGATGCCAGCAGCGGCACCGGTGCCACCCGTCGCGCCACCACAGGCTCCGGTGCCCCTAGGTGCGGGCCCTACTCCCACCCCCGCGCCAGGGCCCGTGCCAATAGACCTGGCAGCTCAGGTGGCAGCTATTCTCCCTTGGTTAGGGGGGGGTGCGTTGCCGGTCAATACTGCTCTGACAATGGAGCAACAAACATTGGTGAATCAGATATTGTTGGCTAGTGGTAGGGGCGCAACGCCGCCTGCACCGGTTTCTCCCCAAACAGGTACAGCGAATGATGGAGGCAGTGCCAAGACCGCGGACGCAATGTTACCCAACGACAATGGGAATGGTAAGGAGATTGCCCTGCCTTTGCTGGGCGAAGGAACATTGCCCTCTAGGGGTGAGTGCTTAGCACAGCATGTGTCACAGTGTGTAAAGGAAATGATATGGGCCGACAAGTATGTGAACATGTTTTCTTTGCTGATAGATAACAGGGAGTGGGAATATGCAAAATCACAGAAGGAAATGTTGTTGCCCAGTGAATGGAGAGCGAAGTTGTACAAGTTTAGGGTGGAAGAAAACCTCATCAACTGGCTGAGGGCTTTTGCAGTGTTCGGCGCAGTAATGGGCGAACGTTTTAAGGGGATGCAACCAGCCATGAACTGCTACCAAAGTAGGATAACAATGTTCCATGAGAATCATGCAGGGGATGTATGGAAGGAATATGATGTCGCTTTCAGAAAGTCCAAAGAATTTGATAAGACTTTATCATGGGACAAGGTAGACTCTATCTCATGGCACAATCAATTCGAGAAGGGTCAGGGGGCAAGCACAAGCACAAATGCGGGTAGAGGTTATTTCCCCAGGCCGCAGCAGGCGTTTCAACAGCCCTTTCGATCTGCACCGGGAGGGGAGACGGCCCAAAAGCAGAGAGCGAATGGAGGGGCGAAAGGGGTATGTTGGGACTTCAATAGGCGGACATGCAACAGGGCACCAGGTACCTGTAAGTTCAGGCACGCATGTAGCGTGTGTGGCCACACTTCCCACCCCGAAACAACATGCCGAAATAAAAATAGTGGTGCAGGAAGCAGGGGTAGGAGGAAACCTGAATAGTAAGATCCACCCGCTAATAGCACATTCACCCATCCAGCTGTCAGCATTGATCCCCTGGTTGAACAGGTACCCGAATCACACGTCTGCTAGATTATTACAAGAGGGTTTCACACATGGTTTTCGGATTCCTGCTGGGGGGTATGTCGGGAGACCACAGTGTAGGAATCAGCTATCAGTCCTTGCCAATCCAACAGTGGTGTCAACAAAAATAGCTAAAGAAGTGCGTTTGGGGAGGGTAGCAGGTCCATTTCACGCCATTCCCACGCAGAATTTTGTGTGCTCTCCTCTGGGGGTGGTGCCTAAGAAAGAACTAGGAGAATTTAGGCTCATCCACAACTTATCCGCACCAAGGGGGGCATCATTAAACGATGCTATTGATGATACAATTTGCTCAGTGAAGTATGCGTCCTTCGATCAGGCAGCGGGCATGCTGAGGAGTTTGGGCGCAGGTACACTGATGGCTAAGTCAGACATTGAGTCAGCCTTTAGACTACTCCCGGTTCACCCACAGGACCAGCACCTGCTGGGTTTCTCCTTTAAGGGAAAGTACTACATGGATAAGTGTATGCCCATGGGTTGCTCAATTTCATGTGCTTATTTTGAACAGTTTAGCTCCTTTTTGGAATGGGCATTAAGACATCATACGGGTCACCAGTGGGTGATGCACTACCTGGATGACTTTCTTTTTCTGGGCCCGGCGGGTTCACGGGAGTGTGCGTCGGCACTGCAGGAATTTTGCGTGCTCATGCGCTCTTTCGGGGTCCCGTTGGCACAGGGGAAGACAGTTGGACCAGTGACATGCCTGGAATTTTTAGGCATTGAACTGGATTCTGTTGAGGGGTGTTTTAGATTACCAGCAGAAAAGATCCTAAAATTCAAACAGACTCTAGGACTGTGCTTACAAGCGAGGAAGGTGAATTTAGGGCTGTTGCAGCAGACAGTGGGACAGTTGAATTTTGCGTTGAGAGTAATTCCTATGGCTCGCCCATTTTCACGCTCAATTGCACAGGCCATGAGGGGTCTTCGTGAAAAACATCACCGGACACGGCTGTCTGCTGAAGTGCGCCAGGACATGCGGATATGGATGGCATTCCTGGCGGATTTCAATGGAAGAGTGCTGTGGGGTGCACCCACGGTGTCTTCAGAGGACATTGGTTTATGGACAGATGCGGCGGGCAGTGTTGGGTTTGGTGCCATCCTTGGCAAGAAATGGGTGGCGCAGAAGTGGCCCGCCTGGTGGGAGGAGAACGGGCTGACGGTGAACATTGGTTTCCTCGAGCTCTTCCCAATCTGGGTGGCACTGAAAGTCTGGCCAGAGGAGCTGGCCAACAGATCGGTAATATTCTGGTCAGACAATATGTCAGTGGTTGAATGCATCAACCAACAAGCTGCAAGGTGTCCACTCATTTTACGCTTGATAAAAGAGATTGTACTGTGTTGCATGACAAGGAATGTACTTTTCAGAGCGAAACATGTCCCAGGGGTATTAAACAATGCAGCTGATGCCCTTTCTCGCTTTAAGATGCAGGTGTTCAGAGATCACTTGCCGGAGGCAGAGACAGCGCCAGCCCAATTCCCGGCGATTCTTTGGCAAATTGGTGCCCCCAACTACATGACCTCGTGGCAGCCAGCCTAGCACCCAAGACCAGGACGGCATACGAAGGGGCGTTCAGGTCTTACTGTCACTTTCTGGGACAGGGCTGGGAGAGTAGTTGGACTATGGAGGCTAGCTTCAATGAGTATTTAGGCAGCCTACACAAGGAAGGGCGCACGGCGGCAACAGCCAACAGGCACAAGGCCGCTATCTCATTTTTCGCACGGGCACGGGGGGGCAGGGACCCTACACACAGCTTCCAGGCCCACAGGGCATTAAAAGGGTGGCGGCGCATGCAGCCCCCCTCCATAGATTCCAGGAAACCCATAGGTTTTGAACGTCTGTCAGCTGTGCTCCTCGCGCTGCCGGACACATGTAGCTCTACACCTGAGGTGGGCCTATTTAAAGCGGCTTTTTCGTTAGCCTTCTATGGGGCATTCAGGGTAGGTGAACTCGTGGCGGCCAACAAAGGTGATAAGATAGGCGGCCTTCAGCTGCAGGATATCAGCATAAGGGGCGACACTATGTGGATCAGCATCAGGAAATCTAAAACTGATCAGGACGCTAGGGGCCAAAGTTTGGCGTTACATCGGGCAAGGAACAATCCCTGCTGCCCGGTGACACATGTGGAGGAACTAATAAGACAGCGGCCACAGGAGTGTGTGGGGTCACTGCTAATGCATGGGGATGGGACTCCTCTTACCAGGTTTCAGTTCCAGAGGGTACTAGCCATGAGCATGGCAAAAGCGGGTTATAATCACAAAGAGTTTGGGACACACTCCTTCCGGATAGGGGCAGCCACAGAAGCAACAGCTAGGGGTTTGACCACAAAGAGTGTGCAAAGAATTGGGAGATGGTCCTCAAGCGCTTATAAACGCTACGTGCGGTTGCACATGTTGTGAGAGCTGCCGCCATGGGGAGTATTGCTAATACCTGCTGTTTTTCTGGTTATTTACAGTTTCACGGGCCTGTGACGCAGGACGGAAACTACCCATGGAGCATCAAGGCAACTTTACTACAGCATGGAGGGACCAGGAGGACAGACAGAAGACCGTAGTCATTTGGGTAGTGGGGCATTCGTATGTCAAACGTGCTAACAAAATTTTTCTTGCAGGTTCAGGCAAACAAAGGGTCGAAAGTAGGGGGTGCAGGGTCGCCTTCCATGGCAGGGGGGGGCTCCGCCTCAATCAGTTCAGGGACTATATGTCGGACTTACTAGCGCGACATACTACACCACCCTCGGCGGTAATACTTCACTTAGGGGGGAATGATCTGGCAGGTCTGGGCAGAAGGGTCCTCCTGGAAGAAATTATATCTGCAGCGGGTTGGCTGGCGAAGCGATTACCAGGTAGTGTTGTAGTATGGTCACAACTGATACCAAGGATGCAATGGAGGGGGGGAAACTCAGTCAGCGCGTTGAACAGCTCGTTAAAGAGGGTCAACAACAAGCTGGACAGGTTATTTAGGACTCCGGTCTTACAGACCATCCCTCACGGTTGCATTTGGGGGGAACACTTCTATTTGCGGGATGGGGTGCACTTAACAGAGGAAGGGAATGCCCTTTTTATAAGAAACATCCTGGCATGGGTGGAAATATTTGCAGGAGGAGTATGACCTTTCTAGAAGGGGGGAGTTCTGGGGGGGGGCCAGATAGTCGGTTAACTACCTGGCCTGTGGCGGTAAGGTCATTAATCGGTGAGCAGCATTTTAAGGTCCTTACGGGGGGGGCGGACCCATTCACGAAAGGGGCCGCCCGCGGGAGGGGCCATTTGGTCTCTCTCAGAACTTCAGGGGCAGGAGATGGTCTCCATTAATTTAAAGGGTGCGGGGGAGGGAGTCTACGCTTTCCTCAGGCTGGTAGCCACCCCTCACAACACTATGACGTCACTAAGGTGCGCGAGTGTCTGGGCCCTCCTGTTATGGTTAAATGGAGTTCGGGGAGCGCACGTGGGTGTAACGTGCCCTGGGTTGCGCATGCGCATCTTCAACGCGAGAGCGCAGCTGTAAAAGGATCTGACACCGGTTGGCGACCTTGCCGTAGGCCTTTATTAAAGTTATTAAAAAGTTATTAAAAAGTATTGGAAATATTAGAATGCAGTTTAATTTTCAGGATGATTAGATTACGTTAGGAGACACGCTGTATTAGCTATTTGTTAAGGTTAGCCCATCATACCATGTCGAAACGGATGTCAATCTAATATTCTGAAAAGTGTGCATTTTAATAATTGTCAGAAATGTTTATTTGATTAAAATTTTTGATTTGTTTTTATATTTTAATAAATACGGCCAGGGGGGGGGGGCCCGTACCCCCCCCCCTTGACTTCCAAAGACCCCCATGTGTTGACTGGTTGAATTGGGTAATTCAGTCGGTGTTCAAGGGGGGAGGTGGCCGGCAGTCCAAGACCATGATACAAGGGGGGGCCAATAGGCCCCCACGCAAGCATGGCGGGGCCCGGTCCCTCCCATAACCCGTCCCCTTCGGGGCCGCGTTCCCCGCCCCCTCGCCCCGGAGGTACTGGTGTGCTTCCGGGGCGAGGGGGCGGGGTCGCGGCGGCGAAGGGGTTAAGAGCCTGGGGAGCGCGGGAAGCGGCCTCTTTGTGCCCGCGCTCCCCAGGCTCGCTCCTCGCCCCACCGTGGGGCCGTTTAATTTTCCCCACCCTCCATCCCTTATTAGCAGACCTTGGGGCTTGGCAAATGGTGAGTATCAGGTTTTGTCAATATGCCGGAACATAGATGTAAGGGAGACTTGATCCAGAGGCTTTGAACCTCCTGTTTACTGGAAGGTAGTACAGAATTTAAACGTTGGCGCAGTGCCGTGATTTTAACCAATTCTTTCCTTAGGCCCCTTTTTCCCGCTTACAGGAGTAATTGTATATGTAGATGTTTATGCTTTGCTGTGTGTTAACAATTTTTATCCTTAGGCCTTTTTTCCTTTTAGAATAGCATTGTCGTATTTATTATGTGTGTCTGGCGGTAAGGTCATTAATCGGTGAGCAGCATTTTAAGGTCCTTACGGGGGGGGCGGACCCATTCACGAAAGGGGCCGCCCGCGGGAGGGGCCATTTGGTCTCTCTCAGAACTTCAGGGGCAGGAGATGGTCTCCATTAATTTAAAGGGTGCGGGGGAGGGAGTCTACGCTTTCCTCAGGCTGGTAGCCACCCCTCACAACACTATGACGTCACTAAGGTGCGCGAGTGTCTGGGCCCTCCTGTTATGGTTAAATGGAGTTCGGGGAGCGCACGTGGGTGTAACGTGCCCTGGGTTGCGCATGCGCATCTTCAACGCGAGAGCGCAGCTGTAAAAGGATCTGACACCGGTTGGCGACCTTGCCGTAGGCCTTTATTAAAGTTATTAAAAAGTTATTAAAAAGTATTGGAAATATTAGAATGCAGTTTAATTTTCAGGATGATTAGATTACGTTAGGAGACACGCTGTATTAGCTATTTGTTAAGGTTAGCCCATCATACCATGTCGAAACGGATGTCAATCTAATATTCTGAAAAGTGTGCATTTTAATAATTGTCAGAAATGTTTATTTGATTAAAATTTTTGATTTGTTTTTATATTTTAATAAATACGGCCAGGGGGGGGGGGCCCGTACCCCCCCCCCCTTGACTTCCAAAGACCCCCATGTGTTGACTGGTTGAATTGGGTAATTCAGTCGGTGTTCAAGGGGGGAGGTGGCCGGCAGTCCAAGACCATGTTTAAAGGCGTTAGGGGCATTGCCATAGCAACATGGGAGATGTTTTCTGTGTTGCCCCTCTTACCTGTCTCCCCTCCCTCCCTCCGTTGCCCGTGTTGCCCTCTACCCGCCATAACAAAACAAGCATTTCCAATGCAATCGGTCTTGCATTTGAGAGAGTTATAGATATTGGCGTTGTACATGACAATGCCTTTTACCCATGTGTTTTGGTCTGGAGTGGATATATGTGGTTTGGAGTTGATGTATGTGGGTTGAATTGGAATTGTTAGTTGTGGGATTGTGTGGGATGGAATTGTGTGGTTTGTAGGGTATTTGTGTGGTGAAATGATGTGGCATGGTGAATAGATAGGGATTGGAGCTGCACAGAATAGATAGAAAGGAAGTTTGAGAGAGACAGGTAATTTGTCCATGAAGTGGGGAATGAAATCCAGACAGAGGAGCAGAAAGAGTGTGTGAGAAAGAGAGAAAGAAGGGTAGAGCATGACACAATTGCATAAAGAGTGTGCACCTGTGTCTGCAGAAATTACCCCAAGAAAAGGAGAGTGTGGGCTTGAGGGATGGAAATCTTGAAAAAAGCACTGGAAAGAAACTGCGCTTTAAGACCTGAAGTGAACAAATATGAGAGAGTCAAGAAGAGTGCATGAGAGAGGGAGAGAGAGTTGTGAGAGTACGAGAGAGCTAGAGAGGGAGGGGTACTCGGGGTGACAAGAGGTAGATCAGTGCACAGCACGAGGAGGTACTGGAAGTTAGCATGTGTGAGAAGGCAGTATAGAGAGGAGTTTAGGGAGTGTGAGGGAGGGATGAGGGGGCAGATTAATTGCAAGATGAGAAGGGGTAATGTGAGTGTGAGGGAGAGATGAGAGGAGCAGTGGATGTGTGTGGGAGAGATGATAGGATTTGTGAAAGTGCGATGTAGAGATGGGTTGTATTGGAATTGTTTGTTGTCAAATTATGTGGTGTGGGATTGTGTGGTGTGGAGTTGTGTAGAGGGAATATGTGGTTTGGTGTGCTGTGGAATTATGTGGATAGTAATTAAATGGTATTAACTGGAGTGGGAATATGAAAAGTGAGATTGTGTGTTATGGACTTAATTATGTGGAATGGTATCTAAAGTTGAATTGTGTTGTGTGGGATCAAATAGCACCACAGTTGACTTACCATACCATGGGTAATCCTTAAATCCCCAAGGTTATAAAATGGACCCATTTCAATGCTTCTCTATTATCGACTTTGGAAAGATAGAAGACCCAACTGGCCCTTGCGGGAATTTAACTCCTGACCTGCAGGACCCACGCACAGATATGAGCCGGATACTCAACATGCTGCTTTGAATATGCCAAGAATACAAATGTATGCACCCAAGCCAGTGGTAGAAGTGGGAGGAATCGGAAGGCACGGCGTGCCCCTACTTTTTTAAATGAACACAGTCTACTTCTGTATTTTAAAAATGCGTCCCAACACGGCAGGAATGGTCCGAATTAAAAAAATATTGCGTGATCGTCCAGCCCTGTGTGTTGCACATTAAGGAAGGATTCTGCAGTTGCCATGACCTCCTCTCCCTTCCCCTCCGTGTCTTGGGGTATTGGCCTGCAAAGCAACACTGTGGTAGCAATCAATCATCATGTAAAACGACAACCTTTAGTGGCCCTGCTGCTAGAGTGTGAGGTGTGATTTCCACCTCCTTATGCGACAGCGTCAGATTGGGAAGGCGATCAGTCGGGCATGGGGCGACAACCCGGTGCTTCAGGGGCACCTATGGGCCGTTTTTTTGAACCTCTGTAAACTGTCTTTGCCAGGCCAGTGTAATGAGGCGCCAGCACCCCGGGCTCTCTCGTGACCCTCTGTATTTTGAGGCTGGGAGCTTAGTGTTGCTCTGGCCTTTGGGGCATTCTGGTCTGGGCCCCCTGCCTCGTGGGGCCTGCCTGGCCAGAAGCAGTGTCAGCCCCTGCCGGGCCATCACCTTCAGGTTATGGGAGCAATGAGGAGGGTGTGAATAGGCATGGGCCTACATGGGGAGGCTGAAAGGAGAGGGTATTTTCTGGCCATTGTGCATTGTCACTCTAGTCTATGGTGGGCTGGCAGGGGGTAAGAGAAGCGGCCTCCCAAGAGGCCAGGTGTTGCCACCTCAGCCCCAGTGTCTTTTAGGCCTTGTTGCTGGGTGCAGGGTTTAAATGACTGGATATGACATTAAGATTAATCCTGAATCGCTGCAAATAATGTGTGCCTAGAAAAGTACACAAAGCACTGACTGGAAAGGTGTCAGTGATGTAAACTAGCATTTACAACAATAGTTAACCCCTTCAGCGCTGCGCGAATTCCGCTGCAGTGCTGAAGATTCTAAAGAACCTATGGGTTCATGACGGAACCGTTCCGTCATGAGCACAGGACCACCGACGCTCATGACGGAACCGTTCCGTCATGAGCATGGAAGGGGTTAAGTGAACACTGCAGTACTCTAATTCCTTGGTGGCAAATCTGTTTTCCCTCCAAATTTCTCCTATGCTCTGTGCTAAGACCTGTGTGTTAAAACAGTGCACCCCCAGCCACCATTTTGTGTTCACAAGCCAGTGAGGCCAGCCCCCCTGCCCCTGCCCCCCCACCCCCAGCAACAGGGATATTCTACATCAGAGGGTGCTTCTGTGAGCTGTTGAAACTGTATTTACTGGAGCCTGTGCACTTCGTTTTTTGGCCAGCAGGGGGAGTAAAGTTTTATTCAAACAGTATTGTTAGATTTCGAGTTAGTGAAGCCTTTACCTGCAGAAGTCCAAAGTGTGGATTGAGCCTGTCTGTCTCCTAGGAAATTCTGAAGAGGAGTACCAGCTCCACAGCCCCTACCCCCAGGCCAGCAGACCATTGGCTATTCAGCTACCAGGCAAGTCTGAGCCCTCCTCTCACACCTGCCCAGGCCCCTTAAGGCCTTGCTGGGTGCACCCCAAATCATGCTCCTCCATCTTGTGAATTGCAGCCTACCTGTGCCCCAGATTGCAGTGAGCAGAGTCCAGGAAGTAGTAAGGAGACAGACTAGTGCTGTCTCTTCCCAAAACAAAAGTTGTTTAAAAGACGATTTTCCCTTTCTGTGATTACTGTCTTTGCGCGTGGTTGTTACAGTTTAAAATTGCAGTTTTGACCTGCCTGTGATTACATATTTTATCACCTGTTTTGTGTTTTACACTTGTGGTTTTCCCTGCCCATGATTGCTTGCATTTAACGTGTTGAATTGTGGGATTTGCAGTCCAACCTCTGTAGGTTGCCCCTCTCATTCTTTGGTGACAAATCTGTTTTCCCTCCAAATTTCTCCTTTGCTCTGTGGTAAGACGTGTGTATTAAAACAGTGCACCCCCAGCCAGTGAGGCCAGCCCCCCTGCCCCCCCCCCCAGCAACAGGGATATTCTACATCAGAGGGTGCTTCTGTGAGCTGTTTAAACTGTATTTACTGGACCTGTGCACTTCGTTGTTTGGCCAGCAGGGGGAGTAAAGTTATTAGAGTTGTTAGATTTCGAGTTAGTGAAGCCTTTACCTGCAGAAGTCCAAAGTGTGGATTGAGCCTGTCTGTCTCCTAGGAGATTCTGAACAGGAGAAGCAGCTTCCAACTCCCTGGCCAGCAAACCTTGTCTGAGGTCGCTGGGACCTTATATGGTCTGCTAGTGGTTGACACATGTGTACACTGATTGGTGGTTGTATCTGGTGTTTCTTTTGGGTTAGGGTTAACGTCCTCATTGGTTGGGCACCTGAGGGTTCTGATTGGTTTCTGGGTCTGTGATTTAATCATTGTAGGGTTGGGACTAGGGCTAGGGTTAGGATTTCTATTGGAAGTAGAGACTAGGGCTTCCTATGTAATTGCTTGTTGGGAGTAGGGTGGGACTAGGGCTAGGGTTAGACCTTTAATTGGAAGTAGCTATTTAGGGCTTAGGTGTGATTGGTTGTTGGACTAGTTGTTGGACTAAGAGTAGGGTTAGCCTTTCTATTGGAAGTAGGGACTAGGGCTACCTGTACCATTGGCTGCTTGGACTTGGGTTGGGACTACTGGTAGGGCTAAGGCCTTTATTGGATGCAGAGAGCAGGGTTTTTGAACTGATTGGGTGCTTGGACTAGGGCTAAGATTGGCAGTAAGGTCCTGATCTCCTATTTGTTCTAGATTTTAGGGCTGGTGTTGTGATTGGATAGTGTTAGGGCTAGGGTTCCCATTGGCTGAAGGGGTCACCTGATTACTAGGGCTATGAAAAAGACCAGGCTTAGGGCGTCTCAGCCCAGGCATCGCGGCTAAGGGCGGAGAGGACAAGGGTAGTTGCCTGTTTGAGTCTGTTAAGGGCGAAGAGGACAAGGGTAGTTGCCTGTTTGAGCCTGTTAAGGGCAGAGAGGACAAGGGTAGTTGCCTGTTAGAGACTGGTCGAGACTAGGGCCAGAAATGCTGCCCTTTTTCTCATTTAGCAATACTCAAAACTCCTTTTTACTCATCCAAAAGCCTCCTCCTATTGCTAAGACCTAAAAAAAACAACAACAAAAAAAAGATCTTTCACTCTTTTATCCCTCCACTATCCTTTTCAATCGACTAACATGTTCACTTCTCAAATTCCATATTAATACAAATTTTCAACAGTAATCCTTTATGGGTTCCGGAGTGACGTGCTACTCGCCAGAAAAGCGATTCAACTTTCATTAGGGGTAACAAGTGCTATATGAATGCAAATCTTTCTTCCCATTTTATCCCTCCGCTATCCTTCTCACTCCAAGTAACTGACTAATATCCACCACTGAAATTACTTGATATTTCACCATATTAATTCACCACTAATCCTTTGTAGGCTTCCTGAATAGCGTGCGTCAACAAGCGCTACACAAATACAAACCTCTGTCCTCCTCTATCCTTCTGCTATCATTCCAAATCTAAATAACTGACTAACTTAGCCACCACTTAAAATGTACTTGCATGTTTCACTATACTAATTCAACACTAATCCTCTATGGGTCCCGGAGTAGCGTGCTACTCGCCGAAAAAACGCTTCGACGCCTCGTCAGGGGTAGTAAGCGCTATATAAATGCAATTACAATACAATGTTCTCCTTATGCTGAGTTTTTCCTTTTACACTGAAGATAGCAAAGTGTGCCACATGCTTGGTCTTGGAACAGTAGGTAGGAGACCAGACCTTTCACAGTAGAAAGAGGGGAAAGTGTGTGGAATACTCTAATTTCTGTTTTGTTTGCGGGCACAAGGGATATCAGTTGAATAATAGTGTATTGTTTAAGTCTCATATTGATTTGATCAAGCATTCATTGCCTCTAAATTTGTAATGTTTGTTAGATCATTCTCTGTAAATCATCATATCTGTATTTGTTTGATTCTGTACCTGAAGTTGGAAATACCAATTGGTCTGCATCTTTTATTTACTTTTTGCATGCTGGCTTTGGAGCTACCTTATCTTTTTTTTTATGAACCTCAGATTCTTTATGGTACGTATCTTTTCACCAGGGTATCAAATCATCGTTGTGTCTTTCTCTTCCACCTTACATAAATTCTCAATGGTTTAAAACTGATTAGTCATACACTGCTTTCTCTTTTTAGAGTTTTCGGTACAAAGCGTGATTTATACTTTGCCGCTCAGACTGTCAGTAACCGGTAAACATATCTGCTTTGTTTTCATCTTATACAAAACAGTATCAGGTTAATGTGTCTGTGCTGGTGAAATTGTTGTCTTATGCTTTTCAGTTTTTGGAACAGGTCTGTCATAACTGACATTCTTGGAAAGGTAGACGGGCTTGGAGTCGTAAATCTAAGGGGGTCCGGTACAATTGCTGGGAAGTCCTCTCTCGCCTATGAGGAAATTATTACCATCAGGACGTTCTGACAAAAAAAGCCGAGTTTGGTGATTGCTGGTGCCACGTCCTCTTTACGTCACCTATAGGAAAATACAGCAATAGACTTTAGTGGAAGGGGTGTGTAAAATTGGTAAAATATGTAATAAAACCAGGAATCATACAGCAGAGAGGTTAGGTGGGTTTATTAAAACCTCATCCCAGGAACAGCCATCAGTAACTGACACAGTAAGAATTTACAAGCAAGTACATTCTCAGAATATAGAATGTGGGAAAGGAACATGGGGAATTAAAGGGGAAATATGCAAAACATCACACATCTCCCTCTTATACAGAAACATCAATAAATATTAAAACTATAAAGAGTAAGGGCTCATTATGACATAAACTTAAACATAGTCCTTCAGATAAGCAGGAGCTTTCCGTGCTCTTAGACTTCTCCTGGAAGGAACCGAAGACCTGTGAGAAGAAAGATTTGTGTCTAAACGAGCACCAATACACAGATTTTCATCATACGCAGAAGCATGAGAAGATACCAAATCAGCATTAACAACTACAACTCGACTCTTATTCCAAATTCTACCATCATCAGTTTTAACAGCATTTTTAAAAATCTTGACAACCGATCTGATATCAGTGTACTTGGACCAAGGTTTACTCCTACAGGGGTCTTAATTCTCACAACATCACCCACCTTGACCTCACATGGAAATGCACTTTTCCTGAGATCAAAGTTAGTTTTCCGAGCATCTTGTTTGAGGACTTCCTTGGTTCTCCAATCACCAACATCATTGTCAACAAGACCCTTGTTGAGGCACATCCACCCAGGACACAACAAAGTGTTAGGAACCCTCCCTTTGAACAGTTCAAATGGAGACCTACCAGTAGTGGAATGAGGGGCAAAACGATACACATTAATCCTGTCCTGTAAAGTGGACTTCCAATCTAAACCAGAAGAGCGAGCAAGTTGTATGGATTCTTTTAGAGTCCTGTTGACTCTCTCCACAGCACCATTTGTTTCAGGATGATAAAGTGAACACTTTTTATGGTTTATACCACACTTTCTCAGATAGTCAGCGAACAGAGAGGAACAAAATTGAGGACCATTGTCAGACAAAAGACTATTGGGAAAACTTTCCTTATTAAATATAGACTCTAAATATTTGATGATGGAATTAGAAGTAATTTCTCTGACAGCAGAAACTTCAATCCATCTCGAGTATAGATCAATTAAGACAATAAGATAAGGAGTATCAGAAACTCCAGAGAGAGGACCAAGAATGTCAATTGCAATCTCATCCCATGGATGAGCAGGTAAAGCCCTTTTCACCATAGGCATTTGTCTTGTTTTTAAGATTTTGTCACTAGAGCAACATTCTGGACATTCACGGACCATTCTCTCAATTTCTAAGTCCATGCCAGGCCACCAGAACTGCATTCTAAGAAACTCTTTAGTCTTAACTATGCCCAGAGGACCACAATGAGCATGTGACAACAGTTTATTCCTTAATGAGTAAGGAGGAACAAGCTTGGTTCCACGGGTTAAAAGACCATCATTTACCGACAGTTCATCAGCAACCAACAACCATGGTTTATCCAAACGAGAGTTATTCTTCAAGGAAAGAATAACCTTTGAAATGTCCTCATCTCTCTCCAATTTAGATTTCCATTCAGACTCAACAATGGCACCATCAGTCACCTCACACACATTTACAAATTCCTCAGAATCACCATCACACACCACATCTTGCTCAGAGTTCTCAATGTCAACCAACCTGGATAAACAATCTGCTGATCTGTTTGCAACCCCAGGGTATACTCAACTTCAAATTCAAATTCTTGCAATGAAACAATCCACCTTCTTATCCTGGATGAGATTGCATCTAAACCTTTTTTTGAAAAGACTTCTTTTAAAGGTTTATGATCAGACAAAACACAGATTTTAGTCCCCCAAATCAAATTTTTTAACTTTCTTAGTGCCCAAAAAATTGCCAAGGACTCCTTTTCTATTACAGAGTAATTCAACTCTGATCCTCTGAGACAACGGGAAGAACAACATATCAAAGAATCTTTTCCATCTTTCTTTTGAACTAAAACCGCCCCAAGTCCCTTATCACTTGCGTCAGTAAATAAAATAGTGGGTAAACCAGGGACAAAAGCATGGAGTGAAGGTGCCTTATTCAAATCTTTCTTTAAGTTCAAGAATTCCGATTTACAATCAGATGACCAGTTGAAAATAGAATTTTTTACTGTTAATTTTCTTAAATTATGGGTTTTTTCTGCAAAATTAAAAATGAATTTTCCATAAAATTCTACCATACCCAAAAAAGAGAGAAGTTCATCTTTGCAAGTGGGTTCCTTCACTTTATCAATTGTTTCCACTAACTCCTTTTTTGGAAAAACTCCATTACATGTGATGCGATGACCCAGATAGTTAACCTCCTGTACCCCAAATTTACACTTAGCCCTCTTTAAAGTCATGCCTGCACTTTCTAACCGTTTCAAAACCATCGAAACACGAGTATCATGTTCATGAGCATTGCTGCCATAAATTAATAAATCATCCTGGTAGCACTTTACACCAATTAACCCTCTCCAAATTCTGGACATTATTCTCTGAAAAACTGAGGCCGCAGAAACTAAGCCAAACGGCATTCTTTTGAACTTAAATGTACCCATCGGTGTAATGAAGGCAGTTAAGTCTTGGCATGAATCATGTAATTCCACCTGGTGGTAGGCAGAGGCAAGATCAAGAGTGGTAAAGTATCTTGCTCCTTCTAGAGTACAAATCATTTCATCTATGTTAGGAAGTGGAAATCTGTCCACTACCACTTCTTTGTTCAGTGACCTCAAATCAATGCAAAGGCGAATTTCACCCGTGGGTTTCTTCGCTATGACAACAGGAGCAAGCCATTCTGTAGCTTCTACTGGAACAATTATTTTGCTCTTGATGAGCTTATCTAACTCATCTTGTACCTTGGCCTGTTCCGAGAGGGGAATCCTTCTAACTTTGGCTACAACTGGGAGAGCATTATCTTTCAGTTTGATCAAATGTTTATATCCACGCAAACACCCTAAATCATCTTTAAAGACATTAGGAAATTTCTTAGCAAAGGTCAAGGATAAATCTACATTACTTGTAGTGCTAAGTGTATCAGATATTTCTTGAATCTGGACTTGAGGAGAAGCATTGGGATCAAGAGTGACCCCTAACTGTCGTTGATGCAACCAACCTAACAATGCATCTCCTTTTTTTGAAATATATACTTTTCCCACAATTATACGAGAGCCCAGTTCAATTTCCAGTACTTCTTCGAGAGGTGGTTCATCTTTTAACCAAAGTTCTTTTCTTATGTCATCATGGGCACATCTTAAAACAAACTGATCACGAATTCTCTCATCAAGGGATTGGCCAAAATTACAAGAGGAAGCAAGTTTCCTCAAAGACGACACATAGTCTTCCACGGACTCATCTTTCTTTTGTTCTCTCAGACCAAAGTGATATCTTTCCATAATCGTACTGAGTCTAGGTAAGTAATGTCTGTCCAATTGTACGATAGCTATTTCGTATTCATTCAGATTTCTTTGTTCTGCAGCTGAAAGGTCAGGTAAATGTTCAAGAACATCCTGACCCTCTCCTCCTAAACTGTGCAATAAAAGAGAATGCTTTCTTTCCGCACTGAGACTTGTTCCACATACTCTCGCATAGTTCGCAAAAATCTTTTTCCACTTCTTCCATTTTACATTTGGTTCACCAGGACTGACTAGAAAAAATGCTGGTTGCGTAACATTTTGCATCTTTGTAATGAAGTTTGTACTTTAGTCTCAAGGTAAGTGATAAATAATGTCCTCAAAAGGTTGAATTAATCTTATGCTTCTTTTCTCTATAGGTATTCAATTTACTATTTCTCTCATAGAATTATCTTTGTATCACAGAATTCAGTCACTTTAGTTTAATAAATGAAACAGAGAGAGTGTTCAAATAAATAATATTCTCACATGTGATTAGGAGATCACAATATTTCTCATTTCATTAATGTCTTCAGGGAGCGGAACACATTTAACAAAAGGAAAGAATTTCCCTTTGTTTAACGTTCTTGGTGTTCCAAAAGAAAAGGAATCTTGAACTGAGTTGAGTAGAATCTATTCTTAAGAAATGTTCCACTGTGTACATTCTAGCGCGCTGAACCGCATTACAGCTGACGAGTGTAGCCGTTGAAACGCAGCGTAAACAAAAGATTGACACGCAGCGCACGGTGTCTTAAACAGAGCAGTGTCTGACGTATGCGCGTGCTGTTCAGTTTCGTGTGTTGCGCGAGAGAGCAGTGTCTGACGTATGCGCGTGCTGTTCAGACTCGTGTGTTGCGCAAGAGACCTGCGCACGCAGCTCTGTCTCATGTGTCGCGCGAGCAAGGAAGACTGTTAAGCTCGCGCATCCATTAAAGTTCCTTTTCATATTTCTTAAATTTATTAAATATCCCTGAATGATTTAATCCATAAATATTCCTCCCGCTCTCCTCACCGGGTATTTGACGTGAAATCAGCCGCTGGGAAGTCGTCGCTTCACTTCTCGTTTTCGCGTTCAGCCGCTGGAGGAGAAAGCAAGGTAGTTTTTTCAATTAAGTTGTTCTGGTTGTGGTGTCCAATCGTCGCCAGTGTAAAATTGGTAAAATATGTAATAAAACCAGGAATCATACAGCAGAGAGGTTAGGTGGGTTTATTAAAACCTCATCCCAGGAACAGCCATCAGTAACTGACACAGTAAGAATTTACAAGCAAGTACATTCTCAGAATATAGAATGTGGGAAAGGAACATGGGGAATTAAAGGGGAAATATGCAAAACATCACAGGGTGCTTTACGGAGGAAGGGAGGCAAAGGTGGGAATGGCTAGCATTCGAACTGGATATCTGCACAGACGCTAATGACGAGGCAGCTCCCTTCTTAGGCCTGGGCCACCTGTGGGTGTGAGGTATTTATTACACCTGGGAAATTACGACACTTAGGGATTCAACGTTTATCAGGTGTGGAGAATTCTGAGGTGTTCTCGTGAAAATGAAGAACTACATGTGGAATTCAGTGTGCCCCAGGACACCCTTTCTTAGGCACTTTCACGCTCTTTCAAAATCACTTCTTCCATCACATTGGAACTCACTGTAATTTTTGACCTGAAACCTTTGACAGGTTTCACCCGGCAAAAGTCATCAGATGGAAATGACTGCAGTGTTCACCACCACACACATTATAAATGCAGTCCCTGTGCAAAAAGAGGAGGGATCCGAGTTTAGCTGCTCACTTGGAATGTGGCCCTTACTCGCGTGCAAACATTGAAACATGGTGAATGTTATGTTCCATAAAAGATGTCCTACAGGTTCTAGTCTTGTCACACCTGGGAATATTTTACTTTGTGACATTGCTGGGTGGGCCCTGTCAAGGAACTCGTTGGAATTCCTCAGTTATGGTCAGGGTATGAGACCCTGATACCCACCCAGCACTGACAACCCCTAGAAAAGTGCTCCCAATGCCGCCTATTTCTAGCTGTAGGGTGACTTCCTTCTCCTACATCCTTCATAAAGTGTGGGACGACTGCCACTGCACATCAGAGCCTCCTTGTCACTCCTGGAATTCTACAAGAAGCTGAATGAGTGTCTGCCGAGTGGTCCCACTAGGCACCTGGTGTGACTACACTCACACATGATCAGCGCTAGGATACCCCCTCCCTTGGTGATAGTGTTATGTTATGTTATGAACAGCGCCACCCGCTCCTAGGGGCGTGGCGCCCTTAGTGGCAACCGGGGCGGGAGCCGGCAGAGACGGCCTTGAGGAAACAGGATAGGGGAGAGCCACGTCATCAGGGAGTCAGGGTCGACCTTCCCTCCCCCGAGGGTACAAAAGCCTCGGGGGAGGCAGAACTAACCCTCTTTGTCCTCTTCCAACAGCTCCGGCGGCAGCAGACCAGCAAAGAATTATGGTCACTGCACGTGGAGGAAGGGAGAGGGCCGCACAGCGTAGTCATTAGGGTGAGTGTTAGTGATGTCTGGGTCACTGATTAGGCTCAATGCTCACCGAGCACAAGCGTCGTACACAAGCGGCACTACATGTGCAGTAGTACGAGATGACTTAGCCTAAACAATTTTCTATTTTCTTTACGTTGAGGAAATGCTTCGTGGGAAGGTATGCAGTCTTGAAGCAGCTATCTACGGAAAGGAATGCATTCGTGAAGAGCAGGAGCGTTAATATGGCGAACGATCTACGGAAGAGTTCCACAACGTGGGCGGCAATGGCGGAGGCCGCATGGCTCGCGCACAGAAGGTATGAAAAGTGCAAACGGGTATCTGTAAACAAATATTCCTTTTATTTTATAGTTTTACTGGCCGCCATCTCCGAGGAAAGACTTCCTTTACAGAAGCCATTTAGATTTTTTGTTTGTTGTATCGAGCAAGTTTGGAATTGCTGGTGTTACAAAAAATGTCATCAAATGCTGTGGGTTTTGTTTTGAGGCCGTTTTTATGCTTACCTCTATTAATATTACATCGAGGAACAAGAGTTAGGTACTAGAATGACCAGTTTTCACGACATGGTCGGGAGTAATTTCCAGCATTTCACATTACGAATATTATGCAAAATGTCTGAGATTACGCATTTATGCCACGTCACATTACCATGGTCCATGGTTTAAATCAGATTATAGTCATAACCGTTTCAAAGGTTGTGTTTATGCCTGGCAGCTTGCTAGGGAAGGTTCTGTGACATTTTATACCTGGATCCGAGAGCAGACGGAGTAGCCTCGAGCTGTACAGGTCGATCGCTACATATGGGCTCTGAAAACACAAGCTCTGTGTGAGCACCAGTGCGCGACCTGTGCCGGGATTATACAGGAGTCTGAGGTGATATGTTTATTCTCCTGCAAACGGCTTCTGGAGTCGCTTTTGTGGCCCGCGCTAGTTTTCAGTGGGCACGGTTGTTCTTTAACTCGGAAGAGGCCATGGTTGGTGCGAGGCGCAGATGATTTTCCGGTCATTCCCACGCCGTTGTCGTTCGGGAGAGCTGCAAGTGGGGGTGAGACGTATTGTCAGCCCCCCACCCCCCTTTATAAGACCCATGCGGTAGGGGTGTCCGGCTGTTCTTGGACCGGGGGTGCATATTTTATTTAGTTATTTATTTATGCAATTTTATATAGCGCGGACTTTACCCGAAGGCGTCCGAGCGCTTCACAATAGGAACAAAAATGATAGATGATGAGGACATTACACAAGGACAGATTACTAAAGCGGACGTTAAGTTACATGAGCAAACCAAAAATGCATGAGCTAGTAAAAAGTGCACAAGAGGGAAAAAGTGAAGGTATGCAAGTTGCAAGAGAAAACACAGTATACTGTGAGGTGCCCGAGAGCTTTCTCCATGGCTCTGACATTCCTAAGGCATCCTTATTTAACTTAGATTCTTTCCAGGCTACAGGTTGCTTGGGCATCATTATACCAACGGGTAGCCAGGTAGGGATACGGGCCATATTGGCGTAGTATGCTCGGCACGTCTGTTACTAGGGTTGGCTTTCCTCCTCGGAGTCGAGTGTGTCCTGATATCATGTGGTGTGATTGACAGCACAGCGAGGGCGCTGATTTGGGTGGTTGTTTCCTTTGCCACCACGTGGTAATGGCGTCCAGGTACGGCCATTTTGAGGAGCACTATTGACCGGAACAGGGGGTCAATGGCGCCCAAGGCGGCCATTTTATGGGATGGATTGTTCATTGTCCGACCCTCTTAGAGAATGTTGTTTTTTGGGCGGACATTTTTAGAGGTACTCATCTTAGTAGGTGCTTGTTTTGGACTGATCAGGGTCGGTCTGTCTGTTGGCAGACTTGATCACTAGGCGTTTATGTGCATTTTCGTGTAAGCGTATATATGTTATTATAGCACTGTTGAGATTTTAAAATTAGGCAGGTTTGATATGTTATCGTATGCGTTTTTTATTTTATATGTTAGTGCAACTTGATATGCTGTCATTTCTGACCCACTTGCTGCACAAAAACCGTCTTGGGTGATCAATATGTCTGTGTGTGTGGCCTAAATGATCCCTGCCTTGGGTAAATAAATACTTTCCCCGCAGATTTCTTAGTTTACAACAAGCAATTTTATTGTTGGTTTCACAAAGGAGAGAGCTCCAGGAAAAAATATGGCACGCATTTTTATGGTAGGTAGAACCTTTCACCAACAAAGTATCCTTTTAGTCAGTTTTTCGCTTATAGTCTTGCTAGCTCGCAGCATATCTATTGATTGCAAGTGATCTATCATTCCCGAGCTTTGAAGATCTGTGGCAATTTATCAATTTTCATATTTCCTTCTTGAGAAGAAGCAAGGCAGGATTTACAGCGTGAGCTAAATGCTCTATGATGCTTTGCAGGCGGGCGGCCAAGAGTTTCGGCGCAGGCCCCGGCGTTTTCAGGACTCGCAGTTAATTTCCAGGGTCACGGGTTGGATCAAGAATTGCCACAGTGCTGAGCAGGGAGTTTCTGCTTCACGAGGCTCAGTGGTGTAATTCGTTTAAATGGTTATCGTGGGAAGTGAGACGTCACGGGAGCACATTTGACTGGTGATACAGGTACGCCAGTCAATTAGGCCTGCAGGCATTAGATAGCACTCCTGGACACCCTTGCAGACTTACACGTAACACAGTTTGAAGAGATTTCGTTTTGAACTGCATGCTGAAATTAGCTTGCTTTTACTTAACGTTTGCAGATATTCATTGCGGTTAAAAAATTCAGAATATAGCACAGATTTAGAGTGCTAAAGCCTTATCACAAACTACGGTGAAAGAAGAGAACCTTTGGGGGCGTACGTGCAGATTAAGGGCAGCTTTTACTTGATACCTAACATATGATGCAAAACATTTATTATAACAGAAAAGTTTAAAGAAAACTTGGGGGCATAGTACCAATAACTAGCGATATAAGACAGGTCTCATGACCAGAACATAAATGTAATATTCCTGCTAGACACAAGTTGCTTTAACTGGCAGTTTTAGACACCCATTACAGCAGCATAGCATGTATTTCAGGTTATTTTACATGTTGCGACGTATTCAAATGGCATATTTCAAATTGTTCATATGGCAGTTTCCTCAACAAACCGGATTATGTTGTACATTATGCCCTGATGCTTTGCACGGGAGGCTCATCCTGGGGGTACTCAAAAATGTTTAGCACTAGACTTCTTTTCAATATTTCAAATGTTTATAACTGCCATTATTATAACGTTTTCCTGTCTTTGTTTAATGTTTTGTCAAAAGCTGACACTGTACTTATGCACAGTAAGTACCCATAGGCCCACGAATATCCGATTCATTACAAATGGGTAAACAATCACTTAACAGGTGAAGGGACTCAGTGGTTTCCCAGTTTCACGTTAGGTATTTCAATGCATTATATTATTCGGTTAGATCGGATAGCCGTAACGAGTTATTGCTTGAGATTTTCGACTCCACTCCCCGATTTCTTTGAAAATCATATCCCTTGAAACAGAAAATTGGCATACACGCGATGGTCTCTGTTATACTTATTAGTCCCTATTAGGTGGTTCAACATGAACTCAGGACCTGCTTGCTATATGCTACAAGTGGGGCTGCAGCCCTCATGGTGCCACTCCCTGAAGTAACATAATTGAAACATACCTCAACCCGGCACGGCAACCTGTTGTGCAGTCTTACCTTGTCATCTATCCCCAGCAAAATAAACCTTGTTGCCAGGCATACATGTTCCTTTTAACGCCTTTAAGGCATCCAGAAGGCAGGCCCCAACCACTAATAGGGCAGGATGCCTGGCACTCCGAACGTAGGACATAAGTGATTAGGTTTACATGTACTGACAGTGAAAAGCTCAAAGTATTCAAATGCGCCTTGCTGAAAGGTCCATGTCGCATGCGGTGAATGTCTTTCTTGTTGACTCCCTTTTCACACTCACTTGCTCACTCATTAGAAAAACCAAACAAATGAAATTGGACAATCAATGGAGAACCAATTGCATGTAATTTAAAAACAAATGTATTTGTTAGGTCAGGGCCGTCCCTTCTTAATGCAATCCCTACGCTAGGAAGATCTACATTGCCAGACAATATATGTTTGCTCCTAGTATATATTATGGACGTGTGGTGTTCATTCTAAATCTCGATCATAACTGTGGAATTGCATAGCTATGTCATCACCATGAATATACTCCTTGGAAATTTAATTCGGGAAGGCATATCACTCTCATCTCCTTCACGCCTTCCAACAGTCCTAATATAGTAGTTAGGGTCACTAGAAAGTTTTGACTTAACTCACAAGGTAATTATGGTTCCTTGCATGAATAATTCTGTGGGGTACAAGCCCCCCTAGATCCATCTCTAGTTGCGTTAAGGAGCAAACAGCGTTGGTAAAGCCAGTAGGTCGGACCTATTACCAGCTGAGGAAATTGTTAAGGCAAGAATACGCCACTGAATTATAACGAAGAAAATAAAGCCAACATATCTCTACCTAAATGTGGTCGTAATTGAATATAATTCTACTGGAACAGTACAAGTGTTTCCAGGCAGGGGTCGTAGAACAAATAGGGAGTTCTTTTATTCATATCTCAGGAATATATGATTCTCACTGGGAAAAATAAGAGTTACTAATTGAGCTACTGCTACCTAAAGAGATAGATTCAGTGCTCAAGTATGACTGTGAAAGGATCGAAAAGCATCAACAGCAGCCTATGGGAAGTGCTGATGGGTGGCCCAGTATGACATCAGCTGAGAATTGTCAGGTTTTTGGTAAGAGCGGGGATTGATCCGCAGGCACCAGGGTTCCCAGGCATACATGAACAGGTGTGTGGTGCCAACTGGGAAGGCTGGTAGGTCGGGGGGAGGGCAAGCCCGCCAGTAAGCTACTCGCCCTGTGGCGGGGTCCCAGCCAAGAAAAGGGTGTGGACTTCCTTTTTGGTATGGATTGGCTGCCCATGGAAAGGGCAAGCATTCATTGAGGGGCTCTGGGCTGGCGAGAGTGGGGACTGACCTGCTGGTGGTCCTGGCTTTTCCTGCCCTACCCAAGAGGCCGGTGTGTAGATTTATAAACATTGGAGGGGGTATACCCCGGTATGGTTGTCACAAGTGGTGGCAGATTGATTTACCTGCGACTCTGTTGACCGGAGAGCGGTCAACTTAAGGAGAGCAGGCTATCTTGGTTGTGGCCTGCTGGCACAGCCCGAAGGTTAAGAAAAAGGCCCCTTGGACAGCGGGTTGCAAATATAATGACAATTTATAACTTTGAGATTTATTTGAATCCTGTGGTATTGATAAGCGAAGTATTTAAATATCTACCTTAATCAAGATGAATAAAGCATTAAAGACATGACACTGCTTTAAGATTTAATAAAAAGACTACGCGGTGAACGACAACAACCTGCTTCATGTCTTTTATGGGTTGGGGGGGCGACTCGCACCCGGTAGGTACACTATGAACAGCGCCACCCGCTCCTAGAGGCGTGGCGCCCTTAGTGGCAACCGGGGCGGGAGCCGGCAGAGACGGCCTCGAGGAAACAGGATAGGGGAGAGCCACGGCATCAGGGAGGCAGGGTCGACCTTCCCTCCCCCGAGGGTACAAAAGCCTCGGGGAAGGCGGAACTAACCCTCTTTGTCCTCTTCCAACAGCTCCGGCGGCAGCAGACCAGCGAAGAATTACCCACCCACCCATCCCTGCAACAAGGAAGAGAATGGCGGGGTCCCAGCCAAGAAAAGGGTGTGGACTTCCTTTTTGGTATGGATTGGCTGCCCATGGAAAGGGCAAGCATTCATTGAGGGGCTCTGGGCTGGCGAGAGCGGGGACTGACCTGCTGGTGGTCCTGGCTTTTCCTGCCCTACCCAAGAGGCCGGTGTGTAGATTTATAAACATTGGAGGGGGTATACCCCGGTATGGTTGTCACAAGTGGTGGCAGATTGATTTACCTGCGGCTCTGTTGACCGGAGAGCGGTCAACTTAAGGAGAGCAGGCTATCTTGGTTGTGGCCTGCTGGCACAGCCCGAAGGTCAAGAAAAAGGCCCCTTGGACAGCGGGTTGCAAATATAATGACAATTTATAACTTTGAGATTTATTTGAATCCAGTGGTGTTGATAAGCGAAGTATTTAAAGATCTACCTTAATCAAGATGAATAAAGCATTAAAGACATGACACTGCTTTAAGATTTAATAAAAAGACTATGCGGTGAACGACAACAACCTGCTTCATGTCTTTTATGGGTTGGGGGGGCGACTCGCACCCGGTAGGCACACTATGAACAGCGCCACCCGCTCCTAGGGGCGTGGCGCCCTTAGTGGCAACCGGGGCGGGAGCCGGCAGAGACGGCCTCGAGGAAACAGGATAGGGGAGATCCACGTCATCAGGGAGGCAGGGTCGACCTTCCCTCCCCCGAGGGTACAAAAGCCTCGGGGGAGGCGGAACTAACCCTCTTTGTCCTCTTCCAACAGCTCCGGCGGCAGCAGACCAGCGAAGAATTACCCACCCACCCATCCCTGCAACAAGGAAGAGAATGGCGGGGTCCCAGCCAAGAAAAGGGTGTGGACTTCCTTTTTGGTATGGATTGGCTGCCCATGGAAAGGGCAAGCATTCATTGAGGGGCTCTGGACTGGCGAGAGCGGGGACTGACCTGCTGGTGGTCCTGGCTTTTCCTGCCCTACCCAAGACGCCGGTGTGTAGATTTATAAACATTGGAGGGGGTATACCCCGGTATGGTTGTCACAAGTGGTGGCAGATTGATTTACCTGCGGCTCTGTTGACCGGAGAGCGGTCAACTTAAGGAGAGCAGGCTATCTTGGTTGTGGCCTGCTGGCACAGCCCGAAGGTCAAGAAAAAGGCCCCTAGGACAGCGGGTTGCAAATATAATGACACTTTATAACTTTGAGATTTATTTGAATCCTGTGGTGTTGATAAGCGAAGTATTTAAAGATCTACCTTAATCAAGATGAATAAAGCATTAAAGACATGACACTGCTTTAAGATTTAATAAAAGACTACGCGGTGAACGACAACAACCTGCTTCATGTCTTTTATGGGTTGGGGGGGCGACTCGCACCCGGTAGGCACACTATAACATTTGTAGAGTGCATGGCTGCCTCAGCAACAGGGCGTCCCAGCGCTAGTCTCGACAGAGAGACAACTATAGGGAGAGATAGGATGACTGAGCTAGCAGAGCGCCAGATAAACTGAATGTTACCGTCGCACACAGTGTGACCACTTCAGATCAATGCCTCTTGCCTTTATGGAACAGAAATCATAGCATCCAGTAAGGAGCCGTGCATAAAATAAATCCATTCAGGCATGCTTTTGTTACCATGGTCGCTGCTCTGACACAGCCTGGCACCACCAGTATTATCTTTTGAAATGTAATACTTTCCCTTTACTCAATTACTTGTGGAAAACTCCAGCATGGGCAGAAACCGGCAGCAAAGTACTCATGATCAATATTCGGGTGAGGACAAGCATTTGCAATGCAATAGGTCTTGCATTTGCGATAGTTTAAGTTATTGGCATCGTAAATGACAATACCCATTATTTATCTGTTTTCAAAACCAATACATAAATAAAAGGCATTGTTATTTACAATGCCAATAGCTCTATCTTTCGCAAATGCGAGACCTATTTCATTGCAAATGCTTGTTTATCTTCCTGTCCCACATACCGAGCATTCTTCGTTTCTGATTGGTGCCCTCGGCAATGTCCTTTAAAACTTTGGAACTATGGGCAGCATCGGCTTTTACATTCAAATTCAGATGTTATTTAATCTTGTTATGTTTCTGTAACTGAATATATGGGAGTTCTGAGAGCCAGGCGGGTGTTTCAGCTAGTGTAAAACGTTCAGCTCAGCAATGTTCCAGCGAAGGTCTTCCCGGAGTGCGTTTTTTTTCCTATACTTATACGCATTAACTACATATGAATAGAGCGGTCAGCTTGGGGTGCCGAGGGCAAACATTTCCTTTTACTCGGAGGGATAATGTACAATCACAAGGGAAGGAATGTACTGCATGATGAAAGTACACATTTTACAGCAATCTTTCACTTAAAACGAGACCGATGACATCGGAAACACGTGGCTACCATTATTGTCCCTGCTGCTTGAAAAGAAAAGAGAAAACGGGCATGGTGCACTGAACGGAAGCAAAGCAGCTCATGCTTGCAGTCAGAGAAACTCAAAAAAGAAAATAATGCTTACAGACTAAAAAAGACGTACTGTGTAACAATTGAAGTAACAGGGTCAGTCGCCATTGGAGGTTACAAATGAAGACAAAGCGGTACAAAGGAGGAACTAACAAGAATATTTACGAATCAGAAGGCAGCATTTTCGAAGGACAATGACACTAGCCAATGAAAAATATGGGTGGAGAGTGGCATGACTTCTATCCATACTCCAGTACAGCAATTCTTGCAGAGCAGCGCATGCGCGCTGACTCTAGGCTCAACCTAAAAATGACAAAATAATGAAGTTGTACTATCTGAAAATGTGCTGCTTAATGTCGCATAATTGACCTTTTCTTGCAGCATAATTACTGTGTATACAAGTGCAGTGGTATCTCAGCAGTTTTTTGTAGAATTATAATTCTTAGATATTTATAAAAGTGGAAGAATGCATAATTCAGTCTTTTAATGGTACAATTGCAGTACTCTGCTAACTCGATCGTTTCGAGCATTCTTTGTAGCAACGTTAAGCACATAACAGCTGTTTTAACAAATTAATAAAACTACTGATAAACTACATTGACATTGCCAAAGGCAATAGCTCTCGGATTGACGGGACCTATTGGCTCTGCCAATGCTTGTTTATTGCAGCAGTCACTCTACACCATGTGAAACAAATCTGTGCTGGGGGTTTGTATTTGGGCAGTGATCTCCAGCTGTTTTACATCCTTCCTATGCACGTGGGGGAGAGGTAAGTTGTACTGGCTAGCAAATATGCTATTTATCTGAGTTGGAGTTCCAGATTATGGACTCGTTCCTATGTATGGCACACACTGGAGGTATTGGGCCTTACAAGGAGAATAACCAACGCAGGAGTTTCCTGCACTCTGTGTGTTTTTCTAGTTGAATTCATTATAACTAAGTCACCATACTCTTTCCAACAGTGGTACATATTCAGTTCTAGCATTGAGAAGATGTTGAACTGCTTGTTTATCACACTTCCAAAACCTGACCTGATTGTTTGAGCATGACCATCTCTCAAGGATGCTGATTCCCTATCCGGTTTAAATACAATCACCTCCAAGCAATACCATAAAACAGGCTTATTTAAAACTGTCTTGGACTGAGTCACTAATGATTCCACCTTGCACTGTGTTCCAAAATGCTGCGTCTTGCAGTGCTGCTACCTACAAGTGCTGTGTTGGCATTGCAGTAGTTTATTTAACACAAGTGTTTATAACAGCCAATGCTGCTGGAATTATGCAATTGTGTGGCTGCAGCAATTGTCCCGTGCTTGTGACATCTCTCCGCTTGGCTTATCATCACATTCTTTATTTCGATCTCACAGATCATCAAAGCACAGAAAATATAAAACATGACACAAAAATGCATAAAAACAGACCAGCTGTTACCAGGAAGGAAGATACATATATTAAAACAAGCTGATATGTACAAAAGGCACATTTAGAGGCTAAGAGCAGAACTCTACAAGTTACAGAAATTTCAATTTAGGGTCAGAATTACAGATGCATATTCTAAGTGCCCTATCCTACATACCCTGCTAGGATGTGGGTCACATCGACCCCACGTCCACAACATTTTGTTGGCACTTAGTACGTCATATTCAGAGAGCCTTAAGAAATGTTGCCAGGCCAAAAAGATGGACCCTGTTTGTACTTGTTCTCAAAATTCAAAAGGCACCCTCATGACTCCTGGTATCTACATTCTTACAGAGGGGGACAATCCACTCAGGCCGGAGCCTACTATGCTGAGGGCAGAAAAACAATATATGTTTCATCTTTCTCCCCTCCACATGCCAGGCACTGATCTTCTCCCTCCCTCTCAACAAGACATTGTGAGGTAAAGGTTTTAACTGGGAGGATGCCATATCTGAACTACAGATATGGTTTGCGCGCCATAGAAGGTACAATTTAATCAATAGTTGCCTCATAACATGTTCAAGGTTTCAAATCGATAAAGGACATTGTAAAACTACCTTACTCTAGGTCCCTGAATCCACAAGTACAGCCTCCCAGTACGTTTTTGATCTTATCTCAGGCCAACGTACACAACAACTCAGGAGAGAACCAGTAGGTATCAAGTTTCAACTTCTGCAAGAGTGATTTAGTGGCACAAAATTATGGGATCTTCAATAGACCCGGATGGACCATGAGGTCTCTTGCGCCTCTGCAGTACAATTCATGTTTGGCAGTGGTACACAACCGATACCAGAACGTTAACAATCTACATTTGATTTTATGCAAAATCCTCCGCTGTACAAGGTCCAAATATAAGGATGTTATGGGTGTGTTCGCTGGGAGTTGGAGTAAAGCCCTCAAAGAACTTATATTCTACCATAGCAAGACTATTTGGGGTAGAAGAGTCCCATACTTCGGCACCATACTAAGCAGACCCAATAACCTAGACATTGCAAATCTCAAGGGCAGGGGCAACCCTCCAGGAGGAAGTCTAATGATGAACCTTTTCTAGATTTGTGGTCTGTTCGGTAAGCACCAAATGAGCCTTTTCAGTCTGTGGAGCCCAACTCCTATTGGGAGTCATACGGATATCTAATAGTCAAAAACAGATATCCGATCAATATATGTGTTGCCCACTATTATCTGCATGTTACAATGGAACACCCTGTTCTTAGGAAGGAACACACATTTGGTTTTGACACCATTAAGCTCTAGGCACTGCTCAGAGCAAAAAGGAGAAAAAAGATCTAAGAGGAATCGCAGTCCCTGGGAAGTCTCATAAATCAATAGAGTGTCATCGGTGAACAGGAGGGCCGGAACCCTCCTCCCCAGGAGTTTCAGTGCATCATACCCTTCTTTACTAAGATAGGCAATCACCCCATTGATATACAGGGATAACAGGATGGGGGCTAAAACAAAACCCTTTCTAAGTCCATTGGACCACCCTAAATGGGTCAAGTAATTGCCTATATACTCCACCACTGACCTGTGCCTGGTTTCCCACATAGAGCCTCACCAAGATGTTCAAAAGAGAAGACGAGATCCCATATTTTCCAGAATTACCCCTCACGCAAATATATACAAGAAAGCCAAAATAACTGATCTAACGTACTGACGTTTGTTCTAAAACCCCTCCTCATCAGATAGGATACCCTCCTCCGTCCAATCCTGCAGGTGAGTCAGAACTTGCTTACAATTTTTTTTGTAGATTAGACTAAGAGGACAGTAGTTTCCCAGATTTGCCTGGTCTCCCTTCTGGTATATTGGCAGGATCTCTGCTAGCTTCAATGAGGATGGGATCTCAAGATCCAACAAGATGACATTTGATAAAATGTTTATATATGGTCCCCTTGCTTCCTTGTTTGCTTTATATAGATCATTTGGGATGTTGTCTGGACCCTGGGTGCAAGATGGAATACAGGAATTTATGGTCTTATTTTGTGTAAAGGCAAGTGTGTTGACGTTCTCTTGAGCAGCAACACGTTGAATGATTTAATCATCCACCTCCATGACACCTCAAGAGCATACAACTTACTGAAGTGAATAAACAATCTGTCTGGTTGTACGCAAAAATACTTAACCCTACAGTCAATAACATTAGGGTGTTCATAGGATTTGACTGCCAATAGGCGATCACTTTTTGCTAACCCGCAATTACTATTAAACTAAGGATTTCTCTTAGGCCCCCTCAATCCCCCTTTTCATGCTTTACCTAACAGATCCCTAACCTGTGCAGAGTTCAGTGTGGCTCGCCCTCAATCTGGTGTAGTTCCTATATGCCCAATAGGCTCTGCGCATTAGAATAATATATCCTATAGATTTGACGTAGGACTGAGGTCGACTAGGTCTCTATTGAATATACTTAACTTAATAGTGAGAGCCAGCTGGCTCAGAGGTCACTAGACACTTTCTCAAATTCACAAGAAGGGATTAGTTTCTGACAACCGCATAAACATGACAACTTTGTTTCCCAAGAATAAGAAAGATATCTCTCAGAGTCGCGGAAACAATAGATAAGTATTTCACTCAATCAATCGTGCATGCTTCGTTTCAACATAGTTTGTTTGTAGAGAAATAGAGAGACAGGCGTTTTCAATAAAAAGGTTTATTGAACAGTCTTCTTTCTCATACAAGAGAAGTGAACTGCTACAATCGTTATGCAGACTGCAAAGTATAATACGTACAGCAAGAATAGTATTATTAAATAATACTGTAAAAGCATTGTATGGTTTCTAAGCCATATAAAAATACATACATAAATACACAGGCTAAAATACTCAACTGGTGCTTCTAAAATACGCCTACCCCAATGTACCTAACCTAAGTCTAGTACGCGGGAAGAAGTAAGTATTGTGTAGCATAGGTTTAGTTGTTTTTGCCAAGAATCTACCAAAGGTTTCTCTAGGTTCTAATCAGCTCCATACCTTGGTTAGAATAAAGGAGGTCTGGTATCTCAGTCTCGGGACTCGATTTCCCAACACACCGCAAGGGGAGCTTGGAAACACTGGAGCTGGATTCTCGGCGAGAGAAGGGCAGCCTCTTGATCAGTGCGTCAGCTAGAGGGTCGGCTTCCTTGGGCAATTGCTGTAGCGAGCTGCGTCGGGCAAGCAGATAGTCGAACTGCTCCAAACCACCGTGGTTTGCTATAGCAAGTGAAGGTATATTAATACCTTGAAAGTGTTTAGGAATGCCATAGATTGACGTAATGTCGGGCATATGAAGGTCAGGAAAGAACCCCTAGGGAATAGTTGTTCTTTGCAAAGTACATGAGTTCTTGGACAAATCAATATTCAAGCAAGGGGAAGTTCCCTAACTGCTTAAGCAGATTTTCCAGGAAATTGTTGTGACGTTTGGTACGGGTGGAAGTAGCCATGCCTGTATTTGGGTCGCATGGGCTATGCCTAAATAAGGGATTGATTTCTATGCCTATATAAGGGCAATGTGGAGTAGTGTGGCTCACTGGTTAGAGGTGGCAGACCCGGGAGCAGAAGTCGGCCCGGGACCAGGGTTCAATTCCCGACGCGGCAGGGTCGTGGACTTGGGTCAGCGAACTCGATAATTTTCGCTTCGGTGCTTACTATAATCAGGGGGTTCACTCGGCAACTCTGGGCATTAGCTTGCCTAATCTCCACAACGGCCCCATCAATTCCGGGGATGCCTGGCTCCACCTTGGGGACTCCCAGCAGGGACCATCCCACAGGGAAAGCCAGGACGGGTTCCAAAGAGTTATACAGCGCCAGGAAACCTACGGACGGGTAGCAGTGCGCTTTACAAGCTCAAATACATTTACATTTACATTTACATATACAATGTGAATTGTACCTATATAAAGGCATGAATCGGGAAAATTCACTGCCAGCTCTAAACGCTACACAACACCCACTCCACTTTCTTATGTACGACATTACTAAGTTCTAAACACATAAAAACATATCTAAACATGGTGTGTTAAAACCCACCCACAATACATAAAAATGCATTGGTACTGGTTGTACATGAAAAGCATATGTGCTGTACGCATTTAAAGCAATGTTTCATTTAAAGCATATAGTTTGACCTTTTTGAAATGCTATCCGAATGAATCACGAAAATACATCTATGAAATGGCTCTTAATTACAGAAGAAAAAGTCGATACCATTCAATGGCAGATTATAAAACTGTTTGAATATGGAGATGGTCAAATATTGTCTCTTGGAAGTTTTTCAAAGAATTCTAGTTCTCTATGAATAGTTCTACTTCGAGCAGATTACTTTGTGCAAAAAATGAAAAAAATACAAATTTGGAAAAACAAAAGCTTGATCATAGAAAGAAGAGTTCTAAAGTTAGGAACTTGTTTTGAAAAAATGAAGGTCAAATTCACAGTCTCTCAGAGCACTGTGTGTCAATTCAAAAGTCAGTGTTATTGTTTGGAGAAAACATAAAATCTTCTAAGTCTGAAAAGAATTTGTCTACCATTGTAGGTGAAAGTTGGATTACCTCGTCAAGAAGATTAATTGCACATAGATGTGAAGCATCGCCGTCAGCGTTGGTCGTGTTAGCAATGTTCAAATTGGATACATGTGTGCCGCTTTCCTCTCATACCTCACAGTCAGCATTTTGCGTCTGTGAGATCTCAATGAATGCCGTCATCAGAATTGGTAGCCGCTGGGGACGACACTGGACATGGGCCTTTACCGGGTCGAGCAAAGCATCAACAACCGTTGGCATGACTGATGGGAGTGTGAGACAGATGTCTAACACGCATTCTTCTCCACATAGCAGGCAACATAGAACAGGTAAGATACAATCTCACCAGATTGGTCTGAATGACATAAACCATGTTGTATTTAATTCTCTCAAACGAGTTAATCCCAAAATTTGGACAATGCACTCACGACACTTCATCGCCAGAAGAGTGTTCTCGATGGTGAACTGGGTATCGCTGGTGATTTAGCTTGCCATATCGGAGCAAAAATAGTATGCCTGCTGCGGGTCCCAAAACGAGAGGCAGTCTGCCAAACACAGAGTGCACGAAGTTTGGAAATATGCCTAGGACTGCTTCAAAGGGTACTAACAATCCCGAAAAAATCATCTTAAATACATGTACAATACCACTCGTATCAGACATGTGTAAGATACAACCTAACATTTCTGAGAAGTGTACAGGGCAGTTAGTAGTTAATAGGGTGTGTATCTCTGCAGAAGTCCTTGCGACTTGCAGATCATACGTTTCTTTGGCCGAGGTCAATGGCACAGTTTTTTGTAAAAGAATGGCTTTCAGTCTACTCAAACTATCAATTCGTATAGAAGAGATGTTTAGTGAAGGCCATAACGACGACTGTCTTGGTTTTTGGAAACAATACTTGCATACAGCAAGTGACACTGGCTGACACAGTCATGAGATAGGCTAAACCTGGCAACATGCCACAGCAGCTGTGATCATTAAACATAATGTAAATTCCATTAGAAAGTTGCCTAAAAATTGGATCAATCACTGCAGCTGGTGAACCTTGCAGGTGACAGGATGAATTGTTAGAGAAACCATCGCAGGCCCCGTGTAAGTTTATACTCTGACATAGGAGAGAATTCCTCACTGCGTTTTCACAATTATTACCACTAAGGAACACTTCTTTCCCCCCACTCCAACATCTGTGCGTGTAAGGTAATTCCCAGGATGTATTGATGTATTCTTTACCCAACCTTTCATATAGGCCTGCTGGTATACATTTTAAGCAATACTGAAAATGGAAAATTGTAACAGGCAGAGTGATTGTACCGTGTATTATCCATTCAATGGCTGTTTTTTCAGCGACTGTAAATGGCAATCTTTCCAGTTTTTCAATGCTCAGCACCGTATAGTCTGCTCCCCTTTGTGCCAATTTGATTTGTTTATCTGTGAGATTAAATTCAGAAAACAGTGACGTAGTGTTGATTAAACGCCAAGGCACATAGCCTGAACGAAGGTTTTATAACATCCCGCCTAATAGCATTATAGAACGTAATTGCGACTGACCATGTTGCAGTATGACCAAGTCCTGTTCCATTATGTCTATGGCAGAGGATACTATGCTGTCCAAAGAATATATCCTGGACAACAGAGTCGTTAACCCATTGTCAACTACAGAGAGAGATTTCTTTAAATTAATACAATCAATTTTTCGTATTCGTTTTGCAGTCTCTGCTTGCGTAATCTTTCATGCTTCAATATATAGGGCATAGATACCGGCGTACATAAAACGTTTATGACACTTTTTTTAGGTCCTTGTAAGAAGTCCCTCAGGTCAGCACCATCTTTAAGTAAAGATAAGGGTTGTTTTACTTCCTTTAGTGTAGACTTGTGTAGCCATTCAAGGCATAGTTTTCCTACACTGTATGATTTTACAATCCCTGGATGCTGTCTTTGAACATACCTTGGATCTGGCTTAGTGTATGTGAACCCTTGTGTCTTATTCAGGAATCTATCTTGCCAGTTGTTTGTGTCTGTGGGCCAGATTAACCATTTTTTCCAATCAGGATCTGTTCTGTTGTGAAGCAAAATAGTATGTACGTCGACCTCCCCCTCTGAAGTGTTACTGCTATCAGGTGTAGTTGTAGGTATGGACGGTTTGTTTAAATCTTTTATCTTGGCTAACCCAAGACAAGATGTCTGCTGAACAGTGTCATTCAAAAACATTATT
Source organism: Lissotriton helveticus (assembly GCF_964261635.1). Lineage (NCBI taxonomy): Eukaryota > Metazoa > Chordata > Amphibia > Caudata > Salamandridae > Lissotriton > Lissotriton helveticus. The sequence goes on along the minus strand of NC_136057.1, from coordinate 283,552,004 downwards.
TGCTCTGGTATGATACAGGCTCCAAATAAAGCTTCTAATCCCTGCACTTGCCTTCTTTTGTGCCCCAGACAGTTTTTGACTCAATGGTGTCTTTCCGAAAGTCAAAACCTAATATAGACAGCTGAGCATAAAAGGCCGCTGAATAAATTTGCTTGGTATTTGTCAACATACTTTTCATTCCTGTCCTATTAACGTTTTAAAGTAAAATGATTCTGGATGTTAAACGTTATACCCTGAAAAGTATGGAAATTTGTCGACAAATGTTTTTGAGCTAGCCTTTGGTGGCGTTGGACAATGTTCCCATTGGTAATAAGTAAATACATTTCTAGGATTTGCAGATCAGTGCAAAAAATGATGACCATAGTGATTATAACAATACATTTGTTCATAATCTGATGAACCTTCTAAGTATTCATGATTTGTAAACTTTGCAGACATTTCTTAGTCTGACATCATATTATTAACAGTCTTGAAGTCCTAATCATCAGAAAAGGTACAAAGTCACTTAAGGAAATCTTGAATTGGTGTGGAACCTTCAACAGCTCCGCTGGACCAAGAATGTCATATTCAGTTCTGTCCCAAGCTATACCAACAGGTATAGGAATAGCTGTGATGTTCACTGATGACAAGGGGACACTTTTTAGCGTATCTTGTTGCCTGACGGAGGAGCGTTCTGCACAAGCTGCCCAGCGGACCTGCTCTCACCCTCACGACTCGCCGGACCCGCTTCGCGGGTCCCGCAGCGCGTCGTCGCTTTGCCAAGGATTGCCCAGAGGAGCCAAGGAGGAAACGCGGGGGCAGGTAAGAGAACCAGCGGGGCTGCGAGCTAAGCAGGGGACTCCAGTGACCAGGAGCCCCTGCGCGCCCAACTAGCAACACCTGGGCTGCTCTCCCCGCTGGCCACGCCCCCCGCCAACGGAGCCAAAAGCTGCTGCTGCCTCTGTGTTTGCGGGACACTTTTTAGCGTATCTTGTTGCCTGACGGAGGAGCGTTCTGCACAAGCTGCCCAGCGGACCTGCTCTCACCCTCACGACTCGCCGGACCCGCTTCGCGGGTCCCGCAGCGCGTCGTCGCTTTGCCAAGGATTGCCCAGAGGAGCCAAGGAGGAAACGCGGGGGCAGGTAAGAGAACCAGCGGGGCTGCGAGCTAAGCAGGGGACTCCAGTGACCAGGAGCCCCTGCGCGCCCAACTAGCAACACCTGGGCTGCTCTCCCCGCTGGCCACGCCCCCCCGCCTATCACATAGCTGTAGCCTCATAAGGAGTGCAGGATCGCCGCTTCGCGGGAGCGAGCGGGAGCGACCGGGAGAAGCCCGGGACAAGGGCGGGACCATCTTAGGCCATCAGGGGCCAGAAGAGGCCGGGCCGGGCCACATCTCTTGGCTCTGGAAAGTGGACACGAATCTAACGAGAGAATGGCTTCAGGTACCCGCTCTAGCAAGATTAAGAAACCTGCGGGAGAAGTCGTCACAGGTACTATGGACCAATTTATAACCCGAGCAGTCACATTAGTAGAAAAGGAGATAACCCTAGCTGAACAAAGATTACCATGGGATTTGGTGGGTACGCCCGACAAGCGTTCATCTTTAGGTGCTATTGCTCTGGCTCCTAGTCCCGTGCATGCTACCCCAACCTCATTGGTGATTATTGATTCCTCATTTATTGATGAGAGATTAAGTCGGATTAGGGCAAGTTTAGAAAGGGTGACCACAACCGCACCAAGTATAGTTCTTGATCCCACACTTAATATTTCATCTGTCACCACTGACCAATCGCTGGGGGAACAATCTCTGGATTCTAACTCCGTAACCCTCATAGCTCTAAGTCCACCAAAATTGCCTAGCGAGGCTAGCGAGGCCCTAAACACACCACCTTTAGTTGAACACACTGTAGCTAGCACTCCCAGAGTAGTGGCTCAGCAAAATACACTTGTAGGGAAAGCAGTTTTAGGACCATTTCAACAGAAAAAGAGAAAGCGCCTTGCAAGCCCCAGCAGGGGGGGCTTCCAAAAACCACGCAGGAAAGCTATGAGGCACACCATGCCTAAAGGGGGTACCGGTACGTATCAAGCCCCACAGCAAAAATCAATAACGAGCTTTATTAGAGCTTCTAATGTGGGGGACACCCCTGGCCCGATGGCCTCAGTAGATACCAGTATTCTCCCTCAGGTTGAGCGCTTAATCAAGTCTGTGGTGCTGCCCCTTGTTGAAAAGATTGATAGTCTCACACGTAAACTAGCTACATTTGAACAGGCAACGCTGGACAATTTTTATGCTGTGAAATCCTTAGTTAAATTTCACGCTAAGGCCCAGGTTGAAGATAATGGAGGGTTAACAAGTGGTGCTGTCTCTATAGCTCCCCCTGTTTCTAGGGCCCACCCAGAATCTTTACCTTGTCAAAAGACGCCTATTCCAGTCACGGTTTCTCAACCCAAGCATTCTAAGAGTGGAAACTTACATGGTCAACCAAGTCTAAACCCTGTGCCTAGTTTGGTACACACAAGGAACAAATCTAGCTCCCAAGCCACTAAGGCTCTTAAGGTCAACCCTGTTTCTAACACCAAGTCCTTAGTTCCAACTGCCACGGCAGCAGGAAATATACCGACCACAACAAAGGGTGATATAACACCATCCCCTCCCACTCCTGCTAATAAGGTTGTATCCAACCCTCCAGCAAAAATTGTAGTAAAATCCCCTGTTAAGGATAGGGTAAAAAGGCAAACCCCTAATGCTAGCCTCCCCCCTGGTTGTAAGCCCTATGTGGTGATTTTAACGGGGGTTCCTGAGCTCGAAGAAGGTTCCAATGAGTTATATTCTGACCTTAAACGTAAAACGCTCTCCTGGCTCAAAGCAAATAGACCCCTCCCAGGGCACATTGATGGTAGAATAGCTTTTGTCCGACGTGTGGGTTGGATTGGTAATAGACGTAAAAACCTAATGGGGGACTGCGTGCTGATTAATTTTAATGATCCTAGAGTAGCAGGCATGATTTGCAGCCAGCAGTCGCAGCATAATTTCTGCGACATCCAAACCAGGGACTTGGGGTACTTCTATCACCCCCCTCCCCTAATGGGGTATAAGAATTTCTTGCAAGTTGGGGGTAGAGGTGGATGGCTCCCACATAACCCAACCCTGGATGCCAGAGCAAGGGAGTGGACACCCACCCAAGCAGCCCCATTCCAGGGCTGGGGTTGGTGACTTGGTGATATAGTAGCTTCTAACACTCCCCTGCTCAGGGTTAATACACCACACATAGCCGAGCGGGTAAACTTGCTTAATGTTCCTGTACCCCAACCCTCGCTTAATCCAATTGTGCCTTCCTTCTCAGGCGATTGGTCTGAGACTATTGAGTTAGCGGATGGAGCACAATCTCAGACTACACAGGATAAAGTAGAAGGGTCTGTGGAATCCTTGCATCATCCAACCCTGAAAGTTATTAGTTGGAATGTGGCAGGCCTAAATAACAAACTGGATACCCCGGACTGGGTGGCGCTTATTGAGCCCCACTCAGTCTGTGCATTTCAAGAGACGTGGTGCGTGGAACCAAGGCACAGAGTGGGTCATGCTACTTTTTTTGTCCCGGCAGGCATCCCTGTTTCGGGAAGAGGTCGCCCTTATGGAGGTCTCTTAATTTGGGTAAATATTTCCTTAGGATGGAGAGTACACCATCATCCCCAAAAATCCCCAGATTTGATGCGCTTAACTATAACATGCCCAGGGAAAGCCGAGAAATTGGAGATCATTAATATCTATACACGTGGGGCCTCTGGGAGAGCATTGTCACCAACTCTTTCTGCTTTAGAGATAATTCTAGGTGAGTGCAGTGGAGACTCGTTAATTATGGTCATGGGAGACTTCAATTGCACTTTTGAGCCTCTGTTGCCAGATGAATCTCTGGATTTGTATGATGAAGACTCAAGGAGAGGCGTCCCGTCATTAGACCTTCCAATAATAAATAGATGGACGCCCAGAATTATTCAGCTAAACTCCCTCACTCTTGAGTATGGCCTGAGAGCGGCCAATGGGAGAACACGCTCAGATATAGCAGGGGAACACACATACAATAGGGTTGGGCACTCATCCAGGATAGATTACATCTTTCTAAATTTCTCTTTCTGGGCCCACATGATGGACATGATAGTTTTATCCTCCCTGGACAGTGACCATAACGCACTTTCTCTATCCCTAACACGCTGGTGGCGGGAGAGTCATTTAGTTAGTGGAGATCGTGATGCACCTGAGCCAATGCCTTTGGGAGGGGTGGTCCCCTCAAACTGTCTAAGACGACTAAAGTGGGATAAAGTGGCAATCGATGAAGAAAAACTCTCCTGCATTCGTGCTGTTGCCTCTGCGGCCTGTGCAATTTTGGAAAATGAGCCTGTCAGTCCAAATCATATTACAGCAATGTTTAGTGAGGTTTCAACGTCAATTGGGGGCCTATTCAAAGCTAAGATAAAAAGGGGATCTAATAACCCTGATAAGCGGCATGGGAATTTTGGCTGGTACTCAAAAGAGTGTCGTGCCAGAAAGAAAGCACTAATATTGGCTGTAAAAAGTGGAGATGCTACCCTAATAGGCACTGAACGCAAGAGTTACAAAGCAGAGCTAAAGTTGGCAAGGAGAGACTGGGAAGACGCATTTTGGCAGGAACTTCGTGTTGCCAGTGGTGGAAAAAATGCAAGAGGCTTTTGGGATCTAATACGCAAGAAAAACAGACCCCTAGATACTGTCATTACTTGTAACATAACTGAGGATCGATGGTATTTACATTTTTCAAGATTGTATACAGCTCCTGTAGCAGAGGTAATGGACTTCGCTCTACCTCATATCTCTCGAGGTGATGGGAGCTTCGAGGAAAGCCTGTTCACTAGGAAAGAAACAGAAGGTGCCATAAAATCTCTTGTGCCGCGTAAAGCGGCTGGCCCCGATGGCCTTCCTGGTGACCTGCTTCGTATGGACTTGGGCAATTGGAGTATGTTAATTGCATCAGTTTTAAATGCTGCTATGGCGGGTGCACCCCTGCCCGCCTCATGGATGGCTGCGGAGGTGGTCCCTCTGCATAAGAAAGGCTCAAGAGAAGACCCAGCGAACTACAGGCCGATTAGCCTGATCGATTGTTCGCAGAAAGTAGCAGGCAAGGTTCTTTTAGCCAGAGTCCAGCAGTGGGCAGAGGAAAACAAGATTCTTTCAGATTTTCAGGCTGGGTTCCGAGCTGGCACGGGAACAATCGAACAAACATTAAGGCTACTTATGATTTATTGGAAGGTGGTCGTGATTGGGAAGGGTACCTTATATCTGGCCTTCATCGACCTCCGCACAGCCTTCGATTTGGTCCCTAGAAATAACTTATGGAAGGTTTTGTGTGACCTTGGCATGCCATCTTACCTGCTCCACTTGATTATGAGGTTCCATGAAAAAAACTATGCCCAAATTCGCTGGGGGCCGAATGGTGAAAAGACCTCAAGAATAGATGTGAATAGAGGTGTAAGACAGGGGTGCGTACTTGCACCAACACTCTTCTCGCTCTACGTGAACGGGGTGGTGGATTGCTTGACCAGGATACCAGCTGATGCACCCCGTCTGGCAGGTCGTTTAATTCCTACCCTGCTTTTTGCGGACGATACTTTACTTCTGTCAAAATCCCCGATGGGACTTCAGCAGCTTCTCTTTGGTTTTGATGCCTTTTGCAAGCAAAGAGGACTCTGTATTAACACAGACAAAACAAAGTATCTTATCCTGAATCCCCCGCAAAAACTTGGCCCCCCACCAACATTGGGGTCTGTTGCATTGGAAAGGACCAAGACGTTTGATTACTTGGGTATCCGACTGGTGGACTCGATGAAATGGGACCATCATTTGACCAAAATGTTGTTAAGTTTGAAAAGAGTAACTGGGGCTCTGTTGAAAGAGCAAAGAGCAGCCTCCACGAAACCTATAGCAGCAGTAATGGATATTTATTCGGCCAGAGGAGTAAGTGCCGCTCTTTATGGGGCGGAACTCTGGGGAACGTCAAACATGAAAGATCTTACTCGTGCTGAGAACACCTTTTTGAGAAGTTTGATGTCCCTCGGTCCCTCTGTCCCTATCCTGCCGTTGCAATTAGACATGGGCTGTCGGGCGATTGAGGACCAAGCTAAGTTACGCCCCTTGCTTCTGTGGACCCGCATCTGGAGAGTCCCTGAGCTGTCAAGTTATGCGGATGGCCTGCGTGAGATCATTAAATCCACTGGCTGGACAAAAATAAAATGGTTAAGGGACATCAAAGCATTACTTGCCAATTTGGGCCTAGAAGAAGCATGGCATCAACAGACGGCTCCGCCCAAACTAATGTTAAAACAACTCTATTGGAAATGGGTGGCAAATAACAGAAACTCTTCTGTAACGATTTGTAAATCGTCTACAAATTTTATGGAGTTTAAAGATGCCCCCCTCAGAGAACTGTATTTGGACATTATTTCAGCCCCATGGGAAAGATCCTTGTATTTCAAATTTAGAATAGGTCTTCTTCCCTTAATGGAACTCACAAGTCATTGGAAAATTCCCCACCAGACTGCCCCGTGGTGCCCTTTCTGCCCACAGCGCTATGAATCTGTCCCTCACTTTTTATTCGAGTGTCCTGTCTATAAAGTTCCACGGTCGAAATGGCTAAAACCCATGTGCCTTACACTGGGAACAAGACATTGTAATATGGCACTAAGGATACTACTTTCAGACACTCGTTCATTTTATGCATGCGCCACCTCGAAGTATCTTGGGTGGGCATGGCGGATTCGGTCAAAAAGACTTAGACAAATAGTTTAATCATGTTTTTATTTGCCGATTTTAATCATGCAAGGAGTCTTTTTATATGTCCTATTCCTATTGTTTAAAATGAATTTTAATTGTATGTATGCTTTTTAAGATATTTTTTATGTCGAAATAAAGCCTTTTTGACTTGACTTGACTTGACTTGACTTGACCTGATGACAAGTCTCTTTGTTCACGATGAGATGATTTGCGTGGCTTGAGGAGTAAGTTGATGTTCTTACTTGCTGTGTCCTTTTTAACTTATCTTTCATTTATCAGCATTCCCAAAGTAAATACAAGAGTCAACCAAAGTCGAAGAAATAGTACACCCAACACAATCCAAAGATCAATCCATGGTGAAAGCAGATAAGTCTTTTCCAGTTGACAAAAAAGTTCTGTTGCTTGTTCTTTACTGGCGGTGTTTCAGGGTCGCTGGGATCCTCGGAAAATGTATCAAAGTTAATGAAATAGCCAGAGGCAGTTCTGTCAATTGTAGGGATTGCTTCAGGTTTCAATGTAATCGTTGGAACCACTTGATCACTTGTTACAGTTGTATAGTCAGTTGCTATTTCATTGTAGACAGGCGTTTCTTGGCGAACTGTTATTTGGGTCTCAAGAGGTACAAGTTCCATGGCTTTATTACATAGTCCTTCTTTTCACACTGCAGATTATTCAAAGGTGATGAGTCTCTCAGTTTGAACCTCTTGGATAGTAGCCGGATTCGGGCGTCTGCTACATCATTGGTGTCCACTTGGCCTACTACTTATGATCGGCCACATGATGTGGTTTGACCAGGTCGATGGACACAAACCTGTTCTCCTTTTTACCAGCAAGGGGCGGCAGTAATACTGTTCTTGATCGTGGATGGCTAGGACAGGTACTGGTTGTCTGTAAGAAGGCCCAAATTCCTTCTTGTCTGCGATCTTTTCTCTGACTAGATCCCCAATCTTTGGAATCCAGACAGGTCTTGCTGGGACGGATGGTTTCTCTTTATTGGTTGTTGGCTTCAGGAGTACTTTACTTTGTCTGGATCTTATTTCATTTAAGTCCTGCAAAACAGCCAAACGATCTTTGATAGCAAAAGGTTTTTGTTCTACCACTGAAGTGTGACAATCGAGGTCCGGCACAATCATTCTAGTTCCAAAAAGGATTTCACATGGAGTGATACCCCCTAGAAAACTTCTTGGCAGATTGTTAAGACTACGTTGGACACTTTTTAGATGTTTGACACACCCATCACCCGAGCCTAATTCCCTCGCTGTTATAGATTGCTTTATGCACCGTTTTTTTCTCTCCACTACCGAATTTCCCTCAGGATGGAATGGACTAGAGTACCGCAATGCAACGCCCATATTGGCCATATCCTCTTTGTAAGCTCGAGAGCTAAACGGAGGACCCTGGTCAGAATGTGGTACAAAAGGGGGTGGTGATGGACGGAGCATCTGAACCAATCAAACACTCACACCCAGTCAAAAGATCTGGGTTTGATCCATCACCATTCTTTAGCGCACTCTGCCACCCCAGTTCAGACATGGCTATATGCAAATCAGTCTGACCCTGTGCCTCATGGGAACAGTCCAGCCCGAACTGCCAAGCCATGCCTTCCCTGGACCGGAAACAAGCTTCCGAGGACTGGTTTCTAGCATTCCAGCCGTCTTCAGCCCGGCTTGCTTGAATCCAGTGGCAAAGTGAGCAAGGGACTCACATCTGAGCATACCCTGCCACACTTATGGCGGCCAAAGCGGTACAAAAGGGGGTGGTGATGGACGGAGCATCTGAACCAATCAAACACTCACACCCAGTCAAAAGATCTGGGTTTGATCCATCACCGTTCTTTAGCCCACTCTGCCACCCCAGTTCAGACATGGCTATATGCAAATCAGTCTGACCCTGTGCCTCATGGGAACAGTCCAGCCCGAACTGCCAAGCCATGCCTTCCCTGGACCGGAAACAAGCTTCCGAGGACCGGTTTCTGGCATTCCAGCCGTCTTCAGCCCGGCTTGCTTGAATCCAGTGGCAAAGTGAGCAAGGGACTCACGTCTGAGCATACCCTGCCACACTTATGGCGGCCAAAGCGGTACAAAAGGGGGTGGTGATGACCGGAGCATCTGAACCAATCAAACACTCACACCAAGTCAGAAGATCTGGGTTTGATCCATCACCGTTCTTTAGCCCACTCTGCCACCCAGTTCAGACATGGGTATATGCCAATCAGTCTGACTGCCATAAGTGTGGCAGGGTATGCTCAGACGTGAGTCCCTTGCTCACTTTGCCACTGGATTCAAGCAAGCCGGGCTGAAGACGGCTGGAATGACAGAAACCGGTCCTCGGAAGCTTGTTTCCGGTTCAGGGAAGGCATGGCTTGGCAGTTCGGGGTGGACTGTTCCCATGAGGCACAGGGTCAGACTGATTTGCATATAGCCATGTCTGAACTGGGGTGGCAGAGTGGGCTAAAGAACGGTGATGGATCAAACCCAGATCTTTTGACTGGGTGTGAGTGTTTGATTGGCTCTGATGCTCCGTCCATCACCACCCCCTTTTGTACCACCTGGTCAGAATGTAGCGTGCCGACTGCGTATTTGCCGATAAAGACTCGCAAATCTTTTATAACTGTTCGAGCGTCAGCCGAGCGCTGAGGCCACATCCAAATGAATCTTGAGCATGAATCCACTGCGACCATGATTTATTTATAGTTACCATCCCTCTGTTAGGGACCGCAGTGATCCAGGTAAACGCAAGCTAATGGTTTGTCTGAAATTAACAGGGGCGTCTGCACATGATATTTCACAGTAGAGACTTTCATCTTTTGGTAGATTTCACATTCCAAAACATAGTTTCTGGTTCGTTTCCTCATGCGCGGCCACCAGTATCGTTGTTTCAATAATGATACTGTGGGTGTGCAGAGGCGAGCCCTTCATGTGCTGCTAAAATTAGTCCTAATCTATGTTCCATGTTAGGAATTGCTCTATCTCCCACTCCAGGGATTCGAGCAAACGGAACATTATTTGCATCAGTTATGTATGAGTATTTGAGTGGAAAGCCTTTTGGTAATGTTTTACCACTGTCTTTGCTTGAAGCATTGATAGCTTGCATTATTTGCTGTCTATTTTCGTTTTTGAACGAGTGATTGCAGCTACGGAAGCCGTTTGCACAGTTGCCTTTGCAGCTTCATCAGCCAATGAATTCCCTGCAATGTGAACGCCATCACGTTGATGACTCAGTGTATGTATCACGTGAGCCTTTTGTAGTTCTTGTCGTAACTGAACTACTTGTTCCCAAAGCAATTTATGCTTAATTGTGCAACCTTTTGCATCTTTGAAACCGTTTTCAATCCAGTTCTGCAAGTATTCATTGTAAGATTGAACACAATAATACGAATCGCACACTATAAGTGTGGGGAATTCTCGACCAGTATTTTCAAGCGCTATCTTAAATGCTTTTAGTTCAGCCTTCTGACCTGTACAATCTCCTAGAAATTGCGTTTTAGTGACCAGAGGTCGGAATTTACTATCACGCCAGCGACCTTTAACAGTCGCGCACACAGCGCTATAAGCTTATTTACCCCCAATATTTTTATTTATTTATTTATAAAGTTTTATATAGCGCGAACAAGATCCCAGAGGATATCAGAGCGCTTTACAGTAGGAAGGAAAGGAAGGAACAATAATGCAAAAACAACATAAGATAGAGATAAAAACAAGAATGATCACAGGTTACACGCAAAAAAAACACAAGGTGGTTATATTAAACAGTAGTAAAGGTTCATAGTATGTCATAGAGAAGCGTGGTGGTAAATGTTGGTACCATGAAAGTAGGCACAATGTCATCGGGCAGAAGAGCCTAGCCTACTACGGAAGGAATTTATTCATGAGGAATCTTTTGACTTCCAGTTTGAACACCGCTGTTGAGGAGATTCTGCGTACATCCGGTGGTAGCAAGTACAATATCTTTGGGGCAGCGCCAGAGAAGGCTCTGTGACAAGTGCTCTTTTTACTGAGGATAAGTGGTTTCAAGAGCTAAGTAGTGGCGCTTCTTGAGGCTCTTGCACCACAAGATAGTTCAATATTTTGTGCCAGGTACCTAGGAGTATTGAAGTGGATAGCTTTGTGCATCATAACGGCAATCCTTATTTGAATTCGTGCTTCATAAGAGAGCCAGTTTAGAGATTTTAAGACTGGCTATATGTGCTCATTGCATTTGGTCCCTGTAACCAGTCTAGCATCAGCATTCAGTGATGCCCTTAGTGGAGCCAGGGTGTATTTGGGAAGGCCACAGAGGGTAGCGCTGCTGTAATCTAGCCTCGGTAGGACAAGTGCTTGGACCACCTGCTTGAAATCATTAAGTGGAAGGAAAGGTGTGATATTTCTGAGAGTCCTCATCAAGTGGTTTGCACCCTTCCATATATTGCTGTTATGATTTTTCATATTCAGGTGCTTGTCCATGGTGACTCCTAGAGATTTGGCTGAGTCTACGATGAGAGGAAAGCAGTTGAAAGCAGTGAGGTGACTCAACCAGAGGTCTATCTTGGGGATGTGGTTCGGGGGGGAGATGAGCAGGAATTCCGTTTTTGAGGTGTTGAGCAGGAGATGGTTCTCAGTTAACCAGTTTTGAATACATGTTAGGGTAGTGTTGAGTGAGATGATGTTTTCCGGGGATGAGATTTTCAAATAGAGTTACGTGTCATCGGCATACATGTGGAAAAGAATACCCGTGGAGTTTACAGAGTTTGCTAATGGTTCCAGGAAAAGGTTGGAGAGGATGGGAGAGAATGCAGATACTTGGGGGACTCCCATGATAACTGGGGAGGGCTGGGAGAGAGAGTGATTTGCCTTGACTCTTTGAGATCTGTGGTGGAGGAAGGGCGAGAACCATTGTAGCACCTGATCACAGAAACCCATCCTGTTTTGCAGAATGGATAGGAGGTTGTCATGATTAACCGTGTTGAAAGCAGAGGAAATCTCAAGGAGGATCAAGAGGCAGGATTCGTTTTGATCGAGCATTTTTTAAATGTCATCCATAACATGAGTGAGCGCCGATTCGGTGCTGTGCCCTTTCCGAAACCCGGATTGATGCAGATCTAGGAGTTGGTAGTTCTCAATGCGCGCACAGAGTTGGGATTGAACGCATTTTTCAAGGAGTTTCACTACGGTGGGGATGTTGGAGATAGGTCGGAAATTATTGAGGTTAGTCTTGTCAGCGTTAGGTTTTTTTAGTATAGGAGATACCTGTGCTGCTTTTAGGCAGTCGGAGATTGTGCCTTGTGATAGAGACGCATTTACAATCCTTGTCCAGGTGGGGATGAGTGCATTCTTGATTTCATTGAAGATTGACGGGTGTAACGGGTCACTGAAGTGGTTGGATGGGTTTATATTCAGGAGGATCTTTTTGATGTCTTGTTCACTAAATGGTGTAAATGTACCCCAAGACGCATTGTTCTTGGCGTTCTGGGGGGTAGAGTTGAGCTTATCTAAGAGGACAAGGAGCGATGCTGCCCTGGAGGTGAGCAGTAAAGTCTTCTTAGAGGCGAGGTAATTGGAAATGAGTTTTTATTTCTCAATGAAAAAAGCAGCAAGTTTGTCACAAGAGGGTGGGCTGACTCCGGGTTCCGAGAGGTTTGGATCAGCAACTGATTGTTGTTTGACCACTTCGAAAAGTTGCTTGGGGCGGTTTGCCGCTTGATCCAATTTATGTCTGAAGTAGTTAGCCTTGGCGCTCTTGATTTGTTTGTAGTAGAGGCTCCTAACATCTCTTAAGAGTTTAAGTTGGTCCGAGCAGGAATTTGATCTCCAGGAATGTTCAACTGCCCTAAGGTTGTGACGTTCCGTGTTTAAGTTTTCATTGTACCAGGGTTTGGATATTTTTGTTGAAGCATTTTTAAGTTGGATTGGCGCAATGCCATCCATGATGTTGGAGATGGTCGAATTGTAAAAGTCAGTGAGTACCTGCACCTCAGTCAAGTCAGCTTGGGAAGAGAGGGCAGATGTACACTGTGCAGCTAGCTCAACAGAGTTTATTGATCAGAGGTCCCTTTTCCATATCTTAGATTTCGTTGGTTGAACCTTCCTCAGCAGTACATCCTTGTTGATATAAAAAAGGATGCAGTGGTGGTCTGACCAGTCACATGCAGTAATGGAGTCCAGGGTGACGGCCTGCTCTTTAGAGATAATGAGGTCTAGAGTTTCTCCTTTATTATGAGTTGGTTGGTCACAGTGCTGAGTCAGATCATGATCCTTTAAAAAGACTTTAAGACTTGATACCGCAAGGTCTTTGGGGTTTGCCCAATGAAGATTAAAGTCGTCAAGGAAGATTTGGGACACAGTTGAGTCAACATTGCTAGAAATTATTTCCATTAATTGTTCAATGAAGGGGAGATTGTCTCCTGGGAAGTGGTAGAAGGTGTGAAGTTTGCAGACCAGCAGGTTCTTAATGGAGATGCTGAGACAAAGATATTCACACGAGGAGGGCGCAGAGGACTCAACCAGAGAAATTGAAAGTGTGTTCCTATGAATACATGCTAAACTCCCACCCATTTTCAGAGCTCTGTCTAGCCTAATTATATCATGAGTGGGTGGTACTAGGAGGTCTAAAATAGGTGTGGAAGCGTGATTTAGCCAGGTTACAGAGAGGGTGCTAATGTCAAAGTCCTTGTGTTGGATGAGGTCGAAGATATCAGTGGCGTGTTTGCTGGCTGACCTACAGTTTAGAAGTACACATTTAAGTCGTAGGGGATTTGGGGTGGAGGGATTCTGTGTGATGTTCACATGAGTGAGATTGACCTTATTGCTGCCTCTAAGATTGCGAGGAGGTCCTCTATTTGGATTAGAAAGGATGGATTGTATTTGTCTCGGCGAGCTCATGTTGGGGTTGAATCAAATAGGGTAAGAATTGTGCAGGTCCTGTAACTCTATGGACTCAAGGTATGTCTCATATGTTCTAGGGCGAGAGGGGTCGTTAGGTAGGGGAATGGAGTTCAAGGAGAAGGAGGCTAGAGGCTTGTCCATGGGATTTATATCGCTAGTGGGAGCTTTGGACACATTTGTGGAGATGAGGAAAGAGCTTATCTGGGGGAAAAGGTCATTAGATAGGGCTTTCAGGTCATGTAGCTCAGAAGTTAGAAGGGGCAAATGCAGCGAGATCTCATCTAGGCACGCAGCCAAGTCTGGGTGTTGCGCAAGAGGTGGAGGGTGTGAAAGGAAATCGATCAGACAAGTGCGGTCATGGTGTAAACCTATGGAGTCTGCGGTGGTGATGCGGGGATCCTGGGGAGGAAGTTGGTCATTTGGGGCTAGCTGAATTCCATGTGCTTTTACTGGTGCGGTTGGAACCTTAATCAGGGGGGAGTGATCATTAGGCTGAGGGTATGGACCAGGCAGCACCAGAATGATTGGGATTAGTTGATCATGATCGGTGGTGGGAAGTTGCTCGGACTCCAGCCCCATATGAGACAAGGGGAGAGTTCTAGGGAAAAATGGGTCAGTCGTTGGATTCAGTGCCAGTCGGTCAGCAGGGGATCCATCTAATCAGGGAACAGATAAGCTCGGACTGGTTAGATGTGACCCAGGTAAACCCGAGTGATCTATCAATTTCGGCTTCATGGGTCTAGATAGTTGGGACACAACAACCTGCGCTAGAACCCCACCGTGATGATCTGGTGCAGAGGAGGGATTTAGATGGAGATGGGGAGATGGCCTTCCTAGAATAACAGGATGGGGACTTGACGAGTCCTGAGAGAAGGAAGGGTGAGTATGGGTGTCATTAGGTTTCGAGGCGACCGCGTTTTTGAGTAACGGGAAGATGTTGGTTATCTTAAATAGGTTGACATTGGACGCTTGAATTAGGATAATGCCATTGTTATAGACGGTGAAGGTGGCATTTGCGTGGAGTGTGGACGAGGGTGCTGTTGTAAGCTTGATACCGTGCAGTGTTTTTCTAGTACTTGTTATTCGGAGCATAGAGTAGAATAGCATGCTCTTTTCCTGGTGGCGAAAATGAGGTAATTAACTCTAGAATAGTGGGCTGTGCTGAACCGTCAGTATAAATGATACATTCATACTGCTCTGGAGGCAGAATTTCAGTAGGCAGAGGACATTCTTGTTCATATTGAAGAAATTCTTGTGTCTCTAAGTAGGGGTCAAAAACGTATTCCACGTCTGTTGCAGCAAGAGAATTAACCCATTGTATCCATCTCGGATGTAAAGCCTTTGCATTCGGAATGCTCGCTTTTGTCACTGCCTCTAAGACAGGTACAGGTGTAACAGCCATTATGCGCTTATCCTGTGCGAAGGCTCTCTCTTTTGCTACCGCAGTTTGAACCGCTGTCAGAATTTTTTCTGTAGAAGTACATTTTATTCATGCTTGTGTGTACAAGTGTGATTTGTAAGCTATTGGTACTTTTTCTCCCTCATTAAAGGTTAAGTACGTGAATCCGCATCTTTCTGGGATGATTTGCATCACTAAGTTGTGTACGTTAACGCACGTTTGTAAATGTGTTGTTGCTAACATGTTTTTTTGGACTAAACGCAAAATTTCTGTGTGTTTTTGAGTCCAATTACTTGTTTTAAAATCAGGTTTGATTAATTCGTAGAGAGGTTTAACCCTTTCTGCATAATTTAGAATGTAAGTTCTTCTGAAATTTAGGGAACCTAGAATCGACTGTAAGTTTTTCAGCGTTTTTGGAGGTTGGAGCAGCACACATTTCTCTAGAAAGTTTACTGCCAGGCTTTTGCCTTCACTTGATAATTCATATCCTAGGAAAAGGACGTTTAAATGGGCAATTCGTGATTTCTTGAAATTGAATTTGTACCCTTCAGAGGCGAAGCCGAGTATTATGGTGTTCACCCTGTTCAAGTGCCAATCCAAGTCATTGTCTGTTAGATAGATGTCATCGACATATGATAATGCCTCATCATCATAGGTTTGTAGTAACTCTTTTACTCTGGCTGAAAAAAAACAAGGAATATTCTCGAATCCCTGGGGGAGACGACAGAATTGACACTGTGTCCCCATAATTCAGAAAGCGGTCAAATACCTACTTTCTGGTGCAATGTTTTGACAGAAGAAACCATTAGAATCATCTAATGTGGTTTTCTATTTTTTACACACAATGTTATTTATTAGTGCTGCACTATGTGCATTTTGTACTGCAAAACTTTTGTAACAAGAGTTTAGATGTCCGTAATCGAAAACTAGGTGATATGTATTGTCTGGTTTGGAGACAGGAAACAAAGGATTGTTCATGGACGAGGTGCATGTTTCAATCACCCCATGGTATTCAAGTTGATCTAATATCTCCCTGACTTGTTGTTTTGCTTCTTGCTTAACTGGCTACTGCCTTTGTGCAGTTGGTTGATTTTTTAACTGGATTTTATGTTGAGGAGAATCCTCATCCTATCCTACATGATTTTTTATATAACGCAGGAGCCTGGGCTACTGCCCATTTCCTACCATAGGTATATTTTTTATGAATTGGAATATGGTTGGAGAAAGCTGGCATAATGATAATGATGTCTTCACCATGCGGGCACTCCCTGACAAATTCAGGTGGCCAGTCTTGTTCAGGTAAAAGAATGTCATAACCCTGAGAGAGCTTCTCCCAAAAGAGTGCTCATATTTTTCTAGTTATGCCCCCCTCCATCTGGAGTGTTAATTCATATAACTTATGTGGGACACTAACCCTGGTATCTGCAGTTTCGACTTGGATGTACTCATTCAAGTCCACTGTCTCCAGATGATCCTTCAAGTTCTTGCGAGCTATGGTGACTTCAGTTGCGCTGTCCAACATCGTTTGAGCCCACTCCCCATTCTTGAGTTGTGTCCTCAAGATCCTCAGCATGTCTGACCTTTAGGCCTGCCACCTTCTTTTTGGTGAATTGAGTTTTCTTGTTTTTTTGGAACGTGCTGGTCGTCTTTGGACTTCATGCGTTCTTCCTTTTGTTCTGATCGTCTTCTTCTTTCGGATTTCTGTGAGGAAGTCTGAAAGGTACGAGAGGAACGTGTATCAGTATCTTTGATATCTATCAGGTTTTCTCAAATTATCCCTATTCCTGAGGTTATACCTCCTTTCAGAGGGCTCCTTTTGAGGACACCTACCTCGGGACTGAGAACGCTTCTCTTTAGAAGTTTGTTTAGTGTTCTCCCACTTCTTTTTGGGAGGAGTAGGAGTGTTTTTAATAAAGACCTTTAACTATGTAATTCTACTAAATTCTGTATATTACTAAGTAATTCATCGTCTGACATTGCTTCAATGTCAGCGTCAGGTCTGTAGTTGGCTAAAGCTAGCCATGTTGCTACTGGTCTACCTAGTGGACCAAGCCTGGTAATTTGATGTGTATGTTTTAGGGCGCCTTTAAACCAGAGCGCATGCTCTTGGTATGTTAGTGGAATTTCAATATCCTCGAAAGGAATGTATTCCATTGGAGCTTCATCTTCTTTGTAGAAGTAAAACACGTATTTTTCCTGGATTTGCTTCAGGGAAGACTATCTATGAATAGAATACCTCTGTCTGATGATATTCATGTGCCTCTATCACAAAAACTCTAGATGATAGACCATTTCGTATACGTTTTATAGTGATGGCTTTCCTTAAAGTTTCTTGAATGCTTATGGCATCCGCGTCAGTCTCTTGGAGACCTGTAAAGTTTAAAGCTTGTACGGCGTTGCCGTCTGTAGCTCTACCGGTCTCGGTTTTGCTATCCGACATTTTTGTTTAATGAAAGTTGCAGAGCAAGTTTAAAGGAAACGAAGATAAGGTGCACAATATTTTGGAACACTGTATTCTTCAACATTGAATAACCAAAAACTAATACATAGGATTTTCGTCCTACTCAGCTATGGCGGATATTATCCCTTTACCCACTCCAGACGTCTATTGGAGTATTACGGAAAAAGGGGTCTCTGAGAAAAGCACGACTGAGTTACTTTAGTATCTAGCATTAAATTAGTGCCTTGTAGTTTAATTCCTATATTCCCAATAGGCTCTGCGCATCGGAATAATATATCCTATAGATTTGACATAGGACTGAGGTCGAGTAGGTCTCTATCGAATATACTAAACTTATTAGTGAGTGCCAGGTAGCTCAGAGGTCACTAGAAACTTTCTCAAATTCACAAGAAGGGATTTGTTTCTGACAACCGCATAAACATGACAACTTTGTTTCCCAAGAATAAGAAAGATATCTCCCAGAGTCGCGGAAACAATAGATAAGTATTTCACTCAATCAATCGTGCATGCTTAGTTTCAACAGAGTTTGTGGAGAAATAGAGAGACAGGCGTTTTCAATAAAAAGGTTTATTGAACAGTCTTCTTTTTCATACAAGAGAAGTGAACTGCAAAGTATAATGCGTACAGCGAGAATAGTATTATAAAATAATACTGTAAAAGCATTGTATGGTTTCTAAGCCATATAAAAATACATACATAAATACACAAGCTAAAATACTCAACTGGTGCTTCTAAAATACGCCTACCCCAATGTATCTAACCTAAGTCTAGTACATGGGAAGAAGTAAGTATTGTATAGCATAGGTTTAGTTGTATTTTCCAAGAATCTACCAAAGGTTTCGCTAGGTTTTAATCAGCTCCATACCTTGGTTAGAATGAAGGAGGTCTGGTATCTTAGTCTCGGGACTCGATTTCCCAGCACCCCGCAAGGGGAGCTTGGAAACACTGGAGCTGGATTCTCGGTGAGAGAAGGGCAGCCTCTTGATCAGTGCGTCAGCTGGAGGGTCAGCTTCCTTCGGCACCTGCTGTAGCGAGCTGCGTAGGGCAAGTAGATAGTAAAACTGCTCCGAACCACCGTGGTTTGCTATAGCAAGTGAAGGTATATTTATACCTTAAAGGTGTTGAGGGATGCCATAGCTTGACGGGCATATGAACTTTAGGAAAGAACCCCTAGGGAATAGTAGTTCTCTGCAAAGTACAGGAGTTCTTGGACAAATCAATATTCAAGCAAGGGGAAGTTTCCTAACTGCTTAAGTTAAGCCGATTTTCCGAGAAATCGTTGTGACGTTTGGTACGAGTGGAAGTAGCCATGCCTGTATTTCGGTCGCATGGGCTATGCCTAAATAAGGTATTCATTTCTATGCCTATATAAGAGCAATGTGATTTGTACCTATATAAGGGCATGAATCGGGAAAATTCACTTGGTGCTCTAAACGCCACACAACATCAACACCTCGCTCCTAGAATTCTTGGGAAGGGATGATTCATAATCTACTTCTTTTCCTACTCTAGAAACAACTGCCTCTAGTGTTAGGGGTTTTCCACCCATTTCCATGCAATATTTTTCTGATTATTAGATGTGGAGAGACCACCCAAATCCCGGGAAACACGCAAAACGGGTTTTAACCTGGGATTGTCAGCTAGGGTTAAGGTTAGTGCAATGTGGTTACTGCCTAGTCTATCCACCGCTTCCATATCTACTACAGCCGGCCATAACTTCACATCTACCATAAAACAGTTGATCCTACTCTGATGCGTAGGTCTGTTATGTCATTTTTGCCTGGCAATCTGATAACATCCTGCTATTTGCAAATCTAAGATCAAAATTGAGAGTTAGAGCCAATACCTGACCTGCTATGGGGGACTATCGTACACATGGCAATTCAAGCTGGGGAATACCCCACTGATTATCACAGTCTGCTGTCAGTTCAGACTGGTTATCGGTTTGGGGTTCAAACGTTGTGTTAAAATCTTCTACCACCAGAAGGTAGCCCTTCCCCTTATGTTCAGTAATCGCAGCCTCCAGGGTATTTAAAACCACTGACTCTGGAAGTCCGGTACCTACCTACTATTGTACACAATAAATATTTTAAAAACCATACCCGAGGGCAATACAAGCACAACTGCCATTACATCAGGCAAATCGATACAAATGTCCTTTATTTTACATTGTTTTGTAGAGATGTTTTGATCCATATCCCCAGGACACCAGAATGTCTGACCCTTCCCCTTTGGACTACATTTATATTATAGGAAATTAACCCAAAGAGGTAGACTGGTGACAAGGATCACCAGGTCACTTTAAAGAGACAAACATCACGGGAGTCTATAAAATTACCCCAATCCAACTGAGGGAGCACTTTTGTGATCCCAGCTACATTCCAAGACATAATTTTAGTGATGGTTCATTTGGCTGGGTTTTTAGTGAAAAAGCACCAACTGCCAACTCTACTACCAGGTATGGGGGATCAAATGCAACCTGTTTGCAGAGGATAGGGGAACAACCACCAGACCTAGAACCAGTTACATGGGGATGAACAGTTTTCCCCATAGCTAAGGACTAGTTGATGGGTGGCAGTGAAAAGCTTGATTATGACAAAATGTAGTGATGGGGCTTACCATATCAGCACAGCCATCATCAGCAGTTGTAAGGATAAGGCCTATTCGACCCACGGCTAGCATCCCCCTTAACTTGAGCAGTTTCACCTGCAGCACTACTGGCACCCATCCACTGAATCCGATACTTTATCACAGTGCAGGTAATGGCCTAGGAGATGGTTCTAGCATCCACTGCTATGAGGCCATCAACAATATACCTCTGGGAAAAGTAAACCTTTACTTTATCATGATCGCCCTCGGACTGGACAGTCAACGTCCACTATGTCACTTCTTATAATGGAATGGCAATGGCGTCCTTCACGAAACGAATATGTGATCTTATTAATGAGTGAATCTTGATCCCTCGGTTGGCCTTGGGACTGATGTAAGATATATTTGTGCCTTCAGATTCCCAGGCTGACTCAGCATACAGAGCTTATTTCTCACATACCCCTTGAGCAAGAAATTTGAGGGGTATCAAAAGGCAGGCCCTTAGACTATGCCCAGGGCCGACTCCCACCTCCCTCCTAGGGGCTTCCAATCCTGTATACCTTACTGAAAACCCCCACATGGTGACTAGAACTGGAAGTGGATAGGGGTGATGTAACAATGTGGGGAGAGGGGCAGAGATTTCCCTGGACAATTGCCTGGTATACAACCTATGATGGGGATCCCCACAGCTATTGGCCACACGTGTGTCTACCCAATTGTGATCCATCTCACCAGTAGCATGGGGGCTATACTGCCTCTTTTCCTAAAAACTCTCTAACACCCTCGTCAGGGTCGCTATCTGGTCCCTTAACTCCCCTATGACTCCTATCAAACATCGAAGCATTAGATAACATTCCTCAGTAGGGGCTCTCGGGACATCAGTACAGGACCCTTCGTTCACATCAGAATCAGGGCAAAGCATTGAGAAACTATTCCGGCACTCAATTTCAACTATCATTATCAACTGCCAAAAGTATTTCAGGTTCACACAATGCAGAGGATTCACAATGGATTCCCTCTGGTAACATCCCCATACCCCATGTGGGGTACATGCTTGGTGGCCACAACTGGACGGGATTTAATGTTGTTGCCACTTTGAAGAGGGAAGGATTTGCAATGTTCACACAGTGAAAAATAGGGTTGTCAATTCAGTCCAGTACATAATTCCTAGTAGATTGGGGGATTCTTTTTTTGCTTTTTAAGACAAGGAGGCCCCTTTCCCTGCTTCACTTTTTCCCACTTTTAGTATCACAGAAGCAAATTGTCAAAAGTTCCACCGTAGCACTTCAGTTTGTGCTCCAATTACATAGAGTTTTGACCCAGAAGCCCTAATACCAGGTGGCAACAGAGAGAATAGTACTAAGTTAAATTACGGCAAACCCCAGACCAGGCCAGCTAACAAAGTACACTGTGCCCTGCGCCGCAAAATGGTTACAAGCACTTTTTAGTACTGTAGCAGAAAAGCAGGAAGCAACCAATCTGGACCTTCCTCCAAGGTGTGGTGCAAACTAGGACAGCAACAAATCCCTTTGCGGACCATCAATCTACAAGCAACAATGGGGAGTAAAATGATAAATGCACAGTATCTCAATGAGGACCCCCCAAAATGAAGGCAAGAGGGGTGTTCCAGTCTCATCTGGCTGCAGACGGGCCCATCCTTGGCACGGGCTTTGCACGGGCACCGCCTATGTGCGTCCTATGCTGCAGGAGAAGAGGCAGAACTTTTGAGCGTAGTCAACAGTGCCTCCCCCTCACCGCAGCTGAGTTCAGGGCAGATGCACCCTGGGACAGCGAGTTCCACCAGGGCCAAGAGTCAGCTTGTAGCTCATCCCGTGATGAGGGAGAAGAGGCAGAACTTTTGAGTGCAGTCACCGGTGCCTCCCCCTCACCTCAGCTGTGTTCAGGGCAGATGCAGAAGGGCCAAAAGTCAGCTGGTACCACATCCTCATTGGCTTATAGCCAAATAGCATATTTATTTTATTTTTAAGTCCATAGTAATGTGGCACTACCCGTGCCCAGGGCCTGTAAAGTAAGTGCTTCTAGTGGGTCTGCAGCACTGATTGTGCTTGCCACTACAGCCAGTGCATGTGTCCAGTTTTTAACTGCCATTTTAACCTGGTAAAATAAGCCTGTCTGCTGGCCCAAACCTTACATTTTAATACATACCAGTCACCTCTAGGGTAGGTCCTGGATAGCCCAGAGGGCAGGGTTCAATGTATTTAAAAAGTTGGAAGTGGGGGCGTGGCCAAGATGGCGTCGGAGTAGGACGCTTTTTCCCTGTCTCTCCGGCGCCGATCCGGCAAAGCAGCTAATAGCGCGGCACCTGGTGCCCAGCTCGGCCCCTAATCGGTGGCGGGGGTCGCCGGTACACTGCGGTGGAGCGCGGTGCCGTCGGCGAGGAGAGAGATCGCTCAGGGAGGCTGCGGGACCGGCGGAGCTCTGCGGCCTGTGGATCCCCGGTCTCGATTTGCGGAGGCCGGCCCGGCGAGTCGCGGGGCCTACCGCGACGGAGGAGGTCCATTTTGCGCCCCGCCCCGCCCTGGGTCATCTGACATCGGACCGCCTGGGCTACGGGCTGTCGGCGGAGGCGGCGAGGGGCAGCTGCGATCTCCGGTGGGGCCTGAGGGTGCCGGCGAGTGGCGACCTGGAGAGCAGAGAGGTCCCGGAGGCCTCGGTGTGGGGAGGCGCCGCTGAGCCCGCCGGGGTCCGGAGGTGCACCTGTGGAGCAGCGAGGACCGGGCTCCGCGAGGACCCCAGGAAACCTAGTCCTGGTGAGTGACCCCCCGCTCTGGACGGGGGAGGTGCGGAGGGAGCCCGGCCGGCCGAAGGGGCCCATCGAGGGACATGTCGGGGGAGCTGCCGGCTCCTGGTGTGGCGGCGACCTAGTGACTGCCCCTGGGGTGGTGCATGCCCTGGAGGCCTTCTATGGACTGACACGGCGCCGCTTGGCTGTGGGGGTGTACCCGCGCGGCGGAAGGTCCTGACTGGCGAGAAGTGTGGGGGCCCGGGAGCACCGGCCAGGAGGTGTGGTAGAGGCCCCGGGCGCTTCCCAGAGGCCGCATTTGCCAGGTCAAGAGCTGCTGGACTCCATTGCCTGTGCCAGGACTTCCAGGGGAGGCTCCGGTCCTACGCTGCGAGCTGGTGCGGACTAGGGGTGCTGTTGGGGGTGCATACCTGGAGGCCCGGAGGTGCTCTGGTCGAGGAGCGTGGCGCCGCCATTTTGCCTGGCTCAGTCGGCTGTTTGAGTGCATGGCGCTCGCTCATGGACTTTTGCTGTCTGGATTGCCTTCGTGTACCGCCTCTCTAGGGCTTTCGTAGCTGACTGGGGGCCTCTTGACCACTGGGCTTTGCGCACCCCTACTTCCTGGTGTCTGGGCGCCGGGGATTCGCTGGGAGCCTCTGGCCAGGAGCTGTGTGGCGGACACTGAGTGGGACTGCCCGCCGGGGCCAACTGCTGCGTCTGCAGGCCCGGATCTGGGTGCTGCTTGGTTCTGGTGGTGATCAGTGGAGCGTTTGCTCTGGTGCAAGGCGCCCGGCATTCATTATGGCTAACCAGGCCCGCAAGGGACGCGTGCTGAAGGACGGCGCAGCTAGATCGTCGCAGCAGCCGGCATCCCCCGGAGCAGGTGGGTCGGCCGGGATGTCCGATGACGAGGCCCCGGCCACTAAGGCTTTTATGACCGAACTTTTTGCTTCCATTAAGGAGGACATCTCTGAGCTGCGGGCGCAACTGGCCTCTGATCTCCGGGAAGTACGGCGAGATGTTGATGGGATTGGAGAAAGGGTGGCGACTCTTGAGGACCATGATTTGAGCACGGCCAATGATGTCCATTTACTCCAGCAAGATGTCATTCGCCTCACGGAGCAGAACTTGGACCTGCAGGCACACATGGAAGATCTTGAGAACCGCTCCCGGCGGAATAACATTCGCATTAAAGCGGTACCGTGGGATGGTGAGTCGGGAGACCTGCGAGGCTATGTGCAGGAGCTGTTGCTGCAGATTCTGGATGAGGACGATGTGAAGAATATCCAGATGGATAGAGTTCATCGCGTTGGTTTGCCCAGGAGAGGGGGGGGGCCGCCCCCTGACATCCTTGTCTGTGTACATGACTTTCAATTGAAGGAGCGCATCCTCCGGAAGGCTAGGGCCATCGATTCGCTGCACTTTAGGGGCCATCATCCTCAGCTTTTCCAGGACCTTGCAGCGTCTACACTTCAGAAGAGGAGGGATTTTCGGCCGGTGACTTCCTTTTTGCGGGAACGCAACATCGCCTACTCTTGGGGGCACCCGTTCAGGATCATCTTCAGGTGGCAGAATCGGCTGATGCAGATGCGCTCCCTTCGGGAGGCAAAGGAGCTCTTGGGTTTGGAGGAGGTTGCCCCGTCCCAGGGGTCGAATGCATCCCCATCTCGGAGGCGACGTCGGTCCTCCTCGTGGCATAGAGTAGGGTCCTCTCCGGCGAGGGGGCGCCCGGACCGCGATGCCAGCCAGCAGGAGAGGGGAAGTGCAGTGGCATCAGTGGTTTCAGCGACGGTGCCGGCGTCACAGGCCAGCTCTGGAGCGGCGTGACGGTGACTTGAAACTACGGATCGGCGCTGGAGGGGCATGGACCCCCCCGGTCTGGGTGAATGGATGTACTTTCGAAGAAGACTCCCCAGACCGTGACCTTGGGAGGAACCGAGATGGTCTTCCCGACCGGTCCCAGACGTGGTCGTAACTTCGTGACCTGTGGACCACTGGGACTGATGAGTATTTTCTTCTCTGTTTCTGTTTTGTTTCCACTTTCACTGTTTCCCTTTCCTTCGGCCTACAGGGGACTTCGGCTGCTGTCTCCTCGCCAGCCCTGGGAGGACTTTTGTGGACTTTGGATGGGGTGTGTGGGGGTTTCCGGGGGGGGGAGGGTCTTGGGGGGGCTGTTTGGGGTGTTGGGGTTGGGGATGTGGGGGGGTTCTGGTGGTGACGCGGACGTGTTGTGGCTTGTATCATGTGGTGGTGAGAGGGTGGATGGGAGGCGCCGTTGGTTTGAGAGTTGCGGGGTGATTTGGTGTGGGGTTCGAGGTTGGGAATGTGGGGAGGAGGGTTGGCGGGAGTATGCTTTTCTTATGTGCTGTGACCAGGGTTCCTTCTGGCGGGGGTGGTGGGCGGGTTCCAGAGTCATAGAGGAGTCTAGTTTGGTGTCTCACGATGCCTGTTAGCTTAGGGACCTGGAATGTTAAGGGGCTGAACTCCCCGCAGAAGAGGCAAAAGGTGTGGAAGTATATAACTGACCACCAGTTGGACATAGTGGGACTTCAGGAGACTCACCTTGCACGCAAAGATGAGCTGCGTCTTAAGCATAAGGCATATCCCCTAATATACAGATCCTCTGCGTCCACAAAGCATAAGGGGGTGGCCCTCCTCTTCCATACTTCGCTACTTTTTCAACCGGTGGCGGTACGCACGGATAGGGAGGGCCGTTGGTTGATGGTGAAAGGGCTGGTGCAGGGGAGGCTTTGTACTTTTGTTGTGACGTATGTTCCTAACACTGGCCAGAATAAGTTCTTGCAAGACCTGCTGCATAAAGTGAGTGATTTTGTGGAAGGGCGGTTGTTCCTCATGGGGGACTGTAATTTGGTGTGGGACAGGGCGCTGGATTGTTCAGGCGCTCGCAGGGCGGATACTGGTGTGTTCTCTGAGCTGTCACGGCAAAAGATTACGGAAATGGGGTTGGTTGATGGGTGGCGGTTTATGCATCCAACGTCCAGAGATTACACATTTCTCTCTCATGTACACCACTCATATTCACGATTGGATCATGTATTCCTCAGCCAGGCTCTTAGAGGAGATGTTCTTGACTCCACCATCCTGCCCATCTCGGTCTCGGACCACAGCATGCTAGTGCTTACGCTGCGCTGGTCGTCGGCAGATACCGGGCAACGGAAATGGTATTTCCCAGCTTCGGTACTTCGGGACGAGGAGTCTAACAAGGCGCTGCGGGTGGCCATTAGGGAGTTCTTTACCCTCAATCCGCCATCCGATACCTCTGTATCCAACACGTGGGATGCCTTTAAGGCGTCCGTTAGGGGCACGTGCTTGAGCCTTAACGCACACCTCAACAGGTTGCGCCGCAAGGATCGGGAGGCACTGGAGGCTGAACTGGCATCTCTCGAGCGGGCGCATAAACTTAACCCCTCGAGGGTGACCCTCCGGCCTCTCACGGCGGTACGGGGGAAGTTGAGGGCGCACTACAATAACAGGGCGGAGTTCACGCTACTGAGATTGGGCCGACAGTCCTACTCTTGTGGTAACAAGGTGGGGAGGCACCTGGCCCGACAGCTTCGCGACAGGCGGGAACGTGAGTACATTGGGGGGATCCGCGACTCTGTGGGTCAGTTGCAGCACCGGGACGAAACAAAGGCGGCCATTTTCGGACGCTTTTACTCGGATCTATACGGGGGGGAAAGGCTGGGAGCAGCTGCCCAGAGGGAGTACCTGGGGCGTATGCACCTTCCGCAGGTGTCCAGGGAATGGAACGAGCTTTTAGGGGCCCCGATCACCAGGGAGGAGGTGTTAGATGCTATTGCGAACTTGAAGCTTCACAAAGCACCTGGCCCAGACGGTTACACCGCTGTGTTTTATAAATCCTACGCTTCCGAGATCTGCGACTTCTTAGTCACCCTTTTTAATGACATGGCCTCCTCCGGTTCCTCTGCTGGCTCCTTGGCGGAGGCGATGATTACGGTCTTGCCGAAGCCGGGGAAGGATCCAGCGCAATGCGCCTCCTTTCGCCCGATAGCGCTTCTTAATTTGGACGCCAAACTATACTCGGCGATCCTGGCGCGTAGGCTACAAGACCTTATGCCGGCGCTAATCCATCCAGACCAGTCTGGCTTCATCAAGGGGCGCCAGACGCATGATAACACTCGTCGGGTGGTGCATCTAATAGAAAAGGCAGAAAGATTTCGTATTCCGGCGGTCCTAGTGGGCCTGGATGCCGAGAAGGCCTTCGATAGGGTGGACTGGGGGTTTCTGTTTAATACCATGACTGCCTTTGGTTTCTCGGAGGCTTTCATCACTATGGTGAAGGCTAATTTCTGCTGCCCCCGGTCCCGGGTGGCGGTGAATGGTCATACGTCGGCGTTCTTTACTCACGCTCGGGGTACTAGACAGGGTTGTCCGCTGTCCCCCCTGCTGTTCGCGCTGAGCATCGAGCCGCTGGCGGTAGCGGTGCGGGAGCACGTCGGGATCAGAGGTCTGCCGTTCGCGGGGGAACAGCACAAGATTTCGCTCTTTGCAGACGACATCTTGTTCTCTATTACTGATCCGGAAACCTCGCTGCAGTTCATCAGGGAGGTCTTACTGGAGTTTGAGGCCGTGGCCGGTTTTAAGGTCAACTATAGCAAGTCCTACATCCTGAATCTTAACCTTTCGGAGGCCGAGAGGGACCGGGTACGGCCGCTGACTCCGCTGGCCTGGGCCACTGGTTCGATCGTCTACCTAGGGGTCCATCTGACTCCGACAGTGGGCGGGCTGTTCCAGGCCAATTTCCCATCTTTGTTGGCGAAGACCCGGACGGAATTGGACAGGTGGAAACCGAAATTTCTGTCATGGCTGGGCAGAATTCATGCCGTGAAAATGGTTCTCCTCCCTAAATTCTTATATTTGTTCCAGGCATTGCCTATCCCCATAGACAGCGATTTCTTTCGACGGCTCAAGACTCAAGTATTGCGCTTCATTTGGCAAGGGGGTCAGGCACGGGTCTCCTATGCGGTTCTCCGTCGGCCGAGACCTGAGGGTGGAGTCGGGCTCCCTGACCTGCAGTTATATTACAAAGCGGCGCAACTGCGAGTGTTGGTGGAGTGGTCGCAACAGACCTCCGAGAAACATTGGCTCCATATGGACCGATGCGTTGCCGGCAGGTCGATCTGGGACTTAGCCTGGAAACCGAAGAAGGACCGACCTCTCAACGCATATATATGCACTCCTACGAGCACAGTGTTGAAGGTGTGGGACTCGCTAGCGGCGGACGACCGTTGGACCACGTTCCCTTCGCCCTTTACGCCCTTGCATTACAACCCGGCCTTCCCTCCGGCGCTTCATGAAGGGCCGTTTGCGGTGTGGAGGGAGGGGGGGTGTCGGGCGTTGACCCATTTGTTCCACGGCCTGGACACCCTAACTTTCGCTAACTGTGTGAGAGATTATGGGGTCCCCCAGACTGAACGATTCCGGCATGTTCAGCTGCTTCACTGGGCCACGTCACCTGGGGTGATGGAGGCGGCTACGAGACCGCCGACTCCTTTTGAAACCTTTATATTACGCACATCCGCCATGAAGGGGGCCATTTCCTTCATATACCGGTTGTTGCTCAAATCGACGGTAGCTCCCCGACCTCGTTATATGGGGCAGTGGGAAGAAATGCTGGGGCGCGATATCTCGGATGTGGAATGGTCGGCGCTTTGGCGAGACCTGACGACCTTTAACCATTCCTTGCACCTGAGGGAAGCCCACCTCAAGACGGTCATGCAATGGTATATGTGCCCGACTAGGCTTCACCGCATTTTCCCGGCGACCTCGGATAAGTGCTGGAGGGGCTGCGGGCTTTTGGGGGACTTCCGCCACATCTGGTGGGACTGCCCGGTGATCCGTCCGTACTGGGAGGAAATCCTCTCACATATAAAGGAAGTGCTGACTTATCCCATTGATGAGTCTATGGCTTGTGTTCTGCTGGGGCTGCGTGACCCTGGCCTTGTCTATCAGACCAGGGCCGATAAGAAGATTTTGTGGCTATGCCTAGGTGCTGCGAAACTCACGCTGGCTGCGGCCTGGAAAAAGAAGGATGCCCCGGCAGTGTCACTATGGCATGCACGACTTTGGAGGTTGCTCAGTTTGGAAAGAGTGGCGGACATCTTCCTTGGCCAGTATAAGAACTTCCGATATCAGTGGGGTCCCCTGGTGGACTTTCTCTCTAAGGGGTTACCCTCGGCGGTATGTCCGGCTTCATTGAGATCGATGCACCTCTTTCAAGTGTAATATGGATGTGGAATGAATGATGAGTGAATGGCGTCACTACCAGGGGGGAGGGTGGGGGTGGGATGGGGCAGTTGGTTGTCATGGTTTATGGGCTGTGGAGGGTCCGCGGGCTGCTTATTTGCACCGCTTGTATGGAACCTGGAGGTTTGGGGCCCAGCTTATTGCAGCTCTGGTTATCCTGGATGGCCTGGCCTACTGCTAGGCTTGTAGGCCACTGGTACTGTGGTCCTAATTACTATGTGGTCTCGCTCCTGGCCTGGATATGCTTGTAATATAGTCTGGGTCACTGCTGATGCATGCACAATGATTTGCCCTGTTCTGGAGTAATGTGCGGTTCCTCCGCAGCCCGATGTTTGTCTGTTTATTCTTTTTTTTTGCAAATCAAAATAAAAATTTTACAAAAAAAAAAAAAGTTGGAAGTGCACTTTTAAGTTTTAGGTTTCCTGGTAGTGAAAAACTCTTACATTTGTTTTTCAAAACTGCAAGACCTATCTCTCCTATTGGATAGCATTGAAGTTACCTTATTGCCATAAGTGTAATTTCCAAATGGGAATAGGTAACCAGTTCATGTTTGGTGTCTCTGGTACCCAACTCTAAAATCCTAGTTTATGGTAACGTTGGATGTAAATCACAGTTCTGAAAATGACACTTTTAGGAAGTTGGCACTTTCCTGCCTTAGCCATTTAGTGCCTCTAGCCTGTTTCCGGTCACATGACTGGGTGTAGTTGACAGTAGAGCTTTATGTACTCCTACTGGACAACCACACAAAATAGGGAGCTTAGGTGTGCATGGATGAGCCATCATAGGCAGGGTGGGAGGGAGGAGCGGGCCACATATCCACTTACACTTTAATAGCCTGAGTCTGGCCTCCACACAAAGGGTTGCATAACCCCTGTAGTTAGTCTGGAGCCAGGACAGTTAAGGCAGGATGCCTGGGGACTTCAAAGGGAAAGCTCTAGAAGCTTCTTCTCCACTTCGATGGCACAACTTGGTATAAATACTGGACCTCAGACACCAACTCTTCAGTACACATCTGGACCTGTGGATACTCTGCCAGGAAGAAGGATGCTGTTTCAAGAACTGCCAATTAGCTGTACTGCTGCTCTAAGGGAACTGCTGACCTGCTGCCCTCTTCCTTGGTGAAGGAGAACTGGACCTACAACTTCATCGTGAACCCAGGAACCCAAAGTGACTCCAAGGGCTAGTCTGCTGGCTTCCTGATCTCAGCTTCAGGAACATAGAAGGCTCCCCAGCATCCTGCCCCATTCCCTGGACCAGCTGCACAGAGTTTCTGACTACCAAGTTGTGCCTCCCAGCACCTGGACTCTGAGGGCCAGATGTACAACGCTTTTTAGAATGCGCAAACGGGTCTTAGACCCGTTTGAGCACGCAAGAAAGCATGGGCCCATGTACAAACAGTATTTGAGATTCGCAAATAAATTGCGACTCGCAAAATACTGTTTTGAGACTCTGTTATAATTGACTTGTGCCCTTCCTTACTCTGGCTGCGTCTTCCTTGTTGCTCAGCTAGTGTTAGTGTTAGAATGCCTGATGACCTCATGGAATGTTTGGGTGCCTGGCTTGAGTGCAGAGTGTCAGTTGATGGCAGACAGGCTGAGCGACAGGGAGGTCACTCCTGGTGGGGTTTTAATTCGCTAACACACTATATATTGCAAAGTTTATTACATGTGCAATAAAATGTCAACTAAACGCCGCTCACACAGCACTCCAGAGAGAGACTAATAACAGCGATATAGTGCACAATAGAAATGGCTCAATTTTTACTAGAAGAGCTCCACACGGGGAGCATTGAGCATACGTAGGAAGCCCCAAATGACTCGTGGAGACTTAGCCAGGATCACATTTTGTTTAGCCTCCATTTGTCTCGTTTTATTCACTTTAATTGCACAGTGGTGGACACAAATCGGTAATTCTTTGATATGATGTAGTAAATACACTGCATTTGATTTATTTCTCAGATACTCCCCTGATGAAGGCTATCGCAGCCGAAATGCATTGGGAGGGAAGAGAACATATGAATGTAAAATATATGGATATATTGCATTTTGGGAAATTAGGATTCCATCGATATATGAAAAAAATATGGTGTGAATAAAAACACAGAGAAAGAATAAAGCCAGAAGAGTAAACTTAGTAATGTTTTTTGTTCAACTTGGCTGGATACACAGCAACTTTTACCTGAGCCCAGGGAGACAGCCTAAGGGATCTTGGGACTGCTACCTTAAGGTTTATCACATACATTGCTGAGTGGGGAGTGGTTCCCTGGAGCACGGCCTACTGATAAAGCAGCGATTTAGCAACAGCAGTGCACGACTCATACCTCATTGATTTACACAATTCCTACTCGACGATCGTAGCACGCACACAGTTGAAGATGCAGTATGAAGAGATAACCCACCTCACCGAGTCAAGGGCGGAAACATTTACTTTCGCCGAAGAAGAGATCTCACAAATGTATTCATTAATCCAAGAAGAATCTACCGAATACACCACCACCCGCACAAAAGAACAACATGTGAGACAACTATTGTACTTGTCAAGGAAAGCAATAAATCAGCATCTCCATGCCAGCATAATGATTAGGTATCATAAAGCTCAAAGGATTCCTAGGGGCTTGAGAATATCCTTAAGACCTTTCCTATGTAAGAACACACAGAAATTTACCGAAAAATGGTATGCCATACTTAATAAGTTCTCCCTCGATTTGATACTCTACCTATCAAATATCCTAGAAGAATTGAAAAAAGAAATCGACACAGTTTAAACGGAATTAGATAAGTCAGTTACGCGGAGGAGATGGCTAAGATTTTGGAAGACATCAACAATCAATTGCAGAAACCCTCCCCAGAAGTAAACAATAGGAAAATTAGAATGTATCGAAGGGACACCATCGATTACAAGTTAGGGGAAGTGTACACATGGGCAGAAATGTATGCAAAGAAAAGACAAAACAAACTATACACAACCTACACTGACATTTCCTCAACGGTTAGCGATGTTTCGTTAAAAACCGGACCACGTGAAAATACATCTCAAGGTCAACAGAAAGGGGCGAGTACATCATCTGAGGTCCCTTTTTTAGGACCAGGCCGCGAAGATCAGGTAGACCCCGGCGGGGAAAAAGAAAAGGAGAAAGAAAAAGGACCTCCCCAAACAAGGAATGTTACAGCAAAGAAGGACAAGACCAAGAAATGAACTCAGACAACAATCTAGTTATCAACATTTCTGACCACCATTTTAGTGAGGACCAAATACGAGTTCTATAAAAAGGAACATCATTCGTACCCCCAGCCCATATGAACTCATTGGAATGAAACGTCAGCTTCTTCAAACTAATGAGAAAATTGAGATTACGTCATTTTTTTGATAACGTCATAACTGAACAAAGGACAGAAGAAGAATTTCAGCTCAAAGGATTGAGACCTACCAGTACTTATTTGGCTCCCAAAAGTCATAAAACTTTGGATCTATTTGAACAGTTAGTCAAGTGAAGAGTCACCTAGAGGATGAGAACATTTATATGAAATTGGACTTCAACCCGACCATGGAAATCAAACACACACTAGAAAAGATTGTACAGATAGTAGTGGATGATGGGATGATTATTGAAAAGGTTAAAAAATACCTAATCCAGGATAATCCCGCAAGTCCTAGTTTTTATATGGTACCCAAAGTACATAAGGATCCACTCAGACCCCCATGCCGTCCAATAGTATCTACCAGGAGAAGCGTGCATTAACCAGTGGGAAAATTTCTAGACAGATATTTGCAGCCTTGCGTGGTAAAAATGAGATTATTTTTAAAAGACACCACCGATTTTCTCAATAAACTCCAAACCATCACCATCACAGAGGAACAACCCATGTTACTATGCACAATTGATGTTAAAGCTCTATATACATCAATCCCTAACCAGCAAGGTAGTGAAGCAGTAGAAAAGGCATTACTGGACACAGAATACCAGGACAACATGAAAGTGTTCCTGATGGAGCTATTGGAATTTACGCTCATGCATAGCTATTTCAAATGGGATAACACCTGGTACCTACAGAAGAGCGGAGCATCCATGGGTAATTGCTCAGCACCAACATACGTGAATATTTTTATGAGTGATTTCGAAGAGAAACTCATTTTGGCGAATAAAAATTGGAAAGCGCAGACATCACTATATTTGCGTTTCATAGATGATATTTTCATCATATTGAGAGGCTCAAAGCACACATTAACATCTGAAATCGCCCAATTGAATACCATAGATGAAAGAATCCAGTTCACCTTTGAAATTCAGGAGAACACAATCCACTTTTTGGACGTAGAGATCACTAAGAAAGACACTGGATTTGAAACCAATCTTTACAGAAAACCGACCGACAGAAACAACATTTTAAGGTAGCAAAGCTTTCATCCTCAGCCACTCAAGCGACACTTACCATACTCCCAACTATTAAGGGTCAAGAGGGTCGTCTCGGAACCCAACAAGCAAACAGAACAAATTGAACAGATGGTAATCCGCTTCAAACAACGACGATATCCAGAAACTCTACTGAAACAAGCCATAGATCGGACAGATAAAAAAACCAGAGGAGAATGTTTGACACCACAGCCTACCACCAAGGATGATAGAATCATCGTTGTGAGCAAGTATTCCAACATGAATTGGGTTTAGCCCCCTTGTACTTCTCTATGGCCACCCTGTTAGGGGATCTCCTAGCCTTGTGAGAGAGGGGTGGGAGCAAGCTCCCCAGAAGCCCCCTGGGGATGTGGTCAGCTACATGCTGGCCCCTCTTCAACCAGATGCACTGCTTCTGGAACAAGGCAAAAAACAATCTTAAGCAATCTTAAAACCAGTTAAGAAGTTATTAAACTCTGGTATGACTGAAAGGCCTCTCCGAGAAGTTTCAACCTGGCCAGAAGGTATGAGTTATGGAGTCTGTGGAGCCCAGAGCTCTCCAGGATTAATGGACATGCCCGTATGAGGTGAAAGTTTGGAAAGGGGAGTCTAATTACACGGTGAAACACCTCAAACCACACTTTGAGAGGTTGGTATTGAGTAGAATCCTGGTGACAGATGGAGTGAAAGAGGAGAGCAAGCCTCTCCCCGGCCTCCTGTCTGCCCATGAGCACAATTGGTTAGTGGAGGGTGTCAACCTCTCCTCTACACAGACCCCTGAGCAGTAGAATGACTGTTTCCATTTACTGGGGCATTTTGCCTCTCTGTTCTCCATCACCCCTGGACCCACACACCAATACACTGACACTGGAAACAGTCCACCTGTTAAAAATAAGATTTACAGGTTGTTATTGTTGTTATTGTTAATATGGGTTTGTATAGCGCCAACTCACCGGCAGGTCTCAGGGCGCTTTGACCACAAAACATAACGGCCTAATCAACGTCAGGGAAGAACAGAGGCTAGACTAGGCTCAGCGCTGCCCTAAACAGAATAGTCTTCAGGGTCTTCCTAAAATGGAGCCTATTTCCATCCTTACGAAGAGCTTCAGGCAGTTTGTTCCAGATCCTCGGCAGCAGAACCAAAAAAGCTCTTCCACCTTTTGTGGCCAATTTAAACCGAGGACACACAAGCAGTTGAGCCTCGGAAGACCTTAGCCTTCTTTCAGGTCGGTAGATCTCCAGCCTTTCTTTAACATAAGCGGGGGCTTGCCCATAGATCGACTTATGGGCTATGCAGAGACTTTTAAAAACAGACCTTTGCGTCACTGGCAGCCAGTGAAGGCGCTGCAGCAGCGGGGAAGCATGTGAATTCCTTGAAAGTTTGAAGATAAGTCTTGCTGCATCATTTTGGACCACCTGCAATCTGTTAGTTAGTACCTTTGGTAGGCCCAGGTAGAGAACATTTCCGTAGTCCAGCCTCGAAAGTATAGTGGCCGAGACTACGGTACGAAGCATGGACTGGGAAAGAAGCGGGACTAATTTACGCAATTGTCTTATAAGACCGTTGCAGACTCCTACAACGGTAGAGACTTGGCTCACCATTGAAAGAGCACTATCTACCTTAATGCCAAGGCTTTTGACCGAGTCGGCTGGTTTGGGAGTGGTACCCAATTCCTGGGCCAGTACAAGTCACTCCAAGGGGAGCAAGTGGATGAGACTATCAGCACCTCAGTTTTTTCAGGATTAATCTTCAGGAGGTTTCTCGACATCCATTTAACTGTGTATCTGAGTACCTCCTGTGCCTGTAACTGGGCCCGTTCAGTGTCGTCCATACTCAACAACAGCTGAGTATCGTCCGCGTTATTAAATACGCGGCAACCCATCTCAGTCAGAGTTTTTATTAGGGGTTGTAAATACAGATTGAACAGGAGGGGAGACAAGGCAGAGCCCTGGGGGACCCCACAAGTAAGTTCTCCCACTCCTGATACCATGTCTCCCAACTGAATTCTCTGGGTTCTCCCCGATAGAAAAGATTCCAGCCAATGATATGCTGAATCCCGAAACCCAAAGCCAACCAACCTATCCAAGAGTAAAGAATGGCTGACAGTATCAAACGCCGCTGACAGATCTAAAAGTATCAGCGCGCTTGGTTTTTTACTGTCAGCCATCATTCTAAGATCGTCCATCACCGAGAGCATGACCAACTCGGTGCTGTGGTGTGCTCGAAACCCTGCCTGCATCTCATGGAGAAGATGGTTAGACTCCAGAAATGATGTCAGGGATATCAGCACGTGTTGCTCCAGAACCTTGGACAGGTATGGTAGCTGGGAGATTGGTCTGTAATTTTTCAACACTTTAGGGTCTGCCCCTACTTTCTTTATTAGCGGTTTCACCCTAGCTTCCTTAAAGCTGGCTGGTAGCCGGCCTGTGTCTAGTGATGTGTTCAACATCGATAGGATGTGGTCCTCTAGACTAAGGCGAGCTAGGCGAAACACACTTGGGGGGCATGGGTCCGCTGGAGAGCCTGACTTATGTTTCAAGGCCTAATGGATCTATCCGGGGGAAGTTGGACATGTAAGTTCCCACCGGAGTTTGAGATACCTGTGGATCCATAGAGCCGGTGGCATTATTTTTTATCTCGTTTAAAATAATGTCAACCTTGTCCAAAAAATATGTCAGAAAGGCATCACAGCTAATTGTGGTGTCCGTGTCTTGAGCTCTCTTGGTTAATTCCGCAAGTATTCTAAAGGTTTCCTTCTGGACATTGTCCGCCTCATTGATCCGCTTTTCATAAAATGTGGCTTTAGCCTCCTGTATATATTTTTTATAGGTGCGAAACAGCTTCCTATATTCTTCATAGGATTCTTCATCTTTTTTTCTCCTCCAGACTCTTTCTACATTACGTAGTTCTTTCCTATGCTCCCTCAGAGTGGGGGTGAACCAGGGGGCGCCTTTCCCACCGCTATTAATCTTTTGAGGCTTCTCAGGTGCAATCCGATTTATTGCTCCAATCAGGCAATCCATTATAGCATTGCATTCCTGGTCTACATCAGCATCAGGATCTATCGGTTGGACAAAATCCGAGAGTTTAGTGGTCAGCGTTTGCTGGTCGACATCTTTCCACTTACGGATCATTTTAACTTTAGGTGATGGTTGCGGAGGTTTCGTGCCAATAGGAACATCACAATAAATCAGATGGTGGTCTGACCATATACAGGGAAGCACTTTCACTAAAATAATTTTAGGATCTAGGGTCCAAAACAGGTCAAGGGTGTGACCCTTTATGTGCGTAGGGGAGTCTACCAGTTGTCAGACAAGGTGAGGGCTAGCTTCAAGGAGGAGGTCTCTAAGATGGTAGAATTAGGAGTGATTGAGCTCTCAAATAGTCTCTGGTACAGCCCTGTGATGGTAGTACTCAAGGCTGCCCTACCGGGCACCAGAACTTAGTTTCTGTGTGAACTAGAGGGGTCTTAATTCCTTTTTTTTTTTTTATATTTTTTTATTAACCATTTTTTCCCCATTTATGGGTATAAAGCACAGCACATCATCAATTCAATCAAATAAAAAGTAAAACAAAACCAAACAATATATGATACATCTCATTGTGCATTCACATTTTACCTACTGTAATTCAAGTACATGTTCTCACACCATATATTAGGAATAAAAAAGACTAAACATCATCATTATTCTCGTCCTTTCATCTAGTTATTGGTTCCCAGATTTTTAGTGCCAGCTTCCTCCCATTCTTTCCTTTTCTTGCGTATATTGCCTTTTCCAAATTATGTATCCTGAGTATCCTTGCTAACCACTGCTGATATGTCGGTGCCATTGGGTCTAACCATACTGTAGCAATACATAATCTCAATACTGCCATAGCCACAAAAACAAAGTGCCCGCTTTCCGTCTGACTGCCGTCCGCATTCACACCCAGCATTATTATTGAAGGCGTTAGGGTAATCGGTATTCCTAATGCCCTTTGTACAAATGTCTCAATCCCCTTCAGTAGAGTGCCCAGGTGCGGACATGTTGCAAATACTTGCACACTATCAGCCTGCAGACTTCCACATCTTGGGCAATTATTACCCGTTAAGCCCCCCCATTGCGATATTTTTGCCGGAGTATAGTACAGCCGGTATAATGTTTTATAATGTTGCGCCTGGAGAGCTGCAGAACACAAAATATTATGGCCCAACTCTAGTGAAATTTTAAAGCAACCTTTTTCTGCCCCTAATTTGTTTGCCCAGGTGTCCCCCCATTTCTCCAAATCGTCCTGCTTAGTTTCTATTAATTCGCATTAGAACCTCTTGATTGTACAATTTACCCCTCCCTAAGCCACCTCCATTATTGAATTTTTAGCGAATCCAGCAGGCCCACCTGTTTTATTTGCTAAAAAGCTTCTTACTTGCAGGTATTTAAAGAACTGTCTTGGATCGACTCCATATTTTAACTGAATCTCAGAAAATTGCATCAATCCCTGCGTATCCATAACATCTCCAATCTTCAAAATTCCCTTTCTGCCCCACTCTTTGAAAACTGCATCCGAAAAAATATCTTTTGGGAATGCTGGATTACTAATCATTTTCGTGTATCTGTTATACTTCCCTATCCCATATCTCTTGCAAAAAGCCTTCCAAATATTATGTGCTGCTATAATCGTTTTAAAGCGTGTTCTCTTGAAATAGCTCGAATCAGTCTGCTTCAACAGCACATTTTCCACCTCTCCTCCCAGCGACAGAGCGTATATTGCTATAGTTCCTAAACCATCCTCCCCTTCTGCCTCCGCGCCACCTATCAGGCCGACCATATACTGCAGGGCAGCCGTCCAATAGTATAATTTTAGATCTGGTAGTGCCCAGCCACCCCTATCTCTTGGAAGTGCCCTAAATCGTAATGCCCTTCTAGTTTTTCCTTTAGACCAAATACATCTGTTGATCATAGATTCTAAATTCTTAAACCAACTATTTTTGAAGAACAACGGGATTGTCCTAAATATATACAAAACTTTTGGCAAAACCATCATTTTTATAATATTAGTTCGACCTACTATGGATAAATGCTGATTATGTAGCCTGTCTAAATCCCTTTTCACTTTAGCAATTATAGGGGTTATATTTAATTCTACCAAGTTATCTAGATCTGAAGTGATTGTAATCCCTAAGTATGTGTCTCTAAGATGGTAGAATTAGGAGTGATTGAGCTCTCAAACAGTCTCTGGTCCAGCCCTGTGATGATAGTACTCAAGGCTGCCCTACCGGGCACCAGAACTTAGTTTCTGTGTGAACTAGAGGGGTCTTAATTCCATCATGAAGACTGATGAACACCCCATATGACAAGCGTCTGAGCTCATTGACAGGCTGAGCGCTGCTAAATTTCTGAGTACCTTTGACCTCGCATCAGGGTTCTGGCAGATTGCTCTGACTAAGGGGGCAAAAGAAAAGTTTGCATTCTCGACCCCAGCGGGTCACTTTCAGTTTAGCATGACGCCCTTTTGCTTAAAGAATGCCCTTACCACCTTTCAGAGTTTGGTCTTCAAGATCTTGGATGGAAAGTATGCATTCTGTGCTGTCTACCTGGACGATATTGCTCTCAACATTTCCAGCTGGAAGAAGACCTGTACCACCTCCAGGGGGTGCTTCCAGCCAATGCTGCTGGTCTATCCAGGTTCTTCCACATTAGTAATGGGAACTCCCAAGAGGTTGAGTAGTTCTTACCACTTTCAACTGGGAGAACAAGTTAGACCTGTCAGCCTTATGGTGGTCTTCCCCAATTTCTTTGCCTTCCTTCTCCATTTTTTTACTGACCTCATTTTTGTTGGCCTTAGGACTCTGTGCACTTTACCCCTGCTAACCAATGCTAAAGTGCCTGTGCTCTCTCTTCTAAACATGTCAACATTAGCTTATACCCAATTGTCATATTTAATTTACTTTGAAGTCCCTAGTAAAGTGGTTCTACATGTGACCAGGTCCTGTAAATTAAATGCTACTAGTGGGTCTGCAGAACTGACTGTGCCACCCACTTACGTAGCCCTTTAAACATGTCTCAGGCCTGCCATTACAGCCTGTGCGTGTGCAGTTTTAAATTGCCATTGCGACATGGCAAAATCAGCCTTTTACTGTGAGCTAGTTAACCGAAAGGGAACTAGACCAAGAACGCACAACTGTGTAATCTAGGGTTTCAATATCAAGCAATCCTTATTCACATTTTAACAATATACAAGAACTTCTGGAAAAGTATTTATAATTTTGTTATACACAGTTTATTCAAAATGTATTGATTTGAAGCTTCAAACTTGTAGTTGACAGTTGCTGAAGTATCAGTAGCAGATATTGAAGAATTACATTTTTGATGATGTAACCCAATGCATTTCTGGTTTAACACCCTTCCTCAGGAGTAACTACGAATAAAAAAAAAAGGATTTGGAAATAACACTGTGAAGGTCAGGTAAAAAGCAGTATATAGTGAGAACAACAGTAAACGCACAAAAAAGAAAGAAAGAAAGGGAAAAAAGGAGATTCAAGGTATCACACTCGGTGACTGCAATACCAAACTGAAAACTACAGTGCCCATGTGAAACATCACCATTGAACCTCGCAGTAACCCTCACTTTGAAAAACCAACAGGTTGTGGCTCTCACACCTTACATAAATACATTGTGATACTGAACTGAATGTAAGTCATAAGCATAAAGGCCAGCTTGCCAAAATAAAGCAGCTGACTGATGTACAGACAGATGCCTGGTGCTCAGTGAAACTACATTACCCAACACACATCTCAATAGAGCTGAGTATGTGGCAGTAACTGTATTATCAACAAAGATACTGGATGTAAAAAAATCCTTCCTAAATGAACGACGTGCAATGGTTATTCTTAATCCTCTGAGCCTGAAACAAGTGAATAATGTTTTTCAAAACTACATAATATGTATAGTGCCATGAGCATGCAGCCCGTCAAGTGGGCATGAAAATCAATACCTGGAAAATCAACTAGCTGCTTGTAACTGGGCTCACCCAGAGATCCAGGTGTATGTGAAAGCTGCTCAAAGCAATGAAGTCCAGTTCGCGGATCAGTAAGCAATAATCCAGTCCTACTTGTAGTGCCAGAGCCACCCGGCCCGCACACGACAAAGTTGCAGCCTGTATCATAAATAAATAAATACATGTGTTCTTGGCCCTTACTACATTACTGCGTGCGTGTCGTGATTTGTACAATCACCAATTTCAGCCATAGGCCTCCCCACCTCTCGCTCTGTTGCACGCCACCTTACTCACCACATTGGCGACGAGGAGGGTCTACGCCGCTGTGCCCCAGCCCGTCACGGGGAGGTGACTCCTACGTCGTCAAGACACAGCGCTCGACCACCGCAGGCCTGGCAGTGTCTCGTCGACTCCCTCTCCCTTCGCCACAGGAATGTGAAAGCGGCGGGAGCAGCTGAGATGTGGGCCGCAAGCAGGCGTGGCCCCGGCACAGTCCAGAAAGCACCCGCAAAACAGAGGAACAACGCACGTTGTATCCTGAGTTCAGTGCACCATCCCCATGAGCGCGGAAGCCGGAGTCACTGCCAATTGACTCATCATCAATTAACCCACTCCAGCGTGCTTCCTCACCGTTTCGTCTCACGCGCCGGGGAGGACACGCTCAAAAGGGTGCACAGACATAATATCGACTCCAAAATATCGTTTGGACAGAATATCGAGTCAAAAATATCGTTTGGACAAAATATCGACAGGACAGAATATAGACAGCCAAAATATTGTTTTTAAGGTAAGTGAAGTAATATCGACTGTAAATAATATAGAAAGTGAAAATATGTAAGTATATATTATAGATAGTAAAAAAATTCGTTTTTATTTTTAGGGTTCAGGGTCAGTTTTGGGTTTTTGGGTAAAGGGGTATTTTTAGGGTTCAGGGTCAGTTTTGGGTTTTTGGGTAAAGGGGTATTTTTAGGGTTCAGGGTCAGTTTTCAGTTTTTGGATAAAGGGGTATTTTTAGGGTTCAGGGTCAGTTTTCAGTTTTTGGGTAAAGGGGTATTTTTAGGGTTTAGGGTCAGTTTTCAGTTTTTGGGTAAAGGGGTATTTTTAGGGTTCAGGGTCAGTTTTGGGTTTTTGGGTAAAGGGGTATTTTTAGGGTTCAGGGTCAGTTTTCAGTTTTTGGGTATTATTTTATTATATTTTGTTACTATATATATGTTTTAATAAATATGAAATAAAAAAATATTTATTTAACTTTCATTAATTATTTAATTATTATAAGTTAATTTAAGTAATTTTAAGTATATTTTAGTAATTAATTATTAATATTAATTTAACACTGTTTTTAGTAAATACGATATTTTTTACAACTATATTTTTGTAAACGATATTTTTAACTCGATATTTTTGTACTTACCTGTTTGTAGATAGAAACTCG
This sequence comes from Lissotriton helveticus, assembly GCF_964261635.1. Taxonomy (NCBI): domain Eukaryota; kingdom Metazoa; phylum Chordata; class Amphibia; order Caudata; family Salamandridae; genus Lissotriton; species Lissotriton helveticus. The sequence goes on along the minus strand of NC_136057.1, from coordinate 283,510,082 downwards.
ATATTTTTTTTCAAAACCGTTTTTATTGAGAGTTCAAGCAAGGTTCGGTACAGCCCTCCACAGTCAGGAGGAGACTGCAACAACAGACACAGATAAAAGCATGGCAGTGAACCCAGAGTTTTAGGAAAAACACACCCTAATTCCCTCCCGACCCGCCCATCCCCAACAACACCCCCCAACACCCCCCCAGCTACCCACCCCTTATCCCACCCTAACCCAATGCACGTGATCACAGGTCAGCAACATGAGATGGATATCAGAGTTGGTGTCGGCTAACAGCCTAGGGTACGGGATCCACATCAAGAGGTAGTACATCATCAATATCAGCCGGGGGATCGAGGTCCAGCCCCCTGTAGTCCGCCCACCGTTTCCAGATTTTGTAATGTTTCCGGGGGCACCCCCTGGCTTCAAACACAGGTACCTCCAGACCCATCAGAAAGTCCAATCCCGCCTTCCATGCACTCAATGGGGGGGCACGTTCGCTCTTCCATGCTTGGGCCAGATCACGCTTGGCCACCACTAGTCCCAACAGCAGTAAGTGTCGTTTGTAGGCGTTACCCCCAACATTTTCCATAATATGAAGGAGACCCAGCCTAGGGGTACGGGGAAGGTCCCACCCCAACACCTCCGACAGGCAGTCCCATATCCCGGCCCAGAATCTAGTCAGCCTCTCACAGGACCATACCATATGAAAAAGCGTCCCCCTTTCAGCACCGCATCTCAGACATTCCGGAGCAGCTATGAGGCCTGCCCGCCACAGCCGCTCTCTAGTATAATAAGCCCTATGAAGGTACTTGAATTGAATAAATCTAAGACGGACAGCTATAGCCGCCCCACGGGGGGATTCAAGGGCCTCACGCCAATCATCATCATCCAAGGGGCCAACATCATCCTCCCAGGAGGCCTTCAATGTCGAGAGGGAGGGGGAGCAGTGTGTGACCAGGGAGCGGTATATCTGAGAGACCTTCTTGTCGCCCAGGTCGCCCATAAACAGTCTGGCCTCAATGGGACTAAAGTCGGGGAGTTGCTCCAACCCCACCAGGCTAGGGCCAAGGGTGTGGCGGAACTGAAGATACCGAAAGAATTGGGACCTAGACAGGCTATATTCGGAACTAAGGTCCTGAAAGGACTTAAGTGTAGTTCCGTTAAGGACATTACCGAGGGACGAGATCCCGATCGCGTCCCAGCTGCCAAACCCTGACAAGGAGGCCAGCGCTGGAAGCAGACCATTGTGCCACAGGGGCGTCTCGGCCGTCAGCCTGCCCCACCACCCCATGCGGTGCAAAGCCTGCCGCCAGACCGTGAAGACCACCTGGGTGACCCTCGGCAAACCCCTCCTCCGCCTGGCCGAGTACAACAGGGTGTGGAGTGTGGCACCTCCCATCAATGAATGTTCCAGTGCATAGGCCGGATCACTACGGTCCCCATACCACCATTCGTTGAGCACTAGGAGGTGGGAGGCCTGATAATACGACAGCAGATCCGCGGACGCCAAGCCGCCACAGTAGGTAGAGAGGAAGCAAGTACGCAGTGCCACCCTAGAGGCACCCCCGGCCCACAGAAATCTACCCAGTACCGAGTTGACACTGCGGAACTATTGCGGGTCGATTTTATAAGGATGGTTCTGTAATTGGTAGAGGAGCCGAGGCAGGGCCACCATTTTGAATATGGCCGACCGACCATAGATATTAAGGGGCATACGTGTCCAGGTCTTAACGTCCATCTGGACTCTGTCCCACACCGGCTGTACGTTCCGATCCCACACCACAGTGGTCGAGGCCGAGAGGAAAACGCCCAGATACTTCACGCCATCGACCGCCACCTGAAGGGACGCAGCCCATTGGCAGCTCACCGATGCCCCCCCCAACACCCACAGGGTTGACTTGCGTGGGTTAAGAAAGAGCCCCGACGCCTGACCGAACTCCCGCATTATCTCAAGAACGCGAGGTCCCGTACGGTGTAGGTCAGTCATAAAAAAGAGCACGTCATCCGCGTACAAGGCAATGCGGTCAGAGTGGTCCGTCCCCCACACAAAACCCCGATAAAGCGCGTCCTGGCGCACCCGGGCGGCCATAGGCTCCATAGCCAGCGCAAAGAGGTACGGGGAGAGGGGGCACCCCTGACGAGTGCCCCTGGTCACAGGAAACCGCGTAGAGATCGCCCCAGAAACACGCACCGAGGCAGTGACATCTGTATAGAGCAATTTGACATAGGAGATGAAAACAGGACCCAAATTCAGCAGTGGCAGAAGGGCAAAGAGATAGGTCCAGCTGACCGAGTCAAAGGCACTATCTATGTCAGCCAACAACAGTGCCGCTTGGTCCCCGGTCGTCCCGATCGCGTCGATCGCAGCCTGTGCCCGTCGAATATTGTGTCGCGTCGCCCAGCGTGGCATAAATCCCGCCTGATCTGGGTGAACAAGGGCCGAGATGTGCGGAAGCAGGCGATTCGCAAGCGCCTCGGCCAGGAGCTTGGCCTCAAAATTAATAAGGGAGATGGGGCGGTACGACTCGTGGCGTTCAGGGGGTCTGCCCGGCTTCTGAAAAACCACAATTTCGGCGTGACGCCAGTCCAGGGGGAGGCTACCCTGCTCCCGCGCCAGTTCCAGTGCACGCCTGTAATGCGGACCGAGCTGCAGGTGGAATTTCCGGTAAAATTCGCTGGGGAACCCGCTGGGCCCCGGTGCTTTACCCACATTAAGTTGACCCAGTGCGTCGCCCAGCTCTTCAGCCGTCAGGGGGAGATCCAGGGCATCACGTACATCGTCGGGTATCGCCTGTGGGCGGACCGCTGTGAGGTAAGCCGCAATGTGGTCGGGGGAGAGGCTCTCACGAGAGGCATACTGATGCTCGTAATAGCGTGCAAAGCTCGCCGCAAGGATCGAGGGGTCCGTTATTGCCACCCCCTCATCGTCAACAAGCCCCGGCAACGTGACCGGTTGAAAAGTCTGCTGACACAGCCTGTGGAGCATGGTACAAGACTTGTCGCCCCACTGGTACACCCTACTACGCGTAGCCAGCCACGCCTGGCGGGCCTCATCCAACAAGACCGAGGAGTATGACTGTTGCGCCTGTAAAAGCAGCCGCAGCGTCACATCATCGGCCGCCTCCCTGTGTCGTGCCTCCCGCCTTTCCACACGCACCGCAGCAGCAACAATACTTTCTTGTCGGGTCCGGCGAGCAGCAGCGCACCAGGCAATATCGACACTCCTCAAGGCCGGTTTCATGGCCTCCCATACTGTCACCGCATCTACCCCCTCCGTAAGATTGTCCTGCCAATAGCGGGCGATTGCACCGCGCAGATGCTGGGAGTAACCCGGTTGCTGCAGGTGCCACGTAGACATCCGCCATCTAAACGGCTGACGCGCCTTACAAAGGTCAATCTGGGCCGCCACGGGGGAGTGGTCGGACAGCCCGCGAGGCCGGATCGCCGCCCCCTTCACCCTGTCAAGGAAGGCCCCCGGTACAAACACACAGTCCAAGCGCGAGAGAGAGCCATGCACAGCAGATACATAGGTGTATTCACGTCTCTCTGCATGCAGATGCCTCCACACATCCACCCATCCAAGACCATCAATCATGGCACTCAGCTTTGTAGGGGAGGCCACAGCCGCGACCCCTCGCACCCTCTGCCTGTCTAGAGTCATGTACAGCACATCGTTCCAGTCACCACCAATCACAGCCAGGGAACGGGGAAGCTCGGCCCACAGGGCAAACAGCCGCTCCGCGAGGGCCCATTGCAGCGGGGGAGGGGCATACACACTACCAAAGATCACAGGCTCCACACCAATCTTCCCTTGTACAAACACAAACCGGCCCTGAGGATCGAGCCATTGACGCTCATGAGTATAAGCCAATCGTTTGTGGACAAGAATGGCCACCCCCCTCGAACCCCTAGCAAACCCGGCATGAAACACCTGGTGGAAGCCAAACCTCTGCAGACTCAGTGCCTTAGTACCCAGCATATGCGTTTCCTGGAGAAGGAGCACGTCAGCCAAGTCTCTTTTTGCCCAGCGAAGCACAGCCCCCCGTTTGATCTTGTCCAGGAGCCCCCGAACATTCCAGCTCAATACATGCATTAGAGTACCAGACGGTACAAGTCGTGGAGCATCAGCCATTGTCACGATGGGACTGTTCCTGCAACCCCCGCAACCCGACCCAGACCCCCACCCCTCCAGCTGCCAACATCATAAGAAACACGTGCATCCCATAGAACACAACCCTGACCCCTACTACCCCTACTACCCCTCTAAACCCGACCCAACCCACAAGCAACCAAACACCCCAGTTCCCCCCTCCCCCACCCATATACCTCAATGAACGATGAAGTATCTGTCGCGGTATACGGTACTTCAGGCCCAAAACACAGCGCCCAAAGCCAGCCACACCAATGGATCCCAACTAGACCCCCCTTAAAAACCAACTAGGCACACACCCAGAACCACCCCCCAGTCCTAACCGGAGGAGGCAGCCCATAGAATGTGCCCTGAACCCACACCAAGGATATAGCAATGTCAGAAGCAAAGCACCACAAACAAGGGGGTGCCAGAGCGCGAAGGCCCATACACCCGCCAGGAAAGAAGTCAATACTGCACCAGTCAATGTCCGTTCCATCGATCAGAGCTCAGCAGCCACAGCGTATGGACATCGATGAGAGGCACTAGCAGGCAGCCCCGGCGGGCGACAATCAGGAGTCCACGCCAAGTCAATCTGTATCAGGCTGTGTGTCCCCCAGCAGGGGATCCCGGGACAAGGACCTCCGTCGGGAGCGGGATTTGCGATGACGTTTCCCCCTGCCTGGCGGGTTGCTCCGGTCCTGCGAGGAGCTGCGCGGCGACCCGGAGTATAACCCCGGTTGGACGTGCGGGCGAAGTCTGACAGCCTCGTCGGTCCAATTGAAGACGGCCTCCGGTGTATCAAAGAAATGGGTCTTGGAGTTGTAGATCACCCGGAGGCGATCTGGGTAGAGCAGCGAGTATTGGATTTTCAGGCCACGCAGCTTGGCCTTGGCCTCCAGGAAGGAATGTCTCTGCTGGTGGACCAGTTTAGTATAGTCCGGGAATATCATAATCCTATGGTTGTCATAGAGCAAGGTGTCCTTAAGCCGCGCTTCCCGGAGAATAACATCCCTGTCATGGAAGTTGAGGAGCCTGGCGATGATCGGGCGAGGTCGCTCCCCGGCCGGCGGCTTCTGCGTCAGGGCGCGGTGTGCACGCTCCACCACGAAGCAGCGCGACAGGGTGTTCGGGGGTAGCCAGCTCTCCAGCCACTGGGACAGGAAGGCGTCCATAGGCCCTTTCTCACAGTCCTCCGGAAAGCCAACAAAACGCAGGTTATTTCGTCGCGCCCGCCCTTCGGCATCCTCCACCCGGAGCGCCAGGCCCCGCTGAGTCTGTTCCATGTCGGCAATCTTCTTCTTGAGGGCGCCAACATCTCCCTCCACCGCCGTGACCCTGGTCTCCGTTTCATTAATGCGGGCGACCGCATTGCGAAGGTCCTGGCGCAGCAGCATCACATCGGCACCCACCGCACCAATCTTTGCATCCAGCATGTCGCGGGACTGGGTAATGGCCGTCAACAATGCCGCATTGTCTGGTCCAGCATTCTGGCCCCCACCAGCCGCTCCAGCACCTCCACCAGGGCCGGTGAATTTGTCAATGGGTCCAGACTTCGTGGCGGCTGTGCCCCTAGTCATGGCGGCAGGAGAAACAACAGGTCAGTAGCACGCACCCGCAGGGGGCCGTACCACGCGAAAGTTCCTCACCCCAGCCGGGGCATCCGGAGCAGGCCACTCGGTATCCACTCGTCGCTAGGCCGCCGATCACAGGCGGGCACGCAGACAGCGCCGCCCCGCCAGATCCCAGTGTGTGCAAACTCCACGCGGGGCACCCTTCCCAAAATGTCCGCCTCCTCCGCTCTGCTCCAGTGCACCCAGCGAGCCCCAACAATGGTCAGGCAGTCCAATGTCCACAGTGACCTCCCCGGGCACAGCGTCACTCAACAGCCCCTGCAGCACGATGTAAGGGGAGGGGGGGCCCCACTCACAGTAGATGAGTCCCACTGCAGCACTCCTGACGCGGCTCGGGCACGGGCCGTCCCCGTCTGGTCCACCGCGGTCCGCGAGAGTGGAGGATGCAGCACCCGCCGGCAGCAGAGCGCCACCGTCAGCCACAGTGGAGGGCGTCGCGCCCGTCAGCAGTGGAGGGCGCCGCGCCCCCTGAAGGTGGAGGGTGCCGTGGACAGTGGCAGCGGAGGGTCTGAGAATTAGCGTGGATGACCTCGGGCGGGGGCCGCCAAACTCGAGGCCCCGGCTCCGGCAAGGCCAGGTAGGCCGCAGCTCCCCCGAGGCCCCCCACCGGCCTGGGCCCCCACCGCTGGCAAGGCGAAGATAGGCAGGACACTCCGCAACGGGCCGCTGGCAGCAGGCAGCCCCGGAGCGCGGCCAAGGAGCGGCAGCGCCGGCTCCGGGTCGAGGCCTCCGGGCCGGGCACGCCAAAACTGAGGCCCCGGCTTGTCCGGCGGGTACTAGGCCGCCCGCAGCACTCACTCGCCTCTCAGCCGCAGATGGTCTCGGCGCGTTGTCTCTGGCACCGGACGGCTCCCAGTGTCGTCCGCCACGATCACCCCTGATGCGGTACACTCTTCGGGTCCAGGGGCCAGGATAAATCAAGGATAATCGTCGGGCCGGCGGGAGATCTTAGGAAGCCACGTCCGCCATGATCGCCCGCTAAGCCACGCCCGAAACTCGATATTTTCACTGTCGATATTTTGTCAACGATATTTTTGATGGTCGATATTCTGTCCCTCGATATTATTTCAGTGATCCGCTCAAAAGATCACCAACCGCTGCGCTCCACGAGAGCACATCAGAGAAACTGCCACATGAGACAGGAAAGGGCCCCAAATAAAAACAGGTACGAGCAAAGAAAAATAAGGGAAAAAACCTGTAAAGACACATTTGGGCACATAGACTCATTTCCTTAAGCCCACGGCAAAGCACCGGCGGAGGTGCAGCGCCCAGTCCCTCAATCCTGGCCACACTCGCACAGAAGAGGAAATTCAGCTTGAAGGCCCAGAGGCCAGGAGACACAGGCCACAACTAGCAAGTAAACTGTGCCCACAGAGTCGAGAGCATGAGTACCCCAGCACAGGCAGGTGGCACCGGCCCACAAGCAGCTGCCCCACAGCCACCACAACCACTCCCACAGCCCCATGGCCATGCAGTGCTGTCACCCCTCCCACTGCTCAGCAAGCTGGCGGACCCTGCTACAGCAGCCTCACGCTGAAAATCTGGGATTGGCCGGTTAGACCACTACTTCACCGGCATGAGGGAAACAGATGGCGCAGTGAAACGGTCACTGCTGATGTGTTATGGAGGAGGGGAACTATATGACCTGTTCTAAACACTCCTGAACACTGCACTAAACAGACACTTCGACCCTCAAATCAATCCTGAGTTTGAGTGGTGTAAGCTCCACCAGGCAAACCAAGAAGAATCAGCGTCAATTGACATTTTTTACGCCTGACTAAGAAAGCTGGCCAGCTCATGCATGTTTCCTGACCAATGAGAGGAAATGAGGGCACAGATCATACAAGAGTGCAGATCGGTGCTACTACGCCGCCTGATACTTAGACAACCAGGGATGTCGCTCGAAGAGATACTGGTATTGGCAAGGTCCCATGAACTTTCGAAGGCAGATGAAATGAGGCAGCTCTCAATTGACACCCAGCCTCCTCAGGATCACTCAGACCGCCGGCGGTCAAAGAAGAGAGGGTAGACACCATTCAAAGATGCCCAATGGCACCATGTGTGAACCCAAAGACACCCACGAGGGGGACCTGCTGGAACTGTGGCATGGGACACCCACTAACAGGCCCATGTTTCACAAAAGGCAAGACCTGCTCTCGGTGTGGTAAGCTAAACCATTTCACCAAGGTATGCAGGAACGGAAGGTCACAAATAAATACCCCTGGAAAACAAGGAGTGTCAGCAGATGTCAGACAGCTATGCCTAGACGACCAACTGGAACAGGCATACACCACCCCACCGGGCCCAGGCTACAGTTTAGGGGTAGATGACGGCGACATGCTTGTGGTGTTGTTTGTGAGCCGCGAGGGACTGCCTCCCATGTGCTCCATACTCGTGGCAGGGTCCACCGTCCAAGCTCTCATTGATACGGGAGCTTCCGTGAATTTCATGACAGCACACACTCACCACAGCCGCCTCTGTCGCCCTCCAGGGCAAAGTTTACACATATGGAGGGACCAAACCACTCTCCCGGAGAGGGATAATCGAGGTGGATGTAGCCAGTAAAGGGCACTGCCTCCCCACCTGGTTTCACGTTATAGAAGGAAAGAGAGGCACTCTCCTCAGCTGCCACATGGCTAAAGACATGGAACTGGTTTTCTTTGCAAACCAAGTCCACGACCTACACTTTGAAGCCATCTCGCGAGAGATGCATGCTGTTCGAAGGCCTCGGACAACTCAAAGGAAAACAAAAGTTGCTCATAGATTTGTCTATCAAGCAGATAGGATTGAGACATCGGAGAGTACCCTTCCATTTGCGCCCACAGGTCGACAAGGACCTACGGAAACTAGAACAATAGGGGGTCATCGAGAAGATCTCTGGCCCTACACCATGGGTGTCTCCTTTGGTTTCGCCCCAAGCCAAACCAACCAGGAGCAATCTGGCTATGTGTCGACATGCGCCTACCCAACCAGGTCGTGAAGAGAGAGCGACATCTAACCTCCACAATGGACGATATTGTGGTGGACCTCAATGGAGCTAAATGTTTTTCCAAACTCGACTTGAATGCTGGATACCACCAGCTCGAACTTGCCCCAGAGAGCAGATACATAACTACCTTTTCCCCGCATGTAGGGCTACAGAGATACAAGCGGCTGAGCTTCGGGGTGTCGTCAGCCTCAGGAGTATTGCAGAACTTCATCCACAAAACACTTTCAGGGCTTCAAGGGGTCATCAACCTCAGTGACGATATTCTCGTGTTCTCCAAAACCCTTGAGGAACACCACATGCACCTGAGGACCACTCCCCAATGCCTTGCAGACAGTGGCCTGATCCTCCACCGGGCAAAATGGTCATTCTACCAGGAATCGGTGGAGTTCTTCTGGTACATCTACTCCCGCGAGGGGCTGCAGGCCGACCCAAACAAGGCAGTTGCCATTCGCGCAGCATCAGTACCCACATCACCAACCGAGGTCCGCAGCTTCCTGGGGATGGCCACGTACTGCGGCTGTTTCATCCCAAACTTGGCATTCCTATCGGAACGCCTATGAGCCCTCACAAAAAGTGGGAGTACCGAGGAACTGGACAAATAAAGCTGAAGCATCATTCCACACCATCAAGGAAGCCCTCATGGACAAGACTGTAATGGCGTACTTCCACCCCAGCCGCTTCACGGATGGAGTTGTTGACGTCAGCCCTATCGGACTGGGGGCCGTCCTTCTACAAGAAACAGCCAACAGAGAGTGGGTCCCCGTGGCTTACACCAGAAGAGCACTGACAGAAACGGAAGCAGATAGAGAGAGAAGCCCTTGCCATAAAGTGGGCGTGTGACCACTTCCACCTATACCTCTACGGACACAACTTCAGAGTGGTGATGGATCACAAGCCGTTGATCCCTCTATTTGCAGGAATGACACGACTGGCCCCACAGAGAATTGAAAAGTGGGCAGTGCAGTTACAGGCATATCGGTTTAAGTATTGTTCCGTCCTGGGATCAACAACCCCGCAGATTTCTTGTCACATAATCGAATCCCAGAAAGACCGCTGCAACCATCTACCGATGAGGAGAACACAGTAGAACTGGTCAGGATGATATTACAGGAAGTGTGCTCCAAGGCATCTTCTGTCAATCTTCTGTTGTGAGACGTTTCTTCAAAGGGCAACCTCAGTGTTTGTAATAAAAAGCGGCCGTGTCCAGGTCGCGGAAACGTCCTGCTGCAAGTGGTGCGGACCTGGTGTTTTGAACTTTCCAACACCGTGGAACAGGAGAGCCAGGTTGAGTGGCATGTAATAGAACAGCTTGGTGAGAGACGCGGCTTCTGCCCAAACCCACTTGGGTAGTACTTTGGAACAATTTCGGGGACAACACGGCACCCACTGGGGATATCAACACAAGGAAACCACAGGTACCAGCATGCCTGTCGGCATACGCCCACAAGGGCGGGACCTAGTATTTATTAAGGGTTCCTTTGAATTGCCGTTTGTTTGTCTTCACTTTGCCCGTGATCAAGAACACAGGAGTGTTCGAAACGCGTAGGGCTGTGCATTGAACTGTGGGGGAGACTGCACTTTTACCGAACTGTGGCCGCTTCAATTAAAATGGTGTCAATCTTCTGTTGTGAGACGTTTCTTCAAAGGGCAACCTCAGTGTTTGTAATAAAAAGCGGCTGTGTCCAGGTCGCGGAAACGTCCTGCTGCGAGTGGTGCGGACCTGGTGTTTTGAACTTTCCAACACCGTGGAACAGGAGAGCCAGGTTGAGTGGCATGTTATAGAACAGCTTGGTGAGAGACGCGGCTTCTGCCCAAACCCACTTGGGTAGTACTTTGGAACAATTTCGGGGACAACACGGCACCCACTGGGGATATCAACACAAGGAAACCACAGGTACCAGCATGCCTGTCGGCATACGCCCACAAGGGCGGGACCTAGTATTTATTAAGGGTTCCTTTGAATTGCCGTTTGTTTGTCTTCACTTTGCCCGTGATCAAGAACACAGGAGTGTTCGAAACGCGTAGGGCTGTGCATTGAACTGTGGGGGAGACTGCACTTTTACCGAACTGTGGCCGCTTCAATTAAAATGGTGTCAATCTTCTGTTGTGAGACGTTTCTTCAAAGGGCAACCTCAGTGTTTGTAATAAAAAGCGGCCGTGTCCAGGTCGCGGAAACGTCCTGCTGCGAGTGGTGCGGACCTGGTGTTTTGAACTTTCCAACACCGTGGAACAGGATAGCCAGGTTGAGTGGCATGTTATAGAACAGCTTGGTGAGAGACGCGGCTTCTGCCCAAACCCACTTGGCTAGTACTTTGGAACAATTTCGGGGACAACACGGCACCCACTGGGGATATCAACACAAGGAAACCACAGGTACCAGCATACCTGTCGGCATACGCCCACAAGGGCAGGACCTAGTATTTATTAAGGGTTCCTTTGAATTGCCGTTTGTTTGTCTTCACTTTGCCCGTGATCAAGAACACAGGAGTGTTTGAAACGCGTAGGGCTGTGCATTGAACTGTGGGGGAGACTGCACTTTTACCGAACTGTGGCCGCTTCAATTAAAATGGTGTCAACCCTCTGTTGTGAGACGTTTCTTCAAAGGGCAACCTCAGTGTTTGTAATATATATATATATATATATATATATATATATATATATATATATATATATATATATATAAACATACATATTCATTTTCCACACCATCTCAGAGAAAGATTACTGTCTGAAAAATTATGAAGCAAGCACTGATTTACCCTGGTGCATTACGCTAACTTGTCTCGGATACAGGCAAGACAGACACTGTCACAAAACACTGGGGTCTCCCCTCTCCTTGTGTCCAGTCCTAAAAGCTCCAGACTATGCCAAGCAGTTCATTGTGCAGACAGATGCCTCTGAGCATGGGATGGGTGTAGTCCTAGCCCAAACAAATGATTTGGTACATGACCAACCTGTTGCTTTTATAAGCAGAAGACTACTCCCTAGAGAACAGCGTTGGAGTGCCATAGAGGCGGAAGCCTTTGATGTGGTCTGGGCCCTGTAGAAGTTGAGGCCATTCCTGTTTGTCACTCACTTCCTAATTCAGACAGACCACAGGCCTCTCAGGTGGTTACAACAGATGAAAGGTGAGAATCCCAAACTGCTAAGGTACTCCATATCCCTACAGGGAATGAACTTCACATTGTAACACAGACCTGGTACTGCCCATGCCAATGCAAATGGCCTTCCAAGGTTCTTCCATTTAAAAGATGAATACTCTCCAGGGGAAGGTTAGTTTCATCCTCTTTCATTTGGGGGGTGGGGGGAGGATCATGTGATAAAGTGTCTCTTTTGCTTGGTTAGCCCCCCACTTTTTGCCTGGTTTTGATGTGGTTTCAAATGTAGTGCACAGGGTCCCTGCCAACCAACTTACCTTTGCCTGTGCTTCTTCCTCCAGAAAACAAATCCCTAATTGTCACTCTGCAAGTCCCTAGTAAATGGTGCTCTGAGTACCTAGGGCCTGGGAGCTGAAGAGGATCCACTGGGACCCCCCTCACTGGTACCATGCTACTGCCTTTGTAGCTTGCATGCCCCTGAGAGGGTGAAAATGACAAAGTTGACATGGCACCCTGCTTGGGTGCCATACCAACTAGCACTGCATGAAGGCATAGGTAAGTCACCCCTGTAGCAGGCCTCACATTCCTAAGGCAGGGTGCACTATACCACAGGTGGGGGCATATCTGCATGAACAGATCGCCCCTACAATATTGAGGTCCATTTCCTAATATTGTAAGTGCCGGTAAAGCCATAGAGAGTACACGGGCTGGAAAATTTACAATTTGAGTTCCACAGCACCATGATGGCTTCACTAAACACAAGAGTGTTTGGTACTAAACTACTCCTTTCAATAAATCCACACTGATGCCAGTGTGGTATTTATTGTACCATGTACCCAGAGGGCGCCTCAGAGGTGCCTGCTGAAAACCTGCCAACCCTGATTGGGTCTCTGACGGGCTGTGGGCAGCCAGCCACCAGCAGACATGTTTCTGGACCCCTGGGTAGCGAGCCCTTGCTCTCTGGGAAAAGAAACAATGCACATCCTGGGCAGAAGTGTCATGCCTCCTCCCCAAGGATGAGCCAGTGCTTGAAGAAGGGAACTTCAAAAGCCTCCGCCTCTGTAATGTGCCCTAGCCTCTGCTACTACCAGCAGATGGCAGCCCCTTGTTAACACCCCCACTTTGGGCTGGAAAAACTCAAAAGAAAAGGAGATGTGCTCACCTCTGCCAACCCCACGCTGAGGTGAAACACAACTTTCAGTCAATGCCATCTTGAAGATGGGGGACCCCTCCATTCAGGACTAGGTCTATGCCTCCTCCCACAGGAAGATGGCCTATTAGAAGGTGTAGTCAACCCAGGTGAGATGCCCATTTGCCCTACCTACTACTCCCCTACAACCACCTCCTAAATTTAGTATTTAGGTGGCTCCCCCAGACCTAGAACTCAGATTGTAGTGTAGTTCCTATATTCCCAATAGGCTCTGCACATTGGAATAATATATCCTATAGATTTGACATAGGACTGAGGTCTACTAGGTCTCTATCGAGTATACTAGACTTAACTGTGAGTGCCAGCTAGCTCAGAGATCACTAGAAACTTTCTCGAATATACAAGAAGGGATTAGTTTCTGATAACTGCATAAACATGACAACTTTGTTTCCCAAGAATAAGAAATGCATCTTTAGAGTCGCGGAAACAGTAGATAGTTATTTCACTCAGTCAATCGGGCATGCTTCGTTTCACCAGAGGTGCAGAGCAATAGAGAGATGGGCGTTTTAAAAAAAAAAAGGGATTTATTGAACAGTCTTTTTCTCATGCAGAGGAATGAACTGCTACAATCGTAATAATGGTTGCAAAGTACAATGCGTACAGTACGAAGAGTATCATAAAATAATACTGTAAAAGCATAATATGGTTTCTAAGCCATAAAATACATAGAATACATACATTAATAAATAAAGACTAAAAGTACTCAACTGGTGCTTCTAAAATACGCCTACCCCGGTGTATCTAACCTAGGTCTCGTACAAGGGAAGAAGTAAGTGAGGTGTAGCTTAGTTTCAGTATTTTTGCCAAGATTTCTCTAAGGGTCTAATCAGCTCCGTACCTTGGTTTAGAATGAATGAGGTCTGGTATCTCTCTCTCAGGACTCGATTTCCCAACAACCCGCAAGGGTAGGTTAGAAACCCTGGAGCTGGATTTCTCGGCAAGAGAAACACAGCGTCTCTCTCAGTGCGTCTGCTGGAGGTTCGGCTTCCTTCGGCACTTGCTGTAGAAGGGCGTCGGGCAAATAGATAGTCGAACTGCTCCAAACCACCGTGTGTTTGCTTGGGCAGATGCGAGTATATTTATACCTTGAAGGTGCCTAGTTTGACGTAAGGTTGGACATAATAACGTCATCAAAGACTCAGGGGCATATTATCAAGGAGGTTTACCTCCGCTTTTTTGGCTTTAAAAGCCAAGAAAGCGGAGATAAAATTATCTCCCTATTACCAAGCTGTCGCTAACACCAGTTAGCGACAGCTAATAGGAGATAGCGACCATCTTGGGCCCCGCTTTGCATGTCAGTGATATTTATCACTAATGACATGCAAAGTGGGCGTGGCAAGATGTTAGCGACTGGAAACAGTCGCTACCATCGCTATCTCCTATTACCAACTTTTGGAGATATTCGCGCTAAGCGCGAATATCTCCAAAAGCTAACACCTGCCCTGAGCAGTTCTTAGCCATGTTAACCAATGGGAGGTGGATAACATGGCTAAGAGCATTTGCTCGATAATGCATGAATATCGCTGACTTTTCAGCGATATTCATGCATTGCGGCCGTTTTTTATCGCATTTGCGATAAACCTTGCTAGTAGCAAGGTTGATCTGCGATAAAAATCGCCGATGTGCGGCGATCATTTTTGTCTCTAAACAAGTTAGAGACAAAAATTATCTCTATTGGTTGGTAATATGCCCCTCAGTTCTTTGAAAACTCCATGAGTTCTTGGATAAATGAATATTCAAGCAAGGGGAAGCCCCTGACTGCTGAAGGCGGGTTTTTCCAAGAAATCGTTGTGGATTTTCGGAACTAGTGGAAGTAGCCATGCCGTATTTGGACTGCATAGGCTAAGTATAAATATGGTTATGATTTCTATGCCTATATAAGGATAGGGTGATTTATACCTATATATGGGCATGAACTGGGAAAATTACACTAGGGTCCTAAATTCATATACAACAAGATCTGTGATGACCTAAGAAGAAAGAAGATGACCCTGCAGAGAAGACTGAAGACAATGACTGCCTAGGCCCTAGCCCTACCAGCCTGTCTCCATCTTCTTCAATCCTGCGATCTGTCTTGTAGCCAGCGACCTCTGAAACCCCTGGAAGGACTACTGCCTTTAAAAAAAACCTCCAATCTCCCATGGACAGCAGACTTGTCCAGAAGAAACCTACTCCAAGGACTTTGGATCCAAGTGGATCCATGTCTCCTCCCCACTCTGAACCCGACACCCACGGCCTGAGTCTGAGTGACTCATCTGTGCAGTGAAGTCTCCCGAGTGATCCTGACCTCGTGTCCAGGGTTGGCTGACCTCTCCTGATCTCCATGACAGCGCCTGCAGTGTGAATACTGAGGCTCCCCCTGACTGCGAGAGGTTCCGGTAAGAAGACTCCGATGTCGAAAGGCACCTCTGCATTCGAAGCCCTGGGCCTTGGTGAGCTGAACCTTCAGTGCCCCAATGAACCCCTACATCCCAATATACCTCTGCTGGCATTGGTCTTCCTCTTGCAACCTCTGAAGCAATGCCTGCAGCCACTTTGCCATAAAAGGAATCCTTATTGAAAAGCTTTGGGTGCTTGACATTGAAATTGCACCCTGCACACGACCCTCCCATGAAAACTGGTGGTGCATGTTTTGTGCTGCTTTGTGCTACCTTGTGCTACCCCCGCCCCCCTGTGTTTAATCTAACCCCCAAGGCTTGGCCTTACAACCGATCAACTTACCTGCAAGCAGTGTGGCTTCAGTCACCCCCTGACTCCATTGGAAAGCAGTGGGCTGAACTCTGATTTTGACCTCTGCACGCGGACACCCCTGTGCCGCTGGTGGTGTAGGTTTGGTACTCTCCTGACGCCTGGCCTTTGCTGACTTTTGGCCCCAAAGACTGAGAATGTAAGTTAAATACTTACCTGTTTAACCGCAATATTGTTTTCCACATAGGATAACATTAGAATGTGTGAAAAAGATTTAAGTGTTGATTTTTCAATGTGAAAAGTATTTTAATTAAAAACTTACTTACCTTATTACAAAGACCTGGTTCTTAAAATAAGTATAAGCAAAGTATAATTTTATGAAATTGGTCTGGATCTCCTTCTTGAGTCATGTGTCTATTATTGATCACTGTTGTGCAATAAATGTCTTATACTCCTCTGTGCTAGGCCAATGGCTGCTCCCCCACACTACCACTAATAGAGCACTTTGGGGGGCATGGCTAGCAGCCTAGCAACATGGCTGCAGTTTGAGAGAGCTCCGGCAAACGCCAGACACAACCCCCGTTATTCCACTACATTATCCATCCGCCACACAGCATAAGAGAGTGGAAGGACCCCTGTACTGATCGGAGCGGCAAGGCGGCATTTCTAGCGCCCTCTCCGACTTGCTTCGAGACTGCCGGAGACGACCGAGACATGGCCCGATGGGAGGGCCTAGATCCAGCCGAGAACCCTGGGCTCTGCAGCACTGCAGTGGTGGACCTGGCAGTGCGCAACGAAATTTCCCGGCGATCCTCGCCGTGGAGATGGAAGGAGAGATGCGGTAATCCAGCCCTCAGAGGTGAGACGTGTGCGATCCTGGCCGCAGTGGAGATCTAGGCAGCGGCGAAGACCACTACCGGAGGTACGTGTCTGGGGCTACTGTACAGCATTGGGGCGCCGGGATCCTGAGGTGCCATGCTGGCCACAATGGGCTGCTGAAGAGGGCACAGTGAATGAGGGAAGGAGCGGAAAAGAACCCATGATGCGGCGAGGGGGGAGCAGCCCTCCATGGACCCCCTGTTTCCTCTATTGACTGATGAAGAGAGCTTAAGATATAGCCAACCCCTAAATCGCAGTGATAAAATAGACTATACTTTGCAGTACCTTCCACACTGAGACCCACTCAGTTGTCCCAGAAAGGGCCTCAAAGAGACTTCCAATACACTGACAACCAACTCAGGCCCCTCTGCAAAATATCTGGTCAAAAAGGGTCAAGATGATGCATCAAACAAAACCAGAAAAATGTACGCAGCATATCATACGCACCACACGATGTAGTGACGAGCAGCAAAAGGCGGCAGAGAAGGAGGGAACCCTCATGCTCCAAGACATACTGGCCGCAATTCAGGGGGTCCGGTCGGCATTGGAAAACAAGATAGACACGGTCGCCTCTGAGGTGACATTAATACTCGCAGATCTACGCAACTTGGGCGATCGTGTTAAAATCACTGAAGACTCAATAACTACCCTTCATTCTTCTACCGGGGTGCTGGAGACATGTGTCAAAGAGCTCGACCACTACCCTAGAGGCTAAGTTGAAAGATTTTGAGGGATGCTCATGCAACGTGGGAATTTTGGGGGTTCCGGAGTTGGCGGAGGGCCCTTGTTGTGTTTCTATCTAGGACCCTAATTCGATATTCCCGATTTATGTCCTTATATGGTGATAATAAATAATATCCTTATAAAGGCATAAGAATCATATCCATATTTAGTAATAGCCCATGCAGTCCAAATACGGCAAGGCTACTCCCCTAGACTCCTAGAAAGTACAACGCGTTCTTTAAACAAACCAAACCTCCAGCAACCTGGGAATTCCCCATGCCGTTGTTTTGATTTGTCCTAGAACTCCTGCGAACACTGTAAGAACGGCCAGTTCTTAGTGACATCTTTTATTGACGTCTTATGTCCAACCTTACGTCAAACCCGGCACCTTTCAGGTATAAATATACCAACGTTGCCTTAAGCAAACGCACGGTGGTTTGGAGCAGAGCGGCTATCTACTTGCCCGAGAGCCCAGCTGAGAGAGACACTGTCTTTTTCTCCAGCCGAGAAAATTCATCTCCCGTGTTTCCAGATACCCTTGCGGGTTCCTGGGATATCGAGTCCTGAAAGAGAGATACCAGACCTCCAGCATTCCATTACCCAAATACGGAGCTGAATAAACCCTTAAGAGAATTCTTGATTTAGATTCCTTGGCAAACACCAACTTAACCTAAACTGCTACTTACTTACCCCTTCCCACGTATTAGGCTTAGGTCAGGTACACCGGGGTAGGCTTAGATTAGAAGCACCAGTTGAGTACGTTAGCAATGTATTTATGTATGTATATATTTTATCTAATTTAAAGTATCATATGGCTAAGAAACCATATTAATGCTTTTACAGTATTATTTCATAATACTCCTTTTACTGTACGCACTTTATTTTATGATAAGTATTGCAATTGTGGCAATTCATTTCTCTTGCATGAGAAAGAAGACTGCTCAATAAATAACACCTTTTATTGAAAACGCCCGTCTCTCTATTTCTCTGCACTCTGGTGAAACTAAGTATGCACGATTGACTGAGTAAAATAACTGTCTATTGTTTTCACACGACTCTAGAGATACACTCTTACTCTGAGGGAGCAAAGTTGTCATGTTTATGGTTGTCAGAAGCTAATCCCTTCTTGTCTATCCAGGGAAGTTAAACTCCTCCTTGTTTATTCGAGAAAGTTTCTAGTGACCTCTGAGCTAGCTGGCAAAACTAATTAAGTCTAATATAGTCAGTAGAGACCTAGTCGACCTCAGTCCTACGTCTACACTGCTGTTTATATTATTCCAATGCGCAGAGTCTATTGGGAATATATGAACTACACTACATGGCGCCCAAAGTTTGGTAAGGCGATAATCTATTGCAAGACACTAGAGTAACTCAGTCGCGCTTTTTCACACAGAACCATTTTTCCTGTAAAAACTCCAAAAGACGTCTGGAGTGGGTAAAAGGTTAATATACGCCGGAACTTAGTAGGAAGAGATTCCTATGTATAGTTTTTGGTTTACTCAACATTGAAGAATACATGTTCCAAAATATTGTGCACCTAATCTTTGTTTCCTTGAAACTTGATCTGCAACAAAAAACTTTCTGTCAGTAAAATGGTGGAAAGTGAAGATGAAAGGGAGGCAGCTAGAATAGCAGCTCAACTCCTACCGGATGACACAAGTCTCCAAGAAAATGACCCGAATGTTATACTCATTCCGGCAAATATAAGAAGAACTATAACTATTAAACTTATAGAAAATGGACTGACATCACGAGGTGGTACAGTCATATTCGTGGTAGAGGCCCATGAATATCGGTAGACAGAGGCATTCTATTCATGGATACACTTTCCAGCAGCAAACGCTGTAACAAAAGAATTCCACTATTACAAAATAGAGGAATCTCCGGATGAATACACTCCTTTCGAGGAGGTTGAAATCCCACTAAATTACCAAGAGCACCTGCTCTGGTTTAAAGGCGCCCTAAAACATCAAAATCACATCACCAGGCTCGGTCCACTAGGTAGACCAGGAGCAACGTGGCCGGTTCTAGCCAGCAACACACCACATCCAGACATTGATAAAATGTCAGACCGGGAACTTTTAGCTCAGCTAAAACTATTAACTAAAATACATAGAGAATTGATCCAATATGTAATGCGGACTTCAACAGTCCAACCAGCAATTAACATTCCACAGCTGACCCCTCATCAGGGGAACACAAACAAAATAACACCACAGAACATACAATCATGTCTTGGTAAAATACTCGCAAAACGGGAACAAATTCCATTCTGGCTAGCACAAAAAATAACTCAAATAGAGGCAGTATTTCCTGAAACTACACCTACTGAGAAACACAGAATTCTGACTATCTGTCTTCCAATGGGGATCACACCACATGTGGAGGACTGTGACACTTGGGGCACAGTCTTTGCTTCAATCTACACAAAAACACATGGTGTTCCGTCTATGGCGGTTATACCAGACGTACTAAGACAGATTCAAAATGAATACTGTCCAGAACCTGCTTTAACTCTGGGTATTAAATTACTGAAAGACTTCAAGCAGGTCTCGGCTATATTATTAGCCAACATAAAAGGAGAAGCAGCATCTGTGGCGATCCGCCAGAAATTGAAAGAAACAGATATAGCGGTACAACCTTTTGAACTTGCCAGAATCATAGAAAAATCCTATGAAGAACTAGGAAGAGATAGTTTGGGTGGGAAACCAGTAAAACCCCAACTAACTGAAAATCCTGAAAAAACTTTTATTAAAAATAATCTAAATATTCCAAAAAAGAGTTAGGATGGTAATAAACAATCCACTCCCAAAGAAAAACGATTCCAGTCCAGAGGTAGGTCTCCTCAACGGGGAGAAAGATCTCCAGACCGAGGACACAAGTCTCCCAAGAGGGAGCCCTCTGAGAAAAGATACAACCTTAGAGATAGGGATAAATTAAGAAAACCTGATAGATATCAAGATATTGATACACGTCCCTCTCGATATTTTCAGACTTCCTCACAGAATTCGGAAAGAAGAGGACGGTCAGAACACAAGGAAGAGCACGTCAAGTCCAAAGACAAGGAACCTGCTCATCAAAGTAAAAAATTACAATTTCCAAGAAAGAAGGTAGCCAGTATTAAAATAATTAAACATGCCGAGGATACTGAGGACACAACTGAAAAACGGAGTGTGGGCCCAGACAATGCTAGACAGCGCAGCAGAAGTGGCAATAGCTCGCAAGATCTTGATGAATCTTCTGGAGACAGTGGACACGAATGAATACATTCAGGTGGAAACTGCAGATACCAGAGTTAGCAAACCTCATAAAATATACGAAATAACACTACGTATAGAGGGGGACAAGACTAGGAAAGTAAGGGGTCTCTTTTGGGATAACCTTTCAAAGGGCTATGACATCCTTTTAGCTGAGAAAGACTGGCCACCAGAGTTTGTCAGGGAGTGCCCTCATGGCGAAGAAATGATTATGCCTGTCTTCTCAAATCATATTTCAACTCATAAAAAATCCATATATGCAAGAAAATGGGCAGTGGCCCAAGCTCCTGCATTATACAAAAATCATGTAGGATGGGATGAGGACTCTCCTCCTCACAAAATCCAGTTAAAAATTCAACCCACTGCACAAAGGTAATACCCAGTTAAACAAGAAGCTAAAAAGCAAGTCAGGGAGATCTTGGATCAACTTGAATATCAGGGGGTGATTGAAACATGCACCTCACAAATGAACAATCCTTTGTTTCCTGTCTCCAAGCCAGATGATTCATATCGTCTAGTTTTGGACTACAGACACTTAAACTCCTGTTGCAAAACATTTGCAGTACAAAACTCACACAGTGCAGCACTAATGAATAACATCGTGCGCAAAAAATATAAAACTACGTTAGACATCTCTAATGGATTCTTTTGTCAAAACATTGCACCTGAAAGCAGGTATTTGACCGCTTTCTCAATAATGGGGTCGCAAAAACACTTCTGTCGACTCCCACAGGGATTCAAGAACAGCCCAGGATTATTCTCAGCAAGAGTAACAGAGTTACTACAAATATATGATGATAAAGCATTATCTTATGTCGATGACATCTATCTCACAGATGATGACCTGAGACTCACTTGAAAAGAGTGAACACCATAATACTTGGGTTCGCAGCTGAGGGTTACAAATTCAACTTTAAAAAGTCACGAATTGCCCATCTAACTGTCCTGTTTTTAGGATATGAATTATCAAGTGAAGGCAAGAGCCTAGCAGACAACTTCTTAGAGAAGTGTGCTGTACTCCAAGCACCTAAAACGCTGAAGAACTTACAATCAATACTAGGTTTCCTGAATTTCGGAAGAACATACATTCTAAATTATGCGGAGCGGGTTAAACCTCTCTATGAATTAATAAAACCTGATTTCAAACCAATAAATTGGACTCAGAAACACACAGAAATTTTAAGATCATTGCAAACAGACATGTTAGCTAAAACAAAATTGCAAACACGCGAAAACGTACGCAACCTAGTAATCCGAGTCATCCCAGGAAGATGCGGATTCACATACCTAACCTCTAATGAGGGAGAAACGGTACCCATAGCTTTACAAATCACACTTGTACACACAAGCTGAAATGAAATTCAGTTCTACTGAAATTTTTTTAACTGCGGTTCACACTGCTGTAGCAAAAGAAAGAGCCCAAGCCCAAGGCAGAAGAATAACTGTTTTAACAGCAGAATCAGCCCTTGAGGCATTAACAAGCCCACGCAATTTGACTGCTGTGGCATTAGATCCAAAATGGATACAATGGGAAAATTCTCTTGCTACAGAAGACGTGAAATACTATTTTGACCCGAAAATGAAAAAACTAGAAGATCTAGAATATGAAGAAGAATATCCTCTGCCAATCGAAATTCTGCCTCTCGAACAGTACACATGTGTAATCTACATGGACAGATTTGCACAACACTACGATGTAGAGAAAAAAATCCTACAACGCAGCGTGCGCGATTGTTAAAGGTCGCTGGCGCTTTGGTAAATTCAGACCATTAATTATCAAAACTGAATCACTCAAAAACTGTTCAACTCAGCGAGCTGAAATAAGTTCTTTAAAGATGGCGCTTGAAAATGCCGATCGCGAATTCCCCACACTAATAGTGTGCGATTCGCATTACTGCGTCAAGTCTTACAATAATGACATACAGACCAGGATTTAAAACGGTTACAAAGATGACACAGGTGCCACAATAAAGCATAAAAAGCTTTGGGAACAGGTAGTTCTTTTGCAGAAAGAACTACGAAAGACTCATGTGATACATACACTGAGTCATCAACGTGATGGCGTTCACGTTGCAGGGAATTCATTGGCTCGCAGAGCCACAGCGGAAGCGATTCAACCGGCTTCCGTAGCCACAAAAAAGCGTACTGAAAAATACATAGACAGAGAAACAATGCTCACGGTAAAAAGCTCATTAAAAGCCGACTATGCAGCATTACCTCTCGGCTATCCACTCAATTATATATACATAATAGATGCAAACTCCGTTCCTTTTGCTCAAATCCCTGGAGTGGGGGATAGAGTAATTCCAAACATGAACAGGAGAGTCTTCTTGATTGAAGCGGCACACATGGGATTGGGTCTAAGGCACATACAGCCTGATTCATCAACGGGCCGTTTTGCGTGGCCCTAATAGCGAATCATAGCGACTCGCTATTGAGGACACGCAAAACGGTATTCATGTAGGAATTGCTAAATAAATAGCGAATCCTACATGTTCTCTATTTGCGAGTATCAATTTGCTACTCGCAAAAAAAGGAAATAACTCCCCATTCATTCCTATGGGCCAAAAGGCCCATAGGAATGAATGGGGAGTATCCCTTATTTGCGAGTAGCAATTTGCTACTCGCAAATCAGATAGCGATTTTAAGGGTGCCAGGGGTGTCCAAAGGACACCCTGTAGCACCCCTAAAATGCACATTTGAACAGGTGTTGCGCACACACATGTCCAAAGGACATGTGTGTGTGTAACATGCAAAAGAAAAAAATGCACTAAAGTGCTTTTTACACTAGTTACGCAATTTACCACCAAGTCAGACCTGGTGGTAAATTGAGACCAAATATTGCGATTTCGCTATTTCTATTTGGTTGATGAATTGCATTTGAGGAATCTCTATTAGAGATTCCTCAAATCCAATTCCTCGCAAATATGCGATTTCGCTAATAGTGATTTTTGCACTTGGGATGATGAATACCAAATGCAAAAATCGCACTCGCAAAGGGCCAGATTCTCAGAATCTGGCCCTTTGCGAGCGCAAATCAGCTTGATGAATCAGGCTGCAAGAGATCAAGGAATCTCTAAAAGAATTAAAATCAGAATACTGGTGGCCGGGGATGAGCCTGCAACATTACAATTTTGCAAAGAGCTGTCCAAACTGCAACAGAGATCGCAGTCGTGAACCGGACAAGACTAGTGCAAGGACCCCGTTATTAGAAAGCATCAGGCTATCTATACGCAGAAATCCAGTAGGAGAAATGCGTCCCCTTAATATTTAAGACTAGATTCACTTAAAATGTAGACACCAGCGCTCGACTGACGCCAGAACTGTTATAAAAGATTTGCAAGTCTTTATCGGCACATACGCAATTGGCATGCTACATTCTGACCAGGGTCCTGCGTTTAGCTCTCGAGCTTACAAGGAGGCCATGACCAGCATGGGCATTGCATTGCGGTACTCTTCTCCATTCCATCCTGAGGGAAATGCGGTAGTGGAAAGAAAAAAACGGGACATAAAGCAATCTATAACGGCGAGGGTATTAGGTTTGGGTGATGGGTGGGTCAAACATTTAACAAGTGTACAACGTAGTCTTAATAATCTGCCAAGAAATTCTCTAAAAGGTCTCCCTCCGTACGAACTATTGTTCGGTACTAGAATGTACATTCAGGATCTTGATAGTCACACTTCAGTGGTAGAAGAAAAATGCTTTGATATCAAAGACCGTTTGGCTGTTTTACAGGACTTAAATGAAACAAGAAGAAACCTGAGTAACATAAAATTAAAGCAACAGCCAACAGCCACTGAAGAAAAACCACCTGTCCCAGCAAGACCAGTCTGGATTCCAAAGATTGGGGATCTGGTCAGAGAGAAGATTGCGGTGAAGAAGGAATTTGGGCCTTCTTACAGAAAAGCAGTACCTGTCTTAGCTGTCAGCGGAACAAGATCAGTTGTACTACCGCCCCTTGCTGGTAAAAAGGAGAACCGAGTTGTATCCATCGACCTGGTAAAACCACAATCATGTGGCCAATAATAAGTAGTAGGCCCAGTGTACTCCCAAGAAATAGCAGAATACCAAAATTTGCTACAATCCAAGAGGTTCAAACTGAGAGACTAATCACATTAAACAAACCTGCAGTGAATAAAAAAGGACTATGCAACAAAGCCATGGAACTTGTGCCTCTTGAAACCCAAATTGCAACAGTTCGTCAAGAAACACCTGTCTACAATGATGTAGCATCGGACTATACTAATGTCTCCAAGAAAGACTAAAGAAAATCCGGAAGCAATTCCAACAATTGACAGAACTGCATCTGGCTACTTCATCAATTTCGATGACTTTTCTGATGATCCAAGTGAACATGAAGAAATGCCAGCAACAAAAACTTTCAAAGACAAAGTAACTGAACTCTTTCATCAACTCAAAGAAACCTATCTGATTTCTCCATGGATTGAATTTTGATTTTGTTAGGTGTACTTTTCCTCCTGCTTTGGCTCATCATGGTTCTTTGTTTGGGAAAATTCATTGAAGGAAAATACAGTACAATGGACACAGCAAGTCAGAACATCAACTTGGTCCTAAAGCCTCACAAGTCATCTCACATCGAGAAAAGAGAACTGTCATCAGTGAACATCACAGCCAATCCAATACCCGGTGGGGTAGCATGGGACAAAACGGATTATGACATTTATGGCCCGATTGAGCTCTTGAAATATTCACACCAGTTTAAGGTTTCCTTAAGTGACTTTGTAAAACCAAGAACTTTCTCTGATGATTGGGACTTTGAAAATATTAATAATATGATGTCAGATTTAGTAATGTCAGCTAAATTCACAGACCATGATTACTTGCAGGGTTCATCAAATTATGAAGAAATGTACTGCTATAATCATTTTGGTCATCACTACTTGTATAAATCTGCACAGCCTAGAAATGTTTTTAATTATAACCAATGGGAACATTGTGTAACACCGCCTAAAGGCAGCTCAAAAACATTTTATGAGAAATTCCCATACTTCTCAGGGTTTAACACAAGTGATGCAGAAACGTTTTATTTTAAAATGTTAAATCAGACAGGAATGAAAACAATGTTGACAAATACTAAATTGATTTATTCTGAAACATTTTATGAAAAAAAGACTACATTTGGTTTTAAATTCTGGAAAAATAACATTGAAACAAAAAACATCTGGGGTACAAAAGAATGGCAGGTCCAAGGTTTAGAAGCATTATTTAGAGCCTGCATATTCCCAGAACAATTAATATTCCTGAATGACACCATTCAGCAAACAACCTGTCTTGGTCTAGCCAAGATAAAAGACTTAAATAAACCGTCTATTCCGAAGCCCATACCTGATAGTAATAGCACTACAGACATGGAGATAGACGTATCCCATATTTTACACCAAAACAGAACACATCCTGATTGGAAAAAATGGTTGATCTGGCCCACAGACACAAATAACTGTAAAGATAGATTCCTGAACAAAATGCAGGGGTTCAAAATGACCAGGCCAGACCCTAGATACTCCCAGAGACAACATCCAGGGATAGTTACAACATACAGTGTAGGGAAACTATGCCTCGAATGGCTACAGAAATCCACACTGGCTGAAATTAAGCAACACTTGACTTTACTTAAAGATGGTGCTGACTTGCGTGATTTCATACTGGGACCACGCAAACAGCGGCAAAACGTTTCATAGCGGCATACAAAGAGGCTTGGAAAAAAACTCAAATTGAAACAGCAGAAAAAATACGAGAAATTGATCGTATTAATTTGGAAAAATCACTTTCTGGTGTGGACAATGGGTTACCGACTCTGTCCTCCAGAATATATTCACTGGACAGTATCGTATCATCTGCTATTGATATAATAGAGCAGGACTTACTAATGTTACAACATGGTCAGTCCCAATTACGTTCTATTGTACAGCTTGGCTGGACGTTGCAAAATCTGCGTTCAGGCTACGTGCTATGGCGTTTAATCAACACAACGTCATTATTCTCTATCTTTAACCTTACTGATAAACAAATCAGTTCGGCACAAAAAGGAGCAGACTATACGATTCTGAGCATTGAAAAACTTGAGAGATTACCATTGACAATGTCAGAAAGACCGGTCATTGAATGGATAATACTCTGAATAAATACAATTCCGATAACAACTTTCCAGTTTAAATATTGCCAAGAGTATATACCAGCGGGCCAATATGAAAGGTTGGGTAAAGGATACATCAAGTCAACATGGAAATTACCTTATACACACAAATGTTATAGTGAAAAGAAAAAGGAGGTATTTCTAAGTGGTAACAATTGTAAAAAATCACTAAGCGGTACACTTCTGTGTCAAGGTATTAACTTGCATGGAGCTTGTGAAGGGTCTTCGAATAACCTTTCATGTCACCTGCACGGTACTCCTGCAACACAGATAGAGCCATGTTTATGTTTATGTTTTGGCAATTTTTAGAGCGCACAACTACCCAGGGGTGTCTCGGTGCTTAACTGAACAGATGATGGCTATGGCAGAATTTAATATGGGAACAGCCAAGTTTTTAATCTCTTCCTAAAACTAAGGAGAGTTGGTGCCGTTTTAATGGTAAGAGGGAGTGAATTCCATAGTCTGGCTGTGGAAATCACAAAATATCTGTCACCCCAGTTGGCTTTCCTTGTGCGTTGGACATAAAGCAATTTTGCTGAAGATGAGCGAAGAGTTCTGTGGTTTTTGGGAGGATGAAGGGCGTCTTTGAGAAACTGCGGCCCTAAGTTGTTAATAGATTTGTATGCAATGCAGAGTGCCTTAAATTTTGTGCGGCTTTTAACAGGAAGCCAGTGAAGCTGTTGAAGGTACGGGGTGATGGAAGTGAACTTAGGAATGCCCAGTAAAATTCTGTCTGAGGCATTCTGTACTAATTGGAGTTTTTTAAGGACGTTTTCTTGTGCATTGAGGAGAAGGGCATTGCAGTAATCGGTTCTAGCAAAGACGAGGGTACTTATCAAAGTTTTACCCGATGAGGTGGGAAGATATGGGAGAAGCTTCTTGATCTTCTTCAATGTGAAGAAGGAGGTAGAGACTACCGAGTTGACGTGGTAGTGGAAAAGCAATCTATCGTCAAAGATCACTCCAAGGTTCCGAACCTTGGTGACAGGTTCTGGTGGTGGTCCCATCTCATCAGGCCACCACAGGGGAGACCATACAGGTTCCAGTTTCCCGAATGTCATAACCTCCGTCTTTTCAGAGTTCAGTTTAAGACAGTTTAATGACATCCAGGAACTGATGGCGAGCATTCCCTCCTGAAAATTTGCCGCAACTGTAGGTCCATCATTATGAACAGATAGGACCGGTTGGGTGTCATCGGCATAGGTGGTAAGATGAATGCCGTAGGATTTGATTACCCTCGCCAAGTCCGAGACATAGATATTAAATAAGGTCGGACTTAGCGAGGAACCCTGTGGTACTCCACATGGAAGGGAAAATGTGTGAGATGTGAAAGAGCCTAGTTTTACGGCCTGTGATCGATTTGCCAAGAAGGAGGTAAGAAGTTCTTTGGCCTTATTCTGAATGCCGATTGTTGAGACACGGTCGATCAATATAGCATGATCGACCGTGTCGAAAGCTGCAGATAAATCGAGCAATATTAAAATTGCCGCACCACCTTCATCCAATGTCATCCTAATTTCATCAGCTGCTTTTATTAAGGCTGTTTCGGTTCCATGTCCCTGCCTAAATCCAAATTGGGTATCGTCCAGCAGATGGTTTTCGTCAATGAATTTGGAGAGTTGTATATTCATGACCTTTTCGAATATCTTTGCAGGGAAGGGAAGGCATGTGATAGGTCTATAGCTGGATGGGGAGGAGGGGTCGAGAGTGTTTTTTTTAAAAAGTGGCTTAATGATGGCCTTTTTCCAGACAGAGGGATAAGAGCCAGTAGTGAACATGGTATTGCAAATGTTGGTTAAAGCAGGGGAAATGGCCTCCGGAATTTAATTAAGAATAAAAGGCGGACATGGGTCCAGGGGTGATCCTGATTTAGTACTGGAGATTAGGTGGGAGATTTGTTCCTCCGAAACGGAAGTGAAGTTACAGAAGGATGGAACATTAATAGCTGATGATTGTTTAGATATACTGATCGAAGAGGACTTTTGAGCAAAGGCTGAGAAGATGGTTGTAACTTTGTCCGTAAAAAAATCTGCAAGAGAATTGCAGAGGACCTGAGATGTATCAGGAGGGGGGACAGAGGGATTCGAGAGATAATTGACCACTTGGAATAGTTTTCTAGCAGAGTTTTGAGCTTGGTTAATTTGAGAAGTGTAGTAAACCGTCTTTTCTGAGGTAATGAGATTTTTGTATATAGATAAGGCGCCTTTTTATGCGATCTTATCTATAGGATTATAGTGCCTGCGCCAGTGCCTCTCCAAATTCCTACAATGTTGTCTTTGTAGACGTAAGGACTCAGTGAACCAAGGAGCAGAAGGGGATTTTCTGTTACATTGAGAGGTTTTGGAAGGTGCCAGTTTGGAGCATGCTATGTCCAAAATATCAAGGTAATTGCTGGAGGCCAATAATGGATCCTGTTCCATAGTATTAAAGCCCTCTGTCAACATAGATGTAAGCTGATCCGTATCGATGTTTTTTCAGTTTCGTGTTGTAATAGGGGAAGATCGTCCACATTGAGGAGGCAAGGATTTTATTTTAATAGAAAAACAGACTGCTAGATGATCTGTCCAGGTAAGAGGAATGGGAGGGAAAATTAGAATGTCGGGATTGTTGGTGAATATCCCATCAAGGGTGTGACCTGCTATATGTGTCAGATGGTTGACAATCTGATGAAATCCTGCTGTCGAGAGATCACTAATAAGGGCATTCGTGTTATTGTCGCTATTGGATTCTAAATGAAAGTTAAAATCTCCTAAGATGGTATATTGAGGAGCTCCAGCTGTGCTTTCAATTAGATTGTTGAGACAGTTAAAAAAGCTAGGCCTAGGACCTGGAGGGCAGTAGAGTAAGGTGCCTGTAAAAGATTGATTGCCATTCTTTAGACAGCTTTCCAATGGCAGCTATGTTCTAATAAGTGACCACAGCTGTTGTGGCATGGGGCCAGGAAAAGCCTATCTCGTGAGCGTTAGTTCCATGGTCACTTGCTGTATGCAAGTATTGTATCCAAACAGCAATCCAGACATGGAGGCGGCAATATGGCCTTATTTGAATATCTCTTCTATTCGAATTGATACTTTAAGCAGAATAAAGTCTATTCTTTTACAGACAACTGTGCCTTTGACCTCGTCCAAAGAAACGTATGATCTGCAAGTTGCAAGGACAGCGGCAGAGATACATTCCCTATTATCAACAAATTGCCCCGTGCATTTCGTAGAAATGTTAAGTCAAATCTAAGCATGGGCGGATCTAGCGGATCTCGCGTACGCGAACTTGCGGATTTACGGATTCGCAATCCGCGAAGATCCGCGAACTCTAGCGGATTTGCGGATTTTCCCGTTTTTTGCGTTCGCGCCGATTTTGGGACAAGTTCGCAATTGCGAACTTACTTTTCGGCTCGCAACGGCCGCGACTATGTTGTTTCTACGTCTGGTTTATCATCACAGGTTCACAGCACCCTCTGTTTCACCACTGCCACCTTCTGGGACACCCATGCCACCCTCTGGTACATCCTCACTGCCACCCATTAGGTTTATTTATCACTGTAGATTATGGTGGTTGAAAAAAGCAAGCACACATGCCCTTCTTCAACTGCCATCAATTAATTTGTGGGTCATTAATGTGTCAGTAATTTTGAAACTTCCAGTCTGGCTGGCACCTGCTTCCTTCCTTATCTGTAATTTGCTTTTTGTTGCAGTGAAATTTTTTTTCACAGGACCTTTATGGTCTACTTGTAGCTATTCTATGAGCCTGCTGTTTGGGTCATAGCAGGGTCATAGAATAGTTGCAAACTCTGGAGGGGCCCCTCAGGAAGCACTACCTTGAATGTTACTAATGTTAAGTTTGAACTTTTGCACCAGCTTTCAGTTTAGCTAAAATCGTTTTTTTCTGCAATTTCGCGCGTTTTTTGGGGCTCGAATCCATGCGAGATCGATTTCGGAAGGCGCGAATACGTGCGAATACAAAATAGTTTTTTGTGCGACGTGTATGTTCGCGTGATCTTGCGCGTGTTCGCGAGGCGCTTCTAGCTATACGTTTGCCAAGTTACCCTATCGGTCGTACACGGGCGCGGCCATCTTGTTTGCGTGACGTAATTCCGTTTCCGGCCGCTATGTGTAATCTCGCAAAGTGTGCTGCTCGCTAGTACAATTTCGCGCGTGCTCGCAAGGAAAATCTCGCGCGAACTTACCCACGCGGTCGTGAACGGGCGCGGCCATCTTGTTTCTCATTCATTGCTATGGTTCTGGGCATGCTTTCTCTATCCTCTCTCAATCTCTGCCATCCTTTGCTTGTTTGAAGTTTATTTGATCTAATTTTACTTATTATCTATCCCTCTATTTTTCTAGCTCTATATTTTTGTGTTTTCTGCTGCTTTTAGTTACTTTTAAACTACTTTTTTAAACTCTTTTCTTTTCTTCTTCACTATTCTATTTCTTGTTTATCATTTAACTGTATTTCTGCCCAGACCATGGTAAAGGGAGCCGGGAAGCACCCTGAGAAGGGGAAGGGTCCCGCACCCCGTGCCCGGCTCCCGTGCGGGCGTTTGAGGGGGGAGCAAGTGGTCCCGCGGGAGATCTTCAGCGCGGAGGAAGTGGCGGCACTGATCTTCCACGTCCAGCGCCGCCTCCCCAAGACGATCCTGGGAGGCGGCAAGATCGCGACTGGCTATGGCATCCGGGAGCGCCGCAAGCGGTGGGAGAAGGTGTGCCGGGCCATGTATAAGATCTCTGGGGTCCGGCGCACATATAACCAGGCCACCCACCGCTGGACCGATGTCATGGACCGGGAGCGGGACTTGCTGGACGCGCTCGGCGTAGAGGTCTCCGGGCTTGGTGAGTAGTAGTAGCTATTCATTTACTACTCTGTTTTATCCGGCTCTGTTATTTGCAAATCTTTGTTCTTTACCAAGAGCAATAATGCTGCCGATTACATTGAGGTAAATTTTATTTCAAAATCTTCTATGCATTTCAGGTGCACTGCTCTCCTTCTCAGTAGCCTTGCTTGCTACTATGCTTCTTTGTTTTGTATGTTGTGTTCAGAAGCATTTCATTGGCCTGAGAAATTATGTATGAGTGTAGTGTAAAGATAAGAACTGCGTAATGCTAGACAGTAAGGGTCATATTTTCAATTACCGGCGCATCCCTGCAAAGTAGCAGGGATGCGGCAGTAATTGTGTGCCATGCCACCACCACCCATTGGCCCAAAACGTCTCAGAAGCCTTATGCATCTGTGCCGTAAAGGCAGCGCATTGCTGGAGTTGCGTGCCAACGATGGCGCAGCTCCAGCAATGCTCTGGGGTACCCTATCTCCCCAATGCTGCATCAAGCCGTACGTCGGCTTCAAGCGCGCAGGGTTTGAGTCATGCATCATTGTCCTAAAAGTGACTGATTGACATCTTGTAGATTTCCCTCAGCCACTTTTAGGATTCGTTCCTGCGCAGGTACGCCCTCCCTTGCGCCGGAACGCCCCCTGATGGCGCAGGGCTTTACAACGTGATGCATCGCCCATATGCCCATATGTGTTTTTTTTTAATATATACGCCGCACCAACACCATGGCGAGTCTTTTGTTCTGCCGCTGCGTCACAAAAGGCACGCAACAATGGAGGAAAATGAGCCGCAAGGGACTTCTAAATCAGCCCCAACAGACTGAAGTCCAGTCCTTCCTTTAGACACATGGCTATAAGAAGAAATAGTGGCGGTGGTGGGTGGATTGATAGTTTGAGTATTCACTGATCTGCAAGCAGGATGGACTTTGTCTGTCACTTCGCGTGCTGCGGACTGCTGCCTGCAGTGCCAGGCCTCTTTAGTAGTCTGTTTATTGAGTTACATAGGAACTTTCTAAGTCAACGTTCCGCAAATCAGGCAATACGAATAACGTAGTATACCACATGAGATAGATCCCGTGGAATAGTTGTCTATCTATTTGCTATTTCTCCAAAATATTTTGTTATTGTTCTTTTGAAATGTTTGATTTGGTTGAAAAATCTCATCCATGTTTTCTGGTTTTTCTTTCTTTCATGTTGTACATCAGCTCCCTCCAAGGGCAAGAGGACACAGGAGGAGGGTGCTGAGGATGCAGGGCAGGATCGGGCAGGCGAGGGCTCCTTTGCTGGCCCCAGTAAGTTTACATTTTAATAAACAGTACCTATTTTTTCCTAGCGTTCCTCATTCGATTTTTTCTAAATCGTCTTTGATCTTCTTGTAGACTGGATATAAATTCTTATCCTGCCTCGAATATGACTCCCTGTGGTATTACTAGACTATTCTTATTAGTCTGTCTGTGTAGCTAACTAAGATTGGACATTTGGCAATTCCATTGGACTCCCATTCTATTCAGCAATAGCTCTATGCACTGTCTCCTTACTGACTAGATAGTGTGGCAGAGTCATTCAGCTCCCGAAGTCACCGATGATTGATCCCCAATGATCTCTAGATTATCGTACGCAGGACAAGAGAGTACGGAGTCACAGCACAGTCAAGAAGTGTCAGAGGCACTCATGCTTGCAAAAATTCCAAAACCTTTAGCTCATCCACTCTAGTCTGGAGGAACAAAAACCACAGAGTCTATTTAAGTTTAAAAGCTTTATTAAAAGTAAACACATTTATTAAAATCTACTTTGTCATAAAACTATTTAACTGAAAACGGAAAAGTGGTTAGTGAGTGCTGACGATTAATTGGACACATTTCTTGTGGTCGAGCCGAGCTCTCACCTGGTTTGAACTTGATCCTGGTCGTGTTCTTAGGAGTCAAGCTTCTGTCTGTTAGGAGAAAAAGTGGTGCGTGTTAAAAATCAAAAGCAAGCATTCATCAGTTGTGCATAAAAGTGCAGCAAGACAACAGCCTTCCCTGGAAAATGGGACATTTTTACTATGGAGTAGACAGTCACAAATTATTGATTGTATTCAGTTTTTTTAACATTTCTCCTAGACCAAATATTATATAGTAGTGAGTGGTGTATTCTAACATTCTTAAATGTACTTTGTAGGTGTAACATCTGGTGACGGGGCCAGCGCGGAGGTGGCTGTGTTGGGCGAGGACTCGGAGGACTCTGGGGAGGAGGCGGTGCAAGAGCCGGCGGACGGTCCTGTGGGGGTTCAAACGGTGGTGGCGGAAACAGGTAAGCTATATATTCCTTACTTATTGAGATTGAAGACTGCATAGTGTGCTTTCTGCACGGGTGTATTACAATTACAAATCAACCAGGTAGTAGCCTCCTCGAAATGTACTTCGACTTAGCTGTGAAGTTTTTGGTGAGAAGAATCCCAATAAGTTCTTAGACGAACGTGATGGATGGGATGAACGAAAAGCGAAAGAAGGGTGTAAGTAAGTGGGACGCGAACTTGTATGATGGCTGGCAAAGAAGAACGATATGTGTTTGCTTGGCCCCCGAGGTGGCTGGGAAGGAAAGAATATGGTATGGTGCATGGCTGGGTCAATGATGAAGCAAGGATGGGTGGAAGGACAGCAGCCTGGGTGGGTGAAACAGAAACTGTATGTGTGCGTATACTTTGACTGAATGGATGCCTGGAGCATGGTATTCTCTGACTCTTAGATAGCACATGTGTATCTAGAGAGAGTAGATGGTCGCCAGATGAAGTAAGTGTTACCTTGAAGAGCATGTACCACCGCACCCGCACGTCCCTTCCAGTGCAGGGAAGGCAAGGAAAAGAAATTGTAAATGTGTCCAATACTACCATGAATAGTAGCAGTACTTTGTATTGCGTCTGCAATCACAGCATATATCTGGTTATTACGGTGGACACTCCGTACCTCTCTTAATAACTTTAGTTTACTCGTAGTACGTCATTCATGTGTGGGTGTATCACTGTTCAGTGTTCACTCAATATTAAGCAAAGCACCTAAAGTCATCCCATATGTCATCAAATACGTCCCATGTGAAGTGATAGATAATCAAATTAGTTAGCTTCTTCATTTTCCTTTTCTAGTACTCATTTGCACTGTAGGGTGAAAGGTAAATTAATTAAGCAGTAGCCCTTTCTCAGTGCCACCCGTAATAGAAAAGTAATAGCTTCACCACCTGCATGTACTGGACCGGTACAGTAACGCAAGTCTGTCTCACTCATCATGGTGTGCAACTTTTTTTCTCGGGTGCAAGTTCACTGTGCTGTCCATGTCATTCTGCCGGCTTGCATAAGATAACGTACCAATTTCCCTAAACAAGAGAGAAGAAGAAGAATAAGACTGGTGTACTGTCATAGTCGACTGTAATGGAAGTCCATAGTGGTCGTAGAATTTGTTCATTAAACTACCACTAATGTTAGAGCAAGGATGCAGAAGTGGGAGGTTACATAGATACTGTCCTCAATAGTTATGTACTGTGCTTTCAATTTGCTACTTGTACTGTGACCCAACTTTCGGCTCAATCACTTTGTGTTATTAATGCTAAGGAGCATTGGTTACAGACTATGTCTTTCTTTCTTCATATAGTTGCTCCTTCCAAATCAACAACACGGAGGGAGCAGGCTAGACTGGCCCGGCAACGGAGGCTGGAGGCCACTGTCGCCGAATATCGGCGGCTGGTGGCCCTGGAGGAGGAGGAGGACACGCAGTCGAGCGGGGCAACAACAACATCCTCGACTGTGACCACTGCATCCTCCTCCGTGACTAAGCCAGCGGGACCGAGCCGGGCTAAGAAAGACAACCGCCACCGCCAAGCAACAGAAATACCAGCTGCCCCCCACAGGAGCTGCAAGGAACGCCAACACCGCCTACGAGTCCGAATGTCCAACCTGGAGCAGGAGGTCCTGAAGTATAAGAACTTGGTTAAGGGCCTCCGCTCCGAGCTTGCCACCCTCCGCAAGGAGTATGATGCCCATGCCGCAAAATGCCCCAGCACCAGCACCCTCCAGTAGTGGAGTGTCTCTTGCCCTTTTTTTATAGACTTTTGGGGGGTGGGATTTGGGAGTTGGGATCGTTTTGGGACGTTTCAGAGACAATCGTTGGGGTTAGGGTGGGTGAGGGAGATTATTTTGTTAGGGCTACATAAATATATTTTTAAACTTTATCTGACCATACCTGTTTTTTACTGCTTTTCAGTCTGGTGGGTGGGGGGCGGGGGTGTAACAGTAACTTTGTTTTCCTGAACAGTCGTAGGACTTTAGTAGTACAACCGTCAATCTCTTGTCTACTCCGAAATAATACTCCATTATACTACCTCCCACCAAACGCTTATCTTACCTGTAATTTGTGTTAGAAATTAGGGCTAGGCCCAGGGCTGGCTCCACGTGAAATGGGGATTAACGTTGTCAATCCTGGGCGGGTGACATTTCCTCATTGCGGTGGTACTAGTGGTGTGACACAGTGGCAGTTGCATGCCTATGGAAAAAAAGAAAACGAAACCTTGTTTGTCCTTACTGTAGCATTACAACGGTTACGGTACGATCGAGAATATAGCAGGTGACAGACAGAACAGTGCCATAATGTAGCCTAACAAATGGTAAAGTATTTGCTTGCAAGTATAACTAGTACTTGCGTTGAATTTATTTGACATTGGCTACTACTACTAGAAGATATAGTACTGAAGCTGAGTAAGTCTAGAAGATATCCTCGTATTCCTTCACCAGCCTGTTGCTATGACCTTATCCTCCCCAGCAAGTGTGTGGAATTATTGATGTCATTTTAGTCAGACATCAAGCAAAACAACACAGCCCGGGGGAAGAGGGTTAGGGTTTGTAAAATGGATGGGAATGGGGGTTTCTTTTTGGGTAGGTTTTGTTGAGAGAAGAAAAAAAAAGCAGAGCATGGACAAACAATAATTGAAGATAAAGACAATCTTTGGTTACAAAGTAAAGCTAAGCACATGCAGTCACACTCATAGAATAATACAATGGATACTGTATCTGTATTGCGTATGTTTTTGGTGTTGTCCTTGAATTTGGTAAGTAAGTTGCATGCAGCAAACAATTCCTCTTATTGGCGGCACTCCTCCATTCCAGCTGACGCTTCGTCCATCAATGTTGGTGACCACTGACAGAAGACACCCTGTCCACTGCCTGCCTGGCGGATGTTGACTGAAACCCGGCCTGTAATTATTGAACGGAAAACAGGAAGTGCTATTACAATACCACTGATAAATAAATAAAAGGTATGTACGCTGTGTGGTTCAAAATGTGACACTTTGATTTCCCTAATAGACAGTACAATATTTTTGAAATTGCGTGCTCTGTCGGACTCACCTTTTTAAAGATAAATAAGTATGGCCAAAATATTATAGCGGATCTTTCCCCTCAATTAAGGTGTACTATAAACTGTGTTTTAGAACAAAATTTGACCTTCCCAGCAATGCTCCCACCAAGACCCTTACTAAAGCCAGTCGCAAAAATGTAGAAGAACCCCAATCAGATCTCCAAAAACGATGCCTAGCAGAAAAATGGTTACAAAACGTACTTTGAAAGTAACAGTAGGCCCAAATACAGACCGTGGATTGTATTCCAACCACTTGCAAGCAAGCAAAAGTATCCATAGCCAGCATCGCTCCAACAGTGCTCTACAACACCAGAACTGCGTTGCAATAGAACCCCCCGAAACAGATGCAATCGTGCTGGTAGGGCTAACCCTAACGAACCCTAACTTACAAAAAGTGCCAAAACTGGTGTTTCCTTCAGGATTTTGTCCAAAACACTTCTATCCGGTATTAGACCTTCCCAGGAGTGCCGCAGGCAAGACCCGCCAACCCACCCGGAAAAAACCACCCGACAACACCCCCAAACAGCGAAAAAGCTAAATCTCATACTTCCAATATCTCTCGGCCTTCGGTCCAAACGCGGCGCTGTGCAGCTAGGTCATCATCATCATCAATCATCATAACTCCTGTTTTCCACCACGGATTTCCTGAAAAGCAAATGCAATCAAGATTAGACTGTCGCAGCAGTGCTTCGACAGAGACCCCGGCCGCAACCCACCCACGAACAGCAGGAAGCCCCCCAAAACGCTACATTGAGCAAGATGACAGAAGAAATAGCAAAAAAAAGGCTGTTCCTTCAGGATTTTGTCCAAAACACTTCTATCCGGTATTAGACCTTCCCAGGAATGCCCCAGGCAAGACCCGCCAACCCACCCGGAAAAAACCACCCGACAACACCCCCAAACAGCGAAAAAGCTAAATCTCATACTTACAATATCTCTCGGCCTTCGGTCCAAACGCGGCGCTGTGCAGCTAGGTCATCATCATCATCAATCATCATAACTCCTGTTTTCCACCACGGATTTCCTGAAAAGCAAATGCAATCAAGATTAGACTGTCGCAGCAGTGCTCCCAGACACCAAAAATTACCCACAAACACCCGGAACCACGCCAAAGAGCACCTCAAAGGCAAGCAAGTCAGCAAAAATGGCAAGAAATGTCCACCTCATATTTGGTCCAAAACACTTTTGTCCATTATTAGAGCTTCACAGCAATGGGCCCAAATCCGTCAACTCACCCGCAAAGAAGTACAACACCCCCACAAGTGCTGAGTCTTTCTTCATTGGGCGTAATCCAGCACTCTGCTTTGAGGGAAATCGCATTCTGGAGGAGGAGGATAGAGGAGCATGTTCTTCAGAACTTGTGAACATGAAGAATGTAGACTGCGGCACCTTCAAATCAATAAGCAAACAAGTGAAGACAGTTCTGATGATGGTCTTGTTTTTGGGATTAGGTGATTAAAGTTTGAATTAAATTAACTGTGCAAAACAAAGAAAGAGAGACACAAAGCACACAGGAATAAAAGTGAATAAGGACGAAAAAGAAAGTTCTTGATTGATTGTCTCATTTTCAGGGCTCGGTGTCAGGGAATAAGAACAAGATTTCGTCATCATACTCTGCGAATTCAGGCTGGATGAGGTCAGTGCCACCGAACAGAGAACAAATCCCCTCATCTACGTTGCCGTCCTCCTCGTCTTCATGCGGCGTGCTTTCTCGTACTTTGTAATCTGGTGGTATGAGGTGCTGATTCATCTTGATCATTGTCAGCCGCTCCACATTTTTGGGCGAGAGGCGGCTCCGTTTGGGAGTTACAATGCCACCAGCAGCACTGAAAACACGTTCAGAAGACACACTTGCGAGTGGGCAAGACAAATAGTTTATAGCCAGGTTGTAGAGCTGTGGCCACAATTGTTTTTTGCCATGCCAATACTGCAATGGCTCATCATTAAGAAAGACCTCTGTTGAGTCATTCATATAGTCCTGCACCATCGACTCAAGGTCATCAACGGTTCCTCCACTTTGCTTACTTTTTGCTGTGGCTGTGACATTTTTTCGAGAACCATACCCAAGCAAACTTAGCCAATCCTCTACAACAGCCACTGTTTTTGTTGTGTGTGGTGCAGATGATCCAGTTGCCGGTGTCTTTAACGGCTGAGAGGTCACTTGTGCCCCAGCCACAGGTGCAGAAGTGGATTCTTGTGACTGGGGATGGCCTGCTGATGCTGATGCTGATGTACTGGCTTCTCCTTCAATAACCTGCCGTTCTTTTTCAAACCTCTTGGCTGACCAGGCTAACCAATGTTTGTACTTTTGAACATCTGCATCAGCAAAAGGAAAGAATGCTTCGCCTGCCAGCGCCTTTTTGTAGCGTGGATCCAGAATAGTAGCACAAATGTAATGCTGATCTGACTTGATCTTTTGAAGACGTTCATCACCACGTAGGCGCTCTAATAATTTCTCAGACAAAATAAAATGGTCTTTTTTTTGTACATCTTTTTCAAACTCAGAAGACACCGCCATCAGTTGGTGCTCCAGCATGCACAACAATGGGATAGCTTTTCCCAAATTACAGTCCTCCTGGCTGACTGCACGCGTGAAGAACTCAAAAGGACGAAGCATGTCTGTCAGGCTTTTAACTATGTCCCATTGCGCCGCACTCATCCGCAGGTCCTCCTTCTGAGATGTACCCTCTGTGAAGAAATAGTGATCGAGTACCGTATACTGCTCATACAGACGCTCAAGCATGTAGAAGGTTGAGTTCCAACGTGTTGCCACCTCCTGGATGAGTGCTTTCACTGGCATTCCACGTTGAAATAGCAGTCTCCGCAGATGCTTCCGGGCCTTAAAAGAATGGCTGAAATGGTTGCACATTTTGCGGCAGGTGGCCATTACCTCGAACGCTGGACTCTGTTTATCAATCAAGAATTTTTGAACTACCAGGTTGATACAGTGCGCCAAACACGGCACTCTAACATGGTCACCCTTCAACATGGCCTTAACTACATTGGCGCCATTATCCGTGGAAACATAACCAATCTTGCGTTTTAGGGGGGATAGCATTTTCAAGACCTTTTTGTTAAACTCTTCCAAAAGGTTTTCTGCTGTGTGACTTTTCCTCAAGCCAAACATGGCTAGTGTTGCATGTTTCCGAGCAGCTTTGAAAACTTTGTCCGGGTCAACACCTGCGTTTAGCTTTGCTTTAACACCTGAAAAAGAGACCCAGTGTGCAGTGATGCACATGTAATCAGCGCCTGCGCCACTGGTCCACATGTCTGTTGTCAGATGTATTGTGTGAACAGCACTCTTCTGCAAAGCTGCCCCAATCGCCTCCAGCACATCTTCATGTAGTGCTGGAACCGCAACTCTGGCAAAATAGAACCGGCTCGGAACCTTCCATTTAGGGCAGAGCGTTGCCACTAATTCAAGAAAACCTACCGCTTCTACAAAAGAAAAAGGTAGAAGGTCCACAGCTAGCATTTTAGCCAGCTTAGTGTTATACAGACGCGTCAGTGGGTGGTTGCGTTCATATGGCACGTCTGAAGTAAGCATTGTTCTAATGTTGCCCTGGACCAAGCATTTACGGGCTGATAATGACTTCGTGACCCAATTTTGCTCGCTGGTGAACTTTTGTGCGTTGGTGTCTCACTCGCTCCAACACTCTTAGTGTGCCTCACATTGGGTGTGCTGCTGACAGGGGTACTGGGTGTAAGGGAAGTGTTTGACACGTCTTCTTCCTGCTCGTCATCATCAGATGAAACATCAACGTTTCCTTGAATTTGGCCTTTCTTGATCGCATCTAGGTGCGCAAACCATTTGACAGTGTGCTGTCTCCTAAGATGACCTCTCTGGCCTCCGGTACCATAGTTGGTACCTGGCTTACCACGACTAACTGCTTGCTTACAAATGGTACAAATGGCAAACTTTGGATTTTTTGGACAAACAGTAAAGAAGTCCCAAACTGGGGACTTGAAGTGTCTGTGGGACATGGAGGAGGCGGCGATACTGGTGGTGGTGGTCATGAAGCTAATGCCAGATGAAGTGGAGGATCTGGATTGCCCAACTTTTGTACGTTTTGCACTTTCACCGCCACTAATTAAGGTCGAGGTTGACGGAGGTCTCTTCTTGCCAGAAAGAAA
The DNA here is from genome assembly GCF_964261635.1 of Lissotriton helveticus. Taxonomy (NCBI): domain Eukaryota; kingdom Metazoa; phylum Chordata; class Amphibia; order Caudata; family Salamandridae; genus Lissotriton; species Lissotriton helveticus. The sequence goes on along the minus strand of NC_136057.1, from coordinate 283,468,999 downwards.
TATGGAAGCGGGACGAGTTGGTGTACTACTTAACTCCAATGATTGTGGTGTTTCCACTGCCTCCTCATCGACAACATCATCATCATCATCACACTCAGCAGCTCTTCGGGCTAGGGTCAAAATGTCTGTTTGCTGCATGCCCGCTGGGGCTGCAGTGACCTTTATGATGACTGGGTCGTCGTTGGCAGAGTCTTCATCAGCAGCAGTATCCGCCACTTCTTGTTGAGACTCATCATCACACTCCATAACTCTGAGACTTTGGACGAGCTTCCTTTTACGCTTAACTACCTTTGTCGGATCATGGTGTGCCTCACTCTCAGACGGCTGTGGTGCTGGTTCCCAAGTTTGATCCGTATCATCAGAAGGAGGTGTGCTTGAAGAAGATGTAGACACCACCCTTGATCTCTTCCTTGCTAGGGGTGTGGAAGACAATGAAGGATCATCAGGAGGAGTGGCTTCCTCAAATGATACCTCGCCTTGATTGTCGATTTCCTGATGTGCCCCTACTTCGGGAGGTACAACTATTGTGGGCACTTGTGACCCTCCATGCACCTCTGCTTGCGCATCTCCTTGCGCTGCCTCTCCTTCCACATGTACTTGGGCTTGTACTTGCACATGTGATTGTTGTTGCGGCTGTGGTTGTTCAACACTCATCAGATGAGCTACAACAACCTGTGTTGATTGAGGGACATTGCTGCTGCTTTCTTGCGATGAGCCAACATCACTGGTCGATGGTGATTGAAGAACTATACTGGCTGCCTCTGCAGCACTCAAGGGCTTGGACTTAAGTTGGCGTGGTGGTGGTGGTGGCACTGAGCCCAATGGAGCGGGGGTGCTGCTGCCAGCTTGGTCCCCAGCAGATCCCGCTGCTGCTGCTGCAGGCATACTTTTTTTTTTACTCCCAAAAAAAGGGGCGGGCAGCACACCAGTGTCCTTGGTAACTTGCTTCTTCTGCTCCTTACTGGCACCTTTCTTGCTAGAGGAGCTACGGGTTACTTTTTTTGGGGCCATCTTCTTCAGCGCAGGTCAGCACGGCAGCAGTTGCACGAGTTGCAGAGGGTTCTGTGTCCAGACGTGACGTCGCGTGACGTTATGCTGCACACACACACCGCTGCAGGACTTCTTCCTGGCACTGGTGGTTCTCTTGAGTCTTCTTGTGCACCTAAAAGCAATGGAAGACAGAGGAACATCAGTTCAGTTATACACCCCAAAAAATCGACAAAACACAGAAAAATGAGCACAATCCCATGCCATCCATGATGTTTACATTGAAGACACCCCACAGAAAGACTAGGGAGTGGGACATGCAAGTATGCAACACTCACTACCCCTGGGCATAATGGATGAAAAGTAGGCAAAATAAGTGCAGGCCTCAGACACTGCCTCTCCTCAAAATGGCCCCTTACACCCCAAGCACATGTTGCCTGTACCAGCCAGCACTCAAGATGGCCACCACCACCACCCACATGGCCAGACCACATCAACAGTACACCCCCAAAAAACAGAAAAACAGCCAGAAATCACCACAATCCAATGCCATCCATGATGTTTACATTACAGAGAGTGAGACCACACCACAGGCACACTCAGTCCATGCACCACCACCCCTGGGCAAAAGGCCACACCAGCAGCCCCCCAAAAACGACAAAAAACAATAAAATCAGCACAATCCCAGCCCATCCATGGCCTCAATGGTGTTTAAATTCAAGAAGACACCCCTCAGAAACACTAGGCCCATGCAACACTCACTACCCCTGGGCATAATGGATGAAAAGTAGGCAAAATAAGTGCAGGCCTCAGACACTGCCTCTCCTCAAAATGGCCCCTTACACCCCAAGCACATGTTGCCTGTACCAGCCAGCACTCAAGATGGCCACCACCACCACCCACATGGCCAGTCCACATCAACAGTACACCCCCAAAAAACAGAAAAACAGCCAGAAATCACCACAATCCAATGCCATCCATGATGTTTACATTAAAGAGAGTGAGACCACACCACAGGCACACTCAGTCCATGCACCACCACCCCTGGGCAAAAGGCCACACCAGCAGCCCCCCAAAAACGACAAAAAAACAATAAAATAAGCACAATCCCAGCCCATCCATGGCCTCAATTATGTTTAAATTCAAGAAGACACCCCACAGAAAGACTAGGCCCATGCAACACTCACCACCTCTGGGCAAAGGGCCCCACCAGCAGGCCCAAAAAAACGACAAAAAACAATAAAATCAGCACAATCCCAGCCCATCCATGGCCTCAATGGTGTTTAAATTCAAGAAGACACCCCTCAGAAACACTAGGCCCATGCAACACTCACTACCCCTGGGCATAATGGATGAAAAGTAGGCAAAATAAGTGCAGGCTTCAGACACTGCCTCTCCTCAAAATGGCCCCTTACACCCCAAGCACATGTTGCCTGTACCAGCCAGCACTCAAGATGGCCACCACCACCACCCACATGGCCAGTCCACATCAACAGTACACCCCCAAAAAACAGAAAAACAGCCAGAAATCACCACAATCCAATGCCATCCATGATGTTTACATTAAAGAGAGTGAGACCACACCACAGGCACACTCAGTCCATGCACCACCACCCCTGGGCAAAAGGCCACACCAGCACCCCCCCAAAAACGACAAAAAACAATAAAATCAGCACAATCCCAGCCCATCCATGGCCTCAATTATGTTTAAATTCAAGAAGACACCCCACAGAAAGACTAGGCCCATGCAACACTCACCACCCCTGGCCAAAGGGCCCCACCAGCAGGCCCAAAAAAACGACAAAAAACAATAAAATCAGCACAATCCCAGCCCATCCATGGCCTCAATGGTGTTTAAATTCAAGAAGACACCCCTCAGAAACACTAGGCCCATGCAACACTCACTACCCCTGGGCATAATGGATGAAAAGTAGGCAAAATAAGTGCAGGGCTCTGACACTGCCTCTCCTCAAAATGGCCCCTTACACCCCAAGCACATGTTGCCTGTACCAGCCAGCACTCAAGATGGCCACCACCACCACCCACATGGCCAGTCCACATCAACAGTACACCCCCAAAAAACAGAAAAACAGCCAGAAATCACCACAATCCAATGCCATCCATGATGTTTACATTAAAGAGAGTGAGACCACACCACAGGCACACTCAGTCCATGCACCACCACCCCTGGGCAAAAGGCCACACCAGCAGCCCCCCAAAAACGACAAAAAACAATAAAATCAGCACAATCCCAGCCCATCCATGGCCTCAATGGTGTTTAAATTCAAGAAGACACCCCTCAGAAACACTAGGCCCATGCACACTCACTACCCCTGGGCATAATGGATGAAAAGTAGGCAAAATAAGTGCAGGCCTCAGACACTGCCTCTCCTCAAAATGGCCCCTTACACCCCAAGCACATGTTGCCTGTACCAGCCAGCACTCAAGATGGCCACCACCACCACCCACATGGCCAGTCCACATCAACAGTACACCCCCAAAAAACAGAAAAACAGCCAGAAATCACCACAATCCAATGCCATCCATGATGTTTACATTAAAGAGAGTGAGACCACACCACAGGCACACTCAGTCCATGCACCACCACCCCTGGGCAAAAGGCCACACCAGCACCCCCCCAAAAACGACAAAAAACAATAAAATCAGCACAATCCCAGCCCATCCATGGCCTCAATTATGTTTAAATTCAAGAAGACACCCCACAGAAAGACTAGGCCCATGCAACACTCACCACCCCTGGGCAAAGGGCCACACCAGCAGGCCCAAAAAAAGGACAAAAATCAGCACAATCCCAGCCCATCCATGGCCTCAATGGTGTTTAAATTCAACAAAACATTTGTATCATGCACCCCTAACCAACCCTGGTCCTACTGGATACTGTGGCTACCCACAATATAATTTATTTAATGTTCTGAAAAAGTTCCAAAATTTTACTTGCAGCAACTGTAATGCCCCAAACAAACTTACTTGTGAAAGTTGATTTCTAATCCAAAAGTGATCCAAAGACAGTCAAAAAGGCCTCAAATCCAAATATCCAGCAGCACCCACAAAAAGTAATCCTTCCAGCTCCAGATCCAAATGAAAGTGACCAGGAGATGGACAAAGCACTGGGAGGAGCCTGCTGGACAGGAACAGGAAGTTGGAGACTGTGGGGCACTTCCTTCCTCCCCCCCCCCCCAAAATGGACTCCTTGCAAAAAAAAAGGCCATGCAAATGTCAACCTGAGGAGTGATTCTGATAAAAATCATAATTTTCTGAAGGTTTATCCTGTTTGCTGGTGATTTTCTTGTGCGAAATTGCAAAATCTCTATTTCGCAAGTGCGAGATTGTTCCTTTCCGCCGCAACTACGTGTTCGCAATTGCGAACTCTCGCGAGGTGTGCTGTGCAAGGTGGCAACCCGCGAGTACGTATTCGCGGGCGCTAAACTCCCGCGGGAACACGCAGCAAGATCTAAAATGGCGCGTCACTCGCAAAGAAAAACAACTCGGCAAACGCTAAATGACGGAAAGTGAACGCCGTGCACCACGCCGCGCGCCGCAACCAAGAAAAAAATCCGCCGCGAGCGGATTCACGACAAATTCGCGAGCGTTCGCGGATTGCGAATTTGCCGAAAATCCGAAAAATCCGCGAGCGGAGCGGATTTTACGCCCATGCTTAGTCAAATCTTAAACATGTCAGATACCAGTGGCATCGCACATGTATTTAAGACAATTTTTTCAGGACTGTTAACACCCTTTGAAACAGTTCTGGGCATTATCCTGAATTTTGTGCATTCAATTTTTGGGACTCGTCGCAGGAATTTTATTTTTGATTCTTCTGCTCTGATATGGCAAGCCAAGCCACAGACAAGACTCCAGCAACGATGGGAGAAACGATCCTAGCTATACGCTACCGGGACCGCATCACTAAAGTCCTCGGAATTGCCCGGCTAAGAGATCTAAGTACAACTTGGTTTCTTTCATTCAGACCAAACTGGCAGAATTGCATCTTACCTGTGCTTCGCTGTCTGCTATGCGGAGAAGAATGCGTGTTGGACATCTGTCTTACACTACCATCAGCAGTACCAATGGATATCGATAATTTGCTAGGTCCTGTAACGACTCATGCAGCGTGTTGTCCCCAGCGGCTACCTATTCTGATGACGGCATTCGTTGAGACTTCACCACTACAAGTAGGTGGTGGTGAAGTACGAGAGGAAAGCAGCACCAAACAGGTACAACCTTCTGTGAGCATTGCTGATCCAGACATCGATGATAGCAATCATTCTCACATATGCACAATTTCGACCTTTTCGAACTTGGTCGAACTTTCACCTGATGTTGTAGACCAATTTTTTGCGAGTCTGTCTGATATGATGTTCTCCCCTGAACAACGAGAATAAAACAACGAGCACACAGCGTTTCCTGAACTCTGAATTCGACCTTCAGTTTTTGATAAACACAGCTACTGAAAACATTTGGAACTATTTTTTTTCCTCTGAAAGTGAAATTTTTTTTTCCACTTCCAAAATATTTCCCTTTTTCTGGCACATGGTAATCTGCTTAAAGTAGAACTATTCTTAGAGAACAGAGCTTCTATTTTAGGATAACTAGTGACAATATTTTACCTCAGCCTCTAGCACATGTACAGCATTTGTATTAAGATGTGATGAAATGGTCTCGACCTTCTTTTCTGTATTCAGAGCCATTTCATGTGTAATTTTCACAATTCATTCAGCTGATATATATATGGATTTTAACTGAATGATACCAATGCTTGAAAAGCGTACAGTACCAATACTCATTTTCGTGTATTTACCATATACCATTTCAAATGCGATTATGTATTTTGGGGTGGGTTGAAAAACACACATGCATCGTTATATGTTTACTATTGCTTAGTTTTAGTAATGATGGACATTAATTCGTGGAGTGGGTGTTGTGTTTCTATCTAGGACCCTAATTCGATATTCCCGATTTATGCCCTTATATGGTTATAATAAATAATATCCTTATAAAGGCATAAGAATCATATCAATATTTAGTAATAGCCCATGCAGTCCAAATACGGCAAGGCTACTCCCCTAGACTCCTAGAAAGTACAACGCTTTCTTTAAACAAACCAAACCTCCAGCAACCTGGGAATTCCCCATGCCGTTGTTTTGATTTGTCCTAGAACTCCTGCGAAGACTGAAAGAACGGCCAGTTCTTAGTGACATCTTTTATTGACGTCTTATGTCCAACCTTACGTCAAACCCGGCACCTTTCAGGTATAAATATATCAATGTTGCCTTAAGCAAACACACGGTGGTTTGGAGCAGAGCGGCTATCTACTTGCCCGAGAGCCCAGCTGATGCGAGAGCCCACAGACGCCGCCCCTCCCTTTTGACGCACTGAGAAAGACGCTGTCTTTTTCTCCAGCCGAGAAAATCCAGCTCCCGTGTTTCCAGATATCATTGCGGGTTCCTGGGATATCGAGTCCTGAGAGAGAGATACCAGACCTCCCGTATTCCATTACCCAGGTACGGAGCTGACTAAACCCTTAAGAGAATTCTTGATTCAGATTCCTTGGCAAAAACCAACTTAACTTAAACTGCTACTTACTTACTCCTTCCCACGTATTAGGCTTAGGTCAGGTACACCGGGGTAGGCTTAGATTAGAAGCACCAGTTGAGTACGTTAGTCAATGTATTTATGTATGTATATATTTGATCTATTTTAAAGTATCATATGGCTAAGAAACCATATCAATGCTTTTACAGTATTATTTCATAATACTCCTTTTACTGTACGCACTTTACTTTATGATAAGTATTGCAATTGTGGCAATTCATTTCTCTTGCATGAGAAAGAAGACAGCTCAATAAATAACACCTTTTATTGAAAACGCCCGTCTCTCTATTTCTCTGCACTCTGATGAAACTAAGTATGCACGATTGACTGAGTGAAATAACCGTCTATTGTTTTCACACGACTCTAGAGATACACTCTTACTCTGAGGGAGCAAAGTTGTCATGGTCATGGTTGTCAGAAGCTAATCTCTTCTTGTCTATCCAGGGAAGTTAAACTCCTCCTTGTTTATTCGAGAAAGTTTCTAGTGACCTCTGAGCTAGCTGGCAAAACTAATTAAGTCTAATATAGTCAGTAGAGACCTAGTCAACCTCAGTCCTACGTCTCCACTGCTGTTTATATTATTCCAATGTTCAGAGCCTATTGGGAATATAGGAACTACACTACACCCTACTATAGATCTATTTGTGGGGGAACTGATAACGCAATGCCTACAGCCTCGCGGACTCTCCAACTTCTTCTTGGTGGAGAGAGCCCATTGAGTTCCCAAAGGCTCTCCAAGCCCAGGGGCGCCGCCGTGTCAAATACTGACGAGGATTTTCAACTACAGGGACAGAGATGCTATAATACAAACTGCCCACTCTGCCCCCCAGTAAAATATGAAAACACCACACTCACCTTCTTCACCAGACTTTACGCTAAATGTTCAGAGGCTGAGCTGTTCTATTTTGGAAGTTAAGAGAATACTGCGTGACAGAGACCTGAAGTACGCAATGTTGTTTCCGGCCAGGTTCTGTGTGGTTGCAGAAGGAAAGGCATGGTTGTTTGTCTCCCCTGGGGAAGCCTCGGAGTGGCTGGACGGCTGGCGACAATCAGGACAGAGGCAAACGGCTGCACAGCAACAGACAAGAAACAAGGCGAAGGGGCACCAAGAGATGCAGCTGGGTTGAGAGAACGTCTCTGCTGCCAGGGGTTCCGTGGACTCCCAGTCACCGTAAGGTCTTCACATACGCTAACTAACTTTGTTGAGGACTTGAGGGTTGGAAACCTGGTTTTAAACTGATGATGCCTTGTGCGCCTACCTACATGTAACATAATCTCTCACTCTAATTGCTATAACCTAAATAATGGGGAGATTGTTCTTGCGCAGAAGTGATGGAGGGGCACGTAGCCCCCTTGGATATCAAACTGAATGTTGCTGTGTGGTTTAAAGTTTTTCTAAGAATAAGTAGGGGAATGTGCCGGGTGACGGGCCGGCCGTGACGCGCTCCCCCTGGTAAAGAGGTAGGGGATGTGACACAAAGGCGGTCAGCAACTTTGGGGGATAGGCAGTTTTAAGTCCACACTACAGGGAGGCAGGGAGGGGGGAAGGGAACATTTTTACCAGTTTGGTTAGTAGGTTATTACGAAAAGATACACCTTTTTTGACACATCAACAGATGACGTTGATCTTACACAGTAGGAAATAGCTGAACATGACTTCACTCAAGAGGCTCCAGAAACACATATAAAAACCGCCCTTCACAGTAGCTCTCTAGCATACACAATTGATTGTGGTCAACACCAGGGCGCCCCTCAGGCTGGCTGATCCTGGGACACACCTCTATTACCACATAGACAGAACACTATTGCCATGGTGTGAATACCTGCTAGCCCTTTTAAAACCCTCTCTTGGAATGTAAACAGTCTAGGGGATAAAATCAAACGTGGAGTGGTGCTACAGGATTTAAAGCGCCACTCACAAGAGGTAGTGCTATTGCAAAAAACCAACATACAAGGCACCAACTACTGTGCGCTCAATAGATGGGGCTACAAATTAGTTGTACATGGGAGCTACTCTGGAGGTTCGAGAGGGGTGAGTATCCTACTGCGTAAAACCTTTCCATTTACTGTACAAAATGTCACGTATGACTCTCATGGTCGGTTTGTAACGCTCTCCGGATACTGGGAGGGCAGACTGTTGAATATCCTGTCCCTCTATATTCCCCCAAGGCTACATTCATTCACACTCACTGACCTGGGTTCACACATCGTTACGCTCCAACATGGGAAACTTTTCGTTGGAGGGGATTGTAATGCAGCGCTCAATGGTGACCTAGACCATTTACCAACCAGACAGGGAGACTCATATGGGAAGACCCTGGCAGATTTCCTATCAGCACTTGGCTTGGTGGATGTATAGTGGACGATAAATCCACTGGCTCACCAATACACCTTCCATTCAGGCGTTCCCTGAAGTGTTTCTGGCATAGACTACATATTTGGATTAGCTGATCAATTATCCAGGTATGGGGAGATGGCCTACCTCCCGAGGGGAATCTCTGACCACTTCCCAATCTATGTCACCTGCGGTAGCACGCCCCCACACAGAGACAGTATAATGGCATTAAATCCATGGCCTCAAATCCAAGAGGGCCGTCAAAGGGGAACAACCAATTACTTTCAAGAAAACGAGGGGTCAGTGGAGTCAGCCCAGGTACTGTGGCAGGCTTATAAGATGGTGATTAGAGGCCAGGGGGTCTCCCTAATCTCGGGACATAAAAAAGAAAAGCAAAAACAGCTGGAATATATAGAAGCAGAAATTCTAAAATTAGAGGCGGAGCTCCTAGGACCAGACCCCACAGAGGTACAACACAAGCTAGGTATTAAACAAAAAGAATACAGGGATATAGCAGGGGAGGAGGCTAGAGCCAGACATCGAGCAACACTGCATCGAATATATGAAGTCGGAGACAGGTTGGATAGGCTCCAAATGGGTATTTGAGATCGTCTTAAAGGAAGGGGAGGTTGTGCGGGATCGTCAAGGAATAGCAGACGCATTTGCGGCCTACTCTACCCAATTGTGAAGACCAACAAACTGTACTACATAAACGGTCACAAGGGAGAAGTTGGCAACTCTGGCTGTGCCTTCCTTGGATGCAGTAGATAAAGATAACTTAGAAGAGGACAGTACAGGCAATCGGACCCACACCCCGAGACTGGGAAACAGACATGGACTGGTGTATGCAAGCTGAGAGTGCGATATATGAGGGAAGAGGTTGCCCGCATAAATGGACCAAAATCTGGTGTGGCTGGAACGACAGCAGAGGGATGCTTTGTCAGCCAGTTAGACATCCGCCCAATGAAAGGGAAACTGAGGCAACAGAGGGAATCTGGGAGAGAGGGGAAGGTTGAACAGAACGGTAGAATGAGGAACGCTGAGGGTGATGGTCCTGATAAACGTGTGATATGTAATTCAGATTGGAACTATCCTGCGGTTATGTGTCTTTGTTCGTCTTTATTTGTTTCAATAAACAGATTGCAACAAAAAAATAGAGCACTTTGTGATTTACATTGAGCCCTGTACACTACTTGGGAACCCCTGGACTCTGCGCATGATATTACCACCTAGTGACTATATCATATACAAAGCAAGCTTCTTACATTGGTGGTGCAGTGGTGGGAAACAAGACTTCGACATTTGTTGTACCACAAATGTATTAAAAATAGTGTTAGGGACTTGGTTAGGCACTTGGTTAAGCCCCCCACTGTTTGGAAACCTAAAATACTTTAAAGTAGTTAGGACTTAGAAATACTTAAGAGTTTTTTAGTAAATGTCTACCAAGACCCCATTTACTTTAAACACCATGACTGAGACTGCAGGGACCAGCCGGGAGCTCAACCAGAGTCCCTATGCCATCTTAAAGTTCCTCAGCTTAAAGATTTGTGCAAAGCATGGAACATTGCCATGGGTTCTAAACCCAATAATGCCTTTCTCCTGCAGTTACTGACAGAGAATGACAAGGCCCTGGCAAACAGAACTTTCACCAATGGGGAAGAAGTAGAAGATGATAAGAAGGTAGAAGAAGAGGATGCTGACTCCATCACTGCCTCCTCAGATAGCAACACTTCTGGAAGTAGTGATCCCCGTAGTGTTCCAGATGAAGAAGGCACTGAAGATGCATATCTTCAGAAACTGGCAAAGGGGATAGCTCTAGGTGCTAAACTCCTAGCCATCAAAAAAGAAAGAGCTGTGATGGGCCTAGGACCCATCTCAGGTGGCAGAAATTCATAATTAGGGAGGGAGACTCAGTTGGTCTCAAAATCCCCAATGGGATTGTCCCTAAATATCTTGAGGGTGATGATATCACTAAGTGGTTCATTGCTTTTGAGATGGCCTGTCTTATTAGACAGGTCCACAGGAAGCTGTTGAGTTCTATCCTGTGGAAAATGTTCTGAGGAAAATGCAGGGATAGACTCCTTGGTTTAATGAGAAAGATGCTACATCCTATGACCTCATAAAGGGTACCCTGATTGAGGGCTTTGGATTCAGCACTGAGGAGTATAGGATCAAATTCAGGGAGGCCACAAAAACCTAAACCCAAGGCCAATCCTTGGCAGATTTTGTAGATGAGACAGTGAAAACACTGGGAGATTAGTTGAGTGGTAACAATGTACATGATTATGAAGGGTTGTATAATTTGGTTAATAAGGAGCACCTTTTAAGTAATTGTCACCAAGAACAACAACATCAATTCCTGGTAGACCTAGGTCCACTTTGTCCTCAAGAGTTGGGGAAGAAGGCAGACCACTGGATCAAAACTAGGGTCACCAAAACTAACACTGGTGGGGGAGACCAAAAGAGAGAGACCAACACCCCCCCCCCCCCAGGGAAAGAGGGTAACACTAAAAATAATCAAGTCTTTTACAGGCCCCTAAATCCCTGCTCAGGATGGAGGGCTCAGAGTCTCCACACAGTCTAAGGGTGGGTACCGGGGAAGAACTGGGATCCCAACAAGACTTAGTGTTGTGACTGTAAAGCCAGAGGACACCGAACTGGAGACATCAGCTGTAAAACATAGAAAAATACCTCTAGTCTACCTGCAATACCTGCAGTTGCTAACATCCAGATTGGATCCCAGGTGTGGCCTGGCCATGCCAGTGACCTCACTAAGGCAACATTAGTCTTTGAGGGAGAGGCAGAGTTAGTCTGTGCTGATTTACCAGATAACATGAAAAAATACTGTTAGGTTCCCAAGATTAATGGGCCCAGAATAGAGTCAGTAGTGAAGTAGGATCTGCTTTCATGGTTACCCACACTTTTTGCTGGTGTTTTCTGACTAGTCTGTCGGGGATCCTGCTAATCAGGACCCCAGTTAATGCACTCTCTCCCTAAATTGGACTATGGTAAGTACTTTGGTACCTTCCTAAATGCCTACTGGTGTACCCTTCTTTGTCCCTAGTATATGGTATGAAGACAACCAGGGAATAGGTACACCAGGGGTCTCCCATGAGCTGCAGCGTGTATTATGCCACACATGAGAGTCCACTCAAATTGTGACTATAGGCCTGCCATTGCAGCCTGTGTAAGCTGGTGCTAGCACCACTCACAACAGCTATAAGTTTCCATATATGTGAGGTTACTGCACTTAAAACCTTTAAGTCACTTCTAAGGCAGGCCTTTCAATCCTGAAGGCAGGGTGCTTGGTTATAAGTGTGAGGGTGTCCTACATGAGCAAGACACTCCCTAAAAATCCAGGAATTGACTCTCCAGGCTTTATAAGTGTGGTCAGCCATTTTAAACAAATAGTGGACATCAAGTCAATTACTAGATGTCTAACTGTATATTGACTACACCAAACCAGTCATGTTTGGTATCAAACATGGTTAAATCCTACCCCAACACCGATTCTAGTGTTGTATATAGGATACCATGTACTGGGAGGCTCCCCTATGGAGCCCCCTGTATTTCCAGTACCAGCCTTTCGGGGTCTAACAGCAAGCTAGTGCTGCTGCCGACCACAGACACTGTTCTGCCCTCCTTCTGCTGAGCCAGGCTTGAGCAGGGGAAGGTAGAACAAAATGTTTCGTGTCACAGGGAGGTCTGACCACCTCCCAGACAGGACTTAGTGTATTGGGCTGGGGTGGGGGCGCTTGCCAGTGCTACCAGACTGGTTTGAGGGGCACATTTGGTACCGTCCTTGCATACTCCAGTTGAAACCAGTTTAGGGAGCCGTTGGTTCCTGCTCTGGCGCAAAACTGGACAAAGGACATGGGAGTGTCCTCCCCTCTATCCAGCCCCTCCTCTGGGAGGGATCCCTGAATCATCCCAACCCTTTTCTTTGGGTACTTGAGGGCTTACCTGTGGGTGACTCTTCCGATTCGTCGTGGGACAAGATTCAGATCTGACACCGCTTCTACCATCTGGGCAGTTTAGACATCGTTGGACTTCGCTTTGGAACCGAGACTGCATCTGGGAAGACTCCTGTTATTCCTGGTCACGTTGTCCTGCCAGTCTATTGCATTGTCTGTACCTGTGCTTCATCCAGGTGCTTTCCAGGCCTGTGGGCATCAGAGAAACCCGAAGAAATCTCCAGTGGAGTGAAGGAGGCACTTTCCTGCAGCATCTGCAGGCACCGCAACTTAGCTAACCGGTCTACTGCCCCTGACGTCCTCCGGACTTTAAAAGGCCCATAATACAGGTAGTGGTTCTCAGAGGCGGCTGGTGCATAGAGGGTGCAAGAGCGGCACCCCACTAGTACTACGGACAGAAAGAGAAGCTGCTCTTTGAAGCTTCGATCATCCGAAAAGTCAACCCACATTACTGACTGAATTGTCCCTTTGATTCTTTTCATATCTTTGTTCTCTGCTGCTAACATGCAAATGGCGCATGTCAGCAGTAAAGGGGAGGGGTAATTTGCAGGGCTCTATCTATGAATTGTACATGCGTGAGGGGCGCATTTCATTTCAGCCTTCTCACACATTCACAACTCCATAGACATGCAGAACATGCTCAAAGCAGTGCAGCATGTCTAAACATAGGAGCGTGCTCGGGCGCTGGCGCGTTTTTCGCAACATCGCCCCTGGCCCAATAAGAAGTCAGGATAAAGCTGATTGAACGATTGAGAGCCAGCTATATTCTGAGACCTGATAGCGGGAAGTTGGCAGGCTGAGGCTTCTGAATAGAGAAGAAACGTGTTTGTGTGCAGCGCTTTCTACGTGGAACGCATTTACAAGGAAAGTGAGCATGTTATTTATTTTGTCATGAAGGAATTGCTGGCTACAAAGTGGGTGATTCATAGGCAGCCGCATCGGGGGTGTAGTCATGGGTCAGTGCACAGTACACGTCTCAAACCGGTACCCTCTCCAAAGTCAGAAGCTGTGCTCAGCCTCTGGCCATTTTGGCCATGAACCCTGTTGCGCAACTTCTACGTCGCACGCAGGACTGTGTTCGCCAATCATGGTTGTTGCACAATAAAATGATGCTTATTCCAAGCGCTGTAAAGCAGTATTTGCCTGAGTCAATTCACGAACCTACAGGATTGCTGAAAATCTCACCTTCTACTTAATGCATACGGTTGAGTATTTGCAGTTTTTTCATGCGGAAATTCCGACCTAGCAGCCGGGATTCCGATTCTGTGATACAAAGTGGGGACACACCACACCACACTGCTTGACTTTGCAAGACTTTTTGTGTGAGGAGGACACTGACTGACTGTGTCCTCGTGTGTACTGACTGGCGCACGCATGTAAAGCCAGCCGCACTATTATGTTCAGGTCCCGTTCCCGGGATATAAAAATGAACACTCTTTGAAGTGCAGAGTGACTCTTCACTTAAAAGAGTGTTAGTGTTTATATAGCGGGAGCGCAGACTGCAGACACTCAGAAATGTTTCTGAAGCTGGGCCCTGCTGGCACGTACCCAAGAGGTGAGTGCCAGCACCGCCTAGCTTCAGAAACATTTCTATCTACAAGAAAAGTTATGTTTCTGAAGCTAGGCCCTGCTCTGCTTGCACGCACCTCTGAAAAGCATAGATCCTCCATGCCAGCTGTTACAAGTTTTCAGGCACGGGGAGATTACATAATGTGCCCGCAATAACAAGCTGCTGAACTGGGGTTGGATTCATACTTGGTTCCCCAGTGGCATATTCAGCAGCTTCAGCTAGGTCACATCTTCTCCCATGTGCAAAGAGAAGTGCAAAGTTTTCAAGATGAGTCAGATTGCCGGGTGCTTTATAATGTAAAAGGAGATTAGAAAAGGAATTTGACGTACTTTGTTTCCAGTTGGTGTAGGCCTGCTCTATTGTGAAATTAGAGCATAAAGAAAAGGTGTACGGTGGACTACGCTTGAAGATCAGAGTAACGGGGCAGAGAGGGTTCTACAAGCACTCAGGTTAACTGGATGTGTAATAGGTACATAAACTCTCTTCAATCTGTTTTGGAGCGGAAGGCCCTGATACAGGATTGGCACTTTCACAATTGCTTTATTAATCTTCTTGCTTTTTTATTGAGAATGCACCATTTGCCTACTCTTTTAAAAAAAAAATTACTGGGGAGGACCCCTGAACCCTCTTAAGTCATTCAGGCTTGCGTGCCACGCACGCTCACCACAGTGCGCTCCACCACAAGTTTTACGCCTCACCAAGTTAAAATCTCACCAGCTGCCACTGGTGGTTCTGAATCTCCCACAAGGCCTGCACTGTCTTCTCACCGAGTCTGAGGCGAGAATCCTAAGTTGGAACTGCTGGAACAGCACCCTGTGCGCTGCGCCGACTTGCCGTTGCCAAGGCTTGTCTCTCTTCTCCAGAGATTCTGGGGCTTCAAGAGGCTCAAGCCTCCAGCATCTCTTTATGCCAAGATCTTTGTCCTCACCACACCTTCTGCACCGTGGGCCTGCATCTTTGGTGAGCTGCTAGAGGTCCTCTTGCAACTCCTGTACCTTTGGCCTGTAGGTCCTCTTGAGAGTCTTCTTTAGCTCCAGTGAGCTCCCCTGCTTGCTGGAGCCTGCTCTGGCACTCCTGCACTTGGTGATTCCCTTGGACTCTGCTGGTACCGACACTGGACCTTCATCGTTTTCCATGTCTGTTGCTACTGCCAAGACTTGTTGATGCACGCACCAAACACCGACCACCTGGTTCTCAACTTCCAACGTGGGACAGCTTGTGAATGGCTCCTGGTCTTCCACATCATTGCCTGGTCCTCACCGCTGCAGCAACAAGGTCACCATCAACTCTCCTGCATCTTCCGTCATCGGTGGTCATTGGTCTTCTTCGCCTCATAGTCAGTCCCGAGACTCTGTCCCCTCTGCTTCCAGCTACTCCTCTTCAAGAATCCACCCTTGGATTCCATTGGATTTTTTCACCTTCTTCGCCAGCGGCATCTTCTCTGAAGTCCTCCATGTGGTCTATGTCACTTCCCACCTATGCACCCGACTTCCCTGGTGTAGGTATCCTGGTTCCTGGGGTATCCACAGATGGGATGACTCTCCAACCTTCAATCTTCCACTGGGTTTCTTCAGGGTCCTTTGGGAGGGGTCCTTCTTCTTGAAAACTGCAACCGCGACTTCCCCATTGACTTTCATTGAGTATTCTGCTGTGTTTTCACTCTGCACACAGCCTCTGTAGAATTCCTGGGTACTTACCTTGGGTGGTTCTTTGGGTCCCCAGCTCTTCTAAGTCTTCTGGGTCAAGTCTCAACTTTAGTCGCAGTTCCCATCCCACTTTATTACTATATGGTTTGGTCTTCCCCTGGAGACCACTGTGTATTTGTGCTACTTACCTGTTCTCCTTTTGAAATATTGTGTGTATTGTGTTTATATCTCTGGGTAGTAGATATTTCAATGTGTTAGTGAGTGTGTAAAATAAATATAACTATTTTCATAGCTACACTGCGTGGTTCTTTTTCATTTAACCTACACTGCATGATTAACAAAGGTAAAACCAAATGCTTAACACTCCTTTTGGACTAAGCCTGAAGGCTGAACTCCACAGCTACCACTTAGAGAGCTTTCTATGGTTGCCTAGGACCACTACAGTCACCATAAGGGTTGTCTAGATTAGTGCAAGGTGCTTCACTTAAATAAGTGTGCACCATATACTAAGCCAGCCTCCTACATTAGTGTGCAGCGGTTGGGATTTAAGCCTGCACTGTTTTACCAGCTAATCTGGATGTGGATTAAATGAAAAACCATCACTAGCATTAGGCACATATAAAATATTTTTGAAGACAAGTAAGTTCTACTGAATGTTTAGACTGGTTGTTAAGGGTCTCTGCACAACCCTTTCTCCAATCTTAGGAAGTTTAGTTTTCCCTAGGGTAGGTAGGTGCAACACCACACTACACCTAGACACCATATCTTTAGTTAACAAACCAAATAGGTCCCAACCCTCTAGATACAGTGGTCTTAAGTTCCAGGAACTAAAGACCCGGCGCACCTCTAGAAAGTTAAAGACAGGTGGTAACCCCACCACTAAGCACCTCTTAGAGTTGCTTATCCTAGATGACCTCCAGTATCCTGATAGGTCAGAAGAATAGGACAAAGTGGTGGTGATGCTCCAGAATATGGGTCAGGAGAGCTTGCCCTCAGTGACCTTAATTCTGAGCAGAACCAGTACTGACTGTTTACCAGCCTGAATAGTACTAATGGTACAGAGGGTGTACCTCCTCCTTTGTTCCTCCTGGAAGGGTGCAGAGAATGCAGGGGAGGCCTAGATCCGCCATTGTCCATTCCAAGGCTGCTATTAGTTCCAAAAGGACCTCCATCTCTACCAAGAAGAAAGACTCTTTAGAGAGGGAATACCATCTGATCAAACTTGAGAGAGTTAGACTCAAACTCAAGCAAGAACAGGGACCCTGAAAGTCCAGCGGGCTAGGAGAAGTTTGGGACTAGAGTCCCATGATGGCAACACTAGTGTACCTAGAGTCAGGGAATCCTCCTTTGATACTGGGAACCTGAGCAGGCTAGTCCCTCCTTACCAGGAGGGGGATGATATCCATAAATGGATAAATGGATCACTGATTTAGAGAGGTCCTATAAAGTTCAGAGGTCCCTCAATGGCAGTGGGCAGCTATCCTGTAGCCCTCCTTTGCTAACAAAGGTAGAGGCAAACTCCTCACTGTTAGAGAACAGTATGCTGACAATTACTCAGTCTTAAAGAGCGCCCTCATAGATGGGTTGGACTTAACTACTGAACAGTACAGAGTTCTGTTTAGGGATTCCCAGAAGGCACACACTCAAGACTGGGTTGATTTCATAGACAATGTTCTGGAAGGTTGGCTTCATGGAAGCAAGGCACAGTACTATGATGGATTGTACAATTTGTTGATGAGGGAGCACATCCTTAATAATTATCAGAATCAACAACTGCACCAGTACCTGGTGGACTATGATCTGACCTCTCCACAAGAATTGGGTAAGAAGGCAGACAAAGGAGTTGCCCAAGGGTTAAGCAGAAAAAGCATGGTGATGGAGGTGACCAAATGGATGCTAATTGTCATAAGGCGAACACCAAGGGAACTACTACCACTGTCACTAAGGCACCTGCTCCCCCTAGTTTGGAGCAAAAATCCTGCCCCTCTCTAGAACAGCTCAGGCAGGAAGCTGTTGCTGAGGAAACAGGTGATGTCAGTGGATCCCATAGGAACTTTTGGGAAGATGGGCTCTTGTTCTCAGAGCATGGAGACCCCAAGCCTGGTGCCACCAGGAGGTTGTTAATACGTCAGACTTTCAGGGGTTTCCTTCTGCCCCTGGCACATGACTTGCCCTTGCAGTACATCTTGGGCAAAGCAAGACTTGGGACAGGCTTGTCCCTCATTTTCACTGGCCCCATATATCTGAAGACACCAGGGAATGTTGTCGCCCCTGTGTCACTTGCCAACCCAGTGGGAGGTCAGGTGGCACTATAAAGGCCCCCTTAATTCCACTTCCAGTTGTTGGGGTCCCCTCTGACAGGGTAGGGATAGTCCCTCAAACCCTGCAACAGAATCTGGACATAGTTACATCCTAGTGGTGGTGGACCATGCCACTAGGTATCCAGAGGCTATTCCCCTTAGGACCACTACAGCTCCTGTGGTGGCTACGGCCCTTCTGGGAGTCTTTTCCAGAGTGGGTTTTCCCTAAGGAGGTTTTAACAGACAGAGGTACAAACTTCATGTCTATGTTTTTCACACCAATGTGTGAAGAGTGAGGAGTAAACTACAAGTTTACCACACCCTACCATCCACAGTGCAGTGGGCTTATTGAAAGGTTCAACAAGACCCTCAAGGGTATGATCATGAGGCTCCCAGAAAAGCTTAGGCGTAAATGGGATGTCTTATTACCCTGCCTTCTTTTTGCCTATAGAGAGGTTCCACAGAATGGGGTTGACTACAGCCCATGTGAACTTCTGTTTCGACATCCAGTTAGGGGTCCATTGTATCTGGTTAAGGAGGGCTGGTAGCAGCCTCTCAAACCTCCTAAACAGGATATTGTGGCTATGGATGAGTACATGAAGAAGGCCAGTAAAAACCTTGAGGCCAGCCAGGAGCTTCAGAAAGCTTGGCATGACCAAAAGGCTGTACTGACTGTTTACCAGCCAGGATAAAATGTGTGGATGTTGGAGCATGTGGCCCCAGCAGCTCTCCAGGACAAGTGGAGTGGCCCCCACACCCTTCTTGAGAAAAAAGGTGAGGTCACCTATTTTGTTGACCTGGGTACTCCTAGAAGTACCCACAGGGTACTTCATGTGAACAGCCTAAAACCTTGTGTTGACAGGGCTGACATGAGCTTGCTCATGGCCACTGATGAGGGACAGGAGGAAGAGAGTGACCCTCTCCCTGATCTCCTCTCTCAGGACCCTGTTGATGAGTCAGCTGATGGAGTAGCCTTGGCAGGCAGCCTCACTGAGCAGCAGCTAATTGAAGGAAGGTCCTCAATCAGTTTTCTCACATGTTTTCTCTGACTCCCAGTCAAACCACCTGGTGTACCCATGAGGTGGACACAGGTGACAGACTTCCTGTGAAGAATAAAATTCACAGACAGCCTGACCATGCCAGAGACTGCATCAGAACTGAGGTCTAAAAGATGCTGAGTCGGGGGTCATTGAACTTTTGGATAGCCCTTGAGCTAGGCCAGTAGTCCTGGAACTAAAACCTCACCCCAAAGATGTTAAGTGAGAGATGGGGTTTTGTGTGGATTACAGGGATCTCAATGCAGTCACTAGGACTGATTCCCATTCAATTCCAAGGGCAGGTGAGCTTATTGATACTCTGGCCTCAGCGAGCTATGTGAGTACATTTGACCTGACCGCTGGCTACTAGCAAATAAGACTCTCTGAGGATGCCAAGCCTAAAACATCATTTTCAGCCCCTAGTGGGCATTATTAG
This sequence comes from Lissotriton helveticus, assembly GCF_964261635.1. Classification (NCBI taxonomy): domain Eukaryota; kingdom Metazoa; phylum Chordata; class Amphibia; order Caudata; family Salamandridae; genus Lissotriton; species Lissotriton helveticus. Next base: position 283,449,101 of record NC_136057.1, on the reverse strand, counting down.
TTTATTGTGCTGCCTTTAGGTCTGAAAAATGCACCTGCCACATTTCAGAGGCTGGTGAACAAAGTCCTAATAGGTCTGAAAGCCTGTAGTGCAGAATCTCCAGATGATAGATATCTAGATGATATTGCTGTCTTCAGTTCCGCCTGGGAAGATCACCTTGCCCACCTCAGAAATGTTCTAGAGGCCCTGCAAAAGTCAGGCCTCACTATCAAGGCCATAAAGGGACAAATAGGGCAGAGTACGGCTGTATACTTGGGTCAGCTGGAAGGTGGAGGCCAAGTTCAACAATTGGAGAGCAAAATCCAGAACATCAAGGACTGGATTGCTCCAACTACCCAGACTCGGGTCAGAGCTTTCTTGGGCCAGAATGGGTACTACAGAAGGTTTACTAAGGGATAGGAGTCCATTGTGACTCCACTTAATGGTCTCACCTCCAAATGGATGCCTAAGAAAGTTCAGTGGACAGTTAGCTGTCAAAAGGCAGTTGATGACCTGAAGCAGGTAATGTGCACTGCTCCTATTCTGCAAAACCTTCATTGTCCAGACAGACATTTCTGATATAGGGGTAGGAGCTGTTTTGTCACAACTCAATGCAGAGGGCCAGGACCAACTAGTCCATACTAATATTATAAAGAGAGAGCCCAAACCTTTGAGGCGGGTAATCTCAGTAACCACAGCACCAATCACAACACCCAATACAGCGTTGGAAAGGGCAGTTGCAGCAGAAGGACATAGGCTATGCAGACGGCCACCATATACATTTTTTTAAAAATTGTTTTTATTAACTTTTCAAGAAACAGTTGTGTCCATCACAATCATACAGTGCAAGACATACAATTGTACGGTAGGACACCATATACATTTAAAAGGTAAAAGAACCGTGCCAGCAAAGTAGTCCCTTGTGGGCGTGTCTGCGTTGTGCTGTGGGCGTGGGCTGGGGGCGTGACTAACGCTGGGGGCGTGTGGTACGGCCATCACATCGTGGGCTGTGGGCGTGTGCTGGGGGCGTGACAAACGCTGGGGGCATGTGTCCGCCCTTCATGCCATGTGAGTCGTACATACAAGCGCCAATTACGTTGCTGCGCAGCATCAAGGGGCAAGCTGGGGGTGTGAGAAACGCTGGGGGCGTGTGTCCGGCCTTCAAGCCATCTGAACACTATTGCACCGCATCAAGGGGCACGCTGGGGGCATGTGCTACGTTCCGCCCTTCATGCCATGTGGGTCGTACATTAATCAGAAGATCGTCTGCTGTGGCCATGTGCTAGGGGCATGACAAACGTGTTCAGCTGGAGGCCTGGTAAGTAACATTACTGCAGCCTCTCCTGCGCACTGTTACTGAACTCTCTCATTCAACGAAATCAGACGCGCCTGCTACCATCAACCAGGGCTCTAGCCGGGCTCAGGCGGCGGATCAGTACACTAATTACACGCGCCTGATAACATCAACCAGGGCTGCAGCTGGGCCTCAAGCGGGGGAACACGCGCCTGCTAACATCAAACAGGCCTGCATCTGGGCCTCAAGCGGGGGAACACGCAAATGAGCGTGTCTGCTGGGACAATTACTGCATCCTCTCCTACTCGCTGTCACTGAACTCTCTCATTAAACGGTTTTACCCGCGGCTGATAACTCTCTCATTCAACGACATTACAAGCGCCTGCTAACATCAACCAGGGCTGTAGACGGGCTCAGGCGGCGGATCACTACACCAAATACAAGCGCCTGCTAACATCAACCAGGGCTGCAGCTGGCCCTTCTCTGTCCCTATTGTAATGAAACAAAAAATGTTGTCTACCGCAAGATTTTAAAATAAATTGCGCTTGCCAAATACACACATTACACACATTCTATTTCATACCCGGACAACGTCGGGACAGGCTGCTAGTAGCTTTTATAAGCAGAAGGGAGAAACGTTGGTCAGCTATTGAGAGGGAGGCCTTTGCTGGGGGTCTGGGCCTTGAAGAAGTTGAAGCCATACATGAAGCCATACATCTTTGGTGTTCACATCATTGTTCAGACAAGCCATAAGCCCCTATTATGGTTTAAACAGATGAAGGGGAAAATCCCAAACTGTTGAGGTGGTCCATTTACCTACAGGGGATGGACTTTTCAGTGGAAAATAGACCTGGGAGTAACCTTGCGAATGCAGATTGGCTCTGTAGATATTTACACTTAGAAAATAAAGACTCAGCTGGGCAAGGTTAGTCTCATCTCCTTTCATTTGGTGGGGTGGTTGTGTAGGAAAGTAGGATTTGCTTTCATGGTTACCCCCACTTTTTGCTTGTGCCATTCTGTTAATCAGGACCCCAGTCACTGTGCTCTCTCCCTAAATTAGACTATGGTAAGTACTTTGGTACCTTCCAAATTGGCTACTGGTTTACTCTTTTGAACCCACTCAAACTGTGACTAGAACCCTGCCCTTGCAGCCAGTGTAAGTTGGTGCTAGCACCACTCACAACAGATATAAGTTTCCTTATATCTGAGGTCACTGCACTTAGAATCAATAAATCACCTTTAAGGTAGGCCTTTCAATCCTGAAGGCAGGGTGCTTGATTATAAGTTTGAGGACGCCCTGCATGGACAGGACATCTCCTACAAACTCAGGAGTCGATTCTTCATGCTTTGTAAGTGCGGTCAGACATTTTATACATATGGTGGACATCAATTCAATTACGAGATTTCTAACTATATATTGGCTGCACTGAAACCTGTCATGTTTGGTATGAAACATGTTGGAATCCTACCCCAATACCGATTCCAGTGTTGTATGTAGGATCTCATATACTGGGGGACTCCTCTAGGGAGAACCCCTGTATTCCCGGTACTAGCCTTTCAGGGTCTAACAGCAAGTTAGTGCTGCTGCCGACCACAGACATGATTCTGCCCTTCCGCTGCTAAGCCAAGCTCGAGCAGGGGCAGGTAGAACAATAGGTTTTCTGTCACAGGAAGTTGTGACCACCTCCCAGGCAGGACTTTGTGTATTGGGCTAGGGTGGAGGGGGAACGTCCTTTACAACGGAACTTTTACAACAAAGTACCGTTACAACGCAGGTTTAACAACGAAAGTCATTACAACGACTTTCGCTGGAGGGCGCTCTAGGATGGGTAATAGTTTAATTTACTATCCAACACCTTTCCTACTATCCACGGAGACTGGAGTTGGAATAGTAAATTAAACTATTCACTATCCAGCGCCCCACAACCCAAGTCGTTGTAACGACTTGCGTTGTTAAACCTTGTAGTAAGGGTTCTTCATAAATAAGGAGCAAGAAGATCCAAACTGAAGTGAAGAAGACTTTATTGGAGCATCCACCTTCTTGATGATCAGCAGAGCAACTGTTCATAACTGATCATTCAAGATGTATCATAACAAGCCACATTTAAAGGTACACAGAGTAAGCAGAGAACATAGCACAAAATACATTCTAAAGGGAATGAACCAAATACATTCTAAAGAGAATGAACCATGAGAATTCCTGGAGGAATTCTCAGATGATAAAACATTCTAATATAAACACAATACTACACATCCCCTCCCTTTATAAACAAAAAGAGAAAGAACATATGCAATATTACTTAAACAAAATAAAATTATCAAACCTTCTCGGCACAAATTTCTGTCTTTTAGAACAACGTTGAACATTACCATCATGCAAAGAAGAATTAGTATCAATAGATGTATGATCAATAGTCTCAGAAGGTAAACTTTTTTCAGCAAGAATGGTATCACTTGAAAAATCAGGATCCATAGACATGCAGTTTCTAAAAATAGATGGATCAACCTTTGCAATTTTAGAAATATTCCACCAGGACCCATTATCCAGCAGAACAGAAGTTTTCCCAATTTTACAAATTTCAAAAATATCTGAAAATTTAGATTGACCTTTTTTTAACAAAAATAGGTAGTTTAATTTTAACTTTGTCACCAACACGTAATTTGGATTTAAACATTGAATGAACAGCATTATTAGAGACATCAAGATTTTGCTTAGCCTTTTTATAAATGGTACTCATATCATCTCTTGATTTGGTCTTTTCAATCCAAGCCATAGAAATTTCTTTTTGAGGACTTCTGCCTTTAAACAGAAGAAAAGGCGAAAATTTTGTAGAACAATGTAGAGTACAAAGATAAGACCAAACCAAATCTGCCACATGATTTTTAACATCAACATGAGATTTAATAGCTAACTATATACCCTCAACCAAAAGTCTATTAAACCTTTCTACAAGACCATTCATGTTGGGTGAATATAAAGCAGTCTTGCAATGCTTAATGTTATTCTTTTTAAGAAAAACATCAAATAAATGTGACGTAAACTGAGTTCCATTATCAGAAACTAAAGTGAATGGTAACCCCTCTCTTTTAAATATTTCCTTCAAGAATTTTATTACAGAAATGGTATCAATTTGTGTAGACCATTTATATTCTACCCATTTTGAAAAGTAATCAATAACCACAAAAATATACACTTTTTGTGCTTGAATACCCTCATATGGACCTAAAATATCAATTGCAATTTTATTCCATGGAGTATTAGGAGTCTGTACTTTCACAACATTTGAATGTAAGGGTTTCAAAACTTTATCAGAATTAGCAGATAACGAACATTTTTTGATGAACTGAACAATTTGATCATCCATATAAGGCCACCAAAAAATGTCTCTAATCTTTTTAATAGTACTTGACTGTCCTAAATGACCAAGATGAGCAATAGAAATAATCTTTTGTCTAATAGAAATCGGTGGTACAAAACAATCACCCTTCAACACCAAATCTCCATTACAAGTCAAATCATCCTTAACTTTCCAAAACACAGCAAGGTCTTTTGAAAGATATTTCTCAGCTGGCCAACAATCCAACAAATACTCACAGACTAACTTAAGTTGATCATCCGAATCCATAGCTTTGGACCATTCATCCTTCGTAACTAAATCTGACATGGAAAGAACAACATCATCAATAGATGCTACCACACATTCATCAAAACTTTCTGAATGATTAAGAAGACTGACACTTGGTAACAATCTTGAAAAACAATCTGCTCTGGTATTTTCTGAACCAGGAATGTAAACAATGTCAAAATTATACTCATATAATTTTGCCAAAATACGGACCAACCTAGAAGATGCCTTACCAACACCATTGGTAGATAACAAATTAATTAAAGGTTTATGATCAGTCCTAATCTTAAAAGACTTTCCCCATAAGTAAGTCTTAAAATGCTCAACAGCCCATAATCACCCTAAAGCTTCTCTTTCAATGGTAGAGTATTTCACCTCAGCTACTGACAATGGTCTGGATGCAAAAGCAATAGTAAACTCTTTATCATTCTTTACTTGACTCAAAACTGTGCCAAGTCCAGTAGCACTCGCATCCACTGTGATCACACTCAAAGCATTAGAAGAAAAAGGAGACAGAGGTTTACAATCAACTATGGCAGATTTAATCTTAGAAACCAACGTAGAATGTTCATCAGTCCAAACATATTTACATCCCTTTTTAAGAAGTAACCTCAATGGTAATACAATATCTGAAAAGTTAAGAACAAACCTCGAATAATATTCACACAAACCCAAAAATGATTTTAATTGATCCTTATCTTTAGGTTCAGCCATGTTTTTGATGGAAGCAAGTAGGTCGTTCTTAGGAAAAATACCTTGCGAATTTATCAAATGTCCCAGATATTCAACTTCTGATACAAAAAACTTACACTTATCCAAACGAATAGTCATACCTCTTTCATTCAAAATAGACAATACTTTGTCAAGAATGTCTTTGTGTTGTTCAAGCGAATCAGAAAACACCAAGATATCATCAAGAAAAGCCATGACATTACTAATGTCCTTAAATAAAGAATTCATCAATTTCTGAAATACAGAGGCTGCAGACGAAAGCCCAAATGGCATCCTAATATACCTAAATGTGCCATCAGGAGTAATAAAAGAGGTTATGTTTTGTGAATCTGCTGTAAGTTCTACCTGATGGTAAGCGGATTTTAAATCTTTACTGCTAAGAAATTTTGCCCCATCTAATTTTGTCAATAAATCTTGTATTTTGGGCAACGGATAACATTCCGTAACAATCTGTTTGTTTACAGACCTCAAATCCGTGCACATTCTAATCTCGCCATTTTTTTTTTAACTACAACTATGGGAGAAACCCATTCGGAGGCATCTACAGGTTCAATTACACCTTCCTTACATAGTTTCTTAATCATTTCAGACAACTCACCTCTGACAGATAAAGGAACATTCCTTAACTTATGTTTAGAGGGTACAGCATTTTTTTAAGTACAATTTTGTGTGAAAATCCTTTAACCTTACCCAATTCTTTTTTTAAAATACCGGAATGTTTGGAGATAATATCTGACATAGGAGTTGAATTTTCAATAGTATTCACATGCAAATCTTCAAAGAAACAAACTTGACTCTTAGCATTTGGACACAAAGTAATATCAAATTTCCTTTGATGCTTCCAACCAAGAACCTGTAAGCCATCTACTGCAACATAAACGTTTCCACAAATAGTTTTGTGTCTAAAAATAATATCAGAAACAAAATAACCCAACATTTGAATTTCCTTTCCACCTAACCCAAAAACACGAATGTCATTTGGAAGTAAAGATTTGTTGTCCCAAGACTTATAAAAGAAGGAATCTGAAATAATTGTATAAGGAGACCCAGAGTCTGCCATAACCTCAATATCCCTCCCTTCTACTGAGATGGTACATAAAGGAGGAATATAAGGTTCAGAATCAACATCACAGTCATTGGTAATAACTTGTCCCAAAGTATGAATTTCAGTGACAGCAAGAATCTCATTATCACAAAAGATTTCTGAAGGTATTTCTTCTTGATCTTCACATTCAGAAATCACAGCAATTCTCTTATTAGATAAACAATATGTCCCAAAGTGACCAATTTTTTTACACTTAAAACATTCTTTACCTCTAGCTGGACACTGTTTAAATTGGAAATTATGTGTTTTCGAACCACACCGATTGCAAAAAATTTTCCTAGCATTAATAAATGATTTCACATTACCTTGAGTATAAGATTCTTTAAACGCAGTTTTGCCCTTGGAAGCAAATTGAGTTTTTGAATCTTTCACATTAACAGCAGCAATACCTGTAGTGATCTTATCAACATTGATAGTGTTAAAAGAAGTAATGGACCGTTCTACACTTTTAGCAATTCTTATTGTTTCCTCTAAAGTTGGATTGCGTTGTCTTAATAATTGCTCTTGAATCTTTTTATTTGAACAACGAATGATAAGTTGATCCCTAGTATACTTATCAACTTGATCTCCAAATTCACAATCAGCAGCTAACACTCTAAGACATTCAACATAAGTATCAACAGGCTCATTAAGTAATTGATGTCTGGTATAAAAATGATATCTTTCCATAACTATATGAGGTTGTTCAATAAATCTCTTTTTAAGTCTATCAATGGCTTCTGTAAAACAATCATAATCCCCACTGTCCATACCTGTAGGAGTAGAAGATACAGGTAAATGAATAAATACATCCTCAGCATGAGCCCCTAAAGTATTTAATAAAATGGCTAATTTCCTAGAAGCAGTAAAATTTGCTCCATCAATAATGGTCAAACATTCTATACCATTTTTCCCATTTCGTACTAGGCTGATTGGGACCTGAATAAAAAGGAGGAGGTGGTGTACCACACACAGTACTCATAATGCGAGTTACAACTGTACAGCAAAATAAAGAAATAAGAATAATGATGAATCCCAATGAAGACAAAATGCAATATTACCTTAAGTTAATCTCTTCTAAAAAAAATATGAAGTAAAACATTTGAAGAAACAACACAAACGTTCGTTAAAACCTTCGTGAAGTTGCCAAGCAACCAATTGATTAAACAAAATGGCCGCCAAAACGTGATGACATCACCACGTAACGGAGAATGTTACAGGTAAGGTGTGTGCATCACCGAGACACGCCAGGAACACTTGAAAGGACAACGCGCTGCTTGACGATACAGATTCCAGACAATGAAGATTCTAGACGATGCAGATTCCAGAATCGTGTCAAGTGAAGAGAACGCGGTAAGTTTCTTTTCTTTTTAAATATACACAGACACGGACTGTGACATTAAGTTCAAGTAGAAACTCACAAGTCAAATACGTTCTTCAACAAGATCCAATCAACGCCCAAAACGCCATAAAGTGAGAACATCGCAGTTAAATCAGTGAAGATAGAGTGTTTCTTTGTTTCCTGAAATCGGGTGCGAGGCAATGCTCTTGGAGCGCCTTCCGGAGAGTGTTCCTTTGTTTTCTGAAATCAGGTGCAAGGCAGCGCTCGTTTTGTTTTCTTAATTTCAGGTAAACATCAAAACTTCCAACGAATACTCTTCTTCTGAAGATAGTCGCTTTGTAACTTCCATAAAAGTTCAATAAATATTCCAATATTACTCGCAATCAAGTATACACTTGAACAATCCTTTGATGGATTAATTAATTGAGTGCACCGCAAGGAAGTTTATGATCCATAAATTAAATCCATTATCCTAGACTTAAAAAATGGATAAAAATACAAGAAACTTCCAAAATACAGATCTGTAGATGCTCCAATATGTTAAAAATAATCCCAAACGGCGCCAATATGTAGTAAGGGTTCTTCATAAATAAGGAGCAAGAAGATCCAAACTGAAGTGAAGAAGACTTTATTGGAGCATCCACCTTCTTGATGATCAGCAGAGCAACTGTTCATAACTGATCATTCAAGATGTATCATAACAAGCCACATTTAAAGGTACACAGAGTAAGCAGAGAACATAGCACAGAATACATTCTAAAGGGAATGAACCAAATACATTCTAAAGAGAATGAACCATGAGAATTCCTGGAGGAATTCTCAGATGATAAAACATTCTAATATAAACACAATACTACAAACCTGCATCGTAATGGTACGCGTTGTAACGGTACGCGTTGTACCGTCATACATCCGGGTGGAGGCACTTGCCAACGCCACCAGACTACTTTGAAGGGCACATTTGGTGCCCTCCTTGCATACTCAAGTTAAAAGGAGTTCAGGGAGTCATTGGTTCCTGCTCTGGCGTGAAACTAGACAAAGGACATGGTAGTGTCCTCCCCTCTGTCCAGCCCCTCCTCTGGGAGGGACCCTTGACTCTTCCCAACCTTTTGAGTACTTAAGGGCTTACCTGTGGGTGGCTCTTCAGATTTGTCATCGGACAAGATTCAGATCCAAAACCACTTCTACTTCTAACGTCTGGGCACTTTGGACTTCGTTGGACTTCGATTTGAGAGCCAAGACAGCATCTGGGAAGACTCCTGCTGCTCCTGGTCTCGTCGTCCTGCCAGTCTTCTGTACCGTCTGTGCCTGTGCTTCATCCAGGTTATTCTCCAGGCACTGCAACTAAGCTGACCGGTCTGTGCTCCTGACATCCTCCAGACTTTGAAAGGTCCAGCAATGCAGGTGGTGGTTCTCCAACTCTCTCAAGGCCTCATCGAGTTTGAGGTCAGTATCCCTCGTCAGAACACTGGAACACCACCTCTGTGCACTGTGTCGACTTGCCATTGCCAAAGCTTGTTGACTCTCTTCTCCAGAGATCTTCAGGCTCCAAGAAGCTTTAGCCTCCAGCATCTCTTCCTGCCAAGATATTAGTCCTCCCCACACCCTTTGCACCATGGGCCTGCATCTTTGGTGAGCTGCTAGAGGTCCTCTTGCAACTCCTGTGCCTTCAGCCTGTGGGTTCTCTTGAGGGTCTTCTTTGGCTTCAGTGGGCTCCCCTGCTTGCTCAGGGCCTGCTCTGACTCTCCTGTACTTGGTGAGTCCCCTGGAACTTGCTGGTCCTGACAGTGCACCTTCTTCGTTTTTTACATCTGTTGCAGCTGCCAAAGCTTGTTGGTGCTGCTGCCGGACACCGGCCCCCTGGTTCTCGACTTCCAATGTGGGAAAGCTCGTGAACGGCTCCTGATCTTCCACAGTGTGGCCTGATCCTCACACCTACAGCGACAAGGTCACTATCAACTCTCTTGCATCTTCCGTCATTGGTGGTCATTGGTCTTCCGTGCCTCCTGGACACTCCCAAGTGGCATAGACTCTGTCCCCTCAGCTTGCAGGTACTTCTCTTCAAGAATCTACCCTTGAATTTCACTGACATCTTTCACCTTCTTCGCTAGCAGCTTCTTCACTAAAGTCCTCAATTGTGGTCTACGGCGGTTTCCAACCTCACTTCACACCTATGCACCCGGCTTCCCTGGTGTAGGTATCCTGATTCCTGGGGTATCCACAAGTGGGGTGACTCTCCAACCTTCCATCTTCCATGGGGTTTCTTCAGGGTCCTCTGGGAGGGGTCATTCTTCTTGAAAACTACAACTGTATCTTTCCCATTGACTTGCATTAAGTATGTGACTGTGTTTCTACTCTGCACACAGCCACTGTGGGGTTCCTGGGTACTTACCTTGGGTGGTTATTTGGGTCCCCAGCTCTTCTAAGTCTTCTGGGTTAAGTCTTGTCTTCGGTTGCAGTTCGCATTCCACTTTATTAGTATATGGTTTGGTCTCCCCCTGGAGACCACTGTGTATTTGTGCTACTTACCTGTTCTAATTTTGAAATATTGTGTGTATTGTGTTTACATCTCCGCGTAGGAAATATGCCAATGTGTTAGTGAGTGTGTATAATAAATATAACTATTTTAATAACTACACTGTGTGGTTCTGTTTTGTTTAACCTACACTACATGATTAGTACTGGTGTAACAAGCTGCTAGACTAAGCCTGAAGGCTGCTCTACACCTCTACCACTTAGAGAGCATTCTTTAGTTGTCTAAGACTACTAAAATCATCATAAGGGTTGTCTGGAATAGTGCAAGATGCTTCACTTAATTAAGTGTGCACCATATACTAAGCCAGCCTCCTACAGAGGCTTTGAGGGCTTCTGGGGCTAGTGTCACCATTGTGACCCAGTAACTGGTTCCCTCAGATTAGTACCAGATTGGAAGGACCTATCCAGTGCAAGCAATGTCGCCACAGTCCATCCTATGGCCATGGTAACTTTGGACTGGGGGAGGAGTAGTTGGACAAAAATAAGTAGTTGTATCCCCAACTGTCCCTTTTGCTTGTCTGCTTGACAATGATTTGGAACTTTCCCTTGGGGGGGGTGTGTTACAACCAGATACATCGATGTCACTCCTGCAGTAGAAGTGATGTGTTGATTTCACACACGTGTTGATGACGATGTATTGATTTCCGAAGATGAGGATCGGAGCCTTGATGCGTTGATTCCAAATGATTCGCTGGGTTTCTTCATGCCTGTCAAAGGGATGTGTCAATTTTTCTTCACTGGTGGCGGTGATGCAGTGCTGTCAGTGCTGCGTCAATGTTATACGCCAGGTTTCTCCACTCTTGTCAAAGGGATGCAAGGAGCGTCCTTCTTTGGTGGAGGTGATGCGTCAGTCGATGCAGTGGTTTCAGTGATGCTGCTCAGGCCCCAAATGTGATGCACCAGTTCTGCTCTCGCAACAGGATCAATGTGCTGTGTGCCGCTTCCAGCAGGCAGGAGATTTGTCGATATCACTGGTGCACCAGTGAATCAGGCACAGGAGCAGGGGTAGACTTTGATTTCCCTAAGTCTCAATATTTGGATGCAAGACAGAGTCCAGCTCTCCCTCAGCAGGACCGTAGAACAGCAGGCAGCAAGAGAGTACAAGAGAAAAGTAGTCCTTCCAGGACAGCAGTCCCACAGAGTACCAGGCCTTGATGCAGCACAGCAGTTCCTCTGACAGAGTTCAGAAACAGTTCCATGAGTGTTGCAGGAGAGTAGGGTCTGCTTCCTATGGTCACCCCCACTTTTTGCTGCGATTTTCTGTTTTTTCGACTCTAGTGTGGCTGTGGGCCTGCTAACCAGATCCACAGCCCAGCTGTTCTCTCTCTAAATTGATAGCATGTACTTTAGGTACATACCTGATTGGGTATTGGTTCACCTTTGTGAGCCCATGTATAGTGTACCATAGGTACCCAGGGCATAGGTGCATCCAATGCCTACCAGGGGCTGCAGCATGTATTATGCCACCCCTGGCTGGCCATCCAAACTGACACCACCGGCTGATCTCTCAGCTTGGGTAAGGTGGTGTAATCACCCCTTACTTAGATATAGTATACCTATATCTACCCATATATATAGACACATATGCACCTATAAGTCACTCCTATCGTAGGCCTCGACAATCCTGGAGGCAGAGTGCTTGGTTTTATGTGAGAGGGTGCCCTAGCATGAACTGAGCCCCTCTGCAGCATTCGTAACCATCTCCTTATAGCCGTTCTATGATATAGCCATACCATATACTCTTAAGTGCATTATAATCCTAGCGGTTAATGCTAACTTTGGATTGGCTTTATCAAAACATGTCATGTAAGGTGTCAAACACTTTGGAATACTACCCCCCTCCCCCCACCAGTTCTGGTGGCGGGGTAGAATTCCACCCTTCTAGAGGGAGAAGACAATGTAGTTACTGCTTTACCCGGTTAAAGTTAAACAGAGCCCCAGCATCACAAAATGGATGCTCCTGCCACAGACACAAGTCTGACCTCCTGCTGCTGGATGAAACTCCGGCAGGGGAGGCCTGGACAATAGGTTTCCTGTCCAGGGACGTGGCAGCACCTCCCCAGACAGGCAGACGTGTACTGGGACAGGGAGGGCTGCATCAGCAGATGCTTTTTGAGACACTGCCTGGGGCACACTAGGTGCTCCATGCATAGCCCGGTTCAAACCAGTTGCTGGGGCACTCCAGCCCCGCTTTGGCGTGAAACTGGACAAAGGGAAAGGGGTATAACCACCACCATCCCAGATCCACCCATAGGAGGGACCTAGCAGGTAACCCAGCCTCTCAACTCAGTATAAGTATAGGAGCTGTGTCCCCAGGACTTTAGATTATCCTGGAATGAAACTTTGATACAGAACTCTTGGACCTTCGACGTTCTATTCTGACTAGAAGACTGAAGACATCTCCCTTGTGGTCAAGGAGTGACCACCCTGTGCAAACAGGCACCACCAGTAACTTGCCAGTTTGCTTTGTTGACACTCCCGCCGGAACTCGAAGACTTAGTGACACAAAAACTGGACTTCCAAACTTTTCTGACTCCGATCCACATCCACATCCACATCCACAGCAAAGCTGAGACCTGTGGCGGACACGAGAGACGTGGGACCGGACACCCTGGACATCCTGCATTTTGCTAACTGCATCGACTCCTGAAGTAACTCACAGTTGTGCATTTAGGTACGACCAGCCCCAGACCCAAGCATCATCTGCACCAAAGCTCAGCCCTCCACACTCCACGAGTGCTGCGTGGGGCCCGCTCTTGCATTTCAGCTTGATGTGTCTTCCCGGTTTCTAGCCCGTTGGCTAGTGATCCCCCTGAAGACAATCCTTTGAAACCAAACTGCTTTCCTGGTTTCTCCAGGCTTGCTCCAGCTTCCCTGCAAAAGAAAAGCTCCTCAGACCTTGCTGGTTTGACCCGTAGCCCATCTTCACTTCCTGCGTGGATTGCGTTTGCCAAGGCTTGTTGGGTCCAATCCGGATACCAACACCACAGTCAACTAGATCCTTTGTGGGGCAGCTCGAATCCAGCTCCTGGTTGTCGTCGACACCTCCTGGTCCTCGTGGCTGCAGCGACAAGCTTCACATCTTCACCTGAGATCATCGCGACATCGCCTGGTTCCCTCCTGGTACCTTCCTGGTCACTGGCTAGTGACCCAGACTCTGTCCCCTCTGCTTTCAGGTTCTTCACATCTTCGATTCACCCTTGGATCCACCCGGACACTTTTCCTCTGGTCGCCTGCAGCACTTCTTTGCAGATCTCCATAGAAAACGGCGACGAAACCCGACACCAAAAGGCACCTATGCACCGGCTTCCCTGGGTGAGGTAACACGAGTACTCCAGTGCTCCCGTGGGTCTTGACTCTCGAAGTGACCTAGTCTAAAGGGGTTTTGTCATAGTCCATCCGCAAGTGCCCTTAAACAGTAACTTTGTAACTTTTACGTTTTCCATTATAAGTCAATGGTAACTCGTGACTGTGTTTAGACACTGCATGCATCTCCCGTTGGCCTCCTACTTCCTAACCTTTGGGTGTTTAGTGTAGCCCCAGCGATTCCCCAGGCCCTAGGCCTACTCACTGTTTCAGACGTGGTTCTTATATCACTTTCTTAGTATATGGTTTGTGAGGCCCCTAGGGCAAAAGTGTATTTGTGCAACTTATCGTATGCTAATTGAGTAACTTGTGATGTACTTTTACCTCTGACCTCATAAAGAGTGCAGAGGGGTTGTGTTAGAAATAAATACATATATATTTGATATATACCTTGTGTGGTGTCCTTTCATTTGGTACTCAAGGGATTATAATTGGTAAAACAGCTTGCTTCACATGCTCTCTGAAGTCTTAGCCTATGACTGCTGGTCCATGCTACCACTAGGATAGCTTGTCTATAAGGTTGACTTTACAACCACCATCAATAAGGGTCATTTAGACTGGTGCAAGGTGCCCACTAGAATAGTGGACATCATATGCCAGGCTAACTTCTCACAAGTGTCTAATATGAGGGGGTCAGAGACCCAGTTCTTATACCCAGTTGTACCATTGAAGTGGGGGTGACTTCACAGAAGAGTCATTGAAATGCATAGAATTTCTTTCTTCCCAGTCCTGGCTCCAGACTTTCTGTAGGGAGTAATCAGCCCTTTGTGTGGGAACAGGGCACAACCTATTGAGGTGCAAGTGTCAGCTGTTCCCTCCCTTCCTGCCCAGAAAGGGCCATAACAATGCAGATGAGTACTCGGACTCCCAACAACTAACACCAATGTTACCATGTTTAGGGGAGAAGCATATGTACTTTTGCACGGGTCAGCAGTTGTAAACTGCTCAGAGTTCTAAGGCCAACAAAAAGAATAAGCAAAAAGAGAAGGTGAAAGGCAAAACATTTGGAGGAAGACCACCCTAAAGATGTCAAGTCTAAAATATACCAAATCTGTTTTATAGCGAGGAATGAATATTGCAATTTCCAATATATGTCTTGAGAGTTATGATAATAGTTGATGTTACCTACATAGGGACTATCAGTCATTGGGAAGTACAATGCCTAACATATTCTGCTTTTGGAGAACCTTTTTTTAGGTGTATGTGTACAAGTGCAAGAGCAAAATGCAGTCACTTAAAGTGAAGGCATCTACCTGATAGACTGGGCTGGTCTGCTGATCTATACGTTCTGCTGGGTGGGAGGGAGTATAATTTTAATAATAGATCAACAGAACAATGGTGAAAGAGTGTTAATTGGGAGCCCATTTGTATGTGTGTATTTTATGTATGATATTTTTGGAAAACATGAGGCTGGCAAAACAGCTACAGCTGTCTTTAGGCGAGACCTACAAAGGGCCAGTTTTAGTGGAAAAATGTGATGTGTCCATGTTATATTATAGGCCTTTTCCTGTCTTGGGCACTAGGTATACCCACACATGCAAAGTACCATTGGTATTTGGAGACTTAAGGAATGCTATGTGACAGGAAGTTTGTGGCCCTCCGCAAGATTCTAGAACTTTACATCATAGAAATGTGAGAACAGTGTGTTATTTAGACATAGTTTAATGGTTGCAGAGGATTCTGAGTAACAAAATCTAATGAGAGCCACACACGTCAACCCACCCTGGAATGCCCTAGGTGTCTAATTTAAAACAAATGTACAGGTTTGTTAGGTTTCCCTAGGCTGCCAGCTGAACTAGATGCCAAATCCACAGTTACTGACATTGCAATTAAAGGGCCTGTTTTCAAAGGTTTAATGTGATGTGCACATGTTGTGTTTTGGCTCTATTCCTGTCACGTCCACTAGAACGACCCACACAAGTGAGTTACCATTTATATCGGAAGCCATGTGGAAATATAAAATAGTGGAACATGTTTTATTACCAATTGGATTTTTCTGCATTTGTGCCTTCCCAACGTAAACCAGTGAGTAAGAAAGAAGACATTTTGAAACATGCACCCTGAATCAAATGCTTGCGTGGGTAGCCACAAATTCAGAGATGTGCAAATATATACTGATCCTAAACACTCTATCTAGTGTCCTTTTCAGCAATACATAGGTTTCTTTAATACTCATTTTCAGTGTACATATTTCACCATAAGAATTGTTCTATACTTGGTACATAATAAAAAAAATTGGAAGGTGCAGCTCAGTTGTTCGCTCTAGGTACATCGGGTTCTTGGACAAGCTGCAAACCCTATGTATCCCAGCAAACAGAAGGCTTTAGCAGACATAATGGGTATATTGCTTTTGTAAACAAAAAGTTGCAGATGAAAACATTGTCACAAATAGACTTTGTTTTCAACGCATTTTCGATATTTCTTTTTTTCAAAAGTTAGTTTCTTTGGGAAAACCTCAAGGGATCTACACATATGACCCCTTGCTGAATTCTGAATTATGTCTACTTTTTCAAACTTATAGCTTTCCAGGATCACCCATGGGTTTCACACCAGTTTCCACTACAAACTGGAAATAGGCTGAAAGCACACAAAATAGGATCAAGCATTTGCAATGCAATAGGGCTCGCATTTGCGAGAGTTTGAGCTAGTGGCATTGTAAATGAGAATGCCTTTTATTTATGCGTTTGAAAACCTGCAAGCTGTGCCTAAACAACACTTTGTACTTATAGTCCTTGCTTATGAGAAGCAAGGCTGCCAGTCTCCTTTGTGTGGGGACAGGGCAAAACCTATTGAGGTGCAAGTGTCATCTGTTCCCTCCCTTCCTGCCCAGAAAGGGCCATAACAAAGCAGATGAGTACTCGGAATCCCAACAACTAACACCAATGTTACCATGTTTAGGGGAGAAGAATATGTACTTTTGCACTGGTCAGCAGTTGTAAACTGCTCAGAGTCCTAAGGCCAACAAAAAGAATAAGCAAAAAGAGAAGGTGAAAGGCAAAACATTTGGAAGAAGACCACCCTAAAGATGTCAAGTCTAAAATATACCAAATCTGTTTTATAGCGAGGAATGAATATTGTAATTTCCAATAAATGTCTTGAGAGTTATGATAATAGTTGATGTTACCTACATAGGGACTATGAGTCATTGGGAAGTACAATGCCTAACATATTCTGCTTTTGGAGAACCTTTTTTAGGTGTATGTGTACAAGTGCAAGAGCAAAAGGCAGTCATCTCAAAGTGAAGGCATCTACCGGATAGACTGGGCTGGTCTGTTGATCTATACGTTCTGCTGGGGCGGGAGGGAGTATAATTTTAATAATAGGTCAACAGAACAATGGTGAAAGAGTGTTAATTGGGAGCCGCTTTGTATGTGTGTATTTTATGTATGATATTTTTGGAAAAAATGAGGCTGGCAAAATAGCTAAAGCTGTCTTTAGGCGAGACCTACAAAGGGCCAGTTTTAGTGGAAAAATGTGATGTGTCCATGTTGTATTTTAGGCCCTTTCCTGTCTTGGGCACTAGGTATACCCACACAAGCAAAGTACCATTGGTATTTGGAGACTTAGGGAATGCTATGTGACAGGAAGTTTGTGGCCCTCCGCAAGATTCTAGAACTTTACATCATAGAAATGTGAGAACAGTGTGTTTTTTAGACAAAGTTTAATGGTTGCAGAGGATTCTGAGTAACAAAAGCTGATGAGAGCCACACAAGTCAACCCACCCTGGAATGCCCTAGGTGTCTAATTTAAAACAAATGTAAAGGTTTGTTAGGTTTCCCTAGGCTGCCAGCTGAACTAGACCCCAAATCCACAGTTACTGACATTGCAATTAAAGGGCCTGTTTTCAAAGGTATAATGTGATGTGCACCTGTTGTGTTTTGGCTCTTTTCCTGTCACGTCCACCAGGACGACCCACACAAGTGAGTTACCATTTGTATCGGAAGCCTTGTGGAAATATAAAATAGTGGAACATGTTTTATTACCAATTGGATTTTTCTGCATTTGTGCCTTCCCAACGTAAACCAGTGAGTAAGAAAGAAGACATTTTGAAACATGCACCCTGAATCAAATGCTTGCGTGGGTAGCCACAAATCCAGAGATTTGCAAATAAATACTGTTCCTAAACACTCTATCTAGTGTCCTTTTCAGCAATACATAGGTTTCTTTAATACTCATTTTCAGTCTACATATTTCACCATAAGAATTGTTCTATACTTGGTACATAATGAAAAACCATTGGAAGGTGCAGCTCAGTTGTTCGCTCTAGGTACATCGGGTTCTTGGACAAGCTGCAAACCCTATGTATCCCACCAAACAGAAGGCTTTAGCAGACATAATGGTATATTGCTTTTGTAAACAAAAAGTTGCAGATGAAAACATTGTCACAAATAGACTTTGTTTCCAACGCATTGTCAATATTTCTTTTTTTCAAAAGTTAGTTTCTTTGGGAAAACCTCAAGGGATCTACGCATATGACCCCTTGCTGAATTCTGAATTATGTCTACTTTTTCAAACTTATAGCTTTCCAGGATCACCCATGGGTTTCACACCAGTTTCCACTACAAACTGGAAATAGGCTGAAAGCACACAAAATAGGATCAAGCATTTGCAATGCAATAGGGCTCGCATTTGCGAGAGTTTGAGCTATTGGCATTGTAAATGAGAATGCCTTTTATTTATGCACTTGAAAACCTGCAAGCTGTGCCTAAACAAACACTTTGTACTTATAGTCCTTGCTTATGAGAAGCAAGGCTGCCAGTCTCCTTTACTGCAAGCCTTGCTTCTCGTAAGCAAGGACTATACATACAAGGTGCGTGGTTATGCACCGCTTGCAGGTTTTCTAAACAAATGAATAAAAGGCATTGTCATTTACAATGCCAATAGCTCCAACTCTCGCAAATGTGAGACCTATTGCATTGCAAATGCTTGTTAAATTCAGCCATGTCTGAGACCCGGCAGGACCCGCTTCACTTAACTCCCAAGTAGTAGTCAAGGGTCCACAAGGGGCAGCAACTGGCCAGGAAACTGCTGCGTCCTGGAGATGAAAGCTAGCAAGAAGTAACCGCCCAGATCCACATCACAGGTATTGCAAACAACAGAGACTTCAAGTTGTCCGATTTTAGGCACTAGATATACAGTCATTTGTTTATGCCTGTGCTTGTCTGACTTGTCCTTTTGCATATGCAGAACTATAAAGTGCCAAAATGGCAAATTGAGCAAAAAAGGCCAAGACTGGTTTCATGTCTCTAACATGGCATTGGGCAATTTAGAGTCTCTGAAAATAAGCCAGATTACAAGATAATGAGGCAAGCTGGACAGATGAAATAATGAATAAATGGATGAATGAATGAATGGTAACACTGTTAGAGTGTGGCACTACACAGGTGTGTCCGGACACTGGAGTTATAATAGCCTGCAGAGGGAGAAGGAAGGAGCCGAAGATGATTAGTGGTTGAACATCAAAGGGACAAAGAGAGAACATATAGGAATTCATGTTGATTCTCTAATCACCAGGCTTTCGAGACTTTTTGAAATACATCGGATAGGGTCTCTGTTCATTGATGTTACCAAAGGCGCGGAGATACTCCTCAGGGAGTCGAGTTCCTAGCGCGGTATAAGTCAGTAAATAAATAAATAAATATATAAATGTGCTGGTCAAAGTGTTTTTCCCAAGTGCCTCTGGATCTTGAGTCCAGGTCTAATTTTACTGCACTCGAGACATCCCTGTGAGAAGTTCCTCGAGCACAGTGGTGCCCATAGCCGGCTTGGCCCTTTGACAGGTAAAATACTTCTGTTGAGGCTATTGCATGCTTGTCACACTTCAGTAAATGCCAGTGCGATGACAGGTTCTAACCACCTGGGCTGGAACAATTCTCGAAGTCGGGGGACTGATCAATGACATCACCCGTCTTAAGTGTATAAGTGTATGGCTGTACCCATGGCTTTAAGTGGGATGAAAAAACTGGGGGGGGGGGGGGTCTCTCAAAGAGGCGTGGCCAATGTAATTGAGGGCGTGGCTTAAAAACATGTACGCTACAAATCTGTGCTTAGCACAGTGTGCCTCCCAACTTGTATTTTGCTGTTTCTGTCACTTCTATCATATATCTAGATGCAATAACATCATACCTACAACAAGTAAGGGTGGTTGGCTATGTCAATGATTGTTAGTTGCATAAGATAAATAAGCAGCAACTATTACATGTATATAATATTGAAAGAGCTTCCACTTAAAGCCCTGGTGAACACGACAATGTTGCTGTGCCTAAGTTTCAAAAAGAGAAGGGAAATCCAGAGAGAAAATTTCTCTCTTTAAAGGATTTCCCTTCCCCTACAGAGCTCACCTGCCATGACCTCATGCCGTAACTTCTCCACTAGTGAGAAATGAGCAGTGTGAGCATACGCACATCAACATCTCTGCAGTCCAGAAACAAATGGACCGCCTGTGCCGGGCACAAAACAGAGCCCGATACTTGAGACCCATTTCGAGGCCCCCTTTTAAAAAACTGCCGGTGCTCGGCATCGGTGAGACCCGGCCTACTTAAAGCCCTGGCTGTACCTGCCACACTGCTGGTATATTTTGAGCTAAAGTTGGCACATGTCTGTGACTGTGTTACAAAACCTCTGGAATACTGACCTTCCCCTTTCAGCTGTACCACAGCAAGTGTGTCATTCCTTAAAACGACAAAATGTCTTAAACATGCAATCATACAACATGTTGTAAGAGAATCAGTAACACTGAACAGGGCTTCCTGTCATGACACGTTTGGACTAAAATATGCAGTAAATGATTTAAGACTAATACAAATAGAGGCCTCTTTATTCTTAATTCTGATCTAAACTCCTTAAAATATATAAGTCGGTGTCACCCCCACACACACACCCATACCACCAGTGGCACTGACAACCCGGAGCAGGTGGACCTGAGAGCCTGTCTGTTCCCTCTCTTGTGCCAGTATCTTCTCGAGGAAATTGAGTACATTTCTCATCTACCTTACGAGTTCTTATTCTTTCTCAAGCCCCACATGCTCGCGCCCACCCTGGGCTCTAGGGCATGATGAATGCTGCGGTGCATTGCTAATCGCATTCGGCTCCGCCTTCTCGAAGTAGCTGGTTCATTATCACAATGCGGGCTCCTTCGTCAACACGACAATCTAGTGTCGTAAACTGACATCAGCAAAGTGTCTCTTGCCTAAGGAATGCTAATCACCGGCTCCCGCTCTGCCCTGCTCACTCGCTCAAGGCGGAAGGGATGTTATCTCCATCTTGTTTCATGTTGGAGGGGAGCTTGCGCTGCCTGTTCCCTGAGCAGAAGGAATCACTGGTCGCCTGCCTGCCTGCCTGGTCACAGTGCCTGCTCTCTTTGTGAGGGAGTTTTGAGTGTTTATACTGCGCCTTTTTGGTGTGAGGGAAGGAAGCTCGCGCTGTACCGCCTGATCTCCGGATAAGGAAAGGTCATAGCGCCTGCTGTCCCATCCCTCTGTGCTGGCATAACAATCACAATAAGTGCCTCCTTCAGACAAGGACAGAAAACAACAGTAAAATAAAATGAGCAGTGGTCAGTTCCATCATCAGAAAAAGTAGGGCAGATTTAGTCTCAAGCAGGGTTGCCTCATTGCTCCGTGCATCAATTTCTCAACTTTCTGGCACCTTCTTATCACGTTTTAGTCCAACTGGTTCAGCTGAAGCACACAAAAAAGCAACCAACTGTTGCCACTCTTTCTACTTTATTTTTAAAATTACTTCTCTGATATTCTAATGCCAAACCAAGGTCACTTCCTATAAGCAGATATGTAACCTTTTCCATCAGTTCGAGGAGGGCTATTCTACTTCACTGGCAACTAATAAAACGAGCGGTGCATGCGAGCAGTCCACCTCTCTTTCCTGCTTTCATTTAGTTGCTTCTCTGTGAAATGGATCCAAACAGAGAACTATCCCGCAAGTGGTGCTCACGCGCGCGCCACTGCCGGGCATATGTTTTCAATTATCGCGCCTGTGTCTGCGCACGATAATTGAAAACATATGGGCTTTGCGAAACAGACACCAATAGGCCGTGGGCGGAGCAATGCGCCCTCCTTTAGCCTATTGCGTGCTCTGTTGAAACAAAACACGCACTCAAAGCCCTATTGCAGACCCCAAAACAGAAAACACACGCAAGAGCGTGTGCGATTTCAGGGTCCATTTCTGAACCGGACCAAAGGACTCTCGCCTGCGCGAGCACTGCTGCACAGTGCAACGCAGGGCCAGAGCCCAAAAATGGACAACCTATTTAACCTCAGATGGCTTGAAACATAGGCACTAATGCAATATTTGGATTCTTAAGCTAAAAAAAGGACAGAGCCCTTCTATTTCAACACAAGCAGTCTCCGAATGACTTTAAACTCGGCGATTCAACAATCTGAGTAATTTTAGCAGAATCTGCATATTTTTTTCAGCATTCATACGCGTTTACTTGCTCCCAATATCAAATTAGTGCCTATGCTTCAAGCAATCTGAGGTTATCATGAGTGGATATCAGTTCTACGTCCTTAGGAGAACCCCACCAAGGATGATGTAGGGGGTTTGAAATGCGTTGACCATTGTTGTGGGCCTACTGTCCCAATTGAAAATTGTTTTAAATACATAGTGACTTCAATTTCCAGGTAATGAGCAATTGGTGTAGTAAAAGATGCAAACCTGGTGCAAGAAGTCAGGTGTAGGCAGAGGTTCATTGTCCATAAAAAACACCTGAACTTTGTTAATTTGTTTTATAGGGTATTCACATATATTTCCCTTTAGGTTGTGCTCTGGACATAGTAAAATAAGAACTGATCTATTGATGTATTGTATTCATGATTTTTCTGTTGAGTACTACTTTTATGTATGTATTTGTGCAAATTGATTTTGTTTGTATCCACTGTAGTATTTATATTTCTGTTGATGGGAGGGATACAAATATTATTGATCAAATGCACATGGTTTTTCTATGTGTGACGAAAAAAATAATACAAAATTAAAAGTGTTGGTTAGATGTTGTATAAAGAGTAAATAATGACCGCTTTTATTGAATATAGCATTTTTGGATTTATTGTAGATTGCAAAGGCGAGTTAGTTTTGGCATTGGTGTGCTTGTTGTATGTTTAGGTGGCTCAGCCTAACTGATGATTAGAGCCCAACCTGTGTGTTGTATAAAACTTGTGGAAAGTTGGCTTTTCCGTGCAAGAAAGGAGGAGGCATCGCCTACATCTACCGCTCTACCCATCTGGTCACGGAACTTCTGGCGGACACCACGGACTCCTGCGAATACCTCGCCCTCGCTATTCTCAGGACCTCCACCCCACTGTGCAACCTGCACATCTTTTACAACCCCCCAGGCATGAACGACTCCTTCACTGACCACCTCATGGAAATCATCACAGCTAAGAGTTCCAATAATGCTAATGATATTTTCCTAGGTGACTTTCAACTGCACTGGAACGATCCAAAGGATTCACATGTCAACACCATCAAGGATCTCCTAGCCGATCAAGCCTTGACCTAAGCCTGCTCACTACCAACTCATGCAAAAGGGGCCACTCTTGACTGGAATATCTCCAAAGAATCAACAGTTAAGATTATCTCTATAGACCCATGTGACTGGTCTGACCACCACGCCATCACCTTCCTCCTACCTGACACCCACAAGACATGGGCACCGCAACTATTGATTCTGAAATGCTGGATCAGAGACACTAAGAATCTGAACTGCAGGGAACTCAAGGCTCGCTGCAAATCAGACCTCCCCCCCCGCATATCATATCTATCACATCAGTCTGTGGCCTCAACAAGCACTACTCTGCAACCATGTCGAACATCTTGGACGGCCTTGCCCCACTAAAGCTGAAAAGAATCTAATTCAAAGACAGAAACCCCTGGGTTCACTGGATCCCTTAACAACGAGAGGAGAACCCTCCGATAAGCTGAAAGATCCTGGAGGCAGTACCCCTCTCTGCCAGGCCAGAAATACCTACAACAGGAATATAATCAAGTCAAAAAAAGTATTATTCAGAACTGCACTAGATAAGGCCAAGAACAGACCCCACAAGCTCTTGGAACTGGTCAAACACCAATCTAATAAATTGGCCAAAACTTCGAAAGAAACCCCTAAGTCTCTTATATACTCAGAGGAATTCTCCTCCTTCTTTGCTGACAAAATCTCAGCCCTTGTTGGAAACAAACTCAAATTCATCACATACCCTCAAACACCTCTTGACCTGCCTTCTCCAACCACGTCGCCCCTTCAGGCTTCACCCAAAAACCATGCTCACTGGACTGACTTCAAACTCTACGATGACGACTCATTGTCCAAAATCCTATCTTCCCTAAAACCCAATAACCATTTTAATGACCCCTTCCCTTCAACTGCCTAGCTGTCATCGCCCAATCCATTATTCCTAGCTGGGCCACAATAATTAACGCCTCTCTCCGGCAGGGAACGATGCCCGACCCTCTAAAAGCCTGTCAAGTCCTTCCCATTCTGAAAAAGCCTTCGCTGGATCCAGCCTCCCCTAACAATTTCAGACCCATCTCCAACATCCCCCTCTTAGCCAAAATGATGGATAAATGTGTACAGCAGCAGCTAAGTCAACACATCAACAACTTCTACCTACTCGATGGCTTCCAATCCGGATTCAGACCAGGGCACATGACTGAAACCACTATGCTCCACATCGTTGATGATGCTCTCTGAGATCTCGACCAAGGCAAAACCTGTCTCGTCATCCTCCTGGACCTATCCTCGGCCCTCGACATGGTCAACCATGTAAAACTACTCGAACGCCTCAAACTCAGAATGGGCTTGGATGGCACTGTTCTAGAATGGTTAAGATCCTTCCTCCAAAACCGGTCCCAGAGATTCCTCGTCAACGGCAACCTATTGGCACCATCCTCGGTCACGGTTAGAGTTCCCCAAGGTTCAACTCTGTCCCCAACCCACTTCAACCTTTACCTTGAACCGCTTACCGAAGTCCTACACACTGCTAATATCTCCTATCATATGTGCGCTGATGACACTCAGATCTACATCAAATACTCATCTCTTGAAGAGATCCTCTCCCTGAACGATGCTTTGGAACACACCGTACAATGGCTTGCATCCAATCAACTCAAACTTACCGCAAAGAAAACTGAATTTCTCCTGATTGCCCCCCCCCCCAATACCAACCTTGAGATTAAATCATGGATTAAGGCTATCACAGCCTTGAATTGCCCACCGACCATCGTGGATTCGGCCTAATGCCTGGGAATCACTCTCGACAGTAACCTGAACATGCGTGACCACATCAACTCAATGGCCAAATCAGCCAGATTCCACCTGAGCTACCGTAGGAAATTGAAACCCTTCCTCAACACTCCAGACCTAAAGATGGCAGTCCAAGCACTTGTCATTTCTAGACTGGAGTATGGCTGTTCAACCCTCTTGGGTCTACCCAAGGTCTCCCTAGCTCCTCTAAAGCTTGCCTGAATGCGGCTGCCAGACTACTCACCGGCACGAAGAAATTCAACCATATTTCCCCGCACTTGAAAGCTCTCAACTGGCTTCCCCTGGAATCAAGAATACATCTCAAAGTAGGATGCATCACGCACAACGCCTTATATTCTAACTCCCCTGCATATCTGAGGCAGAAACTTGTGATCTCAGGAGGAATCAGAAACTCCCGATCTGCCAGAGACCTGCTGCTCCAACCTGCACGCTTACAAAAAAAAAACCTTATAACCGAGCTTTCTCCGGGGCTGCTCCTAGAATATGGAACTCTCTCCCTCCTGACATCAGAAGAATCCCTTCTCTGTCTCGCTTCAAAAAGGATGCCAAAACATTCTTTATAGGCAAATTCCTTGCTTAAACTGGCCGGTACCACCACTACAGCCCTGATCGACGGCCATCTGCTGCCTCCTTTTGGATTATCTACCTCATCTCTTCAGAAACGTGGGACCTTGTCACGAACATTGTTTAACGCCACCTATAAGATGTTTAAGATGTTTTCTCATCTTGAGTGCTGGATTATTTAATCTGTAAATACGTGCCTATCTCCCTTATGTATCCTGCACCCTACCCTCTTTCATTCATTCCGTAACTGGATGATGCTATGCCTATTTTATACATTCCTATGTTTCTCTGTAAAGCTCTCTGATACCCTAACGGGTCAAGTTTGCGCTCTAAGAAATACATAACTAAAATAAAATAAAATAAAATAAAATAAAATAATGAACGGCGCCAGAACTTTAAAGAGTGGAAATATAGTTAAGGAATAGTTTCCGCAGTCCTAGGAGGCAGGAATGGGCTGAGTGAACTGCCATGCGAGAATTTACACATTAAAGTGCGGGCAAATAGATAACTAATAGGCTGCACTGATTTGAGTACCTCCCCACATTAGGAACGGTTGGATGGAAGATTAAAGACTGACAGTCAGCGGCACAGCTTACATTGGTTAGTATCTCGAGCAGAACAACTGCCTACAGACCGTACAAGCATGCAGCTATGTCACCGTCTACAGCAAAAATGAATAGAAAATGTATGTGGTGCTGTACTAGTCTTCCAAAGTGCAGTGGGCTCTTAGCGACTTATCAAAATACTGTAGCACCTCGAACTGTGGTGACATACAAATATAGCAGTGCCGAATAATCTTTCCTTACCTTGCAGCTTGGATAAAGAGGGACTCCCAGAAAGATGGCGCCAGTGATGGAAAATATGGTAAAAAGATCCTATACCAGGCACTAAAATAAAGTCCAGAGTGGCGAATGTCAATGTCATGCCTCTACCGGAAAAGTCTTTGGCGTCTGCCTAATAAGGGCAGAGACTGTCCAAATCTCTTTTTTAAATTGGTAAACAGCAGTGCACTTCCTAATTTCTACAAACTATCGCATAGTTTGCAGATATTAAACCGAGCGCAGCAACCACACTGTACTCGGTTAGAAAGTGTGTCACCATTCTGAAGGAGGAATAACTACAGCCCTTCAATAGACATAAACCGTGCAGCGAGATTTGTAACCACAAGTAGGAAGCATGACAGTGCTGCACTATATGAAAATAGCCTAACACAAAAGCCAAGCAAGCCTCAAAACGAAGTTGTGAGCTGTGAGGTGCAGCTTGCACCACCAGCATCAGTGCAACAGTGGGCGCCCATGGGAGAACCGCAGTGGAGACAAACAGTGGGGCTGCAGATCCAAAATGAATTGCTCCTTAAAAGGAAGCAGCTGCACCACATGTTGGATGGCTCGATCTTCAAAGCTTTCCAGGAAATACAAGGCTGGCTGGCGAGCACATGAAAGGCAGGGGCTTCATTTACACACAGGAGCGGGTGCCATGAAAAGCATGCACATGACAAACAGGTGCATGCAGGCAGGGAGAGATTGCAAGCACGCTTCAAACGCATGCAGGCAGGGAGAGATTATGTAAACTTAAACATAAAACGCTGTACAAATGAAATGGAATAAAAGAAGTGCCACCCATCAACGAGGATGGAAAGGAGTACATCGGCCTCGGAAACTGATAAGAAAAGCACACAAGGAAGCAACAGAAAACAGTATACTACAGTCAATAGAAATGGAGGAAATGTAAGAGGCAAGTACAGGTACCAATGAAAAGCAAGGAGGTGGGATGTAAGTCCATTTTAAGATCCATATTAAGGTGGCCCTTCCCATTCTTCAGTACACTCCTGGACCTGTGGACACTTCAGAGGAATGATGCCCAACTGACTTGCTGCACTTGACCTACCTGGAGCTGCAACTGGACCTAACTGAGGCCTGCTCTGCTATCTGAGAAGGAATACTGGACCTGAACCCTTCATACCAGGCTGAAATGGCTCCAGAGGTCAGCTGACCAATCTCATGTTCAGAGCTACAGGGACACACAAGCTCAAGAGGCCTCCCTCCAACTGAACCTGCTGCACTGGACCTCCCTGAGTCCTGCTGGCCTCTTTTAGAGTGAGTTCCTGATCGTAAGAGATGCCTCACAGGTCCTGGACCCTAGATGTGGCACCAGTTGAGCTCCTCCTTGAAGAACAGGAAAGATCCGGACGTTTTAGGCTCTTTGCGACTGTGAAATGGCCAGTTCACGTAAAGCTCTTACCGCCCGCACTGACTGCCAGTACAAAGCTCCAGTGAACCTGACCCTTCGCGCTACAGTGACCACATGCACAGCTCTCGGTGATCACCAATGCGAATCTCAAACAACGACTGTCCATGGCATCCGACAGGATCTTTGCGCTACAACAATGATCATCCACAACGCCTGGCCTGCTCTTCCCGCTAAAGCGATGACCATCCATGATGCTCTCCCTGCTTCTTGCGGCCTTAGAAATGTTAGAATTGGGCTTTAGAAGGTAACTTTTTCAGGGAAACTAACTTGATCCTGGTATCTGGCCCATGCGCCATCATGGTCTGCCTGAACATGTGACTTTAACCTTGTGTCACACGACCAGATAACTGCGAGTGGCGCTTTGTGCTTTTAGGTACTGTACTTACCTCAAATCTTTGAAATTGCATATCTCCAGTTCCACTGATTGGATTTCTATCATTTTGGTGTCAAATAATTGATTACATTTCACTCTATTCTAAATCGGTGTGGGATTTTCTTGTGTTGAGTTTACACCTTGCTTCTAAGTTAAGTCTAACTGCTTTTGTGCCAAGCTACTAGAGGGTTAAGCATGGGACGTTTTGTAATTCACCCTGGCGGGGATTGCGGCTGTTGATTGAGTTGGGTTTCACCCCCCTTAACCGATAACCCTATTTCTCACATGACTTTTGTAAAAATCCTGTGATTATTCAAAGCCCCCACAAAATCTTTAAGAAAACTTGACTCAACCCTCTTATTAACCCTGCACAGCCGCTGGGCCAATGAAAAGAGGGTGGACACTGGAGATGTTTGCTTTTGTTCCACCACTATCTCTCTCTTGTTCTGCCTGGCGTGTGACACCACTATCAATGCCCAGTGTAGGCATACCAAAATCCAAACAATAACAACCAATCTTCATTAAGTGTGCTTTACTACAATTTTAAGCTTGCCACATTATAGCTTACCCAAATAAATTATTTTTGGAAAACTTACTTTAAAGTACATTATAAATCAAAATTATAAGCCATTGAAATTCACTAGGTATAGTAAGTCATGCAACTACAGCATGCTTAAATACACTCCTTGAGCCTTACAGATTACATCACCAATTACACAATTTATGATGCAAATGGTGACTTCACATAAGTTATCAGTATTGATATGTCATTGATCTTTAATCAAATGACTACTTTAAATGCACTAGAAAAGATAAAGAATAAAATTGTACGCTAATAGGTGTCCTTGAAACATATATATTAAGTAGAAAGGCCATGACCAGCATAAACTCCCCCTACCTCCAAAGGGTACATAACACAGTCTTTGCCCATACCTAGCCGGCTCACGGCACAGGTCTGCAGTTTCATTGAGTATATAATCGATGAGGTGCGGTTATGTAATCCACATTTGTATAGCACACATTCTGTCATTGGCATAGTCTTTAAGCATGTTCTGCTGTCCACGCACTTTCCATATGGATTAGGGTATACCATAGGGCACTGAGGTCTGATTCAGCTTGCGATTATGTCACAGGTCTTGTATTCTGCCTATATTCTCAGTTACATGCCTATGTTGCTTTCATTGCGGCATGAGTCTATCATTTTAGTGCTTAAGCATTAAGCATGGAATACTTTGCCAATTGTGTGGGTGTCTTCTAGATGGATACTGACGTCCTTTGGTATCTATCAGATGGAGATGTGAAGGTGCTTCTAGTGTTGTTTAATATCACTAGTAACGCAATCACTGATACAAATTCGTAGGCAGTGTAGGTGGAAAATAAAGGCTGATCCAGTTCAGATTAAGAACCCAGGCCATGATACAAGACTTTTGTTCGGAGCCAGATATAACAAAAGACACATAGATGATGGATGGAGTGCAGAGCAAATCAAACATTCACCCCCAGTCAATAGATCTGCGTTAAATCCATTGTTCTTTTGCTCACCATGCCACCCCAGTTTAGACCGTGCTATATGCAAATCAGTCTTGCATTTCATAATATAACAAAAGACACATAGATGACGGACGTAATGCAGAGAAAATCAAACATTCACCCCCAGTCAATAGATCTGGGTTAAGTCCATTGTTTTTTTGCTCACCGTGCCGCCCCAGTTTAGACCGTGCCATATTCAAATCAGTCTTGACCCTGTGTCTCATAGGAATAGTCTAGCCTGAACTGCCAAGCCAGGTCCTTTCTGGACTGGAAACAAGCATCTAGGGATGGGTTTCACCCCTTATCAGCCAGGCTAGCTTGAATCCAGTGACACAATTAGCTTGGGACCCACATTTGGGCATACCCGATGCACTTAGAGTGAGAAAGCAAAAGATACACAGATGAATGACGGATTGCAGAGCAAATCAAACATTCACCCTCAGTGAATGTTTGATTGATTCAGCATTTCGTCCATCAACTGTTCTTTTTGCATTTGTCGCCTTAAGAGGGAAGGGTATGCCCAGATGTGGGTCCTGTGCTCGCTACGCCACCAGATTCAAGCTATCCTGGCTGATGAGGGTTGAAACATTGAAACCGATCCTAAGATGTTTGTTTCTGGTCCAGGGAGGTCCTGGCCTGGCAGTTCGGGCTGGACTGTTCCCATGGAGAACAGGGGCAACACTGATTTGCATATGGGTTGGTCTAAATTTGATTGGCGTGGCATGCAAAAAAAGATTGATTAAACACAGATCTGTGACTGGGGTGAATGTTTGCATTTGTCCCCCTAAGTGGGAAGGGTATGCCCAGATGTGGGTCCTGTGCTTTCTTGCCACCAGATTCAAGCTATCCTGGCTGATGAGGGTGAAACTTCGAAACCGATAATAGGATGCTTGTTTCTGGTCCAGGAAGCACTGCCCTGGCAGTTTGGGCTGGACTGTTCCCATGGGGAACAGGGCCAAGTCTAATTTGCATATGAGTTGGTCTAAACTGGAATGGTGTTACTTGCAAAAAAACTATGTTTTTTATCCAGATCTGAGACTGGGGGTGAATTTTTGATTAATTCAGCGTTCTGTCCATCAACTGTTCTTTTTGCATTTGTCGCCCTAAGTGGGAAGGGTATGCCCAGACGTGGGTCCTGTGCTGGCTATGCCACCAGATTTAAGCTATCCTGGCTGATGAGGGTGAAACCCCGAAACCGATCGTAGGATGCTTGTTTATGGTCCAGGAAGGACCTGGCTTGCCAGTTCGGGCTGGACGGTTCCCATGGAGAACAGGGTCAAGACTGATTTGCATATAGCTTGGTCTAAACTAGAATGACGTGGCATGCAAAAAAACTATGGATTTAACCCATACCTGTGACTGGGGGTGATTGTTTGATTGATTCAGCATTCCGTCCATCAACTGTTCTTTTTGCATTTGTTACCCTAAGTGGGAAGGGTATGCCCATACGTGGGTCCTGTGCTCGCTACGCCACCAGATTCAAGCTATCCTGGCTGGTGAGGGGTGAAACTACAAAACTGCTCTTAGGATGCTTGTTTCTGGTGTAGGGAGGACTTGGCCTGGCAGTTTTGGCTGGACTGTTCCCTAGGGATCAGGGTCAAGACTGATTTACATTTGGCTTGGTCTAAACTAGAATGGCGTGGCATGCAAAAGAACTATGGATTTAACCCAGATCTGTGACTGGGGCTGAATGTTCGATTGATTCTGAATTTCGTCCAACAACTGTTCTTTTTGCATTTGTTGCCTAAGTGGGAACGGTATGCCCAGATGTGGCTCCTGTGCTCGCTACACCACCAGATTCAAACTATCCTGGCTGATTGAGGGTGAAACCCTGAAACCGATCGAAGGATGCTTGTTTCAGGTCCAGGAAGAACCTGGCCTGGCAGTTCGGATGGACTGTTCTCATGAGGACACAGGGTCAAGACTAATTTGCATATGGGTTGGTCTAAACTGGAATGGTGTTGCTTGCAAAACAAATATAGATTTCATCCAGATCTGTGACTGTGGGTGAATGTTTGATTGATTCAGCATTCCGTCCATCACCTGTTCTTTTTACATTTGTCGCCCTAAGTGGGAAGGGTATGCCCAGACGTGTGTCCCATGCTCTCTACACCACCATATTCAAGCTATCCTGGCTGATCAGGGGTGACACCCTGAAACTGGTCTTAGGATGCTTGTTTCTGGTCCAAGGAGGACCTGGTCTGGCAGTTTGCGCTGGACTGTTCCTATGGGGAACAGGGTCAAGACTGATTTGCATATGGCTTGGTCTAAACTAGAATGGTGTGGCGTGGCGTGGCGTGCAAAAAAACGATGGATTTGTGACTGGGACTGAATGTTCAATTGATTCAGCATTCTGTCCATCAACTGTTCCTTTTGCATTTGTCACCCTGAGTGGGAAGGGTATCCACAGTCATGGGTCCCGTGCTCGCTATGCCACCAGATTCAAGTTATCCTGGCTAATGAGGGCTGAAACCCTGAAACCAATCGTAGGATGCTTGTTTTTGGTCCAGGAAAGACCTGGCCTGGCAGTTCAGGCTGGCCTGTTCCCATGGGGAACAGGGTCAAGACTAATTTGTATATGGGTTGGTCTAAACTGGAATGGTGTTGCGTGCAAAAAAACGATGGATTTCATCCAGATCTGTGACTGGGGGTGAATGTTCGATTGATTCAGCAGTCCGTCCATCAACTGTTCTTTTTGCATTTAATAATATAACAGCTTAACAGAAAATTGTTTGCCTTAAGAAAGCTTGTTGGTGGATTTGCTGGTTGAAACACGTTTGCCTGGGGCTGTATATTGTAAAGATATATTTAAAACTGATAGTCGAATCATGGAAGGAAATTGAAATCAAATTAGTTAATAAAAAGGAATATGAATAGAATTTTCCCTAAAGTTAGCAACGTGTTCTTATCGTTAATATATTGGGGTTCCATGTACCAACTATCAAGAATCTGGGATCTCTCTCCCACTGAAGTTTATTTCTGGGGTTGTGGAGAAGACCCAAGCTGCTTGACAGTAGATTACAGGAAGGAAGATCTCAAATGATGTGTTGTCCGCCAAATAGGTTGGTGCTCTTCAACTGACTGACTGGAAAAAAAGGATTCTTTCACACCATCGGTTGATCACTTTAATGAATAGTCGTGCCTTTGGTGGAAGTTATCCAATTAACTTTTAATATGCTTTATATGAGCAGTTTCGTAAACACAAAATACTGACTCTTTTTTTTTCATCTATTTTATGTGAAAATGTTCTATGCTCTCTCTCAGCCTTATAAAAATTGCACTAATGAAGCACACAATTGAATTGAAACTGTTGTGTAAAGAGAAACGATTAAGCAGCCCAAGACGGCCCAATATGAGTCTTTGTAAAGGTTTCTTGAGAAGAGGCGGTAAACTCCATCAAGATTGGTGCAGTCAGGGAAGAGGGACTTTGTGGGTGGGGAAGAATCTCCTTCACCAATGTTTCCATACCACTTTCTTTCAAATGAGACACATATAATGCAAACTGATGTTCTCTACCGCTACTATTTTTCTTTGCACAAAGGTTGCGTCAGTGATGACATTACTAATTATATTACAGAACACAGAAAACACGGACGCATCTCCATCTGCTCTATTTCACATGTGTGCTTCACACGTACAATTTTAATCAATATTTTATGAATATTTACTATTGTTTTGGAGCCTGAAGCTTGAGCCCAAAAGGAGAACCTAAGCATGTGAAATCACCCGTTATGCTACACCTGACTGCAGTTGTCATGCCTTCTGTAACATCATATATGAAGTCATGAGGCATGCCTTTGGAGGAAGTCACGGATGTTCACCATAACTGGCGAATTCCTGTCAGTTTATCTGATGAATTGCAACCACAACATCCCTCCAGGTAAGGATTTCTAAGGCAATATACATCCTTGTGAGGGTAAGAGCTTCAAATGTATCTCACCAGATTCTACGTCCAGGTCAGCATTGTGGGAGTCAGTGCTCGTCTTTCTTTGGCTCATAAATCCTCATTGACCTCAGTAGCCCTCGTAGTCAAAAATGGGAGCAACAAGCGTGGTACTAAATTTACGGTGGGCACCACTGGTGACATAAATTGGAGACCAGTTATCGTGTTTGGCAGCAATGCTTACCTAAACTTACCAATCTTAACTGAAGTTAATGAGGAAGGGAGACTATTCCACAAACACGCTTAAACAGGAAGGGCAATTATTTTCTGTTATAAAGCAGCAGCAGAGGAAAAATGGTCTGGAGTTTTTTTAATTTCTGAGAAGAGACAAATAGCTTCCGCGGAAATCACTGTTGAAACCTTTGAACTTGTGTTTCTGACGACTGTGGAATCTCCTCCTTCATAAGTGTGGTACACAGAGGTGCCCGGTGTCCAGAGGCAAACAAGGATGTGAAACTGCCAGGTTCCTACATAATTAACACAGTGGAAGAAAGAGCAAAGCCAGTATAAAACACCATCTTATCTTAAGACCCTGCAGGTGCCCATAGCTGAGGATTCAAACCCAATGGCCTACAAAAACAAGCACTGGCATAGCCAATAGGTCTCACCTTTGGGACCTTATAAGTGTTTCGTTATCCTGCACAATATCCTTGGTGCAACAACATCAACTGTTGCATGGCTAAACACTTATAAGGTCCCAAAGGGGAGCCCTATTGGCTATGCCAATGCTTGTTTGTATTCCTGTGTGTAGGGTAGAGTTATAATTTTAGCAACAGCATTCTGGGGAATGGCAGCAAACAAGAGCATGTAGAGAGTCCAGGTTCAAGACAAATTGTGGAAGAACTAGAACACAAGCAGCTCGAGGAAGTAAAGGCGCATTGTGACTTTTGGGAGCAATGAAACACACATACATGAATGAATGCATGGGAACGCACAGCGCCAATGGAATGAGAATGGCATTGGCAACCCTGGCATTCTCTAACAAAATAGGGTCGGAACAATTCTGCTTTTTAAACATAGGAACCGGTAGCAAAAAGGTGTTACAGAGGCAGAGGCTTAACAAAAGCCGCCGCAACCCCCGGTGTGTGGGGTCGAGCTTCAAGGAGGCACCTCCGGCACTGGAAGGTCCTGGCCGGAGAGCTCCGACCTGGCATGTACATTGCAGCCGGAATGAGGGGGACGGAGGTGGGAGGGCAAAGGGTCACGTTTCTTTACGCCACTGCCGAGAACCAAGAACATGCCTGAAGGGTAGAGGTGTGCCGGTGAGTACTGCAAGAGATAGGACCACAAAAGATCAGAACGAATCCTGAAACGGTCTTTCCATTATATTGACTAACAGATAGATTATTAAAAGAATATAATGACCTTTGTAACTGTCAGATGTGAAAGAGAATATTGCTCATTTCTTCATACTCTGACCTTGTTACAGAAATCTACAGAAACAAGCATTGGCCGCGCACGCGCCTCGTGCTCGTAGTAAAAAATAAAACAAGCTGCGAGACGCGCTCTGCGGTGGGGGAGGGGCATTGAAGCAAGGCGTGCGCGCTTGGCCGAGTGAGAGGAAAGCCATATGACGCCTCTGCTCGTGCCTGTGCGTATAAGCGCACACTGTATGCCACACAAAGCTGTGGTCGGACTTTTAAAACTCCACTTCTAAATGTCTCGCAGAGCAGCGCATGTGCTGGCTCAGGCTAGACCTAAAAAGGGGTGACCTTGAGTCAATAAAGCAAATGAGCTGGTGATGGGAAGTTCACTTATTGTTCTTTTTCAAAAAGGGAAGGAACGATATAAGAAGGTGACAACTGACATCATAGGGGTAAATATTTTGGCACAGATTTACTAAGGGTTGCACCCGTGCAAAGCAATGCAAAGGTATGCAGGGTATTTGCCTGGTAAGGAATTCAGGCAAATACTAGAAGCGACACAAAAGGTGTTTTGTGCTGGAATTGTGCCCTTTTCTCAGTGCAAAAACTGTTATCTGCTGCACTGTGTTGCTTTACGGGAAAGGGGGAGTTACTTGGACAGATCAGCACAAACGTCATTAGATTTTACCACTAAGTTCGATCCACTAAGATAACCAGATCAGGTTTTGTGTAGGGGTGGGTGGAATGAACTGGCAGAATTTAGTGAGTTCTGGCCAAATTCTGCCAACCGCTGTGTGGTGGAATTTTTCCCACAAAGCTCCAAAAATGTAAACACGAGCAAGATTTGGTATTCCTAACCGCCATTTTCAAACGCTGGGGTTATGTTAATGTTAATGTTATGTTAATGTTAGTGATTATTTATTGAGCGCACTTTCACCGGGTGGCTTCATGGCGCTGACCAGAAAACCGAGCAAACTAAGAGCAGACTGAGCAGACCGCAAGCTATCCACTATCCCATGTTATATGCTTGCTGGAACAACCATGTCTTGAGAAGCTTCCTAAACTGCATGGTGTCAGTACAAGACCGAATTGCCAAGGGAAAAGAGTTCCAGAGTTTTGGCGCCAGGACCGCAAAACGGCGGCCACCTTGACGGACACGTTTGAAATTAGGGACAGATAGCAGGAAAAGATGAGCTGAGCGAAGGGCCCGATTGGGAACATATCTAGGTAGTAGATCATTAATAAATGCAGGGCTTTTTGCATATAGGGCCTTGAACACAAGGCAACCTGTTTTAAAAACACATCGCTGAGAAATAGGAAGCCAGTGTAGTTTCTCGAGCGCAGGACTAATAGGTTGCCATCTGGGTTGTCGAATAACCAGCCGAGCTGCCTGATTTTGTACCAACTGCAAACGCTTGAACAGATAGAGTGGCATACCTAGGTACACAGAGTTCACATAGTCCAGATGAGATGTAACAGTGGCAGTTATAATCCGGATCAGAGCATCCTGAGTGAAGAAACGATGGATCTTCTGATCTTGCACAACTGAAGGAAGCACTTCGAGATCACATTGCCCACCTGGGATTTCAATGTGAGTTCCTTATCAAGGGAAAATCCCAGGGTTTTGGCCGAACTGGAGGGGAGAGGAGATGAACCCAACTCCACAGGCCAATAATGTGAACCCCAAAATCTATGGCTGTCCACGGTCAGGACAAGCTCTGTCTTTCCCAGGTTCAGTTTCAGTTGGTTGCAATCCATCCACTGTTGTATATACAACAGTGTTCCCTGAAAATTCGCCTCTGAACAATCAGAGCCATCTATCTCGAAGACCAACTGCAGGTCATCTGCATAATTAAAAACTGTCACATTTCTCTCCTTCAGAGATCGAATCAGAGGGGAAATATAGATGTTAAATAAGTGGGGTGACAGTGTTGAACCCTGTGGGACCCCACATGTGATTTTATTAGGGGGAGCAAGGTAGGGCCCTTGACAAAATGCCTGAGACCTATCATTCAAAAAGGAAGAGAGCCAGCAGGCGGCCGTCCCCCGGACACCCGCAAGTTCGACACGATCGACCAAAATTGCATGGTCGAACGTGTCAAAAGCGGCGGATACATCTAAAAGTACCAATGCCCGGGGAGAACCCCTATCAGCATGGTCTCGGAGAGTATCTAGCACTGCCACAATGACAGTTTCAGTAGAGTGAGCCGGCCGGAAACCTGCCTGGTGGGGGTCAAGATGCTACATGAGTCTCTAATAGCTTTGCAAGGAATGGAAGCAAAGAAATCGGGCGATAATTAGATAGCAGTGTGGAATCTGCTCTGAGTTTCTTTAATAAGGGGACGACTATAGCCTTTTTAAAGGCCATAGGAACTTTCCCCTGAATAAGAGACTCATTCAAAAGAGCAAGTACAGGGCCAGGAAGAGCAGCAAGACAATCTTTGAGTATGTGCGGCGGACAACAATCAGATGGAGCACCTAATTTGACCTTCAATAAGAGCTTTTGAAAGGTTTCCGAGTCAATATTAGGGAATTGACTTAACGAATGAGTGTTTTTGAACTGATCATAGAAGCTAGACAGACAAGAGAACTTAGGGATGTTATTTTTGATAATAGTGATTTTGTCAATGAAATAGTCATTGAGGGAGTTACACAATTCCTGAGATGGAACAGCCTTCAATAATATTCTCTCCGGATTAGAGAGTTCATTGACAATATTAAAGATCTCTTTGGAGTTATTATTTGTGTTTATGATGCGGGTAGAAAAATAGACGGCTTTGGCCATGAGAATGTTTTTTTATATTCTTTCCTGGCAGTTATATAGATCACTCTTTTATCCTGACAATATTTTGTTCGCCATTGTCTCTTCAGTTTGCGGAGCAGCAACTTCTGCTTTTTAAGTTCGCTGGAGAACCATTGTGTTGCCTCGGCGCGCCAGGTGGTTTTTAGTTTGGTAAGAGGGGCATGTTCATTGCTGGCGTTCATTAACCAGTTCGAGTTATTAATTTCCGTCATCTCTATATTCGGCCCAGCCAAAGGGACCGCGTCGGCTAAAGAGCGGAGAAGATCTTCCTTGTTTACGGAATTTCATTTCCTAGCAAAACCTCCATCAGTGATGCTAGGTTTCTCAATTGACGGAAACCTTAAAGTAAATTTCAACAGGTGGTGATCAGACCAGGTACAAGATGAGACGATGGGAGTGGAAATCCCCATCCCATTCGTCCAGACTTGGTCGAGAATGTGTCCCTTCTGATGGGTAGGGGACAGAACTTGCTGGATAAAATTCAAGTTCGTAAGCAGGTCAGTCATTTCAGCCGAATGTGGTCCCTCCTTGGGATCTTTATACCAATAATTAAAGTCTCCCACAAGTAATACCTTAGCATGATCAGTAGCAAGTTTAGCTATCTGTTCGCTGAGTTCCAACGGGAAGGAGGGGGTCCTATTAGGGGGCCTATAGAGGAGTACACAGATAAAGGAATCTTGAGGGGATTCTAATTTTATCACCAAATTATCGGTGTCTTTAAGGGAAAGGCTAGGCAGGGAACAGAACCTATAGTCATTATGAATATTAGCTGCCATGCCTCCCCCCATTTTGTCAGAGGGGCGGTCTGCATGTATAATATAATAGTTGTTAGGGATGGCCGCCAGCATGTCGGGACTCGAGTCCTGCGTGAGCCATGTTTCAGTCAGCAAGAGGATGTTAGGGTTATCTGAGAGCAATAGAGAAAAGATATCCAACTGGTGCTTGACAAGAGAGCGAGTATTCAAATAATACACCATGAGGTCTTGGCTGATTTCTGAACTGTCATGGTTTGATAGAGTGCCAGCAAATGCTATCTGATTTGATAATTCAGGGAAAGAGGTCCTTTTTATGAGTATATCACATTCCAACAGCAGATCTAACGTACTACTGGTGGGGGACAGACTGGTAGTGTGCATGCCTTGAAGCGATGCAGCTGAATAAGTAATCATCCGGGCATTATGACTGGCCCCTGGTTTTGTCCGGGCGCGGACGGGCGCAGACAGGCTTGCCTTTGGCGCGCCTTAGGCGCGCGACCGGCACGCCCGCTGTGCCCGTCCGCTGCGCTCCCGCATGACGTATTGCATTTAGGTCCAAAAACCCACCCCTAACACCACCCACAGGGCGGGATTAGCAACTCCCAAAGAAAACTGAGAGGGAGGTATTAGGGTCGAGCGCGCTCGCGCACGTCCCCGTTAAGTAGGGCAGCGTGAGGGCAGCGTAAAAACAACTAGACCGCACCGTCTACCAAAATGGCGGTGTCGGTCAGAAGTGCACTAACAGTTCGGTTTCGATTCCCCCTCCAGCTCCTATAAAGCCCACCCAAAAGAAAATTCCCACAAAGTTAAACACAAGGATAAATGACTTCAATTTTAAAAACAGTCTCTCAATTTATAAAAGTTTCAGGCAGAGTAGCGAGTTTCAACGTGGTATAGCGAATAAGTCGCTGGTCTAATGCTTTCTGGGTTCGTGGTCAGAGAGCTGCTTCTACAGTAGATTTGCTGCTGCTCGAGGAGATTTGCTATTCAAATGAAGCAAAATCAACTTGAATGGCTGTGCGCTCTTGCACACCTCATGGTGCAATGCTTGCTGATTTTTCAGCGCTGCTCATACTATTGGCGCTAAATAAAAGCGAGCGCAGCACAACATGCACATTTTCCACCCTTTGGCAGAATTCCACAGAATCTCGCAGAGTTTTTAAGAAACTCCGCGAGTCCTGCCCACCCGTAGTTTTATGTTGAAAACTAGCGCCTACTTGAAGAAAGTGTTAACAAGGACAAATGTGCTTATTTCTCCAAAATCCAATGTATTGTGCCTGTGCTGCAGTGCATATCACATATCCTATCCGTGGGATCCTTCTATGTCTAGACATAGGAATTTGAACTGGAAGGATATGATAGACAGAGCACACTCTCCTATGCACCATGGCGCGAGGCTGTGCGTTGTGGCAAACACCAGCACAGGGAATGACAATAGTAGTCGGCCAGTCTTAGTAGATATGTCTCTGTGTTGTTTTTCTCCTCATGCAACACAACACAGCAAATTTTATTGCTGGGTTGCGCTGGGTGAAAAATTAGATAAAAATGTAGGCCTGTGTTTCTTCAGAGGCAGGAGAGGAGAAACCTTGTGGAACATGTCAGGAAAGATGCCAGACACAGGAGAGGGATTAAACAACAGTCAGAGGAACAATGCAGAGTGCCTATGCAGTACATTACAGCAATGTCACTGATGATATTAACAACAAACATATAGCAGATGCATAAATCATACCTTATTATTGAGTTGATGGAATCCTGACCTGGGCAGGTAAATGTCAGTGGCCAGTCGTACCTGTTCGCCCATCGCCGGCTCAATTTATGTGCTCTCTCCTCTAGATAAAATGAAAAGAGAGTTACTAGAATATGCAGCAAGACATTTTGCATTTTGTTTTTGTTGAAGCCAACTATTGATCCTTCCCACTTTTAGACATCAGCCTTTATCTCTTGCACCCTGTGGAGAGGCAGAAGAGATGTACTGATACCTTTTCTATGGCCTGTTCTTGTACCTTGCAAGTTAGCACTGTCATATATTATTATTTGGGCTACTGGTGTTATGGTATTTATTTGTTTAACATTTCCGTCTGTATTTATCCATATTTATTTTTTGGACTTCCTATTTGTATTTATCCGTATTTATTTTTTTGGACTTCTTATTTGTATTTATCTGTATTTGTTTTGTGTATTGAGAATAAATGGATCTGTAAAATGGTATATTTCCATGTTTATTTTTTTAACTGTTGGACATGCACACATACATGGATGCCATGATGTTTTAGCGAATTAAACAACCATGTATAACAAAAGACTACACGCACAGGTACATATTAGTGTTATATTGCTATTTGTTAATATATGCCTGTTTTTAAGGACGTCATTCTGTTTTTTAACTCTCCATGCAGTCTATCTGCTTAGCGTTCGCCTGGAATTCATGAAATACGGAAAGTCTCACCAGAAGCACCATTTTCAGTACTTTTCTGCTTTTAAAAATAAATACAGACAGGGAACATATAGTTTTCTGTCTGTATTTATCTTTAAAAATCAGTAAACGGAAAACCAGAAGCCTTAATTAT
The DNA here is from genome assembly GCF_964261635.1 of Lissotriton helveticus. NCBI lineage: Eukaryota > Metazoa > Chordata > Amphibia > Caudata > Salamandridae > Lissotriton > Lissotriton helveticus. The sequence goes on along the minus strand of NC_136057.1, from coordinate 283,407,713 downwards.
TATCCTCTCCTCCCCCTTACCTTCTTACAAGCTCTTGGGTCTCTTCTGACAGAAGGGGCGGCTACAGTTCTTCGAAAACAAGGCGGCAAATTTGATCACAGGCAGCCCTGCGAAGTACCACGCATTGCGGGTTTGGGTAAAAATGCCTCACTTTCATGCGAAGGTCATGCATTATAGCTCCCCATGTACTACTAGGCACTGCAGTACATAGTGTGGATGTAATCAGACTGCGGTATTGCCCCAGGCAGAAGTATGAACCGGGCCCGGGTCATGGTGGGGTGACAGGTTGCTCTGAAAACCAGCTTGGGCCTGCTGAGTTGTTTGCTATGTAATTACTTGTTCCTGGTTACAATAGCACAGAGCTTCCTGCTGATCCAGCCAACACGTAGCTCAAGTGCCATCATATCCGGCACCTTAATCCCAGTGCTTAATTTGTAAAATATTAAGTGCCAGGGCTCTGTCCAGGAGGCCACTGCAGCTTGCACCACCCATCGCCCTTTTCATTGCTGCCAAAACCACTACTCACCATCTCTCTTGCATGTTAATGAGACAGTTCAGATTATTCCAGGTCCCCAAAGCTAAAAGGAATGGCTGGGGAGACAGGTATTAGCAATTTTTAGGTCGAGCCTGGACAGCGCATGCGCTGTCGCAAGACCTAAAGTAAACAGTATTTGGAATGTAATCCCGCCTGCCGCTTGGCATTAGCTCACTCCTCCTTTGCTCAGCTTTCCTGTGTCCTTATTGGCTCGCGCTCCCCAGATGTCACTTCTGTTTATTGCAGTCAGCACCGACCAAGTACAGTTTCGTTTCGCTGCAGGGCAATATGTTTTCATTTAGGGACTGCTTACTTCATTGTTTTTTTTTTAAGAACTATGGTGCCTGGTTCACCCATAGCGGCCTCGCCTTTGTTTTGTTTACTCAGTTTTTTTAATATATATATTTATTTTTGCCACGCGGGATGCTTGAAGAATAGCATCCGCGCGACTTGCTTTTGATTGGCTTTTAAAGCACACTAGGATCCCGCTCTATCCGGGTCAGCCGACGCTGCCTCACAACCCCCCTCAATTACGATAGCAACAAGAGGGCGTGAGGCACAAGATGTAGCGCGCGTGGCTCTGAGCAAGGCCCCCCCTAAAACATTTTTCACCGGTTGGAGGCTCTTGTACAGGGCGCCCCCGCGCCTAGGGGAGGGACACCCTTAGTTGCGCCATGTGACTGAGCCCCTACGGGTTGGGTGAGAAGGGGGTGTTTCGTGAGGAGGGACGAGACGTCATCAGGGTGCCCAGGGAGAGATATTTAAGTCTGCATCCTGGAACAGTCGGCCTCTTTGTCCCCTCAGACCCCCGGCAAGCTGCAGAGGGGCGTCGTTGACGTGGAGCGAGGATTACGGTCGGCGGTGTGCAGTGTGGCACAGGAGGTTTGTGGGGGGGGCCTAAGAGTAGTTTTCTGTTAGTTCTAGATTATGCTTTAGAGTTTAGTTTAGTATTCACACTGTATGAAGCGTCTGGTCGGTGACTTGAGGAGTGTAGCAGGTGGGTTTGGGGGAGCCTGGCATAGTTTTCGTAGTGGTAGTTGATTCTTTTACTGGTCCATAAGCTAATTTTATGCGGTAATGTAAGTGAGCCTGTAGTGGTTATTAGTGTACGGTTGCTATTTTGGCAATGTAGGGAACCCGTACTGGATATTAGCACAGGTTGGTGTTTAGATTTGTTCAAGGACACATCATCAATTTTACTGCGGTAATGTAGGGTTAATTGAGCTTGGGGCCGCAGCGGTGCAAGGGGAAGTTCTGGAGTCCAGCGCGATATACAGTGCCCCAATGAAGTGTAGCGGATTTGAGCTGCGCATGCTGGTACAGGTTTTGATGGGCGGCGGCAACTAGTGAAGTACTTGCCATTACCCGTGTGGTGAAGCATGGTTTAGTCTGGCGGTTTTCTTCGTCGGTGATACAGGGCTTTGATGGGTAGAGGATCAACGTAGGTGGCCGCCGCGTGAGTCAATGAGCACGCCACGTTCAACTAGTGTGTTGTAGCTGCAGCATAGGGGGTGTGTAAGCCCTACGTTATTAGGGTAATTATATGTAAGCGCTACTTTAATAAAGTTTAAGTATTACCTGTCGTGTGGAGTTCAGCGATGTGGTTGAGCTTGTGGTGGAATGGGACCGTCCTTGTGTGGGCATGGCTCAAGGGGCACTGCTGTCGTCTTTCCTCCGGGGTCTCGGGTAGGCTCAGTGGAAAACATGGTTAACATGTGATTGCTGTAAATGATTAAGGTACATGTGGTCGCAATGTGAAAAACTAAAGTGCTATAACAGACTCCTATTGGTCTGTGATTCTTAGAAAATATAGGGCCAGAGTTCCACTTTTGGGGCGCCAAAGAGTCCGGACAAGGGGGCAATGAGGTTTTCTGGACCGGCTTCCTTTCATATGTAAAGCCAACACTGGCGGAAAATAGGTGGCATTTCGCAGCATGTTCTTTAAATTGGACGGAGTACAAACGTCGCGATTATGCCTATGGGCAGGTACACCCATGGCCAAAGTGGTATCTAGGGTTCGGCCAAGTCAAGGTTCAAGTGGTTGGCCTTGCCTAATTTCCCTTATGGCCAATAAGTTAAAGTCAATAACATTCCAGGTTACTTTGGGTTGGCTTAAACAAGCCATACAATCACGCCGTTCCCCAATCAGTCCTTTAGTCATTGATGCTGGTCGGAAGGTGTTAATCAGATTAGGAAAGCATCTGTTCCAGAAGGCCTGGTTCACACGTGTGGTCAGTAGTAATACCGCAAGCAGTATGGACTGAGGGTGTCCCTGTTCAGGCAATAATAACAACAGTAGAGCTGACCCATTTCATTATAGAAATCCTGGCGGGTGCCACAACAGGTACAAGTTGGCACAACTTGCACTAGTAAGGGTCCAGTTCCGCAAAGAGGAGGTGCATCTCTCAGGAAATGCACATAAGCTCTTTAACTATATTATACTGGGGGCCATTAGGGAGCACTGTCAGCGCAAGGGGGGGGGTGAGTACGCCGGGTAGCTTCTCATCCTGTGGCAAAGCACTGACAGTTAACAACAAGGGGGGATGCACAACAGTGGAAGCTTAGCGACTGGATGGACCCCAGAAAGGGAGTAGGATCCACATCTGCGGAGGGTAGGCGGAAAAGGAGGACTGACCAGCCGGTGCTCCTGGACTTTACTGTACTACCCCGCAACGTATGGACTGAGTAGAACCTTGGGAGGCTGCCTGTGTTCAGGCACCCCGGTGGGCCGGTGCGTAATGCAGTGTCCTGGATTTCAAGTAATGCAACCGTTTGCTATCGCGCATTGGAGCCTGCCGGCGCAATGTGCCCAGGTGAGTGGAGAGCTTGGCGGGATGAGTCGGTCAAGTTCCATTGTAAGGCCAAGCTCAAGTGCTGGGGAAATGAGCGTAATGCGGTGCCCTGGATTTCAAGTAATGCAACTGTTTGCTGTCGCACATTGGGGCCTGCAGGCGCGATATGCGCAGCTGAGTGGAGAGCTTGGCGGGATGAGCAGGTCAAGTTCCATTGTAAGGCCAAGCTCAAGTGCTGGTAAAATGTTGTGCCTAATGTTCTTACTACCATTGACATGCTGGTGCCGCTAAAGTGTACGTCCAAACTTAAGTTCAAGTAATGTCGTGCCTGATTTACTTAATGTCTTTGGGCCCGATTCACAGAATGAACTTAAGACTCAATCCTAAACTTACTACTATTTTGGTATTCACAGAATGCACTTACTACTTTTGGTATTCACAGAAGTTAGGATTTTGTCTTAAGTCTGTCTTAAGACTGTCTTAAGTCTGTCTTAAGTTTGTCTTAAGACAAACTTAAGACAAAATCCTAACTTCTGTGAAAGCCAAAAGTAGTAAGTGCATTCTGTGAATACCAAAATAGTAGTACGTTTAGGATTGAGTCTTGAGTTCATTCAGGTTGATGTGGCTAAAGCATAATGCTGTGAATAATATATATATCCAAATAGGTTGGTTTTCTCCTATTGGTCTGTGATGAATTGCCTGGTTTGATGTGAATAAAAGGTTACGCCCCAGACAACATGCTATGACTCTGAGAGTTATTGGGCATAGCGGGGTAGACAAATGTTGGAAATGGTGAACGGTGAATGTCACGTTGTGCGCATACTATGGGGACGCTAATCACAAACCCAGCGAAATCCAATGCTGCTTGGCGGTGCTCGGCAAGGCAGTAATGGGACAGTGAGCCCAGTCAGGCTGCAGGAGCTTAGAGGGCTTGCTCCAAGAGCCCCCGCTTGATGCCGCAGGTAAAAGCTTGCATTTTAGGAGCAGTTGCATTCTTTTGTGAGCTGAAGGAGGCAGAGTGTGCCTTAACCCTCTGCTTTACAGCTCGCTCTTTGCTTTGAAGAGAGCAGGGTGAAGGGACACCGTATTATAGTTTGGGAAAGCTACATGTAAATTGTATTTATTCAACGCTTACTACCCCTGACAAGCGTTGAAGTGCTTGGGCATGTGAGGTCCCAGTAGGATCTTGCTTTTAGCACGATACCCATAGTATAGCATGCATTGATCCAGTCTTCAGCAACTTGAGCCCCTGCATCTACAGTCTGACGATTGCTGGAAGAAATTTTATTAGCCCCCTCCCCCCGAAATTTCACTATAGTTGTGCCTCTGCACCTTGCCCATGTACACGTTAGATGGCGCCACCGGTAAAGACTGTCAAACACGTCACCAAAAGGCCAGTACCGATACCTCAATGTTCCTAGTTTAACATATACCTGCCTGCGCATGCTGAATTGTTTTTGTGGCAGCATGCATAGCAAAATTGTTGTATTTATCGCACATTTTTTGACACTTTTCCGGGTTGCACGTATTGAAACGGTGCTTATAAAGGATTATTTAAAAGCTTCTTTAAATAACTTATTACAATTTGGCGATTTAGACGCTTATTTTCTAGCATTTTCGTATGTCACCGGTTCTAAACTGGTCTTGTCGCAGTACGCGCTGCAAAATTGTTAGTATTTCATTGCACATTTTCTCGTGCTTTCCCAGACTGCACGCATTAAAAATGTGTTGGAAGGATTGTAAAAGAGCGCCTGTAGCTAACTTTTTACACACACATTTGCTAATATTTACATGCATGCACAAATGTAAAGCTGGCACAATTTTTCTCGTCTCACCATGCACAGACTTTTATTATTTGCATTCTCATTTTCTAACATTACCCTTCCTGCACATATTTAATACACGCTAGTGGCGGCACTCACGCCAAAACGGATTATTTCCTCTTGTATTTTGCTTCATTTCTAGCCCAACATGCATTGAAAACGTGCTTTTCCTGATGCTTTACAAGGATTGTTTAATTGCGTCCTTACCTAACCTCGTACACTTTTAGTTACATGCGTGTATTTTCAGACATCTCCCTGTCTGCACATATTTAACATGAGGTTAATTCTACTCGAGGAACCACGGACGGCTTTGTTATTCTTTTATTGCGTGGTAGTCCGCCCCCCAGGCAGCTAGGCCACTGGTACTTTCTTTTGCCAAATTTTCAGGCTTAACCTAACTTATGTTGCTTTAGCCCAATTAACTCAGTTGAAACACAAACACCAATCTAGTCTTTGAGCACTGATAAACTATAAGATAAGATCTGTTTTCACGGAAAAACCTTCTACTGTTCCTTTAATGATTGTTTACGACCTTGTTCTGCTCCACAAATGCTTAGGACTTCAAACATCTGTGCCAAGTACTCTCCATGCTACAGTAAATTTAGAGAACACTTTATAGCCAACATTTATTAACATCTAGTAAATTACTTTCTTTCACCATTTGTAAAATTCTAACAAAAATATACAAACAATAAGGAAGTATATGCTATTTCGCAATACATCAACAACAGCATACAATATCTCCCCCTAAGAACTGTTTTTGTTTTTTGCACCATGATTTTCTAAAAAGTCAAACTTCCACCAGTATTTGAATTCCTGACATACAAGAGTGCATTTTTAGGTCTCGGTGCCTCTTCGAGAGATGCTGTATACAGTATAGTGGGGGAAGCCCCGCCCACTTTTCGGCTATCTTTTTAATTGGCTGGTGGATTTGTTTTTTTCTAAATGCTGCCTTCTGATTGGTTTAGAGGCTGCTAGTCCCGCCTTATGATGGCCATGTCTCCTTCCACGGCTATTGGCCCCTTTACTGCATGTTTTCTTAGCACTGCTTTGTGCCCGTGCCACCCCTCCCGCTGTCCGAACCTTCTCTCCCGCCCCCGCCACATCTCATCGTGAGATCAACGCCACTGGCCCGGGGGATCGCCTCTGCTTGTGTGGGAACTGTGAGGGCACTGGGTGTTATCACCACCAGCTTGTGTTCACGGCATTTAAACTTTTAAACATTTAAACCAGCTCAGGAGCCTCGGGAACCCTGTGCGCTGCACCCCTGACGTCAAGCAAGCGCGACGCAGCTCCAGCAAGGCTCTGGGGTGCCCTATCTTTACAATGCTGCGGCAATCCTTACGCCTGCTTCAAGCAGGCGCAGGGTTTTGACGCAGCATGGGCTTAAAAGTGACTGAGTGAAATCTTGTAGATTTCACTCAGCCACTTTTAGGAGGCGTTCCTGCGCCGGAATGCCCCCTGTGCAGGAACGCCTACTTCTGGCGCAGGGCTTTACAACGTGATGCATCTCCCAGATGCGTCACGTTGTAAATACCCTGCAGCATGGCGTTGGTTTTCCGCCGCTGCATCACAAAAGTGACGCAACGGCAGCGTAAAAGAGGCGCAAGGGGCTTGTAAATCTGCCCCTTAATGTCCCAGTACCTACCAAAAATGAATGTGTCCTTATGTAATGTAACTGGTGTTCGTGCAAAGCGCCCCAATACCATTGGGTCGTGTTCGCGCTATATAAATCGCAACAACAACAAAAAGTGATGTCTAGTGTTGGCATACGATAGTAGGACTGACACAGAGCTGCTTTTTGTCTCCATTACTGTGTAGAGTTGTGCATCAAAAAGCATCCTGAACGTATGTCGTGTATGCAATAATAATACCTATGAACAATGTCCGCAATGGTTCACGGTAATCGCATAAAAATAAAATCTGGTTGAGAAGGTTGTACCACAGCAATAGTGCATTGAGTAATGTCAGCCACTAGAAAGCAGTAGAGCATCTCGTAACGCTGGACTGAGGGAAGAACTCCCAACTGCCAATGCATGTGGATTTTTAAACATGTGTCCCTAAATTCACAATAATGTAATTTACTCTAGTTCAGTCACTATCCTGCAGGTATGGCTTGTGCGGTCGATCATCGGAAATGTAGATTCTTAACTCCTCTCGCCTGTCTTCAAGTGTACAAAGCCTCTTTTTAACCGTGTTCACTCTTCTCCCCTTTCACAGTTCTGTTCCACGTTCTGGGACATTGAGTGCTTACCTTGTTGCAACTATGCCGCTGGCACCACGACACGAAGGGGAGTATGGGGGAACAGCGCCCTAGTCCCATACATCTGGCGAGCGCAGCCTGCAGCGCGTCCCCCGGTGCCGCCCCCCCCCGGCCAACAGCCAATGGGGAGGGCTCCTTGTGGACGGGGGAGGGCGCTCCCAAGGTATATACCTGGCCAGCAGCTAGGCTCGGCCTTTCTCTCCCGCGACGTGGCTGCTCTGCGCTGTAACTGCGCTGATGTTCAGGCGCTGTTACTGTCTCGGCCTTTGTGTGGCCGTCCTGCGCCTGCCTCGCTGGTCTTGCGTCGCGTTATCTGCCTCGACGGGCGTGCGGTGAGTGCTTATGATTGTAGTGCATGCTTGGGCAAAAACCCAAGTTGTACGGGGCATGGCGGCCATGGCCACGGGGAGGCATGAGGTCCGTTGCGTGTCGGGTGCCGGGTTATCGTGCGCGGGAGGGGGAACAAGAGCGGGAGGTTTAATTTCAGATGTGTAGGGCACACGATGCGCACACTTGCGATCGATAAGGCTTAAGGATTGGGTCGGGTTTGCTAAGGCCCATCCCCTCCCCCCTGACTGATGCTCGCGCAAATGGTCACCGCGGCGGCACATACGGGGCATTGGGAGAGACCCCCCCCCACCCCTGCCTGGTTGCGTGTCGGAGGCCAGCTTCGCACTAGCAAACATTTAAACCTTCCCCCTATCGGCTGATTTCGCGCGCGTATGTGGGCAACAGATGCCATCATCTCCAGGGTAGAATCCAGAAAGGATAAAAAATATTTATTGATGGAATCTCATTGAGTAATATGCTCAATGCAGAGCGTTTTAACGGTGTGGTGTAACATACATTGGCGCCTGGGAACGGACAGCTAATTAATTGTGTTTGTTTTATGAAATCGGGTCATAATTGTAGAGAGAGCAAACAAAAGCAAAATAAATATACGAATACATTTGCTTAAAAGATGTGTTAGTGGTGCAGAGAGTAAAGGAGCCGGTGAAATAGCTTCCGTGTTGGGAGACAAGGGTTCGATCCCTAGCGGGGGCAGACAAATGTATTTGCCGAAATTCACCACTGTTTATTTGTCGTCACACCAGACACGCGCTGCCGCCAGCACGCGGGACACGCCGTTTGTGAGGTGGCTGGACAACCATGCTTCGTTGGGACAGATGTTAGTCATCTCCTCGCTTATCAGTGGCTCTGGCCCGGAGTTTGATCGTCGATCACCACCGCCCCCACCCTTTCCGACGCTTCGGTGTGGGGGTTTGTGGTGGCCGGGCTAGTTGGCGTCCCAGGGGAGATTAAATCCACAAGGAGATTATGCCCATGACCCATTGGCCGGTCCTATGGCAGTTTTGAGGTTCACTAACGTCCCCGCGAGCGGCAAGTTTCCTAGGCCACAACCAATGCCCGTTACGGGGCACCCCCTCGGGGCGGTTTGTCCAGGCTAGTGCTGTTGCGTTGGTCCGCCTTGAAGTGTGGGCGACTCAAATGGGTTCGGACAGTAAAGTCTGAGAACTGAGCCGTTTCGGGGGGCCGGAGAAGGCGGTTGTGTTCTTACGCGATACTTTCTCTCCACCCCCCCCCCCCCTTGGGGGGCTGAGGTGTCTCGTTCAGCCAGCAGCTGACTCGCCTCAGAGCGGCCGGGGGGCAGGGGTAATCAGCCAGGTTTTGGGGGGAGCACAACGCTCGCAGTCCTGCTCCCTCACCGTCAGGCCAGCGGTGAAGTGAGCGATTCCAATCCCGCACACAGTCACGGAAGGGGCTGAGCGGATGTGTCCCGGAGGCCGCGGGGGCTGGATTAGTCATTATTGGTCCCGGAGGGGAATTTCTAGGCCCGGGGGCTGGTGGGGCACGCGAAGCATCACATGTGGGCAACTTGGGTACCGGGACCCATGAGGCGATAATAGAAGGCGATTTGTTTACCGCGTGGGGATCGTGTGGCCAGATGTGGCGCCAAGGTCGCCAGTTGCAATGGGGTGTTTGGGTCCACTACAGGAAGGGGCCCATCGCAAAGAAATGTGTGCCTTCCACTTCCCGCGAAAATGTGACGCTCTGAGGCGCTAGTGGTAGTTCCAGGTCGTTTCGGGTACGGCTCCTTTAAATAAATGTGCAGGGAGGCGCAAACAATACACCGGTTCCCACGGCCCTCGGCCCATCTGTACCACTTTACCGTATGTAACGTAACGTTTGCTTTTGCAATCTGTTGTTCATGTAATGTTATCAGTTTGTATCTTTTCTGTTCCTATTGTGAAGCGCTCTGACGCCTTCGGGTAAAGTCCGCGCTATATAGAATTGCATAAATAAATAAATAACCGTATTGTGGCCAAGGGTACTCCAGCCTTCCCTAGCCTAACATAGTTCCGAGGAGCTCTCCCGGACCGCAGTTTGGGTGATAGATTGCCAGTTTAAGTAGTCTCGCAGTCCGCCTACTTCAGAAGTAGGACAAGCGCGTCCCTTCGCTGTGCATCTCGAGGCTATGTGTTTTGGTGCGTTTGGAAATAGGCTAAGTGGGGCGGACATCGTTATGCCCGCAGAGTGCTCCAGGACGCTCTCACCAGTGTGCTGGGAGGAGAGCCATGCACTCTCTGCCTCATGGTGCTAGGGGAGTTGTGGGCGTTGTGTGCGACAAACAGTGGGACTCGGGGCGTGGAGGACAGTAAGGGCTGCCAAAGGATCATCGTGTGGATTCTTTCGTACATGTAGGCGATGTACGGATGCAGGGCCCCGGTAACGGTGTCGTTGTCATGTGCCAGAAGCCAGCACTTCTGTAGCGGGGCGGGACCCTGTGGTGCCGCGGTTTCTCTGCATGCTGGCACGGCTACAGCCGAGCAGCAGCCGACCGAGTGGCGGGCCTTGGACGAGATGGCAGGCTGTGCCCTGTCGTGACGTTAGAGTGCGGCCAGTTGCTTGGTCCCATGTAAGGTTTTGCATTGCACCGATTTAGCCCTAGTTACGGTGGTATTGTTTTATAGCTGCCTACGTCACTTTTCTCCGGTAACACACTGTTTGCTACCTCTTACTTTTTGCTGCTTTCAAGGCTTGCACAAGTGCCACCATTGCCCATGTGGCATTTTGTTCTTGTGTTCGAGTGTCCTCCATCTTTTGCAGTGTTGTACCGATACCGATGCGATATCCCAAAACTACAATGAATTTCCTCTAATTGTGCAATAGGTAGGGGCACGGCCGCACAGTGCACAAAGGGCTAGAGTTCTTGCACGACAGACATGAGATTGTACAGGCCAGTTTATTAAGGGTTAATATAAACAAATAGATAAACGTATGGGCTGACCGCCAGGGCTCTCAGGCTCGACACAATATCTGCTCGGCCAGAGTAAACACTACACGCCGTGTCCTGCACATGACCTTTACTTCCTTTGGTGCTGAGACGCAGGATGGTATTCATTAGCTAAGTAATGATTTTAAACTTAAAGTCTCGTTTTGTATCTTCCATTAGCAGTGCCGAGGCATAACTTTTCCTTGACAGTAGCCAGAGAACGTAGAAAGCATTTAATGCAAGGGTAACCTTCATAAGACCTTTAAAATAAGAACGTTAGCTCAGCGGGTTTCTCAGACTCGATAGGAAAGGAAGATATACATTCCAGAGAGTGGACAGTCTTTCACCAGAATGCCACAGAATGGTGTGGAGTACACAGGACAGATAGTAAAAGGGTCCCATGAGCTCTCTATGGAAAGGAAGATATACATTCCAGAGAGTGGGCATTCTTTCACCAGAATGCCACAGAATGGTGTGGAGTACACAGGACAGATAGTAAAAGGGTCCCATGAGCTCTCTATATTTTCTCGTCCTAGCACACTTCATGAGCCCTGAGACCTCGGATATCATGAGCGGTGCAGGCGGCACCAAAGAGCAGGCAGGTGGTAGCAGCCTCGCCTCCTGAATGTGCCAAATTGACTTTAGCAGATAGGGGTAGCTATGGCAACCCCTGGTTAACCTTAAAAAGACTCAAGGATCTATTCAGATTATGCTCCAAACATCTTCTGCTATCATGAAGGACACATTACTTCATTTGGCATTACATATTACATGGGCAATTACTGCAAACTTATGCACACGCTAAAATTACTGTGCGTATTGCACCAGAACACGTAAATCTCCACAGAACTCAAGAGTACATATATTATGCAAAGAAAGTGCAGTGGTAATTGTATTGTTCAGCCATCCTGAAGTTCTGCGCGGGACGCGGCTTTTCGTTTCTACTCTCCCAATAGTAATTGTATGAATAGACATTTGGGAGTTCTGTAAACATTTCCCTATTTAAGGAGTAGTAAATATACATATTGTAGGGTGGTATGGAAGTTAGTGTTTAATGTATCTGCTTTCCAGTGGGTGCAATAAACTGCATTTAATGTTCGCCGTGGTAGCTACAGGGAGCGGCAGCCCTTGCTCTTGTTGTCTGAGTGGAGCTGTTGGGGGGGGGGGGAGCCCTAGGCAGCGGACGTGGGTGGCCTGAGCAGGCTGGCATGCTTCTTGGCGCTAGCCGCGGGCGGATTCCGTCTTCTCGGGTCTGAGCGGGCTGCATGCGTTGATATGGTTTTTGGCATCGGTCGAATGTTTGCAGTTTATTCAAGGCGACGGCATGCTATCTTGGCCAAAATTGATAACACATACTGCAGAATTCAGAGAAGGTTAGGAAGACTTCCAAGTGAAGCGTAGCTCGCTGTTATGTTGTTGGGCGACAAACAAGGAAGAATGGCCGCCCCGCACGTGAGGTGCATTTACGGGAATTGAACACGGGTTTGATCTGGCGGCATGGTGCCGCGTCATCTTGACCGCCCCTCATGCGATGTTCATGACGGGTACGGTTGTGGCGCCTGGTAGAAAGGGGACCGAAAGTATTGGTACCATGTTGGAGGGCATAAAGTGGGCAGGCAACCAATTGGTGTTCTAATCCGGTAGGTAGGTTTCATGATCAGTAACCGATGTTGCTGACATGTTCACTTTCCTCTTCGGGGCACTTTGCGGAAATTCGGGGTTGGCATATGGCTGCCTGATGTTATAAGTTTAATGGTAGCGCCGCCATTGCACGGCCGTTTTAGATTTGTGTTCTCATCGTCGTCTCGGTCTGGTTACGCATGGGTACTGAATCTGTGGCAGCTTTGCCCTATGTGCTTAGATCCGGGTATGAGTGTCTCACTTAAGTTGTTAAATGGTCACTGGCACTTTAGTAAGAACCTGCCACGAATAGCAATCTAATCTTTGGCAGTTTTAGCGATGGGCTGGGTTGGCGCCATATTCGGCTGGCTTTCCCCTTCGATTCGGGTTTCCCCCTCCATCGTGTGGTGCAATCTGGGATGCGTAGTCGGGGGCCCCGACTGGGGCTTTCCCCTCCATCGTGTTGTCATTCTGGGTTGAAACGTCGGTGCTTCTGGAAAAATTTCTTGGCGTCACTAGTCCAAGGGAGATGGTCAGGTAATATAACTAGTGCTACATAAAACATTCTGATACAGGATCCGGCAACCTCTGTAGTAATTTTTAGAACACAACCCAGGTTGAATTTTAACGTAATTTAAGAACACACCTCTAATTGAAGAGGTTGAATTCTGTCGTAGCCCTCCTTTCAATATCACATGGGTCCATGGTTATTGTAAACGATACGATCCATTTATGTGCCCCATACTGCTGGGGTCGAGTTCGCGCTGGAGGACTAGGGTCTCTTGCCTAAGGACTGCGTTCACGTGAAGTTTCTTCATTATGGAATTCAGCATGAGTTGCCGATAAGATTCAAGTATGACCTGCACTTTCATACTAGGAATAGAGGTTTTATTGCACGTTGTAAATTCTTTAAGTGGGTAGGTGACACTAGTCGCCATATCGTACACATATCGGGTTTCTATAGCTTATACTATAGATTTAAACTCTACTTTCAATGCAGCCATTGTTTTCTCTTACTAAGCGATAGACCAGTGCTGCGGTGTGAACTAGCTTTGATATCTGGTTAGCAGGTACACCCGAATCCAAGGTGTCTGGGTTACAAGATCTCAACTCTGCAATCGTTAAAGACAGCATTTAGTACTTTAAAGAAGAAAGCAACCCCAAAGGGATGCAAATGCTTCCGCGATAGGTACTACATATCTGAATGGTACTCGGGTTACAAACATTATCGTGATGGAGAGGAGAGAGCCCTCGGGGGCTTTCAAGCGTCTACAAACAGGTTAAAAACTGATAAATGCACCCACTGAGTAGTCGTAACAGCTCAATGAACGGACTTAAGAAATAGTGGTAGCTATAAAGCGCCAGCGGCAATAGGTTTCAGAACATTATTCGATAGTTTACCGTTCGCCGTTATATACGATAAACTATCGCAGTTTCTTTTACATTTCCCTTCCAATGAATATATCTGCTGCAAAGTCTAACTATGCGAATATAACTACAAGCAATAAAACTTAATAGATCAGGTGGGTGAACCTAGCCATAACGGATATTGGAGACAACAAACAGCTATGGTGTAGGGCACGTGGAAACATAATTTTAAGGGTGATTGCAGGCTTCTTAATTCTGCAGGCATAAATTCAATGTGTTTAACTCACACGGCAGTGACTTAAGTTAGTCATGCCTTGACTTTGTTCATCCTACATATAAGTACAGGCACTGTAAGATTGCCGGATGTCTCTCGCTGTCCTTGTACTTACCCAAATAACGTTGATGAAGCACTATTCATTCCTTATAGCACCACTTCTCATTACAGGATGGTAGAGCGCTTTTAGTAACATGCACATTATACATGTACAATACATTGCGTAAGTGGGTAATCACAGCGTATACATAGTGTTCATGTGTTCATGACGGCGAGGGTCACAAGGTACAGGAGTCCGATATCCTTCATAGTCCACGGTGGTACGTTAGAAGGATTCTAGTTATGAGCTGCAAGTAAAGCTATAACAAATACTAATTTAATCAGCATCTGTTGATACATCACCGGCCTTCCATTAGCAGCCAAAAAACTTGCAAATAACATACAGAATGCAACAGAGAAGCAGGGACCAAGTGAAGATGTGCGGCCCCTCTTGTAGACATTGACAGCTAATGCCAAACAGCTTATATTCAAACTGCAGGATTCACAAGAGGTGGAGGGCCCTGGGCCAGGTACATATTAAGAGGGCCTGAGTCAGTGGATTATGGGTTATTCAGGTCCCAAGGTGGCAAGAGCAATGTTGTGGAACCAGTCCTGTGTGAGTGGGACCTACCCTTGTAGCATAATTAAGTGCGTGGATTATGGGTTATTCAGGTCCCAAGGTGGCGAGAGCAATGTTGTGGTAACCAGTCCTGTGTGAGAGGGACCTACCCTTGTAGCATAATTAAGTGCGTGCAGGTTCAGATGGGGCGTTACCATGCGACAACTGGGTATCCAGGATTAATAAGGCACTTTGAGGCTCAAACAAGTACAGCACCCTGTGTACAAAGGTGTCTTTTCTACCTGTACCGACGCATCCCAGGGGCGGCTTCTGTGACTAAGGGCGTGTCTACGCAATACTCAATAGAGGTGCGGCTTATGGAACTAAGGGCGTGTCCTAAGAACGTTAAGATATCTCCATAGCGGTGTGGCAAAGGGGACTTAGATAGATGTGCATGAAACAAAAGGGGACTATGATAGAAGTGCACGAAACAGTGTCATAAAGTAGATAGGTGGGTGGGGGGCTCTGTCATCGACGGAAGCCTCCTCCAGAGCTGTGGCGGAGTACAGGGCGATCTGGAAGCAGATGGACAGTAGGGGTACCTCTGCGGCAGAAGGATACAGTCTAAATACCTCTGCCTGGCACAGTAGGGTGCCCGAGCCAAGAACCTGGAGCCGAGGGGGTTCCAGGAAACAGCGTCGGCGCCCCGTTAGTCCTTCGGGCGGTCGGGGGGCCTGAACCGACCGGGGGTGTGCCTCATCTCCCGCCCTGACAGGGGGGGCGGGAGTCGAACAAAATAAAGTGATAATGTACTGCACCGTCTGAGCATCGACTCGCCGTGCAAGATGGCTCCTTGGGCATGCGGGTCAGCGAGAGGCTGCCGCTTTGGATCGCCTGTAAGATGACCCACCTATCAGTACCTGTGTTGTACGAAATAAACCTGCACCACTGCTTTCCCACAAATATGTCTCATGGTTTCCTTGGTATGTAAGTGTATGCGCGCTGGGCGAAGTAAGCACTGATGGTGTGGGCACTATGCCGCTGGCACCACGACACGAAGGGGAGTATGGGGGGACAGCGCCCTAGTCCCATACATCTGGCGAGCGCAGCCTGCAGCGCGTCCCCCGGTGCCACCCCCCCCCGGCCAACAGCCAATGGGGAGGGCTCCTTGTGGACGGGGGAGGGCGCTCCCAAGGTATATACCTGGCCAGCAGCTAGGCTCGGCCTTTCTCTCCCGCGACGTGGCTGCTCTGCGCTGTAACCCACCCTGAACCCTGACACAGCTGCAGAGCGGTTGGCACAGTTTGGAATATTTTAATGATCTTCTTTATGTTGCAGGCGGAGTCACAGGGCGATCTGGAAGCAGATGGACAGTAGGGGTACCTCTGCGGCAGAAGGATACAGTCTAAATACCTCTGCCTGGCACAGTAGGGTGCCCGAGCCAAGAACCTGGAGCCGAGGGGGTTCCAGGAAACAGCGTCGGCGCCCTGTTAGTCCTTCGGGCGGTCGGGGGGCCTGAACCGACCGGGGGTGTGCCTCATCTCCCGCCCTGACAGGGGGGGGCGGGAGTCGAACAAAATAAAGTGATAATGTACTGCATCGTCTGAGCATCGACTCGCCGTGCAAGATGGCTCCTTGGGCATGCGGGTCAGCGAGAGGCTGCCGCTTTGGATCGCCTGCAAGATGACCCACCTATCAGTACCTGTGTTGTACGAAATAAACCTGCACCACTGCTTTCCCACAAATATGTCTCATGGTTTCCTTGGTATGTAAGTGTATGCGCGCTGGGCGAAGTAAGCACTGATGGTGTGAGCACTATTGGCTAATAGAAAGGAAAACGGTGTTAAAATCATTGTACCATAAACCTGCTATCATCACACAAGGTTTCCATTCTGATGCTCTAATGCTTATAAACAGACAGTACATAGTATTAGCCACAGCATCTGTTTGGTGACGTGCTGTTAGGTGTATGCATCTTTAAGCAGGAGGACACGTGATCTGCTGAAACAGAGACCTGCACAGCTACCAAGACATCTAGTACAAAACTAATCTCAAAATGTACCCGTGGATGAATTAATGTCTGACATTAAAAAATAAATGGAGAGTTAGTAAACATTGACACAAGACACTGAGTACAGACAGGGTCAACTTACAAGTTGCCAGAGCAGTTTCTGAAATGAGAATAGGTCTATGGGCAATCAGCTTGGTGTTTCTAACCACCCACTAATCCCGGGTCCAGAAACAATGGATCTGGTAAAACGGGGTTGGAATCTGCACTCACTTAAACAGTGGGTGATTCTAGACTGGGCACCAGGCAGAGGTGTCCCGTCCTGCTCCACCGTTCCCCTCCTGCATCAAATGGAAGGCGGTTGTTAGAGAACACTGCCCATGGTTGTATAATGGAATCAAGCATATGATTACCACGCATGCCCTAACTACACAGTTGTTTAAATGCGGTTCTGTTACCATGTGTTCTCTTTTCCATGCATGTCTTTACCCCACATATGCCTTTACCATGCATGTTTTTGCAATGAATTTAGTTGTAAAGGCATGATTGGTAAAGGCATATGAGCTTTGTAATTGCTGGCACCCGCCATGTCCCCTCCCATGCCCGAACTCTATGCAACACTCCTCCCCTCTCCCCCTGCCCTGAAACCTATAACCAGCATCTCAGCCCTAAAACACCCTAGTCCTGAAAACTACCCCGATGTTTGAAAGATGTGCCGCCTAGTAAGTTCTTTCTTGTAATGTTACTAAAACTAAATAGTTCCCTGCTGATTTTCTGCTTATTTCCAATTATTTTGATTGATTACTCCTTCCTTCAAAACGGTGTCGTAATTTTCAAAATTGAATTGTGTAGGAACTTATTAAGCGCATACTGTCGCTCCTGTTAGTGCAGTTCTACTCTAATAATGCTCCTCACAATACTGTTCCACTGTTACTTCTGTGATCCTACTCCTATTACTATTCTCCTGGTGAAATTGTATTTGTTCTCCTTATATTACTGTTATTGCTAAACTGCTCAATCTGCTGACACTGCTATCATACTAACTTTGCTCATACTGCTGTTCTGCTAACACTACTAGCAAGGCTCTAATGGTACCTGCTATCACTACTCTATTGCTCCTGCTGTAACTGCTTTACTACGAAAACTGCTGCATTACTATTCTGCTACTTCTAATGTCATTGTTAACCTGCAAACGTATTCATCTGATTCTAAACTCAGTATATTAATATATTTATAATAGCAACTACATCAATAAACTCATTAATATGCCGAGACCAATTAGCATAGGCAATGCTTGTTTAATTGGCAAACATTCAGCTCCCTGCGCTACCTTTCTTTCTTTTGCTACATGGATAGGCTGCCCTTCCAAGCCTACAAAGCAGTGTATAAAAAGATAACAAAAATAAAAATATATAAAAAACGTAAACACTTGCAGATGTGCACAAGCGTGGACGGATGTACACTGGGGTCCCCTCTACATGCTACTTTTGTGGGGGAAGCAGCTCTCTTGTGATGTGCAAAAGACAGTTATGCCTAATTTCATCCATAACAACTCTTTCATCCTTCCACACTGGTAGAAGCTAGAAATCTCCTTCACAAATTCTGCTTTTGTTAGGCCAATCCCAGGGATGCCTTATTCCTATAGCGCTTAATAATAATTTGACTGTCCAAAAAGGATGGAGAATACAACGCATAAAGTACCCCCAAGCACTATGAGCACTAGCTGCTTTAATTCTCTTTGTTAATTATCTTATTCCCACACTCATCCGTACATCTATCACTCACCTCACATTTACCTAAACTTTCACTAAAACACATTTATTCGCGCAAACACTCTCCAAATAAATATCAATAACACCATACAATACTTCCCTTACTCATGTTGCATATGCTGAAGGCACCATGCATTTACTTTATGTCACGCGAAGAAACTCCAAATGAAGCACTTTTTTATTTATTATCAGACAAAAACAGTAACAGAAAGTTTACACACAATATTTATGATTTATTTTTATATGTTTCCTTTGAGTATTATAATTAACAACAACTGGCACCTTTTAACCCACTGTGCATTTTTTAAGTGGCAAACATTCAGCTCACTGAGCCACCTTTCTTGCATGCAAATAGGTGGATAGAAAAGTATCTTCTTTGTTAATTCGTTTAGGGTGCATTGCCCTAGGCTCTGCAACTAAAGTCATTGGTTACATATGATTTTATACAGCTTTTGACAAGGTGCTACCCTTCCAAGCGTCCAACATACCGTATAAAGAATAATAAGAACAATATATATAATAAATGTAAACACTCTCAGAGGTGCGCAAGCGTGGACAGATGGACACTGGGATCCCCTCTACACTCTACTTTGGCGGGGAAAGAAAATGTCTTGTGATGAGCATAACTCTGAAGGCGTGAGCACATTGTTTACAGAGGACTCACTTTCTCTGGGTTGCCTTGGAAAAGCGCATCTTCATACACTTCTGCTCATTCACAGCTTATATGTGAAGACCTAATAGAAATTACTCTGCGTGCTACTCCACCCTGCTTGTAACTGCTTCCCACTTTATATTTAAAACAGTCAAATAGCTGCACATTTTAGCAGATCATTGGTCCTTCACATCACCCAGAATACTGCTTCCCCCACTACATTTACATCACTAATAAGCATGTCTGGTAGTAGGATGTAACACCACTACTGTTATAAGCACATAGCTCCTTCTTTTGAATGTCTCAGTCACTAATTTACTATTGGCGTCACTTTAACATATGTTAATTCACAGTAATTCACACTGTTTACAAGCTATTCATTGTCAAGCCCTCGGTCACTTTTACGAAACCTGATAACATCTCTTCACAGGAAAAGAACTGGTGACATTGTAACACTTGTAACAAATGCTTCAGTTTCTTCTTGAAGTGGGAAAGAAGGAAACACTAGTGATAGCTGTGTTTTACAGTATTAACAATGTGCCAAAGTTTTTCCATTCTAAAATGTAAACAAACAGTAACATATATGCGCATAAACACAAAAAGTTCAGAATTTATATCTGCCTCAGATTATTTCAGATTAAAAATCAGTCATGTGGGGGGGGGGGGGGGGGGGGCGTGGCCGAGCGGCACCAAAGATGGCCGCACTCCAACGCGGCTCCTGCGAGGATCTGCCTAAGGCCCCCAAAATCCGCCCATATTCCTACAGCCTCTCTGTCCCTGAGGCCGGCTCGGATGCAGCAAGGGCTCCGGTGCTGGGAGGTGGTTTCCCGGGCTCTCTAACAGGCGCGGAAGCCTCGCATTGACTGGCGACAGTTCGGGGCCTGTTTGCGGCCCGCATCGCGGAGGAGGACACCGGCCTCGAGTGATCCTGAGGCCGGCCGTGCGGGAGTGGTGCTGGTGCGAGACGCCGGTCGGGAGCCGGACCCTGCGACCATCTTTGGGTGCCCGGCGCGGCACAATTAACTCTAGCGGGACGCGGAAGTCCCCCAACGACTGGTGGCAGTTCGGGGCCTGTTGTGGCCCGCATCGCGGAGGAGGCCACTGGCCTCGAGTGTTCTAGAGGCCGGCCGCGAGGGAGCGGTGCTGGTGCGAGACACCTGTCGGGTGCCAGACCCTGCGGCCATCCTTGGGTGCCCAGCGCGGCGCAACAGACACTGGTGAGGCGCGGAAGTCCCGCATTGGCTGGTGGCAGTTAGGGGCCTGGTGCGGCCCGCATCGCGGAGAAGGACACCGGCCTCGAGTGGTCCTGAGGCCGGCCGGATGTGAGTGGTGCCGGTGCGAGATGCCGGTCGGATGTCGGGCCCTGCGACCATCATTGGACGCCCGGTATGGCGTGACCGACACTAGCGGAGGAGAGTCCCACTCCCACCCCCGCAGGCTGAAGCGGGTAGAACGGGGGGTATAGACGGTGGATGAGCCGGCGTGGTCCGAGACCTGGGGGCCAACATCGGACGTTACTCTGGGCAAGCAGCTGTGCCCCGTTGGGACTGCAAGAAGGTAGGACCCCCTTGGGGGACTGCCTGGCCGGGGCTCTGGTCCTGGGAGTTGGTGGGGCCCCACCGGCAGGTACTGACCGGCGACTGCAGAGGGCGCTGGACAAGTGGCGCGAAGTGGGTCGGTGAGTGCGCAGGTGCGTAGACGGAGCACAGGCCTCACTGCAACTACAGGGGCCCCGTGGACACTGCAAGGTGGCAGTAGCAGTGGAGTCGCTATTCGGATAGGGGGGCGAGGAGGTGTTGCCCCCTTCCATTGATCTGCGGAGCGCAAGTACGGGGCAACGGCCTCAGGGGGGAGGCGCCCTCGGGATGCGCAGGCAGGAGGAGCAGCTGGTGTGATCTATACTACCCCCCGGGTGGGGTCCGGACGGTGGGGCGACACCGCAGAGTGAAGGAAGCCCCCACACTTGTGCCCAAGGGAGGGCCCAGTGCCTGTGAACGCTGTCATGAGGACAAAAAAATCCACGATGATCCAGACTAACACTATGGACAATTACACTGCGGCGGCGGGTGGCTGAGCTGAGGCGCAGGCCGGCGCCCTGACGGGCACGCAAGAGCCATCTCTAACTTCGATCATGCAGGCCATTCAGACACTGGGAACTACGCTAGAGTCGAAGATCGATAAGGTCTCCATAGAAATGACACTGCTGAGGGCGGACTTAAATAAAACGTCAGAGAAAGCCACCCAAAATGCTGCAGACATTGCGGAACTCCAAAGCACTACAAAACAAATGCAGCAGCAAGTCCAACAACTTTCGCACCAGCAGAAGGTGGTGGTAGCCAGGTTGGAGGATCAGGATGGGAGGGCCCGCCGCAACAATATACGCGCGGTGGGGGTGCCGGAGAAGATGGAGGGGCAGAGCGTGGATCTATTTCTGGAGGACCTCGTCCTCAAGCACCTACAGCCCAGACGCCTCTCGAAGTTTTTCGCTATCGAGCGAGCTCATGGGGTTCCGGTCCCCCCGCCGCGCCAGGGGCCCTGCCACAAGCGATAATCGCAAGAATCCTCAATTATAGAGACCGTGACGCCATTATGCAGGCGGCCCGCCAACAGGGGGATCTCCATCTGGACAATGCCATCATTAGGTTCTTCCCATACTTCACGTTGAAGGTGCAGCAGGAGCGTCGGTCATTCGACGGGGTCAAAAAAGTGCTTCCAGAAAAGGGCATCAAATACATGATGTTTTTCCCGGCAAAACTCAAGCTTCTAGTCGATGGTAAATCCTTGTTCTTCACCTCCCCTGAAGAGGTACATTCTTGGTTGGAGGAGTGTGGGGGCGCAGCGGGCTCAGGACTGAGGGACAACTGGAGGAACACGGCGCCTCAGTCTCCAGCGTCTTCGGCTGGCTCTCCGGGGAGTGGACATCAGCACCGGCGGAATTCTTTGCCCCCCCGCAGGAATCGGGACCGGAGTCTGTCGGCCTCGCCGGACATGGGGTGACGGGGCCAGGCCTGTGATGTAGAGAAGACGTCTAACGTGCATGTGATGTATATTGACATTTCATGTTTTTGAATTGTGCGGACGTCGGAGGTGGTCCTGGACAGTGCTCTGGGGGACGTGAAAGACCAAAGAAAGTGAGAGGAAGAAAAAAAAAAGTGACCCGTTAAGGGGGGGGGGGGGGGCCCTTGTATGATAGGAGTTGCCACTTATATTCGTCTAACTCTGTCTTCATAGGATGGGAGGCGGTCTGGGGGGAGGCGGGAGGCCTGGGAATGTCCTTTGCACAATTGTATTGCTATGGGCTTAACCGGACAGGCGGAGGCCAGTTACGAATTGCGAAGTGGGGCCGAAGGCAGTCCTCAAGTTGCGGGTTTGGGTAGCAGCTCTCACCCACCTTGGTTTTCGTTTTAAGGGCTACAGGCGCTCTGCTTGTTGAGGGATGCCTGACCATGTTGGCGGGCGTAGCAGGGTAGCAGGGAGGGGGGGTTGTTCTCAGGGATGGGGGAAGTCGGATGCAGGAATGTTTATTTTGTCTTGTTCTGTTTATAATGTATTTAGTTTGGCTCCACTGGCACTATTGGCGAGCAAGCGGGAAGAGGGGGGAGGGGAGGGCAGGCACCTGCCTCTTAGGCTGTTCGTGGTATTTACCCAAAATGCATACACCACATGCCAGACACATTAGCATACTATCGTGGAACGTTAATGGCCTACAAAATAAGATTAAACGCACCATGGTACTCCAGTTTTTACATAGACATGCACCAGATATCGTCCTGCTCCAGGAGACGCACATGCTGGGGAACCACTGCAAAGCCCTCAATAGATTCGGGTATACGATGCGGGCACATGCTGGCTTCACTACAGGCTCGAGGGGGGTGGGGATCCTCATTAGGAACACCCTACCTTTGGTGATCGGGAAACAATGGCTGGACCCCTTAGGGATGTACGCGGCGCTCGCAGCTCAATGGGAGGGGAGGACTATTATTATATGCTTCTTGTATATCCCGCCTAGGTTACACAGCGCCACCTTCCCCGACATTGGAAAGTGGCTATTGGATATGCCACCAGGGATCCCGGTCCTAGGGGGCGATATGAATGCCGTCATGGAGAGGGATCTAGATAGGTCACAGACACTCCCTGTCAGGGGTGGGACTTGTCACTTCCGGGACTTTGTAAGAGCTATGGGACTGGTAGATTTATGGCGGGCGCATAACCTCACGACTCGACAATACACCCACATTTCGGCAGCTCATGGCTCAGGGTCCAGGATTGACCACATCTTCACGCAGGTTGGAAGCATGGATTTGTTCCAGGGCGTGTGTCACAGAGCGAGGGGGATATCAGACCACTCCCCAGTAGAGGTGCAATTGCGCGGTCCGGACCGGGACCGCACCGGTCCCCCCCGTTTGGACACCTTCTTATTCAAAGACCAGGAGTTCCAGGAAGTCTTTAGGAAACGGGTCGACCACTATTTTGTGGAAAATATAGGCTCTGTCAGTTCTCCTGGGGTAGTGTGGGAAGCGTACAAGACGGTGGCTAGGGACTTTGTACAAGCGGAGGTCGGGAAACGCCGTGAGGAGAAAACCGCACAAATTGACAAACTAGAACGGGACCTTTAGGCCCTAGAGAATGCGACGGATAGGTCCCCGGAGCAGGTTCAAGATAGGCTGCATAGGCAGCGGCTCCTTGAAAAGGAGATTAGAGATCTGCTCACTGATCAGGCGAGATCCCATGCCCTGGCAATCCAGAGACGAGTGTATGATCTGTGGGACAAGGCAACAAAATGATAGCCTAGCTGGAGAGACGAGACCGTGACTATAACTGGATCCCGGGAATTCAACGGTCTGATGGATCTGTGCGAGTCACGGGTAAGGAGATAGCGGCGGAATTTGCACGGTACTATGAGGTGGTTTATCAGGCTCCCACTGCTCGACAGGAACAGGAATATCAAGACTTTTTGGCCCCCTTGCGGCTGCCTACCTTGGAACAGGCTGATAGGGATATCCTAGACTCACCCATAACGGTCCAGGAAGTAGAGGACGCCATGGGAGACCTGCAGGTGGGAAAGGCACCGGTGCCCAACGGTTTCCCGGCAGAAGCGTTCAGTTGCGTGTCCAGCCCCCTAGCACCTCACATGCTAAGTATGTTTAATGAAGCCAAGCAGGTGGGGGTACTTCCCAAAGACTTGCGGTCGGCAATGATCGTTCTAATACACAAAACTGGTAAACCGCAGGAGCTGTGCAGCTCCTACAGACCCATCTCCTTACTTAACTTCGAGACCAAGGTCCTCGGTAAAATTCTGTCCACAAGATTGGGGGCGGTTATACAGTCCCTGATACACCCGGATCAGTATGCCTCACAGAAGCACCCGTCTCAATCTACGGCGCCTGTTTGGGGTCTTCAGGAGGTGTCTGCGAGGCCCGAGGTGCCGGCAGCCCTGCTATCCCTCGACGCCCATATGGCATTTGATAGTATAGAATGGCAGTACCTCTACGCAGTTCTAGAAAAATTGGGCTTTGGAGAACACTTCCGAGTAAGGGTGCAGCTGCTATATACTGCACCGCTGGCAAGAGTCCGGGCGAATGGAGTGCTGTCGAGTGAGTTCCACCTCGGCCGGGGCACGCGTCAGGGCTGCCCGCTCTTGCCCACCCTGTTCGCACTAGCGCTGGAACCTCTGGCGCAATGGATCCGGACAGATCCCTTGGTGTGGGGTGCCGATCTGGGAGGGGGCTGGGAGGAGCGTATCTCATTATACGCGGACGACATCCTCCTGTATGTACAGAGACCGGCTGCCCCCATTCAGAGGCTTATGGAAATCATAGGGGAGTTCGGCACTTACTCTGGATATCGGATAAACTGGGGTAAGTCCCTGGGGCATGTGTTAGCGGGGCTGCAGCCCCGGCTACCGGCGGAATGCGGAGATATCCCCTGGAAGGATGTTTTTAAGTACTTAGGGATCTGGATTACGCATTCTGAATCAGACTTCCTGCGTTTGAATGTCACGGCGCAGTTAGATCGGCTGTGCGGAGACGTGGAGCATTGGAGATCGCTCCCACTTTCGCTGATGGGGCGAGCCGTTCTATTTAAAATGATGGCCCTCCCGCGTTTGCTGTATGCTCTACAATGTGCTCTCTTCCTGGTCCCGGACCAGATCTTTAGGACGATTGAGTCTGAACAACGCTCCTTGCTGTGGAGTGGTGGGTGTCCTAGGATAGCCCTCAGAAAACTGCAAAGGGGCCCATATGAGGGAGGGCTAGCTGTACCGGATGTCCACCTCTATTATTGGGCGACACAACTGATCAATGTGAATGGATGGGTGTTCTCACCTCTGGAGGAACCAGCCTACAGGGTAGATAGACTAGCCTTTGGCAGCGACACATACCTAGCAGCCCTATATACTAGAGGTAGGCGGGGCCGACCTCTTCCTCCCCAAACGGCAGCGGTGGTCGCGGTCTGGAAACGAGCAACAAAATTGCTCGGATGGGAGGCAAAGCTCAAGGAGCAGACTCCTTTGTATGATGGATCCTTTCTGCCAGCCGGTGCGAAATTGAAAGACCTACGCCGATGGGGCCTGATAGGTATTGATGTGCTGGGGGACATTTGGAAATGAGGAGAGATGGTGACATTTGCAGGTCTGCAGGCTGAATATCAGATGGAGAGCGGAGAATTCCTCCACTACCACCAGCTTAAGTCTGCCCTGCGCAGGCACCTGGCCCCAGGGGAGAAGCTGCCTGAATATGCCCCGCTGGAGGACAGGTTGTTATTGGACCCCATGATCGATAAAGCAATCTCACTCACCTATAAAAAACTCAGTAACAACATCCCGGACATGCTGGGGTCCCTGCGGGAAAGGTGGGAGACAGACCGAGGGCTGCTGGAGGATGACGACTGGGGGGAGGCCCTACAGTGCCCAAGGGAGGTGGCGATTCGTGCAAGGTTCCAGCTGGTCCAACTTCGCATCCTGCACAGATCGTACACTCCACGAACAACACAGTACCGAATAGGTCATGTGGACTCCCGCTTCTGCCTCAGGGGGTGCGGGGAGGAAGGGACCTTCTTCCATATTCAATGGGACTGTGCAAAGATCAGGGCATTTTGGTCTAGGGTGACGGGCATCATGGCCGAAGTGGTGGGAGCAGAGGTGCCGCTCGCGGCTAGGTGGCATGTGTTAGGAGTTACCAATGATATCACCTGGCCAAGGTGGGACAAGGTATGGTTAGCCCTGGCGAGCACGGTAGCTAAACGGAACATCGCACGGTTGTGGGGCAGTGATCTAACGCCAACGGTGGAAGAGTGGGAGCGAGACCTGGATTGGTGCCAGCGGGCGGAGAAGGTCATTTACAAAAGTCGAGGTTACCCTAAGAAATGCGACAGTATATGGGCGGCTTGGAGGCGCTATAGAGGGGAAAGGTTGGACTCGCAATCGAATGGAGAGTCGATATGAGAAGGGCACAGACTGGAGCCGTCACCTGATAGATGTGCAGTACCATCACTGTAGGCTTGTGACGCCACTCCTGCTCAGGCTCCCCGGGGTTGTGGTTGACCTATAGGCCAGGGTGGCAAATTCAGGGTAGGGAGTTGTATGAAGGGGGAGGGGGGGTCCTGTCCTTAAATGTTTGAGCTGGGGGGTCAATGGGGGTGGCATAGAGGCTGTGGTTACGTCGGGTGGGTGGGTGGGTCATGATGGGTAGGTTGATTATCTTGCTATGATTGTGCTTGCTTTTATCAATGATTGTCAATGAATTTCCGCTGCTAACTGATGTGCAATGTTATGGAGCTGGTTTTTATTTTTTTCTTTCAATAAAAAGACTTCAAAAATCAGTCATGTGGAATATATTGACATGTTAGCCAACATTTGCTCTGTTTGCAGGCCAACTATCGTATGTCGCGAATTTTAAAAGATGAACTATCATTAACAAAATATATTTAAAAAAGAACAATTACAAAAACAAACACCTAAAACTATACTTTCAATAAAAAAATTGACAACTGCTTTTACATTTACATCGTCAATAGCTCCAACTCGCACAAATGCGAGACCTAGTGCATTGCAAATGCTTGTTTAATTTATATTGTTTTTCTAAACAACTGTTCTTCTCTAAATGCGCCACCTTGTGGCAGACTGCCCTAAGTGTGGTGCTGACAATTAGGTGCCGGTGCTGAGCACCGGAAACCAATTAAGTGCCGGTGCTCAGCACCGGAGAGCACCGGCTCAAATTAAGCACTGCTTAATCCTCCTGTTCCTGCCTCGAGGAACCGTGGTTCTGGAGACACAGGTGACCTTCACACCTAGCAGCATTCAGCTCAGTATAGGGGAATCATGGCAAAGCATTCAATGGGTAATATTAAATTGGAAAGGAGCCTCAGTGGCAAACCCGGTGCCAAGCAGTAAAACTACCTGATCAGGGAAGAAGCAAAAATAAGAGGCACACATTAACAAAGACCTTAACTTCCCAATCTGTAGGTTAAGTTGATAGTCACCAGGAAGGCCTCTTTAGTCGTAAACCAAGGAAAGAGTGGCCAAGGTCAGAGGTTAAAGTGAGGATTCTGCAGACCTGAAGGAAGATCCCAGAAACAAAGAGGGAAATGGGGCCTACAGGCCACGTGTTACCGAAACTTTCAAGCAGACTGATCACCAAAGTAAAAACAAGCATTTGCAATGCAATATAGGTCTTAATTTATCTGTTTTGATACATAAAAAAGGCATTGTCAATTACAATGCCAATAGCTCAACTCTTGTAAATGTGAGACCTATTTTATTTCAAAGAAGCCTCAGCCATTGTCCCGGGCTGTTTTGGAAGTAAAAGAGTGCATGGCATGCTGAATGTTGCAGGAAAGCATGTCGTGCCTGCAGTAGGAGAAACTCATTAAAGGAATTAGTGCTTGCAGACTAAATAAGGCATACCGTTTAACAACAGAAGTAAAAGGGCCTGTCCTCATGGGAGGTTGTCAAATAGAGACAAGGCGGTACTAAGCAGGGACTAACAAGCCTATTAACGAATCAGAAGCCAGCATTTACAAAGGACAATGACACAAGCCAATGAAAAATATGGACAGAGAGTGGGCAGAGCTTCAAGTCTATACTCAAATACAGCATGCCTCGCAGAGCAGAGCATGCGCTGCTCAGGCATGACAACCCCTTGGAGTCCCGGAAGCTGTGATTGCCGCTCACTGATTCCTCAGAAGGAGACAGCCAACCTCTTAAGAAACTCATCCAGTTCCGCTTCCGACAAAGCATACAACCTTGCAGATGTAATACTCCAAGGGATCTGGGCCCAGATGTAGGTAAATCTGATTTACCGACTCTAGAATACCGAATTTTACCGAATCGGTATTCTAGATTCGGTAAATCAGATGTAGGTAAAAATTCGGTAATTTGTACCGAATCTGTATGATTCGGTAATTACCGAATCGGTATTTACAGATTTGGTAATTGTCATTGATTCCTATGGGCCTACATGCCCATAGGAATCAATGTCAATTACCGAATCGGTAAATACAGATTCGGTAAAATTACCGATTTTGCAAGGGTGACAGGGTGTCACTTTGACACCCTGTTGCACCCCTGATTTTGGCTTGTGTGCCGCCATGTGACACACATACATGCCCTAAGGGCATGTATGTGTGTCACATGGCACAGGTGTACATGCACAGATGTGCATGTACACAGGTATTCGTTATTTACCATGCAATAGAATTACATGGTAAATAACGAATCGGTAATGGCCTGTGGCACTGTTTTCAGTGCCACCTACATCTGGATTTACCGATTCGGTAAATTTACCGACTCGTTATTTTACAGAATCGG
The DNA here is from genome assembly GCF_964261635.1 of Lissotriton helveticus. Taxonomy (NCBI): domain Eukaryota; kingdom Metazoa; phylum Chordata; class Amphibia; order Caudata; family Salamandridae; genus Lissotriton; species Lissotriton helveticus. The sequence continues at coordinate 283,378,929 of NC_136057.1, read as the reverse complement.
TAAATTTACAGAATCGGTAAATATACTGATTCTGTATATTTTGAGGCCCCTACATCTCCATTAGCAAAATACCGATTTTGCAAGGGTGACAGGGTGTCACTTTGACACCCTGTTGCACCCCTGATTTTGGCTTGTGACACACATACATGCCCTTAGGGCATGTATGTGTGTCACATGGCACAGGTGTACATGCACAGATGTGCATGTACACAGGTATTCGTTATTTACCATGCAATAGAATTACATGGTAAATAACGAATCGGTAATGGCCTGTGGCACTGTTTTCAGTGCCACCTACATCTGGATTTACCGATTCGGTAAATTTACCGACTCGGTATTTTACAGAATCGGTAAATTTACAGAATCGGTAAATATACTGATTGTGTATATTTTGAGGCCCCTACATCTCCATTAGCAAATACCGGTCGGTAACGGCCGAAATCGGCCGTTACCGACCGGTATTTGCCGACCTACATCTGGCCCCTGGTGCCCGGCCTACCAGTCCTGAGTGACCTAATCATCAAAACTATGGGCCAGCATGTGAAGTTCCAGAGGCCTGACTCGAGATTAGCCCTCAGACAGACTAGGTGAGCTCTCTGGATGAGAGTACAGCGGTAACAGCCGGCCCAACAGGCACCACAGGCTTGAGGGACAGTCTAGCCGCCCACAGAGCCACTTTGGCAGAACGCCTGAGGGAGGTATGTTGGGCTATCAGTAACTGTTGCCTTGCCCAAAGGAAAATACCGGCCTATTGAGTTTAAAGCCACAGTCATATAGTGAGTAAAATAATCTGTATCGTTATTTTTTTAACCCCTTGGACGCGGCTGGACTTCCCCCATGGTGCGGGCGATTTCCACGCATGCGCAGTTCAGACGACCCCCAGCTGTCCGACGCACACTCCCACCGTGACGTCAGACAGCCGGGGGGCCGTCCGACGCATGCAAAGGGTTAAACAGAGCGCTTCAGCCGCTATAAAACTTTATGGACATTTTAGACAACACAGAAATGTTGCGTGTGTATTTGGTGCTATGGGTGCTTATTTCTATAGGAAAACGTATGAGTTCTCAAGGTTTTTCTCTATTTTTTCATCCATTGCATGAAAATACCCACAGGGCTGGTTAAATCTTGGTGAAATATTGCTCAGGTCTCAACCCTAATGATGACTGTGTGGTTACCTCTTTCTCACTATCTGCTGGAAGGTTTGACTAGCATACCATAGTCACTGCAGAAAAAGGGTCTTCCCAAAAGTGATAAGGCAGCAATCATGGCAGACATCACAAGGCATCTTTTTTGGAAATCACTAAAGTGAAATGCATAGTCAGGGGCCTACCATTTCTTGGGGTTCACAGCAGTTTATAGGACTTTTTTTAACGGGTCATTTCCGTTATTTATCTCTTTAAATGGACCTTAATGCTTGGTTTTACTTGTGAGAAAGTGTGCCTCGCAGTGTCACACATTTGGCAGCACAATGTCACTCGCGTGTGCACTTAATCAATGGTAATGTCATACATAAGCAATCTGAAAATGTGGCAGCTATGCATCCTTGGTGTTTTCTGACTCGCAGCGGGAAACAGCTTTACAACAAAGCCGGAACCCTGCATGCCTTTACTATGCAGGCTTTAACACACATACAACACTACCACACAAGTCTTTACCACACAAAATTTTGCAACAAATATGCCTTTATCATGCATGCCATTACAACAAATTTCTTTGTAAAGGCATGAATGGTAAGGACATATTTGTTGTAAAAGGTTACAGGTATGTTATAGTTATGAAATGGAATTAAAAAAACCTTAGAAATTCACTGAATAAAACAAAGGTTACAGAGACTTTATAGTTACGCTCAGATTTCACTCGTATAAAACCATAGAAATACAGCAGTTATAGTTAACTGAGCTAACTATAACTGACACACCCGCAATGCAGTGCTTATGTCACTGACTGAATTTCACTGGTTTTGTACGAGTGAAATCTCAGCCTAATCATAACATCCCTGTAACCTTTGGTTTTCCAGTGAACTTCTAAGGTTTTTCAAATTCTATTTCCTAACTATAACGTCCCTGTAACCTTTGCTTTTTTAAGTGCATTTCTATGGTTGTTTAACTAGTAATTGCGTTTTCAGAGTGGTGGAGAAAGGGGGCGGTACCTCTGACCAGCTCTCAGGAACCCAGCTGAAGGGACTTACTGGAGGTAACAGGAGTGCTTCTTGGCCCCCAAGGTCCTTTAGCAGCCAAGGGCTGAGCTGCCCTCCTACCGGGCAAATATCGGCTCCGGGGACTCCATCCCCCAGCACCAGGCCTCTACTCTGGGTGCCCTGGTCCCACCCAGTGCACCCAGACACTTTGTTGAGGGTCATGGCAGGAGCCTGAAGGCATTCACAGTCTCTGCCGGCTCACCGCGTCCTACAGGAGCCGGTATTGCTTTGGGACTGAGGGAGCTGCTGATCATGCAGCTACCTCTGTCTCAAAGCAATTCTGCTCCGCTTCTAGTAAGCAAGAGCATTTTTCTGCTCTTGCTTCCGAGAAGTGAAGCAGGGTTTGCTATGGCTTGGCAGGAGCGGTGAAGCTCATGCCAAGCCATAGCAAACTGCAATGTCCCAGGGGTGGGTACCTGGGACACTGCAGGAGCTGGCCCCGGGGGGGTAGACATCCCCAGGGTCATCTTTGGCTCTAGTAGCTCTAGTAGGGGGGTGCGTGCCCCCCTCCTTTGTTTCATTAACCCAGAGGATGTGATGGTCCTGGGGCGGGGTTCCGCAATGGACCCCCGCTATTATTTCATTTGCGGTCTAGGGAGGTAGCGCCCCACGTGAATATATTAATTGCCCGGGGAGGTGGCGGTCCCTGGGGTTAGGGGTCTGCACAGCCCCCCATTATTGAAAGTAAAAGCCTCGGGGTGGTTGTCCCCGGGAATGTGGGAGGGCGCGCATTTATTTTGAATAAAGTCCAATGGAGGGGGGAGTCATGCGGCCCTCCTCATTATTGAAAGTTAAAACTCCTTGGAAGTAGTGGTCCTCGGGGTTGTTTTGGGGGAGAGGGCCGCACAGCCCACATATATATGTTGAATAAAGGCCAGGGAAAGCCATTCGGGTTTACCAGTTTACTTGTTTGCCCCTGGTAGGTGGCAGTCTCCTGGGTGCGGGGGTGCCGCATGAGCAACGCCCTTAATATTAGAAAACATGGTCCTGGGATTTGGCCCACCCAAGAGCTTAATAAAAATATGTGCAGGGAGCCCGCACTTTTATTTTCTTATCTTACAATGGATTTGAAGCAAAATAAAAAAAAATGCTGCTAAACCCCTGCGGGGTACCTGTGGGACACCCCATCATATCTGAGGGGGGAGGGAGTGGATCAGGTTAATTCCTAGCCTGCTCCCTTTTCTTTATTTTTAACTTTTTTGTGAGACTTGGCTTCAAGCCGAGTTCCAAGATGGCTGCCAACATTTCCTGGTTGAAGTGTTGGCAACCAATTAAAATTTTAGTACGATCCGTGAGTCCACCACAAGGACTCATGTCCCAAGATATTTATATTTTTAAGAGTTCAATATTTCAAAAACTACTGAACGGATTTAAACCAAATTATAACAAGCATTTGCAATGCAATAGGTCTCGCATTAGGAAAGTTTGAGCTATTGGTATTGTAAATGACAAATTTTGTATTTATGTTTTGTTTTTGAAAGTAACGAAATTAATAGCTTTGTCATTTACAATGCCAATAGTTATAACTTTCGCAAATGTGACACCTATAGCATTTGTAATGCAATATGTGTTGTATTTACGTGACTTACATGTATTGATATTACAAATAACAATTGTTTTTAATTTTTTATCAATAATTAATATTTTAAAAAGTTATTGTAATTTATAACTGCAATAGCTTAAAGTTTTGTAAATAACTTTTGTGAAGATTATGTTTAGTGTATTTTATTGTGACGAAAAACCAAGAACAGAAGTGAAATGTTAACATCTTTTTGTTACATTTGTAATAAAGCTTGAAACATTGAGAGAACATATTTTAACCAGGTGTTGTTGAATGGTTGCACAGACTGATGCTGTGGTGGCGCTGAGTGATGTTGTGATGGCGAACGAGTGATGCAGTGGCGTTCAGTGAGGCTGTGGTAGCACATAGTGATGTTGTGGTGCCCCTGAGTGATGCCGTGGTGGTGCGGAGTGATGATGTATGCTATGCTATGTTTTGTTTTGCTATCCTATTATTTTGTTTTGCTATCCTATGTTTTGTTTTGTTATGCTATGCTATGTTTTGCTATTCTATGCTTTCATTTGTTATGCTATGCTATGCTGTGTTTTGTAATTCTATACTATGTTTTGTTGTGCCCCAGACGGAAGGGAGGAGACTTTGTGCTTCGAGAAACCAGCAGCAGTGGCGGCGGACTGGCGGATGACCAATTTTCAGCGGGTTGCCTTTTTCGGTGACCGGAGGGCTCCTTGTGCCAGAGAAAGAAGCAGGAGAGGAGAGGAGTGGTAGTGGGACGTGGGGCGTAAGTGGGTGCCGGACCGTGGCGACAGTTTTGCAGTTTTGGCAGCCGAATACAGATTTGGAGCTCCGTGCTGGATTTTTGCAAGCAAGGACAGCTCAGCAGCACCACCGTGTGGAGAGAGGAGCTTGCTGCGAGGGAGTTGATACTTGCGAGCAGCTGGCGAAGTGAATGGTGCTGGACAGTCTGTTCCCAGTTTATTTTCCATGCTCCGGAATACAGTAGCCAGTGAGGTATTCTGGTGAGTGTGTGGAGCTTGCAAAAAACCCCTTAAGGCAAAAAGAATTTTTTTTGCGGGCACTAGCGCTGGTTGGGGATAGTGTGCATGGACTGCTGGCAGACTTTGCGAATAGGGGATGCGCTTACCTGTGCCGCAATTTGGTTTTCTTCGCAGCCATGAGGGGAATGTTTTTTCCTGGAAGGGAGCAGGACATTCTGACGCCGCTCACAGTAGTTGGTAGTTTGTTTGTGGATTACCTGGGACATTGTGCTTTTCATTGGGGGTTATAGTGTGGGGATTTTGTAGCCTCCGGAGTCAGGATTTAAGGTACGGGACTGCGAGGACCAGCAGCCTCAGCGCCTCATCACCGGCCGCAGCTGGGGGCTCTTCCCGCCCGCTTCCTGCCTCCCTGCATTTAGCTACACTCACTTCCGCGTGGCGTGGGACGCGCGCGGTCAGGCCCATTTTAGCCCGTAATAAGACTGGACTGGGCCACTCCTTTAACTACTGCTATATATTACGTACTTATTCCTTTGGCTTGTTGTAAGCACTCTTTTGTCAGAAGGCCCTTTTAGTACTAGCGTGGCTGCACGTGAGACGAGGAACAAAAGCCTGACTGCTAGGGGTCATCTAACTGGGACTTTGGATAATTTTATAACTAGAGTGAATATTGTTATGACCAGGGGATAACCTTGATGGAGCGCCGGGTGTCGCAAGATCTGGCCTTTGCCAGACGTTCCTCAATGGGTCATTTTGCCAACGCCCGGACACCCGAGCGCAACAGTCATGCTAATATACCCCCTGTTCTAGTAACCATACATACTCCACCGGTCTCCCTGGAGAATGAGCGCATGTCACCCACTGTTTGTTTAGAAATTCCAGAAGTTTTGTCCACTACTGTCATTCCAATCCTGGCTAATTCGCCTTTGAAATCAGCCACCCGTCACCCCCGGGTAGGACAACTTGGCGGCAAACCCAAGAGAAAGCGCTCTTCCGCGTCCACTGCGGGTGGAAGGAAGTCTAAACGTGCTAAAGGGCTGGGTGATAATGCTATAACATCGAAAGGAAAGGGGTCCGAAACTGTGAATGATATGACCAGCCAAGGGCCTTCACCAGCGATTGTATTGGGCCCAGGGCCAACTATTTCGGATGTGGCTCAGACTAGCGGAAGTACAATGCTGTCCGAAGACTCTCTCCTTGTTAAATTGGGTGATCTACTGAGATCTTCACTTGGACCAATAGAAGATATACTTGGGCACATTGAATTCCAGCTTTCCCAGCTGGAATTGGTTACAAGGGGCAATTGGGACATGACGAAGTCAAATGGCTCATGCCTGGGCGATGTTCAAACGACTTCTGTATGTGATGGCTCTGGAATACATAATCTCCCCCTCTCTGTTTTGCCATCCGTTACGGACGTTAATAAACCATCTACTTCACAAATTACCGATGCCCGGTACACAAGTTCAGAGAATTTGAAAAGGAGTACTTCTGCTACTGCAGGGAAATTAAAAGAGCGTGGTCAGTCTGTAACTGTAGCTGCACTTCTGAGGGCACCCAGAATTGATCTACCACCATATGTGGTAGTACTGGCAGGAATTCCGGAAATTAGTAACCCAGGCCAAGAATCGTTCATCTCTTTAAAAAATAAAGTGACTCACTGGCTAAACCATAATAGACCACTACCCTCTTATGTCACTAGTGAAATATTGATGGTGCGTAGGCTCTCCTGGGTGGGTCACCGCACTAAAACTATCACAGGGGACTGTGTTTTGGTAAATTTTAGGGATCCCCGCACCGTGGAGCATATTTGTAATTGGAGCCACAATAGCACTGCGACAGCCATTCAATGCTATCCCCTGTCCTTTTTCTATCCGTTAACAGACTTGTCAGATCGCACAGCTGACTGGTCTCTAGTAACGCATCGACGTGGGGGAGGGGGGAGAGGGGCAGCAATGGGCGCTCAATCGCCCAGAGTCATCTAACCACCCATAATAGGTTCAGCAGTCTGGAAATGGTGGACAGACTACTGTATAGCAAGTCGGGCACTGTGTGTACTACCCAATCTAGGAACTGTGCTGAATGTAGTGGAGTTGTGGAGGCACGTACTGGTGGTTCACCTGGTCCCTTCATAGATTCTGATACCCAAGTTCATGGGCTCAACGGGGAATTAGTTACTGATGGATTAGGGAGCACCGCTCTGCCCTATCTAGTGCCTTTTCCCAATGCAGCCACAGGGGATGGAGAACAGCAGAGCAGTGTTGGCTCCTTAAATTCTGCCGTAACACTGAAGACGTTGACAATCCTATCGTGGAATGTGGCGGATCTATCGCACAATTTAAACTGTACAGAGTGGGGTTCCCTGGTGGACCAAAAGGATATTTGTCTCTTTCAGGAGACTTGGGCCAGGGACAAACACTCTAGAGTGGGATTCGCCACATTCCATGTACCTGCCAGGTGGGGAGGGAAGGGACGACCGTCAGACGGCCTCGCCATTTGGGTAGCTACTCACCTGGGTTGCATGGCAGAAAATAGGGCCACACATTCTGAAGATGTACAGTGCATATTGATGAAGTGGCCAAACTCTTTTAAATTAGCTATTGTGAATGTATACTCACGACCAGTTAGTTTGGCTTCTGAATCGGTCACTATCGCGGACCTATCCACTTTTCTGAGTACTTTGCCCAATGATTGCCATCTTTTGCGGGCGGGAGACATGAATTGCCACTTTGAGCCCCTCCTAGGAATGAGTGAGGGTGCACTTATGGGTGAAGATGACTACTGGGCTATTCCACCTTGTCAATCACCATGCCCTAAGTCATGGTCCCCTCTAGCGATCCAGATCACGGCCCTCGTTCTAAATAATTCTCTAAGGGCGTGTAACGGGCGCACTCTGTCTGATACTCCATCAGCTTGCACTTATAATAAAACGGGTCATGAATCTCGCCTTGATTACATCATGGTGGAAACAATGAAGTGGTCAAAGGTTATTGATTTCAGAGTAATTCCCAGAGCCGATAGCGACCACAATGCTCTATGCTTAGAGATGGTCTTCCCTGGACCAAAGGATATTCTCTCCCCAGAAACACATGATGTGGGTGAAGGGCTGACACTTTCAAACAACAGACGCAGGGTAAAATGGGGCAAAATAGTAGAATCCCAAGAAGAACTGGCGAAATTGTATAGTTTGGTTTTCCCTCGACTTCTGGAGGTTTATACTTTAATTATTCAACCCATACCTACAAATGTTAATGGAAAACTAGGGCACATCCACTTTGAACTGGTTTCCAATTTAGCTGAGGTCTTTAATCCCCAGGTTCCCATTAGGAAGAGGAGAACATTAGTTTCATCCTGGTATAACTCAGCCTGTAGGAAGGCCAAGTCTGAGTTGATTGCGGCAGTTAAGTCTGGGACCAATAAACCCAAAATTCGGGAATTAAGACTGCAGTACAAAGGAGTAATGGCTCATGCTAAGAGTGAGTGGGACCTAGATAGGTGGTCTAATTTAACCACTGCCTTAGAATCAAGGGGTGCACGTAGATTCTGGTCATTGGTTAATACGGGTTCGGGAGAACAAAATTCTGCCATAGAACCTAATATCGATGCATCATTGTGGGAATCACACTTCAAAGCCTTATATTTAGATGAATCTGCTGAGGATAATATGACGGCACTTTTATCTTTAAATACACAGCATGAGGGCTTAGTGTTTACCCTGACGGAGGTGTCTATTGCATTGGGAAATCTTGCAGTGGGTTAGACCCCGGGACTTGATAAACTCCCAGGGGACCTATTTAGGCATCACCCAGAGATCTGGGCCCACTACCTGCTTATTCTTTTTAACGCAATTTTAGGAGGAATGGAGGTTCCTGGTACTTGGTTGGGAGCGGAGATAGTCCCAATCTACAAGAAGGGTTCTCCTCTTCTCCCAGCCAACTACAGGTCCATTAGTCTCATTGAAGTCCCGTAAAAAAAAATTGTGCGGCTTGTCCTTCCTTGACCATTTGCTGGCATGGTTGGAGGAGCATGAAGTTTTAAGTCCCTTTCAGGCAGGGTTCAGGAGGAACACATCCACCATGGACCAGATCTTTTGCTTGATTCTCCTGTATTGGAAAATGGCAAAGATTGAGGGTGGCAGCCTCTACATGGTGTTTGTGGACCTCCGGTCCGCGTTTGATTTAGTGCCATGGGGGAAACTGTGGGGTGTCCTCCAGGACTTGGGTGTACCGTCTCAGATACTGAATGTGCTGGTGAGGCTACACCAGGGGAACTTTGCCCAGGTTAGATGCGGGAGGAATGGGGCATTGTCTTCTAGGTTCCCAGTTGCCAGAGGGGTGAGACAGGGTTGTGTCTTGGCACCGACCCTGTTTTGCCTCTACGTTAATGGTGTAATTTCACACTTGGATAACGTCCCCATTACCGATGCACCAAGGTTGGCAGGCAGGAGGGTTCCGGAGATCATGTTTGCCGATGATACCCTCCTGCTCTCCAAATCCCCGATGGGGATCCAACAGATATTGGATGGTTTTGGGGACTTTTGTCAATCCCGTGGTCTCAAGATAAATGTCGAAAAAACAAAATTCATGATATTTAACCCCCCGGTATCTACACAACCTAATCTGATCCTGGGCACCGTGAGGCTGGAAAGGGTCACGACATTCCAATATCTGGGGGTAACACTTCATGAAAATCTCTCTTGGGGACCCCAACAAGTGAAATCCCAATTAAAATTGTCACAGAGAAGGTACTCGCGCGCTGCATCGCGCTTTGTGCCTTAATGTGCCGCGCTACTACTTTTTAATTGACCTGGTATCTATTTGAGTTATTTTATGTTGTATTTTCCCCTGGTTTTAACGGGACTTATTCTACCCCCCCTTACCTGCACTGTAATCGGCTCCTCACCGCTGTTCAGGCGGGTCCGGTTCCTGGGGTGGGACTCTCTTTGGGCGCCATCTTGGAGTGGTGTTCACTCTCCGGGGGTGTCACTGACAAGCGTTCTAGCGCTCCAGCTGAGTGGGGGGACGCCTATTTAAGGCAACCTGCCCTGTGGACTGCCCTGAGAAGGTACTCGCGCGCTGCATCGCGCTTTGTGCCTTAATGTGCCGCGCTACTACTTTTTAATTGACCTGGTATCTATTTGAGTTATTTTATGTTGTATTTTCCCCTGGTTTTAACAGGACTTATTCTACCCCCCTTACCTGCACTGTAATCGGCTCCTCACCGCTGTTCAGGCGGGTCCGGTTCCTGGGGTGGGACTCTCTTTGGGCGCCATCTTGGAGTGGTGTTCACTCTCCGGGGGTGTCACTGACGAGCATTCTAGCGCTCCAGCTGAGTGGGGGGACGCCTATTTAAAGCTCCCTTCAACGCGCAGCGGTATCGCGCAGCGGGCGCGCCTTCGCTGCGCCTGAGTCGTGCCAGAGTCCTGCCCGTCTGCGCCCGTCAGCGCTAAGGCAGCGCGGGCCGTGGCTGGACTCTATGCCCCTTCCTACCACCATGCCATCACCTATAATTAGGTATCAAAGTGAAGAGCTGTTGGCCATTCGGGGACTGTGCACTGTCTGTGATCTTCCCCCACTGGCCCCGACATGTGGCCCTTATCGCTGCACCTGTGGTGAATGGGCATTGGACACCTCGTCGCGCATTCGTTCCTTGAGTTTACCATGTGGGCAGAAATACATGCGGGATCTGGACATTTGGAACTTGAATGTCAGGTCACTGGTAAAACATTATCAGGAGATATATGATCTTCTTAAATCAGAGGACCCAGACGCGTTTTTTATGACCGAAACGTGGCTGCAGGACTCGGACTCTTCCATACTTAACCTCGCCTTTCCCCCTGACTATGCTATCTTTACGCTTAATCGGGGTGCGAGAGGAGGGGGAATTGCGATGGCTGTTAAGTTGTGTTACCCATGTGAATGGAAAGCCCTTAAACTTCCCGGATGTGAATGTGCTTTGTTTAAAATTTCGTTTAATCATCACTTCACCCTCTCAGGCCTTTTAATATACCGCCCTCCGGGCTGCGATGCTGCCTTTAGGGCTGCTCTCCCGGATCTAATCAGTACGGAGGCACTAGGATGTGCGAATTTTAATGTCCTTGGTGACCTCAATCTCCATTTGGACTGTTTGTCTTTGCCCGCTATCCGGAGTTTTTCTGCCGATTTAGAGGCCTTGCAGTTTTCCCAGCTGGTGACCTCTCCTACTCATCGAGATGGCCACATACTTGACCCGTTCTTTACCAACTTAGAGGGTATTAGAGCACTTTGTCCCATTCAGATGATTTGGACCGATCATATGCTGGTGAAAATGGTTGTTCCTATGTCCGGTCCTCCTTTTATATCTAAGGACAGAACAATCCTTAAACGCCATTGGAATAAATTAAAACTGGAAGACTTCTATCGTTTTTTGGAGAAAGTCCCCCTGGGCCCGGTCATTAATGTTGATGATGGGTATGACGCTTTCTGCGTGTGGATTTCTCGCGCTCTTGATTTCTTGATCCCTCTGGTATGGTCTAAACAGGGCTCTAAAGAGCATAGCCCTTGGTACGATGATACCTTAGCGTCCCTTAAAAGAGCTTGTAGGCAGGCTGAAAGGCTTTGGAGAAAATCGTTTGATCCTGAGCTTAAGGCCTGCTACTTTGCTAAAATTAAGATCTACCACAGAGCGGTATGCAGAGCTCGTGCAGCCTATTATGCTCAAGAGTTTCTGAATAGCCCTAACCCCTCGAAACTTATATTCAAGGTTTTAAAAGACCTGGTGGCTAAGAGGACAACGGCTGTAGAAATATGCTCAGACTTCCATTGCGAGGGTCTGGCCTCTTTTTTCCTCGAGAAGGTGCAAGCCATATATCGAACCTTCCCTATGGCCTCGTCTAATTTAGTGTGAGACAGCTGTGTCTTGGGAGATTGTGAGTGTCTTGACACCCTGCCTTCCATGACAAGGGAGGCTTTTGACCACTTGAGTTTAAAAATTAAGTCGGGTTCTCCTGCAGATCCGCTTAAACCGGCTCAGCTTAGGACTATGCTGCCGTTATGCAGCAATCCGGTGTTGTCTCTAATCAACCTGTCACTATCCTCAGGTGTAGTGCCTACTAGGTGGAAGCAGGCCATAGTCACACCCATATTGAAGAAGGCTACCCTCGATCCTCTCAAACCTGAGAACTATCGCCCGATCTCCTTGCTTCCCTGGGCCACAAAAGTTGCTGAGGCCCATGTGAACGGTATCCTGGCAGACCATCTTACCAGAGCTAACATCTTAGACCCAACTCAGAATGGGTTCCGTGCGGGCCACAGCACGGACCCGGCCCTACTTTCCATGGTCGAACACCTGCGATCTGTGCTTGATGCAGGTCGGACAGCGGCACTACTACTATTAGATCTGAGTGCCGCGTTCGATACTGTATCGCACAGGATCTTATTTCAGCGACTTGAGGAAGTAGGAGTCAAGGGCTCTGCCCTATGCTGGTTCCGATCTTTTCTTACGGATAGGTCGTTCCAGGTTGCGATTCCACCTGGCAAGTCCAAACCGTACCCGTTGTCTCTGGGGGTCCCACAGGGGTCTTCGCTGAGTCCCACTCTTTTTAATCTTTACGTGAGACCGCTGGCGGCGGTCGTCAGGCAATGGGGCCTGACGATGGTCTCATATGCTGATGACACGCAGCTGGCGGTCACGTTGAGTGGGGACTCTGATGTGGAGGCCCTCAGGTTCCGGGACGGTTTACGGGGATGTGGCCAATTGGATGAACTCTAACTGTCTTCAGTTGAACACCAAGAAGACAGAGGTCATGGTGGTAGGCAAGCAAGTGGGGCTGTGGGGCGACGACTGGTGGTCTTCTGAACTGGGTGTGACCCCCTCTCCGGTATCGGAGATAAAAAATCTCGGGGTCTGGCTTGATCCAACACTTAGTTTTATTTGCCACACCAAGAGGGTGGCGGCCTCTTGCTATGGCGTTATCAGAGGACTTAGGCCGATATTGAGATTTTTTGATGCCCCCACCAGATAGCTGGTGGTTCAGGCATCAGTACTGTCTCGGCTGGACTATGCCAGTTCGCTCTTGGCCGGGATAAATCAGTCTGAACTCATCCGGCTGCAGCGAGTTCAAAACGCTGCAGCCAGAGTAGTGGTAGGTTTGCCTAGACGGTGCTCGGTCTCCAAGACGATGCACTCGCTTCATTGGCTCCCTGTAACTCAGAGGATTAAATTTAAGGTTCTCTGCCTGGCATTTAAAATCCTCAAAGGTATGTCTCCCCAAATCCTGGCGAATCTTTTAATTCCCTATGTCCCTTTGCGAACTTTGAGATCTCTGGGCCAGAACTTGGCAGTGGTTCCACGCTTCAGGCTAAGTAGAACTGGCGGCCGCTCCTTTCGAGTATTAGCAGCGAAGTGGTGGAACCTTATTCCTTCTGAGATCCGGGCAATTGATGACCTTCTCCAGTTTAGACGCGCCATCAAAACCTTTTTGTTTGTCTAAATTTAGGTTGTTCTCTGCGCCCTACCGATGTTGTGTTGTGTCTGCCTTCTCATAGCGCCAGGACGCCCCTTTGCTGGGGCAGCTGTTGCGCTGTATAAATAAAAATAACATAGCATAACATAACATAACATAACAGTTGGCTGGGGGTATTTCTAAAGTCTCAAATACATCGACCTTTAAGCCAGTGAGCCCAGCCTTGGAGATTTACAAGACACAAGCAAGGGCTCCAGCTCTTTACGGTGGAGAGTTGTGGGGTCACTCTTGCAGGGCAGACATTGCCAAGATAGAAACTTAGTTTATAAGGTGGCTGCTGACACTCCCCCAGAGTACCCCGTTTCTCCCCCTAAGGCTAGACTTGGGATTGACAAAAATAGAAGATGAGCTAGCACTTAAGCCGCTCAGGTTCTGGCATAGGATATGGGCAACTACAGACCTCCTAAATTACAGGGAAGAGTTAAAGCAGATATTAAGCTTTAATTGCGCAGGTAAAACTCCATGGCTGGCGTTTATAAAGCGCGAATTTTTAAGTTTGGGTCTGCCGGACATGTGGGACGATCCCGAAAGGGGCTGTCTCGTGTCAATGGAGAGGGGGTTCGGCGGAGCCAAGCCCGGCCAAAGGTATGAGCGGAGCAAAGCCCGGCCTGCAGGAAACAAGTCTGCCCAGTCAATAATGATCACGAAGGGGACTCGGCCCCGGGATGCCCTTTATACGCCTCCTGGCGCCACGCGATGACGAATACGGCGTCCTTGCTGCTAGCGGGGCAGCTGGGATATGGAGTCCAGTGGAGGGGACTCGGCGGAGCCAAGCCCGGCCAAGAAGGAGAGCGGAGCACAGCCCGGCGCACAGGCGCTGCCAATGAAGAGGGGGCTCGGCGGAGCCAAGCCCGGCCAAAGGTTTGAGCGGAGCAAAGCCCGGCCCGCAGGAAACAAGTCTGCCCAGTCAATAATGATCACCGTTGTGATGTGAACGTTGTGTCAAAATTTCAAAGCAATTGGTGAAGAACTTTTGGAGATTTGAGATTTTGAACAAACAAACAGTTAAATTTTTATTTATATACAAGATGTATATACATACACATACATCAACACTTCTCCCCACTCACAAAGTACGGGTCCGCGATGCTGCGTGCTGGCCACAACATTTTAATGGTACAGCTGAAAAGGACACGTTTCGCCGGCACAGCCGGCTTGTTCACCAATAGGTTACCATTTGTCAAACAGCCATTTTAAACACCGTGATTTACCACCTAGTCACGTGACGTGACTACAAATGCAGTGTGCGCAAGGAAAGTAGTTCAGTTCTTCAATCTCAGTTACATCGTCTGCTTTTTACATAAATTGTGCCGCTGTATAATACATTCACATCGAAAACATGCACGTACTGAGTAAAGCTCTATATCATAAAATAATAACAATAGCGCCACTATCGCGTTCTTTCTGCATGACAGAAAAAAATGTTTTTCAATAAAACTTTATGCGTAATGCAAGGCTATGCAGATTTTTACACTCCCGGTAGTAATGGATTTCTTTCCTATCCTAAACGTGTAATTACAAAAATGTTATACTTTGTTCCGCATTAAACCCAAGTGGGTGTTTACTCATTTGTACTGCATGATAGAGACATTGTTAAGTACTGGGTTATAGTTCAGCCCAAGTGGGCGAGATAACAAAATTTTTTACTGTCTTTAGAAACAAAAACAAAGAAAAGAAAATATAACGTGTTATGACCGATCTCTACAAAAAATAAAAAAAGATTATAAAGACAAAAGATTAAAACCAATTTTTAGATATGCTCTAATACTCTGCTAATCTATATAAATTTATCATTCAACAGTCTATCTAAACATTTCATAAATGTGTAATCAAATCTTCATCCATATTTAGACCCATCGGGGCCCTACTGTTCAGTTCAATAATATAACAGGACTCTAATCGCCTAAGCTTCTTTTCACGTTTGCCTCCCCGAATGGTAAAAGGGACGCAATCGATCACAAAGTAACCCAGCCCCTGTGTATCCTTCTGGTGGTGAATTTTAAAGTGGCGTGCCACTGGGTATGCCTTATCTCCATTACGTATGTCTCTCAAATGCTGGAGCACTCTTTTATGAACAGGAAGAATGGTGCTGCCTACGTGGGCACTGCAGCACGTAGACAGCATACTCTGTCCTGCACGTGAAAAATCCTTTGATTTTTTTCACTCTGTTAGACAGACTAGGTGTATAGGTCTGTGTATTAATGCCATGACTGCATGCCTTGCACTTTGTGTATTTGATAAACCCTTCTCTTTTTTTTAGCCAAGTTTTTGACTGGATGTTTGGCTGCTGCGGAATCATGTTGCTTACTAACATTTGTTTAAAAGAGCGAGCCCTTCTAAACGTTATTGCTGGCCTTTTTTGCACAATTCTACCTAATATCGGAACTTGCCACAAGCTGTTTACTGCTGGAAGCCCTTGAGGAGAGAGCACTCCTCGTTTCTCTGTTTGAAACCCTTGCCTGCCTTGACCGCCCGCCTCCCGCCGCCAGACCCCAGTACCATCACCGGGTCCGGCCGCCAAGCGGAGCGCGGTGTGTGGTCACAAACTACACTACCCAGCATTCCTGGAGACGCAGTCCGCGTCATTCACGCGCCAGGCGGCGCTTAAATCTGAGGCCACCCCGGTCGAGGGGGGGAACTTGCCACAAGCTGTTTACTGCTGGAAGCCCTTGAGGAGAGAGCACTCCTCGTTTCTCTGTTTGAAACCCTTGCCTGCCTTGACCGCCCGCCTCCCGCCACCAGACCCCAGTACCATCACCGGGTCCGGCCGCCAAGCGGAGCGCGGTGTGTGGTCACAAACTACACTACCCAGCATTCCTGGAGACGCAGTCCGCGTCATTCACGCGCCAGGCGGCGCTTAAATCTGAGGCCACCCCGGTCGAGGGGGGGAACTTGCCACAAGCTGTTTACTGCTGGAAGCCCTTGAGGAGAGAGCACTCCTCGTTTCTCTGTTTGAAACCCTTGCCTGCCTTGACCGCCCGCCTCCCGCCGCCAGACCCCAGTACCATCACCGGGTCCAGCCGCCAAGCGGAGCGCGGTGTGTGGTCACAAACTACACTACCCAGCATTCCTGGAGACGCAGTCCGCGTCATTCACGCGCCAGGCGGCGCTTAAATCTGAGGCCACCCCCGTCTCGCGGGACGCGAGCGGGACGCCGGGCGAAGCCCGGGCCAAGGGCGGGCCCGTTTCAGCCCGTTACAGACTGTGCAGGACTGGACTGGGCCACGGTATTTTCATTTATAGTTATACATCATCTTTTCCTGTGATTCATCGTTGAATATTCCCATTGTATTGGCCCCATATACATTTGAAGCTTTGTAGCACTCGAATCTATTTCACAATGAATAAACGGACTAGAAGTAAAAAGACCTCCAGCCTAACTGACATCACCGGCCCACTAGACCTATTTATCACCAAGACTCATGAGGTCATTGATAACAGTATACAGATACTACAACGTAGGGTATCCCACGAATTGGAGGCTGCAAGAAGGTCGTCCATGGGGCCTCTGGTGTCTGTACAAACTCCTCAAAAGGGTCCAATTGCCCCCCTGCTTAAGCAAGTGGACAATACGAATGTATTAATTCATACAGTCCCAAATAGCGTCGATTTATCTGCTACCCAACTCTCTCTGGGGTCCAACTCCTGTGAGGACTTGGAAACTACACCAGATCTACAATTTTCCCAAAACGAACAGGATAGCGTAGATATTGTAGACCTCGACCCCATGGGTAATCGGGAGGGTGCCATAGCAAAAAGGTCAAACATAAATACGGATAAGACCTTATATGAGACAGCATTGGTCCTGCAAAACACTAAGACCTCTCTTAAACCCACCACTGACACCATTTTGCCAGGCCAATTAATTTCTATTAATAACGGTGCTGATTGCACAGCGACACCCCATGACCCTTGCCCTAGAGAGCTGTCAGGGACACAAATACTGGGAGCTGACATACAGAAACCATGCTCTGCATGCATAACATTACACGACTTTATTACAAATAGCATGGGGCGATTGTTAAAACATCATCTGCAACCCCTAGAGAAGAGCATTATGATCATAGAGAAACAACTAGCCAAATTAAATGCCCCAGCATTTAAGCAAAACACACTGGGTACGCTTGCTAAGGGCCCCGGGATTGTAAATGACACAAACACGCAGGCGCAACGCCCGCCCCTACCAGGCAATCAGCCCAAGCCTCATCCGCCTGAAAGAGTTCTTAACCCTGAAACTCAAAAAAATGACAGGCAAAACATACAAACCACCCCAAATCCCGTGATAACAGAAGGGACGGGAAAACGGAAAGGCCCCATTGAGAACTCCCAAAAAACCCCAGCTCCAGCGGAGTCTATTAGCCAAACAGTAAAACAAAAGGACACCCTACCGACATCTCAAAAAACCCAACCATCTCTGTTACAAGTCAACGAGAGGAGGGCTCCAAGGTATAGACGTCCAATACATCTCCCGCCTGAGGCGACCCCGTACACTGTCATACTTACAGGGGTCACAGAGCTGGCTGATGGTGCGGATGAACCTCCCTGGTCCCTCCGTAACAAGGTACTACAGTGGCTAAGCCAAAACAGACCTCTTCACCCATACAACCATGGCAGAATTGTATCCATGAGGAGAGTGTTCTGGATTGGCGAAACCAAAAAAACTCTAAAGGGCGATTGTATCGTACTTAACTGTGAGGACCCAGATACAGCTGATTATATCTCCTCATGGCCAGCTTTAGAAAAAAGGGGGGGCGTTGACGTACAACGTCTTTCCTTTTTTTATCCCCCTCTAAATATCCCTAATTATGGCGACCCAAACCATTGGGAGGAAGCACAGGACTGGACTTGGACACAGGTGGGGCATTATAATGGAAACAGAAATAGGAACAGGAATAGTAAAAACCACTGGAATGGAGGGTGGGACAATCATCCCTGGCCACTGAGAAGAGAGAACTCACACCCTGATTACTGGAGGGGGGTCCCCACGAGGAATAGGTACGATTGCTTGGACATGGTTGATTGACCAATAATGACAACAAACCCCAAAATTAGAAATCTAGGCACTCCTGTAGAAACCTGTAATAGTGTAGAGCAGTTTGTCACTGCTAACAGACCATCAGCAGGGTATACACCTGATCCTCCATTATGGAACACACTTCGTACCCCCACAACCCCACAGACCTCCACCCAAACACACAGGGAGCAAGGACTTAATTTAGAGGGCGCTGAGAGCCCAACCCCCCAGATAGTGGCAACAGAACCCAGCCGACATAAATTAAATTTGAAAATTACCTCCTGGAATATTGCAGGGCTGAGCAATAAAGCAAGGGCCCACCCGTTCCTATCATTCATGGCAAAACAGGATATAGTATGCTTACAGGAATGTTGGGATCAGGAGGAAACCCATATTGAGGGCTTTAGCACCCACTACATCCCGGCTATACAGGGTAACCGAGGCAGAGGGTCGGGGGGCCTATGCATCTTTACCTCCAATTTGTGTAATATAAAACTGTCTACATATGTGCCGAGTGGATCCAAAGTAGAGGTGGCCAGATCCTTGCAAGGACTTATAGTCAAAGCAAAGGGGTGGTCCCTCTTTGTGGTGAATATATACATAAACGTCCCTAAAGTAGAGCCCAAAGCCTTAATAGCGGAGCTTAATGCAATGCTCTTGATGGGTGACCAGAACGCAGACTGTATCCTGGTAGTAGGCGATTATAATTGCCACCTGTGCCCCTATAGCGCCACAAAAAATTGCGGAATTTATAACTTAAGAGGAGACCCCACCACACATTTCGAACATTCCATTATTGGGAATATGCTTAACCAACTAATGCATGATTGGGACATGGGGTTCGCTAATGAACTTTGTGAGCCTTACGTAGCCTTCCAGACAACATTCTTTGGTCGGGGGTCAGGTACTACAATTGACTACATCCTAGTGACCAATAAGAATCAGGGTTGCCTGGGGGTTTTTAATACGGAAGACCTGGCACTAAGCGATCACTTCCCGATCAGCACTACAATTTCTATCGAGAAAGACGAGAGTCCCGAGTTAAGCATACCGAGCATCCTTCATGGTCACTCGGTGTCACTGGCAAGAAAGAATGGGTATGCTATAAAGTGGGGAAAAATCGATGCTACAACTTTTCTAAAAGATCTAGTGCAGAAAGAAATGAAGCAATTCATGGCATGCCTAGAATCTAATACCACCCCTCAGCAAATTATAGCGGCGTATGGAAGCATAACCGCCACTATAAATGATAAACTAACAAAAAAATTAAAGAGAGGTATAGAAAAGAGAGAACATGGCTGGTTTAATTCCGCCTGCTCTAAAGCCCACAAAGATCTATTACAGGCTTTAAAGACATTTCCCAAGGATAACAGCGCGATAAAGCAAGCAAGACGTGTCTATAAGCAGACGCTACGTGAACGACAGGATGAACTCAAAAATCAGGCCTGGGAAGCCCTAGTAAAGGCAAGCTCCACAAGGGATAACATCTCTTTTTGGAAGGAGATTAACGCCCCTTTCTTCTCCTCGGACAATAAGGCAGATTCGATGGAGATAGCCATAATGGAGGATGCCTGGGTTGATTATTTTACCTCCTTATATAAAAAAGAGGCAATAAACATGACCCCAGAACATAACTTCTATAATAGGAAGAAATCACAACTGGCGTCGCAAGATAGCTTCCCGCTAAATATAGTTTTTACCCCTCCTGAGGTTGAATTAGCAATCTCACAGAGTGCAAATTTAAAAGCTCCCGGCCCAGATGGAGTCCCTATTGATTTATTTAAAGGCAATGTAGAACTGTGGGCTCCATTATTAGCAAATGTACTAAATGCGTATAGCATAATGGGATTTCCTGACTCATGGCATGAAGCCATAATTATTCCAATATTTAAAAAGGGGAACAGACAGGACCCAAAATGCTACCGCCCCATCTCCCTGCTGGATACACTAATGAAAGTGGCAGGTAGAATATTGTTAACTAAACTACAAACTTGGTCTAAAAATAAAGGGATTCTTTCCAAATTACAGTATGGCTTCAAAACTGGAGTTGGCACTGTAGAGCAGGGTTTAAACTTGAACTTAATAATAAACAAGTATATTAGCAAGAAGCAAGGGAATCTCTTCCTTACTTTCGTCGACTTATCCTCGGCTTTTGACTGCCTTGATCATGATATGCTGTGGAAAACTCTGGCCAAGTTGGGAATAGATAAAAATATTCTACACTTCATACAGGAACTATACAGAGATGCGGGTGCAGCGGTCAGATACGGCAAAAATGGTGAGCGAACAAAAAAATTCCCCATAGCGAAGGGTGTTCGTCAGGGCTGCATCCTTGCGCCATTCCTTTTTAATTTATACATCAACGAGATAGCAGACGTTTTAAATGATCTTAAAGTTGATTATCCTAAAATAAATGGTACCCCAGTACTTTATTATTGTATGCTGACGACGCTGTGATTATGGCCCGTACACAGCTAGGTCTGCAGAAAGCCATAACAGGTTTCTCATCTTTTATGTCCACGAGAGGCTTAAAAATAAACGACGGAAAAACATTCACAATGTCATGCTCCTTGAGGAAAAATATACCAGACTGCAAAACCTTCGTTAATAGCAGTAAGATAGCGATGACCAAAACCTTTTCCTATTTAGGAATTACATTTAATAATAAGGGAACATGGTCACCAGCAATAACCTCGAGGAACCTAGCCTTTGCCCGTACAATAGGCGCTCTTAAACACTTTGCTAAGAGACTGGGCAGGAAACCTGTGAACATATTACTGAAGATATATGCTGCCAAATGCGTGTCTACCGCCGTATATGGGGCGGGCATATGGGGCATAGCAGATAGTACGCAGATCCAAACAGTGGAAAATGATACAGGGTTCAATAGGGAAGTAATTAATGACTGTTTAACCTATTCTGCGTCCACCAAACAACCATGGTTAGCTTATGTGAGAAAGTTTTTTCTTTCTATTGGTAAACCAGATCTCTATTCAAATCCCACAACATGCTCACAAATATCAAAAAAATCTCTAAAAATGGCATGTTTGGACTTACTGGCGGAACGAAGATGGTACTTAGATGGGCACAAATCCACCATAGTAGCTCATCGTAACATCTTACATGGTCCGGGTATTCATGCTTATTTAGCACCAATCTACTCGTGTTACCATAGAATGCTCCTGACCCGAATGAGGACGGAGTCGTTCTATAGGCTTGTATCCTTCCCCATTACAAACGATTGGTCTGCAATTATGGAAAATTGCCCGTGTGATGACTTATCCAGACAGTCAAATTTACATTGTATATTCTTTTGTAAGTATTATCAGTGGGGGAGAAAAAGATACCTGTTACCACTGCTAAAGTCATGGGGTGTAAGAACTTGTAAAACTGCATTGTTTAGATTATATATGCTGCAAGATGAAGTTACCATAGTGACAGCGATAAAATTCCTGGCGTTTACTGTAAAATGCAGGGGGTCCATGGGAAATGTATAGGACTTCTTGGATAAACACAAAACTGAAAACTCGTATTATAATGTTCCTTATAAACACCGGATAATACGTATACAGTAGTAGACTGTATGAACTCCAAGAGTCTTGCAAATGAATTTGAGAACTTTTATATACGCAATTTAATGAATTTTATCTATTTTATCCTGATGACATGTTTTACTGTAAGAAATTTTATATACGAGAAAAATTGTTTAGTCTGTTTATTGTTTTGTATTTGTATGTTATGCTTTTATGGTTTTTTGTTAAAATACCGAATAAAGCTATCTTGAATTGAATTGAATTGAACCTAATATCGGATCATTCCGAATAAGGTGCCAATGTTTGTTCAAAATATTTCTGATCTGCCCATGTTTTCTATTGTATGTTGTAATCATTCGCACTTGATTTGTCTGTGTACTCTCTTTTCTGATCTTACTCTGACTTTTAGTGAATAGAATGTCCTCTCTGCTTCTTTTCTTGGCTTTCTTTATGGAGGCTTGAATATTGCCTCTGTCGTAACCGCGAGCTGTAAATCGAGATTCCAGTTTAGCGAATTCTGTCTCGAGTGTTTGTTGGTCACTGCAGTTACGTATCATCCTAAGACTCTCACCATACGGTATACTCTTAATTAAGTTCTGTGGGTGAAAACTCGTAGCGTGAAGCAATGTGTTTCCCGCTGTTGGTTTCCTGAAGAGTTTATTATGCAATTTAGAGTCCTTCACATATACTGTGAGGTCTAGGAAATTAACCTCATTCCTACTGACAGTACTCGTAAACTTCAAATTAAGTGAGTTTTTTTGTAATTTTTTGATGAAACATCCTCCTCTGATCCTCTCCATACGACGAAAAGATCGTCGATGAATCGGCTTCAGTGGAGAATATTTTCTTCCCATTCTCATTCTTTGTGAAACTCGACCCGGACCCCCTGCTCCTCCCACCAGCCCATATGCAAATTAGCATAGCTGGGGGCGAAGCAGGTGCCCATCGCGGTTCTACAAAGCTGATGAGACATGTCATTATTAAAGAGGAAGAAATTATTCTTCAAACACACCGAGACCATCTTGAGTAGCATTTGAGTATGCGACCAAAGTCCAATTGGGCGTTGACTCAGGAAATATTTCACTGCTTGTAAGTCATCATCGTGTCTAATGATAGTATATAGCATGGTTAAATCAATGGTAACCAAAAGCATATCCTCTTCCCAAGGGAGGTCATACATTTTTCTAAGAAAGTCACTGGAGTCCTGAATCTAGGAAGGCAATAACTTAACGAAAGGGCAGATGAAAGAGTCAACATATTTAGAGGTATTTTCTAGCGCCTCACCAATTGCTGATATAATTGGACGCCCTGGTGGGTTTTCTAAATTTGTATGCACCTTGGGAATAAGGTAAAAAACAGGTGTTATTGGATTAGAATTTTTCAAAAATTGCCGTTCTTCCCTTGTGATCAAACATTGATTGTACCATTCATCAAGTTGTACATTGTAGGAACTGAGGCTACTCTGCATTATCGCCTCGGTTGTTTTCGCATAATTATTGCGGTTACCAAGCTGTTTATAAGCTTCACCCATGTATTTCACTTTATTCCACAGGACAACATACCCACCCTTATCTGCGTCACGCACAATACAATTACCCTTAGATTACAATTTTGTAATTTATGCAGAATACTCTTTTTCATGCTGGTTGAGTTTTTTATGTTTTACACTGGTGCATTTTTCAAGATTTTTAAGGTCATTTACAACTAGTTTATTAAAGATATCCACCGCGTCTTTGGTGCTCATGGGAATGAATCTTGATGCTGGTCGAAATCCTGATGGAGCACTGGTGTCAATCTCCACTTCTTGTTCTCTTGCTATCTCAGAGACCTGGTTAGCAGTCAAAGGTTTAACTTCATCCTGTTCAGTTGTTATTCCTGAAGCGTTCTCAGTACTGGTTCCAGGTTGCTCATCCATTGGTTTCAAGTCAAGTAGTAAATCCATATCAGCCACTGAAAGCTGGTTGGTTTGCATGGCAGCACTCATCAACTGCTCACCTTCCTTTTGACTTTTCGGATGACTAGATGAAAAATACTTCTTCAATTTAAGGGATCTTATAAATTTAAAAGTATCTACCCTTGTTGCAACATAGTTAAAGTCTGCAGGTGGACAATATGATAATCCTAGTTGTGAAATGTTCTCTTTATCAGTAAGCTTGAGATCAGTCAAGTTAATTACTGTCCCTTTCTCCTCCGCAGTTGCAGAATCCGTTATTTTTTGCTTTTCGTAGAGGGCACATTGTCGGAGTTTGGCCCCTTTGCGCCTCTGTTTCCTTTGCCTCTTCCTCTTGGTTTGTTTACGTGAGTTTCCTGAGGTCTTGGGCGGAGGTTGAACCTCCTCTCTTCTTCTAAAAAAGCGAACTCGTCAATCACAGAGGGTACGGTTTTAGGCAAAGGACGACTGAGACCTTCATGCTGGTCTGTATCTATTTCTGAGCTTAGCAAGCTGCTCATTTCCGATTGGGCCTCTGCCTTAGGTTGTGTCAAAGGGTTCATTCTTTGTTTTCTCAGGGTCTCAAATTTTTTTGCGAACGTGTAAATCTGTCCCCGTTCATAATCATTCTTATCCCTACTAAATTTCTGGGCTTTTCTCTCTTTAACAGTTGACTCTAATTTCTTTAGGCGTTCAGCCATTTCTTTGGTGAATTTGATGATTAAATCTTGATCTGTTTCTTTGGTCAGCATTTCCGTTATCTGGGCTATCTCTGCCAACATTTTCTGTCTTTCTGAGTCGGCATATTTGATCAAAATTGCCAACATTCTTCTGGACGCTTCCTGATTGTTTTCCGCTTATTCAAGCAGCATATTAGGGTCAGGGTTTTCATATGTGGGGGTCACCAAAATTCTTAACCCCCTTGGAATCCGTTTTAATTCCAAATAGAGTTGAAGCTATTTGGCCTCCCACCATTTGGAAAGCTCCCCACGCTTTAGCTTCTCATGGCGCCTCAATTGTGCCAGAGTGTCTGTGACAGCCTCGGTATTTGCCACCGGTCCTGATTTCTTTTTTGATATGACTGCATCATCGAATATTGAAAGAGCAGCCTCTTCCCTCTCTTTTAGTTCTTCAGCTGACATGTTCAGTCCCACCACAAGGCTCGAATGCCTAAGGCCAGCAACCGCCAGTTTCCACAACAGCACAATGCTAATGGATTTTTGTTTACTCACTGGCTTTCCCGTTTCCCGTACCGCAACGGTAGGCGTCTCCTACCTGGACTTTCTGCGGCATCTTCCACAGGTTCAATGACTTGTGCGAACTACTCCGCAGTGCCAGATAAATCACCCGACATCCAAGAGTGCTGTCCGAGCTCCTCTCAATTTGCAGTGCGGGGGGGGCGACGGGCTTGACACTTTTCTCCTCCGTGTAGTGGAGTGGTGTGGCTCACTGGTTAGAGGCGGCAGACCCGTAAGCAGAGGACGGCCCGGGACCAGGGTTCGATTCCCGACGCGGCAGGGTCGTGGACCAGGGTCAGCGGGCTCGATAATTCTCGCCTCGGTGCCTACTCCAGTCAGGGACCACACTCGGCAACTCTGGGCATTAGCTTGCCTCATCTTCACAACGGCCCCCCAGACCACCGGGGATGCTTGGTCGCACCTTAGAGATACCCATTAGGGACCATCTCTCAGGGTGAGCCAGGACGGGTTCCCCAGCGGTCGAAGCGCAGAGATACTCCTCCGGGAGTTGATTCTAGCGCTATATAAACCCACAATTAAATTAAATTAAATTATATATATATTATTGAACGTACCTGGGTCCTGGCTCCTCTGTTTCCTGTGGCAATGTGTGGATTGACTGAAGGGACGTAGGGAGTACGCGAACATATATATAAATGCATATATATATGCATATATATATATCTATATATATATATGTGCATATGTGTGCGTGTAGAGAGAGGTAGAGAGTGGTAGAGAGAGAGGTAGAGAGTAGAGAGTAAGTATTAGAGAGTATAGAGTGAATAATAGAGAGTAGAGAATAGAAAGTGAGTAGTAGAGAGTAGTAAAGAGTAGTAGAGAGAGTAGCAGAGAGTGAGTAGTAGAGAGTAGCAGAGTGAGTAGTAGAGAGTGAGTAGTAGAGAGAGAGTAGTAGAGAGTAGTCGGGAGTGAGTAGTAGAAAGTAGTAGAGAGTGAGTAGTAGAGAGTAGTAGCGAGTGAGTAGTAAAGAACAGTAGAGAGTGAGTAGTAGAGAGTAGCAGAGAGTGAGTAATAGAGTAGTAGAGAGTGAGTAGTAGAGAGTGAGTAGTAGAGAGTAGTAGAGAGCAAGTAGTAGAGAGTGAGTAGCAAAGAGAGAGTAGTAGAGAGTGAGTAGTAGAGTGAGTAGTAGAGAGTAGTAGAGAGAGAGTGGTATAGAGTGAGTAGTAGAGAGTAGTAGAGAGTGAGTAGTAGAGAGTAGGGAGAGAGTAGTAGAGAGTGAGTAGTATAGTAGGAGAGAGTGAGTATTAGAGAGTGAGTAGTAGAGAGTAGTAGAGAGTAAATAGTAGAGAGTAGTAGAGAGTGAGTAGAAGAGAGTGGGAAGTAGAGAGTGAGTAGTACAGAGAGAGTAGTAGAGAGTGAGTAGTAGAGAGTAGTGGAGTAGTAGAGAGTGAGTAGTAGAGAGTAGTAGAGAGTTAGTAGTAGAGTGAGTAGTAGAGAGTAGTGGAGAGTGAGTAGTAGAGTGAGTAGTAGAGAGTATTAGAGAGTGAGTAGTAGAGAGCAAGTAGTTGAGAATGTGTAGTAGAGAGTGAGTAGTAGAGAGTAGTAGAGAGTAAGTAGTAGAGAGAGTAGTAGAGAGTAGTAGAGTAGTAGAGTGAGTAGTTGAGAGTAGTAGAGAGCGATTAGTAGAGAGTGAGTAGTGGAGAGCGAGTAGTAGCGAGTAGTAGAGAGCGAATAGTAGAGAGCGAGTAGTAGAGAGTGAGTAGTAGGGAGAGAGTAGTAGTGAATAGTTGAGTAGTAGAGAGTGAGTGGTAGAAAGTAGTAGAGAGTAGTGGAGTGAGTAGTAGACAGTAGTAGAGAGTAGTAGATTAATAGAGAGTGAGTAGTAGAGTGAGTAGTAGAGAGAGTAGTAGAGAGTAGTAGAGAGTGAGTAGTGGAGAGTGGATAGTAGAGAGCGAGTAGTAGAGAGTGAGTAGTAGAGAGTGAGTAGTAGAGAGTGAATAGAAGAGAGTAAGTAGTAGAGAGAGAGTAGTAGAGAGAGAGTAGTAGAGTAGTAGAGAGTGAGTGGTAGAGAGTAGTATGGAATAGTAGAGAGAGTAGCAGAGAGTAGTAGGGAGTAGTAGAGTGAGTAGTAGAGAGTAGGAGAGAGTGAGTAGTAGAGAGCAGTAGTAGAGAGTAGTAGAGAGTAGGAGAGAGTGAGTGAGTAGTAGAGTGAGTAGTAGAGTGAGTAGTAGAGTGAATAGTAGAGAGTAGTAGAGAGTGAGTAGTAGAGAATTAGTTGTAGAGAGTGAGTAGTGGAGAGTGTGTAGTGGAGAGTGAGTAGTAGAGAATAGTAGAGAGTGAGTAGTAGAGAGAGTAGTAGAGAGTAAGTAGTAGAGAGAGTAGTAGAGTAGTAGAGAGTGAGTAGTAGAGAGCAAGTAGTGGAGAGTGAGTAGTAGAGAGTAGTAGAGAGTGAGTAGTAGATAGTAGTAGAGAGTGAGTAGTAGAGAGGGAGCAGTAGAGAAAGTAGTAGAGAGTGAGTAGTAGAGAGAGAGTAGAAGAGTGAGTAGTAGAGAGTGAGTAGTAGAGAGAGTAATAGAGAGTAGCAGAGTGTTGTAGAGAGTGAGTAGTAGAGCGAGAGTAGTAGAAAGTTGTAGAGTGTTATAGAGAGTGAGTGGTAGAGCGAGGGTAGTAGAGAGTAGTAGAATGAGTAGTAGAGAGTAGTAGAGTGAGTAATAGAGAGTGAGCAGTAGAGAGAGAGTAGTGGATAGTAGTAGAGAGTGAGTAGTAGAGTAGTAGAGAGACAATAGCAGAGAGTAGTAGAGTGAGTAGTAGAGAGTGAGTAGTAGGGAGTGAGTAGTAGAGTGAGTAGTAGAGAGAGTAGTAGAGAGTAGTAGAGTAGTAGAGAGAGAGTGGAGTAGTAGAGAGTGAGTCATAGAGTGAGTAGTAGAGAGAGTAGTAGAGAGTAGTAGAGAGTGAGTAGTAGAGAGTGAGTAGTAGAGAGTAGTAGAGAACGAGTAGTAGAGAGCGGGTAGTAGAGAGTGAGTGTAGGATAGTAGGGTCTGCTTCCTATGGTCACCACCACTTTTTGCTGTGATTTTCTGATTTTTCGACTTTAGTGTGGCTGTGGGCCTGCTAATCAGACCCATAGCCCAGCTGTTCTCTCTCTAAATTGATACCATGTACTTTAGGTACATACCAGATTGGGTATTGGGTCACCTTTGTGAGCCCCAGTATAGCGTACCATAGATACCCAGGGCATAGGTGCATCCAAGGCCTACCAGGGGCTGCAGCATGTATTATGCCACCCCTGGCTGGCCCTCCAAACTGACACAACAGGCTGATCACTCAGCTTGGGTAAGGTGGTGTAATTGCCCCTTACTTAGATACAGTATATATATATATATATATATATATATATATATATATATATATATATATATATATATATATATATATATATATATATATATATATATATATGTGTATATATATATATATATATATATATATATATATATATATATATATATATATATATATATATATATATATATATATATATATATATATATATATATATATACCTAAGCGCGATGGGTAAGCGGACCGGCTTATGATCACTGTACCTGTATTTCTCGTTCGATACCTCAACGAGCATAGCGGTCATTGAGACAGGGCGTCAGGGAGGGTTCACTGTCCACGGAGTTAACGCAAGCTACACTCTTTTCAATCAATTAATGTGCCCGGATTTCATCTTTTAAACGGACACTTTTCAACCGGTGCAATGTTCTCAGAAAGTGAACGCCGCAATGCGGCGCAGGACATGTTTAAGCATCGTGATAGACGGGAGGAGGTCACTGATAAAGCGCCATCAGCTGATCCACAGAAGATGAGAATACCAGAAATGATGGTGAAACTAGAAAAACTGCATGAACGCGAGACGCGTAAGTGGTGGGAGGCCACCAGTCTCACTAGTTATGTGGAAGTAAAAAGGGTGCCACGCGGTCTCAGGGTCCACACCGTACCATCATACGAGAACCCGGATCCGCAGCTGCTAACTGATTGGGAGATGCACACAGTCGCTTACATGGAAGGTACACTCAAGATACTAATCAAATATGCCTGGAGTGACCGAGAGAAAGCGCTGGAAGAGATTAAAACTTTGGAGGATAAGCTGGAGAAGGAAACAGACAAAGAGCTTGTGCTACAACTTAGAACTCAGATGAAATCACGTCTCACTAAGTATGAACAGAAAATCCGTACAAGAAAGCAAGAAAAGTACGAAAGGGACGAGGAGGATTATATGCAAGGTCGCATATTAACGTATGCCAAAAAATATGATGCCTCACGTCTAGCACTTCAATCCAGCACTGCCTCTACAGCTGAAATCGTCACGTCAGAGTCTGACGTGACTGAGAATGAATCTGGCGATGAACATCAAAATGTAAAAGCAGCGGCGGCAACAAGACAAAGAGCAGGCACTGATATTCCTCATGACAGTGAGAAAACTCCTTTTCATCAGGAATTTGACGTAATCAAATGAGCCTGGTTACGAGGTGGCAAAACCAAACCACCAGAGATGGCCCAACATCAGTCAAAAAAACAAGGCGGACTAGGAGATCAGGCGGCGGCAAGCGGCGGCGGAAGGGGCAGAGGCAGAGCGAAGCCCATCAATTGGGGCAATCGAACCCGCAGCAACAAAAAGTAAATCCCTGCCAGGATATTAACAAGAGCCACAATCTAACGGTGGTCAATCTAACGGACAGAATCCTGACTGACTGCGAAAAGAATCTACTCAGCCTTGGTCTAACCTTTTGCCCTAACACCCCCCTAGAGTACACCCAAACCCGGATCGATCTCTTCCGATTTACACGTAAGCTCAAATTACACAAACATTTTAAGTTACGACCTCACCTGAAAGCTACTGGTGACATGGGCACAAGACTTACAGCTACGGATGCCCTAACGGGCAAGGAAATTGAAGCTCTCGAAACTCTTCTAGAACTGCGGGAAGAAAAATCTGCCCAAGATCATTCAGAGACTACCGATAGAGCACAGAGAGCACAGGCCCTTGGAATTGAGCAAGATCGGGAAGAGAGCGGGTATAAACCCCCTTCGACGTTCATCCCACAGATGCCCTGGGATGCAATTGACGCCTTTACTGAGGCCATGACCCAAGAACTTATGCAGTATAGAAAAGCTAACCATCCCATGAAACACAACATCACTGAACAACAGAAACTGGCCCTACATAACCTTATGAAGGATAACAACATTATAATCAAACCCTCGGACAAAGGGGGTAACGTGGTGTTGTTGACAAGAGACTACTACAGATGTGAAGCACTACGCCAGCTTTCTAACACTAATTTCTACACCGTATGTACCAATGCCATATACCAAGACAGTATCCGGAGTTATGACAAACTAATTGGGAAATGGCATGAACGTAACATGTTGAGCAAGAACGAATTTCTCTTTCTCCGAAACAGCCAACCACTCACACCAACATTTTACCATCTACCCAAATTACATAAAGACAGTGAACATCCACCAGGCCGCCCCATCGTGTCATCCATTGGCAGTCTCACCGAAAACATGTCCCGATTCATTGACAAGTTCCTATTTCCTTTGGTATTAACTCTATCCTCCTATGTCCAGGATACCAAGGATTTCCTTGACAAAATTCGGAACGTGAAATGGGACGATGAATGTCAGCTAATTGTGTTGGACATCACCAGTTTGTACACAGTCATAGAACATCAGCATGGCTTGGAAGCTATACAACATTTCCTGAACTCATGACAATTAAGATTTACTCAACACAATACTATGATCCTCGAATTTATCGAGTTTTGTTTGAGTAATAATATTTTTCTGTTTGAGGACCAATTGTACAGACAGGTGTCTGGAACGGCGATGGGTACCTGCTTCGCTCCCAGCTATGCGAATCTTTTCGTTGGCTGGTGGGAGGAGCGGGTACCCAGGAGCTGTATGGTGGATGGCTCAGAGGGTAGGGCTGAGGGTTGGTTCAGGTACATCGATAACCTGTTCATCGTGTGGCATGGCACATCTGAAACAGCACAAGCCGACATCAAATTACTCAATGAGAATGATTATAATCTGCACTTTTCAGGGACGGTGAGTCCGGTGGCAGCGGAATACCTTGACCTAAAAGTGTTTTCAGAAGACTGTCATATTCACACAGCCCTCCACAGAAAAACCACTGCAGGCAATTCTACACTTTTTGCTAGCAGCAGCCACCCTCGCAACTTGTTAGGAGCATTCCCTATGGAGAGTTACTCCGAATCCGGAGAAACTGCTCGAGATCGGAAGATTTTGAAGTGGAAGCTAAGGAATGTGTGAATAGATTTGCTGCCAGGGGTTATGGAGAAGTCCTACTTAATAATACCTTGAAAAGAGTGAGGGCAATCCCTAGAGATTCATTACTGACACCTAGATCTACTACGAGTAAGGATTCTAAGACATCAACCAATGACAGCGGAAAGTTCAGATTAATAACCCCTTTTTCCGCTGGAGCTGAGGATTTGAGGGCCATGCTCCGTAGAAACTGGCATATTCTCAAGACAGATAACATACTTAAGGATGATCTACCTACCCACCCGCTTGTCACCTTCAGTAAAGCCAGATCTCTTGGAGATCACCTAGTGACTAGCCACTTAGAGAAACCTCCTCCAAAGAGTAACACATTAAGAACCATGAGTGGGTTTTACCCATGTGGAAAATGTAAGGCCTGCGCAGGGAGTAAAAGGGTGCTCTCTATTGAGGTGCCCGACACCGGTAAGAAATTGCGGATCAAGCAATTTATTACTTGTAGCACACCCCTAGCAGTCTATTGCCTGACTTGCCCGTGTGGCCTCCGCTACATAGGGAGTACTATTAATATGCTAAAATTACGGATCCTGGAACACCTAAGAGCGATCGATAAAGC
Organism: Lissotriton helveticus; assembly: GCF_964261635.1. Taxonomy (NCBI): domain Eukaryota; kingdom Metazoa; phylum Chordata; class Amphibia; order Caudata; family Salamandridae; genus Lissotriton; species Lissotriton helveticus. The sequence continues at coordinate 283,347,105 of NC_136057.1, read as the reverse complement.
CGATCCATCCTATCCAGTCGCCCGGCATTTCGCCGAGAAACACAATAGAGACCGTAGTAAGTTGCAATTTTTTGGCCTTGATACCATCAGATATAACGTAAGGGGAGGAGATTGCCTACGACGATTACGCAGGCTGGAATCACGTTATATTATAGATCTTTCCACAAAATGGCCCAAAGGTATGAATAGCGTAGAGGAGATGGTATTTCACCTAGGCAAATGATGTACGTGCTGCCCATAAGTCTCCGTATATGATAAGCTTCAGTTTGTTGAACTCTTGTGGATCGACTGTATGAATTGCATATACTGTATAGATTGTATGTACCTAAGACAATTGACAGAACCACCAATATAAACAACTTAGATTGGATAACTGTTGCCACAATGAATCTAGGCACATGAATGAGTACTTTTGGTTCAAAGCACGTGTAATGGTAACCTATAGGTTCAAAGGGCTCTTTGATTCCTAATAGCACTTGAGCTGTGTATTGCAGTTAATGTAGATATGGCGCTTTCTCTGTGTTGACCTTCTCTTAGTTTATACATGCTGACATAGACCCCCTTTTTTCATGATTTTGGTTATATATCCATCCAAGTGTATGAGTTGAACCCACCCCTAACGAGCTAGAGTATTTTTGGAGGACAATTGCCGATCCACGGCTTTATCTCTTAATGCAACCCCAGCATAGTGATATTTATTACCTTCTCCACTACAGTGCGTTGACCTATCCACAGGTTAGGTAATGCCTCATTGCATCCATTATGAATAGTGTATATGGTAGATTCTGACCATTACAAGATGGAGTCCGCAATTGTGGGGAGGGATGTAGTCCTCTTTCTATGCTCACTAAGGGGTGTACACCTTACACAATTTGAATGTTTACTAAAGATATATGTACCTGGTTGTGTGTGTGCATACACACACTGACGAAGGCAAATCGCCGAAACGCGTCTGTGGTGTAGCTTGTAACTGAATAAACTACTCCGTGAGAAGGAACCCCCCGAGTGCTGTTTTCTTTCCTGAGGATTTGCCGGGAATTGACGGGCGCAATATATATATACCTATACATATAGACACATATGCACCTATTAGTCACTCCTATGGTAGGCCTCGACAATCCTGGAGGCAGAGTGTTTGGTTTTATGTGAGAGGGTGCCCTAGCATGAGCTGAGCCCTTCTGCAGGTTTCGGAACCATCTCCTTATAGCTGTTCTATGATATAGCCATACCATATACTCTTAAGTGCATTATAATCCTAGCGGTTAATGCTAACTTTGGATTGGCTTTATCGAAACATGTCGTGTAAGGTGTCAAACACTTTGGAATACTATCCCCCCACCAGTTCTGGTAGAGGGGTAGCATTCCACCTTTCTAGAGGGAGAAGACATGGAGTTACAGCTTTCCCCGGTTAAAGTTAAACAGAGCCCCAGCATCACAAAATGGATGCTGCTGCCACAGACACAAGTCTGACCTCCTGCTGCTGGGCGAAACTCCAGCAGGGGAGGCCTGGATGATAAGTTTCCTGTCAGGCAGATGTTTATTTGGACAGAGAGGGCTGCATCAGCAGATGCTTTTTGAGACACTGCCTGGGGCACACTAGGTGCTCCATGCATAGTCCGATTCAAACCAGTTGCTGGGGCACTCCAGCCCCGCTCTGGTGCGAAACTGGACAAAGGGAAAGGGGTGTAACAACCCCCTTCCCAGGTCCATCCATAGGAGAGACCTAGCAGGTAATCCAGCCCCTTAAGTCAGTATAAGTATAGGAGCTGTGTCCCCAGGACTTTAGATTATCCTGGAACGAAACTTTGATACAGAACTCTTGGACCTTCGATGTTCTAGAAGACTGAAGACATCTCCCTGGTGGTCAAGGAGTGACCGCCCTGTGCAAAAAGGCACCACCAGTAACTTGCCAGTTTGCTTTGTTGATGCTCCCGCCGGAACCCGAAGATGTAGCAACACAGGAACTGGACTTCCAGACTTCTCTGACATCGATGCACACCCACAGCAAAGCTGAGACCTGTGGCAGGCACGAGAGACATGAGACTGGACACCCTGGACATCCTGCATTTTGCTAACTGCATCGAATCCTGAGGTAACTCGCAACTGTGCATTGGGATACAAGAAGCCCCAGACCCAAGCACCATTTGAACTGAAGCTCAGCCCCCCACACTCCACGAGTGCTACATGGGGCCTGCTCATGCATTTCAGCTTGATGCGTCTTCCCGGTTGTTAGTCCATTAGCTAGTGAGCCCCCTGAAGACAATCCTTTAAAACCAAACTGCTTTCCTGATTGCTCCAGGCTTGTTCCGGCTTCCCTGCAAAGCAGAAGCTCCTCAAACCTTGCTGGTCTGACCCGAAGCCCATCTTCACTTCCTGCGTGGATTGCATTTGCCAAGGCTTGTTGTGTCCAATCCAGATGCCGATGTGGCAGCCAACTAGATCCTTTGTGAGACAGCTCAAATCCAGCTCCTGGTTGTCATCGACACCTCCTGGTCCGCGTGGCTGCAGAGACAAACTTCACATCTTCACCTGAGAACATCGCGGCATTGCCTGGTTCCTTCCTGGTACCTTCCTGGTCACTGGCTAGTGTCCCCTCTGCTTTCAGGTTCTTCACATCTTCAATCCACCCTTGGATCAACCCTTGGATCCACCCGGACACCGAAAGGCACCTATGCACCCGACTTCCCTGGGTGAGATAACACGAGTACTCCGATGCGCCCATGGGTCTTGACTCTCTAAGTGTCCTAGTCCAAAGGGGTTTTGTCGTAGTCCATCCGGAAGTGCCCTTAAACAGTAACTTTGTAACTTTTACGTTCTCGATTATAAGTCAATGATACCTCGCGACTGTGTTTAGACACTGCACGCATCTCCCGTGGGCCTCCTACTTCCTAACCTTTGTTTGTTAGTGTAGCCCCAGTGATTCCCCAGGCCCTAGGCCTACTCACTGTTTCAGACGTGGTTCTTATACCACTTTCTTAGTATATGGTTTGTTAGGCCCCCAGGGCAAAACTGTATTTGTGTAACTTATCGTATACTAATTGAGTAACTTGTGATGTACTTTTACCTCTTACCTCATAAAGAGTGCAGAGGGGTTGTGTTAGAAATAAATACATATATATTTGATATATACCTTGTGTCGTGTCCTTTCATTTGGTACTCAAGGGATTATAATTGGTAAAACAGCTTGCTTCACATGCTCTCTGAAGGCTTAGCCTATGACTGCTGGTCCATGCTACCACTAGGATAGCTTGTCTATAAGGTTGACTTTACAACCACCATCAATAAGGGTCGATTGGACTGGTGCAAGGTGCCCACTAGAATTGTGGACATCATATGCCCGGCTAACTTCTCACAGTGAGTAGTTGATAGTGAGTAGTAGAGAGTAGTAGAGAGCAAGTAGTAGAGAGTGAGTACTAGAGAGTGAGTAGTACAAAGTGAGTAGTAGAGAGTGAATAGAAGAGAGTGAGTAGTAGAGAGAGAGTAGTAGAGAGTGAGTAGTAGAGAGAGAGTAGTAAAGTGAGTAGTAGAGAGAGAGTAGTAGAGAGTGAGTAGTAGAGTGTGAGTGGTAAAGAGTAGTAAAGACTAGTGGAGAGATTAGTAGAGAGAGTAGTAGAATAAGTAGTAGAGAGTAGTAGAGAGTGAGTAGTAGAGAGTAGTTGTAGAGAGTAGTAGAGAGTAGTAGAGTAAGTAGTAGAGAGTGAGCGGTAGAGAATGAGTGGTAGAGTGTAGTATAGAGTGAGTAGTAGAGTGATTAGTAGAGAGTGAATATTAGAGAGTAGTAGAGTGAGTAGTAGAGATAGTAGTAGAGAGTGAGTAGTAGAGAATGAGTAGTAGAGAGTGAGTAGTAGAGTGTGAGTAGTAGAGTAGTAGAGAGAGAGTAGTAGAGTAGTAGAGAGTGAGTAGTAGAGTGAGTAGTAGAGAGAGTAGTAGAGAGTAGTAGAGTAGTAGAGAGTGAGTAGTAGAAAGAGTAGTAGAGATGAGTTGAGTAGTAGAGAGTGAGTAGTAGAGAGTGAGTAGTAGAGATTAGTAGAGAGTGAGTAGTAGAGAGCGAGTAGTAGAGAGTGAGTAGTAGAGAGCGAGTAGTAGAGAGTGAGTAGTGGAGAGTGAGTAGTAGAGAGAGAGTAGTAGTGAGAGAGTAGTAGAGAGTAGTACATTGAGTAGTAGAGAGTGAGTAGTAGAGTAGTAGAGAGTGAGTGGTAGAGAGTAGTAGAAAGTAGTAGAATAGTAGAGAGTGAGTAGTAGAGTGAGTAGTAGAGAGCGAGTAGTAGAGAGTGAGTAGTAGAGAGTGAGTAGTAGAGAGTGAGTAGTAGATATTAGTAGAGAGTGAGTAGTAGAGAGCAAGTAGTAGAGTGAGTAGTAGAGAGTGAGTAGTAGAGAGAGAGTAGTAGAGTGACCGATGCACAAAGCTGCCCAAAGGTGCTATTTTCTGTTGTCAAAAAACTAACCGGTGCTAACTCTACCCCTCCTCCCCCGGCACTTGATGCTACTCAGTGTCAGTCCTTAGCGGATTACTTTATAAATAAAGTTGATCTTATCTATGAAAATTTCACTACACTTCCAGGTACTACATACACTGTCCCTGACACAGTCCAGGAATTGGAAAATACCAACATTAATGCAGTAGTCACTACCTGGCAGCCCTTAGATGCCATTTCCTTCCTCTCCTGTTTAAATAGTGTGAGATCGGGCTCCCCACAGGACGCTCTCCCGGCTAAAATACTAAAACAATTAGATCCCCTCACTCATCCCCCTATCATTAAATTACTCAACGCTTCTCTGAGCGAGGCCCATGTCCCACAACCTTGGAAACACGCCATGGTTGTACCGTTATTGAAAAAACTGAGTGCAGATCCTTTAAATCCTGCTAACTTTCGCCCTATATCTTTGTTGCCAATCTTCTCAAAAATACTGGAGAGACATATAAATTCTCAGCTCTCCAAACTGGTTGAAAACACTGGTTTTCTCCATCCTTCTCAGTCGGGCTTTCGGCCTAGGCACTCAACTGAGACAGCCCTCCTGGGGGTGACAGAGAGTCTTAGGCACGGTGTCGATCAGGGAAACACCATGGCGCTCATCCTGCTGGATTTGAGCGCAGCCTTCGACACCGTGTCACATTCCATCCTCACTGACTCTCTGAAATCTCTAGGTGTGGCAGGCCAGGCCTTGGCCTGGCTGGTGTCTTTCCTTAGCGATCGAAGCTTCCAAGTGTTTTCTTCTAAAGCAGCCTCCGCCATCTGTCCATCCACCGACGGCGTCCCCCAGGGCTCAATTCTTAGCCCTTTATTATTTAACATTTACGTTAAACCCTTGGCAACCATAGTCGAACAAGCTGGGTTAACCCTGTTTTCCTACGCAGATGACACCCAGATCGTCTTCTCCTTATCAGGGAGAGACGTAAACAACATCTCCGCACTCAGGTCGGGCCTCACTCTTGTGGCCGATTGGATGCGGAGAAATTGTCTCAAACTGAATGGGGAGAAGACCGAGGTGGTCATTCTGGGACAGAACAAACATCTATGGGGTCCCTGCCACTGGCCCATCGAACTGGGAAATGCGCCTACACCTTCTACTGCAGTTCGTAACCTGGGTGTCATTATTGACGACAGGCTAACTATGAGACAACAGGCTACTAAGGTTTCAGCCATCTGCTTTTCAACCTTGCGGTGGCTTCACAAGATTTTGTGGATGCTCCCCCTTTCCTCTCGCAGAACTGTGGTCCAGGCACTTGTAACATCACGCCTGGACTATGGCAACATTCTTTACTTGGGTGCAGATAAAGCCACTATACACGTGCTGCAGGTGGTGCAAAATGCGGCCGCGCGCCTGCTAAAGAACGTCCCCAGACGCTCCTCAGCCACTGCCGCCTTGCGCGACCTCCATTGGCTGAGCATCCCAGAACGTGTTAAATTCAAGGCACTCTGCTACATGTTCAAGGCTAAGCAGGGTAGCGCCCCAGTATATGTTCAGGGGCTGGTAAAGCCCTACAGACCCCTGCGCTCACTAAGGTCATCGGACACTGGCAATTTCACAGTACCAAGATGGAAGCTGACAAAAATGGGAGGCCGCTCCTTTTCCACTCTGGGTCCTAAATACTGGAACTCCCTCCCATTGGCATTAAAATCTGAGACCAACCTATTCCGCTTCCGTAAGGCTCTGAAGACCCTGCTCTTTACTAAGCGTGACCAATAGTCGGCTGAGGCCTCAAGTCAAGGTGACACTCCCTCTTTCTTCTACAGTCTATCCCTGGCGCCGGGAAACCCATTGTGGGTAGCTGTGCGCGATACAAGCTTAAATAAATAAAAATTAGAAAGTGAGTAGTGGAGAGAGAGTAGTAGAGTGAGAAGTAGAGAGAGAGTAGTAGAGAGTTGTAGAGTGAGTAGTAGACAGGGAGAGGTAGAGAGTAGTAGAGAGTAGGAGAGAGTGAGTAGTAGAGAGTAATAGAGAGTAGTAGAGTGAGAAGTAGAGTGAGTAGTAGAGTGAGTAATAGAGAGTGTGTAGTAGAGAGCGAGTAGCAGACAGTAGTAGAGAGTGAATAGTAGAGAGAGTAATAGAGAGTAAGTGGTGGAGAGAGTAGTAGAGTAGTAGAGAGCAGTAGAGAGCGAGTAGTAGAGAGCGAGTAATGGATAATGTGTAGTAGAGAGTAGTAGAGAGCGAGTAGTAGAGAGTGAGTAGTAGATAGTAGTAGAGAGTCAGTAGTAGAGTGAGTAGTAGAGTGTGAATAGTAAAGAGAGAGTAGTAGAGTGAGTAGGAGAGAGTGAGTAGTAGAGAGAGTATAGTAGAGTGAGTAGTAGAGAGTGACTAGTAGAGGAGAGTAGTAGAGAGTAGTAGAGTGAATAGTAGAGAGTAGTAAAGTGAGTATTAGAGAGTGAGTAGTAGAGAGAGAGTAGTTGAGAGTAGTAGAGAGTGAGTAGTAGAGTAGTAGGGAGGGAGTAGTAGAGTGAGTAGTAGAGTAGAAGAGAGTGAGTAGTAGAGAGTGAAGAGTAGAGTAAGTAGTAGAGAGAGTAGTAAAGAGCGAGTAGAGAGTGAGTAGTAGAGAACAGTAGAGAGTGAATAGAAGAGAGTGAGTAGTAGAGAGAGAGTAGTAGAGAGTGAGCAGTAGAGAGTAGTAGAGAGATAGCAGTAGAGGGTGAGTAGTAGAGTAGTAGAGGGTGAGTGGTAGAGTGGTATAGAATAGTAGAAAGAGTAGTAGAGAGGAGTAGAGTACGTAGTAGGGAGTAGTAGAGAGTGAGTAGTAGAGTGAGTAGTAGAGAGTTAGTAGGGAGATAGTAGTAGAGAGTGAGTAGTAGAGAGTGAGTAGTAGCGAGTGTGTAATAGAGAGTGAGTAGTAGAGAGAGAGTAGTAGAGTGAGTAATAGAGAGAGAGTAGTAGAGAGTGAGTGGTAGAGTAGTAGAGCGAGAGTAGTAGAATGAGTAGTAGAGAGTAGTAGAGTGAGCAATAGAGAGTGAGTAGTAGAGAGAGAGTAGTAGAGAGTGGGTAGTAGAGAGTGAGTAGTAGAGGGTGAGTAGTAGAGAGGGAATAGAAGAGAGCGAGTAGTAGAGAGAGAGTAGTAGAGAGTAGTAGAGTAAGTAGTAGAGAGTAGTAGAATGAGTAGTAGAGAGTGAGTAGCAGAGTAGTAGAGAGTGAGTGGTAGAGAGAGTAGTAGAATAGTAGAGTGAGTAGTAGAGAGTGAGTAGTACAGAGCGAGTAGTAGAGAGTAAGTAGTAGAGAGTGAGTAGTAGAGAGAGAGTAGAGAGTGAGTAATAGAGAGAGTAGTAGAACAAGAGTAGTACAGTGAGTAGTAGAGAGTAGTAGAGTGAGTAATAGAGAGTGAGTAGTAGAGAGAGAGTAGTAGAGAGTGAGTGGTAGAGTAGTAGAGCGAGAGTAGTAGAGTGAGTAGTAGAGAGTAGTAGAGTGAGTGGTAGAGTAGTAGAGCGAGAGTAGTAGAGTGAGTAGTAGAGAGTGAGTAGTAGAGGGTGAGTAGTAGAGAGGGCATAGAAGAGAGTGAGTTGTAGAGAGAGAGTAGTAGAGAGAGTAGTAGAGAGTAGTAGAGTAAGTAGCAGAGAGTAGTATAATGAGTAGTAGAGAGTGAGTAGTAGAGAGTGAGTCGTAGAGAGAGTAGTAGAGAGTAGTAGAATAGTAGAGAGTGAGTAGTAGAGTGAGTAGTACAGAGCGAGTAGTAGAGAGTGAGTAGTAGAGAGTGAGTAGTAGAGAGAGAGTAGTAAGTGAGTATTAGAAAGTGAGTAGTGGAGAGAGAGTAGTAGAGTGAGTAGTAGAGAGAGAGTTGTAGAGTGAGTAGTAGACAGGGAGTGTTAGAGAGTAGTAGAGAGTAGGAGAGAGTAAATAGTAGAGAGTAGTAGTAGATAGTAGTAGAGAGTAGTAGAGTGAGAAGTAGAGTGAGAAGTAGAGTGAGTAAAAGAGAGTGTGTAGTAGAGAGTGAGCAGTAGACAGTAGTAGAGAGTGAATAGTAGAGAGAGTAGTAGAGAGTAAGTGGTAGAGAGAGTAGTAGAGTAGTAGAGAGTGAGTAGTAGAGAGCAGTAGAGAGCGAGTAGTAGAGAGCGAGTAATGGATAGTGTGTAGTGGAGAGTAGTAGAGAGCGAGTAGTAGAGAGTGAGTAGTAGAGTGAGTAGTAGAGTGTGAATAGTAAAGAGAGAGTAGTAGAGTGAGTAGGAGAGAGTGAGTAGTAGAGAGTATAGTAGAGTGAGTAGTAGAGAGTGAGTAGTAGAGGGAGAGTAGTAGAGAGTAGTAGAGTGAATAGTAGAGAGTAGTAAAGTGAGTATTAGAGAGTGAGTAGTAGAGAGAGAGTAGTTGAGAGTAGTAGAGAGTGAGTAGTAGAGTAGTGGGGAGAGAGTAGTAGAGTGAGTAGTAGAGTAGAAGAGAGTGGGTAGTAGAGAGTGAGGAGTAGAGTAAGTAGTAGAGAGAGTAGTAGAGTAGTAGAGAATGAGTAGTAGAGAGTAGTAGAGAGTGAGTAGTAGAGAGCGAGTAGTAGAGAGTGAGTAGTAGAGAACAGTAGAGAGTGAATAGAAGAGAGTGAGTAGTAGAGAGAGAGTAGTAGAGAGTGAGCAGTAGAGAGTAGTAGAGAGATAGCAGTAGAGGGTGAGTAGTAGAGTAGTAGAGGGTGAGTGGTAGAGAGTAGTATAGAATAGTAGAGAGAGTAGTAGAGAGGAGTAGAGTACGTAGTAGAGAGTAGTAGAGAGTGAGTAGTAGAGTGAGTAGCAGAGTGAGTAGTAGAGTGAGTAGTAGAGAGTTAGTAGGGAGATAGTAGTAGAGAGTGAGTAGTAGAGAGTGAGTAGTAGCGAATGTGTAATAGAGAGTGAGTAGTAGAGAGTAGTAGAGAGTGAGTAGTAGAGAGACTAGTAGAGAGTAAGTAGTAGAGAGAGTAGTAGAGAGTAGTAGAGAGGGAGTAGTAGAGAGCAAGTAGTATAGAGTGTGTAGTAGAGAGTGAGTAGTAGAGAGTAGTAGAGAGTGAGTAGTAGAGAGAGTAGTAGAGAATAAGTAGTAGAGTAAGTAGTAGAGAGTAGTAGAAAGCGAGTAATAGAGAGCAAGTAGTAGAGAGTGTGTAGTAGAGAGTGAGTAGTAGAGAGTAAGTAGTAGAGAGAGTAGTAGAGTAGTAGAGAGTGAGTTGTAGAGTGAGTAGTAGAGAGCGAGTAGTAGAGAGTGAGTAGTAGAGAGTGAGTAGTAGATAGTTGTAGAGAATGAGTAGTAGAGAGTGAGTAGTAAAGAGTGAGTAGTAGAGAGAGAGTAGTAGAGAGTGAGTAGTAGAGAGTGAGTAGTAGAGAGTGAGTAGTAGATAGTAGTAGAGAGTGAGTAGTTGAGAGTGAGTAGTAAAGAGTGAGTAGTAGAGAGAGAGTAGTAGGAGTGAGTAGTAGAGAGTGAGTAGTAGAGAGAGAGTAGTAGAACGAGAGTAGTAGAGTGAGTAGTAGAGAGTAGTAGAGTGAATACTAGAGAGTGAGTAGTAGAGAGAGAGAGTAGTAGAGAGTGAGTAGTAGAGAGTTGCAGAGTGAGTAATAGAGAGTGAGTAGTAGACAGAGAGTAGTAGAGAGTAGAGGAGAGTGAGTAGCAGAGTAGTAAAGAGAGGGTAGTAGAGAGTAGTAGAGTGAGTGTTAGACTAGTAGAGAGTGAGTAGTAGAGAGAGTAGTAGAGTGAGTAGTAGAGAGTAGTAGAGTGAGTAATAGAGAGTGAGTAGTGGAGAGAGTATTAGAGAGTGAGTAGTAGAGAGTGAGTAGTAGAGGGTGAGTAGTAGAGAGGGCATAGAAGAGAGTGAGTTGTAGAGAGAGAGTAGTAGAGAGAGTAGTAGAGTGAGTAGCAGAGAGTAGTATAATGAGTAGTAGAGAGTGAGTAGTAGAGAGTGAGTCGTAGAGAGAGTAGTAGAGAGTAGTAGAATAGTAGAGAGTGAGTAGTAGAGAGTGAGTAGTACAGAGCGAGTAGTAGAGAGTGAGTAGTAGAGAGTGAGTAGTAGAGAGAGAGTAGTAAGTGAGTATTAGAAAGTGAGTAGTTGAGAGAGAGTAGTAGAGTGAGTAGTAGAGAGAGAGTTGTAGAGTGAGTAGTAGACAGGGAGTGTTAGAGAGTAGTAGAGAGTAGGAGAGAGTAAATAGTAGAGAGTAGTAGTAGATAGTAGTAGAGAGTAGTAGAGTGAGAAGTAGAGTGAGAAGTAGAGTGAGTAAAAGAGAGTGTGTAGTAGAGAGTGAGCAGTAGACAGTAGTAGAGAGTGAATAGTAGAGAGAGTAGTAGAGAGTACGTGGTAGAGAGAGTAGTAGAGTAGTAGAGAGTGAGTAGTAGAGAGCAGTAGAGAGCGAGTAGTAGAGAGCGAGTAATGGATAGTGTGTAGTGGAGAGTAGTAGAGAGCGAGTAGTAGAGAGTGAGTAGTAGATAGTAGTAGAGAGTCAGTAGTAGAGTGAGTAGTAGAGTGTGAATAGTAAAGAGAGAGTAGTAGAGTGAGTAGGAGAGAGTGAGTAGTAGAGAGTATAGTAGAGTGAGTAGTAGAGAGTGAGTAGTAGAGGGAGAGTAGTAGAGAGTAGTAGAGTGAATAGTAGAGAGTAGTAAAGTGAGTATTAGAGAGTGAGTAGTAGAGAGAGAGTAGTTGAGAGTAGTAGAGAGTGAGTAGTAGAGTAGTAGGGAGAGAGTAGTAGAGTGAGTAGTAGAGTAGAAGAGAGTGAGTAGTAGAGAGTGAGGAGTAGAGTAAGTAGTAGAGAGAGTAGTAGAGTAGTAGAGAATGAGTAGTAGAGAGTAGTAGAGAGTGAGTAGTAGAGAGTGAGTAGTAGAGAGCGAGTAGTAGAGAGTGAGTAGTAGAGAACAGTAGAGAGTGAATAGAAGAGAGTGAGTAGTAGAGAGAGAGTAGTAGAGAGTGAGCAGTAGAGAGTAGTAGAGAGATAGCAGTAGAGGGTGAGTAGTAGAGTAGTAGAGGGTGAGTGGTAGAGAGTAGTATAGAATAGTAGAGAGAGTAGTAGAGAGGAGTAGAGTACGTAGTAGAGAGTAGTAGAGAGTGAGTAGTAGAGTGAGTAGCAGAGTGAGTAGTAGAGTGAGTAGTAGAGAGTTAGTAGGGAGATAGTATTAGAGAGTGAGTAGTAGAGAGTGAGTAGTAGCGAATGTGTAATAGAGAATGAGTAGTAGAGAGTAGTAGAGAGTGAGTAGTAGAGAGACTAGTAGAGAGTAAGTAGTAGAGAGAGTAGTAGAGAGGGAGTAGTAGAGAGCAAGTAGTATAGAGTGTGTAGTAGAGAGTGAGTAGTAGAGAGTAGTAGAGAGTGAGTAGTAGAGAGAGTAGTAGAGAATAAGTAGTAGAGTAAGTAGTAGAGAGTAGTAGAAAGCGAGTAATAGAGAGCAAGTAGTAGAGAGTGTGTAGTAGAGAGTGAGTAGTAGAGAGTAAGTAGTAGAGAGAGTAGTAGAGTAGTAGAGAGTGAGTTGTAGAGTGAGTAGTAGAGAGCGAGTAGTAGAGAGTGAGTAGTAGAGAGTGAGTAGTAGATAGTTGTAGAGAATGAGTAGTAGAGAGTGAGTAATAAAGAGTGAGTAGTAGAGAGAGTAGTAGAGAGTGAGTAGTAGAGAGTGAGTAGTAGAGAGTGAGTAGTAGATAGTAGTAGAGAGTGAGTAGTTGAGAGTGAGTAGTAAAGAGTGAGTAGTAGAGAGAGAGTAGTAGAGTGAGTAGTAGAGAGTGAGTAGTAGAGAGAGAGTAGTAGAACGAGAGTAGTAGAGTGAGTAGTAGAGAGTAGTAGAGTGAATACTAGAGAGTGAGTAGTAGAGAGAGAGTAGTAGAGAGTGAGTAGTAGAGTAGTAGAGCAAGAGTAGTAGAGTGAGTAGTAGAGAGTTGCAGAGTGAGTAATAGAGAGTGAGTAGTAGACAGAGAGTAGTAGAGAGTAGAGGAGAGTGAGTAGCAGAGTAGTAAAGAGAGGGTAGTAGAGAGTAGTAGAGTGAGTGTTAGACTAGTAGAGAGTGAGTAGTAGAGAGAGTAGAAGAGGGTAGTAGAGTAGTAGAGAGTGAGCAGTAGAGTGAGTAGTGGAGAGAGTAGTAGAGAGTAGTAGAGTAGTAGAGAATGAGTAGTAGAGAGCAGTAGAGAGCGAGTAGTAGAGATTGAGTAGTGGAGATTGAGTAGTAGAGTATTAGAGAGCGAGTAGTAGAGAGTGAGTAGTACAAAGTGAGAGGTAGAGAGTGAATAGAAGAGAATGAGTAGTAGAGAGTGAGTAGTAGATAGTAGTAGAGAGTGAGTAGTAGAGAGTGAGTAGTAGAGTGAGTAGTAAAGAGTGAGTAGTAGAGAGAGAATAGTAGAGTGAGTAGTAGAGAGTGAGTAGTAGAGATAGTAGTAGAACAAGAGTAGTAGAGTGAGTAGTAGAGAGTAGTAGAGTGAGTAATAGAGAGTGAGTAGTAGAGAGAGAGTAGTAGCGAGTGAGTGGTAGAGTAGTAGAGCGAGAGTAGTAGAGTGAGTACAGAGCGAGTAGTAGAGAGTGAGTAGTAGAGAGTGAGTAGTAGAGAGAGAGTAGTAAGTGAGTATTAGAAAGTGAGTAGTTGAGAGAGAGTAGTAGAGTGAGTAGTAGAGAGAGAGTTGTAGAGTGAGTAGTAGACAGGGAGTGTTAGAGAGTAGTAGAGAGTAGGAGAGAGTAAATAGTAGAGAGTAGTAGTAGATAGTAGTAGAGAGTAGTAGAGTGAGAAGTAGAGTGAGAAGTAGAGTGAGTAAAAGAGAGTGTGTAGTAGAGAGTGAGCAGTAGACAGTAATAGAGAGTGAATAGTAGAGAGAGTAGTAGAGAGTACGTGGTAGAGAGAGTAGTAGAGTAGTAGAGAGTGAGTAGTAGAGAGCAGTAGAGAGCGAGTAGTAGAGAGCGAGTAATGGATAGTGTGTAGTGGAGAGTAGTAGAGAGCGAGTAGTAGAGAGTGAGTAGTAGATAGTAGTAGAGAGTCAGTAGTAGAGTGAGTAGTAGAGTGTGAATAGTAAAGAGAGAGTAGTAGAGTGAGTAGGAGAGAGTGAGTAGTAGAGAGTATAGTAGAGTGAGTAGTAGAGAGTGAGTAGTAGAGGGAGAGTAGTAGAGAGTAGTAGAGTGAATAGTAGAGAGTAGTAAAGTGAGTATTAGAGAGTGAGTAGTAGAGAGAGAGTAGTTGAGAGTAGTAGAGAGTGAGTAGTAGAGTAGTAGGAGAGAGTAGTAGAGTGAGTAGTAGAGTAGAAGAGAGTGAGTAGTAGAGAGTGAGGAGTAGAGTAAGTAGTAGAGAGAGTAGTAGAGTAGTAGAGAATGAGTAGTAGAGAGTAGTAGAGAGTGAGTAGTAGAGAGTGAGTAGTAGAGAGCGAGTAGTAGAGAGTGAGTAGTAGAGAACAGTAGAGAGTGAATAGAAGAGAGTGAGTAGTAGAGAGAGAGTAGTAGAGAGTGAGCAGTAGAGAGTAGTAGAGAGATAGCAGTAGAGGGTGAGTAGTAGAGTAGTAGAGGGTGAGTGGTAGAGAGTAGTATAGAATAGTAGAGAGAGTAGTAGAGAGAGTAGTAGAGAGTTAGTAGGGAGATAGTATTAGAGAGTGAGTAGTAGAGAGTGAGTAGTAGCGAATGTGTAATAGAGAATGAGTAGTAGAGAGTAGTAGAGAGTGAGTAGTAGAGAGACTAGTAGAGAGTAAGTAGTAGAGAGAGTAGTAGAGAGTAGTAGAGAGGGAGTAGTAGAGAGCAAGTAGTATAGAGTGTGTAGTAGAGAGTGAGTAGTAGAGAGTAGTAGAGAGTGAGTAGTAGAGAGAGTAGTAGAGAATAAGTAGTAGAGTAAGTAGTAGAGAGTAGTAGAAAGCGAGTAATAGAGAGCAAGTAGTAGAGAGTGTGTAGTAGAGAGTGAGTAGTAGAGAGTAAGTAGTAGAGAGAGTAGTAGAGTAGTAGAGAGTGAGTTGTAGAGTGAGTAGTAGAGAGCGAGTAGTAGAGAGTGAGTAGTAGAGAGTGAGTAGTAGATAGTTGTAGAGAATGAGTAGTAGAGAGTGAGTAGTAAAGAGTGAGTAGTAGAGAGAGTAGTGGAGAGTGAGTAGTAGAGAGTGAGTAGTAGAGAGTGAGTAGTAGATAGTAGTAGAGAGTGAGTAGTTGAGAGTGAGTAGTAAAGAGTGAGTAGTAGAGAGAGAGTAGTAGAGTGAGTAGTAGAGTAGTAGAGCAAGAGTAGTAGAGTGAGTAGTAGAGAGTTGCAGAGTGAGTAATAGAGAGTGAGTAGTAGACAGAGAGTAGTAGAGAGTAGAGGAGAGTGAGTAGCAGAGTAGTAAAGAGAGGGTAGTAGAGAGTAGTAGAGTGAGTGTTAGACTAGTAGAGAGTGAGTAGTAGAGAGAGTAGTAGAGGGTAGTAGAGTAGTAGAGAGTGAGCAGTAGAGTGAGTAGTGGAGAGAGTAGTAGAGAGTAGTAGAGTAGCAGAGAATGAGTAGTAGAGAGCAGTAGAGAGCGAGTAGTAGAGATTGAGTAGTGGAGATTGAGTAGTAGAGTATTAGAGAGCGAGTAGTAGAGAGTGAGTAGTAGAAAGTGAGAGGTAGAGAGTGAATAGAAGAGAATGAGTAGTAGAGAGTGAGTAGTAGATAGTAGTAGAGAGTGAGTAGTAGAGAGTGAGTAGTAGAGTGAGTAGTAAAGAGTGAGTAGTAGAGAGAGAATAGTAGAGTGAGTAGTAGAGAGTGAGTAGTAGAGATAGTAGTAGAACAAGAGTAGTAGAGTGAGTAGTAGAGAGTAGTAGAGTGAGTAATAGAGAGTGAGTAGTAGAGAGAGAGTAGTAGCGAGTGAGTGGTAGAGTAGTAGAGCGAGAGTAGTAGAGTGAGTAGTAGAGAGTAGTAGAGTGAGTAATAGAGAGTGAGTAGTAGAGAGAGAGTAGTAGAGAGTGAGTAGTAGAGAGTGAGTAGCGGAGGGTGAGTAGTAGAGAGGGAATAGAAGAGAGTGAGTAGTAGAGAGAGAGTAGTAGACAGAGTAGTAGAGAGGAGTAGAGTACGTAGTAGAGAGTAGTAGAGAGTGAGTAGTAGAGTGAGTAGCAGAGTGAGTAGTAGAGTGAGTAGTAGAGAATTAGTAGGGAGATAGTAATAGAGAGTGAGTAGTAGAGATTGAGTAGTAGAGAGTAGTAGAGAGTGAGTAGTAGAGAGTAAGTAGTAGAGAGAGTAGTAGAGAGTAGTAGAGAGGGAGTAGTAGAGAGCAAGTAGTATAGAGTGTGATGTAGAGAGTGAGTAGTAGAGAGTAGTAGAGAGTGAGTAGTAGAGAGAGTAGTAGAGAATAAGTAGTAGAGTAAGTAGTAGAGAGTAGTAGAAAGCGAGTAATAGAGAGCAAGTAGTAGAGAGTGTGTAGTAGAGAGTGAGTAGTAGAGAGAGTAGTAGAGTAGTAGAGAGTGAGTTGTAGAGTGAGTAGTAGAGAGCGAGTAGTAGAGAGTGAGTAGTAGAGAGTGAGTAGTAGATAGTAGTAGAGAGTGAGTAGTAGAGAGTGAGTAGTAAAGAGTGAGTAGTAGAGAGAGAGTAGTAGAGAGTGAGTAATAGAGAGTGAGTAGTAGATAGTAGTAGAGAGTGAGTAGTTGAGATTGAGTAGTAAAGAGTAGTAGAGATAGAGTAGTAGAGTGAGTAGTAGAGAGTGAGTAGTAGAGAGAGAGTAGTAGAACGAGAGTAGTAGAGTGAGTAGTAGAGAGTAGTAGAGTGAGTAATAGAGAGTGAGTAGTAGAGAGAGAGTAGTAGAGAGTGAGTAGTAGAGTAGTAGAGCGAGAGTAGTAGAGTGAGTAATAGAGAGTGAGTAGTAGAGAGTAGTAGAGAGTAGAGGAGAGTGAGTAGCAGAGTAGTAGAGAGAGGGTAGTAGAGAGTAGTAGAGTGAGTGGTAGACTAGTAGAGAGTGAGTAGTAGAGAGAGTAGTAGAGGGTAGTAGAGAATGAGTAGTAGAGAGCAGTAGAGAGCCAGTAGTAGAGATTGAGTAGTGGAGAGTGAGTAGTAGAGTATTAGAGAGCGAGTAGTAGAGAGTGAGTAGTAGAGAGTGAGAAGTAGAGAGTGAATAGAAGAGAATGAGTAGTAGAGAGTGAGTAGTAGATAGTAGTAGAGAGTGAGTATTAGAGTGAGTAGTAAAGAGTGAGTAGTAGAGAGAGAGTAGTAGAGTGAGTGGTAGAGAGTGAGTAGTAGAGAGAGTAGTAGAACAAGAGTAGTAGAGTGAGTAGTAAAGAGTAGTAGAGTGAGTAATAGAGAGTGAGTAGTAGAGAGAGAGTAGTAGAGAGTGAGTGGTAGAGTAGTAGAGCGAGAGTAGTAGAGTGAGTAGTAGAGAGTAGTAGAGTGAGTAATAGAGTGGTAGAGTAGTAGAGAGTGAGTGGTAAAGAGTGAGTAGTAGAGAGAGAGAGTAGTAGAGAGTGAATAGTAGAGAGTGAGTAGTAGAGAGTGAGTAGTAGATAGTAGTAGAGAGTGAGTAGTGGAGAGTGAGTAGTAAAGAGTGAGTAGTAGAGAGAGAGTAGTAGAGTGAGTAGTAGAGAGTGTGTAGTAGAGAGAGAGTAGTAGAATGAGAGTAGTAGAGTGAGTAGTAGAGAGTAGTAGAGTGAGTAATATAGAGTGAGTAGTAGAGAGAGAGTAGTAGAGAGTGAGTAGTAGAGAGTAGCAGAGTGAGTAATAGAGAGTGAGTAGTAGAGAGAGTAGTAGAGAGTAGAGGAGAGTGAGTAGCAGAGTAGTAGAGAGAGGGCAGTAGAGAGTAGTAGAGTGAGTGGTAGACTAGTAGAGAGTGAGTAGTAGAGAGAGTAGTAGAGGGTAGTAGAGTAGTAGAGAGTGAGCAGTAGAGTGAGTAGTGGAGAGAGTAGTAGAGAGTAGTAGAGTAGTAGAGAATGAGTAGTAGAGAGCAGTAGAGAGTGAGTAGTAGAGATTGAGTAGTGGAGAGTGAGTAGTAGAGTATTAGAGAGCGAGTAGTAGAGAGTGAGTAGTAGAGAGTGAGAAGTAGAGAGTGAATAGAAGAGAATGAGTAGTAGAGAGAGAGTAGTAGAGAGTGAGTAGTAAAGAGTAGTAGAGTGAGTAGTGGGAAAAGAGTAGTAGAGAGTGAGTAGTAGAGTAGTAGAGAATGAGTGGTAGAGAGTAATAGAGAGATTAGTAGAGAGTAGTAGAGTGAGGAGTAGAGAGAGAGTAGTAGTAGAGAGTAGTAGAGAGTAAGTAGTAGAGAGTGAGTAGTAGAGAGTGAGTAGTAGAGACTAGCAGAGAGTGAGTTGTAGAGAGCGAATTGTAGAGAATAGTAGAGAGTAAGTAGTAGAGAGTAGTAGAATAGTAGAGTGAGTAGTAGAGAGCAAGTAGTAGAGAGTGAGAAGGATAGTAGTAGGGAGTAGTCCGTTAGTTTCAGTCAGTCAGTGTCAGTCAGTCAGTGTCATTCCGTGTCAGTCAGTCAGTGCCAGTCAGTCAGTGTCAGTCAATCATTGTCAGTCAATCAGTGTCAGTCAGTATCAGTCAGTCAGTGTCAGTCAATCAGTGTCAGTCAGTCAGTGTCAGTCAGTCAGTATCAGTCATTCGGTGTCAGTCAGTCAGTCAGTGTCAGTCAATCAGTGTCAGTCAGTGTCAGTCAGTCAGTGTCAGTCAATCAGTGTCAGTCAGTCATTCATTTCAAAAATCTTTATTCGAATTCTTGAAAATTCATAAAAGCACATATATAATAATACAATTCATAAAAATCCATGACAATAATAATAATAATAATATTCATAATCAGACACTGGTAAGTCGAATTTAAGCATTTTCCATCATCTTTCGAGCACAAACTGCAGATTTTAAGAAAGTGCAGGTACGACAAATTATCTCCTCATTATCCAGTGAAAGCAGCAACTGGTAGGATTCATCCAGGGTGATTGGTCTAAGTTTTTTAAAATAGGGGATTAAAAGCCATTTAGCATATTTCAAATAATAATTACATGAAAAGAAGAAATGTAAGTCATTTTGGTCACTTAGCCCATTACAGGGACAGCTTATTTTGTTCGAGCTTGGGTGGTGCCCCAAGGGAAAGTTTAACAGGTATCTAATGAATCCAGCCCTTAATCGGAATAAAAGACTTCTTTCCCAATGTGTCATCGGTAAAATTAAGAACAATGGTAGGGGATGTCTGTATAGTCCCATATCCATGTACTTTGCAACTGTGGGTTTTCCTGATTCTGTCCTAACTCTACCCGTTGTATAAAGTGAAAAAAGTGCTTCCTTCAATTCAGTTTTGTTCACCGTATTAACATTGCTGGGATTGATGAAGATGTTATCTTTCCCTATCTTACACAAGCTTTTGTGGACAGACGACAACCATGGGATCTCCATCCCCCTTTCACAACTCAAACAGTCAGATATAATTTCTTGGGTCAAAGTGGCCGAGTTGTTCCTCCATACCGAGTGGCAAAATAGCACTGGTCGGGCTTCAATAAAGTCTGAAACAAAGGGTAAGTTTAATTTGCTGTGCACGATATAGTTAGGTGTAGAAATAGGTGTGCCTAACAGCTTCCTGCAGAACCGGTTTTCTTCCCGCTGTATGTGACAGTTGTCTCCAGTGCCCCATACTTCAGCCCCATAGGTAGCTACGGGTACGCATTGTAATTTAAAAATTTTGACAATTGCTTTAGTGGCGCCTGCTCTTTTAGGTCTGGGGATGCTTAAGATTGAGTTAATGGCCTTTGAGAATTTGCCCGTGGCCTGGGCCAAATGCCCCGTCCACGAGCCATTCGCAGCAAAGGCCACTCCCAAGTATGGGAAAATATGAGTGGCAATGAGTCTTTCATCCCCCACCTGTATAGAGCTCAATTGTCTTTTCCCTGGGCCACATGACATTATAAAAGATTTCTTAAAATGTACCTTCAGATCTAAATCATCCATAAATTCCGTAAAACATTTTACTAAAATACGCCGCGAGTTAGGTGTGCGCCCATTAGGACCGCATCGTCTGCGTAAAGGAGGGCAGGTAACAGTTTACCATTTATTTTCGGGACATCCGGGGTGGAGTTTTCAAGATGTTTACTGAGACCATTAATATAAATAATAAAAAGCAGAGGTGCTAAAACGCACCCCTGCCTAACTCCCCTTTCTATTTTGATTGGCCCAGATAATTCCCCTCCCATCCCTATTCTCACTCTTGATTTTAGATCTGTGTGTAAAATGGCTAAAAAATAAACCAAGCTGTCATCTAATCCATAATCCAATAAAATAGACCAGAGCTTGGACCTGTTAACAAAATCAAAAGCAGATGACAGGTCCATAAATGCTAAATAAAGAGGAGCAGAGCGAGCAATGTTATATTTATCAATAATTAATTTAAGATTTAAAGATTGTTCGACTGTGCCAGCCCTGCTTCTGAATCCCATTTGACATGGTGATAAAATGCTGCTTTCCTCTGTCCATTCCGTTATCCTATTATAAATAATGCGGCCCAAAATCTTTAGAGTGTTGTCTAGAAGCGAGATCGGTCTGTAATTTACAGGGTCAGACCTATATCCCTTCTTGTATATAGGAACGATTACACTAGTTCCCAAGTTTCAGGCATCGTTGCTTGGGGCAAGCTATTAAAAACGTTCACAAGCATTGGGGCCCAGAGGTCAGGTTTCCATTTAATGAGATCTATGGGCAACCGGTCAGGTCCGGGTGCCTTATTGCCGAGACTCTGGGCAATTGCCTCTTCCACTTCCCCCAAGGTTATCTGTATGTTACTAAACTGGTCTGGAGCTTCAAAAATTGGGCTATTTAATGGTAGGGCGTAGATTTTTGCAAAATGTAGTTCCCAAACGCTACTGGCGATGGTGCAACTTATTGGTGTTAGTTGTTGGCCCATGATCCGGAGTTCTTTTACCGCGGGCCAGAATAGGTTGCTGTATTTCCCTCCTGCAGTTTCGGCTAATGTTTCCCAGCAGTCGCCCAGAAGTGTATTTCTCCATTTGTCTAGTGCTAGTTTGTAGGCTTTCCTAGCCGCACTGACATTTGACCTGATTCGGGGGGTCTCTGTAAGGGCCTTGCACAAATTTCTGTTTGCTACAGAGCAGTTGTGGTCAAACCACTTTGGATCCTTTTGGCCCAGAAGTACTGGTACTGACAAAAGGGTTCTGACCATAGAACATATTTTAGTAAAATGTGTAATGACATCGTGGCCTCTAGTTGCTACATTTGAGCATATATTAATTGATATCTGCTCCTCTTTTAATAGGGACTTAGTAGTCTCATCTTTATCTATGCCCCTCCATTTCAGCCTCAAAGTATCCGTGGTTACACTTATATCCCTCGCCCCCTGCATAGTACCATAGACGGGTCGTTAGGCTAATCTTAGAGTGACTGTCACTGGATTGTGGTCCCCAAAATCTGTTGCCACAATTTCTGTTGCTAGTATGTGATCCGCCATACCAGGGGAGACAAAGATAAAGTCATTAGTAGACGTACCTACTCTTCCTCTATGCGTGGGAGCCTGCTGAAATGTAGGTTGTTGGCCAAGGTCCATTACATTACTCATAATATGTTCAGTCAGCAGGGCTCTCAATTCAAATCCCCTCCGCTTGGCTGGGTCCCCCTGTCTTACTCCCATATCCCGTGTGTCCTTTGGGAGTTTTGCATTGAAGTCTCTGCCCAGTATGATTTCCGGACTTTCACCGTTACCTCGGCTATCCTCTAGATTAGAGATAAATTAAAAAAGTGCTAAAAAGTTTTTATTTGGGACAGTAATGAAATCATTATTATAAAAATGTATTAGGATAAAGGGGACTTGGCGCTTATATTCAATAACTTGTATATTGGTATTATTGGTATTTATATTCCTATAGCTCCCCCCAGCCAGTATACTGAACCCCACGAACAAGCCTCCTACTGCTCGACCAAAGTGGGATTTGCGGGCCGCTAAATTTAAACAATGGAATCCATCAATATGTAAGTCGTGTGATGCCCATGTTTCTTGGAACATTACTATGTCATACATAGAAATTAGGTGTACCCAGTCTTTATTCACTAATCTGGGTTCAAGAGCAGCAACGTTCCAACTAAGTATTTTGAGGTCATGGTGAATATTCTGCTTAATTGCTATGACTTTATTAGGGACACAGGTTGGTACAGTTAATTCATTTGCTGGGCTTTTTTGATTATGTGTCCCCTTACCTATCACCAATTGCCCTGGGTAGTTCTTAGCTTCCTTCCTATCCCGCAAAGGGTTTGAAACAGTCAATTCCGATTTGTCCTCTGGAGCAGTTATTACTATTGCTAGGGGCGGGTTATCATCACCTTTTCCCATAATTGCTACATCACTACGTGAATCAGGGGAGTTCCAGGTGGCTGAAGTGGGAGTTTCCTCACACCGTCAGTCCACTCCCTCGAGACCTTCTTGTGCATAGAGAGCCTCAAAACGGTTGTAAATAGGGATATTGAACTGGCTGGTATAAGGGTCCCTGTACCACCGTCCCTGTATGTGTTGTAAATGCATATTACGTTGAGCCATGGGTGGTGGGGGATAGAAATAACCCAGGTCTATTGTTTGTATCCTGCTCTCGAGGTTTCCTGCTCTCCAACCACTAATATGATTTACCACTCGCCTGTCTTTAAAATTTACTACAACACAGTCTCCATCTTGATCTTTTTTCCTCTGCCCTATCCAATCTAAGCTGCGAACATGTAGGATTCGACCATCAACAAATGGTGGAATCGGCCTGTATCTATTTAGCCAGTAACTGACTTTATTTTTCAGTTCAAGGTAGTTTTCTGATTTTGCTTCTCCTAAGACTGGTACCTCTATTAAAACCACAGTAAATGGGAATGATTCGGGTGGCAGATTGATACTTGTGTATTTATTCATTGGTCTTGCCCTATCAGGATGGTCAAGTTGAGTCAGCTGCTTCTTGCCCAAGACCTTATCTGCTCTTTTATCTCCAACCTTCCCATTAATGTTGCCAGTTTCTTTTTCCCTAATCTGGGGGGCCATAGGTGTCTCCATTCCCTCTGCCCCTGGAGTTACTAAGGAGATTGTTTAATGCATCTGTGTGCCCAGTGATGGATATTACGGGCAATTGCATGTGTTCAGCTGATTTACGTACGCCAGGTATAGCTGCTAGGCTATTCATGTTTTTAGGTGGGTGTATATGATTCGTGGTGTTTTGAGTCTGTGTCGGTTCTGCATACTTCAACAACAGCTCATTATTCATCCGCGAGACTTCTTCTATTCTTTCCAGTTTCTCCCCTATCCCCTTTACCCTTTCATACAGAGGTAACATAAACGACCTCATCAAATGCTCCATCTTTAAAATAAGCCCCTCTCCACCGTTTGAATTATCCATAGCCTGACTTGCCTGTTCTATCGAAATGATATCAGGACTTATAGTTTCCTGAGTGATTGTTAGCATTGCGTGGTCTATGGAAGTTATAGTCTGTACTGCTTTGCTAATACTCCTAGATGTTTTAATCTTATTTGCTCCCTTTCCTAATGTAGTTTTTGCCTTATCAGCCCTTGATTTCCTATGTGCTTTGAGATTGTTGGTAGGGGCTTCATTACATATATTGGTTTTCCCCCCAAGGTTGGAGGCATTTTTGGTTTTGGACCTAGTCCTAGGAAGTGAGGTGTTATTACTGACTACGCTATTTGAGTCACTAGACTCAGCTAGTTCTTCTATGGAGCCACTACTTTGTAACAGTTCTAGGTTTGGCGTAGAGGTAAGTGAGCCCTCGTTGTCAATTGCCAGATTGTTTCCCACTATTGATGGTCTAACTTGGTGTGGTGTGCAAGATTTTGCTATGAGTCCCATAGACGAACGCCTATTAAATAGTAGTTCCGTTGACAGGCGTTTCTCAGTTAGATCTATTTCTTTTTCGAGTACACTAGCAGCTCTAATAATGAAGTTGTCAAGTGTTCCCGTAATGCTGCCACCAACCCCACCCCCTCGCACTGTATCCTTCCTTGTGCACATGGCCTCCGACCTCAAGCAAATATGTTAACAATATCATAAATTGTACATACGCCCCAGGATGTTAATGATGTGGCCCAGCCCAGCCTCAAACAGTCACGAATGGTCACAAATGGTCCCGCCCTTGTACCGGGCTTCTCCCGCGGTGCTCCCGTGCGCTCCCGCGACGTGGGGGGTGACGCTGGATTTAAAGCGCCTCCTGGCGCAG
Source organism: Lissotriton helveticus (assembly GCF_964261635.1). Classification (NCBI taxonomy): domain Eukaryota; kingdom Metazoa; phylum Chordata; class Amphibia; order Caudata; family Salamandridae; genus Lissotriton; species Lissotriton helveticus. The sequence goes on along the minus strand of NC_136057.1, from coordinate 283,323,633 downwards.
TTTGAGCATAGGCGGCTTCCGTCCGCTATGGCCGCTGGTATTGGTAGTCCTCCTCCTCGCCACGGCCCCCCTCACAGCGACCGCGTTCGGCTATAAAGGAGCTGCGGCGGCAGGGAGAAGCCGGGCGCTATGTGAAAGGGCTGCGGGGTCAGCAATTAAGTCCAAAGAGGCAGCCTCTGACAAACGAAACCCCCCAGCAGGGCCGAACAGACTTCTATTCTGGCAAGCAGCAAGGCTCCAGTGAGTTCCCCGCTCCACTGGGGTTGACGACGGATTTAAAGCGCCTCCTGGCGCGTTTGAGCATAGGCGGCTTCCGGCCGCTATGGCAGCTGATATTAGTAGTCCTCCTCCTCGCCATGGCCCCCCCCCCCACAGCGACCACGCTCGGCTGTAAAGGAGCTGCGGCGGCAGGGAGAAGCCGGGCGCTATGTCAAAGGGCTGCGGGGTCAGCAATTAAGTCCAAAGAGGCAGCCTCTGACAAACGATACCCCCCAGCAGGGCCGCACAGACTTCTATTCTGGCAAGCAGCAAGGCTCCAGTGAGTGTCAGTCAGTCAGTGTCAGTCAGTGTCAGTCAGTCAGTGTCAGTCAATCAGTGTCAGCTAGAGCAGCTCTGCTGACCTGGTTATCTAGCTCTAAAGTAGCTCTGCTGACCTGGTTCTCTGGCTCTAAAGCAGCTCTGCTGACCTGGTTCTCTCCCTCTAAAGCAGCTCTGCTGACCTAGTTTCTCTGGTTCTTCAGCAGGTCTGCTGACCTGGTTCTCTGGTTCTAGAGCAGCTCTGCTGACCTAGTTCTTAGGCTATAGAGCAGCTCTGCTGATCTGGTTCTCTGGCTCTACAACAGCTCTGCTGACCTGGTTCTTTGGCTCTGAAGCTCTGCTGACCCGGTTCTATGACTCTGAAGCATGCTTACATGGTTCCCTGGCTCTAGAGCAGCTCTGCTGACCTGGTTCACTCCCTCTAGATCAGCTCTGCAGACCTGGTTCCCTCCCTCTAAAGCAGCTCTACTGACCTGGTTACTCTGGCTCTAGAGCAGCTCTGCTGACCTGGTTCTTAGGCTCTAGAGCAGCTCTGCTGGCCTGGTTCTCTGGCTCTAAAGAATCTCTGCTGACCTGGTTCTATGGCTCTAAAGCAGCTCTACTTACTTGGTTCTCTGGCTCTAGAGCAGCTCTGCTGACCTGGTTCTCTGGCTCTAAAGCAGCCCTGCTGACCTGGTTCTCTGGCTTTAAAGCAGCTCTGTTGGCCTGGTTCTCTGGCTCTAAAGCAGCTCTGCTGCCCTGGTTCTCTCCCTCTAAAGCAGCTCTGCTTACCTGGTTTCTCTGGTTCTACAGCAGCTCTGCTGACCTGGTTCTCTGGTTCTAGAGCAGCTCTGCTGACCTGGTTCTTAGGCTCTAGAGCAGCTTTGCTGACCTGGTTCTCTGGCTCTAAAGAATCTCTGCTGACCTGGTTCTATGGCTCTAAAGCAGCTTTGCTGACCTGGTTCTCTGGCTCTAAAGCAGCTCTACTGACTTGGTTCTCTGGCTCTAGAGCATCTCTGCTGACCTGAATCTATGGCTCTAAAGCAATTCTGCTGACCTGATTCTCTGGCTCTAGAGCAGCTCTGTTGACCTGCTCCCTTGGCTCTAAAGCAGCTCTGCTGACCTAGTTCTCTCCCTCTAAAGCAGCTCTGCTGACCTGGTTCTTAGGCTCTAGAGCAGATTTGCTGACCTGGTTCTCTGGCTCTAAAGAATCTCTGCTGACCTGGTTCTATGGCTCTAAAGCAGCTCTACTGACTTGGTTCTCTGGCTCTAGAGCATCTCTGCTGACCTAAATCTATGGCTCTAAAGCAATTCTGCTGACCTGATTCTCTGGCTCTAAAGCAGCTCTGTTGACCGGCTCCCTTGGCTCTAAAGCAGCTCTGCTGACCTAGTTCTCTCCCTCTAAAGCAGCTCTGCTGACCTGGTTCTCTCACTGTACAGCAGCTCTACTGACCTGGTTTCTCTGGCTCTACAGCAGCTCTGGTGACCTGGTTCTCTGGCTCTAGAGCAGGTCTGCTGACCTGGTTCTTAGGCTCTAGAGCAGCTCTGCTGACCTGGTTCTCTGGCTCTAAAGCAGCTCTGCTGGCCTGGTTCTATAGCTCTAAAGCAGCTATGCTAGCCTGGTTCTCTGGCTCTAGAGCAGCTCTGCTGACCTGGTTCTCTGCCTCTAAAGCAGTTCTGCTAACCTGGTTCTATGGCGCTAAAGCAGCTCTGCTGACCTGGTTCTCTGGCTCTAAAGCAGCTCTGCTGACCTGGTTCTCTGCCTCCAAAGCAGCTCTGCTGACCTGGTTCTCTCCCTCTAAAGCAGCTCTGCTGACCTCGTTTCTCTGGCTCTAGAGCAGCTCTGCTGGCCTGGTTCTCTGGCTCTAAAGCAGCTCTGCTGACCTGGTTATCTCCCTCTAAAGCTTCTCTGCCTCTAGCACAGCTCTGCTGACCTGGTTCTCTGGCTCTAAAGCAGCGCTGCTGACCTGGTTCTATGGCTCTAAAGCAACTCTGCTGACCTGGTTCTCTGGCTCTAGAGCAGCTCTGCTGACCTGTCTCTCTGGCTCTAAAGCAGCTCTGCTGACCTGGTTCTCTCCCCCTAAAGCAGCTCTGCTGACCTGGTTTCTCTGGCTCTACATCAGCTCTGCTGACCTGGTTCTCGGCCTCTAGAGCAGCTCTGCTGACCTGGGTCTCTGGCTCTAGAGCAGCTCTGCTGACCTGGTTTTCTGGCTCTACAACGGCTCTGCTGACCTGATTCTCTGGCTCTAAAGCAGCTCTGCTGACCTGGTTTCTCTGGCTTTACAGCAGCTCTGCTGACTTGGTTCTATAGCTCTAAAGCAGCTCTGCTGACCTCGTTCTCTGGCTCAACAGCAACTCTGCTGACCTGGGTCTCTGGCTCTACAACAGCTCTGCTGACCTGGTTCTCTGGCTCTGAAGCAGCTCTGCTGACCTGTTCTATAGCTCTAAAGCAGCTCTGTCCACGTCTGCAATCATCCTGACAGAAGCATGTCCTTATCTAATAACTCTGCTGAAACATACTTGCTTATAAACGTATCCTGCTGTAAACTTCAAGCACTCTAGGAACCCAGTCACTGTCTATGCACTTGCAGAATGACTCAGGCATTGAGACAAGCAGTAGTACAGTCAAATGTGCACAATGTAAGCGGTCCCTTAACCCCTTGCAGACTACTGAGTCAGTCCTGCAAAAGTCCAGGTAATAGTCATGCTTGTCTGGAATCACACTGTGAGTCTGTGTCCAGTCCTACAATCATTCTGACACATGTCCTTATCTAATCACTCTGCTGAAACATAAGCGCTTATAAACGTATTGTGCTGTCAACTACTAGCACTCTAGGAACCCAGTCACTGTCTATGCACTTGCAGAATGACTCAGGCATTGAGACAAGCAGTGGTACAGTCAAATGTGCACAATGTATGCGGTCCCTTAACCCCTTGCAGACTACTGAGTCAGTCCTGCAAAAGTCCAGGTAATAGTCATGCTTGTCCGGAATCACACTGTAAATCTGTGTCTACTCCTACAATCATCCTGACAGAAGCATGTCCTTATCTAATATCTCAGCTGAAACATAAGTGCTTATAAATTTATCTTGCTGTCAACTACTACCATTCTAGGAACCCACTCACTGTCTATGCACTTGCAGAATGACTAAGGCATTGAGACCAGCAGTGGTACAGCCAAATGTGCATAATGTATGAGGTCCTTTAACATAACAGATGATGGTTTTTTTTGGGGGGAGGAGCCGCGCCTGCGACCAAGATGGCCGCTTGAGCATCGGCTCCGCCGGCCGCCACATCCTGACTGCCTTTTTGGCATAATATCCTGTACCCCGTCCCCGCAGTCTGGTGGGGGACCGTCACCTGAGTCACTAGGTGAAATTTGGGATCGATTGCCGGCTTCGGCGACCAATTATCGTCGTCGGAAGTATTGGGGCCTTCGAAGTTGGAGACCGGGACCCTGAGTGTGCTACTGCCCAGGGCACAGTGCGACAGCATCGGACGCCGCGACCGGAGGTAGCCGGTAGGACCATCTTTTGTTGCACCCGGGCGAGTATCGAGGTGCCCCCGTCCTCTCTGAGACACTCTGCAGCATTCTATCGCAAAACCCTTTTCCGCACGATTGAGGAGTGGTGGGTTTCGCCTTCTTTCGCGATCGCGATGGCGTCTCGCGACCCTGACAAGCCGAAGACTCAGCGACCGAATCGTTTGGTCCAGTCGAACCGGATTGACAAATATGCTGTCTCCAAGGACACATCGTTGGAGGTGAAGAGTTCCCCGATCCGGGGCCCTGAGCGGGGACCAACCGGTGAGGAACCGACGATGAAGGAGATGATGGCAGCCATTAAGGGGATTCAATCCTCCTTGGGGACAATCGACTCCAAACTGGACGCTGTTACCATTGAGGTGGGACTTGTCAGGGCTGACCTCAACAAGACTTCTGAGAAGGTGAAGGACTTGGAGATAAAAACGGGGAGCCTTATTGAAGATGTGTCTGAACTGCAGAGAGTGGTGTCAGACCTTAAGATGGCCCGTAAACAGTTCGATCACAAGCTCGATGTGTACGAAGGTCGGGCACGGCGGAATAACGTCCGCATCCTCGGGGTCCCGGAGCAAGCGGAGGGAGCTTCCCCGGACCTCTTTGTAGAGACACTTATCCTTCAATATCTGAAGCCCAAGGGGTTGAGTAACTTTTTTACGGTGGAGAGGGCCCGCCGGGTGCCCGGTGGTCGCCCGAAAACTGGGACACTTCCCCGACCCATCATCGCCCGTGTCCTGAATTTTCGGGACAGGGATGCCATTTTGCAAGCGGCGAGATCATCGGGCCCGCTGGCCTACGAAAATGCGTCCCTGCTGTTCCTTCCAGACTTTACCCGGATGGTGCAGAGGCAACGGCAGGGTTTCGTGCCAATCAAAAGGAGGCTTCGGGATCGGGAAATGAAGTACTCGATGATGTACCCGGCCCGCCTACGGATCGAACATGCTGGCAAGCCTTACTTTTTTGACTCTCCTGAGATGGCGGCGGACTGGCTTGATCACCTTGGGGACCCGGGTCCCGAGGACAATTTCCAAGTTGATGAAGAGGAATGATACCCCGCTTGACAATGACCTCATACTTGTGCCTAATTCTGTTTGCGGGACTAAACGGGGATTTATCGAACCTTAACTCCTTCCCTCTGCAATTCTTCATGGTATCATCGTTATAACTTTAGGGTATTGAGGGGGGGGTTTTGGGCGGTCTGGGGTGGTCGGGGCCGGTGACCTGTTGTAAGGTCCTCCTCCATTCTACGTTTAGATCTTAGTTTTTGGGGGCGACAGGCACACTGCGAGTTGGGGATGTGTACACGTTACATGCAGGGGTGCAGGGTGGGGGGAGTCCGTATTTTGGGTTGGGGGGGATGGGTTGTTGTTGTGTTTGCAGTTAATGACCGATGTATGCTGGGGAATCCTTTGAAATGTGCTCGATCATTTTGTACCAATGACTACTTCTAGACAGGGCCTGGGATTCTCGGTCCTCAGTTGAAATGTTAATGGCTTGGGTGATAAGATTAAGCGTACTGCTGTTAGTCAATTCATTAGACGGCGGTCTGCGGACGTTGTCCTGTTACAGGAGACCCATTTGTTGGGGAAGCGTTGCATGGCTCTGCACAGGGGTGGTTACAAGCTAGTGGCGCATGCTGGTTTCACTTCGGGATCCAGGGGAGTGGGTATTCTTGTCAAGAACTCGTTTCCATTCACCATTCATTCCACCTGGTCCGACAATCGTGGATGGTATGTTGCCATCTCTGGTGCCTGGGAGGGTAGAACTGTGTCGTTTATGTCTGTGTATTTGCCCCCCTCGCTGCAGAATGATACCTTTTGTGACCTGGGTCGGGTGTTTCTAGCTTTGCCTATGGGGCTCATGGTGATCGGGGGTGATTTTAACACAGTGGCAGATGGTGGACTTGATAGGCTCCCTGCTCGTGCATTGTTGCCCTCTCATAAGTGGTTGCCCGACTTCCTCGCGGTTTCGGGCTTGATAGATGGCTGGCGTACACGCCACCCGGGGGTGACGGAATATACGCATGCATCCGCGGCGCACCATTCCCTCTCTAGAATAGACTATATCCTGTTGCCCGCGGCCCACGCGGCCGCGATTGGTGAAGTGGAGCACTTGGTGAGGGGCGTTTCCGATCACTCGCCAGTGTGGTTGCGTATGTGTGTGGGTCGTGGTTATGTGGGTAGGATTGCTCCCATCCCCGCCTGGCGCTTGCGCGACCTGGTGGTGAGGAGGGAAGTGGGTCGAGTGACTGAGAGTTATTTCGGTGAAAACGTGGGTGCGGTCGCCTCTAGATGCTCTCTTTGGGAGGCCTACAAGACGGTTGTCCGGGGGGAGGTCTTATCACTTGTTGCTGACCAGAAACGGAAGAGAAGGGCTGAGCTTGATAGGGTGGAGGCGGAGCTATTGACTCTCGAGACTGCTGTTTCCTCTGGGGGCGACCCGTGGGCGGATCATCGCCTGGGGCTGCTCAGGGACGAATACAAGTCTCTGACGCGTGACACGGCTAGGGCGCAACTAGACACCACTCACGACAGAATCTACGAACATGGGGATAAGGCCGGCAAACTGATCGCATGGTTGGATAAAGGTGACTGGGGGTCTAGACTGGTCCCGGAGCTGCTAACTGCGGACTCTGGGGTCACGACGGACCCCCAGTTAATTGCAGGGGAGTTTGCTCGCTATTATTCCGAGATTTATACCTCCGCTGGCGAGTTCACGGAGGCGGATAACTCGGACATGATACGAAACATCGCATTGCTAGTTTTATCAGATGACGATAGACAATACATGGACTCTGCTCTCACCGATGACGAAGTGGCGATGGCGATTAGGGGGGTACGCTCTGGTAAGGCCTCCGGTCCCAACGGCCTTCCAATTGAATTGTTCAAGCCTAACGCTGATCGGTTGGCCCCCTATATGAGGGGCATGTTTCTTGAGAGCCTGGAGAATGGTCGACTGCCATATGACCAGCGTGTGGCCAACATCGTTGTCATTCACAAGGAGGGCAAACCGCGCCTGGAATGCTCGTCGTATCGCCCTATTTCGCTCTTAAACGTGGAACCTAAGGTCTTGGCGAAACTACTCGCTGCGCGTCTTGTTAAAGTTATTTCTACCCTGGTACACCCCGATCAGTCTGGCTTTATGCCTTGGAGGAACACTGCTCTAAACCTCAGGCGCCTTCACGGTGTTCTGGCCAATGCTGCCTATATTTATGAGCCCGCCATTTTACTGTCTCTGGATGCCACCATGGCGTTCGACCCCAGATTGGGAAGATAAGATTTCGCTTTATGCGGACGACATTCTTTTGTATCTGTCCTCCCCCCGATTCTCCTTGATTGTTTTTATGGACGTCCTCGCCATTTTCAGTAGGTTTTCGGGATTCTTGATAAACTGGACTAAGTCGGTGTTGTTTGTATTGAGTGGGGATCCTCCCAGAATTCCTGCAAATTGTCCCATGAGGGTGGAACCGGTTAGTTTCCGTTATCTAGGGATCCATGTCTCCCTGGACCCCGCGGTGCGCCACAGATTGAACTTGTTGCCCCCATTGGTCAGACTACGTGCGGACACGGTGCGGTGGAAGGCACTGCCTCTCTCCTTGCTGGGTCGCGCCACCCTTCAAGATGATGGCGCTCCCGCGCTTTTTATATGCTCTCCAGAACTCCTTTGATCCAATTCCCCATTCGTATTTCCGCGAGATAGAGTCTCTTCAGCGCGGCCTGCTGTGGGAAGGACGTCCGCGCATCGCTCTTTCCAAGCTGATGTTACCCTGGTATGATGGTGGGATTGGATTGCCGAATGTCCGTAAATACTACTGGGCTTCGCAGTTGGCCCCTGTCAATCAGGCGATCTATGGCACTCCGAATGATCCTGGCTATGAGATGGATCGTAGCCAGTTGCCGGGGGGTGATTTCACCCGTGTCCTGTATGCTCGCCGTGGGCGGTTTCCATTGACGGGGCCTACCCTGTGCTCCACGAGGGTTTGGCACGAGGCCACTAACGCCCTTCACTGGGCAGGACGCCTGACTTTGTCTACGCCGCTCTGGAGCTCTGAGAGACTGGGGATGCTCTGGAAATCGAAGGGCTTTGATCGGTGGGACCTTATTGGCATTTCGCGGATTCAGGATATTTGGGGCAAGGGTAGAATCTTGACATTTGAGGAGTTGCAGGCCAAGTACTAGCTGAACGACACCGAGCGATTTCGTTATCTGCAGATTAGTCATGCACTGCATGCGGTGGTGTCTGGCGATGAGGAGTTACCGGAGTCCTCCCCCTTGGAGGATCGCCTGCTTGATGGCCTTTTACCTACAAAAGCGATTTCCCTCACATATCATAAACTGGTCAACCACTCGGAGGACCCGCTGGTGCGCATTCGCGATCAGTGGGTCGCTGATGGTCTAGTTTTAGATGACGAGGATTGGAGGGAGGCGGTGGCGTCACCTAGGGAGGTGGCGGTCCCAATGAGACTGCGCTTGATTCAACTCCGGATCCTTCACCGCTCCTATGTGACGGGCCTGGGCTTGCAGAGAATGGGATTGGCTGATTCGCCTGACTGTCGTAGGGGATGTGGGTTGCCGGGATCGTTTATGCATATTCTTTGGGAGTGCCCTGAGGTCCGCAAGTTCTGGGACAGAATACATTCAAAGATGAGTGAGGTGTGGGAGATGCGAGTTGATCCTGAGGCACGGCGATGTTTGTTAAATGTGTGGGAACCCACGGACCTGCCAATTCATGGCAGGGTGTGGGTGACCCTAGCGTGTGCGATTGCCAAGCGTAACATCGCGCAGCTTTGGGGGGCGGCCCGGGCTCCCAGGGTTGGAAAATGGATGGAAGATCTTGACTGGTGTATGTTTCGCGAGAAGTTTGTCTATGTGTCCAGAGGGCGGCCCCATAAATGGGTTAAGATATGGAGTGCCTGGAATGCCTATCGTGGAGACATCTGTGAACCGCCTACCTTGGAGCCGACACCTGCGGATCTTGAGAGTTCTTAGGCCCGTTTTTCTATGATTCGCAATGTATCGCTGCACGTCAAAAGTCATTGTTGTACTTGCTAATCTATCTCTGCTTTTCGGTCACTGTTTGAATTTGTTTGTTTTCAATAAAAAGATATTAAAAAAAAAAACAGATGATGGTTTTGCACTTAGCGCAGTGCTGCTGCAGAAAAGCAAATCCTGGGCAAATGTCTACTGGTGGTGCTGAAGTGGACGCTCCAGAGGTGACCCAGCCTCTGTCCCCTCTGCTTTCAGGTTCTTCACATCTTCGATCCACCCTTGGATCCACCCGGACACTTCTCCTCTGGTCGCCTGCAGAACTTCTTTGCAGATCTCCATAGAAAATGACGACGAAACCCGACACCAAAAGGCACCTATGTACCCGGCTTCCCTGAGTGAGATAACACAAGTACTCCGGTGCGCCCGTGGGTCTTGACTCTCGAAGTGTCCTAGTCTAAAGGGGTTTTGTCGTAGTCCATCCGGAAGTGCCCTTAAACAGTAACTTTGTAACTTTTACTTTCTCCTTTATAAGTCAATGGTAACTCGCGACTGTGTTTAGACACTGCACGCGTCTGCCATGGGCCTCCTACTTCCTAACCTTTGGTTGTTTAGTGTAGCCCCAGCGATTCCCCAGGCCCTAGGCCTACTCACTGTTTCAGACGTGGTTCTTATACCACTTTCTTAGTATATGGTTTGTGAGGCCCCCAGGGCAAAACTGTATATGTGGAACTTATCGTATGCTAATTGAGTAACTTATGATGTACTTTTAACTCTGACCTCATAAAGAGTGCAGAGGGGTTGTGTTAGAAATAAATACATATATATTTTATATATATATACCTTGTGTGGTGTCCTTTCATTTGGTACTCAAATGATTATAATTGGTAAAACAGCTCTCACTGTTGGTCCATGCTACCACTAGGATAGCTTGTCTATAAGGTTGACTTTACAACCACCATCAATGAGGGTCGATTAGACTGGTGCAAGGTGCCCACTAGAATAGTGGACATCATATGCCCGGCTAACTTCTCACAGTGAGTAGTTGATAGTGAGTAGTAGAGAGTAGTAGAGAGCGAGTAGTAGAGAGAGGGTAGTAGAGAGTGAGTACTACAGATTGAGTAGTAGAGAGTGAATAGAAAAGAGTGAATAGTAGAGAGAGAGTAGTAGAGGGTGAGTAGTAGAGAGTAGTAGAGTGAGTAGTAGAGAGAGAGTAGTAGAGTGAGTAGTAGAGTAGTAGAGAGTGAGTGGTAGAGAGTAGTAGAGAGTAGTAGAGTAAGTAGTAGAGAGTGAGTAGTAGAGAATGCATAGTAGAGTGTGAGTAGTAGAGAGAGAGTAGTAGAGAGTAGTAGAGTGAGTAGTAGAGTAGTAGAGAGTGAGTAGTAGAGTGAGTAGTAGAGAGAGTAGTAGAGTAGTAGAGAGTGCGTAGTAGAGAGAGTAGTAGAGAGTAGTAGAGGTGTAGAGAGTGAGTAGTAGAGAGTGAGTAGTAGGGATTAGTAGAGAGTGAGTAGTAGAGAGTGAGTAGTGGAGAGTGAGTAGTAGAGAGTAGTAGAGAGCGAGTAGTAGAGAGTGAGTAGTAGAGAGCAAGTAGTAGAGAGTGAGTAGTAGAGAGTGAGTAGTAAAGAGTGAGTAGTAGAGAGTGAATAGAAGAGAGTGTGTAGTAGAGAGAGAGTAGTATTGAGAGAGTAGTAGAGTGAGTATTAGACAGTGAGTAGTAGAGTAGTAGAGAGTGAGTGGTAGAGAGAGTAGTAGAATAGTAGAGAGTGAGTAGTAGAGAGTGAGTAGTAGAAAGCGAGTAGTAGAGAGTGAGTAGTAGAGAGTGAGTAGTAGATAGTAGTAGAGAGTGAGTAGTAGAGAAAGAGAGTAGTAGAGTGAGTTGTAGAGAGTGAGTAGTAGAGAGTGAGTAGTAGATAGTAGTAGAGAGTGAGTAGTAGAGAGTAGTAGAGAGTAGTGGAGTGAGTAGTAGACAGAGAGTAGAGAGTGATTAGTAGAGTGAGTAGTAGAGAGTAGGAGAGAGTGAGCAGTAGAGAGTAGTAGTAGAGAGTAGTAGAGTGAGTAGTAGAGTGAGTAGTAGAAAGAGTAGTAGAGAGTAGTAGAGTACTAGAGAGTGAGTAGTAGAGAGTGAGTAGTAGAGAGTGAGTAGTAGAGAGCGAGTAGTGGAGAGTGAGTAGTTGAGAGTAGTAGAGAGTGATTAGTAGAGAGTGAGTAGTAGAGAATGAGTAGTAGAGAGTGAGTAGTAGAGAGTGAGTAGTAGAGAGTAGTAAAGTGAGTAGTAGAGCGTGAGTAATAGAGTAGTAGACAGTGAGTGGTAGAGAGAGTAGTAGAGAGTAGTAGAATAGTAGAGAGTGAGTAGTAGAGAGTGAGTAGTAGAGAGTGAGTAGTAGAGAGTGAGTAGTAGATATTAGTAGAGAGTGAGTAGTAGAGGGAGAGCAGTAGAGTATTAGAGAGTGAGTAGTGGAGAGAGTAGTAGAGAGTGAGTAGTACAGAGAGAGTAGTAGAGAGTTATAGAGTGAGTAGTAGACAGAGAGTAGGAGAGTTAGCAGTAGAGAGTAGTAGGGAGTAGTAGAGTGAGTAGTAGAGTGAATAGTTGAGTGAGTAATAGAGAGTGTGTAGTAGAGAGTGAGTAGTAGACAGTAGTAGAGAGTGAGTAGTAGAGAGAGTAGTAGAGAGTAAGTGGTAGAGAGAGTAGTAGAGTAGTAGAGAGTGAGTAGTAGAGTGAGTAGTAGAGTGAGTAGTAGAGAGTAGTAGAGAGCGAGTAGTAGAGAGCAAGTAGGGGAGAGTGAGTAGTAGAGAGTAGTAGAGAGCGAGTAGTAGAGAGTGAGTAGTAGATAGTAGTAGAGAGTGAGTAGTAGAGTGAGTAGTAGAGAGTGAGTAGTAAAGAGAGAGTAGTAGAGTGAGTATGAGAGAGTGAGTAGTAGAGTGAGTAGTAGAGAGTAGTAGAGAGTGAGTAGTAGAGGGAGAGTAGTAGAGAGTAGTAGAGTGAATAGTAGAGAGTAGTAGAGTGAGTAATAGAGAGTAAGTAGTAGACAGAGAGTAGTTGAGAGTAGTAGAGAGTGAGTAGTAGAGTAGTAGAAAGAGTAGTAGAGAGTAGTACAGTGAGCAGTAGAGTAGAAGGGAGTGAGTAGTAGAGAGTGAGGAGTAGAGTAAGTAGTAGAGAGAGTAGTAGAGTAGTAGAGAGCGAGTAGTAGAGAGTGAGTAGTGGAGAGTGAGTAGTAGAGAGTGGTAGAGAGTGAATAGAAGAGAGTGAGTAGTAGAGAGAGAGTGGTAGAGAGTGAGTAGTAGAGAGTAGTAGAGAGAGTAGTAGAGCGAGAGCAGTAGAGAGTGAGTAGTAGAGGGTGAGTGGTAGAGAGTTGTATAGAATAGTAGAGAGAGTAGTAGAGAGAGTAGTATAGTGTAGTAGAGAGTGAGTAGTAGAGTGAGTAGCAGAGTGAGTAGTAGAGTGAGTAGTAGAGTGAGTAGTAGAGAGTTAGTAGAGAGATAGTAGTAGAGAGTAAGTAGTAGAGAGTGAGTAGTAGCGAGTGTGTAGTAGAGAGTGAGTAGTAGAGAGTAGTAGAGAGTGAATAGTAGAGAGAGTAGTAGAGAATAAGTAGTAGAAAGAGTAGTAGAGAGGGAGTAGTAGAGAGCAAGTAGTATAGAGTGTGTAGTAGAGAGGGAGTAGTAAAGAGTAGTAGAGAGTGAGTAGTAGAGAGAGTAGTAGAGAGTAAGTAGTAGAGTGAGTAGTAGAGAGTAGTAGAAAGCGAGTAGTAGAGAGCAAGTAGTAGAGAGTGTGTAGTAGAGAGTGAGTAGTAGAAGTAAGTAACAGAGAGAGTAGTAGAGAGTGAGTTGTAGAGTGAGTAGTAGAGAGTAGTAGAGAGCGAGTAGTAGAGAGCAAGTAGTGGAGAGTGAGTAGTAGAGAGAGTAGTAGAGAGAAGGTAGTAGAGAGTGAATAGTAGTGAGTGAGTAGTAGAGTGAGTAGTAGATAGTAGTAGAGAGTGAGTAGTAGAGAGTGAGTAGTAGAGAGAGTAATAGAGAGAGAGAGTAGTAGAGTGAGTAGTATAGAGTGAGTAGTAGAGAGGGAGTAGTAGAACGAGAGTAGTAGAGTGAGTAGTAGAGAGTGAATAGTAGAGAGAGTAGTAGAGAGTAAGTGGTAGAGAGAGTAGTAGAGTAGTAGAGAGTAAGTAGTAGAGTGAGTAGTTGAGAGCGAGTAGTAGAGAGCGAGTAGAGGAGAGTGAGTAGTAGAGAGTAGTAGAGAGTCAGTAGTAGAACGAGTTGGAGAGAGTGAGTAGGAGAGTGAGTAGTAGAGAGTAGTAGAGAGTGAGTAGTAGAGGGAGAGTAGTAGAGTGAATAGTAGAGAGTAGTAGAGTGAGTAGTAGAGAGAGAGTAGTAGAGAGAGAGTAGTTGAGAGTAGTAGAGAGTGAGTAGTAGAGTACTAGAGAGAGTAGTAGAGAGTAGTAGAGTGAGTAGTAGAGTAGAAGATAGTGAGTAGTAGAGAGTGAGGAGTAGAGTAAGTAGTAGAAAGAGTAGTAGAGTGGTAGAGAGTGAGTAGTAGAGAGTAGTAGAGAGTGAGTAGTAGAGAGCGAATAGAAGAGAGTGAGTAGTAGAGAGTGAGTAGTAGAGAGTAGTAGAGAGTGGATAGAAGAGAGTGAGTATTTGAGAGAGAATGGAAGAGAGTAAGTAGTAGAGTAGTAGAGGGTGAGTGGTAGAGAGTAGTATAGAATAGTAGAGAGAGTAGTAGAGAGTAGTAGAGTGAGTAGTAGAGAGTGAGTAGTAGAGTGAGTAGCAGAGTGAGAAGCAGAGTGAGAAGTAGAGTGAGTAGTAGAGTGAGTAGTAGAGAGTTAGTAGAGAGATAGTAGTAGAGAGTGAGTAGTAGAGAGTGAGTAGTAAGTAGTACAGGGTGAGTGGTAGAGAGTAGTATAGAATAGTAGAGAGAGTAGTAGAGAGTAGTAGAGTGAGTAGTAGAGAGTAGTAGAGAGTGAGTAGTAGATTGAGTAGCAGAGTGAGTAGTAGAGTGAGTAGTAGAGTGAGTAGTAGAGTGAGTAGTAGAGTGAGTAGTAGAGAGATAGTAGTAGAGAGTAAGTAGTAGAGAGTTAGTAGTAGTGAGTGTGTAGTAGAGAGTGAGTCGTAGAGAGTGAGTAGTAGAGAGAGTAGTAGAGACCCCAAAAAACACCCTGCCATCCACATCTCGCAGCAGCACGCCACCGGGGTGCCGCAAGCTGCGTACACGGATAAACAAGGATCTGGATTCTGGACTTACCTGCGCAGAGGAGCCCCGGGAGAAGATTTCCGCACTCCGACCATCTTGGCCAACTCTTGAGACACCGCTGCGCCCTGTTGGGAAGCGGGTCCTCGATTTACTTTGCCAGGAGGTCGCCCAGCGAGTCCTAAGTCGGGCTCGGGGTGCCCAGGTGTGGAGCCCGCCCCGCATGTTGCATCTCCCCCAGCCGGAGTCGATACCGCCGCTCGCCCCGCTATGCCACCGATGCTGAGCCCGCCTTTCCGACCACAGCTGTTGCCCAAGTTGAAGCCAGTGCTGCTGAGGCCATTTTCTCATGTGCTCATCTCCCCGCCCATTTGTGCCCACCACTGATGCCGGTGCTGAGCAGCATCTCTGTCTGCCTGCTTTCGGTGCCGGTGCTGAGCTGGCCCTCCGCTCACAGGTTAAGCTGAGCTGAAGCCGGTTGTCTTCGGCCGATGGTTGAGCCCACCCCTGCCTGCCCGCCCTCCTTTTTGATGTCATGTCCTCACGGCGCCCTGATGAACAACCGGCTCACCTGCTCTGAAACTTAGCAGCTGACTGCCTGCCTCTCCTTATTGATGGTGAGCACAGCTGATGCTGGATTCTAGCAAGCGGTGAGCGCCTCGCCATATTCTTTAGCTTTACCTACTTAACCACTTGTGAAACGCTACTTTGTAGACACCCTAGGTCGGAGGTTGTTTGTGATGGCCATCGAAACTGTTTTTGTACTGATGCATTTTTAGTGAGGGCATTTCATAATTGATGATACTATAAATTGCCATACTCATAGCGAGTGAAAGGGGACTGCTCCTCACACACATAGTAAATATAGGAGGACTGCTCTGTTGATGCCACAGAAACAGAAAGGGGACTAAACCAGAACCCTCCCACAACAACTGAAAGAGGACTAAGCCAAAAGCCACCTACAACAACAGAAAGAGGACTAAGCCAGAAGCCCATACAACAACTTCTTAACCTTATTCTTATCTTTCTCACGCTTAATGTTAATCTGTAATGTTCCCTTTTTGATATGTTTTATAATTGTTGTGTAATTTGTCTGATTTTGTTATCCCCCTCTAGAATGTTACTTAATGTGGTTCACCCCCTTTTCCTATTTTTATTATTTGCTGTTGGCCAAATGTGACCTAGTGCGATATCTATGTATCTTGCACCGTACTTCTCTGGTGTGTGTTCTCCTTAGCTGACTCTCATCCTTCCCACTATTAGTTTACTTCACATCTCTCTCATTCTTCCCTGAATGTATATTTGGACGTGTTCTACTATTGTTGTTCATTTTATATAACTATGCTGTCTAATGCTGCTTACTGTATGTGATTTTGTTGTCCCCCCCCATAGGATGTTCTTCTATTTTGTTCTCCCCCATTTCTTTGCTGTAATTTAGTTTTTTGGCTAAATGTATCTCTGCCATAATTCAGCCTTTCTATATTCCTGTTCTGATTAATCCTATGATTTAATCTGTTTACTCCTTCTCTCCCTCCTTACTCTCCTAATCATGTCTCCCCTCTCTCTTTCCCCCTCTCCCTCAGTATCGCCTATCTCGAAACTTGGCCCCAACTCTTGGTCTATCCTCTACCCTGCCCATCTCTCCAAGACGCATCCTCCCTCTATTTATGTCTCTCCCTCTCTCCTCTCTCAATGTTTTGAGACTGAACTATTTTGTCTGATGCCCGATGGAGCTACTTGGTTTAGCTATAGGGGAGATGGGCCGTGGATTCCCTCCTTGGTCGTCACCTACCCAGTCGGTCTTTAGGCAGACTTTTTTTCGTCTCTTCTTATTGTCTCTTCCCTAGCTCCTATCCTCTCTCCCCTGAATCTCTGCCCTTGCCTGCTACTCTACCTACCCCCTGTCCTCTGTGCCCTATGACTAAGCACTCCTTCTCCCCTTGTTGGGGAAAGATCCAATATTTATACTCTGGAGTCTCAGCGAACCAGCTGAGTGAGTCCACTGTGCCAAGGGAGCCGCTCACACTTGAGGTATGGTATGGCACCCCTAGCCAAAGCACTCCCTCTCCCCTTTTTGGGGAAGGATCCAGTACGTAGGCCTTGGAGTCTCAGAGACCCCTCTGAGAGAGTCCACTGCGTAAAGGGAGCCGCTCGCAATAGAGATAGGGAAGGGATACCACTTCCCCTGGGATTACAGCTTACTGGACTTTGGACGTTGCCTTGACTCGTCTACCGGTTTGTGTCCCCGTCACCCTTCCCCGCACGCTGTGTCTCTCACCCTCCCCTCCTCTTTCCCATCTTCTTTATCTGTCTATTTCCCCCTACTCCAACCCCCCCTGAATCTCTCACCTTGCCTTCTATTCCCCTTACGTATTAGTGCTTATTGTTTATCTAGACCTTACAAGTAACTATGTTGCCATGCTCTAAGAACTGTGTAACCTTTGTAATGATGTAACCTGGAACTATGATCTGATGCTCATGTAAAGCGCTCTGATACCTCCGGGTCTAGCCAGCGCTACATAAAACTTTTCAAATAAATAAATAAGTAGAGAGTAGTAGAGAGTGAGTAGTAGAGAGAGTAGTAGAGAGTAAGTAGTAGAGTGAGTAGTAGAGAGTAGTAGAACGTGAGTAGTAGAGAGCAAGTAGTAGAGAGTAAGTAGTAGAGAGAGTAGTAGAGAGTAGTAGAGAGCGAGTAGGAGAGAGCGAGTAGTGGAGAGTGAGTAGTAGAGAGTGGTAGAGAGTGAATAGAAGAGAGTGAGTAGTAGAGAGAGAGTGGTAGAGAGTGAGTAGTAGAGAGTAGTAGAGTGAGTAGTAGAAAGAGAGCAGTAGAGAGTGAGTAGTAGAGTAGTAGAGGGTGAGTGGTAGAGAGTAGTATAGAATAGTAGGGAGAGTAGTAGAGAGTAGTAGAGTGAGTAGTAGAATGTAGTAGAGAGTGAGTAGTAGAGTGAGTAGCAGAGCGAGTAGTAGATTTAGTAGTAGAGTGAGTAGTAGAGAGTTAGTAGAGAGATAGTAGTAGAGAGATAGTAGTAGAGAGTGAGTAGTAGTGAGTGTGTAGTAGAGAGTGAGTAGTAGAGAGTAGTAGAGAGTGAGTAGTAGAGAGCGTAGTAGAGAGTAAGTAGTAGAGAGAGTAGTAGAGAGTAGTAGAGAGGGAGTAGTAGAGAGCAAGTACTATAGAGTGTGTAGTAGAGAGTGAATAGTAGAGAGTAGTAGAGAGTAAGTAGTAGACAGAGAAGCAGAGAGTAAGTAGTAGAGTGAGTAGTAGAGAGTAGTAGAAAGCGAGTAGTAGAGAGCAAGTAGTAGAGAGTGTGTAGTAGAGAGTGAGTAGTAGAGAGTAAGTAGTAGAAAGAGTATTAGAGTAGTAGAGAGTGAGTTGTAGAGTGAGTAGTAGAGAGTAGTAGAGTGAGTAGTAGAGAGCGAGTAGTGGAGAGTGAGTAGTAGAGAATGTAGTACAGAGAGAGTAGTAGAGAGTGAGTAGTAGTGAGTAGTAGAGAGTGAGTAATATATAGTAGTAGAGAGTGAGTAGTAGAGAGTGAGTAGTAGAGAGAGAGTAGTAGAGAGAGAGTAGTAGAGTGAGTAGTAAAGAGTGAGTAGTAGAGGAGAGAGTAGTAGAACGAGAGTAGTAGAGTGAGTAGTAGAGAGAGTAGTAGAGAGTAAGTGGTAGAGAGAGTAGTAGAGTAGTAGGGAGTAAGTAGTAGAGGCAATAGTCGAGAGTGAGTAGTAGAGAGCGAGTAGTGGAGAGTGAGTAGTAGAGAGTAGTAGAGAGCGAGTAGTAGAGAGTGAGTAGTAGAGTGAGTAGGGGAGAGTGAGTAGTAGAGAGTATTAGAGAGTGAGTAGTAGAGGGAGAGTAGTAGAGAGTAGTAGAGTGAATAGTAGAGAGTAGTAGAGTGAGTAGTAGAGAGAGAGTAGTAGAGAGAGTAGTTGAGAATAGTAGAGAGTAAGTTAAAGAGAGTAGTAGAGAGTAGTAAAGTGAGTAGTAGAGTAGAAGAGAGCGAGTAGTAGAGAGTGAGGAGTAGAGTAAGTAGTAGAGAGAGTAGTAGAGTGGTAGAGAGTGAGTAGTAGAGAGTAGTAGAGAGTGAGTAGTAGAGAGCGAGTAGAAGAGAGTGAGTGGTGGAGAGTGAGTAGTAGAGAGTAGTAGAGAGTGAACAGAAGAGAGTGAGTAGTAGAGAGAGAATGGAAGAGTAAGTAGTAGAGTAGTAGAGGGTGAGTGGTAGAGAGTGGTATAGAATAGTAGAGGGAGTAGTAGAGAGTAGTAGAGTGAGTAGTAGAGAGTAGTAGAGTGAGTAGTAGAGTGAGTAGCAGAGTGCATAGTAGAGTGAGTAGTAGAGTGAGTAGTAGAGAGTTACTAGAGAGATAGTAGTCGAGAGTGAGTAGTAGAGAGTGAGTAGTAAGTAGTAGAGGGTGAGTGGTAGAGAGTAGTATAGAATAGTAGATAGAGTAGTAGAGAGTAGTAGAGAGTGAGTTGTAGAGTGAGTAGTAGAGTGAGTAGTAGAGAGTTAGTAGAGAGATAGTAGTAGAGAGTGAGTAGTAGAGAGTGAGTAGTAGTGAGTGTGTAGTAGAGAGTGAGTAGTAGAGAGTAGTAGAGAGTGAGTAGTAGAGAGTGTGTAGTTGAGAGTGAGTAGTAGAGAGTAAGTAGTAGAGAGAGTAGTAGAGTAGTAGAGAGTGAGTTGTAGAGTGAGTAGTAGAGAGTGGCAGAGCGAATAGTACAGAGCGAGTAGTGGAGAGTGAGTAGTAGAGAGAGTAGTAGAGAGTGAGTAGTAGAGAGTGAGTAGTAGATAGTAGTAGAGAGTGAGTAGTAGATAGTAGTAGAGAGTGAGTAGTAGAGTGAGTAGTAGATAGTAGTAGAGAGTAAGTAGTAGAGTGAGTAGTAAAGAGTGAGTAGTGGAGAGAGAAGTAGAGAGTAAGTAGTAGAGTGAGTAGTAGAGAGTAGTAGAACGTGAGTAGTAGAGAGCAAGTAGTAGAGAGTGTGTAGTAGAGAGTAAGTAGTAGAGAGTAGTAGAGAGTAGTAGAGAGCGAGTAGGAGAGAGCGAGTAGTGGAGAGTGAGTAGTAGAGAGAGTAGTAGAGAGAGTAGTAGAGAGTGAGTAGTAGTGAGTGAGTAGTAGAGAGTGAGTAGTAGAGAGTGAGTAGTAGAGAGTGGTAGAGAGTGAATAGAAGAGAGTGAGTAGTAGAGAGAGAGTGGTAGAGAGTGAGTAGTAGAGAGTAGTAGAGTGAGTAGTAGGAAGAGAGCAGTAGAGAGTGAGTAGTAGAGTAGTAGAGGGTGAGTGGTAGAGAGTAGTATAGAATAGTAGGGAGAGTAGTAGAGAGTAGTAGAGTGAGTAGTAGAATGTAGTAGAGAGTGAGTAGTAGAGTGAGTAGCAGAGCGAGTAGTAGATTTAGTAGTAGAGTGAGTAGTAGAGAGTTAGTAGAGAGATAGTAGTAGAGAGATAGTAGTAGAGAGTGAGTAGTAGTGAGTGTGTAGTAGAGAGTGAGTAGTAGAGAGTAGTAGAGAGTGAGTAGTAGAGAGAGTAGTAGAGAGTAAGTAGTAGAGAGAGTAGTAGAGAGTAGTAGAGAGGGAGTAGTAGAGAGCAAGTACTATAGAGTGTGTAGTAGAGAGTGAATAGTAGAGAGTAGTAGAGAGTAAGTAGTAGACAGAGAAGCAGAGAGTAAGTAGTAGAGTGAGTAGAAGCGAGTAGTAGAGAGCAAGTAGTAGAGAGTGTGTAGTAGAGAGTGAGTAGTAGAGAGTAAGTAGTAGAGAGAGTATTAGAGTAGTAGAGAGTGAGTTGTAGAGTGAGTAGTAGAGAGTAGTAGAGAGTGAGTAGTAGAGAGCGAGTAGTGGAGAGTGAGTAGTAGAGAGTGTAGTACAGAGAGAGTAGTAGAGAGTGAGTAATAGTGAGTAGTAGAGAGTGAGTAATATATAGTAGTAGAGAGTGAGTAGTAGAGAGTGAGTAGTAGAGAGAGAGTAGTAGAGAGAGAGTAGTAGAGAGAGAGTAGTAGAGTGAGTAGTAAAGAGTGAGTAGTAGAGGAGAGAGTAGTAGAACGAGAGTAGTAGAGTGAGTAGTAGAGAGAGTAGTAGAGAGTAAGTGGTAGAGAGAGTAGTAGAGTAGTAGGGAGTAAGTAGTAGAGTGAGTAGTCGAGAGTGAGTAGTAGAGAGCGAGTAGTGGAGAGTGAGTAGTAGAGAGTAGTAGAGAGTGAGTAGTAGAGTGAGTAGGGGAGAGTGAGTAGTAGAGAGTATTAGAGAGTGAGTAGTAGAGGGAGAGTAGTAGAGAGTAGTAGAGTGAATAGTAGAGAGTAATAGAGAGTGAGTAGTAGATAGTAGTAGAGAGTGAGTAGTAGAGAGAGAGAGTAGTAGAGTGAGTTGTAGAGAGTGAGTAGTAGAGAGTGAGTAGTAGATAGTAGTAGAGAGTGAGTAGTAGAGAGTAGTAGAGAGTAGTGGAGTGAGTAGTAGACAGAGAGTAGAGAGTGATTAGTAGAGTGAGTAGTAGAGAGTAGGAGAGAGTGAGCAGTAGAGAGTAGTAGTAGAGAGTAGTAGAGTGAGTAGTAGAGTGAGTAGTAGAAAGAGTAGTAGAGAGTAGTAGAGTACTAGAGAGTGAGTAGTAGAGAGTGAGTAGTAGAGAGTAGTAGAGAGTGAGTAGTAGAGAGTGAGTAGTGGAGAGTGAGTAGTTGAGAGTAGTAGAGAGTGATTAGTAGAGAGTGAATAGTAGAGAGTGAATAGTAGAGAGTAAATAGAAGAGTGAGTAGTAGAGTGAGTAGTAGAGTGAGTAGTAGAGCGTGAGTAATAGAGTAGTAGACAGTGAGTGGTAGAGAGAGTAGTAGAGAGTAGTAGAATAGTAGAGAGTGAGTAGTAGAGAATGAGTAGTAGAGAGTGAGTAGTAGAGAGTGAGTAGTAGAGAGTAGTAAAGTGAGTAGTAGAGCGTGAGTAATAGAGTAGTAGACAGTGAGTGGTAGAGAGAGTAGTAGAGAGTAGTAGAATAGTAGAGAGTGAGTAGTAGAGAGTGAGTAGTAGAGAGTGAGTAGTAGAGAGTGAGTAGTAGATAGTAGTAGAGAGTGAGTAGTAGAGGGAGAGCAGTAGAGTATTAGAGAGTGAGTAGTGGACAGAGTAGTAGAGAGTGAGTAGTACAGAGAGAGTAGTAGAGAGTTATAAAGTGAGTAGTAGACAGAGAGTAGTAGAGTTAGCAGTAGAGAGTAGTAGGGAGTAGTAGAGTGAGTAGTAGAGTGAATAGTTGAGTGAGTAATAGAGAGTGTGTAGTAGAGAGTGAGTAGTAGACAGTAGTAGAGAGTGAGTAGTAGAGAGAGTAGTAGAGAGTAAGTGGTAGAGAGAGTAGTAGAGTAGTAGAGAGTGAGTAGTAGAGTGAGTAGTAGAGAGTAGTAGAGAGCGAGTAGTAGAGAGCAAGTAGGGGAGAGTGAGTAGTAGAGAGTAGTAGAGAGCGAGTAGTAGAGAGTGAGTAGTAGATAGTAGTAGAGAGTGAGTAGTAGAGTGAGTAGTAGAGAGTGAGTAGTAAAGAGAGAGTAGTAGAGTGAGTATGAGAGAGTGAGTAGTAGAGTGAGTAGTAGAGAGTAGTAGAGAGTGAGTAGTAGAGGGAGAGTAGTAGAGAGTAGTAGAGTGAATAGTAGAGAGTAGTAGAGTGAGTAATAGAGAGTAAGTAGTAGACAGAGAGTAGTTGAGAGTAGTAGAGAGTGAGTAGTAGATTAGTAGAAAGAGTAGTAGAGAGTAGTACAGTGAGCAGTAGAGTAGAAGGGAGTGAGTAGTAGAGAGTGAGGAGTAGAGTAAGTAGTAGAGAGAGTAGTAGAGTAGTAGAGAGCGAGTAGTAGAGAGTGAGTAGTAGAGAGTGAGTAGTAGAGAGTGGTAGAGAGTGAATAGAAGAGAGTGAGTAGTAGAGAGAGAGTGGTAGAGAGTGAGTAGTAGAGAGTAGTAGAGAGAGTAGTAGAGCGAGAGCAGTAGAGAGTGAGTAGTAGAGGGTGAGTGGTAGAGAGTTGTATAGAATAGTAGAGAGAGTAGTAGAGAGAGTAGTATAGTGTAGTAGAGAGTGAGTAGTAGAGTGAGTAGCAGAGTGAGTAGTAGAGTGAGTAGTAGAGTGAGTAGTAGAGAGTTAGTAGAGAGATAGTAGTAGAGAGTAAGTAGTAGAGAGTGAGTAGTAGCGAGTGTGTAGTAGAGAGTGAGTAGTAGAGAGTAGTAGAGAGTGAATAGTAGAGAGAGTAGTAGAGAATAAGTAGTAGAAAGAGTAGTAGAGAGTAGTAGAGAGGGAGTAGTAGAGAGCAAGTAGTATAGAGTGTGTAGTAGAGAGGGAGTAGTAAAGAGTAGTAGAGAGTGAGTAGTAGAGAGAGTAGTAGAGAGTAAGTAGTAGAGTGAGTAGTAGAGAGTAGTAGAAAGCGAGTAGTAGAGAGCAAGTAGTAGAGAGTGTGTAGTAGAGAGTGAGTAGTAGAGAGTAAGTAACAGAGAGAGTAGTAGAGAGTGAGTTGTAGAGTGAGTAGTAGAGAGTAGTAGAGAGCGAGTAGTAGAGAGCAAGTAGTGGAGAGTGAGTAGTAGAGAGAGTAGTAGAGAGAAGGTAGTAGAGAGTGAATATTAGTGAGTGAGTAGTAGAGTGAGTAGTAGATAGTAGTAGAGAGTGAGTAGTAGAGAGTGAGTAGTAGAGAGAGTAATAGAGAGAGAGAGTAGTAGAGTGAGTAGTATAGAGTGAGTAGTAGAGAGGGAGTAGTAGAACGAGAGTAGTAGAGTGAGTAGTAGAGAGTGAATAGTAGAGAGAGTAGTAGAGAGTAAGTGGTAGAGAGAGTAGTAGAGTAGTAGAGAGTAAGTAGTAGAGTGAGTAGTTGAGAGCGAGTAGTAGAGAGCGAGTAGAGGAGAGTGAGTAGTAGAGAGTAGTAGAGAGTCAGTAGTAGAATGAGTTGGAGAGAGTGAGTAGGAGAGTGAGTAGTAGAGAGTAGTAGAGAGTGAGTAGTAGAGGGAGAGTAGTAGAGTGAATAGTAGAGAGTAGTAGAGTGAGTAGTAGAGAGACAGTAGTAGAGAGAGAGAGTAGTTGAGAGTAGTAGAGAGTGAGTAGTAGAGTACTAGAGAGAGTAGTAGAGAGTAGTAGAGTGAGTAGTAGAGTAGAAGATAGTGAGTAGTAGAGAGTGAGGAGTAGAGTAAGTAGTAGAAAGAGTAGTAGAGTGGTAGAGAGTGAGTAGTAGAGAGTAGTAGAGAGTGAGTAGTAG
Organism: Lissotriton helveticus; assembly: GCF_964261635.1. Classification (NCBI taxonomy): domain Eukaryota; kingdom Metazoa; phylum Chordata; class Amphibia; order Caudata; family Salamandridae; genus Lissotriton; species Lissotriton helveticus. The sequence goes on along the minus strand of NC_136057.1, from coordinate 283,300,252 downwards.
AGAGCGAATAGAAGAGAGTGAGTAGTAGAGAGTGAGTAGTAGAGAGTAGTAGAGAGTGGATAGAAGAGAGTGAGTATTTGAGAGAGAATGGAAGAGAGTAAGTAGTAGAGTAGTAGAGGGTGATGGTAGAGAGTAGTATAGAATAGTAGAGAGAGTAGTAGAGAGTAGTAGAGAGTGAGTAGTAGAGTGAGTAGCAGAGTGAGAAGCAGAGTGAGAAGTAGAGTGAGTAGTAGAGTGAGTAGTAGAGAGTTAGTAGAGAGATAGTAGTAGAGAGTGAGTAGTAGAGAGTGAGTAGTAAGTAGTACAGGGTGAGTGGTAGAGAGTAGTATAGAATAGTAGCTGCTGCCTCTTCCCGCTCGCTCCTCCCTGAAGCCTCCTAACACCCAAATACGACTCGCGGCCCCCGCTCCGCGGGAGCCGCTCGAAGTCGTTGCTGCAAGTGGGACGTGCCCTTCATTTAAGCAGTTCTATCGCTCTACCAATTGTGGGCATTAGCGGGAGCCGGCGTGCTCTAATCAGTCACTCCTGACTTCATCGCCTGGTTTAACTGTGGACATCAGCGGGAGCCGGCGTGCTCCATTCCTGGTTTTCCTAATCCGGTGTGACCAGAGGACTCCCACAGCGCGAGCGGGACGGCGAGGCCCACAGGTAATTGCGCCGGACCAGCGCGCACACCTACTGCCTCTTCCCGCTCGCTCCTCCCTGAAGCCTCCCAACACCCAAATACGACTCGCGGCCCCCGCTCCGCGGGTGCCGCTCGAAGTCGTTGCTGCAAGTGGGACGTGCCCTTCATTTAAGCAGTTCTATCGCTCTACCAATTGTGGGCATTAGCGGGAGCCGGCGTGCTCTAATCAGTCACTCCTGACTTCATCGCCTGGTTTAACTGTGGACATCAGCGGGAGCCGGCGTGCTCCATTCCTGGTTTTCCTAATCCGGTGTGACCAGAGGACTCCCACAGCGCGAGCGGGACTGCGAGGCCCACAGGTAATTGCGCCGGACCAGCGCGCACACCTGCTGCCTCTTCCCGCTCGCTCCTCCCTGAAGCCTCCTAACACCCAAATACGACTCGCGGCCCCCGCTCCGCGGGTGCCGCTCGAAGTCGTTGCTGCAAGTGGGATGTGCCCTTCATTTAAGCAGTTCTATCGCTCTACCAATTGTGGGCATTAGCGGGAGCCGGCGTGCTCTAATCAGTCACTCCTGACTTCATCGCCTGGTTTAACTGTGGACATCAGCGGGAGCCGGCGTGCTCCATTCCTGGTTTTCCTAATCCGGTGTGACCAGAGGACTCCCACAGCGCGAGCGGGACTGCGAGGCCCACAGGTAATTGCGCCGGACCAGCGCGCACACCTGCTGCCTCTTCCCGCTCGCTCCTCCTCCTACTTAATCTCGCTCACCCGCGCGAACGCGGGACGCGCGCGGGCGAAGACCGGGCAAAGAGCGGGCCGTTCTAGGCCGTTAGAGGCCGGGAGAGACCGGACCGGGCCCCCCCTCTAACGCCCCCGCCAAATTGCCCCATCATTTACCTCAACATGGCATCTAGAGCTTTAAGGAGTAAGTCTGTACAACATGGCGCAAGCACTTTGGAAAAAATTTTCCCCAAGGCGAGCTCCCAAATCAGCAAGTGTCACTCATCCACGGACTCTCACCTTGAGATGGGTCCTGAAAGTGTGTTCTTGGACCTTGGGGAATCTGTCTCGAATGATGCTAGTACACCCATCACTACGGACGCTACCCACATGTCTCTACTGGACAGCATTGACCAGACTATTGAGTCGGTACTCCGACAGTTAAGAACTCCTGTTACGCAGAGGGATCGGGATTCCCCACGGTCAACGGGGATTTCTGACCACTCTGCTGTCCCGGATAACATGGGTCTAAACACGTTGGAAGCGGGTCAAGCGGCCCTGTTAACATTCCCTGTAGATAGTGGGGTGGCACAGCCTCTAAAAAGAAAAAGGCCTGCTGAAATAAAGAGGGCAAAAAGGGCAAAAATTGTTGTATCTGAATCAACCCTCGAAGAAAGTACAGATATTTCGGTCTCCCCTGAGCTCATTCTATCTGGGTCTGGGTCGGATCTTGTGGCCTCGCCAGCTCCTGTGCTATCACCAGCGGCGGCGGGCCCATTTATCTTTGGTGGGCTATCTTCCAATAGTTCAGATATAGTAATTAATTCCCTCACAGCTATTATTAAGAATCTGTTAACCCCCATCTCAGTTAGATTAGAGGCTATAGAGAATCTACTCCAGTCCCGGGAAAACATCCATACTAGGAGAAGCCCTGGTGTAGCTACAAATGCCCCCGTAGCCATCGGGGAACCACCTGGGAATAGCTTACCTCCTTCCACATTGCCCCAGGTTTCCAGTAGGGCATTGCCTAGTGCAAATGGTGCGTCTATTTCTCAGACGCGCACTTTGTTACCTCCAGCGCCTAGGCCCCCTGTTCCGGCCCCCAGGAGATCTAAGTTACCCCCTGCGCCGCGGCTTGCGCCACAGTCAAAGGCGACAGTGGGTCCTACAAATGCCCCAAGCGATGGTTTTGTCCCTCCCCCAGATAGACGCAGGGAGGTCAATCTGCCCCCAGAAGCTGTTCCATATACGGCAATTATGGTGGGAGTCCCTGAGCTAACTGGTGGTGTTAGGGAGTCTCAAGACTCCCTACGCAATAAGGTCATAAGCTGGCTCAGTATTAATAGACCGCTGCCTCCAAACCTGAAGGGTGAGGTTCTGATGGTAAGGAGGATCCCATGGATTGGCCCTACCAAAAAGAACAGGTCAGGGGATTGCATCGTCTTAAGATTTAGGAGCCCACACGTTGCAAATTATATCTGCAACTGGCTTGTAAGGCCTGATAAGTCCACAATAGATCTTGTACCCCTCTCCTATTTTTATCCCAGTGGTAGCAACACGGTGGGAGGGAGTGAGAAGGGATGGACCAGGGTGGGCTTTGCTGTAGTTGGCTCCCGCTACAGACCAAGGCACTCCCTACCAACTGCTCAGGCAAACTTCATACATCACAACAGGTTTTCCTGTCTGGATCAGGTCGATTGACCACAAACCAGGCCAATCCTGTCTGGTCCTGAGAATAGGGTGGATGATGTGCAAGGTTGTGTGGGATTGGGTGTGATCCCTATGTTGGAACCAACCCGGCTGCAGGCGGCCAATGAGCGAGGGGCTGACACGGTCGACAATCTGTGCCAACTGGGTCCCCCACTTGGCACCGGGTCTGACCATATTCCGCAAACAGGGGCAGTGGAGCGGGCTGGTCCTGCTGCCACCGCTGTCGGCGGAACCGGTGCCCTAGACGCTGGTCTACACATGGCTACCCCGCAACCTCCTGCTGGAGCTCAGGGCAGCCTGCCACTTGATCCAGGTCTGAAAATTCTCTCCTGGAATGTGGCAGGAATCGCGAACAAGGAAGGCTCTCCTGAATGGGACTCCCTGGTAGGTGGATGTGATATACTTCTCCTTCAGGAGACTTGGGCGAGGGCCGCTCAGGCCAGGAGAGGGTTTGAAGTATTTGAAATCCCTGCCAAATGGGCTGGGAGGGGGAGGCCATCTGGTGGCTTGGCAATCTGGATTGCGAGTCACACTGGGTGCCAGGCGGAGCAGGTTCGCACGTGTTCGCAGGACATCCAGTGTGTGCGGCTCACTTGGCCTGGCAAAACTCCGTGGGCCATTGTCAACGTCTACTCGCGCCCGGTGGCCTCGCCAAGGGAATCACCTACCCTAAATGATCTGGCTTCTTTCTTGGGCCAACTTCCGGGTGACTACAAGGTGGTACTTGGAGGAGACTTCAATTGCCACTTTGAACCTCTGGAAGGTCTACTCGATGGTGTCCTTACGGCCGAGGACGACCACTGGGGGGTTCCACCCTCTTCTTCTCCTCACCCTAAAGCCTGGTCCCCTCTAGCCTTACAACTCATGTCCCTTACCCTGAATAGCGCGCTGAGGGCGTGTAATGGTCGTACCCCTTCCGATACCCCCTCGGTGTGTACTTTCAATAGGAGGGGCCATGAGTCGAGGCTAGATTACATCATGGTGGACATTACACTTTGGCCCAAAGTGCTGGACTTTAGGGTAATTAAGAGGTCAGACAGCGACCACAACGCCCTTTGCCTAAATATCTTGTGCCCTCTGCCCCTGACGGACTCATCCCCAGCTGGCCAAGGGGTTGATATGGGGGATTTGCTCCTGACCACAAACAGGCGCCGGGTTAAGTGGGGAAAGCTGGTGAGGTCGGAAGAGTCCATCAAGAAATTATATGAGCTGGCACTCCCAAGCTTTATGGAGGTGGATGCTCTCCTGAATGTACCAAGAACCCCCGATTACTGCGAGAAACTGGGAAATATTCACCAGGTTTTAGTGAGGGACTTGGCCGAGGTATTCCATCCGGAGGTCCCAATCCGAAAGAAAAGGACCCCTGTCCCCACCTGGTACACCCCAGATTGCAGGGCAGCAAAATCTGAGCTCATTGCAGCCATAAAAGAGGGGTCAGACAAGGCCAAAGTACGTGACCTAAGGAAGTACCATAAATCAGTGCTGGCGGCTGCAAGGACCGAGTGGGACTGGAAGCATTGGCAGGACCTCTACGATGCCCTCAAATTCAGGGACTCCCGGAAATTTTGGGCCCTTGTAAATAATGGGTCAAGGGAACTCAGTAAAGCGATTGAGTCTAACATAGCCCCCGCGGTCTGGGAGGCCCACTTTGGGGCTCTTTACCAAGATACTAGTTCCTGCCCGGCCGCAGAGCTGCAACTGCCCTTGGGTTTTCAGGAGTTTGGAATGGAACTATCCCTGGGGGAAGTGGAGCTTGCCCTAGAACGCCTAGCAGTGGGGAAGGCGCCAGGCCTGGATAGATTAGCCGGGGATCTATTTAGGCACCACCCGGATATCTGGGGCCCATACCTTCTTGTCCTGTTTAATGCCGTTCTCGGAGGTATGGCGATCCCTGGGTCGTGGTTGGGGGCAGAGATTGTGCCCATCCATAAGAAGGGTTCTACTCTGCTCCCTTCCAATTACAGGCCTATAAGCCTTATAGATGTGCCCCAAAAGCTTTTCGCGCGCCTCATCTTGGACCATCTCCTAGACTGGGTCGAGGTCAATGACATCTTGAGCCCCCTTCAGGCTGGCTTCAGGAAGAACACGTCGACCATGGACCAAATCTTTCGCCTCCTTCTCTTGTACTGGAAGACGGTCACGGTAGAGGGAGGTCGACTGTACATGGTCTTCGTGGACCTGAGGTCAGCCTTCGACCTCGTCCCGAGGGGGAAGTTATGGGAGGTTCTGCAGAAGCTAGGAGTTCCCCCCCACCTCCTTAGAATCATCATTAGGCTGCATGAGAACAACTTTGCGGTAGTGAGGTGTGGGAGGGATGGCAAGCCCTCGGGCAAATTCCCGGTCCGCCGAGGTGTCAGACAGGGCTGTGTCCTGGCTCCGACACTGTTCTGTCTGTACATTAACAGCGTCATTCAACACCTTGACGCTGTCGGGGATAATGACGCCCCGGTTTTGGCAGGAAGGAGGGTTCCGGCAATAATGTTTGCCGATGATACCCTCCTTCTTTCCAAATCCCCTATGGGGATCCAGAGGATCGTGGATGGTTTTGGTCACTTCTGTCGACAACATGGGTTGGAGGTGAACACGGAAAAAACTAAGTTCATGATCTTCAACCCTCCGACCAAGACCAGACCCAATCCAAAACTGGGGGAAACTAGTCTGGAAAGGGTTTCTACCTTCATATATCTGGGGGTTTCACTCCAAGAAAATCTGACATGGGATTCCCAGGTGGCAAGATCTAGGTTGAAACTCTCCCAGCTATCGGGCGCACTCCTGAGGGTATCCAATAAGTCCACCTTTAAGCCTGTCAGTCCGGCCCTGGAAATGTACAGGACCCAGGCGAAGGCAGCTGCCTTGTATGGCAGTGAGCTGTGGGGCCATAAAGCTGGGAAGGTCATGGCAGGGGTGGAAAATTGTTTCCTCAGACGTCTTCTTGCTCTCCCGCAAGGCACACCACTCCTCCCCCTAAGACTTGACCTGGGCCTTCCGTCAATCACAGAGGACCTGAGGTCGAAACCGGTGAAGTACTGGCATCGGTTATGGTCCACTGAGGAACTGCATCATTATAGGCAGGACCTTATACACATCATGAGGCTGGATGTTAATGGTAAGATCCCTTGGCTGGCATTCATCAAGTCGGAATGTTCCAGCCTGAATTTGCCAGACCTATGGGATGACCCAGCTCAGGGTTGCAGAAGGATTTCGCGCAAAACCCTGGCACAGCTCTATAAGAACAAAACCCTCGCTGATATGGACAATGCCTATGACAGTGGCACCCTGACGGGACGTTTTATAGTATCCAAAAATTCTTATGTTTTTGAACCTTTTATGGATTTTATCTATCCTCTTTTGGCGAGGAAATTGTTCCTGCAATGGAGGTTTGGTACGCTCCCTACTAAAGTTTTTACCCATAAATGGTTGCAAGGGGGTGACAAGCTCTGTCCATGCTGCAAAGCTACTGATGAGGACGACTTGCACATAATGTTCTGTTGCCATGTCTATCGGAGCCCGAGGAGGCGCTGGCTAGCCCCTCTATGTCGGAACCTGGGCTTCAGGAACTATTTACAGGCCTACAGGGTTATGAAAACTAATACCCTGGGCCACATTGTGTTTGCGGTTTCCAAATTTTTAATGGCAGCATGGATAATAAGGAAGAAAATGTCTGGTTAACTTATATCACCTTGTATTTTCTAACGCTGCAGGTCCAGTTGGCTTTTATTGTATATATTGTGTTTTATTTATGTATTTTTACTGCATCTTTTATGGCCCATGTGGCCGAAATAAAGAATTTTTGGATTGGAATAGTAGAGAGAGTAGTAGAGAGTAGTAGAGTGAGTAGTAGAGAGTAGTAGAGAGTGAGTAGTAGATTGAGTAGCAGAGTGAGTAGTAGAGTGAGTAGTAGAGTGAGTAGTAGAGTGAGTAGTAGAGTGAGTAGTAGAGAGATAGTAGTAGAGAGTAAGTAGTAGAGAGTTAGTAGTAGTGAGTGTGTAGTAGAGAGTGAGTCGTAGAGAGTGAGTAGTAGAGAGAGTAGTAGAGACCCCAAAAAACACCCTGCCATCCACATCTCGCAGCAGCACGCCACCGGGGTGCCGCAAGCTGCGTACACGGATAAACAAGGATCTGGATTCTGGACTTACCTGCGCAGAGGAGCCCCGGGAGAAGATTTCCGCACTCCGACCATCTTGGCCAACTCTTGAGACACCGCTGCGCCCTGTTGGGAAGCGGGTCCTCGATTTACTTTGCCAGGAGGTCGCCCAGCGAGTCCTAAGTCGGGCTCGGGGTGCCCAGGTGTGGAGCCCGCCCCGCATGTTGCATCTCCCCCAGCCGGAGTCGATACCGCCGCTCGCCCCGCTATGCCACCGATGCTGAGCCCGCCTTTCCGACCACAGCTGTTGCCCAAGTTGAAGCCAGTGCTGCTGAGGCCATTTTCTCATGTGCTCATCTCCCCGCCCATTTGTGCCCACCACTGATGCCGGTGCTGAGCAGCATCTCTGTCTGCCTGCTTTCGGTGCCGGTGCTGAGCTGGCCCTCCGCTCACAGGTTAAGCTGAGCTGAAGCCGGTTGTCTTCGGCCGATGGTTGAGCCCACCCCTGCCTGCCCGCCCTCCTTTTTGATGTCATGTCCTCACGGCGCCCTGATGAACAACCGGCTCACCTGCTCTGAAACTTAGCAGCTGACTGCCTGCCTCTCCTTATTGATGGTGAGCACAGCTGATGCTGGATTCTAGCAAGCGGTGAGCGCCTCGCCATATTCTTTAGCTTTACCTACTTAACCACTTGTGAAACGCTACTTTGTAGACACCCTAGGTCGGAGGTTGTTTGTGATGGCCATCGAAACTGTTTTTGTACTGATGCATTTTTAGTGAGGGCATTTCATAATTGATGATACCATAAATTGCCATACTCATAGCGAGTGAAAGGGGACTGCTCCTCACACACATAGTAAATATAGGAGGACTGCTCTGTTGATGCCACAGAAACAGAAAGGGGACTAAACCAGAACCCTCCCACAACAACTGAAAGAGGACTAAGCCAAAAGCCACCTACAACAACAGAAAGAGGACTAAGCCAGAAGCCCATACAACAACTTCTTAACCTTATTCTTATCTTTCTCACGCTTAATGTTAATCTGTAATGTTCCCTTTTTGATATGTTTTATAATTGTTGTGTAATTTGTCTGATTTTGTTATCCCCCTCTAGAATGTTCCTTAATGTGGTTCACCCCCTTTTCCTATTTTTATTATTTGCTGTTGGCCAAATGTGACCTAGTGCGATATCTATGTATCTTGCACAGTACTTCTCTGGTGTGTGTTCTCCTTAGCTGACTCTCATCCTTCCCACTATTAGTTTACTTCACATCTCTCTCATTCTTAGCATTAATCCCTGAATGTATATTTGGACGTGTTCTACTATTGTTGTTCGTTTTATATAACTATGCTGTCTAATGCTGCTTACTGTATGTGATTTTGTTGTCCCCCCCCCATAGGATGTTCTTCTATTTTGTTCTCCCCCATTTCTTTGCTGTAATTTAGTTTTTTGGCTAAATGTATCTCTGCCATAATTCAGCCTTTCTATATTCCTGTTCTGATTAATCCTATGATTTAATCTGTTTACTCCTTCTCTCCCTCCTTACTCTCCTAATCATGTCTCCCCTCTCTCTTTCCCCCTCTCCCTCAGTATCGCCTATCTCGAAACTTGGCCCCAACTCTTGGTCTATCCTCTACCCTGCCCATCTCTCCAAGACGCATCCTCCCTCTATTTATGTCTCTCCCTCTCTCCTCTCTCAATGTTTTGAGACTGAACTATTTTGTCTGATGCCTGATGGAGCTACTTGGTTTAGCTATAGGGGAGATGGGCCGTGGATTCCCTCCTTGGTCGTCACCTACCCAGTCGGTCTTTAGGCAGACTTTTTTTCGTCTCTCCTTATTGTCTCTTCCCTAGCTCCTATCCTCTCTCCCCTGAATCTCTGCCCTTGCCTGCTACTCTACCTACCCCCTGTCCTCTGTGCCCTATGACTAAGCACTCCTTCTCCCCTTGTTGGGGAAAGATCCAATATTTATACTCTGGAGTCTCAGCGAACCAGCTGAGTGAGTCCACTGTGCCAAGGGAGCCTCTCACACTTGAGGTATGGTATGGCACCCCTAGCCAAAGCACTCCCTCTCCCCTTTTTGGGGAAGGATCCAGTACGTAGGCCTTGGAGTCTCAGAGACCCCTCTGAGAGAGTCCACTGCGTAAAGGGAGCCGCTCGCAATAGAGATAGGGAAGGGATACCACTTCCCCTGGGATTACAGCTTACTGGACTTTGGACGTTGCCTTGACTCGTCTACCGGTTTGTGTCCCCGTCACCCTTCCCCGCACGCTGTGTCTCTCACCCTCCCCTCCTCTTTCCCACCTTCTTTATCTGTCTATTTCCCCCTACTCCGACCCCCCCTGAATCTCTCACCTTGCCTTCTATTCCCCTTACGTATTAGTGCTTATTGTTTATCTAGACCTTACAAGTAACTATGTTGCCATGCTCTAAGAACTGTGTAACCTTTGTAATGATGTAACCTGGAACTATGATCTGATGCTCATGTAAAGCGCTCTGATACCTCCGGGTCTAGCCAGCGCTACATAAAACTTTTAAAATAAATAAATAAGTAGAGAGTAGTAGAGAGTGAGTAGTAGAGAGAGTAGTAGAGAGTAAGTAGTAGAGTGAGTAGTAGAGAGTAGTAGAACGTGAGTAGTAGAGAGCAAGTAGTAGAGAGTGTGTAGTAGAGAGTAAGTAGTAGAGAGAGTAGTAGAGAGTAGTAGAGAGCGAGTAGGAGAGAGCGAGTAGTGGAGAGTGAGTAGTAGAGAGAGTAGTAGAGAGTGAGTAGTAGTAAGTGAGTAGTAGAGAGTGAGTAGTAGAGAGTGAGTAGTAGAGAGTGGTAGAGAGTGAATAGAAGAGAGTGAGTAGTAGAGAGAGAGTGGTAGAGAGTGAGTAGTAGAGAGTAGTAGAGTGAGTAGTAGAAAGAGAGCAGTAGAGAGTGAGTAGTAGAGTAGTAGAGGGTGAGTGGTAGAGAGTAGTATAGAATAGTAGGGAGAATAGTAGAGAGTAGTAGAGTGAGTAGTAGAATGTAGTAGAGAGTGAGTAGTAGAGTGAGTAGCAGAGCGAGTAGTAGATTTAGTAGTAGAGTGAGTAGTAGAGAGTTAGTAGAGAGATAGTAGTAGAGAGATAGTAGTAGAGAGTGAGTAGTAGTGAGTGTGTAGTAGAGAGTGAGTAGTAGAGAGTAGTAGAGAGTGAGTAGTAGAGAGAGTAGTAGAGAGTAAGTAGTAGAGAGAGTAGTAGAGAGTAGTAGAGAGGGAGTAGTAGAGAGCAAGTACTATAGAGTGTGTAGTAGAGAGTGAATAGTAGAGAGTAGTAGAGAGTAAGTAGTAGGCAGAGAAGCAGAGAGTAAGTAGTAGAGAGAGTAGTAGAGAGTAGTAGAAAGCGAGTAGTAGAGAGCAAGTAGTAGAGAGTGTGTAGTAGAGAGTGAGTAGTAGAGAGTAAGTAGTAGAGAGAGTATTAGAGTAGTAGAGAGTGAGTTGTAGAGTGAGTAGTAGAGAGTAGTAGAGAGCGAGTAGTGGAGAGTGAGTAGTAGAGAGTGTAGTATAGAGAGAGTAGTAGAGAGTGAGTAGTAGTGAGTAGTAGAGAGTGAGTAATATATAGTAGTAGAGAGTGAGTAGTAGAGAGTGAGTAGTAGAGAGAGAGTAGTAGAGAGAGAGTAGTAGAGTGAGTAGTAAAGAGTGAGTAGTAGAGGAGAGAGTAGTAGAACGAGAGTAGTAGAGTGAGTAGTAGAGAGAGTAGTAGAGTAGTAGGGAGTAAGTAGTAGAGTGAGTAGTCGAGAGTGAGTAGTAGAGAGCGAGTAGTGGAGAGTGAGTAGTAGAGAGTAGTAGAGAGCGAGTAGTAGAGAGTGAGTAGTAGAGTGAGTAGGGGAGAGTGAGTAGTAGAGAGTATTAGAGAGTGAGTAGTAGAGGGAGAGTAGTAGAGAGTAGTAGAGTGAATAGTAGAGAGTAGTAGAGTGAGTAGTAGAGAGAGAGTAGTAGAGAGAGTAGTTGAGAATAGTAGAGAGTAAGTTAAAGAGAGTAGTAGAGAGTAGTAAAGTGAGTAGTAGAGTAGAAGAGAGCGAGTAGTAGAGAGTGAGGAGTAGAGTAAGTAGTAGAGAGAGTAGTAGAGTGGTAGAGAGTGAGTAGTAGAGAGTAGTAGAGAGTGAGTAGTAGAGAGCGAGTAGAAGAGAGTGAGTGGTGGAGAGTGAGTAGTAGAGAGTAGTAGAGAGTGAACAGAAGAGAGTGAGTAGTAGAGAGAGAATGGAAGAGTAAGTAGTAGAGTAGTAGAGGGTGAGTGGTAGAGAGTGGTATAGAATAGTAGAGAGAGTAGTAGAGAGTAGTAGAGTGAGTAGTAGAGAGTAGTAGAGTGAGTAGTAGAGTGAGTAGCAGAGTGCATAGTAGAGTGAGTAGTAGAGTGAGTAGTAGAGAGTTACTAGAGAGATAGTAGTCGAGAGTGAGTAGTAGAGAGTGAGTAGTAAGTAGTAGAGGGTGAGTGGTAGAGAGTAGTATAGAATAGTAGATAGAGTAGTAGAGAGTAGTAGAGAGTGAGTTGTAGAGTGAGTAGTAGAGTGAGTAGTAGAGAGTTAGTAGAGAGATAGTAGTAGAGAGTGAGTAGTAGAGAGTGAGTAGTAGGGAGTGTGTAGTAGAGAGTGAGTAGTAGAGAGTAGTAGAGAGTGAGTAGTAGAGAGTGTGTAGTTGAGAGTGAGTAGTAGAGAGTAAGTAGTAGAGAGAGTAGTAGAGTAGTAGAGAGTGAGTTGTAGAGTGAGTAGTAGAGAGTGGCAGAGCGAATAGTACAGAGCGAGTAGTGGAGAGTGAGTAGTAGAGAGAGTAGTAGAGAGTGAGTAGTAGATAGTAGTAGAGAGTGAGTAGTAGATAGTAGTAGAGAGTGAGTAGTAGAGTGAGTAGTAGATAGTAGTAGAGAGTGAGTAGTAGAGAGTAAGTAGTAGAGTGAGTAGTAAAGAGTGAGTAGTGGAGAGAGAAGTAGAGAGTCAGTAGTAGAGTGAGTAGTAGAGAGTAGTAGAACGTGAGTAGTAGAGAGCAAGTAGTAGAGAGTGTGTAGTAGAGAGTAAGTAGTAGAGAGAGTAGTAGAGAGTAGTAGAGAGCGAGTAGGAGAGAGCGAGTAGTGGAGAGTGAGTAGTAGAGAGAGTAGTAGAGAGAGTAGTAGAGAGTGAGTAGTAGTGAGTGAGTAGTAGAGAGTGAGTAGTAGAGAGTGAGTAGTAGAGAGTGGTAGAGAGTGAATAGAAGAGAGTGAGTAGTAGAGAGAGAGTGGTAGAGAGTGAGTAGTAGAGAGTAGTAGAGTGAGTAGTAGGAAGAGAGCAGTAGAGAGTGAGTAGTAGAGTAGTAGAGGGTGAGTGGTAGAGAGTAGTATAGAATAGTAGGGAGAGTAGTAGAGAGTAGTAGAGTGAGTAGTAGAATGTAGTAGAGAGTGAGTAGTAGAGTGAGTAGCAGAGCGAGTAGTAGATTTAGTAGTAGAGTGAGTAGTAGAGAGTTAGTAGAGAGATAGTAGTAGAGAGATAGTAGTAGAGAGTGAGTAGTAGTGAGTGTGTAGTAGAGAGTGAGTAGTAGAGAGTAGTAGAGAGTGAGTAGTAGAGAGAGTAGTAGAGAGTAAGTAGTAGAGAGAGTAGTAGAGAGTAGTAGAGAGGGAGTAGTAGAGAGCAAGTACTATAGAGTGTGTAGTAGAGAGTGAATAGTAGAGAGTAGTAGAGAGTAAGTAGTAGACAGAGAAGCAGAGAGTAAGTAGTAGAGTGAGTAGTAGAGAGTAGTAGTAAGAGAGTAGTAGAGAGCAAGTAGTAGAGAGTGTGTAGTAGAGAGTGAGTAGTAGAGAGTAAGTAGTAGAGAGAGTATTAGAGTAGTAGAGAGTGAGTTGTAGAGTGAGTAGTAGAGAGTAGTAGAGAGTGAGTAGTAGAGAGCGAGTAGTGGAGAGTGAGTAGTAGAGAGTGTAGTACAGAGAGAGTAGTAGAGAGTGAGTAGTAGTGAGTAGTAGAGAGTGAGTAATATATAGTAGTAGAGAGTGAGTAGTAGAGAGTGAGTAGTAGAGAGAGAGTAGTAGAGAGAGAGTAGTAGAGAGAGAGTAGTAGAGTGAGTAGTAAAGAGTGAGTAGTAGAGGAGAGAGTAGTAGAACGAGAGTAGTAGAGTGAGTAGTAGAGAGAGTAGTAGAGAGTAAGTGGTAGAGAGAGTAGTAGAGTAGTAGGGAGTAAGTAGTAGAGTGAGTAGTCGAGAGTGAGTAGTAGAGAGCGAGTAGTGGAGAGTGAGTAGTAGAGAGTAGTAGAGAGTGAGTAGTAGAGTGAGTAGGGGAGAGTGAGTAGTAGAGAGTATTAGAGAGTGAGTAGTAGAGGGAGAGTAGTAGAGAGTAGTAGAGTGAATAGTAGAGAGTAGTAGAGTGCAATAGTAGAGAGTAGTAGAGTGAGTAGTAGAGAGAGAGTAGTAGAGAGAGAGTAGTTGAGAATAGTAGAGAGTAAGTTAAGTAGAGTACTAGAGAGAGTAGTAGAGAGTAGTAAAGTGAGTAGTAGAGTAGAAGAGAGCGAGTAGTAGAGAGTGAGGAGTAGAGTAAGTAGTAGAGAGAGTAGTAGAGTGGTAGAGAGTGAGTAGTAGAGAGTAGTAGAGAGTGAGTAGTAGAGAGCGAGTAGAAGAGAGTGAGTGGTGGAGAGTGAGTAGTAGAGAGTAGTAGAGAGTGAACAGAAGAGAGTGAGTAGTAGAGAGAGAATGGAAGAGTAAGTAGTAGAGTAGTAGAGGGTGAGTGGTAGAGAGTGGTATAGAATAGTAGAGAGAGTAGTAGAGAGTAGTAGAGTGAGTAGTAGAGAGTAGTAGAGTGAGTAGTAGAGTGAGTAGCAGAGTGCATAGTAGAGTGAGTAGTAGAGAGTTACTAGAGAGATAGTAGTCGAGAGTGAGTAGTAGAGAGTGAGTAGTAAGTAGTAGAGGGTGAGTGGTAGAGAGTAGTATAGAATAGTAGATAGAGTAGTAGAGAGTAGTAGAGTGAGTAGTAGAGAGTAGTAGAGAGTGAGTTGTAGAGTGAGTAGTAGAGTGAGTAGTAGAGAGTTAGTAGTAGAGAGTGAGTAGTAGAGAGTGAGTAGTAGTGAGTGTGTAGTAGAGTGAGTAGTAGAGAGTAGTAGAGAGTGAGTAGTAGAGTGTGTAGTTGAGAGTGAGTAGTAGAGAGTAAGTAGTAGAAAGAGTAGTAGAGTAGTAGAGAGTGAGTTGTAGAGTGAGTAGTAGAGAGTAGCAGAGCGAATAGTACAGAGCGAGTAGTGGAGAGTGAGTAGTAGAGAGAGTAGTAGAGAGTGAGTAGTAGAGAGTGAGTAGTAGATAGTAGTAGAGAGTGAGTAGTAGATAGTAGTAGAGAGTGAGTAGTAGAGTGAGTAGTAGATAGTAGTAGAGAGTGAGTAGTAGAGAGTAAGTAGTAGAGTGAGTAGTAAAGAGTCAGTAGTGGAGAGAGAAGTAGAGTGAGTAGTAGAGAGTGAGTAGTAGAGAGAGAGTAGTAGAACGAGAGTAGTAGACTGAGTAGTAGAGAGTAGTAGAGTGAGTGGTAGACTAGTAGATAGTGAGTAGTAGAGAGAGTAATAGAGGGTAGTAGAGTAGTAGAGAGTGAGTAGTAGAGTGAGTAGTAGAGAGTAGTAGAGAGTAGTAGAGTAGTAGAGAGTGAGTAGTAGAGAGCAGTAGAGAGAGAGTAGTAGAAAGTGAGTAGTGGAGAGTGAGTAGTAGAGTATTGGAGAGCGAGTAGTAGAGAGTGAGTAGTAGAGAGTGAGTAGTAGAGAGTGAATAGAAGAGAATGAGTAGTAGAGAGAGTAGTAGAGAGTGAGTAGTAAAGAGTACTAGAGTGAGTAGTAGAGAGAGTAGTAGAGAGTGAGTAGTAGAGTAGTAGAGAGTGAGTGGTAGAGAGTAGTAGAGAGTAGTAGTAGAGAGAGTAGTAGAGAGTAAGTAGTAGGGAGTGAGTAGTAGAGAGTAGCAGAGAGTGAGTAGTAGAGTGAGTAGTAGAGAGCGAATAGTAGAGTAGTAGAGAGCAAGTAGTAGAGAGAGAGTAGTAGAGAGTAGTAGAGAGTGAGTAGGAGAGTAGTAGGGACTAGTCAGTTAGTGTCAGTCAGTGACAGTCAGTCAGTGTCAATCCGTGTCAGTCAGTGTCAGTCAATCAGTGTCAGTCAGTCAGTGTCAGTCAGTCAGTGTCAGTCAATCAGTGTCAGTCTGTCAGGGTCAGTCAATCAGTGTCAGTCAGTCAGTGTGGGTCAATCAGTGTCAGTCAGTCAGTGTAAGTCAGTCAGTGTCAGCTAGAGCAGCTCTGCTGACCTGGGTCTCAAGCTCTAACGCAGCTCTGCTGACCTGGTTCTCTGGCTCTAAAGCAGCTCTGCTGACCTGGTTCTCCCCCTCTAAAGCAGCTCTGCTGACCTTTTTTCTCTGGTTCTTCAGCAGGTCTGCTGACCTGGTTCTCTGGTTCTAGAGCAGCTCTGCTGACCTAGTTCTTAGGCTATAGAGCAGCTCTGCTGATCTGGTTCTCTGGCTCTACAACAGCTCTGCTGACCTGGTTCTCTTGCTCTGAAGCAGCTCTGTTGACCCAGTTCTATGGCCGTAAAGCAATTCTGCTTACACGGTTTCCTGGCTCTAGAGCAGCTCTGCTGACCTGGTTCACTCCCTCTAGATCAGCTCTGCAGACATGGTTCTCACCCTCTAAAGCAGCTCTACTGACCTGGTTTCTCTGGCTCTAGATTAGCTCTGCTGACCTGGTTCTTAGGCTCGAGAGCAGCTCTGCTGACCTGGTTCTCTGGCTCTAAAGAATCTCTGCTGACCTGGTTCTATGGCTCTAAAGCAGCTCTACTTACTTGGTTCTCTGGCTCTAGAGCAGCTCTGCTGGCCTGGTTCTCTGGCTCTAAAGCAGCCCTGCTGTCCTGGTTCTCTGGTTTTAAAGCAGCTCTGTTGGCCTGGTTCTCTGGCTCTAAAGCAGCTCTGCTGCCCTGGTTCTCTCCCTCTAACGCAGCTCTGATGACCTGGTTTCTCTGGCTCTACAGCAGCTCTGCTGACCTGGTTCTCTGGCTCTAGAGCAGCTCTGCTGACCTGGTTCTTAGGCTCTAGAGCAGCTTTGCTGACCCGGTTCTCTGGCTCTAAAGAATCTCTGCTGACCTGGTTCTATGGCTCTAAAGCAGCTCTACTGACTTGGTTCTCTGGCTCTAGAGCATCTCTGCTGACCTGGTTCTATGGCTCTAAAGCAATTCTGCTGACCTGATTCTCTGGCTCTAGAGTAGCTCTGCTGACCTGCTCCTTGGCTCTAAAGCAGCTCTGCTGACCTAGTTCTCTCCCTCTAAGGCAGCTCTGCTGACCTGGTTCTTAGGCTCTAGAGCAGCTCTGCTGACCTGGTTCTGTGGCTCTAAAGCAGCTCTACTGACCTGGTTCTATAGCTCTAAAGCAGCTATGCTGGCCTGGTTCTCTTGCTCTAGAGCAGCTCTGCTGACCTGGTTCTCTGCCTCTAAAGCAGCTCTGCTAACCTGGTTCTATGGCGCTAAAGCAGCTCTGCTGACCTGGTTCTCTGGCTCTAAAGCAGCTCTGCTGACCTAGTTCTCTCCCTCTAAAGCAGCTCTGCTGACCTGGTTCACTCCCTCTAGATCAGCTCTGCAGACCTGGTTCTCTCCCTCTAAAGCAGCTCTACTGACCTGGTTTCTCTGGCTCTAGATTAGCTCTGCTAACCTGGTTCTTAGGCTCGAGAGCAGCTCTGCTGACCTGGTTCTCTGGCTCTAAAGAATCTCTGCTGACCTGGTTCTATGGCTCTAAAGCAGCTCTACTTACTTGGTTCTCTGGCTCTAGAGCAGCTCTGCTGGCCTGGTTCTCTGGCTCTAAAGCAGCCCTGCTGACCTGGTTCTCTGGTTTTAAAGCAGCTCTGTTGGCCTGGTTCTCTGGCTCTAAAGCAGCTCTGCTGCCCTGGTTCTCTCCCTCTAACGCAGCTCTGCTGACCTGGTTTCTCTGGCTCTACAGCAGCTCTGCTGACCTGGTTCTCTGGCTCTAGAGCAGCTCTGCTGACCTGGTTTTAGGCTCTAGAGCAGCTTTGCTGACCTGGTTCTCTGGCTCTAAAGAATCTCTGCTGACCTGGTTCTATGGCTCTAAAGCAGCTCTACTGACTTGGTTCTCTGGCTCTAGAGCATCTCTGCTGACCTGGTTCTATGGCTCTAAAGCAATTCTGCTGACCTGATTCTCTGGCTCTAGAGTAGCTCTGCTGACCTGCTCCTTGGCTCTAAAGCAGCTCTGCTGACCTAGTTCTCTCCCTCTAAGGCAGCTCTGCTGACCTGGTTCTTAGGCTCTAGAGCAGCTCTGCTGACCTGGTTCTCTGGCTCTAAAGCACGTCTACTGACCTGGTTCTATAGCTCTAAAGCAGCTATGCTGGCCTGGTTCTCTTGCTCTAGAGCAGCTCTGCTAACCTGGTTCTATGGCACTAAAGCAGCTCTGCTGACCTGGTTCTCTGGCTCTAAAGCAGCTCTGCTGACCTGGTTCTCTCCCTCTAAAGCAGCTCTGCTGACCTGGTTCTCTGCCTCTAAAGCAGCTCTGCTGTCCTGGTTCTCTCCCTCTAAAGCAGCTCTGCTGACCTCGTTTCTCTGGCTCTAGAGCAGCTCCGCTGGCCTGGTTCTCTGGTTCTAGAGCAGCTCTGCTGACCTGGTTTTTAGGCTCTAGAGCAGCTTTGCTGACCTGGTTCTCTAGCTCTAAAGCAGCTCTGCTGACCTGGTTCTCTCCCTCTAAAGCAGCTCTGCTGACCTGCGTCTCTGCCTCTAGCACAGCTCTGCTGACCTTGTTCTCTGGCTCTAACGCAGCTCTGCTGACCTGGTTCTATGGCTCTGAAGCAGCTCTGCTGACCTGGTTCTCTGGCTCTAGAGCAGCTCTGCTGACCTGGTTGTCTCCCTCTAAAGAGCTCTGCTGACCTGGTTCTCTTGCTCTAAAGCAGTTGTGCTGACCTGGTTCTCTCCCCCTAAAGCAGCTCTGCTGACCTGGTTTCTCTGGCTCTACATCAGCTCTGCTGACCTGGTTCTCGGCCTCTAGAGCAGCTCTGCTGACCTAGGTCTCTGGCTCTAGAGCAGCTCTGCTTACCTGGGTCTCTGGTTCTAGAGCAGCTCTGCTGACCTGGTTTTCCGGCTCTACAACGTCTCTGCTGACCTGATTTTCTGGCTCTAAAGCAGCTCTGCTGACCTGGTTTCTCTAGCTTTACAGCAGCTCTGCTGACCTGGTTCTATAGCTCTAAAGCAGCTCTGCTGACCTCGTTCTCTGGCTCTACAGCAACTCTGCCGACCTGGCTCTCTGGCTCTACAACAGCTCTGCTGACCTGATTCTCTGGCTCTAAAGCAGCTCTGCTGACCTGTTCTATGGCTCTAAAGCAGCTCTGTCCATGCCTGCAATCAACCTGACTGAAGCATGTCCTTATCTAATAACTCTGCTGAAACATAAGTGCTAATAAACGTATACTGCTGTCAACTACTAGCACTCAAGGAACCCAGTCACTAGCTATGCACTTGCAGAATGACTCAGGCATTGAGACAAGCAGTAGTGCAGTCAAATGTGCACAATGTAACTTGAACTTGAACTTGAACGTTTGCTGGAGATCGACCTTCTCGACGGAAAATAAATATAAGAATCGAACAGCTATCAAAGAATATCGTAAATTGATAATAAAACATAAAAGAAATTTCTTATCAGACAGAATTGGTAAAGACAGCAATTCCTCTAGAGAGATATTTATTATCGTTAAATTCTTCACTGATCCGCAGGCGCTGAATCGGCGCCAGCCCGTGTCCCAGGCTCTGTGTGATCAACTTTCTAAGTTTTTTGAAGATAAAATTTCCCTAATCTATGCTTCATTCCCTAAAAAGAATTGCCTCGATATTGAGGACGAACCGTTAGGTAATCAAACTTTCGCATCAGCTTTGGCAGAATTTTCTGAAATACCAGAAGCTCGATCCCTTCAGGAAATATTTAAATGTAAATCCGGTTCTCCCAATGATACTTGGCCAGCTAAACAATACAAAGCTCTGGCAACACTCCTCAATCCTCATCTCAATGCAATTTGGAACGCATCCTTGAGATCGGGCATTTATCCAGAAGCTTGGAAACACGCGTTTCTAGTACAATACTAAAAAAAGCTAATGCAGATCCTGAGATCCCGGGAAACTACAGACCGATTTCCCTTCTCCCTGCACCGGCCAAGATCATGGAAAAGTTGGTACATCAACAACTTGCCCAATACATTGAATCTAAGGGGCTTCTCCATGATTCTCAACATGGATTTCGCTCTGGCTACAGCACAGAGTCGGCCCTAATTGAAATGGCCGACTCAGTGAGGTGGACACTTGATCAAGGATCGAGGGCGGTGTTAGTGCTGCTGGATCTTTCAGCAGCATTTGACACCGTCTCTCACCCGATCCTCTTAAAACAACTGAAATCCAGTGGAATCCAGGGCACGGTTCTTAAATGGATCGCATCATTTCCTTCTGGCCGAAAACAACAGGTTCATACTCCTCCCTACACCTCCTCTACGAGGCCACTTAAATGGGGTGTCCCGCAGGGCTCCTCATTGAGTCCGCTTCTTTTCAATGTTTATTTTACTCCTCTGGCTGAAATGATATCCCAGTTGGGTATTAAATCAACATCTTACGCTGATGATATCCAGCTCCTTTTTACCTATAAAGAGGTTTCCCCCTCCACCTTTGATCCCCTTAAGTCATGCCTCAGGAATATTGCTACATGGATGGATCTCAATTTTCTTAGACTCAATGCAGGAAAGACTGAGGTCCTGTTTTTCAATCAACCTTCCCCTCTAGCTTCTAATATTTGGTGGCCGGATGATCTGAGTCTTGCCCCTCTACCAAAGGAATCGGTGAGAAACTTAGGTGTCAGGTGGGACAATCGCTTGTCCTTTGATAATAAAGTTCATTCAGTTTCCGCAGCATGTTTCTGCAAAATTAAAATGATAAAAAAGTTCATTAACTATCTGCCCAGCAATACCCGTAAAACCATAGTCCGTGCGCTTATAACAACGCACTTGGACTATGCAAATGGACTTCTTTTGGGCTTAAAAGCTGTACTGTGTCACAGACTTCAGATAGTCCAAAATGCCGCTGCCCGTCTGGTCGGCGGCATTTCACTTAAACAACACATCTCCCCCCACTTGCGGGACCTACATTGGCTCCCCATTATTAAAAGAATCGATTTTAAAGCCATGACCTTGGCATATCGGGCCAATCAAGGCTCAGGATCAGCCTACTTCATTTGTAGTCTCCGTCCTCACAGCCATTCTAGAGCTCTTCGCTCTAACACTAAACTGCTGCTGGTCACTCCTAGATTTAAAAAAGCACGAGCTGGAGGCAAAACCTTCCAGGTGTGTGCCACCCTTCGCTGGAACAAATTGCGCTCTACCTCCGTAGGTCTCCGACAGAACTTGAATTTCGCAGATCCCTTAAAACTTTCTTGTTTAGTTAGGTTGATCTTGCCTGGGATTTACAGCTGCGCTGTATGCGATCTCTTAAGCCCTTGCAGACTAATGAGTCAGTCCTGCAAAAGTCCAGGTAATAGTCATGCTTGTCTGGAATCACACCGTGAGTCTGTGTCCACTCCTACAATCATTCTGACACATGTCCTTATCTAATCACTCTGCTGAAATATAAGCGCTTATTAACCTCATCCTGCTGTCAACTACTAGCACTCTAGGAACCCAGTCACTGTCTATGCATTTGCCGAATGACTCAAGCATTGAGACAAGCAGTGGTACAGTCAAATGTGCACAATGTATGCAGTCCCATAACCCCTTGCAGACTACTGAGTCAGTCCTGCAAAAGTCCAGGTAATAGTCATACTTGTCTGGAATCACACTGTGAGTCTATTTCCACTCCTCCAATCATCCCGACAGAAGCATGTTCTTATCTAATCACTCTGCTAAAACATAAGCGCTTATAAACGTATTGTGCTGTCAACTACTAGCACTCTAGGAACCCAGTCACTGTCTATGCAGTTGCAGAATGACTCTGGCATTGAGACAAGCAGCGGTACAGTCAAATGTGCACAATGTATGCGGTCCCTTAACCCCTTGCGGACTACTGAGTCAGTCCTGCAAAAGTCCAGGTAATAGTCATGCTTGTCCGGAATCACACTGTGAGTCTGTGTCCACTCCTACAATCATCCTGACAGAAACATGTCCTTATCTAATCTCTATGCTGAAACATAAGTGCTTATAAATTTATCTTGCTGTCAACTACTACCATTCTAGGAACCCAGTCACTGTCTATGCACTTGCAGAATGACTAAGGCATTGAGACCAGCAGTGGTACAGCCAAATGTGCATAATGTATGAGGTCCTTTAACCCCTTGCAGACTACTGAGTCAGTCCTACAAAAGTCCAGGTAATAGTCATGCTTGTCTGGCATCACACTGTGAGTCTGGGTCCACTCCTACAATCATCCTGACAAAAACATGTCCTTATCTAATCACTCTGCTGAAACATAAGCGCTTATAAACTTATCCTGCTGTCAACTACTAGCACTCTAGGAACCCAGTCACTGTCCATGCACTTGCAGAATGACTCAGGCATTGAGACAAGAAGTGGTACAGTCAAATGTGCACAACGTATGTGATTTCTTTACCCCTTGCAGACTACTGAGTCAGTCCTGCAAAACTCCAGGTAATAGTCATGCTTGTATGGAATCACACTGTGAGTCTGTGTACACTCCTACAATAATCCTGATAAGAGCATGTCCTTATCTAATCACTCTGCTGAAACATAAGTGCGTATAAACGTATCCTGCTGTCAACTACTGGCACTCTAGGAAAATAGTCACTGTCTGTGCACTTGCAGAATGACTCAGGCATTGAGACAAGCAGTGGTACAGTCAAATGTGCACAATATAAGCGGTCTCTTAACTCCTTGCAGACTACTGAGTCAGTCTGCAAAAGTCCAGGTAATAGTCATGCTTGTCTGAAATCACACTGAGTCTGTGTCCACTCCTACAATCATCCTGCTAGAAGCATGTCCTTATCTAATCACTCTGCTGAAACATAAGCACGTATAAACGTATCCTGCTGTGAACTACTAGCACTCTAGGAACATAGTCACTGTCGATGCACTTTCAGAATGGCTCAGGCATTGAGACAAGTAGTGGTACAGTCAAATGTGCACAATATATGCGGTCCCTTAACTCCTTGCAAACTACTGAGTCAGTCCTGCAAAAGTCCAGGTAATAGTCATGCCTGTCTGGAATCACACTGTGAGTCTGTGTCCACTCCTACAATCATCCTGATAGAAGCATGTCCTTATCTAATCACTCTGCTGAAACAAAAGCGCGTATAAACGTATCCTGCTCTCAACTACTAGCACTCTAGGAACATAGTCACTGTCTATGCACTTGCAGAATGACTCAGGCATTGAGACAATACCTAAGCACTTATAAATTAACTGAGCACTCTGTTTGCAGCACTGTCATCATTCTAGTTACTAGTGATGTTCTTATAGAATGACCTAGACACCAACACAAGTACACGTACAATATTCTGTGCACAATCCCTACAAACGTCTAAGCAGATACATACTATTGGTACACTCCACTAAGTACTGAAGTAGTACCCATGCAGCCTAGGATACCTCCTGTCAGTCTCATGCAGTTTGTCAATCACCCATCCAGCACTTTGTTCTTATTGTATCACTCTGCCAATACCTAAGCACTTATGGGGCAGATTTACAAGCCCCTTTCGCCACCTGAACATCAGTTTTTGTAACGTAGTGATGGCGCTGGGGACTCCTCCATATTTACAAGGAGAGGAAAAGCCACCCTGCGTGGCTTTTCCTCTCCTTGAAAATGTGACCCATTCAAACGCAGCACTTTGCGTTGAGGGGGGGCGTTCCATGGGTGTTGCTGTGTCTATTCCAACACAACACCCATGGAATAACACATCTCAAGATTTACGAGAAAGTGTAAATCTGTAGATACGTGTGAATGGTGCGCCACCCTAGTGGTGGTGTAGTGAGGCACAACAACGAGAAAAGTTTTAATTTCTCCTCGTTTTTTCCTCTTTCAATGCATGCTGCATTCCACAGCACACATTGAAGGAGGAAAATGCCTTTAGTGATAGTTTTGTGCAGGAAGTAGTCCCTTCCTGCACAAAAACCATCTCCCCACGACACAGATATCCTTGCACTATGGTGCAAGGGTGCCTGCGTCTCTGCATGGCTACAGTTTGTATGTTAGTGCAGAAGGAGCACAGAATTGTGACATATTCATGTAAATATGTCACATTCCTGTGCTTCAGAAGTGCTGCAGCGCGGTGCACCTAAAGGGCTTTGCAGTGTCACGATGCAGCACTTCCTCATAGATCGGCCCCTATAAATTCACCATACAGTACTAATGCATTCGTTCAGTCAATCATGCTCTACACAGACATTCAACCAAACTTTCAGACAATACCATGCAATTATAGCTCTTTTTTTAAACCAGATAAGGTAGTTCTGAACTTTTTTTTTCTTCTGTTTTTGTTTTCAGGTTTTTTTTGCAATTTTTTAACAATGTTGTCCTTTTTTGGTGTTTTTTTAAAAATTGAACAAAAAAGGAACTAAGTAAACAGTTAGCTTTTGGAAATCAACATCATTCTAAAAACAAAAAAAAACAAATAAATTGCATTTGTGGTTCCGTTGAGCTGCACAAATAGCATCCACTGACTGTTCACCAAAACAGATGATGGTTTTGCACTTAGTGCAGTGCTGCTGCAGAAAAGCAAATCCTGGGCAAATGTCTACTGGTGGTGCAGAAGTGGACGCTCCAGAGGTGCTAGCAGTGCCTGGTGGTGGATTTCTTCTCGTGCCAGATTCTTCGGGTGAATGGTCCGCAGATGTTTATACATACCCGCTGTTCCACAGGAGTATTTCTTGTCACTGCCTCGCGACAGGACCCTGTCACACAGCGAGGATGTGACTTTTGTTGTGTTTACCTATTTTTCTCAGCCAGGAAAGGTGAAAAATTTCCATACCACTGATTCAGGCCTCTGCTTGGGTGGATCTTCCTTCAAGATTTCTTCATCTGAAGAATGATGAGGAGCTTGCGAGCCAGATGCATTTCTCCAATGCAATTTTTTAAAAACACCTAAAAAATTCCAAAACCAGCTCTGGAAGAAGAAGAGATGTCGCTCATCAACTGCTCCAAACAGAATAATTAAAATGGGTGTAGTCCTTCAATAGTTACAGTGGGAAATGACATGAACCTATCAAATCTTTTTTTTTTAGGTCACATGGGATCCGCGCACTGTGCGCTCACGAAGCGCGCACCCAACGAGACTTCGCGAAAATATATTTAAAAATAATATAAGTATATTACAAGTAGAAATATATTATTTTCATGAATACCTTAGAAAATCTTTTGCCCTGATATGTACATTAAAGACACGTACATATCATTTTAGAACATAAAAATTTCCGCGGGAGTTGCGCACCCAGTACGCCCCAGCACGTATATGACGTAACATGGGGCCTGCCACCACGCAAGCGTCACGTACCGTAATACGCATGTGTCGTGAATGCGCAGGAGCAGGTGTCGTGGACCGGTTGCATACCAATCGCGCACACCACGTAACATTGTACGTATATGACGTAACTGAAAAAAAAACACGCACTCGTCGCTCACCATACCCGGATCCTTCACTTTTCCAAAATGGCAGCTAGAATAAGCGGACCCGCTGCGGTAGGTACGCTTTAGGTGCACAACTCCCCCAAAAATTTTGAAAAAAACTTAAAAAAGAAATTTATATAAATATATTAAAATACAAAAAAAACGTTTTTTAATATTTCAGTTTTACATTTATTTTTAATTTTCTTCTGCAATTTTCTGAAAAATATATAATGTTGTTTAATAAATAAAATATTTATACATAAACAGTTAAAAAACTGCTGAAATTCAGTCCAAAAAATAGGCACTCAAAAATTTGCATTTAAAAAACCTTTGAAATTCACTGAAAAAGCCATAGGTTTCAGAGACGTTATAGTTAGAAATTAGCATTTAAAAAACCTTTGAAATTCACTAAAAAAAACATATGTGTCAGAGACATTATAGTTAGGAATTAGCATTTAAAAAACCTTTGAAATTCACTGAAAAAACCATAGGTTTTATGAGTGTTATAGTTAGCTGGACATTTCACTCGTACAAAACCATAGAAATTCCTCCGTTATAGTTAGTTGTGCTAACTATAACTTCCGGCCCGCAATACACTGCTGATGATGTCACATATTACATCATTCATGACATGGTCAGTGACATCACTGATGACATCTCATATGACATCACTGATGACATCATCCACGTGACAATCTGATACACCTCATCACACACTAGTATAACCTTTGATCACTCACTATAAAATACAGAGTACCATATTTGAAAGAAGGATTTATAGAAATGAAAGAAGGATTTATAGAGTGCATGGCTGCCCGGGAGCGTCCCAGCGCTAGTGAGTGAGTTAGCGGAAATGGAAGATGAAAATTTATGGGAAGAGCCAGGTTTTCAGAAGCTTGCGAAAGGCACGAAGGTTGGATTCGGCGTGCAGAGGCAGGGAGTTCCACAACTTGGGGGCATTGTAGGAGAAGAGGCGGCCCCCTGTGCAAGCCCTCTTAATTCTAGGTATGGAGGCAAGGTGAAGGTGAGCAGACCGCAGATTTCTGGAGGCTTTGTGAGGTCTGATCATATCTTTTAGGATGGGGGCCCCTTGCCGTAAAGAATTTTGTGGGTAGTGCAAAGGGACTTGAAGTGTACTCTCTCCTGAATAGGGAGCCAGTGGAGCGATCTTAAGGCGGGTTTTGCAGAGCTCCTATTGTTAGTGCCGGTTAGGAACCTGGCTGCGGAATTTTGGACGACCTGTAGTATGGAGATGACTTTTTTAGGGGCCCCAAGATAGAGGGCGTTACCATAATCCAGTCTAGATAGTAGGAGGCCCTGGATAAGGAGCTTCCTGGAGTCCGGGAGGAGGAGGGGAAGGATTTTGTGGGTGGTCCGGAGGATACCATAACAGGCCCCCGCAGTCTTCCTGGCTTGGGTGTTAAACATGAGGTCCTTGTCAAGCCAGATTCCCAAGCTCTTAATGTCTTGTTTTGGGGTAGGTGCGGGTCCCATACAGGGCGGCCACAGGGTCTTGGGTAGGACACACAGCAGGTGATCTTACCGCGCCGTGAGGGGAACGGCTTCACTTACCTGCTTCTCCTTCTCCCGCCGTGAGGGCAGCGGCATTTCCTCCTTCCTCCTTCTGCTTCATGCCGTGAGGGAAACGGCCACAGGGTGATCACGCCGGACCCACTAGCAGCGGGCAAACCACAACTCCCAGCAGCCCCGGGTCCGGCGCAGCAGCAGTGACGCCACCGACGCGCCTGGAGATGCACTAAGAGCAGGGAACGCCTCCCGCCCCGCAGGACGCGCGCGGGCAGCGCCGGGAGAAGCCCGGGACAAGGGCGGGACGGTCTGTGGCCGTCCGGGGCCAGACGAGGCTGGGCTGGGCCCCCTCCCATGGCTCTGACAATTGGCACTGGAGCAAGGGGACTTACGGTGACCGAGAGGGAAGAACGGAAAAAGACCTGAGGAGAGACTGGCTGTATACTAGCATTGGACCCTATAACACGCAAGTTGTTTGAGAGGGATTGGTGGGGGGTTGGAGGGATTGTTTCATTTATTAAGCTGAGTTGCTCACTGTTAGGGGGGACGAACGTTAATTTCAGCCAGTCTAAGATCGTGTAAAATTAAGTTCACCCAGGGGGTATTCTGTCTAGTCTGTATCACATTTCTTTCAGGTTGTACCCTTTTGCTAGCATGGCCAGTAAAGTAAAAACTTGCTCAAACAAGGCCAAGGCGAACTTCCGCTCTATCCCCCAAGTGGTATCACATGACAAAAGTACCCCCGCCCCTTTTCTCAACACAGCCTACCGCAATTGACCGTATGTTGAGGAAAGCATTAGGGGCAGTATCAAGTGAAATAGAGCGCACCGAAAGACGCCTGTCACTTACACCAATACTTGATGCTCCCACTAGACACCTAGACTCAGGGGATGAGGTTATGGTCATTTCCCCACTCACTGTCGCTGAGTCACCGGATCAATGCATCACCTGTGCACAGAGGGATCCTGGTGAAGATAGGGTGGACCCCACAACGAAAAATAAAAATAAAGTATCAACTAGTAGGAAACGACTAACCTGCCTCAAGAAAGTTAGAAGTAAAAAAATTTAAATTAAAAACAACCCCCTCCCATTTTCACCATGGAATTTGCCACCAGAGACCAGGGTTGAGTACGTCCCCCAGTCTATATCTTCACTGAGCTGGTTGGCTCAAACTGTCTTAGACTTGCAAGCTCACATAGAAACTTTTATTGTCAGCCAGATAAAGCCATTAGCCAGCAGACTGGACAACATTCTAAATGAATTAAAGAATAGGGGCCGGGTGCTGGGCTCATCCACGGATAATTGCACCACGAATAACCCGATCATTACTGACATTCATCAAGACCAACAGTCGGTAATACAACCGAGTAGGATTTCGAACTCGCCACCCATGGTTACTCAGCCCCCTAGTCTACCAGGCACTTCTCGGCAAATAGACAGGGGCACGGACTCTGGAGAAAAAAAAGTAAAGTCCACATTTGTAAAGCGCACAATCACCCGTAAGGGTCTCTAGGCGCTGGGGGGCCATCGGGAAGATTAAGCGAGCTATTGCCCAGAGTCACATGGTGCTGGGCTAACCTGCCGCCGGAGCCGGGGATCGAACCGTGGTCCCCAGATTCCAGCGTCAGTCGCCCTGGCCGCGGCGCCACAAGGGCGCCACAAACAAGGGTGGGATCCCCCGGGCCATTAATCGAACGATCGAGTAACCATCCATCTAAATCTAAAGTAGCAGGGGCAAATCAGATTAGGCGAGTGGCTAATACCTTAACTGATGTAATACTACCAACTATAAATTTACCACCTGAAGCGTGCCCTATGTAGTAGAACTGGCAGGGGTGCCAGCTCCGAAGAAAGAGCAGAGTGAGTCACACACCGAACTGAAAAACAAGACCCTATATTGGCTGAGCCAGAATAGGCCCCTTTCAGGTAAAAATAAAAACAGGGAAATTATCCATGTCAGAAGGGTGGGTTAGATCGGTACTAGGAGAAAAGACATAATGGGGAATTGCATTGTAGTAAATTTTAGGGATGCAAGTGTAGTGCACCACATCTTGTCCTGTGGGATGGAGAGCCAGGCAAGCATCATAAGTTCACTGCCACTAGGTTACATTTACCCTTGACAAATCGTCCCCTACGACCCAGACCAAGGCTTGGGGAAATTCAGGAAAGTTCTAAACATGCACAAGGCCCGACATTACATCCCGTGTGGACCTGTGGTGAAAGATTGGGAATGATCTAATTGGTCCAATAGATTAAGCCCTCTGGTGTCCCTAGATGAAAATGATTGACTGCCAAGACCCCCCTCAAAATTGGGGAAGGCAGTAAAAAGAGGAGTTGGGAATACGCACCTGTATGGATTGCGAGGAGTTGAGTGGAGGGCGTCGCATAAGGTGGTCCCAACAAATCTTTTTCCTATAGATGAGGCCCACATGACAAGAGGTGGCAGCGGGGACAAACTTGTGTATATGTTGGAAAGCGAGATTGGGCCTGTAGTTGGAATCACCAACGGCGAGGGGGAATTAAGGTATGCCTTGCCCCTGTTTGCACCACAGTGCCGAGGGGCTCGTGTAATGCCCGGAGGGGTAAATTAGGGGCGGGACATTGAAAATGCAAGTGTTCAGGGGCTAGTCTGCGACCAACCATCAGAAAGGGGGTTAAAGATAATATCTTGGAACATTGCTGGCCTAGCAAGTAAATTTGACAACACTGAATGGCGGCAGTACATAAATAAGTTCCAAATAATTAGTTTACAAGAGACTTGGGTGGTGGATAATAGCCCCTTTCACATGAATGGGTATAAATGTTTTTTTGTGCCTGCTCAGAGATCAAGATCAGGAAGAGCAATGGGAGGATTGTCCGTATATGTGGACTTAAATCTGCAAGGAACATGGACCAGTCCATCCTGGATCTCAAATTATCTTCAGGCACTGGAGTTCCTGGGCAGTGGGACAAGGCTGATTCTGTTTAATATTTATAATGAAGGAGCTCTTGGAGTTAACAACCCGACAGCCCAAGAATTAGATCATAGACTCACCCAGGAACTAGATAAAAGGAAAGGTGCTCTTGAACCCATTGTTCTTGTTATGGGTGATTTCAACTGTCATCTATGTCCAATGTTATTTCCCCTGAACGCAGACTGGTCCCGTTGTCCTGTTGAGAAAGGCCCCCACTTTGAACACACCGCAGATGGAACGGTCTTTAGCAGATTACTAAAAACACACGCCCAGGAACATACTTGTGACATGATTAGCCTGGAGAAGGAGGGAATTTTGGTCCCAACCTTCAAAGGGAGAGGGTGCTCGTCTTACATTGACTATATATTAGCGTCCAGGTTATCTAAAAACTGGATCAGGTCAGTGGGGATCGAGTGGAGTCCATTCAGCGACCACAACCATCTGACTTCAGAACTTATGTGCTTGGATCGATCCAAGAGAAGGTTAACAGCAGGGACCCCTCTTAGGGTAACGGACCAGGGAAGACAGTTGAGGTGGTCTTAAATTGATGGCGAGGCCTTTTATAACTCACTAATGGTCTCCGGGAAAGAACCCATCGGTGTATGCTTAGACCCTGTGGTTGAGGGCCCACAGGTAATCAAAGCATTTGGGTTAATAACCAATTTGATTGAAGGGCTTCTAAAGACAAGTTCCCCTAGGATTAATACTACTCACCCAAGATGGTTTGACAGGGAATGCTCACACTCCCTGAGGGAGTTGAAAACTAGTCTAAAAATACCCCCAGGGATAAGCAAAGAGTGGCGCAGTGCAGACAGGCATACAAGATGGCAGTAAAAAAGAGGAAATTATCACTCCAAGCAGATGCCTGGGCAGATCTAAGGGAGGCCGCAGATAGGAGGGACATGGCAGAATTTTGGAGAATCATTAATAAACCATGCTTTCAAGATACCAATGCCCCTGAGGTTACTGCAAACATCCTCCCAGAACTTTGGATTTCACACTTTGAGGGCTTGTATAATCACAGCCAGGAACCTGTACTGGAGGGGGGATGGGTATGCCCACAGGCCCAAGGAGTAGAATTCTCACTAAATGAAATTACTGTAGGGATTGAGTGTTTGACAAGAAACAAAGCCCCAGGACCCGATGGCACTCCCCCAGACCTGTACCTTAGCAATATAGATCTATGGGCCCCAATTCTCACCAGAGTTATAAATGCGGCAATTGGGTGTGGTGTACCCCGCTCTTGGTCCACGGCAATAATTGTCCCTATTTTAAAAAGGGTGACAGGGATAACCCCCAGTGCTATCGGCCTATATCACTAATTGACGTCTCCGCCAAAGTGCTGGGACGGGTTATTCTCAATCGCCTCATAGAGTGGACCGAAGAACATGGGACCATTTCGGACACCCTGTATGGTTTCAGGACAGGGAGGTCCACCAGTGATCAGTGCCTCAACCTTTATTTGCTGGTTGCCAAGTACACAAAAGCCAGCAATGAAGCGATGTATCTGGGTTTTATGGATTTGGCAGCCGCTTTCGATCATGTCAACAGGGAAAAACTTTGGGCCTTAATGGGTAACTTGGGAATTGATCCGGGCCTAATTAATATTCTGAGAGAACTCCACCGGGACACCACAGCTAAGGTCCGTTTTAACACGAAGGGTGAGAATACTGAACCCTTTACTTGCACTAGCGGGGTGAGGCAGGGCTATATTCTTGCCCCCTTTTTGTTCTTGCTCTATATCAACAACTTAGAGCAGGCCCTGGTGGCTTTGAAAACAGATTGCCCAAGAGTAGGAACGCGTCATATCCCGGTGCTTTTGTACTCGGATGACGCGGTCCTTTTGGCCCGCACCCCGAAGAACCTACAGACCCTAATTGATGGATTCCCCAAATTCATGGATACATTAGATCTCTCAGTGAATTTGAGCAAGTCCTATGTAATGTTCGCTGGCACAAAACCATGCAAAAAACTTCTCCTTCAGAATAGGGAATCATACCCTCGAAAAAGTACAGTCTTTTTCCTATCTTGGACTGCTATTTGACGGGTCACTCAAATTTGATGCTCTGGTGGAAGTAAAATGATAGCCGCAAATGGGGCCATTGTAGGCTACGGGCATAGATTGGGTCGCTGGTCCCCGGAACAAATCATGAATGTGTACAGTTCAATAAGCTGTTCCAAGGTTATATATGGCTCCGAAGTATGGGGTTTTGTTAATGTTGATCAATTACAGCGGGAGGAAAACAAATATTTGCGATCAATGTTGAAAATACCTCGGAGCACCCCCGCTGTAATCGCTCATAGGGAATTGGGGATGCCATATATTGAAGACCTAGTCAAGCTCAGACCAGTTTTGGCATGGATAAAAATCTGGGCAAATCCCGAGGCAGCGTTAAGCAGAAAAATTCTAAGAGACTGTCTGGATAGGGAAAAAGGTCTGGAAATAGCATGGCTGAAATACGTGAAAAGTATCTTTGAAGATCTAGACCAGAAGGACCTTTTCACAAACCCCACTGCTATTTTACCTAGAGAAAAATGTATAATTAAAAGAGTGTTTCTGGATTGGAGAGCCACCCGGAGAGAAACAGCCGAAGGGTCCAAACGCTCAGTAATTGCATATGACCTCGTGAAGTCTACGGAGGGCATGCAACAGTATCTCCGTGTTATGTACAATGCTCAGGAGAGGTTCCTAATGTTCCGCTTTAGACTTAATCTTTTACCTAATTTGCTAGCTGACCCACCAGGTTTTACATCATCAGTTGAGCAGAAGGGTGCCTGCGGCTGCGACAATAGGTCTCCGCAGGACACCCTTCACTTTGTACTTTTGTGCCCCTTTTATGCTATACCTAGGCGTAGCTTCTTGGTGGGTATTTTAAAACAAGCTACGCTGAGACACGCTAAAACGGCATTGCTCTTCTTGCAAAGAGCGAATGACCCCCGTATATTATTCTGTGTAATGAATTTTTTAGAGGTCTCTTTAAGTTTAAGGAAAACAAGAGGATTGGCTTGATTATGGACCATGTAAAACCCTTTTCTAACTTATTTTTATAATCATGAGTTGGGATCCATATAACATGTAATCAGGTTTTAATTTGTGTATACATATGTGTTTTTAAGGTGTTCTTATGTATATTTATGTGCTTTTATGGTGTTTTTTAATCACCGAATAAAGATTCTTGGCTGACGGACTGACTCTTGCGTATGCTTATTTATATACACCAACTCTCATATCCCAATGTCTTTTATTTTTCTACTTTATTAGTGATGTACCACTGACACATATATTCACTTACCAACACACAAATAAACACACTCAGATACCCAAACAACTGTTTCCATAAACACTCCTACACCCATATGCCTAGACAATCAACCACTCACACATCTAAGCATAAAGTTACAACTCCCCCACCTAACCACAGATACACTCAGTCTCCTTTACAAATACTCAGCCAACTAATCAATAACTAATATACACACTCATGTAGTTAGTGACCAACTGAGGCAGCAGGTTATACAACAACAGAGACAGTGATACACACATTCACATAGTTTGGTTACTAACCCATATATTTAGTGAGACATTTAATTACTCACTTAAACAAACAATCAGACAGCTACTAAATCCTCCATCCAGACAGTTATATATCCACTCAATCTTCAATACAGATTGGCATATATATAATAGATATTTAAATTTCAAACAAAACCACATACACTGGATGATATCATCAGTTATGTTATTTGAGATGTCATCAATGATGTCACTGACCATGTCATGAAGGATTTAATATGTGACATCATCAGCGGAGCATTGCGGGGGCGTGAGTTATAGTTAGCACAATTAACTATAACGGAAGAATTTCTATGGTTTTGTACGAGTAAAATGTCCAGCTAAATATAACACTCATGAAACCTATGGTTTTTTCAGTGAAAAAAAAAAAATATATATAAATATATATATATATATTCACTGAAAAAAACATAGGTTTCAGCCACGTTATGGTTAGGAATTAGCATTTAAAAAACCTTAGAAATTCACTGAAAAAACGATAGGTTTCATACATGTTATAGTTAGCTGGACATTTCACTCATACAAAACCATTGAAATTCCCCCGTTAGTGTTAGTTCAGCTAACTATAACTTGCGCGCCCGCAATGCACTGCTGATGACGTCACATATTACATCACTCATGACATGGTCAGTGACATCACTCATGACATCACTGATGACATCTCAAATGACATCACTCATAACATCTTTTCCTGGGACTTGGTTACGTTCTCCGGCGAGGAGAAAGCCGCAACGCCCCTGCTTGGCCGTAAATGTGTTTCAGCGGGTGGCTGACCAGAATCTGTTTTCCTACTAGCTGAAGGACCGGAGCTGAGTCGTTGAAACCCCGGAGAACACTCAGGAGTAAGCAGTGAGAAGTTGCGCGGCAACGGGTAGGACATTCATTTCCCATTACCTTGTTGCCGTTTTTGGTGCCGTTTAACACGCTAGCCATAACTAATAGCGCTTTATGATATGCCCGCCGACAGACTACGCAATCGTGCACAGGCAGCAGAATCCATGTTTCTTGATTCCCCGGTTGGGGGATCAACTAGTGCCACACCAACAATACAGGAAACGGGAACTCCCACAGTCAGAGACCTCTTAAAAAAACTGGAGCGGCTAATGCGTGCAGAGCAGTCGAAATGGTGGGAGCATCGGTCTCTCTCTCGCTATCTGGAGGTGGGGCGTGTACCTAGGGGGTTGCGAAGCACCATTGCCCCCAGCTACGACGACCCGGATCCTGCAATGCTAGCAGAATGGGCAGAGGCGAACCTTGACTGCTCCAAAGTATATATACGCATTCTGGTAAAGTACGCCGAAAGCGACCGCATTAAGCTCCAGTCAAAAATAGACGCATTAGAGGATGAGATCTCCAAACTTGAAATCAATGATGCTAATGATGCTATCATTAAGATACGGGCTGATATGATGACTCGCCTGGCTAAGGAAGAAGAAACAATAAAGAAAAGGAAAACATTCAAGTTTGAAAGAGATAGAGCTGATTATGCGAATGGACAGGTTTTTACATTTGCTAAAAAGTACGATGCAGTAAAAGCCAAAGCGCGCTCCAATTTGACCAACCAACAAGCAAGGGAAGAAACCCTGCTCCCTGCAACTTCTTTCTCGAGCTTAAGTTCGGCGGTGGAAAGTGATCTTGAAATGGACCCTAGCCGTGACGCAGCTTTGGGGTTTACCAAGCTCTCCTTGGCACAGGAGGTGGATTGCCTGTGTCAGGATCGACGCGAAACTCTTCGATCACACAAAGCCCGCGCACCAAAAAACAGCGGGCAAACCACAAACGCTGGCAACGCCGGAAATGCTGTTCCAGGAACATCAAACGACAGCAATCAGGGCAAACAAAGTCATTGGAAGCGCAATCAAAGGAGAAATCGCAAAACCAAACAAAATCAGTAATCAACCTCATAAACCTGAAACTGACATCAGCTGAAACAGCTGTACTAAATCTAGGACTTTCATATTGCCCGCCGTGCAATATGAATTATGCTGATACTCGAATGGATCTTTACAAATTCACAAGAAAATTAAAACTCAAAAAATTCTTTGAATTACATCCTAAAGATCCCAATCCATCAGAAACAGTATCTAGTCCTACCTTTTCCAGTACCCAAAGCCAGACAACCTTCAATACTATCTGGGACTTACAACAGCAATCCTCAGCGGGTAACCTGAGGGAAGTACCACTTGAACACTCTGGGAGACAAATTACACCTTTTAAGCCCAAATCGACTTTACAGCCAATTATGGCTCATGACAATTTGGATTCTTTTCAAGAGATTGTAGTGCGCGATATGAAACATCTGTACACCGCTATCAACAAAAAGAAATTTTACATCTCGAAACAGAACCAATGTTACTACCAATTGGTCAAGAAACTTAAATCAGATCACAACATCATTGTAAAGGAGGCCGATAAGGGCGGCAACGTTGTCCTTTGGCCGAAAAACATGTATCTTGAACAAGCGGAACTGCAACTGAATGATACATCATGCTACCGCAGGAGTAACATCCAAATTGTGAAAAATACTTGGACCGAGCAATTTCACAAGCTTCAGATTTGGCGAAGTGCAGGGCTCTTATCGCATGAGGAGTTCAGATACCTCAAAAAAGAACATCCGGTAATCCCCTCCTTCTATTTACTTCCCAAAGTTCATAAGGACATTGCTACACCGCCGGGACGTCCCATCATCTCAGCGATAGACAGTTCTTTGGAACATGTTTCCAAATACATTGATTTTTTTCTGCAGCACCACGTCAGGAACCTTAGTTCATTTGTTAAGGATTCTTTTGATTTTCTCAGTAAAATTGCAGAATTTGATTGGGAAGACGATATGGTGCTTATGACCTTGGATGTTTCATCTCTCTATACTTCTATCAGGCATGGTGATGGTCTCAAGGCCTTGGACTATTACCTCAACAAAGATCTGCCTCATCCAACAGCACATAACAAAATGCTGGTCGAAATGACCAAAATGTGTTTGGAACAGAACTTTTTCATTTTCAATGGCGTAATATATCATCAGATAAGGGGTGTGGCGATGGGGGCCTGCTTCTCACCCAGCTACGCGTGTTTACACGTTGGGCTGTGGGAGGAGCAGGTCCTCGCCACCGAGCACCATGAGTTCATGTGTAATAACATTGCCTTATATTTACGTTACATTGACGATGTTTTTATTATTTGGAGAGGCAATCAGGATAGTGCCAGGGCCTTTGTCAACTTGATCAATGTGAACAATGTTAATCTTAATTTTACTGCTAATCTAAGTTCTGAATTGATTTGTTTTTTGGATGTGGAATTATTTGTGAAGGATTCCGCCCTGAGTACACGGCTCTATCGGAAGCCCAGTGCTGGCAATACCATACTGCACTCTAACAGCCAACATCCTGCCCATTTGATTCGGAGCATTCCCTTTGGGGAGATGCTCCGGATCCGGTGGATTTGCAGCACGGATGCCGAATGTGCGGCCGCACAGGAGGCATGTAAAGTACGATTCCTCTACAGGGGTTATTCCTCAGAAATTATTATGAAAGCGATCAGACGCTCTAACTCAATAAGCAGGCAAGAGGCATTAATCCCCAAATCCAAAAAAGTCAACCTGGTGGATCAAACAACAGATAAGGGACAAATGAGCTCTCCACGACTCATCCTAGCATTCAATCGTCAACATGGGGCTTTACGTACAATCGTAAAAAAGAATTGGAATTTGGTCCGCAGTGACCCAGTAATTGGTCACAAAATAGGAACCAAACCCATCTTGACCTTTAGGAAGTGCCCTTCCATGTCCAAATTCTTGGTTAGTAACACCTTGGAGCCCAAGATTTCTGCAACCTGGGGAGCATTGAAGAAGGGCTTTAAGACATGCCCACAATGCAAAGCCTGCCGACAGGGTACCAGCAGAACCCACTTCCAAAGCCCCTTTCAACAACATCCTACTGCCATTTCCAAATGGCTTAATTGTAAAACCGAGTTTGCCATTTATGTGTTGGAATGTCCTTGTGGGCTCCAATACGTGGGCAGCACTAAGCTGCCCGCCCACAAGCGTATACTTCAACACATACGGGCAATAACGGGGCACGACCAGAACTATCCGGTTGCCAGGCACTTTCAGGAGAAACATCTTGGTATCCCTGACAAACTCCAATTCTTTCTAATTGACTGTGTTGAGCCCTCAAGGAGGGGAGGTGACCGTGAGGCCAAACTCCGCCTCC
The DNA here is from genome assembly GCF_964261635.1 of Lissotriton helveticus. NCBI lineage: Eukaryota > Metazoa > Chordata > Amphibia > Caudata > Salamandridae > Lissotriton > Lissotriton helveticus. The sequence continues at coordinate 283,263,290 of NC_136057.1, read as the reverse complement.
TTGAGACGAGGTACATCTTGGAGCTCAACACTAAGAACCCTAATGGCCTCAATGATAGAGAGGATCTATACACCTGTCTTTAGGAATTAGGAGTTTTCCATAAATAAGACCTGTCCGGATGCAGTAGTTTTCGTTGATCTTGATATATGGTTCTTCCCGTATTGTATAACTGTATTTATTGATGAATTGATTTTCTTACAATTTGGGATATTGTGGTACATGTTTTTAACATTTGAGAAATTTTAAATCTTTATGCACCTTATTGATACATTTGCACTATTCCTTCTTGCACTTTTTTGGCTATTAAGTCTTCTGATGTGACTTGCCCACTTGGGCCTTACTTTTGAGATCTAGTTCCATAAGGCATTGGACAAACACTGCTAAAACCTATATATGAGCTGTTTTTTCATGGGGCATTACATGATTATGAAAAAAACACCTGTTGTACATAGATAATATCAATTGTCATGTAAATACTTCGGTTGGTTTTTTATCATGTCTATTTGCCTTGTAAATATGCTCTTATCTATGAAATCTGCTTTATATGATTTTATGGATTGTGCTTTTTTCATTGATATATTTGCTCTATTTGAGGCATTCTTTGATTATTTGCACAATAATGGCGTCCTCACTTCATAGTATTTCGTCCATGCCTATGGTATAATTGATTGCACTGTCACTTTAAATAGCTTTGCAGAGCATGTGTAGTTTGTCATGTGATCAAGCCTCCCTGGAGGCGAAACGCGTCATGGCGGCAGCGCTGGCTTTACAAGAATAAACTTCACTTTGCACCAGCACCTTTTGGGTCGGCTCTTTGTTGCGGAATACTAGTGGTGTACGCCTGTTCACCGGAAGCAACAACTTGTGGAATATATATATATATATATATATATATATATATATATATATATAATTTTGGGTTATACTTACCTGGTAAGTTTTTCCTTTGCCTATACCTTCACCACATATGCTTTAAGAATGCAAATTTCGTTATAAAGGCATGCGTGGTAATGGTTGGGGTGGTTGTGTCATACATCTAGTCCGAGCTCATGAGTCTCAATAAGCCTCTTGTGGCCATCAGAGCTAGCAATGGACTGGGCCTCTCTACCTGTGAAGCAAATCAAAGACTCACCTTCTAGAGCAGGCAGCTCTGAATTTATGAATCAGGAATTAAAATCAGACCTTGCCTCAAAGAGACCATGTTGGTGGTTAAACACACTAAGCGCTTCAGCCCCTCAGTCCGCAAACATGCCCAGGTTGTCTCATTTGCACCCTCAGAATTTCTAAACACCGCTGCCAAAATATAACTTACTTCACAGTTCTGAAGCAGGGCTCAAGGTATGCACAATGCCCAAGAGCATTATTTTTAATCTGCAGCAGAAAATCATGTCTGGACCTGCAAGACAATTGTCACCCAGCCCTGAAAGAAGCCCCTGCATCTCAGTTCATCAGTGGTTTTCAGGGGGTTTCCTGTGTCATGGACTTCATAGGGGGTACACGCTTTGCAGAATGGATGTTTTGCATATGAGCTTCATACAGGATCCTGGAAACATGAAGATAAGAAAGAACTGGAGCTTTCCAGTACTGAGTACTAAACCATGTCTCCTTATTGTTCCAAACACTTTTCCTTTATGTGAAGTAGGAATAAATAAAGTTTTTAAAAAATTGAAATATCTACAACTTGAAGTCTGCATGGTCAAAGATTCCCTGAATCGATGTATGAGTGGTAATGAAACTATATACTGTGGGGCTTATTTATGAGCCCCTGCGTCACTTTTGCGCTGCCGTTGCGTCACTTTTTAAGATGCAGCAGCGGGGTAAAAAATGCACCAGGTTGCGCCCTATTTACAAAGTGACGCATCTAATAGCAAGTGTCACTTTATAAAGCCCTGTGCTACATTATACCTGCGTGAGGTATAATGCATGCAGGGTGAGCGATCCCCCGCAAAAAGCCTTGTAGAAGTGGCACAGTGAAATCTATGAGATTTCACTGCGCCACTTCTAGGACGCTACTGCATGAATATATTACGCCTGCCTCACAGCAGGCGTAAGACTGACGCAGGCCCTTTCACATGGGGCAAGCTGGAGTTGCGTCTGTTTTCAGACACACCCCAGCAATGCGTCACTTTTGTGCTACAGATAAGTCAGTAATACTGACGCATCGGTCATTACTTGCAACATGATGCGTCATACAGTAAATATGATGCATCCATCAATTTGCAAGGAGGGCGCAGTGAAACCTGTTGCATCGCTGTTTTCACGCAGGGATGCGACAGTTTTCATAAATGAGGCCCTGTGTATCCAAGGTATATTCCCTAGCGTTTGTCCAGAGCAGTAAAATATAATTTCACATTTATTTTGTAATCTGTTTATTTTATTTTATTTTATTTTCACATTTGTAGAGCGCTCTGTTACCCGGAGGTGTCCTGGCGCTGGCTGCTAGTGCTAAGATGAGTGGGTGCGCTTAGTGGGTGAAAAGCCAGGTTTTGAGCTCTCTCCTGAACAGCATCAGGTCCTGGGATTGTCTAAGCCTAAGCGGAAGTTTATTCCAGGCCTCGGCAGCCCCAAGGGAGAAGCTTCTGCCTCCCCAGCGAGCTCTTTTAGTTCTGGGGACCGTGACCAGGGCCTGTTCCCCTGATCTCAGTGTTCTTGTCGGTATATGCCATCGAAAAAGCAGTTTCATATATCTGGGGCCCAGATAATTTAGGATATCCTGGGTTCAGTGAACTGTCAAACAAAGATTAAGACATGATGGTGTCATATTTTAATTATCCATTATAGAACCATGAACTCTATGGCGTGTAGCCTTTTTCGCTATGAGTTTTTGTACATGTGAAAGAAATTCAAATTGAACATTAGAAAACACAACACAGAAATTATTAGCATCAATGGAAAATAGCCTTTTACCTGTGGGCGAGTCCTGGGAGACCTCACTTTCTGCAAACACTGTAGCTATGATCGCTGCGAGAAGGAATATTGCCTTCATGGCGACTGGAAGAGTGACAAGAGGCAGTTTATTTGAAAAAACGAGGCTATTATGATATTTCCAAGGCGTTCCCCTCTACCTCTTTGTCCTCTGCAGCCCTCTCTTATTCCTTCTCCGGTCCCGTCCTCTTGCTTATATACCCTGCTTCCTAAATCCCGTGTCAGTCATCAGCCCCGCCTCTTCCTGCTTCTGAGGAGTGCGTGCGAAGTAAAGTTCGACATGGGTAGTTATGAACGCATGGGCGGCTGGTTCTTAGCAACTCTAGGGCGTGGACCTATCAGCTCCAGCAAGGGCTGAAAGGGATGCTGCTCTTAGCACGCTGGAGCCAGCCGTTTTGTCTGTTTACTTTTCCCAGAGCTGTGTGCTGATGGTGCATGTCGGCCACTCTAGCCAAGGGGCTTCTGCAGAGTTCTGTGGAGTGCGCAGATGTGTGGGCGCTGTGCACATCAGCCCTTTCACACATGCACAGGCCCACAGACATGCCGGCATGCCTTGTGAGTGCAGCATGTCTAAGGACAGGACCCTGCCGGAGCGCTCACACAAACAGCCCCTGCCTTATCACAAGTCAGGATAGAGCCTGGGTGAGAAAGGTCACACCACAACTCTATTCTGACTTATGATAGGGCTGTCACCACTTAGCAGGCTCCTCGTAGTCATTTTGAAAACATTTCCGTATTATCTGTAAAACTCGGCAAAACCTGTGTCAAAATCTTCCAAATTCCAAGCCTAAATTTAATGTATGCTCGAATAATTCGTTTTTTCCCCCCTCTTGGCACAACAGGGGTGCATTTTAAAATTGTAGTTAATTATACTACTGCCTCTTCCAAAAAAGAAGTAAAATCTCTTCTCATGACTAAATTCACATGATCATTGTATTTATTTCTCATACCAGCTACCTGTGTTGTAGGACATTACTTTGACATACAGTGTTCTTTTGTTCAACTATCTTCCTTGTAAAGCTCTCTGATACCCCAAGGGTCATGTTTGCACTATATAAAACCTTCAAAATAAATAAATACCTGAAGCATTAAAAGTAAAACAAGGCGGCTTACTGAACAAGCATTTGCAATGCAATAGGTCTCGCGTTAGGAAAGTTTGAACTATTGGTATTTTGTAAATGACACATTTTGTATTTATGTGTTAGTTTTGAAAATAGCTAAATTAATAGCTTTGTCATTTACAATGCCAATAGTTTTACCTTTCGCAAATGTGACACTTGTAATGCAATATGTGTTGTATGTACGTGACTTAGATGTATTGATATTACAAATACCAATGCCTTTTATTTTTTTAATAATTAATACTTAGATAAAAGTTATTGTAATTTATAATGGCAATAGCTTAAACTTTTGTAAATAACTTTTGTGAAGATTATGTTCAGTGTATTTTATTGTGACGAAAATCCAAGAACAGAAGGGGTGTAGAGAGAGAGGGGTGTAGAGAGAGAGAGGGGTGTGCAGAGAGAGAGAGAGGGGTATGGAGAGAGAGAGAGGGATATGTAGAGAGAGAGAGGGGTGTAGAGAGAGAGAGGGGTGTGTGTAGAGAGAGAGGGGGGTGTAGAGAGAGAAGAGTGTGTGTAGAGAGAGGGGTGTGTAGAAAGAGAGGGATGTGTAGAGAGAGAGGGGTGTGTAGAGAGATAGAGGTGTAGAGAGAGAGGGGTATAGATAGAGAGGGGTATAGAGAGAGAGGGGTGTGGAGAGAGAGAGGGATATGTAGAGAGAGAGAGAGGTGTAGAGAGAGGGGTGTTTAGAGAGAGAGGGGGGTGTGTAGAGAGAGAGGGGTGTCTGTAGAGAGAGAGGTGTGTGTAGAGAGAGGGATGTGTAGAGAGAGAGGGGTGTGTAGAGAGAGAGGGGTGTAGAGAGAGAGGGGTATAGATAGAGAGGGGTATAGAGAGAGAGGGGTGTGTAGAGAGAGAGAGGGATATGTAGAGAGAGAGGGATATGTAGAGAGAGAGAGAGGGGTGTGGGGAGAGGGGTGTTTAGAGAGAGAGGGGGGTGTGTAGAGAGAGATGGGTGTGTGTAGAGAGAGGGGTGTGTAGAGAGAGAGAGGGGTGTAGAGAAAGGGGTGTAGAGAGAGAGGGGTGTGTAGAGAGAGAAGGGTGTGTAGAGAGAGAGGGGTGTGTAGAGAGAGAGGGGTGAAGAGAGAGAGGGGTGAAGAGAGAGAGGGGTATAGAGAGAGAGGGGTATATAGAGAGAGGGGGGTGTGAAGAGAGAGAGGGGTATGTAGAGAGAGAGAGGGGTGTGTAGAGAGAGGGGTGTGTAGAGAGAGAAGGGTGTAGAGAGAGAGAGGTGTAGAGAGAGAGGGGTGTGTAGAGAGAGAGGGGTGTGTAGAGAGAGGGGTGTGTAGAGAGAGGGGTGTGTAGAGAGAGAAGGGTGTAGAGAGAGAGAGGTGTAGAGAGAGAGGGGTGTGTAGAGAGAGAGGGGTGTGTAGAGAGAGAGAGGGGTGTAGAGAGAGAGAGGGGTGTAGAGAGAGAGAGGGGTGTAGAGCAAGAGAGGGGTGTAGAGAGAGAGAGGGATGTAGATAGAGGGGTGTAGAGAGAGAGAGGGGTGTGTGTAGAGAGAGAGAGAGGGGGTGTGTGTTGAGAGAGAGGGGTGTAGAGAGAGAGGGGTGTGTAGAGAGAGAGAAGGGTGTGTGTGTAGAGAGAGAGAGAGAGGGGTGTAGAGAGAGATTTTTTTTATTTAAATCACGTTTCCTAATTGCTATGATTTGTGCTTGTGTTCTTGTGTTCTGCTGGTTCCCTGGTGTTATTCTTACAGATACAGTATATGGATTCCTTAACCATAAGTAGGTGTGCTGCTATAGGCTGGTAACATTGTGAGCTGTGCAGCACCCAACTAGAAGTCAAGCAAGTTCGGATGGGTCCGATAACTTAAGGATGCAGTTAGTCAAAATGAATCAACACACACAACCAACCACTTTACGTGCAGTGTAGCCTACATTGCTTGTTGCACTTGACGCAAAGCGCTGTTGACAAGGAAGAAGTTGAGCACCCTCTCTTGACAGTATCTACAGAATATGTACATATTTCCCAACCCCAAGGAAAACTAGGCACTGATGGTAGGTGTGAATTATTAGCCACTTTGCCAGAAGCACCTCGAAGCCCACTCACCATTCTGTCGAAGTTGAGGAGGAACTTTTGGCTCAGCAGCTCCTGCCCAGGGTGCAGCCACCTGCAGCTCATGCCGAGGGCAGAGTAGCAGCAGCCACGCCCCCATTGCACACCTTTGGGATTTTGCGATATCATCATCCTCACAAGGAGCACTGTGGGGAGCAATGGGAGCAGGCGCTTAAGACCACTTGAATTGAGCCTCAGAAATGGAGATACTTACTTAAGCTGATAAAAAACAAGCCATGCCCTGTGGATGGGGTTGTACAATATGGCCGCCCTTTGCCCGCAGACTGATCCCTAATTGCCGTCCAGCATTGATTGGCAGGTGTTCTGTTGTCCAGCGATTGATCGTCTTAGAAGGTGCCTCCCCCGGACTACATTAGGGGGAGACATGTCCTCGAGGTCCAGGGTGTTACATCCCCCCCTCCCCCCAGCAGCAGCTGGTCTGTGGGGAAGGTGCGGGCCGGGTGGAATTACATCCGCCGTTGCACATACACATTCAGAATCTGTTTAATTCCTGGGTTTGGAAATATATTTGTGCCCTTCTTCCCCGCGCTTGTTTATTGTCCAGACTTAGCTCAGCGGGTTTAACACATGCTGCACAGTGTTCGTAATATAAGGACTAGTCTTAATCCTTTGCGTTCTAGTGGTGCACGTTCTGTCTTTCTTCTTTGGGAAGTGGGTTCAATAAATGCTATTCTGTTGGGCAAATGAAACTATTGTTTGGACGCCAGGACACAACGTACTTTGTGCTTCGCCCGATTTACGTCACCATTGCGCATTTTAGCAGATGTGAGCAAATTATCTTCTTTTTATAGCGCTTCGTGCCAGAGTCTTCCCATTACAAGCACTCTAACAACTGATGCTAGCATTACCTGAGGCACTGGTACTCATGTAATTCTCACAAGGACTAAGGGCTGAAACAAAGCTGTCACTGGCTGCGGGTGCGACAGGTCTCTGCAGCAAGCGCTTAGGCCCAGGAGCTATTTTACCGACGTGTGTGAAAGGCTTTGCCATTGAGTTCCTAAAGTTCGTAATTTCACCCGACTGACTACTGTGCTAAGAGAACAGATGTTGTCAGAAGGAAGAGCTGTTCATGTTGTTTTTTTTGCAGTTTTATGTAGCGTGAGCTTTAACCGAAGGCAGTAAGCGCTTTACATGAACACCAGTTACCTACACCAGGACACATTCACTTTTATAGGCGCAGGGAAATTTAGTGATTTTCCCAAAATCACAGGATGAGCCGACACCGAGACTCAAACATGGTTTCCCCCTTTCCCAAGTCAGCGGATCTAATCCACATGCTCTTTTGTGTCTGTTGAATAAATATCTCAAACAAACACCCATCTAAGGAGAGAACAAGAGAAATGTTCCCGCGTCGGGTATGCAAATGCTCCAGCAGACAAAGGTAATTTGCATGAAGTGAAGTCCGAAACAAATCGCCCCTCAGTACATTGGTGGTGGCACAGACGTCAAACCGATCAAAAAACAGAAATGGGGGCAAGGTCCCAGGAGTGACAAACAGGGAGACCGGGAGCAGGAGGAACAAAAAGCTACGGACCCTGCGACTTCACCGCCGCGGCTCGGGTGCAGTGCGACACACAGGAAGCCAGGCGGGAGTGCCCGGGAGTGCCTCCTTGAGAGCGGGGCCATCAGAACAGACAGGAAGCGAACGGGAGCCTACCCCGCGCTCCTGTGACGACGAGGGAGCCAGCGTCTGACCCAGCGGGGCTCCCGTGCTAAGGGAGAGCCCCGCCTGCTGCTGGGCCTGGGGAGAGAAGCGGAGGGGGCTTGAGGCACATTGCCGGTGCCTGCCCCTGCCGCCTACCACCCCGTGCAGCCGCCACCACCGCGGGACGAGAGGAGTCTGACAGACCCGGTGAGTGAGTGGGGGTGTGTGTGTGCTTGTGAGCCCGTGAGTGGGGTGTGGGGGTGTGCGTGTGTGTGTGTGCGTGTGAGCCTGTGAGTGGGGGGTGTGCGTTTGTGTGTGCGTGGCTGTGTGTGTGCGTGTGAGCCCGTGAGTGGGATGGTGGGGGGGCGTGCGTGTGTGTGTGTGTGTGTGTGTGTGTGCGTGCGCGTTTGTGTGTGTTATGCGCTTCCTGGCAATGTGGGACAGGAGATGTGCACGGCGTGTGAGTGAACGTGCGCGCTCACATGGGGGATTCTCCTGCGCGTGCCCATCCCCTGTCTCACATTCCCAGGAAGTGAGTAACAATATATTCTTCGCTGGACGCAGTGCTTTGCACTGCTACACCAGCTCGACCTAAAACGAATAGGTGGTTGAAGCAGAGGGACTGCAAGTTTCCTTAGCATCTGGCTTATAAACAAGACCTGTCTTTTTTTTATGTTTGAAAAGCTTCATTAAAGAGATGATAAACAAGCAAAGACATCAGCAGAGAGAACAATAGATTGCATAAACATATCAAAACCGTAGTGAATACTAATGTCAAAGCAATAGAGACAGATAAGCATTTTATAAAAAAATTTAAGAGAGAGGGAAGGGAAGAAAGAAGGGAGGGGAAGGAAAGCAATAATAACGTAAAATAAATAATAAAAGCTAAATTTAGGCAAATAAAGAAATGGTACAATTCCAATATCAAAATAAAGTAGCAGAAAGGATAACAATTATGTAAAGTAGCTATTGGAAATAAAATGACAAGAAGGAGAGAATGCAAACATTTCAAGGAGGTTTAAAATTCTCCGAATTAACAGGAACAGGATGGTTTAACGACAATTGGTCTAGGTGTGAGGTGAGAGGTGACTGGTAAAAATCAGTGTTACGTATTGGTTTGCATAAAGAAGCAAAGGCAACGTCAAGCCTGTGAATATGACATAAAGTGTTCTACTAACCCTGTATCGAAAGTTTGTTGCGAGATTTCCAATTAGAAGAGATATGTTGGAAGGCGAGAGCAAGAATAAGATTGAAAAGACCAGGAGAGTGGGAAGGGAGTTCTAAGGAATCTGAAAGACTACCCAGAAAGAGGGTGCTAGAGGTATATGGAATAGAAAGTAAAAAGATACGGGAAAGATATAACCAAACCTTGTCCCAAAAACAGGTAACAACAGGACAGGGAAAGAATAAGTGTAGAAGGTCTGCATGTAGAGCAGCACAAGTCCAGCATTCAGAGTCAGAAGAAGGAAGAAAGCGAGGTAATGCAAGAGGAGAAAGAAAGAGTCTGATGTAGAAAAAGAATAGAGATTGAGTAAGTGAAGCAGAACGGGAAACTTTCAGAGATCTGGACCAGATTTTATCCCAAAGACCAACAGACCAAGTACAACCGAAAACCGCTTCCCAAGCCAACTCCACCCTAGTCTTAGCACGTTCAGGATTAGGAGAGGAGAACAAGGTATAGATAAGAGAAGCTTTAGGGAGAGTGGAGACGAAGAAGGAAGAGAATAATAGCGATCAAGAATAATTCCCATAAGGATATTGAATTTATGTAGAAAGGAGCGTGGGCACTTGAATAAAAGTTGAAATTGAGGAAAAGAACAAGGGCTCAAGCCATGAAATAAATGATGAACCCATATGATACCTTTTAATCTCCATGAAATCCAAGATATAGCTCATTATTTACAAGAATAAGAGAGTTATACCAAATGGGGGTAGTTAAAAAAGAAGCCTGTGTAATATCTTGAGGGAAGAGCAAAGGTTTTAAAAGAGAAGAGGTATGTTTGAATAAGGGAGTTAACATAAAAGGAGATTTAGTAGTAAAACGTATCACCTCATCAAAAGAAAAAGGTAGCAAAATAGTTTGTTCAATGAGAAGCCAAAGAGGAGTAAAGGGAGAGGGAACTGAGGAAAGCCTACGTGACGCTTGACGAAGCGAAAAGGATTTATGGTAGAGGCGAAAATCAGGGAATTTAACTCCGCCGTTCAGTTTGGGTTTGCGAAGCGCAAGAAGAGAAATTCTAGATGTTTTATTTTTCCAAAGAAATTTCGAGAGAGAGGAATCAATACGTTTAAAATAAAGGGCAGGAATATGAACAGGTAGCATAGAAAAAGTATAAATTAGAATGGGATCTATCATCATTTTAATTGAGTCTAAACGGCCCCACCAGGAGAGAAAGAGAGGATTCCAGGAGGCAAAAAGCTGATCAATGCGGGATAAAACTGCAGACATATTCAGTTTAATCGAAGAAGAAATGGAGTTGGAGAACCAAATGCCCAGATATTTAATCTTTGAGCTGTTCCAAGCAAAACCAGTAGCAGAGAAAAGATGAGGAATACAAATGTTGGTTAAAGGAAGAATTTCGGTTTTGTCTGAGTTGATCTTATAGCCGGAGACTAAAGAGAAAGATGTGAACTCAGAGGGTAAAGGAGGAATGGACACCTCAGGATTAGAAATGAACAGAAGAATATCATCTGCATAAGCAGAAAGTTTCAGTTGCTTATCACCGTAGGAAAAACAAGAAATAGAGACATTATTACGGATGGAAGAAAGAAAGGGTTCAAGAGCTAGAACAAAAAGGAGAGGTGATAAAGGACAACCGTGTCGAACTCCACGCTGAAGAGTGATAGAGGAGGAGAGAGGACCATTTACAAGCACTGATGCCTTGTGTGAAGAACAGAGGAGAGACACGAGGGAAATTAAATTGGAACCAAAACCATGCCAACGTAAGGATGCAAATAAAAAGGACCAGTCAACGCTATCGAAGGCTTTCTCTGCATCAACAGAGATGGCAGCTAGAGGGGTAGAAAGAAGCGGGGCTTTATTTAGAACATTAAGAAAGAGACGGGAATTATCAGAAGTGAGCCTACCTTTCACAAAACCACATTGTTCTTTGCCAATAAGATGTGGCATTAGAGGATCTAAATGCAAGTAACTTGGCAAACAATTTATAATCTACATTGACTAAGGAGATTGGCCGATAATTTTTTACAGAATTTGGGATCACGGCCTTCTTTTGGGATAAGACAAATGGTGGCGTCTTGAAAAGTACCGTCAGCTCTACCTGAAGAATAAAAGGATTGAAAAAGCATTAGAAGTTTAGGCAGGAGGAGATCAGAGAAATGTAAGTAAAATTCAACAGTAAAACCATCAGGACCAGGTGTCTTGCCTTTAGTGAGAGATGTCAAAGCCAGTGAAAGTTCCTGTAATGAGAGATCACGATCAAGTGTCTGGAAATTAAGATGAGGGTGGGAAGGCGTAGGAAGTTTGTCAAAATAAGACTGAATAAGAGCAGGAGATGGAGGAGATTCTGGCGTATAAAGTTGTTGGTAAAACAGTTTGAATTGATCCAATATGTCTTTATCTCTATGTAGGAGAAAATTGTTAGAAGAATAAACGGCTTCTATAAGAGTGCGTTCCTTACGAGATTTTAGATAATTAGCCAGAAGTTTCCCAGACTTGTTACGACCCCCATAATAGTGAGCACTAGAGCGGAGAAGAATTGAAGAGGCATTGTCAGTTGTAAATTTATTAAATTGTAGCTTTGCACGTAGAAGTTCAGGTGACATATGTTGTCTGATGAGGTATAGAATTTATGTTCCAAGGATTTTATATGTGCTAGAGAAGACTTACGTTTCTGGAGATATTGTTTCTTTTTCCGAGAAACAAAATCAATAATGAATCCTCTAGCAGTGGCTTTAAAAGAGTCCCAGAGGATATAAGGTGGGATACTAGGCTCAGCATTAAGAAGAAAAAATTCTTCAGTAAAGGAACAGAATGCAGAAGAGAATTTAGGATCAGTAAGCAGAGTACCATTAAAGCGCCAGTGGGAGGGCTTGGGACACGGTGGAAGTAAATCAAGGACCGTTACAATAGGAGCATGGTCCGAGATAACAATTGGTTCAATAGAAGAAGAAAGTAAGGTTTGAGATAGAGACTGAGCGAGAAAAATGTAGTCCATACGAGAAAAAGATGAGTGAGGAGGTGAGAAAAAGGAATAATCTAAAGTGTCAGGGTGGGAAAATCTCCAAGAATCAATAAGACGTGATTGTAAGATAGTGTCAAGAAATTGTTTATGAGGTTTATGAGGGATAAAGCGTACTGATGATTTGCGATCAAGAAACGGGTCTACAAACTGGTTACAATCTCCACCAAAAATGAAAGAAACATCTTTAAATTGAATACATTAGTTCATAATCATAGGCCAAAAAGAACAGCCAGGTTGGGTAGGACCATAAACATTGAAAACAGTTAAAGGAATAGAATTAATGAGCAATTTCTTTTTTTTATTTCTTTTTTTATTGATTTTATGACAGCAGGAAGTTACATATAATATCATCCAGTTTTAAATACAAAAAAGAAAAGTACAAATCCAGCAGAGCAGCATTTTAAAAAAAAAATAAGAAGATTACAATGTATTCAGGAAACAGAGAAATTATGAAATTATAATACAGGGAACTAATTAAATAAATTAAATCCAATTACAAATAGGAAACCAAAGTTTTTGACCAAATATCTTTCTTTTCCGCCCCTTTAATTTATAAACCGCATTTTCAATTTGATAAATACATAATAATTTCGATTGCCAGTGGTGAAAAAACGGAGGGTCGACATCTAACCAACGAGAAGTTATACAATATCTAAATCCTGACATAGATATAAATAGAAAGCCTTCTACTTCAACTGTTTGGATGCCAATTTGATCAGTTTGAATTCCAAGTATTACCAATTCAGCAGATAGAACAATTGATTTCTCTAGAATATTATTTAAAAAACCTTGTACTTCTGTGATAAATTGAGTTAATTTAGGACAACAAAAAAACATATGGATTGAGTCCGCAGACAGATGTCCACAACGGCTACATTTAATACCCTTTTTAGCTTTCCATTTCGTCAGTTTGGCTGGCGTATAATACAAATCAAAAATAGACATGAAGTGCTGGCTTTTAAATGAACCATTATATAAAACCTTGCTTGCCATTTCTAGAGACCTAGATACATCGACATTCTCAATTCCAAAGCTTCTTTGCCACTTATCTGTATATACATCTACATTGTCTTTTATTCTATTTAGCATCAGCTGGTATATCACACCAGTTCTACTTTTTTTCCTACAGCTTTCTAACACATCAACTTTACCCATTGTGCTGGTATTTAGTACATTTCTTGCCTCCAAAAAACTCCAAATTTGAAGATACTTGAAAAAATCTCTTCTAGTGAGATTATGTTTTTGTTGCAGATAGGAATATGAGACAAACTGCGTATCCTGATATAAATCTCCTAGCGAACAGATCTTAAAATCATACCATCTCTGCATAACCGTATCTCTAAAGATATCGGGGAGCACAGGATTATTCCAAAGTGACGTATAGTAGTTCAGGTCTATACAACAACAAAATCTCTTTTTAAACAGCTTCCAGACTTGCACCGCTGATACCATGATTTTAAATTTTGTTTTTTTTATAATAGCTTGGTTCTATTAGTCTCACCAAACATTGTCGGGCTTCTACTACAAGAACCATTTCAATTTCTTATGACATAAAATAGCAACACCATTCTTCTTATTAGTAGAGGGAGAAAATAAAACTGTACCAACCCACTGTCTTTTTAATTTGAGGGATTCAATATCATTAAGGTGGGTTTCTTGTAAAAAGACTAAATCAGGATTGTAAGACGCTAAATGGGAATGAACTCTCTGCCGTTTAATGGGATTAATAAAACCTTTTACATTCCAGGAGATGACTCTAAGTGTATAATAAGTATAAAATGAACATGAACAAGAATTGCAAACAAATCGAAACATAACAGACAGCCGGCAAAGAAAGGAAAAATGGAAGAGAAGTGAGAAGAACGAAATGTAGTAAAAAAAGAAAACAAAAGCCAGGAAATTGTACTAACAATAAGGTCAAAAGGGAAGAATAAGAGAAATACAAGGAAACAAACATCATAGAAAGCAGCAAAAAATGGGAAAAAGAGAAAGAAAGGAAAGAAAATGAAAAGAGCGTGGTGAGATGATAGTGGACACATACTAGGAAACATCTCTAAAAATACAAAAGACAGACAAATAACACAAACAAATAAGATAAAGAGAGATATATGCCAAATGTAGCCTGAGAGAAAAGGTGTAAGAAAAGAGAAGAGAGTAAAACAGAGAGAGTCAAAGGGAGAGGCATAGGGAAAAACAGGAAAGGGAGAGGGAAATGAAATAAGAAAGTAGACAGTGCAAATCCAAAGGATGACTGAAAGGAACATACTTGAGGGGGACAAACAAAAGGGAGGTAGGGCAATGTTGACACTCAACAAGACGGATTGCTCGGAGAGCGGGAGTCCAACCGAACCGGGACAAGGAAGTCGAAGACAAGGAGCCACACGGAATGAGAAAAACAAATACCAGGAACCTGAATGAAAATAGATAAAGAAAGAGAATAAATAACAATAATAAACTACAATAATACAATAAAAATGTATAACAAAACTATAGAACAAGAGAATTACATCGTACTGTGTTTAAAAGGAACCAACAACAGGTAGGTAAAAAGTAGAAACATTAGCAGAACCTTAAAAAAGTACCATAAAAGGCTAATCATCAAATACATAAATGATAAATGAATCAACTACTAGGAGGAGTGGAGCATCCATGCTACCATTAGCTTGAATGTGAATAAAGTTCCTAAGTTCTCCAGGATCTTGAAAAGTTCATGTTCGATTCTGATGGGTGACCTTAAAGATGCATGGGTGAAACAAGCCATATCTTGAACCTAGAGAGCTTAATGGCGCCCGAAGATTGAGAAATTCTTTTTTTCTGGCCGCCGTGGCGTTGGAAACATCTTGGGAGAGAAACACTCTCTGGCCCAACCAGGAGACTTGACGCTTGGACCTAGCTGCCGAAAGAACCAAAAGGAGATCTGTGAATTTCAAGAAGAGGATGATGACTCCTCGTGGTTTCGATGGGGTGGAAGAACGAGGACCAAGTCTGTGTGCCCTTTGGACGATAAGAGAAGTGGTGGGTGGCATATCCAATAATTTTGGAAGAAAAGAGGTGAAGAAAGTGACAGGATCATCACCCTCCAGAGATTCAGGTAGACCATAAATACGGAGATTATTCTTTCTATTTCTGTTTTCCAAACCCTCTGTGTGCTGTTGAAGGGCAAGAACCGACTTCTCCAGGGAAGAGATGCGTTGAGTATGGGTTGGTATCTCCGAAACTTGTTGCTCCACAGACGTAATTCTGTCCTCCATAGCTGACCATTTTTCTTTCAAAATATTCAAGTCATTGTTAGTATCCTCAACAAAAGGTCGTAGAGCCCGAATCTCCTCCATTATAAGTTCCATGGAGATAGGAGAGGATGATTTATCTGGAGGAGGAGGATCCTGCTTCAATCGCTTGGACGAGGTGATAGGAGGAGAGGACTTGGAAGACGTAGACTGCAATGCAGAAGATCGATTAGGAGGAGCAACAGCCATTTGAGTTGAAGAAATAGAGTTAGGATCGGATGGAGAAGCCAGATCCTCAACACATCGACGAGAAGGGACAAAGACAAATTTTGGTTTGCGCAAAATGCCCATATAGCGTCACCAAATAGTAAAAGAATAAAAAGGAGAGTTGATTATGATGTCAAGGAAGTAGAAAAAACTCCAGTGAGGAAAGGCACACAAAGAAAGAACACACTGGCGAATACCTCAAAGTAAAAATGTGGAAAAATAAGAGGTATAATGGCCACCATGCAAGAAAAAGGCCAAACATCCAATACACAGCGTTTAAATACATTGAAAATGGAAGGGCATCATAAAGCGATATCTGTAGGCACCTTAGAAAATACAGTAGGCAGAAGTTGTAGAGTCACAGGGTGCAGAAGGTGCCACAACAAAGTGAAACATCAAAAGGTATGTTAGTAAATTGCGAAAAAACAGTAGAGAAGCCCATTCTTCATGAAACACACAGAAGCAGCAGAGAAAGGCATATGCTGGTCGACTTAAGTCACAACTTTATATTGGAAGTGTGCGTAGATTAATGATAGGAAATAGACTCCTGGGAAAAGGCAGGTAGTACAACTGTCAGGCGTAGCAGCGTCGAAACCAACAAAGCGCGGGTCAGAAGGTAAAACGAACAGCAATGGGACCTGCCAGTGGTGAGTGCCAAACTGACACACCAGTCATTTATGCCAAATAAACATGCCAGTGTGAAAGTCAAACTCTGTGCTGAAGACAATGTAAAACTTCAAGTTGTAGAAGGTGCCATCCTGTCATGAGGACGAATGCAGGCATAGAAGAAGCCAGCATAAAGCATTAGAGCAGGTAAGAAAGCACAGAAAGCTCCATAATGTGGCAAACGTATGGCAGTGAGGCCACCAGAAGGGTTAATATGGCAATGCAGCAAAGCGCGACGGTTCGTGAAGAGAACCACGCATCAGGACGGAAAAGGCGGCCGGCATTACTAAAGAAAAGCGGTGGCTCCAAAGTCGGGAAAGCGTTGCGCGGCGGATGGAAAAAGTAGCTCACCCTGCAGCGACCATGCTCCGAAGAAGAAACAGCGTCCTTGAAGGTCAGGGCATTCCGTAAGGAGGACGGAAAACGCCACAAGAAGGTCCGGCTCGGTGGAGGAGCGCTCTCAAGCCGCCATCCTGCGTGGTGCCGTAACCACGCCCCCAAGACCTGTCTTTGATCCACTCTCCTGACTGGCCCCAGTGCCCCCAGCTGCATTAGTTATGTGTCTGCCTGGTACCAAAGGGCGTGTGAACTGATAGATTAATGTGCTTTTGATATGTCTGAATTCAACATTTGATAATTATTTATTTTTAAATTCAGTGGCGGTTAGCAGGGTATGGGGATGGTGGGCGGTGAAGCGTGAACAAAAACGAATTAAAAAAGAAACACTTACTTTCTCATGTCACCATCTCTCGTCAGCTACGGAGCCATAAGCA
This sequence comes from Lissotriton helveticus, assembly GCF_964261635.1. Lineage (NCBI taxonomy): Eukaryota > Metazoa > Chordata > Amphibia > Caudata > Salamandridae > Lissotriton > Lissotriton helveticus. The sequence goes on along the minus strand of NC_136057.1, from coordinate 283,246,385 downwards.
GGAAGCACACAGGCTCCCTTTAGCCAATCGCAATGCTAAATAAAATGCAGCGTTGTGAATGGTCTGAGCACCGTGGTTTGATGCTCTGACGGGGACTGGGATCCTGTGCATGGTCCCCCCCAGGCTGTGTATTACAACCTGGTAGGGAACATGCAAAGTGCGCTTGACTGTTTTGCCGGGCCACAAAACTAGCCAAACCGTCATGCTCACCACTGCCCCCAATGTGACCCCAACCCTACCGCACCTGGCCCTAACCTACACCCATATTGAAAACAAACAAAATGCTGATAGCAATGTTATCATTTTATTTTTCCTATTTCCTGCTCTGAGAGCAGTGAGGCAACACTCCTCCTCCTTAGCAGAGGAGCTGCTCATGATATGCAAACTTGATATTGTCTGAAGGATTCTTACTGGAGATGCTGTTTATCAGACTCTACTATTTATACTCATTGAATAGAATGGGGGTTGGGACCACACTGCCTCACAGTCGCAGCACAGTTCGCTACAAAAGGGGGTGGTGATGGACGGAGCATCAGAACCAATCAAACACTCACACCCAGTCAAAAGATCTGGGTTTGATCCATCACCGTTCTTTAGCCCACTCTGCCACCCCAGTTCAGACATGGCTATATGCAAATCAGTCTGACCCTGTGCCTCATGGGCAGCCCGAACTGCCAAGCCATGCCTTCCCTGGACCGGAAACAAGCTTCTGAGGACCGGTTTCTGGCATTCCAGCCGTCTTCAGCCTGGCTTGCTTGAATCCAGTGGCAAAGTGAGCAAGGGACTCACGTCTGAGCATACCCTGCCACACTTATGGCGGCCAAAGCGGTACAAAAGGGGGTGGTGATAGACGGAGCATCAGAACCAATCAAACACTCACACCCAGTGAAAAGATCTGGGTTTGATCCATCACCGTTCTTTAGCCCACTCTGCCCCCCCAGTTCAGACATGGCTATATGCAAATCAGTCTGACCCTGTGCCTCATGGGAACAGTCCAGCCCGAAATGCCAAGCCATGCCTTCCCTGGACCGGAAACAAGCTTCCGAGGACCGGTTTCTGGCATTCCAGCCGTCTTCAGCCTGGCTTGCTTGAATCCAGTGGCAAAGTGAGCAAGGGACTCACGTCTGAGCATACCCTGCCACACTTATGGCAGCCAAAGCGGTACAAAAGGGGGTGGTGATGGACGGAGCATCAGAACCAATCAAACACTCATACCCAGTCAAAAGGTCTGGGTTTGATCCATCACCGTTCTTTAGCCCACTCTGCCACCCCAGTTCAGACATGGCTATATGCAAATCAGTCTGACCCTGTGCCTCATGGGAACAGTCCAGCCCGAATTGCCAAGCCATGCCTTCCCTGGACCGGAAACAAGCTTCCGAGGACCGGTTTCTGGCATTCCAGCCGTCTTCAGCCCGGCTTGCTTGAATCCAGTGGCAAAGTGAGCAAAGGACTCACGTCTGAGCATACCCTGCCACACTTATGGTGGCCAAAGCGGTACAAAAGGGGGGTGGTGATGGACGGACCATCAGAACCAATCAAATAGATAGCCTGGCTGATGAGGATTATGAATCCGAAACCGGTCCCAGGATGCTAGTTTCCGGTCCAGGGAAGACATGGCTTGGCAGTTCGGGCTGGACTGTTCCCATGAGGCACAGGGTCAGACTGATTTGCATATGGCCATGTCTGAACTGGGGTGGCTGAGTGGGCTAAAGAATGGTGATGGATCAAACCCAGATCAGTTGACTGGGGGTGAGTGTTTGATTTGCTCAAACGCTCCGTCCATCATCCCCTTTTGTATCGCTTTGTTCGCCCTAAGTGTGGCAGGGTATGCTCAGACGTGAGTCCTTTGCTCACTTGGCCACTGGATTCAAGATAGCCTGGCTGATGAGGATTATGAATCCAAAACCGGTCCCAGGATGCTTGTTTCTGGTCCAGGGAAGACATGGCTTGGCAGTTCGGGCTGGACTGTTCCCATGAGGCACAGGGTCAGACTGATTTGCATATGGCCATGTCTGAACTGGGGTGGCTGAGTGGGCTAAAGAATGGTGATGGATTAAACTCAGATCAGTTGACTGGGGGTGAGGGTTTGATTTGCTCAAACGCTCCGTCCATCATCCCCTTTTGTATCGCTTTGTTCGCCCTAAGTGTGGCAGGGTATGCTCAGACGTGAGTTCCTTGCTCACTTGGCCACTGCATTCAAGATAGTCTGGCTGATGAGGATTATGAACCTGAAACCAGTCCCAGGATGCTTGTTTCCGGTCCAGGGAAAACATGGCTTGGCAGTTCGGGCTGGACTGTTCCCATGAGGCACAGGGTCAGACTGATTTGCATATGGCCATGTCTGAACTGGGGTGGCTGTGTGGGCTAAATAATGGTGATGGATTAACCCCAGATCAGTTGACTAGGGGTGAGTGTTTGATTTGCTCAAACGCTCCGTCCATCATCCCCTTTTGTATCGCTTTGTTCGCCCTAAGTGTGGCAGGGTATGCTCAGATGTGAGTCCCTTGCTCACTTGGCCACTGGATTCAAGATAGCCTGGCTGATGAGGATTATGAATCCGAAACCGGTCCCAGGATGCTTGTTTCCGTTCCAGGGAAGACATGGCTTGGCAGTTCGGGCTGGACTGTTCCCATGAGGCACAGGGTCTGACTGATTTGCATATGGCCATGTCTGAACTGGGGTGGCTGAGTGGGCTAAAGAATGGTGATGGATTAAACCCAGATCAGTTGACTGGGGGTGAGTGTTTGATTTGCTCAAATGCTCCGTCCATCATCCCCTTTTGCACCAGCACAGTTCACCCCTTTGCATCCTGGTAAATGCAGTACACCAGTGGTTCCCAAACTTTTGACTCCTGAGGACCCCCATGAGTCACCACTGGAAGCCGGGGACCCCCAAGCAATTTGAATGAGTTAAATTTCAAAATTAAAACAGTAAGTCGAAAAAATACACACGTGGGCACACAAAACAAATACTCAAAGTACTAAGGATTTTGGGGCCAGATGTACGACCATTTAATTTAGCGCCTCGCAATTGGCGACACATTGCGAGTGGCAAATTGCGAGTCGCTAAATAAAGTGTACAACAGTGTGTTTAACACTGTTTGGGATTCCCAATGGGGTCGCAAATTGCGAGGTTCATTAATATTAATGAGCCTCTCGCAATTTTCAAGCCCATTGGGAATGCCAGCCCTCCCAGGGATGGTGGCCTGCTGGGCTCTGCAGGCCACCATGTCTCGGACTGCTTTTAATTAAAGCATAAAAAATAAAAATAAAAAAAATGCAGCCTGTTTACAATGCATTTAAAAAAAAAAAGAAAATGAAACGTTTTCGTTTCATTTTCTAAGGGCAGGCAGAGGTCCCTGGGACCACTGCCTGCCCTTAAAAAATAATTTTGCATGCATTTGCAAAGGGGAAGGGGTCCCCTGGGGACCCCTTCCCATTTGCGAATGCATTTCCATCCACTTGAAGTAGGTGGTAATTGCGACTGGTTTGCGACCACAAAACATTTGTACATGGTTTTGAGACTCCCTATTTGGAAGGGAATGCCCCTTCCAAATAGCAAGTTGCAAAACCTATTTAGCGAGTCGCAAACAAATTGCGACTCGCGAAATAGGCTATGTACATGGCTCAATAGGTTTTTGCATGCATAAACGGGTTCGCGAACCCGTTCGCGCATATAAAAACTGATCGTACATCTGGCGCTTAGTATTTTATATTGAAGTAATAGCCCCTCTGTCACATGTATTTCATTTGTTTTATAGCATCTCTCATACCATTGTAGGATGTCGGAGCACTTTACATCACACACATATAGAGACATTGAATCATACATGTAAATCAGTGTGTATATAAAATGTTTAAAGAGTGGCCAGTCTGGAAAAGCACAAACTCAGGATTCAGAACATAACACAGTGGCTAGCACTGACTTTAACATTAAAATGTATTTCCACCCAAATAAATCTTTTTAGCAGCATCAGAATAATGAATACCTGGGACAAAATAAATGTTACTAACTGGTACCATGCAGTTTGCAAGCAGCTCTTTGATGACAGTTTATAGGTCCCTCTGCTAGATTACGATTGTCACTTATGAAGTACACAGTAACAAAATAATCTCTGTGACAAAAGCCGTAACCACGAACCTATGCACATAAAATACTGCTTTTTAAGATGCATGATACACGTTCTTTGCAGTAGGCACCTTAACCCTCTGTGCTACATTAGTTCAATCAAAGGTGCAACTGAACAAAACTCTCCTCAGCTCCAGCAGGTACATTAATCACTGGCATTCTCTTGACACTTTTATTGTTGCTGGAAAGCTGCTAATTATACAAGAAATGTTTCTGTGATTTTTAAACTGTTGCCTACGGACCCCCTGGGAATGTGTCACGGACCCCTGGGGGTCCGCGGACCACAGTTTGGGAAACACTGCAGTACACAATTCAAACGTACTTCAAAATTTGCTGGAGTTTTTCACCTAAGTTGGTGCAGACATTGCTGTATATCTCTAGACAAGTGTTTCTGGGTTGAGCCCGTCATCAGTAGAGAGCAGCAGTATTAGAGACCAAAGACAATTCATCTGGGGTTGCTGGAAATGCTGCCAAGTTTCTCTCAGGTCACAGTACTACTCACAGGCACACAGGTGCATCTCCACAGCTCGTCAGCTTGCTGGCTCAAGGGAGCCTTTTAAACAGAATGGGGGTTGGGAGCACACTGCCTCACAGTCCCAGCACAGTTCGCCTCTTTGCATCCTGGTAAATGCAGTACACAATTCAAACTTACTTCACAATTTTCTGGAGTTTTTCACCAAAGTTGGTGCAGTCATTGCTGTATATCTCTAGACAAGTGTTTCTGGGTTGAGCCCGTCATCAATAGAGAGCAGCAGTATTAGAGAGCAAAGAAAATTCATCTTGGGTTGCTGGAAATGCTGCCAAGTTTCTCTCAGGTCACAGTACTACTCACAGGCACACAGGTGCATCTCCAAAGCTCGTCAGCTTGCTGGCTCAAGCAAGCCTTTTAAACAGGATGGGGGTTGGAAGCACACTGCCTCACAGTCCCAGCACAATTCGTCCCTTTGCATCCTGGTAAATGCAGTACACAATTCAAACTTACTTCAAAATTTTCTCAGGTTTTTCACCAAATTTGGTGCAGACATTGCTGTATATCTCTAGACACGTGTTTCTGGGTTGAGCACGTCATCAGTAGAGAGCAGCAGTATTGGAGAGCAAAGAAAATTCATCTGGGGTTGCTGGAAATGCTGTCAAGTTTCTCTCACGTCACAGAACCACTCACAGGCACACAGGTGCATCTCCAAAGCTCGTCAGCTTGCTGGCTCAAGCATGCCTTTTAAACAGAATGGGGGTTGGGAGCACACTGCCTCACAGTCCCAGCACAGTTCGCCCCTTTGCATCCTGGTAAATGCAGTACACAATTCAAACTTACTTCAGAATTTGCTGGAGTTTTTCACCAAAGTTGATGCAGACATTGCTGTATATCTCTAGACAAGTGTTTCTGGGTTGAGCTCATCGTCAGTAGAGAGCAGCAGTATTAGAGAGCAAAGAAAATTCATCTTGGGTTGCTGGAAATGCTACCAAGTTTCTCTCAGGTCACAGTACCACTCACAGGCACACAGGTGCATCTCTAAAGCTCGTCAGCTTGCTAGTTCAAGGGAGCCTTTTAAACAGAATGGGGGTTGGGAGCACACTGCCTCACAGTCCCAGCACAATTCGCCCCTTTGTATCCTGGTAAATGCAGTACACAATTCACACTTTCTTCACAATTTGTTGGAGTTTTTCACCAAAGTTGGTGCAGACATTGCTGTATATCTCTAGACACGTGTTTCTGGGTTGAGCCTGTCATCAGTAGAGAGCAGCAGCATTGGAGAGCAAAGAAAATTCATCTAGGGTTGCTGGAATTGCAGCCAATTTTCTCTCAGGTCACAGTACCACTCACAGGCACACAGGTGCATCTCCAAAGCTCGTCAGCTTTCTGGCTCAAGGGAGCCTTTTAAACAGAATGGGGGGTGGGAGTACACTGCCTCACAGTCCCAGCACAGTTCATCCCTTTGCATCCCGGTAAATGCAGTACACAATTCAAACTTACTTCAAAATTTGCTGGAGTTTTTCACCAAAGTTGGTGCAGACATTGCTGTATATCTCTAGACACGTGTTTCTGGGTTGAGCCCATCATCAGTAGAGAGCAGCAGTATTGGAGAGCAAAGAAAATTCATCTGGGGTACTCTAAAATATCGTAGCGAGCTACAAGAGACTGCATTTACCAGAATGCCAGGGGCGAACCTTGCCTGAGAGGTCAGCGGTGTGCTCCCACATCCTGTGGTCTATTTAAAGTACTCCCGTGAGTCAATGAGCTTATGAGCTCGTGGATGAAGCACCTGCGTGCCTGTGAGAGGTACCGGACCTGATTGAATGTTTGGCAGCCTACTCAGCAAACCCCAAAATAAAGACTGTATTCTCTACTGATGACGGTTAATAAACCAGAAACACGTGTCTAGAGATCAGCACTATCTGCGCCAACCTTGGCAAAATACTCGAAAATATCGGAGCGAGCTATAAGAGACTGCATTTACCAGAACGCCAGGGGCGAACCTTGTCTGAGAGGTCAGTGGTGTGCTCCCACATCCTGTTGTCTATTTATACTCATTGGTTTGGGAATATTTGTGAGTAGAGTTAAGGCTCTTCCAAACACCCTACTATGCACAGTCATCATCTGAGATAGAGTTCTGAAAGGAGAGCCGTGTCCCTATCCACACCCTACCACGTACACCCATCGTTAGAGAGAGCGGTCTCAGCAGAGAGGCCAGTCCCTCACACATGCTACAACGCATATCTGCCATCTGAGAGAGAGATCTAAAAGGAGATGGCAGTCTCTCTCCACACCTTAATACGTACACCTATCATTACAGAGAGAGAGGTCTCAGCAGAAACGCCAGTTTGAGTGGCGATATGCTATTTCTAATGTGAAACACTGTGGTGAGTGTTAGCAAAGATGTATGAAGATGAATGTGTTACTTCATAAACTATTTCTCGAGCAGAGTTCATTGCATGTTATTATTTAATTATAAAAATATGAAAATAGAGTGGTTGTTGTGTGGAATGTTTTTCAGGAGAAAGGAATAACAAGATACTGGTGTACTAGATATAAATATGTAATTGTGGGTAAAAAAAATGGTAATGCTTAGAAAGTATAGTGATGTATCACTGTTATTAATTATTGATGCGTATGTAACTTTTATCTTTATTTTATTTGTCAACACAAGTAGGATAATTGTGCTGTTCAGCAATAACTACCTCTTAAAGTACAGTGTTTTCAGTTTGGAAGGATATGGACATGACTGAACAGTTGTACTGTTCAACAGCACAAGCAAACTCCAGATGAAGGGTCTTATTTCCCTATTCACTGTGGGAGTAAGAGAGGCACAAGCTAGGGTAAAATACTCAGAACACAGGTGAACCTTGGCAGAGTCACCATCCTGACCACCTACATCCTGCCCCACAACGAGAGACTGAGATGGGACCTTTATCGTAGTCCAATTTCATGCACTCAAGCAGTGGCTCAAGGTTGTCAGCCACCATATAGTCCAAACCCTGGTTGACATAGATCCACAGATATTTAAGACAGGAGTACTCCCACTGGAAGAGGTAGGCGGACACAGTTGCACTAGTGGTCACTCACGAAATCGGCAGGGTCTCGCTCTTAGCCCACTTGATCCAGTATCCGGAGAATGCCACAAAGTTGTAGATGATGTCCAGTAGTGTAGAGAGCGAAAGAGGAAGGTTCGAGAGCATGAGCAATGTGTCATCTGCATACAGGTATAAGATCGAAGCACCCACAGGGGTGGGCATGACTGTTATTTATGGGGACTAGTGGATGGATGCAGCCAATGGCTCCATGGCAAGAAGGAAGAGAAGCTGTGACAATGGGCAACCCTGCCGGGTCCCCCAGCATACTGGAAAGGGGTCAGAGACAGAACCCCTGCAGTTGACCCAGGCAGTAGGGGAGTCATTGAGCCTCACCGAGGCTGAACCTTTGGAGCGTCACAAAGTATCAAAACTTAATCCTGGCAAATGCTTTCTCAGCTTCTAGGGAGATGGCCACTGCATCCTCCGGCATGTCCTAGATGGACTGTAATGCGTGAGCCAGGGTGCAGAGATGGTTTCGAGATGAGCACCCTCCCAGACAACCCCCACCTGTGAGTGATGTATCAGTGTCGGGATCACTGCCGAGAGGTGAGCCGCCAGATCCACAGCCAAGATATTGTTATCCCAGTTGAGCAGAGGGATGGGTTGTTAGCTGCCTTAGAGTAGAGGGTCCTTCCTAGGTTTGGGGAGGACCCCAATCAGGCCTTATTTAAGATAAAGACAAGGAACCAAATGCAGTCTGCCTTCCAGAATGCCTTGTAGAGGGAATCCACAACCCCCCTCACCTGCCCACTTGTAAAACTCTCCCGTAAATCTATCCTCCCCCGGTGTTTTGTGGTATGGGAGGTTAGAGACCCCTGCACTATTTCTGCCTGGGTGATCTCCCATCCGAGTAGGTTCCTGCCCAACTCATTGAGGCAGGGGAGGTTCACACATTCAAAAAAAGCATCCAGGCAGGCAGGGTCCGTCGTCATCTCCAGAATGTATAGGCCCTGGTAGAAAGCCTAAAATTTGTGCACAATGTCCTGTGGCCAGCTGAAGATGGGACCCTCAGCGGACATGACGGTGAGGATAGCCAACGCTTCCTTCTGTTGGCACAACTGAGCCACCAGTAACCTCCTCACTTCCTCACCCTGTTCGCAGTGCCAACCCGTTGCAGCATGCACTCTGCTTTGGAAGTATGAAGGTCATTAAGGTTCATGCGGGCCTTCTCCAGGACAGGACAGGCCCTCTCGTTAGAAGACAAATAATGTGAGACATTAAAACACCATTGTTTGTGACCCAGGTTGGATAGTCCCAGATCCAGGGAGAGGAGAATGGAGGAGTTGTCTGAGAGTGCACTCTCAAGGATTCCTGCGTGCCGTAAGGGGTGAACACCGGTTGGAAAACTAAAAAGTAATCTAGACGCGATTGAGTACCATGCACCAGCGAGACAAAAGTGAACACTCTTTCTGCTGGATGTGAGAGTTGCCATATGTCCACAAGAACATGATCCACGAAGATGTCCCTCAAGAGAGCCCAGTTTGCTTTATTGCCAACATCGAGCAGGCCAGTGTGGTCCAAGACCACATCTCCAGTCAGATTCCAGTACCCCCCGATGAGCAAGTGGGTGGTATCAATTTCCTTTAGGAGCTGCAGGAAGGACTGACGTTTGGGCCCGTACACGTATGCAGACTCAGCACAGATAGTCCTATTGCTGACAAGTCTTGAGTATGGTAAGAGGCAAGGATGTAGATAGGATGGTCAGCACACAGCATCTCAGAGGCTCTCCCGTCCCGTCAGTCACAGGGGGGGGGCTGCTGTGGATTACTCTCCCCACCTAGTCTCGCAACAGTTTCTCCACCTCCTTGGGTGAGAGGTGAGTCTCCTGAAGGAGGGCCACATCGACTTGCTTGGTTTGGATGTATGCCTGTACCTTCTTGCACTTGATAAAATGGCTGGGGCCATTCACATTCCAACACATGGTGTGCAGGGACTTGGGGGGCAGTTTACAGTAGTGGCTAGTAAGCAGCGGCAGCGCTAAGGTGGGAGGGAGGAAGAGGGGAAGGGGATGGAGAGGGGTGGGTGAGTAGCACAGGGGAAAGAGGAGAACAGAAAAGGGTGAGAAGAGAAAGAGGAGCCTAGAAGGTAGTGGGAAAGGGCAGGAAGAAGAGCAGAGGGGCAGGGGGACAGGGAGCGGTGAGGTGGAGGACCCTGGGTGGGGGATTGGAAAGGTAGGGGGAGGGGGAAAGGGGAAAAGGGGAAGAAACCCCTCCTGCAGAAACGGGGGCAAGAAGGGGGAAGGCAGGGAGGAGAGATGGGACTGAAAAAGAAGCCCTAAGTCAAGGGCAGGGTAGGGGAGGTACCAGAGACAAACTGGCGAGGGACCTACGACCGGCGTCTCAGTATTTGCCAATAGCCTTTGTCACAGGTCCAAACCTGGTGGTCCAAGAGCTCAGAAGGCCCATGGTAGTGTGGGAAATTCACCAAGGAAAGCAGAGGAGCCACAGCAACCAGGGTGAGGGGAGGCTGGGGAGAGGCCACAGGAGCCAGGGAGGGGGGTGAACTAGAGCAAGGGGTTACCAGCCCCTCAGGGTGACATCCGGGCCCATAACGGCAACCCCTGGAAACTAAGCGAGACTGTCAGGCCTGCAGGAATGAAAAGGAGAGCCAGCGGGAAGGGCTTAGGAAGGGTAAGGCAGCGGAGTCAAGGAGTGGCAGAACACAGTCAGCATATGAGGGAGGAATGCAAGAGTATAACACTGAATGCAGGTACATGGTATGGAATACAACAAAAGAACACAAGCTGGGCAGGGTAGGTAACAACCTACACCACACACCAGGTACAATTAACAATGTGTAGAAAACGGCATCGAAGGCAAAAAACAGCAGAACAGCAGCACAGGAGGCAGTCATTGTGGCAATTTGGTAATACTCATCCATCTGTCTGGAGGGTTCCAAAGGCACAGGCAGAAAGCAGGGGGAGCGGAGGGGCACATCACTCCTCAACCAAACCAGATTTCAGCGGGAGCACAACTAATCGCACCCTCAGTCCTCCATAAGCTACACCTCTGCTCAGATCGAATTGTCTTGGGGTTGGGGTGCATGGAAGGCCCACCACTTGTCATTGGTTTCCATGGAAAATTCTGCTGCAATACTGATCTCTTGACCCTCAAAGTCATACAGACCATTGGAATGGGCTGCTGAGGAAATTGTGCACGGTCCGGCATCACCGTACTCTGTGGATCAAGATGGTGGGCCTGCAGTATCTGCAGAGGAGGGTAGAAAGCCAGCACGTGAGAGTGGGAAAGAGGTCCCTGAACATGCCACGAATGTCGGACCCCTCCACGTGTTTCGGGAAGCCAAAGAAGCAGAGGTTATCCCTGCGGCTTCAGTCGTCAAGGTCAGTGAGTTTGTTGCATAGGTACCATAGTTCCGAGTCCTGGTCGGGGATGTGGTTGAGTCACTTCACAGTCGACAGGAAGTGCTCCAACCCTTCCACCCTGCCATTGAAACCAGCCACATCGGCCAGGATAGATCTCAATTCTGCAGTTAGGTCAGGCATCTTAGTGTCCATGCTCTTCAGAGGGCGACCCACCGAGGTGATTTCCTGAAGGAATTGGTCCATCGTAGGGTCTGGGGGTGTGGTTGATAAGGTGAGACAACCTCCGCAAAGAGCAACTGATGGATCGGCTTATTAAAGGTATTTCCGGTTCTGTGGCTAGAAGAGGGGTACACGGCCCCCAACAGAACTAGCAAGGATCCCGGCTGCTGGTTAGGCGCTCCTCACCGTGGTGAGGTTGAGCATGCGTCAGCATCCTTAGACCGAAGGGCAGAAGGGGCCAGAGGAGGACCCTGGTGCAGTCTCCCAGTATGCCAGATCCCAAGTCCAAGATAAGCCCCTGCCACACGGGACTAAAGTCTTCGGCCTTGTGCTGTCACCAGCTCTTGCTGTGGGGGCCTATGTCCCTAGAGTGTCCCAATGTCTTGTACTGTCCAAGGTAAAGGGCCGGGCACGAGGGCCCTTGAGGTAGCTCCAGCTCCAGTCCAATGAGAGAGGATGGGGTGAGGGGGGACCCTGCCCGCACTGAGTCACTGAGGGTAGAAAACAAAGATGTAGGTTGAGCAGGCGCTGTCTAGGGACGCTTGACGTGGCTGAAGGGAAGGCAGCAAACCCCTCCAATAGGCCTAAGTCCATACGGGGCTCTCCAAGTCTATGCGGAGCAATGGGCAATCCCTACTCTTCCCTCACAGTTGTCAGGAGCCAGGGGCCCCACTCCACCGCTGGCCAGAGGGGCAAAAGATCCCTGGGAGGCTGCACACAGGCTTGCAGGTTCAGCACCACTTCATGCCCTCCACTGTAAGGGCTCGTGTGGACCAGCCCACGCAGTGGACCAAATAAGAGATGGGGGGGGGGCAGAAAGGAGGCAAAAACAACCATGGGCGGAGGAGTGGGGAGGGTAGGACAACTTTCCTGCACCTCGATGCCATCCATCTCTCTGTTTTATGTAATTCTGTCAACTGCTTATATTGTGGTATTGCCCAGAGTGGAAGGTTTGGTGCATAGCGTATTGTCTTGTTAACCTCATGTACGTACATTCTTCAGAACCATGCAGCTACTTTCAGCATCACATGTTTTTTGCCTCTCAAGGATGTGGTACCTAAGAACAGGTCCAATAGCATATGTCCCCCAAATTCAGCATGAACCGTAGTATGTTCAGGGTTCGGCAGCCCACCCAGCCAGCGCAACAGCCACTAGAATTGCTGTAGAGTAGAGCTCATTGTAGGGAAGTCGGTGGCAGTGTCTTTCCCGAGCCACTTGTGTGCCACAGGTATTATATTATTGCTCCTCACATTGACGCTGGAAATTTAAAACCAAAAACTGTATTTTTAAATTGCAAAATCGATTTGTATTGAACATTGCTGTGCTCTTGCTTGCAAGCTGGTAATTTTAAATCGCTACCTGAGCTATTGGGGAACTTAAAGGGGGGCTCAGCACTCACTAGACATTTTCAGGAAGCCTGGGCTCAGTCATCACTCCTGCCCGCCCCGGTCCGACGCGGTAGCCAGTACCGTTGCACGGAGGGCGGGACAGGGAGAGCCAGGCACTTCCGCCCTTCCACTGGAGAGGTTAGCGCTCTAGTTGTTGGATCTTTAGGGCTATTTAGGCTGAGGCTGATTGCGGGCGCGCTGCGGTAGGGAAGACGGTGGCAGTGTCTTTCCCGAGCCACTTGTGTGCCACAGGTATTATATTATTGCTCCTCACATTGACGCTGGGATTTTAAAACCGAAAACTGTATTTTTAAATTGCAAAATCGATTTGTATTGAACATTGCTGTGCTCTTGCTTGCAAGCTGGTAATTCTAAATCGCTATCTGGGCTATTGGGGAACTTAAAGGGGGGCTCAGCACTCACTAGACATTTTCAGGAAGCCTGGGCTCAGTCATCACTCCTGCCCGTCCCGGTCTGACGCGGTAGCCAGTACCCTTGCGCGGAGGGCGGGTCAGGGAGAGCCAGGCACGTCTGCCCTTCCACAGGAGCGGTTAGCGCTCTAGTTGTTGGATCTTTAGGGCTATTTAACCTTCGCCTGCCTTCGAGCGCGCAGCGGTCACGCGCAGGGTAGCGCCGAAGATACGCCGAAGAGTAGCCAAAGAGTAGCCCAAGAGTAGCCCGTCTGCGCCCGTCTGCGACTGGACGGGGCCAGGGGCTATGGATTCTGCACAGGTTAGTACAGACTATGTTGTTGAAAGATTCATTAGCTACTCAGTACAGGAATTACTGAATTTTCAGTCAGCTCCCTCATTAGGGTGTGTACGCGACTCCTGGCCAAGTTTAGAGGGTCCCTTCTCATGCAGACACTGCCGTTTCCAGGCTTCCCACCTGTTTACTTCGGTAGGGCATCACAGGGGGGATACTCATCAGGTGAGGGATTGGAAGAGCTTGCTTTGTAATGTCCGCTCCCTACCCAAACACCATACGGAAATCTGGGATCTTATTGCCACAGCTCAGCCTGAAATAGGCTTCCTGACTGAAACCTGGCTGAAACCCCACACAATACCTGCCATCACTATGAGTATCCCGGTGGGATATAAAATGTTACGGTTGGATCGCCCCATCAAAGTTGGTGGTGGTATTGCCATCATTTATAGAGAGGGGATTAATGTCTCAGTAATTGAACAAAGAAGTACCCCCCTGATGGAAATTATGATCTTTCGGATCAATATTGGATCTAAGAACCATTGGAGGGGAGCTCTGGTCTACCGTTCACCAGGACCGAGTGCCAAGTTCGCACTCTCCCTAGTGGAGGTACTGGCTCCGCACTTCTCCTAGAGGATTTTATTGTGCACGGGGAGCTTTTAGAAAACTCAGAGACAGCCTCTTTTCTTGCTGATCTACTTTTATTACGGCTTATACAACACAACAAGGGCCCTACCCACTCAGCAGGTCACACATTAGATATGATCTTTTCTAACACCTCTAAGATCGTATGCCGCCCAACTACCCAGGTGAACTGGTCAGACCATCTTGTTATTGATTTTTCTTTACTAGGGCTGGATAAGCCCTGTAAAAGGTCTCTCCGTTCTTCGTTCTGGCGTAGATAATGGCATAAAGTGACACCAGAGGACTTCCAGAAAGTAATAGGTGAGCCCTCTACTACTGCCTCTGATAACATCGAATCAGCCCTAGCTAAATTTAATTAAGTTATTACATCTGCAGTTAACTCTCTGGCCCCTATGAAATTATGTCAGCAGCACCCCACTGCTCGTCAAGAAGTGTGGTATAGTGACCAACTGCGATCAGATAAGCAGGCCTGCAGGAAATTAGAAAAAGCCTGGAGGAAAACTCACCGGGAACAAGATAACAAGCATTTACAATGCAATGGTCTCGGCATTATTAATGGTAGAGCTATTGGCATTGCTCAATATTTTTATTTTTTTTAAATCAAAAATAAATGGCATTGTCATTGACATTGCCAATAGCTTAATCGTTAAATAAATGGCATTGTCATTTACAATGCCCATAGCTAATATTCTCGCAAATGCTAGACCTATTGCATTACAAATGCTTGTTGTGTAATGGGATCCGTGTTCTCCACTTTCTCTGGGAGTAACAGCTGTTGCGTATTTTGTGACTGCAGTCAGAAATGACTAATAAGCAACAGTTAGTATTTCCTTCGGCTTTGCGTTATTGATACGCGCATGGCCCGCAGTGACTGGAGTTACTCGGCCTTGCGTTATTGGCATTGTGTGGCCCGCAGTGACTGGGACTGGGGTGCAGCGTTGCGTTATTGGCATGGTATGGCCAGGGCTCGAGTCGGGGTACCACGAGGGTGGACGGCGTCCCCCCACTTATTTTACCGGGTGGACGCCATCCCCCCTGCCCAAAAGCTGTGAAGAAGATACTCTCATACACGGCCCTTCGATGCAATGTAATACATTTACACATTCCAAAAGAGCCGTCGGCGTTCTGACGGGCCTGGGTGACGTAAGAACCCTGCCTCTGCCAGTGACCCTCCCCCCCCCCCCCCCATGGCTCATCCAATCACATAAAATAAAGTAAACTGTTTTATTATCAATGACGCTACATTCCACAGTGGGTTAATGACGTCCCCCCCCCCGCCGGTGAAGCTGGACTCCTGTCATGAGGGGACTGACTACCTTCCGTGATGTCACTTCCTGTCGTGACGTCACTTCCGGTGACACCACCTACCTTGCAGCGTCCCCCCACTTCTTTTTTTAGGACTTGAGCCCTGGGTATGGCCCGCAGTGACTGGAGTGACTCGGCTCATGAAAGTGTTCTGTCAGGAGGGTGAAAGGCAATGCTGCGGCGGCCCCCAGCCTCCTCAATTGTGCGCCTCCGTGTATGCCTCTCCAGTGACCAGAGGTCGGAAGTGCCTCGGAATAAAAGTGAAACCCGCTTCAGGTCGTTCGATGAGTCACCTAATGCATCGGCACAAGATCACACAGTGAGGCCTTGCACCGGTGAACAAGGGTCGCTTGCGGTCTGCGCAGGTAACCAGGCTCACGGATGTATGACGTTACATCGCGAACTTTTACAACGCACACCGTTACAACGCAATTTTTACAACGCAGATACATTTACAACGAATGCTTTTACAACGCATGACATTACATAGCAGATGCTATTACAACGCATGCCATTACAACGTAAGTATAGGTAAGTATATTATTTAAAAAAAAAATGTAATTTATTAAAATTTAATTAATTTAATAAATTAAATTCTTTTTAATAATTAATTTGTAAATATATATACTTTAAAAAATAGTTTATTTTAAAAAGAACAATTATGATTAAAGAACTAATATTAAAAAATAATAAAAGTATTAAAAAAATTATTTAAATTATTTAAAATTATTTATTTAAAAACTGAACCCTAAAAATACCTGTTACCCTGAACCCTTAAAATACCCATGTACCCCATAACCCATACCTAGCCCTGAAACCTAAAAATACCCCAAAACCCCAAAACCCAAACCTAGCCCTGAAACCTAAAAATACCCCTGTACCCCAAAACCCATACCTAGCCTTGAAACCTAAAAACACCCCTGTACCCCAAAACCCAAACCTAGCCCTGAAACCTAAAAATACCCCTGTACCCCAAAACCCAAACCTAGCCCTGAAGCCTAAAAATACCCCTGTACCCCAAAACCCAAACCTAGCCCTGAAACCTAAAAATACCCCTGTACCCCAAAACCCAAACCTAACCCTGAAACCTAAAAATACCCCGGTACCCCAAAACCCAAACCTAGCCCTGAAACCTAAAAATACCCATGTACCCCAAAACCCAAACCTAGCTCTGAAACCTAAAAATACACCTGTACCCCAAAACCCAAACCTAGCCCTGAAACCTAAAAATACCCCTGTACCCCAAAACCCAAACCTAGCCCTGAAACCTAAAAATACCCCTATACCCCAAAACCCATACCTAGCCCTGAAACGTAAAAATATCCCTGTACCCCAAAACCCATACCTAGCCCTGATACCTAAAAATACCCCTGTACCCCAAAACCCAAACCTAGCCCTGAAACCTAAAAATACCCCTGTACCCCAAAACCCAAACCTAACCCTGAAACCTAAAAATACCCCTGTACCCCAAAACCCATACCTAGCCCTGAAACCTAAAAATACCCCTGTACCCCAAAACCCAAACCTAGTCCTGAAACCTAAAAATACCCCTGTACCCCATAACCCAAAACTAAATATATACTATTACTTAAATTAATTTATTTAATTTACATTTAAAAAAAATGATTTTAAAAAATAACATACTTACCAATACTTACGTTGTAATGGCATGCGTTGTAATAGCATCTGCTATGTAATTTCATGCGTTGTAAAGGCATGCGTTGTAACGGATCCTGCGTTGTAATGGTGTGCGTTGTAACGGTGTGCGTTGTAATAGTTGCGTTGTAAGGGTTGTTTCCCGGGCTCACTCTAGCATGCGTGTTCTGTGTCAGCATAGCAACACTGTCCGGAGCTAAGCCACTCCTGGGCCTGCGGTTTGTGTGAAGTGAACCTGCTCCGACATCTTCTCAGCTTGTCACTGTTCACACTTACGGTGGCACGTTTCACCGCCACTGACTCTTCTGCCCTCCCAGAGGGGCTGGTGCTGACCACAGGAAGTGTGCACACCCGTGTGTATAAATAGTGCAAGTGGTAAGTATATTATTTTAAAAAAAAATGTAATTTATTAAAATTTAATTAATTTAATAAATTACATTATTTTTAATAATTAATTTGTAAATATATATACTTTAAAAAATAGTTTATTTTAAAAAGAACAATTATTATTAAAGAACTAATATTAAAAAATAATAAAAGTATTAAAAAAATTATTTAAATTATTTAAAATTATTTATTTAAAAACTGAACCCTAAAAATACCTGTTACCCTGAACCCTTAAAATACCCATGTACCCCATAACCCATACCTAGCCCTGAAACCTAAAAATACCCCTGTACCCCAAAACCCAAACCTAGCCCTGAAACCTAAAAATACCCCTGTACCCCAAAACCCATACCTAGCCCTGAAACCTAAAAATACCCCTGTACCCCAAAACCCAAACCTAGCCCTGAAACTTAAAAATACCCCTGTACCCCAAAACCCAAACCTAGCCCTGAAACCTAAAAATACCCCTGTACCCCAAAACCCAAACCTAGCCCTGAAGCCTAAAAATACCCCTGTACCCCAAAACCCAAACCTAGCCCTGAAACCTAAAAATACCCCTGTACCCCAAAACCCAAACCTAACCCTGAAACCTAAAAATACCCCTGTACCCCAAAACCCAAACCTAGCCCTGAAACCTAAAAATACCCCTGTACCCAAAACCCAAACCTAGCCCTGAAACCTAAAAATACCCCTGTACCCCAAAACCCAAACCTAGCCCTGAAACCTAAAAATACCCCTGTACCCCAAAACCCAAACCTAGCCCTGAAACCTAAAAATACCCCTATAACCCAAAACCCATACCTAGCCCTGAAACCTAAAAATACCCCTGTACCCCAAAACCCAAACCTAACCCTGAAACCTAAAAATACCCCTGTACCCCAAAACCCAAACCTAGCCCTGAAACCTAAAAATACCCCTGTACCCCAAAACCCAAACCTAGCCCTGAAACCTAAAAATACCCCTGTACCCAAAACCCAAACCTAGCCTTGAAACCTAAAAATACCCCTGTACCCCAAAACCCAAACCTAGCCCTGAAACCTAAAAATACCCCTATACCCCAAAACCCATACCTAGCCTGAAACCTAAAAATATCCCTGTACCCCAAAACCCATACCTAGCCCTGAAACCTAAAAATACCCCTGTACCCCAAAACCCAAACCTAGCCCTGAAACCTAAAAATACCCCTGTACCCCAAAACCCAAACCTAACCCTGAAACCTAAAAATACCCCTGTACCCCAAAACCCAAACCTAGCCTTGAAACCTAAAAATACCCCTGTACCCCATAACCCAAAACTAAATATATACTATTACTTAAATTAATTTATTTAATTTACATTTAAAAAAAAATGATTTAAAAAAATAACATACTTACCAATACTTACGTTGTAATGGCATGCGTTGTAATAGCATCTGCTATGTAATGTCATGCGTTGTAAAGGCATGCGTTGTAACGGATCCTGCGTTGTAATGGTGTGCGTTGTAACGGTGTGCGTTGTAATAGTTGTGTTGTAAGGGTTGTTTCCCGGGCTCACACTAGCATGCTTGTTCTGTGTCAGCATAGCAACACTGTCCGGAGCTAAGCCACTCCTGGGCCTGCGGTTTGTGTGAAGTGAACCTGCTCCGACATCTTCTCAGCTTGTCACTGTTCACACTTACGGTGGCACGTTTCACCGCCACTGACTCTTCTGCCCTCCCAGAGGGGCTGGTGCTGACCACAGGAAGTGTGCACACCCGTGTGTATAAATAGTGCAAGTGGCGCTCAGGATTGAAAAAGTTACTGGGAGGGCGTCCTCGCGCCAGTCGCTGCCTAATGTGAAAAAAATTATGCCGGGTCCACGAAATGGTGTCCAAGAAATGGCAGCGACGATAGGGTGGCAGAGTCCGCCAGTCCAGTCGCCCATGCAAGGGCCGAGTCACCGACGCATTTATGAGTATGGGTAGAGTACTCTTTGACGTACAGTACGTGCCTTTGTCAATCGTCCGGAAAGGTCCAATCTGCAGATACTAAAGTATAAAGGAGGCACACACTTTCCTGTCTGTACTAATTACATACGATTATGCTGGAATATCCCATTATACGATTATAGGTATATTTTTTTCTCACAAATGCGTATAAGAAGAGCACGTAAAACAGTACCACCGCAATACTGTTTTACCTGCCACAAAATTCCTTTGTGATAAGGCCTATTTTATAGAAAAAAAAACCTTGCCCCCAAAGAAATTGACAACAAGTACAGTTGTGACACTAAAGTTTTTGGGGGTTTCTTAATTGTTCACAAACAGGCAGATAAAAAAAAAAAAATCTTGCAGGGTTATGGCAGCTGGTGCTGAGATCTTTCTATTCCCACTTCCCAGAACATTCAGAGGGACAATACCTGAAAAATAGCTCTGGCAGTTAATGCACTTGCTGGACACATCGCTGTGCAGTCTAGCCACAGATCTGACTCCTCACAAAACATCGTAGCGGGTTAATGCGCCTGCTGCAAAGCATAGCTTGTAACATGCAGGTCAAACACTGACTATGTGGATAGCTCAGTGGTGGGTTATTGCTATTTTTGTATACATCCTTGTGTTACTTACAGGTTGTAAGCTTTGTAATGAATCTGAGTGTTAGTAACCGGCATTGAGAAGCCACATGCAAACTGTGTGGCATAGGTTTTTAACCTTCCTGTGTTTTCACAAAGTTTGTGTTTGAGGTTTTTAAAAGAGTTCTTTGGGTAGTAAATATACACGTTGTAGCTCCAACCAGCTCCCAGCCAGGATGACACTGGAATAAAAGGAGTGCTGGGGTCCTCTCTGTGGGGTATTTATGTGGGACTGGAATTAAAGATACCAGGCCTCCCTCTGTGCCTGCTTGCTCCTCCTCGGGGACCTCAACTTCCACCTGGAGAACAACAACGACCGCAACACCACCACCCTGCTGGACAACCTCGCCAACCTCGGACTCAAGCAACTGGTGACCACCCCCACCCACTACGCCGGACACACACTCGACCCGGTCTTCTCTTCCAGCAAGGACATCGCCTTCAGCCACGCCACGGGACTCCACTGGACGTACCACAGCTGCGTCCACTTCAGCTTCAGAAGGACCACGCTCCACCATCACCAGCAACAGGTCCCCCGCAGAAGCTGGAACAAGATCACTGCAGACCAGCTCGCTACTTCCCTGTGCAAGAACCCTCCCACCAGCACAACGAACCCCAGCCAAGCGGCCACCAACCTCACGAAATGGATCAGCGAATGCGCAGACGACCTCGCCCCTCTGAAGACCCCGCTGAGCAGACCCGGCAGCAAGAAAGCCCCATGGTTTAACGACGAACTCAAGAGCTCCAAGAAGAACTGCAGAGCACTCGAGAAAACCTGGCGCAGAGACCCAACACCGGACAACATGACTGCCCTCAAGCTCGCCACCCGAAAACACCACCAACTGATCCACGCCACCAAGAAAACCGCATTCAAGGAACGACTGGACAACGCACACAACAGCAAGGAACTCTTCAACATCGTGAAAGAGCTCTCCAACCCCAACGCCGGAAACAACGACATCACCCCATCGCAAGACCTCTGCAACTCCCTCGCCTCCTACTTCCACAACAAGATCGCGGACATACACAACAGCTTCAGCACTCAACCGACGCACGCCACGACCGAACCACCGCCCCCCACCACCACCCTCCGCGCCTGGACCCAGATCAGCATCGAAGACACCATCCGCACGATGAACTCCATCCACTCCGGATCTCCGACCGACCCCTGCCCCACCACGTCTTCAACAAAGCCGACGCGGTCATCGCACCCCACCTGCGGGACATCATCAACACCTCCTTCGACACCGCCACTTTCCCGGAGAGCTGGAAGCACGCCGAACTCAGCGCTCTACTCAAGAAACCATCAGCCGACCCCACCGACCTCAAGAACTACCGCCCCATCTCGCTGCTCCCGTTTCTGACAAAAGTCATCGAGAAGACCGTCAACAAGCAACTGGCCGCCTTCCTCGAGACGAACGGCTCCCTCGACCTCTCGCAGTCTGGCTTCCGGGCCAACCACAGCACCGAGACCGCCCTGATCGCAGCTACCGATGACATCCGAGCCATGCTCGACAACGGAGAAACAGCGGCCCTCATCCTCCTGGACCTCTCCGTGGCCTTCGACACTGTCTGCCACCGTACCCTAGTACAGCGCCTCAGCAACGTCGGAATCCAGGAGAAGGCACTGGAGTGGATCATCTCCTTCCTCGCCGGAAGAACACAGAGAGTCCGCCTCCCCCCGTTCAGATCAGAGGCCACCGAAGTCATCTGCGGCGTTCCTCAAGGCTCCTCGCTCAGCCCAACACTCTTCAACGTCTACATGAGCCCCCTCGCAGCCATCGCACGCCAGCACAACCTCAACATCATCTCCTACGCCGACGACACCCAGCTGATCCTCTCCCTCACCAACGACCCCGCCACCGCCAGAGCCAACCTGCACGAAGGGATGACAGAAGTAGCCAAATGGATGTCGAACAGCCGCCTGAAACTGAACTCGGACAAGACGGAAGTCCTCATCCTGGGATCATCACCCTCCGCCTGGGACGACTCCTGGTGGCCCCCCGCCCTGGGCAGCGCACCCAAACCCACAGACCACGCACGCAACCTGGGCTTCATCCTGGACTCCTCCCTCTCCATGACCAGACAAGTCAACGCCGTCTCCTCGTCGTGCTTCAACATCCTGCGCATGCTACGTAAGATCTTCCGATGGATCCCCACCGAGACCAGGAAGACGGTCACCCAGGCCCTCGTCACCAGCCGTCTGGACTACGGCAACTCCCTCTACGCCGGAACCACCGCCAAACTCCAGAAGAGACTCCAACGGATCCAGAACACCTCAGCGCGACTCATCCTGGACATCCCCCGCCGCAGCCACATCTCCGGACACCTGAGAGACCTACACTGGCTCCCGGTCAACAAGAGAATCACCTTCCGGCTTCTCACCCACGCACACAAAGCCCTACACAACCAAGGCCCAGGATACCTCAACAGCCGCCTCAACTTCTACACTCCCAAACGCCAGCTTCGATCGACCAGCCACGCCCTCGCCGCCGTCCCCCGCATCCGAAGAGCCACCACAGGAGGAAGGTCCTTCTCCTACCTGGCCGCCAAGACCTGGAACTCCCTTCCGACCCACCTCCGCCTGACCCTGGACCACCTCGCCTTCAGGAAGCAGCTCAAGACCTGGCTGTTCGAGCAGTAGCGGACCCCCTCCCCCCAGCGCCTTGAGACCCTCCGGGTGAGTAGTGCGCTATATAAATGCTTTGATTGATTGATTGATTGATTGATTGATTGATTGAAGGCAAAGAAGGGGACGCGCAGGCGCTGCTGAATGTGGCACAGTGGTGCAAACTGCACAGGGCACAGCGTATAGCACCGGGGGCCCCTCACTAGCAGCAGCAGACGGTGACCCGGACCCTCACCGACCCTCAGTGACTGGCCTCTACCGACGTGCACCGTCTCCTATTGAGGAGAGAGACTCATGCGCACAGTCACCCAGGCCTTCGTGGGCACCCCGCTTTACACACTCACAGCCTGGTGACCCCCAGTTTCACTCACTAAAATCCACACTTTTAGATGGTTAGGGCTGAGGACGGTTTTGCGGGCGAACATGGATTCTCCAGTCCGAACGCAACTGCGCGGGATATGACTCCAAATTAAAAGAAATAACCATCGGTCCTGCTTTTTTTAAAATACATTTCCGGAGTATAGCGAGGTCAAGAAGGGGACGCGCAGGCGCTGCTGAATGTGGCACAGTGGTGCAAACTGCACAGGGCACAGCGTATAGCACCGGGGGCCCCTCACTAGCAGCAGCAGACAGTGACCCGGACCCTCACCGACCCTCAGTGACTGGCCTCTACCGACGTGCACCGTCTCCTATTGAGGAGAGAGACTCACGCGCACAGTCACCCAGGCCTTCGTGGGCACCCCGCTTTACACACTCACAGCCTGGTGACCCCCAGTTTCACTCACTAAAATCCACACTTTTAGATGGTTAGGGCTGAGGACGGTTTTGCGGGCCAACATGGATTCTCCAGTCCGAACGCAACTGCGTGGGATATGACTCCAAATTAAAAGAAATAACCATCGGTCCTGCTTTCTTTAAAATACATTTCCGGAGTATAGCGAGGTCACTAATTTACGCTGTCAGGCCGCCACTGCGGGTGGAAGCGCACCGCTTAATGGGAGCATTTACTTAAATAAACAAGAAAAACGGCACTCACCGGCTGTGTGGGGAGGCGGCGGCTCCTCTCTGCCGCGGGCAGGGCTGCTGGGCTTCTCCGGTCGGCGGTGGCTGGGGACGGGCTTCTTCTCCTTGCGCGGCTACGATTTTCGGGTGTCCTGGGCTGCGGCGGTAATGCGGGGCTGATATGGGGTAGGCTCCCTCTTTAATTTAAATATACAGCGCGGTGAGCACCCGATGGGGGGATCCCCACGCCGGGACTTCTTCCGGCGGCGGCGGTGGTCGGGCAGAAATGGCTGCCTCAAAGCTTCTGAAATTTTTTGGGTTTGGGGGCGTGTTTTGCTGTCCTGAGTGACGGACGACGTCACGAGCTAAAGAACAGCAAAAATGACGCCCCCAAAACCGAAAAAAACAGGGCTTGTTTGGAGTGACTCACTTCTCTTCCAATGGCTGGCCTCTGTTTAGGAAGCCAGCCAATGGAAGCGAACGGAGCTGAGAGGCGGGTCTAACCTGCCCTACTAACTGACATTAATTCTCCGGACCGGAAGCTGCTTCGCAGCTTATAGGTCCCGAGACCTAAAAAGGGCTATTACACTGCCTTGGCCACATACCATAAAAACATCAGATCAGCCAGGAAAAATCACATTGCCTCGCAATTAGTGGAGGCGGGTAACTCTTGAATGCCCTTTATCAGATCTTACAGACCTTTACTAAACCTTCGGCCTGTGAAAGTCTGGACGTTTCCTCACAGTCATTATGTGATGGTATTTCTCTCTTTTTTAAAGATAAGATAGAGCTGATATATGAGAAAATCACTAAGACAATTAATCCTATGGATTCCCCTCCCATAGCCCCCTTTCATCTTCAAGTCAGTAGTATGGATATACTCACTGTCTTCCCAGTTGCCAGTCAAAGTGATATTGAGACTCTTATTGGTAACGTTAAGACAGGGTCCCCATCTGATCTTGTCCCGGCTAGAATTGTTTCCTCTCTGGGCAACTGTCTTTGCCCTATGATCCAGACTCTGGTGAATCGCTCTATCACTGAGGGCCAGGTGCCTCGAGAATGGAAAAAGGCTATTGTAAACCCAATCCGGAAGAACTCCGCTCTCCCTTGGACGGATCTATCCAATCTCCGCCCTATATCTCTCCTTCCCTACCTGAGTAAGATAACAGAAAAGCACATTAACACCCACCTGTCGAGTTTCATCGAGCTGACTGGAGGTTTAGATCGTTCCCAGTCCGGATTTAGGCCCAATTACAGCACGGAATGGGCACTCCTTTCTGTGACAGATACCATCAGAATGTCACAGGATAATCGGAGTTCTATGGTTCTAGTGCTGTTGGACCTATCCGCGGCTTTCGACACGGTATCGCATGAAATCTTGCTCAGTCGATTGCAGGAGATAGGAGTTAGGGGCTTGGTCGTGTCCTGGCTGAAGAGCTTTCTATCTGGCCGCTCACAGAGTGTCAATCTGGGTTCCTTTCGTGCGGCACCAACAGAGCTCACTAAGGGGGTACCACAGGGCTCATGCCTAAGCCCCACACTCTTTAATGTGTATGTGGCCCCCCTAGCGGATCTGATGAGATCATATGGTTTTATTCCTGAGTCGTATGCAGATGATACCCAGTTGTTCTTTCCCTTTAAAACCCTGACAGCTGCAGTTAAACACTCCTTTTCTGAGGGGATGAGGGCTGTATCCCAGTGGATGGCCGCAAATTTTCTACAATATAATTTGGGTAAGACTGAGGTCATGCTATTTGGAGAAGCGCCATTGCTGTGGTCACCGGATTGGTGGCCATTAGACTTGGGACCCGTCCCCATTCCCAAACAGATCGTAAAGAATCTGGGTGTTCGACTAGATCAGGGCTTATCAATGAAGGATCGCGTTAATCAAGTAGCGGGTTCCTGCCTTCATGTAATTGGACTCCTGAGACAAGTGTTTCCCTTACTGCCAGATACATCTAGAAAGATCCTTGTCCAGGCCCTAGTGCTTAGTCGCCTGGACTACTGCAATGGGTTACTGATATCAACCACTGACAGCACCTTAAGCAGGCTCCAGGTGGTTCAAAACACCGCGGCAAGGTTGGTCCTTAATGCCCCTCCTAGAACTCACTATCATCCTCTTGTGGATAAGTTACACTGGTTACCGATTCGTGAACGGGTACAATTTAAAACCTGCTGCATAATCCATAAAAGTATTTATGGTTCTTGCCCTGTGTACCTGGTGGAGAAATCTGTTCCCTACAACCCTGCACGCACTCTCCGCTCCAGCAATCAACTTCTTCTCCAGATCCCCTCTGTGAGAAGGTCAAGACTGGGTGGAAGAGCCCTTTCTTTTCTGGGCCCCACCTTATGGAACAAATTGCCCCTCACTCTCAGACTGTGTACCAATTACCTAGGGCCCAATTCACAGAACTAACTTAAGACAAAATCCTAAACTTACTACTTTTGGTATTCACAGAAGTTAGGATTTTGTCTTAAAACAGACTTAAGACAGACTTAAGTTAGTATTCGGTCTTAAGTCTGTCTTAAGACAAAATCCTAACTTCTGTGAATACCAAAAGTAGTAAGTTTAGGAATTTGTCTTAAGTTAGTTCTGTGAATCGGGCTTCTAGCCTTTAGAAAAATGCTGAAGACCTTTTTGTTTTAATATATCCCCCGTCTCTGATTTGGTGAGCATTATGCCTACTACCTGCTGGGTGAGCAAAGCGCAGAGATACTCCTTCGGGAGTCGAGTCTAGCGCTATACAAGCCTATAAATAAATAAAAAATACATTGTTGGGGGGCCCCCAGTCCTCCCTCATGAATAAGGCCGTACAGCGTATGAATTGCCACCCTTCAGCTCCCGTTATTCCATGTGAGTGCTGTGAGTAGCTGCTGCAGGTCTGAAAAATGTGGCTTTTTAAGAAAATCCGATAGTGGGGCAAAGTGATAAAGGAGTCCGGGACGTACTACCATGTTTGCGATCAACCCCCCTTGCCCATTAAGGATAAACGCAACTGAAGCCAGAAAGGCAGGGATTGTCTGATCGAGGTCAGTGCCCACTCCAAGTTGTCATCAATGACATTGCTCTCAATGTGATATTTTTGAGTGCCAAGATATTTAATAGTAGCCAGCTTCCACTGCAATTGCACCCGGGGCAGCTCCTGTTCCTCTGGTAAGCTGAGCAGCGGGAACAGGCATGACTTGTCCCAATTGATGCACAGTCTGGTCACCTGGTCAAACTTATCCAGCAGGCGCATTTTGTTCCAAATCAGTCCAGGGTTTGCTCTTAAATATATCAATCCATTATCCTTATACAAGGATAGTATTTAAGGCTTCCATTCATTATGGATACCCCAGTGTGGGTCACCTGATCACAGCATACAGGCCAGTGACTTCATGGCTAATGAGAACAGCATTGGGAGAGGGGGCATCCTTGTCTAATGTGCCTCTTTCTTGATATCAGATCTGAGATGATCCCACCTCCAAGTACCCTCACCAGTGGGTAATTGTACAATACGGCTATCCACCATATGAACTATGGTCCTATGCACAGTGTACCCAACACTGCTTGTAGGTATATCCACCCCAGGGTATCAAAGGCATTCTTAATATCTAAGGCGGGCACCCAACATTGCCTTCCTGTCTTGTTCAATCCATAGTCCAGAACAACAGTCAGAAATACATCAGTTTTGATCTGGGTGCACCACAGTTGGTAATAAGAGCAGCTTCCATAGCATTTTGTAATCAAGATTTTGTAATGATAGAGGGTGATAGGATTTTACATCTAATGGGCACGTTCCAGTTTTGAGAGAAGCCCTATCAGGGCTTCTCTCAGAGAATCAGGCAGCATACTCCGTCCCTTTGCCTTTTATATACCTTTAATAGCCGAGGATCTTTCTGGGTGTTGTGGGTTTCATAGAACTAAATCGGAAGACCCACTATGTCAGGAGTCTTGCCACCTCGTAATCTGTTGAATAGCGAATTAAATTTCCAGTGGGGTCAGAGTGGCTTCTACTTTGTGTGACTGTAGAGGGTTGAGAGTGGGGATCTCAACATGTCCTAGATAGTCCAAAGATGCTGTTGTCCTAGATAGTCCAGGGATGCTGTTGTTTTAGATAGTCCAGGGAGGCTGTTGTCCTAGATAGTCCAGGGATGCTGTTGTCCTAGATAGTTCAGGGATGCTGTTGTCCTAGATAGTCCAGGGATGCTGTTGTTTTAGATAGTCCAGGGATGCAGTTGTCCTAGATAGTCCAGGGATGCTGTTGTCCTAGATAGTCCAGGGATGCTGTTGTCCTAGATAGTCCAGGGATGCTGTTGCCCTAGATAGTCCAGGGATGTTGTTGTTTTAGATAGTCCAGGGATGTAGTTGTCCTAGATAGTCCAGGGATGCTGTTGTCCTAGATAGTCCAGGGATTCTGTTGCCCTAGATAGTCCAGGGATGCTGCTATTTTAGATAGTCCAGGGATGCTGTTGCCCTAGATAGTCCAGGGATGCTGTTGTCTTAGATAGTCCAGGGATGCTGTTGGCTCCATTCATATATGATTACTGTTCAGGACTCTATTATAGTTCTTGAATGCCCCGTTAATTACCGATTCAGAGCCAAGTCATTTCCGGTGTGAATAGTCCAGATAGTGACATAAGAAGTTTCTACTTTCAGTAACCAGGCTAACAAGCTTCCCTCTTTATCCCCTGTTCATGTTGACGTTTGATATACTACTTACACTCTATCTTTGATAAGCAGTTAGGGTATTCCTATCTTCTTTTCCAAGGTCTGTTAGTGTGTGTCGTAGGTATTGATTTATGCACATGAAAAAAGGAACAAGAGATTGAGCCTTTCCTTGCTCTCCCTTGGATACCAGTAAACTCACATCACAAGAAAGACTATGAAAAGTAGAACAGACTATGGGGAAACATTAAACCTTCCTGGAAAACTCTTTGGGTTTTTAAAATAGCCCTCACCCACTAAATAGTGGCATGCTTCATGATGGGGCCACTGACACACCATGGTACAAACCAACGCTCAGGGTGGAGCGCATATCTTACAATATTTCAGAGGTATACCTATTGCAGAAAAAGTGATTATAACTGTCTAAAAGGGTACCCCCATACTTTTATTCTTGGACCCCTCTTGGAAGAATTAAAAAAGTATTATTTAGGTATATCAGACAAACAACATCCCCGTTACCCTTATGCTGGTATTGACATGTTTCACCCATAAACAAATGCCCAAATGGATCAATGGCCTTCCTCAGGATACAGATCCCTTTATACACTCCCTCCTAGTCAATGGCATAAGTTAGAGGTTGTTTTAACATGAGGCAGCATTTGCCCTTTGTAGACACACACCTAAGCAGTACCCGAATTTCATGGCTTTATTTCCGAATTCAGGCTGAGAGTGGGGCCATCGCCCTGTAGTCACACTTGCGTCAAGGTCCGACATCTCCTATTCGTGCCACTCTGCACCTCCCGATGGAAGGTTTAACTTTTCCCCATAGTCTATTCTATTTTTCATAGTGATGTGAGTTTAGTAGGTCTTGATTTGCCACACAAGCGCCCTCTGCTACCTTTATCCGGTCTTCCGGCCCCAATAACTCCTCCCTCAGAACCATCTTTGTTCCACACAGCATCTTCATGCACAACAATCTCAGAACCACCTTCAATGCATTCCACTCCACCACCTCCTCAGCAGCTGACCCTTTGTTATCAGTAAAGTTTTGGTCCCCTATTTTTGAGTTGACGTGCAACGGGCCATAATCGCTATGTAGGTATTTTAAGTGTGGCTTCCCCATGATAGTATGACCAGCAATGGGTTTTGATCTGACAGTGTGCGTCCCAGATAATCAGTACATGAGAATTTCTGTAACATGGTCATTTTTCAGAACACCACCCCAATTCTTGTATGCAGTGCATGTAACGCAGAGTGGTGGGGGTACTTCCTCTCTTGCGATGGTTGGCATCGCCTGATGTCCACCACCTATAAGTTGCAAGCCCATCGCTGTAGGTGTTTAGTGTTAGTGTGCGTGTTTATTCTTGTGTCCAATGCCTTCTTTGTCAAATATTATGTTTTATGCATGGTGTCTCTGAAGCCTTAAAACAAATTATTACGTTTTGGGTATTACACATTGTTCCATGCCAAAGGCTCTTGCACTTCTGTTGCCTTTGTTCTTCACTGTCGTTTTTTGTTTCCACTTTTACTTTTGTTTGCAAAATTATATTTCCATGTTGAAGCACCTCTGTAGCATCACATGACGCCGATGTGGGATGAGCCATTAAGGCTTGGTGTATCACTCCCTGGTCATGCTTTGATATTCATATTGATAAAATAACAGTATGGTTGTTGCTTAAAAGAAAATCAGTTCTGGTATCATCCAGGCCTAGCAGGAGCTATGGCATGTAGCAATTCACACACGTGGCTACACCAGCACCTTTAAAGCAGCAGCAACCCCTACCTACTTCATTGCGAGTTTAAACCTGCTTACAACATAGTACATTTGTTTCACAAATGGGCCATCTTTACGTGTATGTGCAGGGCACTTCTTAATAGGTTCATTATAGAAAGAGATGGTCCTAGACGTTAATTTCTGATATATAATGCAATTATAAATCAATCAATTATTGCTTTCAGTTTTACTCATCATCAGATTGAATCCCTGATGGTAGACATTAATCAAAGTAAAAAACATATAATAGCCCAAAATGTTTGTTGTCCCACAAAACACACCTGAAACAGAAAATGTCTGGCCCAAACCGGGAGACTGTAGGATTTAATGCATACTTAAATAGACAACAGCATAAATTTCTCAAAACTAGAACAACAGTTATTTACACAAAAGGGGGATTTTTTGTCAAAATGACGTGCATAGAGAGAAGAGATAGTAAGTGCTCGTGTGTGAAAGCGACCAAAGAGGTCAGTGGGGGTCAAGTTAAAAACAAATTGGGATTTTTCAACAGAAATAAGGGTACAATCCTTAGTATAAAGATGAGCCTGCCCTGCACAACTGCAAAAAAAGTAATTCTTTCTTGCCAGTACAAAATTATAACATCCTCTATTTTCGGTTAAGCACAGCGAGAGAGGGAGCTTGGGAAAACAAGGTGCAGGCTCAAAGGGAAAGAGTATGTCGACGTGTTGTTGGGGTTATTGTACCTCTGTGCATATTGAGTCCTTATCCTTCACCCGTCCTGATGAAGACCCGCCCCTGAGGAAACCAGTTACCCAGTTTATCTTCGGGTCGAAACGTCGACATACTCTTTCCCTTTGAGCCTGCACCTTGTTTTCCCAAGCTTCCTCTCTCGCTGTGCTGTGTAAATAACTGTTGTTCTAGTTTTGAGAAATTTATGCTGTTGTCTATTTAAGTATGCATTAAATCATACAGTCTCCCGGTTTGGGCCAGACATTTTCTGATCCTCCTGATGCGAAAAGCCGGGAGGTTGAGAAAGATTGTTTTTACTATTTGTGTGTCACTTTAAAATTGCTGATTTTACTAGCACTCCCACCTTCTGCACAGGACTTATCACCGCCATATTCACCACTCTGCTGCCCCAGCGCCGCCCCAGCGCTGACAGCGGGTTTCAGGAAAAGTAACTCGGCGCCATTGCCGGCGTGTGACTCGACCACGCCCCCTTGGTGGCCACGCCCCCTCTGATCGGGTATTTAAGTTGATGCCAGAGCGCTGCCTGTCAGAACCCTGATCCTCCTGAGGCGAAAAGCCGGGAGGTTGAGAAAGATTGTTTTTACTATTTGTGTGTCACTTTAAAATTGCTGATTTTACTAGCACTCCCACCTTCTGCACAGGACTTATCACCGCCATATTCACCGCTCTGCTGCCCCAGCGCTGCCCCAGCGCTGCCCCAGCGCTGCCCCAGCGCTGACAGCGGGTTTCAGGAAAAGTAACTCGGCGCCATTGCCGGCGTGCGACTCGACCACGCCCCCTTGGTGGCCACGCCCCCTCTGATCGGGTATTTAAGTTGATGCCAGAGCGCTGCCTGTCAGAACCCTGATCCTCCTGAGGCGAAAAGCCGGGAGGTTGAGAAAGATTGTTTTTACTATTTGTGTGTCACTTTAAAATTGCTGATTTTACTAGCACTCCCACCTTCTGCACAGGACTTATCACCGCCATATTCACCGCTCTGCTGCCCCAGCGCTGCCCCAGCGCTGCCCCAGCGCTGACAGCGGGTTTCAGGAAAAGTAACTCGGCGCCATTGCCGGTGTGCGACTCGACCACGCCCCCTTGGTGGCCACGCCCCACCCTTTATCTGTTTAAAGCATGTGTCACTTCCGTTCGCGCAGCGGACGGGCGCAGCGGGCGCGCCGTTTGCGCGCCGAAGGCGCGCCTAAGGCAAGCCCGTCTGCGCCCGTCCGCGCCTGGACCGTGCCCAGGGCCAGTCACCCTGCCCGCACGTGCTGGACCAAAACCCAACTACTCCTTTTAAACCCTACTTCCTGCTCGGCTACTACTCGTTGCAGTCCTGACCACCTGGAAGATGCCCCCTTCCACTGCCCTCAATGTAACTTTACGCTCCCGCCTTATAACCTTCGTCGTCCCCCCTGCCCACCTTGCAGAACCCCCTGTCTCACCCCCGGACGCTGAAAGCAGGCCTGGTCAACTGCCGGTCTTTGCCCCGCCATGCCAATGACATTTGGATGTCAA
Organism: Lissotriton helveticus; assembly: GCF_964261635.1. Classification (NCBI taxonomy): domain Eukaryota; kingdom Metazoa; phylum Chordata; class Amphibia; order Caudata; family Salamandridae; genus Lissotriton; species Lissotriton helveticus. The sequence goes on along the minus strand of NC_136057.1, from coordinate 283,214,213 downwards.
TCACCTCTGACGATTGGGACATTTTATTTCTCACCGAGTCTTGGATTACTGACTCCTCTACCCCTGATATCCACCTCGCCACCCCGCCAGGGTACGCCATAAAGTGCATCAATCGGGTTGGGGGCAAATCAGGAGGCGGTTTAGCCGTCATCCTCAAATCCCATCTTCATTTGACTACCACCAAATTAACTAACATCGAGATAATTGAAGCTATGTATTTCTCTGTCTCCGACTCTGCGGCAGTAATACTGGCGGGTACTCTAGTCTACAACCCCCCAACTGCCTCCACCCCCTCACTTACTGCACTTACTCACCAGCTGGCTGATCTCTCCCTTAAACACCAACACTTTTTGGTGCTAGGTGATTTCAACCTTCACGTAGACAATTCTCTCTGCGTGAAAGCTAATAACCTGTTGGAAACCATGAAAAGTCTGAATCTTCTACAACTAGTCATTGGCCCCACTCACATTGCGGGTCACACCCTAGATCTTATCTTCGCCAACTTCTCTAATATCACAGTCCTCCCCCTCACCTGGTCCGACCACTATCTTATCCCTTTCGTCCTTGCCTTGGGCTTGAAACCTGCCCCTATGGTCCCCAGAAAAGAGCTGGGAAGAAAATGGCATAAGGTCACCTGTGCCACCTTAGACCCATTATTCCACTTCCAATCAGACCATCTTTCCACTGACATTGATGGAAATGTTTCTAGGCTCAATACCGCTCTCCTCCAAGCTATCGACTCCATCGCCCCCCTTAAATCCATCTCCTCCGCCAGATCCCGCCCCTCTGCTCCTTGGTTCTCTACCGCCCTCCGCGAGGAAAAAAGCAGATGTAAGGCACTCGAACGCAAGTGGAGGCAGAACTACGACCCTGAAGCCAAAATCATTTACAAATCCGCTCTGAAAAACTTCCTCAAACAAATAAAAACCACTATGAGAGACTACTTCTCACTTCAAATTGCTACCGCCAAAAACTCATCAAAAATCCTCTTCACCATTGTCAAAGACTTCATTAACCCCCCCGCTAGGGCCACGCAGAATTCTGCTAGTCAGGCCCTATGCGATGGACTCTCTGACTATTTCCTCGAAAAAATAAACAATCTTTGTGCCTCTTTCCCTAAGGGGCCATTTCCCCAGCCCCCCCACACTAGGTCCCCAGTATCCTCTTCCCTATTATCCTTCAACAAGCTGACCATTGATACCGCACTCAGGTTATTCACCCAATGCAAATCTGGTGCCCCCTCCGACCCTGTCCCTGCCAAACTTATGGGTGAGTTGGCCCCTTCACTAGCCAACTCCTTTCTCTCCATCTGGAATGCCTCCCTCCACCATGGCTTCTTCCCAACCACCCGGAAGGAAGCTCTGGTGGTCCCCATCCTGAAAAAGTCCGATGCCGACCCCACAATTTTCGCCAACTACCGCCCCATCTCCCTCCTCCCCAAACCCGTTAAAATCCTGGAAAAGGCCGTGCAACTGCAACTTACGGAGTATTTGGAGAACAACTCTCTGTTGCACGACTCACAATCAGGATTTCGAGCGGGATTCAGCACTGAGACGGCTCTTTTGGAAGTGGCTGAGACCATCTGCGAGTGTGTGGATAGGGGCGAGGAGGCCATGCTTGTCCTCCTCGACCTATCCGCCGCTTTTGATACGGTCTCCCACCCCATCCTCCTAGACCGACTCAAACAGGCCGGCATTGGCGGCACGGCCATCACCTGGATTGAATCCTTCCTTACTGGAAGAAGTCAGAGGGTGTTGCTGAGGCCGTTCAAATCTGAGGATAAACCCTTGCTGTGTGGTGTGCCACAGGGATCTGCCCTCAGCCCTCTATTTTTCAATGTTTATCTCGCCCCACTGGCCGCTGTTGTGGAGTCCTGCGGAGTCAGAGTGGTCTCCTATGCTGATGATACTCAGCTGATGTTTTCCTTCAGAGACCACTCGGACTCCACGTTCGCCAACTTCCGCCAATGTCTTGACAGCATCAGTGTCTGGATGACCAACAACCATTTAAGACTCAATGCGGATAAGACAGAGGTGCTGTTTTTTAACCAGAAAAATCCTATCCCCCCCTCACGGTGGTGGCCCACGGCACTTGATCCCGCTCCCTCCCCCGTCCACTCAGTCCGCAACCTGGGATATCAGTTCGACGACTCTCTCTCATGTAAAGCTCAAGTTAACAAAGTTACATCTGCCTGCTTCATGAAACTGCGCATGATCAAGAAGATACTTCCTTATCTCCCCTTGGACTCCCGCCGAACAGTAACCCAGGCTCTCATTACGTCTCACCTGGACTACGCCAACAGCCTTTACGCTGGTGCTCCTCAGTATCTGATCGACCGGCTTCAGATCGTCCAGAACGCGGCAGCCAGACTGATCGGAAACATCCCCTACCGTCAGTCAGTCACCGCCTATCGCAAAGAGCTCCACTGGCTTCCCATTGCCAGCCGCATTCAGTTCAAGATCCTTACCCTTGCCTATCGAGCTATCAACGACCTTGGACCCAACTACCTCAAAAAGCGAGTGTCAATAGCCCATTCCATTAGATCCCTGAGATCTAACAACCTCCGCCTCCTGATCTCTCCCCGCTTTAGACGCGCCAGAATGGGCGGCAGAGGGTTCAGTGTTATCTCTGCCAAACTGTGGAACGGTCTTCCAATCGATCTCAGATTCTGCCCTTCTGAATCCATCTTTCGGGCTAGACTTAAAACTTGGCTGTTTTCCGGACTTTGATCCCCACCCTGCTGATTTCCTCCCTCCTTTTTCCCTTGAGGCTCTGGTTCTAGCGCCGGGACACCCCCCCGGGGGTAGCTGTGCGCTCTATAAACTACATAAATAAATAAATAAATAAATTTTGTGGGACAACAAACATTTTGGGCTATTATATGTTTTTTACTTTGATTAATGTCTACCATCAGGGATTCAATCTGATGATGAGTAAAACTGAAAGCAATAATTGATTGATTTATAATTGCATTATATATCAGAAATTAACGTCTAGGACCATCTCTTTCTATAATATTCGATACCCAGGTCCTTTGACTTTCATTGGGTTACCCCATGTTTATAACACCTTCTTAATAGGTTCAGCATCTCCTATGATTAAAGCCACCCTCTGAGTCTGATTTGCAGAATTGCTCTTGACTCCCATTGATCTTTTCAACATCAAACCATGTTTAGGGGAGTGAGCGCAAGCACTTTAGCATTGATTAGCAGTGGTAAAGTGCACAGAGACAAAGTCCAGCAAAAACAAATTCAGCAAAATTGGAGGCAAGCATGCAAAAAGTTTGGGGGAAGACCACCCTAAGGCTGACAGGTCTAACATTAATTATGCTCACATTCACTCCAACCCACTATCTTGGCAGTCTCATTCCCCTCTTGTTTTCTGATTATTCATACACTTATCCATCTCGGTAACTGCACTGCTTATACTAGGGAGTGACTCCTTTGAAATGTCTACGGAAACCCTGTCATGTTTGCTAATCTGTCAAGTTAATTCATCATTCTTTGGTTAGTAGCACTTGTGTTAGTCCTGGAGATTAAGAATGTCATCATATACTCACGCTGATGCATCGATCTGAACGCATTAGGTAAAACAATTGGTAGACAAATAAGGAAAAGAACAAAGGTAGCTGGAAATAGCTGCGGAGGCTGGGAGATAAGATCTGACAAATAATCCTCTTCTAGGATAAGATTCAGGTACCATTTGAGAGTAAATATTATAACTGTAATCACTTTCAGGATGAGGAATGTGTGAAACTGTGCCTTTGTGTCTTGTTTAGCTAACAATAGGGTTAATTGTTATGTTCACAAGATTCCGAGAAACATTTCCACCCAGCAGATGGACATCAAACATCCTCCCAAACACGGAAACAGAACTGGCAACTGCCAAAACTGTGAGTAAATTTTTTTAGCATAGCTGTGCCCTGTTAAATTAAATCAAATCAAGAGATTAAGTTGTTATTTCAGATGAAGCGATTAATTTGCTACCCTATCTTGAAAGCTACAGAGATTTTCATTCTACGTCAACTGGAGGCCTAAGGCTCTAAAATCCTCGAGCCATTGCCCTAACTCTCCATTTGTCCTTTTTGACTGAAGTCAGCAGTTTGTAGAGGTTGAGCCTCTCTTGTTGCCGAGTTAGGGCGCAAGGGGGTTCGTCAATGTCAGTCAGACAGTCATCAGACTCGATGTTGATTCTTGCAAAGTATGTCAGACCAGGACCTGAATACTTGCAGTTGATCTTTCTTTCTCTTAGGTCATTTTGAGTTTGTCAGGTCTGAGCTCTCGTCTTCAGTGTCTGATTGCTCCAGAATTCCCTTTTCTTCTAACTCGCTGACATCTTTTATTGTTTCTGGTCTTTTTGTTGCTGTCAACAGTCTGTTTCGGTTAATCTTTGTCTTGTTCTAGCCTTCTTCAATTGATGCACAATCCTTAGAGGTGCTTGTTGTGATGTGGTCGCTGCACTTACCTTTCTATGACTGGCACCCAAATGGATAGCGGTGTCTCACCTGTTTCTTATGTAGGGTGGGAGGTTAATTAGTTTATTGGGGGTGGGGGCTTTCATTTCAAATAAAAGGGTCCTGGTGTGGCCAGGACGTTGAACAGTCTTACCTGTGTGTGGTTGTGCTTACCTCCGACATTACATTTCTGGTGACGAAGGTGGGATCCTGTGGCTGTTCTCCCGCCTGTTTCCGGTGTAGCTGTGGAGCTGCGGCGCTCCTCTGGGGGTGTTCGTGTGCCGGTGTGATATCTTGCCGTGCTGCTGTGTCTCGGGACGTCTGCGGTGCCTTCTGGACGGGTTGCCGTGTCCGGTGAAGTTTCTCCAGATCCCGTTTGCTTCCTGCCCGCTCTGGCTGTGTTTGGGGGCATGGCATGTGTTACGCGGCGTGCTGCGGTGGGCCGGTTGGCTCGTGGCAGTGACAGCGCGTCTGATGTTTTTTCCCTGCGCTGCCATTTCGGAGCTGCGGGATGGCTCCGAGTGTGAAGAGGAGTGTTTCCTGAGCGTCTCGTGGACGGAGCGCTCTGTGGGACATTCGTAGTGGATTTTGTGACGTTTGAGGCCGCTGGCACTGGCATTTGGCCCTGATATTGCTGATTTTGCTGTCAGCAGTGGACTACTTGCACCAAACAGAATAATAAAATCATTGGGGGCAATTGTGGTGGCTGTGTTCATCGAGGCTATAAGGACAGATTCAGAATTATTTATTCCCTGGGAATACTATCAGTGGGCCTGCTAAGTGGTATTGGGTCATAAGATTTGGCGCAGTGACATATCCTTAAGGGGGTCATCATGACAACCATACCCCCAGTAGAACACTTCCTGTTGGATGGTCCACCATCTGCCCAGGTGGCCCGCTGGAAGGAGTGGGTGGACCGTTTGCAGAATTATTTTGAGCCCATCGATCTGGTGGAGGAACAGAGGCGCCCGATGTTGCTGCATCTTGGAGGGGCGGCAATTCATCATTTGGGACGGTCAGTGGTGGAAGATACTCCACATACTCTTGACACCTTGAAACAAGCTCTGACTGCCCATTTTGAGCACCTAGCAAACCCTGATTATGAACGGTTCCTGTTACGCCAGGCTAGGTAGTTGCCTGATGAATCTGTGGACATTTTCTTTGCTCGTCTATGTACTTTGGCCAGTTAGGGCGGCTCATATGGATGCTGCCCTTCAACTTGCGTGAAGGCGGAGCCAGCGAATGCTTTTTCAGTCAGGGTTTCTGACAAGCAGAAGATGCTGCACCGAGGTAAAGTGGAGCAACCCCGGACTTGTTATGGTTGTGGGGGTTTGTTTCCTCATAGGGGGACTTGTTCTGTTGTTGGGAAGCGGTGCTCTAATTCCAATAAAGTGAACCATTTTGCGAAGGTGTGCCGTTCTGCTCCTGCCCGAGGTTCTGTTCCTTCATCATCTGCCCAGGTGTACTCAGCAGCTCCATTGTTGGCAGAGGGGGATATGGATAACGATGAGGAGATTGTACATGTTCTACATGCCTTGCAACCTGGGGGTGCTGTACGGAGAGGTCTACCCAAATGCTGTGTACTGGTGAACGGTCATTCAGTGCCTGCTTTGATCGATACAGGGGCTTCCATTAATGTGATGGCCGAGTCTATGATAATGGGATTGCCAACTATTCCTGCTTTGAGTGGGACTTCTATTAAAGTGTTTGCTTTTGGAGCTCTTGAACCCCTTCCATTGGCTGGTGTTTTTACTGCTGAAGTTGCACATGGTTCTCATGTCGTGAAGACGCTGGTTTATGTTACAAAGAGTGGTCAAGGAATGTTGCTGAGTTGCCAGACAGCCGAAAGACTACACTTGGTTGTCTTTACATTGGCCATTCATCAATGGACTGTTAATGACTTGCTGGTTCAGTTTTCACCATTATTCAATGGCATAGGCTGTCTGAAAGACTGGATGATAAAGCTGCATATTGATGAGTCTATCCAACCGGTGGCGTTATGTCACAGGAGGGTGGCTCTTCATCTTCAGCCGAAGGTGGAGGCAGAATTGGCAAAACTGGAGGAGGCTGATATTATCGAAAAGGTGGAGGGCCCGACTCCCTGGGTGTCACCTATAGTGATTGCTCGTAAACCTTGTGGCTCCAGTGGCGTATGCTAGCCATGCTTTGACTGCCACTGAACAGCGATGTGCTAATATCGAGAAGGAGGCCATTGCAGTACATTGGGGATGTCGTCATTTTCATTTGTATTTGTATGGCCAGCCTTTTGTTGTGCATACTGACCATAAGCCACTCATTTTTTTGTTTATGGGTTCATCTTCAAAGCCCCCTCCCGCATTGAATAGTGGATTTTACAGCTGCAGGATTACTGTTTTACGGTAGTCTATCGTCCTGGGGTTTTGAATCCCGCTGATTACCTTTCCCGGCATTTTCATCCTGCTACTGTTGCCGAGGAAAATGATGCCGAGGACATTGAGAAATATGTGCGGCTGGTGGTGGAGCGTTCCAGGCCTCTCCCTATTTCTATGGAGGAGATTGTGGATTCGACGGCTCAGGATGGGTGTCTTCAACTATGCCTGTCCACTGTTGGTACTGGGAAGTGGAACGGGTTCATGGGTTCCGCCAAAAGTTGTACTGAGGACGCTAGATCAACCTTAGCGTCTCTCTTTCAGGTGCGGGGTGAACTGACTTGTTCCCCGGAAGGGTGTCTCATGAGAGGTCCACGGTTGGTGATTCCTGCCTGTCTTCAACAGCGTGTGGTGGATTTGGCTCACTTGGTTCATCAAGGGGTTGTGAAGACCAAGTCCCGTTTAAGATCTAAGGTATGGTTTCCCGGATTGGACGCTCTGGTGGAGAATACAGTGTTGGGTTGTGCGCTGTGTCAGGCTGCGGGGGGTAGGGATGCTCCAGTTCCCATCATTACCGAAGCCATCCCCTCATTCCCTTGGCAGAGGGCAAGTGCTGATTTTGGATGTTTACCTGAAGGGCGGCACATGCTGGTGGTGATTGATGACTTTTCTAAATATCCTGAAGTAGAAATAATGGACACTACCACAGCATGTCACACTGTACCGCTGTTCGATAAAATCATGGCGACACATGGTTTGATTTCTGAATTGCGTACTGATAACGGACCTCCTTTTTCCAGCCATGAATTCTCGACTTATCTGCAAGCTAGGGGTATTGTCCATCATAAAGTCACCCCTTTATGGCCACAGGCCAATGGAGAGGCAGAACGCTTTATGCGTACCCTTAACAAAGCTATCAGGATTGCCGTCACTGACTGACAGGATTTGGACTGTGCTATATTTATGTTTCTGAAGGAATATCGTATGACTCCTCATTCAACTAAAAAAGTCAGTCCGATGTCCCTATGCATGAATCGTCCTATAAATGATTTTGGGCCCGATTCACAGAATGAACTTAAGTCTCAATCCTAAACTTACTATTACTTTGGTATTCACAGAATGCACTTACTACTTTTGGCATTCACAGAACGAACTTACTAATTTTTGTATTCTCAGAAGTTAGGATTTTGTCTTAAGACAGACTTAAGACAGACCTAAGACAAACTTAAGACAGACTTAAGACAGACTTAAGACAAAATCCTAACTTAAGTCTGTCTTAAGTTTGTCTTAAGACAAACTTAAGACAAAAGCCTAACTTCTGAGAATTCCAAAAGTAGTAAGTTCATTCTGTGAATATCAAAGTAGTAAGTGCATTCTGTGAATGCCAAAAGTAGTAAGTGCGTTCTGTGAATACCAAAATAGTAGTAAGTTTAGGGCTGAGTCTTAAGTTCATTCTGTGAATCCGGCCCTTCGTGCCTCAAATGGAGGCGGTTCCTGTGAGCTATGCTGTTGTGGCTGGGGAGCTGAAGAATCGGCAAGCGATGAATGATAAAGTGGCAATCAGACGTGGGGATACGCCCCGGACTTTTTCTGTTGGTGACATTGTTATGGTGAAGAACTGGCATCGTAGGGGGAAGTTTAGTTTACCTTTTGAGCCTGAGCCTTGGGTTGTGCAGTTCGTTCATGGGACAAAGGTCACTGCTGTGAGGGATGGGTTGGTCATTTCACGAAATATGTCTTTCTTTAAATTGTACCCTGTTCCTGTTGTTGATCAAAGGTATGGACCTGTGGTACCATCTGGTGCTGACTCTGTAGGTTCAGATGACGGATTTGATGACATGGATTTGATGCCTCCTTTTGTTCCGCTGGCGGAGAACGTGGCACCTGGACAGTACGGTGGATTTCCATCTATGTCACCGTCAGGTGTGGAGTCTGAGCCCGTTCTTATGTCTCCTCCTAGTAAATATCTGATACCCGAATCTGACTCTCAACGACGGGGTGTGGGGAGATATCAGTTACGGCCATGTCCTGCTCGTTCCACACGTTTGAAGAATTATGCTGTTTGCACTTCGCCTTGCATATAGCGCTATGCGCTGGATAGCTGCTGTTATTTTAAAAAGCCCCGTTTTTCGTTTCAGTGGATGTGATTTTTACTCGTTTTACCCAGTTTTTAAATTTTGGATTAGAATAGTATAATTAATTTTTCCGCCTTACCTGTGCCCTTAATCACGAATCGCACTGCTGCACTGTAAAGCCCTGCTGCTTTCACCGCCATTTGGGCGGGCTGGCCCCTGCGCTTTGCTTTCCTGGGACGCCAGCTTGGGTGGGTCAGAAGCACCTCTCAGCCATTCGCTGAAGCAGTCACGTGGACCCGCTAGAGCCCTATATATTTGCCTAGGCATGGCGCGCAGCGTGAACGCGCAGCGTGGACGCCACAGTGACGCCGGAGTCACGCCAGAGTCCAGCCCGTCTGTGCCCGTCCGCGCTGAGGATGCGCTGGGCGGCTGGGCTCTGGATGCTGGTGATCGTACTCCACCCCCCTATAGATATTCACACCTGGAGATGCTGAGCTTGAAACCACGAAGTTTGGGATGTTCTTATTCCCTTGAACCTGACGAACTCATGATCCCCTTACAATGCGGCTGTCATCGCACGCATAGTCCCTCTGTTTCCGTCCCCCACTATCCCTCGCCCAGCCAACCCGACGTTGTCAGTCCTAGGACAGTGGGAGTAGAGGGCATTTTGGTTAATGCGCGCTCCCTTGTTAAAAATAAGATTATGTTCAGGGAGATGGTCCTTGACACAAAGCCTGCCCTGGTGTTTGTCACCGAAACCTGGGCTAAAAACTCTTCTGGTCCTGACCTAATTGAAGCCGTCCCTGAAGGGTACTGCTTGGTTAGATTGGATAGACAAGGACGAGTGGGAGGGGGTATAGCGATCCTTCATAGAGACCATCTGCAGTGCCATATTGTACCTATATGCGACTTCTCGGACTCCTTCCAAGCATTATACTTTATAATAAAGGAAGGGCAATGTCCCCTCTTTAATGGTATCCTACTATATCGACCTCCGGGCCCGAGGAGCGATTTTGCGCACAACCTCCTTCAGTCCCTTGAGCCCTATTTTGGCCAAGAGAATTTCTCCATTCTAGGTGACTTTAACTACCATTTAGAACGGCATGACCTGCCTGACACATCATGTCTTACGGAGGCCCTGATGTCTTGTGGGCTTACGCAGCGAGTCAGTGCGAGTACACACCGTGCTGGCCACACTCTTGACGGCATTTTCTCTAATGATCGTCGTCTGACCACCAAGGATCCAGTGCACCTATCCTGGTCTGACCATCTTGCAGTCCCATTCTTCCTAGAACACCATAGGGTAAATGGAAGGAAAAAAGGGACTCACATATTGGAAACTGCCAGAAATTTTAGGAACATCAGCAGTGATTCCTTTGTGCCCTGGGCTGCTAGCCTCTCTATTACTGGCTTGGAAAACGTGCAGACTGCGGTTGGCCACTTTGAACAGGTTACTATCAAGGCCTTGAATGAACTGGCCCCAGTACAGACCCGTCGTCGAGCCAGAAAGAGACCTTCTGCCCCATGGTTCTCCGATTCCCTCAGACTCCTCAGGCAAGAAGTGAGGAGGAAGGAGAGGCTCTGGCACTCTAGCTGGGACCTTAAGAACAAGGAAGCCCATAAACTCCTTGTCAAGAAATATAAGGCTAATATTGTGCAGGCCAAACAAGACCATTTTGTGGCCCTAACTACTTCGCTCTCCTCGCCAAAGGAGCTCTTTAAGATCGTTGATTCTTTAATCAACCTACAAGCCCCTGATCCGGTAGTACCATCGCAAGACCTATGTGATAGAATTGCCACCTTCTTTCACACCAAAATACTGGACATTCATCTGGCTCTTGAGGAGCAAAGAGCATGTACTACTGGGCCCTCTGTTTGGGTTGAGATGAATAAGACCACCATTAACATCTCCCCATCCTGCACTCTGGATTCCTTTCCCCCGCTAGTTCTGCAGGATCTTGAGTCTTTGCTTGATAAGACTAAGTCAGGTTCTCCCCTGGATGTATGTCCACTAAAAATTATCAAGCAATGTAGGGAGACCTTTCTGCCTCCGTTGCTAGATATAATGAATCTAGCCATTAAGAAAGGTATCTTCCCCTTAGAGTGGAAAAGTGCCGTAGTGAAACCGCTGTTGAAGAAGGCCTCCCTTGATCCTGAGGTCTTAAAAAATTTCCGTCCGATTTCGCTGCTCCCAGCCCCAGCGAAGATGCTTGAGGTACATCTAAACAAGCACCTCGCTGCTTTTGTGGAAAGCTCGGGTTGCCTGGACTCCTCCCAGCACGGATTCAGGAGGGAACACAGCACCGAGTCGGCCCTCACCATCGTGCTTGACAAGATCCGCACAACTGTGGATGGGGGCCAGACCTCCCTCCTGGTCCTGTTAGATCTGACTGCGGCCTTCGATACCCTCTCCCCCTCAGTTCTTGCTTCCCGTCTGAGGGATGTGGGGGTGAAGGACTCTGCTTTAGATCTGCTGACTTCCTTCCTTGATGGTAGAGTACAAAGAGTCAAGCTGGGGGAGTTTCTATCTCCATCCCGACCAGTGCTATGTGGGGTCCCACAAGGGTCGGCTCTCAGTCCGACCCTATTCAACATCTACGTGACCCCACTGGCCAGACTGATAAGATCTTTCGGGATGGAGGTGGTTTCTTACGCAGACGACACCCAAATCCTCGTCTCTCTCTCCCATTCAGATGTACAAACGGCCTCCAGGTTTAGATCTTGCATGGAGGCGGTTGGGTACTGGATGGTCCAGAACTCTCTCAAACTGAATGGGGAGAAGACAGAGGTAATGGTGTTCGGAGGGAAAGAGAATATCTGGTCAGCCAACTGGTGGCCTGATTCGTTAGGAGATTGTCCTTCCCCCACAACATCCGCTAAGAACCTTGGGGTGATTATAGACCCCGCCCTGGATATGGGCAGGCAGGTGAGTAGAACCATCTCCACCTGTTGGGGATTGATTCACACCCTGCGAAGGATCAGGAAATACCTCTCCTTACAGTCCAGAAAACAAATTGCTGTTGCACTTATTGGCTCACGTCTGGACTACTGTAATGCGCTGTATGTGGGGCTAAGCAGGAGCCTTCTGCAGCGCTTACAGGTGGTCCAGAACGCTATAGCCAGATTTGTCCTGGATGTTCCCAAACGTTCGTCGGCCACGCTGGCCAGGAAAACTCTGCACTGGCTACCGGTAGAATACCGAGTCCGGTTTAAGGCTCTATGCATGACTTACAGAGCCATAGCGAAAAACAGCGATTTGGGAGTTGGTTCCATCATCTCCCTCTACACTCCCGGAAGGAGCTTACGCTCCTCCGGGAAATCGCTCTTGACAGTCCCCCGCACTCGAAAAGCTAAGTGGGGTGGCAGGGCTTTTTCTACCCTAGCCCCCAAATGGTGGAATGATCTTCCCCTCGATCTTAGGTCCCTGCCTTCCCTACAGAAATTCCGATGTGCCCTTAAAACTCGCCTCTTCCTGCAAGCCTATATGTAAGGATGTATGTTTTAAACTTTTGATGGTATTGTTAGGCGCCTTGACACCTTCGGGTTATTGTTTTGCGCATTATAAATTATTATCAAATCAAATCAAATCAAATCATGTAACATGTTTGAATTGAATTTGTGTTTTTTTCATTTCTTTGTTGAATTTGTAGAGGAATGTGATGTGGTTGCTGCTCTTACCTTTCTATGACTGGCACCCGAAGGGACAGCGGTGTCTGACCTGTTTCTTATGTAGGGTGGGAGGTTAATTAGTTTATTGGGGGTGGGGCTTTAATTTCAAATAAAAGGGTCCTGGTGTGGCCAGGACGTTGAACAGTCTTACCTGTGTGTGGTTGTGCTTACTTCTGACATTACACTTGTGATCTCCGAGTCACTTTTAGAAGCAAAGCTTCCTCTGTCAATGCCACTGCAACCCCTTCCCTCCCCCTGGCAGGTTTAGTTCAGCCCTCCATGAGTTCTCGCTGTCTCTGTGTATGCATATTCTTAACCCAGTGTTGGGCATCGCTGTCATAGCTGGAATGACACTTTGTTGAGTTTGCCCTATGGAACACTGCAAGCTCTCAGACTGACTTTCTTCTTCTGATGCCTAGGAGACCTCAAACCAAGGTGGACTTGAAGAGTTAGTGGATGTCCCCTGGTGGTCCAGTGGACCTCTGTCTCCGTTCTCTCGCTCTGCTTTTTCTCTCCTTTTTCACTCGTTTTTTTCCCTCACTTCTATCTCCCCCCTTCACTCTCCTTCTGGGTCTTTCCTCCATTTTCTGTCCTTTTCCCCTCATCTCAATCTCCCTCTTTCACTCTCCTTCTGTGTGCTCTGTGTCTTTCCTCCACTCTTACTTGCACTTTTGTTGCCTTATTTGCACTTTTCTCTCTCTTTTTGCCCTTTCCCTTTTTAAGCCCGTTTTTCCCCACCGCGGCTCCCCTGCGGTCCCTCCACACCCAGCACGACCAGTGTGACCAACCCAATCCAGCTCCCCTTCCCGCCTCCCAGCTGCCCAGCCCTCCCCGACCCCTACTTAATGGCGGCCGCCACCGGCGCACCAAAGGCAAGCCCGTCTGCGCCCGTTCGCGACCCAACTGCGACCAGCGCCAGGAACCCTGAATCTCTGCACCGCCAATGCTACGACCCAGTGGCCCTCCATGCTCTCAACCCAGGCCGCAACCACAACTGCAAGTTAGCATCACCAGCCAACACCCACGGACCCTTCATCTGTCACCGCTGCCGGCACACCTGCAGCACCGCCAAGACCACGGACCCAGAGCAACCCACCCGCAAGAACACAACCAAATTGAAAACCCTGCAATACATCCTCCTCAATGTCCGATCCCTCCACAAACACGCCACCGAAATCTGGGACCTCCTCGACAGCACCACACCGGACGTAGCATTCTTTACCGAAACCTGGATCAACACCACCTCGGGGCCGGACAATGCCATCGCCATTCCCCGAGGATATAAGATCTCCAGGAAGGACCACCCACCCGCCCGGGAGGAGGAATCGCCATCGTCTACAAATCCACCCTCTGCCTGAGCACACTCCCCGATGAGCCCACAGAGCTGATGGAACACCTTCACTTCAAGATACTGGCCAGTCCTATCTCCACCCTCTGAGGAACCCTCACCTACCAACCCCCTGGACCCAGCGGACTTTACGACAACTCCATCATGGACATATTCTCCCCGCATGCCATTGTGTCCACAAACTACACCCTACTGGGAGACCTCAACAACCAACTGGACCCCAGCACCACATCCCTCCTGGACAACCTCCACAGCATTGGACTCCGCCAGATCGTGACCTAACCCACGCACTCAGCAGGACACATCCTCGAACCCCTCTTCACAACAGGAAACTCCATCACCTTCAGCCACACCACCGAACTCCCATGGACTGACCATCAATGCGTCCACTTCACCTTCAGAACGCCCACCATCCACAGACACCAGCACCTGCTTCCATGAAGAAATTGGACCAGAATCACCGACGACCAGCTAACCTCATCACTCAGCAACTCCACCCCTACCATCGCGGAAAACAACGACCCCAACACCGCAGCCCAAACTCTGCACAGATGGATCTCCAACAGTGCCAACACCATAGCCCCCTCAAAGTAAAACAATAACACCCACGCCAAGATAGCTAGATGGTTCTTCACCAAACTTCAAGAGTCCAGGTGCACTTACCGCTGCCTCGAAAAGGCCTGGAGGAACACCAAATCCACAAAAGCCCACAACAACTTCCGAGCCGCCACCAACGCCCACCAACAACTCATCAGAAAAACGAGGAAAACAGCAATTGAAGACCGAATCTCCACTCATTCACACAACAGCAAAGAACTCTTCAACATCATCAAGGAGTTCGCCCAACCCACCAGCGAGTCCAACGACATCCCTCCCTCACAAGACCTCTGCAACAAACTCAGCACCCTTTTCCACCACAAAATCAAGAGCATCTAGGACAACTTCGACGAAGACAACCAACACACTGAACCCTCACCAATCACTCCCGACACCCTGATGCCAGCGACCCTGATGCCAGCGATCGACAACTGGACAGCCCTCACCACCGAAGACACACTGAAGACGATGAAGTCAATCCACTCCGGGGCTCACATGGACCCCTGCCCCCATCACATTTTCAACAGAGCTGCTGACACCATCGCACTCATGCTCTGCCACACCATCAGCCGCTACCTGGCAACCGCCTCATTCCCTGGCAACTGGAAACACGCTGAGATCAACCCCCTCTTGAAGAAACCCTCGGTGGACAGCACCGACCTCAAAAACTACAGACCCATCTCCCTGCTCCCGTTCCCAGCTAAAGTCATTGAGAAAGCCATCAACAGCCAACTCGCCACATTCAACGAAGAGCACGACATCCTCAACTCCCAATACAGCTTCAGAAAAAAACCACAGTACGGAAACCGCCCTCCTCGCCGCAACAGATGACATTCGTACCTTACTGGAGAAAGGAGAAAAGGCTGCCCTCATCCTCCTCGACTTCTCAGCGGCGTTCCACACAGTCTCTCACCGCACCCTAATACACAGACTCAACGATGCAAGGATCCAAGACAAGGCCCTCGACTGGATTTGCTCCTTCCTCTCAGGCAGAACGCAGCGGGTCACACTTTCCCCTTTCCTATTGCACCCTACCCCTCCCACCTGTGGAGTCCCTCAGGGGTCCTCCCTCAGCCCTATGCTCTTCAGCGTCTACATGGCTACGCTCGCCCCCTTTGTCAGAACCTACAGACTCAACATTGTGTCACTTGCAGACAACACCCAACTCATCCTCTCCCTATCCAACGAACCCAACACCGCCAGACACAACTTTCGACAAGGCATGGAAGCTGTTGCCAAATGGATGAAAAACAGTTGCCTACAACTAAACACCAACAAAACAGAAGTACTCATCAAGGGCCCAAACCCCGACAACTGGAACGACACATGGTGGCCCCCCGCCCTCAGAAGCCCGCCCACCCCCACGGACCACACATGCAACCTGGGAATCATCCTGGACACAGAGCTAAAAATGGACCACCAGATCAACTCTTTCTCATCCTCCTGCCTCCACACCCTCCCCCTCCTACGTAAGACCTTCAAATGGATCCCCCTCAAACACAGAAAGACCATCACTCATGCCCTGGTCACAAGTAGGCTCGACTGCGGCAACGCACTCAATGCCGGAATAAACAAAAACCTCACCGCAAGCTACAGAACATCCATAATGCCGCCGCAAGACTGGTCCTCAACCTGCCAAGACACAGCCACATCTCCCAGCACCCCATCTCCACTGGCTCCCCATCAATATGCTAACCCATGCTCACAAGGCCCTCCACAACACCGGACCAGCATACCTGAACAGCCAACTCAAATTCCACGCACCCCAAAGGACCCTACGATCAGCCCAGCTGTCCTACGCCATGGTCCCCCGCACCAGGAAGACCAGATTGGGAGGCCGCTCCTTCTCCTTCCGCACGGCCAGAGCCTGGAATGACCTTCTGCTCCACCTCAGACAGATAACATTACTCATCATCTTCGCAAGAAACCTCAAAACCTGTCTCTTCGACAGACCCCCTTCTTGATGGACTAGAACCATGCGACCCCCCCACCCCCAGAGCCTTGAGACCCTAACGGGTGAGTAGTCGCACTTAACAAACACCTGATTTGTGATTGATTGATGTTGGCTCTGCTTCTTCCTCTTCCTGTCTCATGCTCTTGGCATGCAAGGAGTGTATCCAGTTCAGCAGAACAGCACACTTCACAGCAGTGTTGGTGACCAGGATTACATGGTACAGATCTCTACAATGCTCTTATGAACAGAATTTGAGAATGTGTTTTTTCACATGCACCCAATCGGGGGAAGGGTCAAGTTGTGACCTGGGGACTCTAGCCCAGCTGAATAGCAGCATCTGCCAGATGAGAGATGGAGGACACCACATCAGCGAATGCCTTGCAGTAATCAAGAACCAGATCATCTGTGATATTTACAAGAGCAGCAGCTGGAATGGAAGGCATTTTCATGGCAATTCCCATCAACACCTCGTGAGGAGGCCATCCTGTTTGTCTACAGTGTGTGCTTCAAATGCTCATCCATACCAGATGATGGGCGAAAGGCCATTTAAGAGATGTGGACACACAGGCTTTGGCCAATTTAGATTTTATAGTTTCATTCAGTCTTTCTACGATGCCTCAAGCTTCTGGTCCGCAACTACAATGGATTTTCTGATCTATCCCTAACACTGTATGTAGCAACTGCAGTATTTTTTTTTTCACAACTCAATTTTATTGTTGTACGCTGATACAAGTTCGGAGTCGCTTAGAACGCCACCAGTAAATAATAATAAACAGCATTGATTTCAACATGTTCAATAAACAGGGCTGTGTTGGTGCAATAAAACACATTAGAAAGAAACTTAGAACAACAAACGATAGTGCCGTAACGATTTAGCTGGAAGCACCCAGCGATCTATAGCATGCAGGTCGTAGCAATTCGGTACATATGTAGGTAAAGTCCATATCAATATTGCAGCACAGCACGGTCAACCCAACAGCTCTTCAAAAGCAGAGACAGAGGGGGAAGACTCTAGATCTAATCCCCTGTAATACGTCCACGGTTCCATAATTTAAAGTGTTTCTGGGGGCACCCTCTCGCTGTGAAGACTGGGATCTCCAGCCCCATGCAAAAGTCAAGGCCTTTCTTCCAGGTTGCAACTGATGGTGGAGCCTCACTCTTCCACACCTTTGCGATATCGCTCTTTGTAGGAGAGTAGGTTCTGCTTTCCTATGGTCACCCCATTTTTTGCTTTTTGCTTCACTGGTTTTTGACTTAATGTGGCTGTGGGCCTGCTAATCAGACCCACAGCCCTGCTGTTCTCTCTCTAAAATTCACACCATGTACTTTAGGTACATCACCAATTGGGATTTGGGTCACACTTGTGAGTCCCTGAACAGTGTACTATAGGTACCCAGGGCATAGGTGCACCCAAGGCCTACCAGGGGCTGCAGTATATCTTATGCCACCCCTGGTTGGCCATCCAAACTGACACAACTGGCTGATCACTCAGCTGGGGCAAGGTTGTGCAATCACCCCTTGCTTAGGTGTAGTATTCCTATACCTAACATTATTTATAGACACATATCCACCTATAAGTCCCTCCTGTGGCAGGCCTTAACAATCCTGAAGGCAGAGTGCTTGGTTTTATATGAGATGGTGCTCTAGAATGAGCTGAGCCTGTCTGCAGCTTTCGGAACCATGTCCTTATAGCTGTTCTATGATATATGCCATATCATATACTCTTAAGTGCATTATGAACCTCGCGGTTAAATGCTAACTTTGGTTTGGATTTATCAAAACATGTCGTGTAAGGTGTCATACGCTTTGGAATACTACCCCCTCACCAGTTCTGGCGACGGGGGTAGCATTCCACCCTTCTAGAGGGAGAAGACATGTTGTTCCTACTAATCCCGGTTAAAGTTAACCAGAGCCTCAGCATCACAAAATGGATGCTGCTGCCACATACACAAGTCTGACCTCCTGCTGCTGGGAGTCCTTCGAGCGAGGGAGGCTTGGACAATAGGTTTTCCTGTCTTGGGAGGTGCTAGCACCACCCCAGATAGGCTATAGTATATTGGGGCAGGGAGGGCTGAATGAAATGAGACACTGCCTGGGGCAGTTCAAACCGGTGCAGGGGCACTCCAGCCCCAGCTCTGGCGCGAAACTGGACAAAGGGAAAGGGGTGTAACCACCCCCTTCCTGGGTCCCACCCATAGGAGGGACCTAGCAGGTAATCCAGCCCCTAAATTTGGTATATAGGTGGGAGCTGAGTGCCAATACTTTAGATTTATCCTGACTGAAACTCTGGAAAGAAACTCTGGACCTTCGACGATCTACTTTGCAAGAAGACGACTGAAGAATCTCCCTTGTGGTCAAGGAGTGACCACCCTGCACAAGCAGGCACCATCAAGCGATCAATGGTTTGCTTTGTTGACGCTCCTGCCAGAGCCCGAGCACAGAGCCTGACAAGACCTGGACTTCCAGACTTCCAACAGCCCGATCCACAGTCACAGCAGAGCTGAGACCCGTGGAGGCGACGAGAGACGTGGCACCGGCCATCTTGGAAAGCCAGCGAATTGCTTTCCGTGCAACTTCTGAGGCACCCTCGAAGTTGTGCATTGGGAATTGAGAAGCCCAGTCCCGAGCACCAACTGCACCGAAGATCAGCCCTCCACACTCCACGAGTTCTGCGTGGGGCCCTTCTGCATTTTCCTGCTTGACGCGTCCGTCCGGTCACTTGCCCGTTGGCTAGTGGCCTCTGTGATGATGAAAC
Organism: Lissotriton helveticus; assembly: GCF_964261635.1. Lineage (NCBI taxonomy): Eukaryota > Metazoa > Chordata > Amphibia > Caudata > Salamandridae > Lissotriton > Lissotriton helveticus. The sequence continues at coordinate 283,195,014 of NC_136057.1, read as the reverse complement.
CTTTGATTTATACTGCTGGTCTGGTTGCTCCAGACTGGCCCCTGCTTCCCTGAAAAGGAGAAGCCCATCAGACCTTGCTGGTCTGATTAAGAAGCCATCTTCGATTCCTGCGTGGGTTGCCTTTGCCAAGGCCTGTTGACTCCAATCCGACTCCAATCCAAGCCGACAGCGAGAGCCTTCGTGGGACAGTCCGTATCCAGCTCCTGGTCGTCGTCGACACTTCCTGGTCCACGTGGCTGCAGAGACAAGCTTCACAACATCACCTGATTGCTTCGCGACATCGCCTGGTTCCTTCCTGGTCACTGGCTAGTGACCCAGACTCTGTCCCCTCTGCCTTCAGGTACTCTTCATCCTCGATCCGCCCTTGGATCCATCCGGACACTTTGCTCCTGGTCGCCTGCAGCATCTTTCTCCAAGGCTCCATAGGAATCAGCGACGAAACCCGACACACTTTGACACCTATGCACCCGCTTCCAGTGGGTAAGGAAACGCGAGTATTTCGGTACTCCTGTGTGTATTGACTATCCTAGTGTCCTAGTTTCAAGTAGCTTTTCCCTAGTCCATCCGGAAGTGTCCTAAAAGAACTAGTTTCCAATTCTTTCGTTCCCATTCTAACTCTATGGTAACTTGTGTGCGTGTAAAGACACTGCACGCACATCCCGTGGGCCTCCTACTTCCTATCCTTTGGCAGTACAGTGTAGCCCCAGCGATTCTCCAGGCCCTAGGCCTATCCTTTGTTCGTGACATGGTTCTTATATCACCACCCAGCTGCTCCTCCCTCCCACTTGTCCTCTTATGGAGGAAGCCGCGTGGCAGTGACCTGACCTCTTGTCACCCAACACCAGTGACCACACTTCTCCACACTTCTCTTCAACATCTACATGAGCCCCCTTGCAGCCATCGCACGCCAACACAACCTAAACATCATTTCCTACGCTGACGACACCCAGCTGATCCTCTCCCTCACCAACGACCCCGCCACCGCCAGAGCCAGCCTCCCAGAAGGAATGAATGACGTCAGAGAGTGGATGAAGACCAGCCGACTGAAGCTGAACTCAGACAAGACGGAGGTCATCATCCTGGGATCATCCCCCTCCGCCTGGGACGACTCCTGGTGGCCCCCTGCCCTAGGCACCGCCCCCAAGCCAACGGACCACGCACGCAACATGGGTTTCATCCTGGACTCCTCCCTCACGATGAGCAAACAAGTCAACGCCGTCTCGTCATCCTGTTTCAACACCCTACGCATGCTCCGAAAGATATTCCGGTGGATCCCCACCAAAACCAGGAAGACGGTCACCCAGGCCCTCGTCACCAGCCGACTGGACTACAGGAACACCCTCTACGACTGAAAAGACTCCAGCGCATACAGATCGCCTCCGCACGACTCATCCTGGACATCCCCCGCCACAACCACATCTCTGCCCACCTGAGAGACTTGCACCGGCTCCTCGTCAGCAATAGAATCACGTTCAGACTCCTCACCCACGCACACAAGGCTCTCCACCACAGGGGCCCCAAGTACCTCAACAACCGCCTCACATTCTACACACCCACCCGCCAGCTCCGCTCGACCAGCCTCGCCCTCGCCACCGTCCCACGAATTCGCAGAGCCACCGCCGGAGGAAAATCCTTCTCCTACCTGGCGGCCAAAACATGGAACTCCCTCCCCATCCACCTTCGGCTGACCCAGGACCATCTCTCCTTCAGGAAACAACTCAAGACCTGGCTATTCGAGCAGTAGCGGATCCCTCCCCTCCCAGCGCCTTGAGACCCTAGCGGGTGAGTAGCGCACTATATAAATATGACTGATTGATTGATTAATTGATATTTTAGTATATGGTTCAAAGTGCCCCTAGGGCATTACTGTATTTTGTGCAACTTATTGTATTTTTATTAAGTATCTTGTTATGTGCTGGTGCCTCTGACCTCATAAAGAGTTCAGAGGATTGTGTTAAAAATAAAAACATATATATTTTGATATACAACCTGTGTGGTGTCCTTTCACTTGGTATTAAGGGGGTTACATATGGTAAAACAGCTGGCTTCACATGCCCTCTTGAGTTTAGCCTAAGACTGCTTTGTCCATGCTACCACTAGGATAGCTGGTCTATAAGGTTGACTTTACAACCATCACCATAAGGGTTGTTTGGACTGGTGCAAGGTGCTCACTAGAATAGTGAACATCATATACCAGGCCAGCTTCTCACACTTTTATCCAGCGTAATGCCTAGAAACAGCAAGTGGCATTTGTATCTATTGCTACCCTGCTCCTCGGTTATATGTAGCAGAAACAGTCGGGCGAGGGTTGAATATCCCATCCCAGGACCTCCGAGAGCCATGCTGCCACCCCTCTCCAAAACCTGGACAGGGACGTACACTGCCATACTGTGTGAAAGAAGTTACCTTCAGCCGCCACACAGCGTAGGCACTTGGATGACACGATCAGCCAAGCCCGCCACAGCCTGTATCTGGTGAATTATATCCGAAACAAGTATTTGAATTGGATCAACCGCAAACGGACGGCGATTGCTGCGCCTCGTGGGGACTCATGTGCCTCTACCCAGTCATCTTCGTCGAGGGAACCCAGGCCCAGCTGCCAGGCCTCCTGTGTTTTGTGTACTCTAGTGGGGGTGTTGTTTATAAGTGTACGATAGATCTTAGTTATTTTGTGATCCCCCAAGTCTCCCATAAAAACCTTGGCATCAATGGGGTTGAACTTAGGTATGGCATCCTGTTGCACCAGATACGGAGAGAGGTTGTGTCGTAATTGGAGGTACCTGTAGAATTGTGTGTGCGGCATATTAAATTCTGTCTGAGGTTCCTGAAAAGATTTCAGACTCCCTTATGTAGAACTGCCCCCAGTGTGTCTATACCAATGGCCTCCCAACCCCGAAATCTTGACAGCTGTATCATCTATGGCAGCTGACCATTGTTCCACAGGGGGGTTTCCTTCGTCAGTTTGTTACACCAGTCCATCGCACGCAGCGCTCGTTTCCAATCCCCAAGGACCATCCTGGTCGCAGGCGGCACCACATTAAGCAGCTAGCTAGAATATAAGATCCAGTGTAATGACCCGGCCCCCATCAGCCAGCGCTCCCCCGCATATGCTGGGTCTCTCCGGTCGCCATACCACTGTCCCCCCCTCTATCCTCCCCCTCCCCGTCAGAACGGAATATACATTCAAATTTTCTACATATTTACATAAATTATCGAGCCCGGATTAGGTCTATTGTAGATCAACATAACAGTTACAATATCATCATCTTAACAAATAATTATATACATCCCTGCTTCCCTGGGGAAGATAATCTCCTTCAATCTACTCGCTACTTTGAGTTTGACTCATTCAAAAAGGGGAGTCCATATCTTCACCCCTCTTCTACGTAGTTTGCTGCCAACATCCTGCCAACATCCTGGCTAGCCATTGCCGAAAGGTTGGGGCATTAGCGTCCAACCAAGCGGAAGCGATACACATTCTTAATACTGCCATGGCAATACAAATTAATTCATGTCCTGTTTTTACATCATTAGGATCCGCAGCACCTAATAAAATGGCATCATTAGTCAGAGTTATTTCTGTTTGCAGCACTTCAGTCAAAAATTTCCCAATATCTTTCTTCAGTTTTGTTAACTCATCACAGGCAGCAAAATATGGACACTCTCTGCTTTAAACAGCGTGCATCTCGGGCAGAATGTCCCCTTACCACTTCCCCATTTAGCAATTTTTTCAGGGGTGGAATACAAAATAAAATAAAAAATGTAAACTGTGCTTGTAATTACGAAGACATTAAAATAGTTTGTGACATCACATATGCATAATTAAATTCCTCATTTAAAATTCCTACTTTCTCCTCCCACTCTGTGGAACTTTAGCCATATCTTCTGGGAGCACAGCATTAATAAGTGCATATATTTCCCCAATAGTGCTTAATTTATCCTGAAGTAATTTTTCCACAATTTCGACTTTCTCAAATTGAACCTTCCCCCCTACCTTCCGTGACAAAAAATCTCTAATTTGAAGATACTTAAAAAAATCCCACTAGTCTAAATGAAAAGCTTTTTTTAGTTCTTCAAAAGATTGTATCCCTGTGGGGGTGAACAAACAACCTAATTAAACAAGTCCCACATTCTTCCATTTTTGTATACATGAGCCTCTAAAAATCTCAGGAAGAATTTGGTTATCGGTTAAAGGGGTATAAAAAGAAATTCTACCATTCCCAAGAATTCTTTTTATTGCAATCCATGCCTTAAACCCACTATACAGAGTTTTGAACCTTACTTTGTATGGTAACTATCATGCAGTTGACGCCAAAGGACGCCTCTACTCCCACTGCCTAGCACAAGTTCAAAAATAGATGGTATAGTATCCGGCTGTACATCCTCCCTTACATTCTGTAGTAAATCCCTAATGTAAAGCAATACAGAGGCCCAGTAATATGCTTTTATATTTGGGAGTGCCAGCCCGCCCCTGTCTCCAGGTAGGGTAAGAAGTTTATAAGCACGCCGCGGTTGCGAATAAGCCCAAATAAATCTAGAAAACATTCGCTCGATTATTTTAAACCACTGTGTCGTAAATTCTAGACATATTGACCTAAAAAAGTATAAAATATTAGGAAAAAATCATCTTAATAACATTGGCTCTGCCTATAATAGAAAGATTCAGATTATCAAGGGGTTAAAGTTCTTTTTGCATTGTATGCATAATTGGTTGGTTCTATGTTTAACTTAACCACATTATCTAGTTTAGATGATATACAAACACCTAGATATATACCCTTGTCTACTACGCGTATATCATTCATTTTTGCTTTATCATTCAAAACAATCTGTGTCTTACTTTGGTTAAGAGCATAGCCAGAGATTTGTCCAGAGCGTTTGGCCTTATCTTCAATGGCTACCATGGCAGTATTTGGATCAGTCGTTACCAGAGCTATATCATCCGCATAGGCTAAGATTTTGGTGGGATTATTCTGTGACCATATAGGTACTATTCCTATGTTCTTCTCCAATTTACGGATAAAAGGGTAGCTATAAATCGCGAATAAAAGCGGAGAGCAGGGACAACCCTCCCTCGTGTTTACTGAGATTGTAAATACCTTTGATAACCTACCATTAACCATCACTGCCCCTGTTGGTTCGGGATATAGGTTTTGAACTGCCTGAAAATACACATCCTTCAGTCCCATCCTAGACTTGGCAGCCCACTAATATTATATACAACACAAATATCCAAGGGTCTGAGAGCAAAACTCTGAATGCTGTGAACTCTAGAACAGAACAATATTTGTGTATGCGCCAACTTTCTTGATTAAGACCACTACAATGAAAAAGTCCTATTCAAGTGAACGGATTCCCATCAATCACTACCAGGTGACATGCTTCGTCATTGATGTCACACTAGTGACACTAAGGGCTACAACCTCATCATAAGGGTGGGGGAGCCTGAGGATGTTTTTATGAGAGAGTAACTAGACTCCTATCTTAACTACCAGATGATAGGGGTTGAGTTTGTGTGGGAAAAGAAAGCAGTGCACAATGATAAGGTGATATGTGAATTTAAAATTGACCTATGAGAAACCTTACCTTTATTAATGTTTCTCACAGTCCAAACTAAAAACAGTGCAAACGACAGTCTGTAGCAAATAACTGTCTGTTGTTCACTTAAAAAGGACTTTCCATTGTAGTGGTCTTAATCAAGAAAGTTGGCGCATACACAAATATTGTTCTGTTCTAGAGTTCACAGCGTTCAGAGTTTTGCTCTCAGACCCTTGGATATTTGTGTTCTATATATGTTCTTTTGGGCCAAGTTATCCAGGTCAGGTCTCTAAATATTGCCTCGGACCCTATCCATAACTGTGTTTTTTCTGTTCAGCCCACAAATATTGCCAGGAGACCCTGTCAAAGGCTTTTTCGGTGTAAAGTAAAACTAAAGCCATAGGGTCTCTTGCAACATCCATAGCATCAAATAGAGTAATAACTCTTTGAATGTGGTTTATGGTAGACCTCCCTGGCACAAATCCATGTTGACGTTTGGAAATCACTTTATGAATAATAGGTCCAACCCTATTAGCCAATATTTTGGAGTATATCTTTGAATCAGCATTAATGAGTGTGATAGGGTGATAAGACCCCATTTGCTCTGGAGGTTTGTTCTTCCTTGGAAAGATTACAGTTTTCGCCCTAGAACCAGGAAATTGGAGGTTGAGAACTATAAAAAATATGTAGCATGAGGTCGGAAAGGATAGTTTGAAATTGCTCTATAAAGGTGACATAAAATATATTATCTAGATACCCTTCGATATCTTGCTGCCCACACACGACATCTGCTGCATATAAATTTAGATAAAATCTCCCAAAAGCTTCTCTTATGAGTTCAGGGTCAGTTATTTAACCTACCATAGGATCGTTAATCTCTCGGATCAAATTTAGAGAGGTCTGTTGTCTTGTACGCACAGCAAGTTGGTGACCAATTTGTTTGTTTACTTCATAGACTATTTCTTTTTGTACTGAAGCTTTTTTTACTGCCTTCTCTGTCAATATATTAATAATCGCTGCTTTAGCAATTGCGGCCTGTCTTTGTATTCTCTCTAGGTCCTTGTTTGTTGTAAACGCTCTCACCAATTTCTCTTCTGCCAACCTCAAATCATCCTGTAATATCATCAAGGATTCCCTGGCTTGTTTATTAGCATTTAGGGAGTATCGTAATGTTTTACCTCTAATTCCGGCCCTTAAGGCATCCCACACTATTTCAATTGTAGTGCTCCTTACATTATCTTTTAGAAAGTTTGTAATCCATTTTCGCATATGTAAACAGTATTCTCTATTTAAAAGCAGGGACCTCTCTGATGTACAAGACCTTATGTTGGAATTATTCGTTTCTACTTCTAGCTTACATATTAATGGATTATGATCCGATAAGACACGCAGCAATTTCTCTATACAACATTTTGTTTTTAAAGAATTGGAAATGAACACATAATCTAATCTGGTGTGGTTGGAATGTGGATAAGAAAAATATGTGTATCCTGGGTCTTTTGAATTTGCAGCCTGCCAGCCATCCACTAATCCATGTGCCTGACACATTTCTTTAATGCCTTGAATACAATAGGCTTCTGACCCACTTAGTGAAATCCCTCCTCCACAGTCCAATCACTAGGAAGGTTAATATTAAAATCCCCACAGACCATCAGTGGTAAAGGCCAATGAGTACGTTCTCTTGAAATATCATCCAAAACTGCCGCATCATCACTGTTACTTCCACATAATGTGCAAAGTGTTAGTTTCTGCCCAACCCCATATTGACACTCTGTAATTGCCCAGCGTCCAAATTTATCAGATTTAGATCGGTTAAACACCAGCCCACTACCTTTAGCTAGAATTGCAACCCCTCTAACCCTAGCCCCTTGTGACATTGCACTTATCACCCTAAACCCTAGATTTTTTTAAAACATGTGTTTGAGAACGCTTTATCCCCCAGATGCATCAAGCATCCATTTCGCGATTCCTTATTAGCGAAAAATAAGGATTCGCTAATAAGGAATAGCAAAATGCCATGCATGAAGAACTCGCTTAAAAAATAGCGATTTCTTAAAATTCCTTAATTGCAACTCTCAAATTGAGAGTCGCAATTTAGGAATACCTCCCCATTCATTCCTATAGGCCTAGAGGCCCATAGGAATGAATGGGAAGACAATCTCAATTTGCGATTCTCAATTAGAGAATAGAGAGATGGTTGTCTGGCGGATCGTCAGCGGAGGACGATGGAGTTTGATGGAAACTGACTGAGAGTGATGGTGCGGCGGAAGCAGCAGTTCGTGGAAGAGTGAGTATGAACAGGGTTATATGTTGTTAGATTGCGGAGTTGTTTTGATGGTGTGATGTCTTGCGGAGTTAAAGTGAGTGTTGAGTGATTGCGAGGTCAGGCTGTGAGCGAGCGCAACCCGGGAGATCTTAGGCTCAACGAGTAGCCTGAGAGATTGTGGTGTAGAATACACCCAGAGAGTAATTGTCTACCACTGATTGGGGAGTCGTGAGACGTCATCGATTACCCAGACCGAGATAGGGGGAGCGAATGTGTGAGTGCATGAGTTACCGACGCTGGTCGTGGGTTGCTGTATGTGGAACATCGAGCGTTTGAAACCTATCAGTTGAGGCGATTGTCCGGTTGGACAGACGGTTACCAGATTGAGGTAGACAATTACACAACACTGTTGACCGACAGTCAGAGAAGTAACTTATTTGGTTGTTTCGTGAACAAATGGTTATTTCAGAGTATGAAAGGGCCATGTGAGTGAGTACGAGTACATTTTAAAGGAGGGGAACTGCTGCAAAAGGAGGAAAAATGACATCAGAGGGTGCAGCGCTGCGATAGGTCGGTTGGTGTGAAGCCGAGCTGGTATTGGTGGATTGTAATTAGGGAGTAAAGTGCGCTGTGAAAGGAGGTTAGTGATTTCATCTTGAAGTGTTTTAAAGTTTTGTGAGACATGTGTAGAGGAGATAAAAGGGTGGTTGTTAGATTTGAGGGTCTCTAGTTGGCACAGGTAGGTACTTGTGACAAATAGGGACCCTTGCCTCTAGTCAGGGTAATGGGATACACTCCTAAAATAACCCCTGTTCATCCCCTTTGGTAGCTTGGCACGAGCAGACTGGCTTATCTCAGAGGCAGTGTGTAAACCATTTGTGAACACATACAGTAATCAAGAGACAACACTACAGCTGGACACCACACAAGTTGTATATTAAAAATAAGTATTCTTTATATAGATTTAACACAAGACCACAAATGACAAAAATCCACAATACTGTACTTAAAATGGTAAAATTGGCTTAGTTCTCTTTAGATCTTAAAATGCAACACTTTGAGTCAATGTACCTTATGATGCGTCAATCTTCCACAACAAAAGTGCTGCAGAGATGGAGATGCAGCAAAGATCCGGTGCAAAGAAATAAAGACGCCAAGTTCTTCCTGATGCGGCACGCTTCTCCGATGTTGCGAGCCGTCTCGAATCGATGTGTCAGCTGCAGCGGTGACACCCTTGTTCTGTGATGCGGCGACATCAGCTTTGGCAGCGACCCTCTTCTTCGATGATGCGAGACGCTTCCGCTCAATGCGACAACTGCAGCGGCGACACCCTTGTTCTGTGATGCCACGACAGCAGCTCCCACGGCGGAACGCTTCTCCGTGGATGCGAGGCGCTTCTCTTGATGCGGTGCAATGCGACAGCTAGAGCACCGACATCTACGATGCGACGGCAGCGGCTGTGACGGTGACACGCTTCTTCCTTGTTGCAAGACGCTTCTCTTGATGTGGTGCAATGCTACAGCGGCGACATCCACAATGCGACGGCAGAGGCTGTGATGGGGACCCGCATCTTCGGGGTGGCGGGACGTTTCTTGAGATGCAGTGCAATGCGACAGCTACAGCGGCATAATCCACGATGCAACGGCAGCAGCTGCGACGGTGACACGCTTCTCCCTCTTGAGCCGCGCTTCTAGCTCCTTGCGACGCGCAGTCCCTCAGAAGGCCCAAAACAGCAGCAGGCACTTCCAAAGAACTCTTGGGGAGCTGGGAGTTGAAGTCTGTTGTCCCTGAGACTTCAGCAGGAGGCAAGCTCTTCTCTCATGCCCTTGGAGATCCTTCACAAGTTTAATAAAGTGCACACAAAGTCCTTTCTCCTTTCTTTGGCAGTCAGGCAACCACTGCAGGCTAATCCCCCAAGCAGCACTTCAGCTTAGGGTTAGTCTCTCCTCAGTTTCTTCAGGTTCCGCTCCTTAGCAAAGGTTTCTTCTTCTTGTCCAAAAGTGATCTAAAATCTTGGGATCAGAGTCCCAATACTTATACCCCAAATCCTTTGTCCACTGAAGGCAGAGGGGCCTTTGCCTGGATGTATGTCTTTACAACGCACGCTTTTTCCACGCATGCCTTTACAACGCAGGTTTTACAACACAAGTCGTTAGAACGACTTGCGTTGGGGGGCGCTGGATAGTGAATAGTTTAATTTACTATTCCAACTCCAGTCCCCGTGGATAGTAGGGAAGGTGTTGGATAGTAAATTAAACTATTACCTATCCTACAGCACCCCCCAGCGCAATTCGTTGTAACGAATTGCGTTGTAAAAGTTGCGTGGTAAAGGTAGTGCGTGGTAAAAGTTGCGTTGTAAACGCTGTTTACCCTTTGCCTAGTCCAAACCAGTTCTTGAGCACTCTGTTTACATGACTCCTTCTTTCCTTTCACAGTGCAGGGCAGAAACATCAGACGCCCCATAGGAGGTGGAGCCAGCATTGTGGAGGAAAGGCACAGCCCTGGAGCACTCTGTTGACATGACTCCTTCTCTCCTTTCACAGTGCAGGGCAGAGACATCAGACGCACCACGGGAGGTGGAGCCAGCATTGTGGAGGGAAGGCACAGCCCTGTTCAGGTCCCGGGTGCAACTCCTCCCTCCCATCTATTTATTTATTTATTTTATTTATTTATTATACTTCTAGAGCGCACTGTCACCTTGCAGGCATCCTGGCGCTAAACCTTTTCAGAGATACAGAATTGTGAGGCCACGCAACAGCAGTTAACTAAATCTTCGGGAAGAGCCAGGTTTTTAGCCTTTTTCTAAAAGGCAGAAGCTCATTATCTTGCCTAAGTTCCAGAGGCAGGGCATTCCAGAACCTGGCAGCTGCCACCTCAAAGGATCTGCCACCTGACCTCACCTACATTTTGGTACCTTCACTAACTTTGCCCCTGAGGAGCGCAAGGTTCTCGTGGGCACATACCAGGAAAATTTATTTTGAAAGGAGACCGACCCCATCCTATTTAGAGCCTTAAACACTAGACAAAGAGACACTAGACAAAGAGATTTGAACTGAACTCTTTGTCTCAGCGGCAGCCTGTGTAGTTCCGCCAATGCCTGAGAGGGAGAGGACCTTCTAGGCCAGCCAAGGACTAATTTGGATGCCATGGACTGGATCCTTTGCAACCTATCCAATAAAAAGTTAGGAGCTTCCAGCAATAGGGCATTACAGTATTCCAACCTACTGAGGATAGTGCTTCGTGCTATCAATGTGCGAGCCAAGGAGGGAAGCAGAGGAAAAATCTTCCTCAGTGATCTAATGATGGCAAGACAGCAACCCACTGTTTTTGTCACCTGCGCTTCCAGAGGGCCCGATTCACAGAATGAACTTAAGACTCAATCCTAAACTTACTACTATTTTGGTATTCACAGAATACACTTACTACTTTTGGCATTCACAGAATGAACTAACTACTTTTGGTATTCACAGAAGTTAGGATTTTGTCTTAAGTTTGTCTTAAGACAAACTTAAGACAGATTTAAGACAGACTTAAGACAGACTTAAGACAAAATCCTAACTTCTGTGAATACCAAAAGTCATAAGTTCATTCTGTGAATGCCAAAAGTAGTAAATGCATTCTGTGAATACCAAAATAGTAGTAAGTTTAGGATTGATTCTTAAGTGCATTCTGTGAATCGGGCCCAGAGTTAGCTGGCAATCCAAGATCACACCTAGGTTACTGACTGTCTTTACAGGCTGCACTGGGGTTGGGGTATCCAAGGGCCAGAATTGCTGGGCAACCTGGGAGGGAGCCTTTCCGTGGTGCAATAAAGCACCTCCGTTTTATCAGCATTAAATTGCAGCAATTTTTCCCTAAGCCACAATGCCGTGTCCCGCAAACAACTATGAAACCCTTCCAATGAGAATCAGATCTCTCTATTCACCACTGGGCTGACTCATCCTGTCTCCTGGAAACCCCCAGCCCTATCACTCAAACTCCAGACAAGGAATACACAACCTAGCAGAGGCAGGCTTGGATAGTTAGACTAGAAAATACCTACTTTCTAAAAGTGGTATTTTCAAACAGAGAATGTTAAAATCAACTTCACTAAAAGATGTATTTTATCATTCTGAGTTCAGGCATACTAAACTCGAATTTCTACCATGTTCCCTGAGTCAGTTAGGATTATGAAATGTAATAATCTAACTGCCCATTCTGGCCTATGGAGAACAGGTAGCCTTGCAATAGTGAAAAACAAAAATGGATGTAATTCACTATTAGGACATGCCGCACACACCAGGGCATGTCCTACCTTATAGGTACAATGCACTCTGCCCTTGGGCCTACCATAGTGGTGTCTGATATGAAGAAAAGGGAAGATTTAGGGACTGGCAAGTGGGTGCACTTGCCCAGTCAGCATGGCAGTGCCAGACAGCAAACAGGCTCTGCAATAACAGACCTGAGACACACTTTACAAGGCTGCCTCTGTCGGTGGCACAACCAGCGCTGCAAGCCCACTAGCAGCATTTGGATTTACAAGCCCTGGGCACACTCGGTGCACTCTACTAGGGTCTGACAAGTAAACCAAACAAGCCAATCATGGAATCACTAATCCATACATTAATTTACAATAGGGAGAGCATATGCACTTTAGCACTGATCAGCAGTGGTAAAGTGCCTAGCATCATAAATTAAACAAAAACAGGTCAGACAAAATACAGGAGGAAAGCAAAAAGTTCAGGGATGACCCTTCAAAAAGGGCCAAGTCCAACAGTGGTTACTCGAGGAGGAGAAGAAGCTCCGCCCGAGGATACCCCAGCTCATTATATGGCTACGTATGTAGGGTTGAATACTATACTTTGGTTTGAGAATTGGTGCAAAATGACAGAAGGAAATGAAGAATTGACCTTTCCCCGTTATGGTACCTTTAGATTGAAAGTGTTGCATCGATTGGAAACAATTATGGCTTCTTTGCGACATTTACCTAGACCAATACAGTTTGAAGCATTACATGCATGGATTAGGGCAGCCCATGAAAGAAAGAGAGAGCGAAGTCAGGAAAGAGTGAAAAGGTCAGTCCCGGCATTTCAAGATGTGAGATGGGATACATTGGCGAAAATGTGGAGAGTACAGACTATTGAGGGGTATAAGCTGTTCCCGTTGTTAGTAAAGACGGGAGAGGCACAGAAAACAAAGTGTACAGGTGAAAGCGATAGCGATACCAATGACAGCTTGATAGAAAGGTTGCTATCAGAGAGACCGCCTCCGTATAACCCAGCATCAGAAGAGGGAAAGTCAGCACCCGCAGAGGGAATGGGTGAATTGCAGGTTCCATCTATGTAGGAATAGTTGGGAAACTATCAACCGGAGGGATGGGAACACAGACCCCAGTGAGTGCGAAGGTAAAAGGAGTCACAGATGTTAGGAGGTTGCCCGACGCTCTTACTTTACCATGGGAGTTCATCACAGTCAGTAGTAGGACAGAGAACTAACTCTGAAAGGAATGGCATAGTGAGCGGGATAGCTCAATTGCCAAGGCCCATAGAATCGAGCACGCCATTGCCAGCCACTGAAGATTCATCAAGGGAACAGATGGCGATAAGGACGAGGTCGAGATCCCTTGCCAATTCTAGATCAGACCTAAGAATGTGGGAGCCACCTGTGAGCAATAGGAATGACAGGAAGTTGGGATCATGGAAGCGAAGGGAGCAGACCAGTCGTTAGGGATACAGCCGAAGGGAATAGATGTACAGAACGGAGAAGTGGAAGCGAAGAATTGAATGGTGCATCTAGTCAAGGGACTCTGAAGGCGGCTATAAGGGATAGATGCTGGATGTAGTGAGACTGAAAGCAGAGGTAGATGAGATAATTGAGGGAAACTTGCCTCTGTAGAGAGTGGAGCATTACGAACCGGATGAGTTACTGTTTGTAGCAAAGGATATGACTCGTAAGGTGAGGTGGGCACATGAGAAACTGTTTGACTTAGCGAAGAGGTATGAGGTGGATTTGCCCAAAACGAAGAAGTTACAAGGGGGTCACAGGTTGCAGTACAGTGATCAGGAACTGGAAGAGAAGAGGGTCATTGGATTAAGGACTCACATTCGGGGGCTGATTGTAGGGATACACACATGGAAAATGCTCGATAAGTGGGAAAAAAGATGGTCCAAAAAAAAAGAGTGCTAAAAAGAGCGTAGGAGAGCCACCACCTTCAGGAGGGGGAATGTTGAGAGTACAGAATGACCCTTTGCGAGAGGTAGCTAGTGAAGGGTATGTGCATGTGCCTTGGAGTAGAGTTGACCTGGCAGCGTTCACAAATGACTTCCCTAAGCTGAGGGAGAAGCCAGTTGAATGGTACAAACAGGTTGATCGCTTTGTTAAGATCGCAAAGGTGTTGTGGATTGATTTGAATATGCTGTTTGACATTGTAGTTCCAAGTGATTCGTGGGCAGCGTGTAATGTTGCTATTGATTGGCCTACTTCTGAACCAGATAGGGATCCTGTTGCGAATGGTTCTTCGCCTATTGTCATGAAGAAGTTTGAACAGGTGATCACATGGCTGAAGTCCAAGATAGTGCCACAGGACATTGATTAGGTTAAGATAGATCGAACAGTTCAGGAACCGAAGGAGACAGTACATGAGTATTATGAAAGACTTTTGCAAGTCTTTAAACAGTACAGTGGGCTAGATACTCTAGACCCCTAAGACATGGGACAGTTTGTTTCAAAGTTTGTTTAGGGTCTGAGACAGAGATTAGCCTTATGATTCAGCAGCATCTGATGTGTTGGCAGAAAAAGCCAGTGGATGAGATACTGAGATATGTTCGATACTGCAGTAATGCGGTGGATTTGAAACATAGAAAGCTTAAATATAAGCTGATGTTAGTCCAAATGCAAGCTGCTCATAAGGGACTCCAGATGCAGCCACATGGAGGGACGTTAGGGAGTAAACAGTGACGCAATCAGGGAGGAACTAAGAATGGTCAGGATCAGGGAAAGGGAAAACCGGTAGACCCCAAAACGGGAATAGATGTGGCGACACTGAAAAAGACCACTGCATGTCATCTTTGTCACCAGATCGGGCACTGGAAACGTGAGTGTCCATTGAACCCAGCGAATCAGCTGCAGCAGGAGGTAGAGACAGCGCAGGTGCCTGAAATGAATCAGCTGCAGCAGGAGGTAGAGACAGCACGGGTGCCTGAAATGGTCAATACTGTGATGAGGCCGAGATCGATGAAAGGGGGGACATCGATTCCACATGCACAGGTTCCCCAGCCGCCGAGAATCCCGCAAGGAACTCAGACATACCAGCAGATGCCTCTCTTTGACGGGTTTGATGAGGATGGCCTTACCCGTTGGCATGACGGTGCCTGAGGGGGGAGGAAGACCTTGGGGCAGTCTTGGAGGTAGACCAGAGGGGACCGTTTGTAGAAGCAGACATTAACGCTCATCCTACCACCTTTTTGGGTGACACTGGTGCTACCTGTTCTACTGTTAGATCTGCAGTAGTTCCCGACCTACCCCTCTCAGGACAATCAATCCAAGTTGTAGGAGTGGCGAACAAGAAAATGACAAACCCATTGACTTACACAATTCCTGTTAGAATAGGGACTTTTCGTGATAGACATCAGTTCGTGGTATGCTGCTCAAGCCCAGTCTGCTTGCTAGGAAGGGATCTTTTGTGTAACCTCAACTGCTCTATATATTGCACCTCCAAGGGAGTGGAATTGCAGACCAATGGCGATGATGCCACCTTTAAGCTTGCAAACCAGCACTTGTGCATTGAGATGTACCCTGTTATAACTGTGGAAGAGCTCCCACTTGATTTAAGGGATTCAGTCTCGTTAAAGGTATGGGACTTCACAGCAGAAGATATCGGACTGATTAAGGAGTTGAGCCAATTAAGATCCAGGTTAAGCAAATTGTGGAGTTTCCAAGAACCCCTCAGTATAGTCTGTCACCAGAAATGTTTGCAGGGATAAAACCTGTAATCCATTCTATGATCATACAGGGAATCATGAAGGAAATAATTGGCAGTCCATGCAATTCAGCTATTATGGGATTGCAGAAACCAAGTGGGAAATGTAGGATTGTGCAAGACCTGCGAAAGGTCAACACAATAGTTGTTCCATGTTGTCGGTACCGAATCCATCAGTGATAATGTTTCAGATTACATGCAAAGCAGAGTGGTTCACGGTGATGATTGATTTGTGTCAAGCCTTCTTTTCGATATCACTTCATGAAGCAAGCCAATTTCTTTTTGCCTTTAAACTGGAAAACCATGTGTTAACATGGTGCCGTATCCCTCAAGTTTATACAGAGAGTCCGTCGATCTTCAATCAGATCTTGAAGAAGAATCTTGAGAGTCTTGTGCTACCCCAGAACTCAATTCTCATACAGTACATATACGATCTCCTTGTCGCGTCCGAGACAGAGGATGCTTGCAGCATTGACACCATCGCCTTACTGAATAATTTGGCAGAGAATGGACACAAGGTGTCTCCAAATAAGTTTAATTATTGTCAGAATGAGGTGCAATACTTGAGTCACCAGATAGAGAAAGGCAAGAGGAAGGTGTCACCTGATCGAATTGAAGCAATCATGAGTATGGCCGTGCCTACCACACAGAGGGAAGTCAGAATGTTCATAGGGATGGTTGGCTACTGTCGTCAATGGGTCCCCAACTTCTCCCTGAAAGCGAAGCCTTTACAGAGGCTGATGCACAAAGATGTAAGTGATCCGGTACCATGGGACTATGACTGTATGAAGGCATTTTTGGAGTTGAGAGAGTACCTATGTCGTGCTCTTCCCCTGGGGATTCCTGATTACAATAAGCCTTTTCACTATTCTGGTGCGGACGAAAAGGTTGTGTTATCAGTTTTGACTGAGGATCATGGAGGTGTCCGTAGACCAGTTGCCTATTTCTCAGCTACGTTACATCCAGAAGCTTCAGCGTTGCCCGGATGTCTCAAGTCCGTTGCTGCAACAGGTGTCAGTATTGAAAGGTGTGAAAGCATTGTGATGGGGCATTCTTTAATCGTGTATGTTCCGCATTCTGTCGAACTGCTCATGATGAGAACAAAGACACAAATCCTGACTAACAGTAGACTCACACGCTACGAGCAGGTTATACGTGCTTCAGAGAATGTGACTCTAAGAAGGTGTCCTGTTATAAACCCTGCCACATTGATTCCATTACCAAGAACATTTGATGAAGATTGTGAGGATCATGACTGTCTTGATGTGACTGAACTCTGTACCAAACCGAGACCTGACATTGTTGATGAACCACTGTCTGACCCTGATGAGATATTCTTTGTTAATGGTTCATGTTTAAGAGATTGCTTTAACTCGTGCCTGTTTGGCAGCCGATCAAATTTGAATCACCATTTACACCGACGGCCAGTACGGGTTTGGAGTGGTTCATGACTTTGGACAGTTATGGTCACAGAGGGGTTACATGACATCATCGGGATCTCCTATTAGGAACGGGGAGTTTGTGAGGCTGCTATTGGAATTCTTGCAGCGCCCGCGGGAGGTAGCTGTGGTGAAATGTGCTGCACATGGGAGGGGGACGGATTTTGTCTCTCTTGGAAATAAATATGCTGATGAAGTTGTACGCTTTTGTGCTGAACAAGGTTGTATTTTCACTGGAGATTACACAGGAAAGAGCCAAGAAAAACCAAGTTCAACATGATGTTAGCCATGGCAGACACTTGGTATGAACTCAAGCGCCTGCAGGATGCAGTTTCAGAGCAGGAGAAGAATGTGTGGATTACGTCTGGATGTGAGAAAGGGGATGTTGACATTTGGGTTTCGAGTGATGGTCGAGCAGTGTTACCGGATGATCTGTTGAACCCGAGGGCTAGGCAAATTCATGGTGTGGTACATTTAGGTAGAGATGCAATGGTGCGATTGTTCAGACAGACATGGTACAATCTACGGTTTTGTGCAGTTGCAGAAGCTGTATGTCAGAGGTGTGTCACTTGTCAACAAATGAATGCTGGAAAGAAGACTGTGGTTACACTGAGTCACATTGGGAGGTCGGGGGCCTTTCAATAGAATGCAGTTGGATTTTATTGAGATACCTAAGTGCAATGGGTTGAGGTACATTTTGGTGGTAGTGTCTGTGTTCTCGAGATGGGTGGAGGCTTACCCAACACGGAGGTGCGACACACTCACAGTAGCTAAGCTGTGGTTGACAGAGCTGATACCTAGATTTTTGGTTTCTGACCTCTTTGGAATCAGATAGAGGGACACACTTCCACAGCGAGGTTATGAAGATGCTTTGCACAGCTTTGACTGTAGACCAAAGACTCCATTGTAGCTATCGACCAGAGGCTTCTGGAATAGTGGAGCAAACTAATGGGACTTTGAAAGCCCGAATGGCGAAAGTGTGTTTTTCTACGCCTCTGAAATGGCTAGATGCTTTGTCATTGGTGTTAATGAGCATTCGCAGTACACCAGACAGGAGAACAGGTCTATCATCCCACAAAGTATTAATGGGGAAGGCAATGATGTTATCTGCAGAACCATCAACAGCTTTAATAAACATCACAAATTATCTTGTCCTTGCTTATTGCAAGGGACTCGCTGATGTGGACCGTTCTGTGTCTCATCAGGTGCAGGCTGCTGCTGTTTCAGCTTAAAGCGATCTTTGTCACAACCTGAGTCCAGGGGATTGGGTGCATGTCTGAAAGCACGTGAGGAAGAGTTGCTTGGATGTTCGCTGGCGAGGTCCTTACCAAGTAATCCTGATAATGAACACTGCAGTAAAGTGTGGAGGACTGCCAAATTCGCACACCCGCAGAGTTTCAGCACCCTTGGAAGAAACAGCTCCTCTCCCGAATGAAAATCCCGCTGAAGTGGCAGGGCCACTGGAGGGCACATGCCAAGCTGTGAGGGTTGCCGAAGAAGCTGGTTGCTCACCAGGCCAAGCTGAGGAGGGTCACAATAACAGCGACACCCATACTTCTTCAGAGACAGTAAGTTGCTGTGAGAGTGGTCAAGAATCAGACTCAGCAGAAGGGAGTGGCGCACATGGTGAGCGAGAGGAAAGCAGAAGAACTCAAAACACAGAAGAAGTGTGGCCTGAAAGGCAGAGGCGACTGAATCTCTGACTGGTTTCTGTGAGAGATCTTGCTCCTGTGTCTGAAGACTCTGAATCAGAAGAGAACGAAGAAGGGCAAGCTTGTGGAGGTCAGAGAAGATCAAGACGAACCAAAGTGCCTGATCAGATATACTCAACTCCGGAGTGGTCATACGTTGTGACCAATGCTAGGAGTGTGGAGTTCCGGGAGGCTGAGGGCAGTGACAGTGGTCAGCAATAGTCCTAACATCAAAATATATGTGGTGTTGTTGGTTCCAGGACTTGAAATCGAAGGAGTACTACCATCACAGTTCCGAATCCTTCAGTTTTGAGCAGAATTTGCCATCTGATTTTTCACAGGTTAATGTTTCCTACATTTGGTCATGAAGCTCCGTCTCACGAAGTGATTGTTCTTCGTCTTGAACTTTTGCAGCATGTTCTGGAGATAATTAGACCAAATGTTATTTTGGATTAAAGGTGGAATTTTTTGTGAATAAGTTGAACGAAGATAACCTTGGTCCGAGTAGTAGAAGAAGAAATTTAGGGACTTCCCGTAGAGGGAGGAGAAGGGTTAAGGAAGTCTTTTTCGGACTGTGTCAAAAAGGAACTGAACTTGTAAAAGGAGAACTTTTCAGCCTTCTCTGAGTGTTGTTCGAACGGGTTTGCAATAAACTGAAAGAAGAGGAAAGAGACTCTTGAGTATTGGTTGCTGGAACTGGGAACTTTGAGAGCTTTTCTGAGACCATGGAGGATGAAAATCCAAATCATAGGTCCAAATGTATAATAGGTACACTTGTAGGTGGATAGATAGTTTTCATAGTTCTAGTAGTCGTGGTTTCATATTTAGTTCCATATGATCAGGCAGTGGAGGTTCAGGCAGACCCTACACCTACCACTTCTAGCCAGAAGCTAAAAGAGCTTTGCTACTAGAAGAGAGTCGTAGATTTCATATAGACCTTTCTAGAGGTGATTTTAAGCTTAATGCATATGCTAAGCTGCTATACGAATACATAGATGCCATGGATGCGAAAGATTGTTATGTGTGTATGCAGTTACCAGCTTCAGTGGGCGAGGGTATTCGATATCATCACCTTCCACTGACGTATGGTATTTCATGTAGTTTGTTGCTTAGTATCTTTTATGGAAAAGGTCAGTTTGAGTATTTCTTTTCTAATTATGATGCAGTTCTTCTTGAAGTACCAGTTTATAAAGCATTTGAGTAAGTACGATTATTATAAGCAAGAAGATAGACTTAGAAAGTATTTTATACCGTCATTAGAATTGGATACCGCATATGCCCATAGGCATAATCTAACCTGTGGATGTATGACATTACAACGCATGCTTTTACCACACATGCCTTTACAACGCGGTTTTTACATTGCAAACCTTTACAACGCATAGCGCTTTGGGGCGCTGGATAGTGAAAAGTTTAATTTACTATTCCAACTCCAGTCCCCGTGGACACTAGGGAAGGTGTTGGATAGTAAATTAAACTTATTCCCTATCCTAGAGCGCCCCCCAGCGCAATGCGTTGTAATGGCTTGCGTTGTAAATACCGCGTTGTAAAGGCACTGCGTGGTAAAAGTTGCGTTGTAAAGGTTGTTCACCTAACCTGTTCATTAACAGGTAGAGAAAAGGTTCATAAATCAGGTAGAGGATAGATACAGAAAACGAACACAGTTACGAGATTCAGGAGAGGGTAAGGTAGATTGGACCGATGAAGAGTTACAGCCCTATAGCGCTAGATAAGGAGCAGAGAGGGAAGTTGTGTATAAGACGTCACCAGACTTATTACGAGAATGTTCCAGTGGGACAGACTACGTGTGATTATGTTTTCACCTTGGAAGATTCTGCAAAGGACTTTTTGCAAGATCCTGTACAAGTGATACCAACTGTGTGTTATGTGTGTGGAACGAATGCTTATATAAGATTGCCTGCCAAGTGGTGTGGTACGTGTTATTTGGCGATCATTTCCCCCAAGATTTATCATGCAGAAGATTTGGAGCTGTTAGAGGGAGGGAAACATTTGAGAGGGAAAAGAGGTGAAAGTGCCGGAGCAATAGTCAGAGATATTTTTGGTGCAATGATACCAGGTTTGGGGGTGATCCTGAATAATGTGAAGATTAGAAGGTTGGTGACTGTGGTTGATGAGTTGTCAATGAACACAGCAAAGTCGCTGGTGGTGGTGGAAGGAGAGTTGTAATTATGCCCTTTATGAGATGCACTCTTGAAACCATGCACCCAGTGAATCACCCACTCACACATCTATGCGCAGAGTCACACACACCCCACCCACACAAACACTCAGGCACCCATACAGATACTCAGACAACCAATCAATAACCCATATGGACACTCATGTAGCTATTCGCAAACCCATGCAGCCGCTTACACACCAACGGACAGACGGATACAGACATTCACACAGTTTAGTCACTAACCCATGCATTCAGTAAGATACGTTTAATCACTCACTTATAGTCAGTCATGCACCTACTAAATCATCCATTCAGACACTTATACACCCATTCATTCTTCAATACACCTTTCCCAATATATATTAAACATAATTTAACTTTACAGAAACACACAGTCACTGGATGATGTCATCAGTGATGTCATCAGTGATGTCATTTGAGATGTCATCGGTGATGTCATCAGTGATGTCACTGACCATGTCATGAGTGATGTAATATGTGACGTCATCAGCAATGCATTGCGGGGGGCGTGAGTTAAAGTTAGCTGAACTAACTATAACGGGGGAATTTCTCTGGTTTTGTACGAGTGAAATGTCCAACTAACTATAACTTTCCCTAAAACCTATGGTTTTTTCAGTGAATTTCTAAGGTTTTTTAAATTCTAATTTCTAACTATAATCTGCCTGATACCTATGTTTTTTTCAGTGAATGTATATATATATATATATATATATATATATATATATATATATATATATATATATATATATATATATATATATATATATATATACCAACAAAGATCCAGTTTTACAAGAAATAAAACTCACTGGTGCCGTGGCCTCAATGCAAACAGACGGTCTTTATTGCAACGGGTGCCCAACGCGTTTCGAAGTTAAACTCACTGCTTGTTCACGGGTAAGTTGCACAAGTGCAGTACAAACATTTAAAGGTGCAGGGTTCAATTCAGTTTAGCAAACTAAACATAGTAAACATACTATACCAAAGAGGTTTTTAAAGCATGTATAAATTATGCTTGGTTATTTACCATTCCAAAATAAATGAAAGTTTAATTTGTAAACAATTCTTTTGGTAAAAATAATACTCCTCGTTTCAACCCAGTGGTTAAAAAGAAAAACGAATCATTCATCATGAACATGAAAGAGTTACTAGCCCGCCATCATAGGCATTAATAATGGTTTATTCTCCTTTCTTTAAAGATATAGTTCATTATACCCAAGTGGGTAATTTCATAATTCACCAAACAACGTTATACAGATAGTTGACAATCATGCTCCAGTGAGCTAAATTTCATTGTCCTTTCTATGGAATTAGCCACAACTCCAATTTATTTTTTCTTCATTTGCAAAAAAACCAAATACAACTCATGTTACCAAACATCAGAACTCCTTAATTTTCAAACATAACCAGAACTTGTTAAAAACGTATTAAAAGAAAGGCAGTAACGAATGGGTGCAGCTACAGGACTGTTCAATTATCTCAAATGTATCGACATCTCTTCATCCTGATTCAAACCCCAGGGACTCATTGTATTGTATTGTATTTTATAATCATTCTGGATTCCAGTTTTCTCAGCTCAAGAGTGCGGTTTCCCCCCCCCCCCCCCCCCCCCTCTTTTCTCTTGGTGGGATCGAATCCAACACACAGAACTTCAGAAGAATTTGATTTTGGTTATATTTAACACTGAAATGGCGGGCGACCGGATACTGTTTGTCATTTTTAGTGATTGCACGTAAATGTTCCAGAATACGCAATTTAACCTTGTTGATGGTACTTCCAATATAATACAGATTGCAGGAGCATTTTAGTGCATACACTGCAAAATCTGTATCACATGTAAAGTGTCTCATGATCTTAAAAGCTGCTTTTTCACTACATAATTTAACCATTTTGCAGTTCTGGCTGTATCTACATGCCTTGCACTTGGTACAGGTGAAGAATCCATGTATAGGATTAGGCTTTTTAGGTTCCTTGATACTGCTAGTCATCAGAGTATCCTTCAATGATCTATTTTTTCTAAAGGTTATCGAAGGATATGCACCAATGTTGTCCTGTAAGTCCTCATCTGTTTTAAGGATCTCCCAGAATTTCGTCAAGCTTTTACGTACCTCCCAAACCTTGTTATGGTACGTGGTAATAAACCTAAGCTGATTATTTGTTGGTTCTGGCTCCTTTTCCATAAACAGTTCTTCCCTTTGTAGCTTGGCCACTTTATCAACAGCTGACTTGTCCATGTCATGAATGATGTAATATGTGACATCATCAGCAGTGAACAGCAGGCGCGCGAGTTATAGTTAGTAGAACTAACTATAACAGAGGAATTTCAATGGTTTTGTACAAGTGAAATGTCCAGCTAACTATAACAGCCCTGAAACCAATGGTTTTTTCAGTGCATTTCTAAGGTTTTTTTAAATGCTAATTCCTAACTATAACATGTCTGAAACCTTTTGTTTTTTCAGTGAATTTCAAATGTTTTTTAAATGATCATTTTTAAATGTAATATTAGTTATATGTATTTATACTGATTTATACTGATTTTCTACAGTTTTTTAACTGTTTATTTTGACATATTTTATTTTTTAAATTACATTATATATTTTTCATATACATTGATATAAAAATGTTTTTTTAAATATTGAAACTGAAATATTTTTGTTGTTGTTGAATGTATAAGTGCAGAACTATAAGTGTGTTGGTTAGTTAGGTGACTGCATGCATAGGGGATAGGGGTTTAAAGCAGTCCATGCACTAAGGCCTGTCTCACTGCATGAGTACTTGGGTACTGACTGAATGATTAGAGTACTGAAAGGAGAGTGCCTGGGTGAATTTATAAGTGTTTGGGATTTGGAGCAGTAAATGGATTAGTACATGGTGCTAAATGGGTCACTAGACAAGTGCAAGGAGAGTGACTGGGTGTTTGTTGGAAGTGTATGGATACCGACTGAAGAATTGAAGGTGTGAAAGACAAGCGTGTAGGTGATTAGAGGACTGCATGCATAGTGGATAGGCGTTTGAAGCAGTCCATGTGCTAAAACCTGGCTCAGTGCATGAGTACTTGGGTACTGACTGAATGATTATAGTACTGCAAGGAGAGTGCCTGGGTGAATTTATAAGAGTTTGGGTTTTAGCGCAGTACATGGATTATTACAGGGTGCTGAATGGGTCACTAGAGGAGTGCAAGGGGAGTGACAGGGTGTTTGCTGGAAGTGTATGGATACTGACTGGGGAATTGAAGGTGTGAAAGACAAGTGTGTAGGTGGTTAGTGGACTGCATGCATAGTGGATAAGCGTTTGAAAAAGTCCATGTGCTAAGGTCTGGCTCACTGCATAAGTACCTGGGTACTGAGTGAATGATTAGAGTACTGCAAGGAGAGTGCCTGGGTGAATTTATAAATGGTTGGGTTTTGGCGCAGTGAATGGATTAATACATGGTGCTGAATAGGTCACTAGAGGAGTGCAAGAGGAGTGACAGGGTGTTTCCTGGAAGTGTATGGATACTGACTGGGGAATTGAAGGTTTGAAAGACAAGTGTGTAGGTGGTTAGAGGACTGCATGCATAGTGGATAAGGGTTTGAAGCAGTCCATGTGCTAAGGCATGGCTCAGTGCATGAGTACTTGGGTACTGACTGAATGATTAGAGTACTGCAAGGAGAGTGCCTGGATGAATTTTTACGTGTTTGGGGTTTGGTGCAGTGAATGGTTTAGTACATGGTACTGAATGGGTCACTAGAGGAGTGCAAGGGGGTGACAGGGTGTTTGCTGGAGTGTATGGATACTGACTAGGGAGGTGAAGGTGTGAAAGGCAAGTGTATAGGTGGTTAGAGGACTGCATGCATAGTGGATAGGGGTTTGAAGCAGTCCATGTGCTAAGGCCTGGCTCGCTGCATGAGTACTTGAATACTGACTGAATGATTTGAGAACTGCAAGGAGAGTGCCTGGGTGAGTTTATAAGTGTTTGAGTTTTGGCGCATTGAATGGATTAGTACATAGTGCTGAATAGGTCACTGGAGGAGTGAAAGGGGAGTGACAGGGTGTTTGCTGAAAGAGTATGGATACTGACAGGGGAATTAAAGGTGTGAAAGACAAGTGTGTAGGTGGTTGGAGGACTGCATACATAGTGTATAGGAGTTTGAAGCAGTCTATATGCTAAGGCTTGGGTCACTGGATGAGTACTTGGGTATTCACTGAATGATTAGAGTACTGCAAGGAGAGTGCCTGGGTGAATTTATACGTGTTTGGGTTTTTGGTGCAGTGATTGGATTAGTACATTGTGCTGAATGTGTCATTAGAGTAGTGCAAGCGGAGTGACAGGGTGTTTGCTGGAAGTGTATGGATACTGACTGAGGAATTGAAGGTGTGAAATACAAGTGTGTAGGTGGTTAGAGGACTGCATGCATAGTGGATAGGAGTTTGAAGCAGTCCATATGCTAAGGCCTGGCTCACTGCATAAGTACTTGGGTACTGACTGAATGATTAGAGTACTGCAAGGAGAGTGCCCGGGTGAATTTATAAATGGTTTGCTCGACACACGCAGCTTCAGCATTCCACAGCTAGGACGGCATGGGAGCGCGATCTTCATATACAGATAGATGACGGGATGTGGAGGTACTGCTGCACTAGCACCAAGAGATTGTCTCTGAATGGGAGGCACAGATTGGTGCACTTTAAGTATCTGCATCGTGTATACTACATGCCGGAGAGGCTACACAGGTACGGGCTGAGGCGGACGGCGGAGTGCGAACGCTGCCACATACCTGGAGATGCCCTGGCATTAGCAAATTCTGGGGGGAAGTTTTTTCGGAACTCAGTCATATTGGAGGTGGAGATAGCAGTCGATCCGGCGCTGGCACTGTTGGGATACTCCAAACCACTGCCTGTGGCGTTGCGACGCCTGGCGGACATGACGCTGCTAATGGCCAGACGTGTCGTGGCCATCTGCTGGATGAGGGGCCCGCTGCCCACAAAGAAGAGATGGGCAAGGGACATGTTGTATTGCTGCACCCAATCAGAAACGTATAGCGAATTGCTTCCACCCACGAGCCGCCCCAAAAACTTCTGGGGTCTGTATAAGTCATATGCACATGTAGACGACTCTGGAGAGGAATCAGGGCCTGAGCGGCGTGCAGACGTTCTACCAGTTCAGATGGAACCTGCTGCGGAGATCGGGGTGGACGTAGTGTGAAGCCTGAACCGGAGCTAGGGTAGAACTGATTGGCTGGGAGCCTGTAGGGGTGGTATACGGCGCTCATACTGTGTAAGAGATAGTTAGCAGGGAGGCTACATGGGATTCAGTGGGTAGGAGAGGTGGGTTAGACTCCTTGGGAACTCCGATCAGCTAGTTAGAGGCGGAAAAGGGCAAGCTGCTGGCAGGTAGTGGGTGGGGGGGTTGTTGGGGTAGGCATTAAGACTTTGGTTTACATGTGATATGGGCGTCAGTACTACGCCCTGTGGGATTCTGCACCCTACTGCTTAGGGTACACATGGGTTAATGTTTGGGAAGAGGGGTTGGCTGTCATTACCATTATGACGCTTTTTGACCTACTTGGATACTGTCTTTTGATGAGAGTGATTTCAAGGCCGCCGAGCTTCCGGGATGTCGGCTAAATGGCTGTGTTCAATATTCCAGTTTTGGTCGAAGATACTACTTGATTGATAGCTGCCGGCCCTCCTGGGTTGTAGGCCACTGGCTGTGTACTGCACTCTGGTACGACAATAAAAGTTTATAATCCAAAAAAAAAACAAAAAAAAAACTATTTTATAAATGGTTGGGTTTTGACGTAGTGAATGGATTAGTACATGGTGCTGAATAGGTCACTGGAGCAGTGCAAGAGGAGTGACAGGGTGTTTGCTGAAAGTGTATGGATACTGACTGGGGAATTGAAGGTGTGAAAGACAAGTGTGTAGGTGGTTAGAGGACTGCATGCATAGTGGATAAGGGTTTGAAGCAGTCCATGTGCTAAGGCATGGCTCAGTGCATGAGTACTTGGGTACTGACTGAATGATTAGAGTACTGCAAGGAGGGTGCCTGGGTGAATTTATAACTGTTTGGGTTTTGACGCAGTGAATGGATTAGTACATGGTGCTGAATAGGTCACTGGAGCAGTGCAAGAGGAGTGACAGGGTGTTTCCTGGAAGTGTATGGATACTGACTGGGGAATTGAAGGTGTGAAAGACAAGTGTGTAGGTGGTTAGAGGACTGCATGCATAGTGGATAGGAGTTTGAAGCAGTCCATATGCTAAGGCCTGGCTCACTGCATAAGTACTTGGGTACTGACTGAATGATTAGAGAACTGCAAGGAGAGTGCCTGGGCGAATTTATAAGTGTTTGGGTTTTGGCACAGTGAATGGATTAGTACATGGTGCTGAATGGGTCACTGGAGGAGTGAAAGGGGAGTGACAGGGTGTTTGCTGGAAGTGTATGGATACTGACAGGGGAATTGAAGGTGTGAAAGACAAGTGTGCAGGTGGTTAGAGGACTGCATGCATAGTGGATAAGGGTTTGAAGCAGTCCATGTGCTAAGGCGTGGCTCAGTGCATGAGTACTTGGGTACTGACTGAATGATTAGAGTACTGCAAGGAGAGTGCCTGGGTGAATTTATACGTGTTTGGGTTTTGGCGCAGTGAATGGATTAGTACATGGTACTGAATGGGTCACTAGAGGAGTGCAAGAGGAGTGACAGGATGTTTCCTGGAAGTGTATGGATACTGACTGGGGTATTGAAGGTGTCCAAGACAAGTGTGTAGGTGGTTAGAGGGCTGCATGCATGGTGGATACACCTTTGAAACAGTCCATGTGCTAAGGCCTGGCTCGCTGCATGAGTACTTGGATACTGACTGAATGATTCGAGAACTGCAAGGAGAGTGCATGGGTGAATTTATAAGTGTTTGGGTTTTGGCGCAGTAAATGGATTAGTACATGGTGCTGAATAGGTCACTGGAGGAGTGAAAGGGGAGTGACAGGGTGTTTGCTGGAAGAATTGAAGGTGTGAAAGACAAGTGTGTAGGTGGTTAGAGGACGGCATGTATAGCGGATAGGCATTTGAAGCAGTCCATGTGCTAAGGCCTGGCTCAGTGCATGAGTACTTGGGTACTGACTGAATGATTAGAGTACTGCAAGAAGAGTGCCTGGTTGAATTTATAAGTGTTTGGGGTTTGGCGCAGTGAATGGATTAGTACATGGTGCTGAATGGGTCACTAGAGAAGTGCAAAGGGAGTGACAGGGTGTTTGCTGGAAGTGTATGGATACTGACTGGGGAATTGAAGGTGTGAAAGACAAGTATGTAGGTGGTTAGAGGGCTGCATGCATAGTGGATAGGCGTTTGAAGCAGTCCGTGTGCTAAGGCCTGTCTCAGTGCATGAGTACTTGGGTACTAACTGAATGATTAGAGTACTGCAAGAAGAGTGCCTTTGGGTGAATTTATAAGAGGTTAGGTTTTCGCGCAGTGAATGGATTAGTACAAGGTGCTGAATGGGTCACTAAAGGATGGCAAAGGGAGAGACAGGATGTTTGCTGGAAGTGTATGGATACTGACTGGGGAATTGAAGGTGTGGAAGACAAGTGTGTAGGTGGTTAGAGGACTGCATGCATAGCGGATAGGGGTTCGAAGCAGTCCATGGCCTAAGGCCTGGGACACTGGATGAGTACTTGGGTACTGACTGAATGATTAGAATACTGCAAGAAGAGTGCCTGGGTGAATTTATAAGTGGTTGGGTATTGGCCCAGTAAATGGATTAGTAAATTGTGCTGAATGGGTCACTGGAGGAGTGCAAGGGGAGTGACAGTTTTTTTTTCCTGGAAGTGTATGTATACTGACTGGGGAATTGAAGGTGTGAAAGGCAAGTGTGTAGGTGGTTAGAGGACTGCATGCATAGTGGACAGGCGTTTGAAGCAGTCCGTGTGCTAAGGCCTGGCTCACTGCATGAGCACTTGAGTATTGACTGAATGATTAAAATACTGCAAGGAGAGTGCCTGGGTGAATTTATAAGTTGTTGGATTTTGGCGCAGTGAATGAATTAGTACATGTTGCTGAATGGGTCACTGGAGGAGTGCAAGGGGAGTGACAGGGTGTTTCCTGGAAGTGTATGGATACTGACTGGGGAATTGAAGGTGTGAAAGAGAAGTGTGTAGGTGGTTAGAGGACTGCATGCATAGTGGATAAGGGTTTGAAGCAGTCCATGTGCTAAGGCATGGCTCAGTGCATGAGTACTTGGGTACTGACTGAATGATTAGAGTACTGCAAGGAGAGTGCCTGGGTGCATGTATACGTGTTTGGGTTGCGGCGCAGTGAATGGATTAGTATATGGTACTGAATGGGTCATTAGAGGAGTGCAAGGGGAGTGCCAGGGTGTTTGCTGGAGTGTATGGATACCGACTAAGGAGTTGAAGGTGTGAAAGACAAGTGTGTAGGTGGTTAGAGGACTGCATGCATAGTGGATAGGGGTTTGAAGCAGTCCATGTGCTAAGGCCTGGCTCAGTGCATGAGTTCTCGGGTACTAACTGAATGATTAGAGTACTGCAAGGAGAGTGCCTGGGTGAATTTATAAGTGGTTGGGTATTGGCCCAGTAAATGGATTACTAAATGCTTCTGAATGGGTCACTAGAGGAGTGCAAGGGGAGTGACAGTTTTTTTTCTGGAAGTGTATGTATACTGACTGCGGAATTGAAGGTGTGAAAGACAAGTGTGTAGGTGCTTAGAGGACTGCATGCATAGTGGATAGGGGTTTGAAGCAGTCCATGTGCTAAGGCATGGCTCACTGCATGAGCACTTGGGTACTGACTGAATGATTAGAGTACTGAAAGGAGAGTGCCTTGGTGAATTCATAAGTGGTTGGGTTTTGGCGCAGTAAATGGATTAGTACATGGTGCTGAATGGATCAGTAGAGGAGTGCAAGAGAAGTGACAGGGTGTTTCCTGGAAGTGTATGGATACTGACTGGGGAATTAAAGGTGCGAAAGACAAGTGTGCAGGTGGTTAGAGGACTGCATGCATAGTGGATAAGGGTTTGAAGCAGTCCATGTGCTAAGGCGTGGCTCAGTGCATGAGTACTTGGGTACTGACTGAATGATTAGAGTACTGCAAGGAGAGTGCCTGGGTGAATTTATACGTGTTTGGGTGGTGGCGCAGTGAATGGATTAGTACATGGTACTGAATGGGTCACTAGAGGAGTGCAAGAGGAGTGACAGGATGTTTCCTGGAAGTGAATGGATACTGACTGGGGTATTGAAGGTGTCCAAGACAAGTGTGTAGGTGGTTAGAGGACTGCATGCATGGTGGATACACCTTTGAAACAGTCCATGTGCTAAGGCCTGGCTCAGTGCATGAGTACTTGGGTACTGACTGAATGATTAGAGTACTGCAAGAAGAGTGCCTGGTTGAATTTATAATTGTTTGGGTTTTGGCGCAGTGAATGGATTAGTACATGGTACTGAATGGGTCACTAGTGAAGTGCAAAGGGAGTGACAGGGTGTTTGCTGGAAGTGTATGGATACTGACTGGGAATTGAAGGTGTGAAAGACAAGTGTGTAGGTGGTTAGAAGGCTGCATGCATAGTGGATAGGCGTTTGAATCAGTCTGTGTGCTAAGGCCTGGCTCAGTGCACGAGTACTTGGGTACTAACTGAATGATTAGAGTACTGCAAGAAGAGTGCCTTTGGGTGAATTTATAAGTGGTTGGGTTTTCGCGCAGTGAAAGGATTAGTACAAGGTGCTGAATGGGTCACTAAAGGATGGCAAAAGGAGAGACAGGGTGTTTGCTGGAAGTGTATGGATACTGACAGGGGAATTGAAGGTGTGGAAGACAAGTGTGTAGGTGGTTAGAGGACTGCATGCATAGCGGATAGGGGTTCGAAGCAGTCCATGGCCTAAGGCCTGGGACACTGGATGAGTACTTGGGTACTGACTGAATGATTAGAATACTGCAAGAAGAGTGCCTGGGTGAATTTATAAGTGGTTGGGTATTGGCCCAGTAAATGGATTAGTAAATGGTGCTGAATGGGTCAGTAGAGGAGTGCAAGGGGAGTGACAGGTTTTTTTCTGGAAGTGTATGTATACTGACTGGGGAATTGAAGGTGTGAAAGGCAAGTGTGTAGGTGGTTAGAGGACTGCATGCATAGTGGACAGGCGTTTGAAGCAGTCCATGTGCTAAGGCCTGGCTCACTGCATGAGCACTTGAGTATTGACTGAATGATTAAAATACTGCAAGGAGAGTGCCTTGGTGAATTTATAAGTTGTTGTATTTTGGCGCAGTGAATGAATTAGTACATGTTGCTGAATGGGTCACTGGAGGAGTGCAAGGGGAGTGAGAGGGTGTTTCCTGGAAGTGTATGGATACTGACTGGGGAATTGAAGGTGTGAAAGAGAAGTGTGTAGGTGGTTAGAGGACTGCATGCATAGTGGATAAGGGTTTGAAGCAGTCCATTTGCTAAGGCATGGCTCAGTGCAGGAGTACTTGTGTACTGACTGAATGATTAGAGTACTGCAAGGAGAGTGCCTGGGTGAATTTCTACGTGTTTGGGTTGTGGCGCAGTGAATGGATTAGTACATGGTACTGAATGGGTCACTAGAGGAGTGCAAGGGGAGTGACAGGGTGTTAGCTGGAGTGTATGGATACTGACTAAGGAGTTGAAGGTGTGAAATACAAGTGTGTAGGTGGTTAGAGGACTGCATGCATAGTGGAAAGGGGTTTGAAGCAGTCCATGTGCTAAGGCCTGGCTCAGTGCATGAGTTCTCGGGTACTAACTGAATGATTAGAGTACTGCAAGGAGAGTGCCTGGGTGAATGTATAAGTGGTTGGGTATTGGCCCAGTTAATGGATTTGTAAATGCTGCTGAATGGGTCACTAGAGGAGTGCAAGGGGTGTGACAGTTTTTTTTTCTGGAAGTGTATGTATACTGACTGCGGAATTGAAGGTGTGAAAAACAAGTGTGTAGGTGCTTAGAGGACTGCATGCATAGTGGATAGGGGTTTGAAGCAGTCCATGTGCTAAGGCCTTGCTCACTGCATGAGCACTTGGGTACTGACTGAATGATTAGAGTACTGAAAGGAGAGTGCCTTGGTGAATTTATAAGTGGTTGGGTTTTGGCGCAGTAAATGGATTAGTACATGGTGCTGAATGGATCAGTAGAGGAGTGCAAGAGGAGTGACAGGGTGTTTCCTGGCAGTGTATGTATACTGACTGGGGAATTAAAGGTGCGAAAGACAAGTGTGTAGGTGGTTAGAGGACTGCATACATAGTGGATAGGGGTTTGAAGCAGTCCATGTGCTAAGGGCTGGCTCACTGCATGAGTACTTGGGTACTGACTGAATGATTAGAGTACTGCAAGGAGAGTGCCTGGGTGAATTTATAAGTGTTTGGATTTTGCCGCAGTGAATGGATTAGTACATGGTGCTGAATGGGTCACTGGAGGAGTGCAACGGGAGTGACAGCGTGTTTGCTGGAGTGTATGGATACTGACTGGGGAATTGAAGGTGTGAAAGACAAGTTTATAGGTGGTTAGAGGACTACATTCATAGTGGATAGGCGTTTGAAGCAGTCCATGTGCTATGGCCTGGGTCAGTGCATGAGTACTTGGGTAGTGACTGAATGATTGAGTGAATGAATGAGTACTGCATGGAGAGTGTCTGGGTAAATTCATAAGTGTTTGGGTTTTGGTGCAGTTTTTACAATTTGTTCAGATGGGTACTGGTAGTAACTGACTAACCAGTTGTAGAGCCAGTGCTATGCTAAAAGACTCTTAGAATACGGTTATAACACCTACATACACTAGGGAACACTATGTGTTGGGGTTCCCCTGTGATTAGAATGACCTCCTCTGTAAGCCCCTAGTACATAATTGGGCAGGGGAAATAAAACTACCTAATAAAACGCGCCACAGGGCACGTTTGCACACTGGTGAAGGGGTGGGGGGGGCTGAGCTGACGTGTGCAAACACACCCTGCGGCCGCTTTAATTTGGGGGATAAAGTACCCGTGAATCCTGAGTGTCCCTTCGGTCCAACTAGCCCTCCAGGTATCTCCAGTAAGCGCCACCGAGCTGCGTTGCAGAGAGGTGTAAAAAGTAGCACGGCCTGGACCACCTCTCTGCAACGCAGTGCAGTGGCGCTTACTGGAAGCACCTGGTGGACTAGTTGGCCCCCAGGGGCCCTCAGGATTGAAGGAAAATTATTTCCCCATCTTAAAACGCGCCACAGGGCATGTTTGCACATGTCACCTCAGGCCCCATCCCCTCCCTTAACCACTGTATAAACGCACCCTGTGGCAGTTTTAATTTGGGAGATTAAGTCCCCTTGAATCCTGAGGGTCCCTAGGGTCCAAGTAGCCCACTAGGTACCTCCAGTAAGCACCACAGAGCTGCATTGCAGAGAGGTGTAAAAAAGGGCATGGCCTGGACCACCTCTGTGCAACGCAGCGCAGTGGCGCTTACTGGAAGCACCTGGCGGACTAGTTGGCCCCCAGGTTCCCTCAGGATTGAAGGGGGATTATTTCCCCATCTTAAAACACGCCACAGGGCGTGTTTGCACACGTCACCTCAGGCCCCATCCCCTCCCTTCACCGATGTGTAAACGCGCCCTGTGTCCGTTTTAATTTGGGAGATTAAGTCCCCTTGAATCCTGAGTGCCCCTAGGGTCCAAGTAGCCCACTAGGTACCTCCAGTAAGCGCCACAGAGCTGCATTGCAGAGAAGTGTAAAAAGGGGTATGGCCTGGGCCACCTCCCTGAAACACAGCGCAGTGGCGCTTACTGGAAGCACCTGTTAAACTAGCTGTCCCCCAGGATTGAAGGGGAATTATTTGCCCATCTTAAAATGCACCACAGGGCGTGTTTTCACACATCACCTCGGGCCCCATCCCCTCCCTTCACCACTGTGTAAACGCGCCCTGTGGCCATTTTAAGTTGGGAGATAAAGTCCCCTTGAATCCCGAGTGTCCCTTGGGTCCAACTAGCAAACTAGCACACTAGGTACCTCCAGTAAGCACCACAGAGCTGTGTTAAAGAGAGGTGTAAAAAGGGGCACAGCCTGGGCCACCTCTCAGAAACACTTAACAACAAGGGGTGGTGATGGACAGAAACCGGTCCCCGGAAGCTTGTCTCCTTTCTGGTGAAGAATTGGCTTGGTAGTTTGGTCTGCCCTGTTCCCATGATGCACTGGGCCAGGGACAGACTAATTTGCATATAGCCAGGTTCTGAGCTGGGATGGGGCAGTGAGCTAAATAACGGTGATGGATCAAGCCCTGCTCTTTGGACTGGGTAAGAGTGGTCTGCTTAATTCAGACACTCTGTTCATCACCACCCCCTTTTCTGAAGCGTTTTTGGCCACTATAGGTGTGGCAGGGTATACTCAGGCATGAGTCCCTTGCTCACTGCTCCATCAGGATTCAAGCAAGCCGGGCCGACGACGCCTGAAATGGCAGAAACCGGTCCCCGGAAGCTTGTCTCCTTTCTGGTGAAGAATTGGCTTGGTAGTTTGGTCTGCCCTGTTCCCATGATGCACTGGGCCAGGGACAGACTAATTTGCATATAGCCAGGTTCTGAGCTGGGATGGGGCAGTGAGCTAAATAACGGTGATGGATCAAGCCCTGCTCTTTGGACTGGGTAAGAGTGGTCTGCTTAATTCAGACACTCTGTTCATCACCACCCCCTTTTCTGAAGCGTTTTTGGCCACTATAGGTGTGGCAGGGTATACTCAGGCATGAGTCCCTTGCTCACTGCTCCATCAGGATTCAAGCAAGCCGGGCCGACGACGCCTGAAATGGCAGAAACCGGCCCCGGAAGCTTGTCTCCTTTCTGGTGAAGAATTGGCTTGGTAGTTTGGTCTGCCCTGTTCCCATGATGCACTGGGCCAGGGACAGACTAATTTGCATATAGCCAGGTTCTGAGCTGGGATGGGGCAGTGAGCTAAATAACGGTGATGGATCAAGCCCTGATATTTGGACTGGGTAAGAGTGGTCTGCTTAATTCAGACACTCTGTTCATCACCACCCCCTTTTCTGAATCGTTTTTGGCCACTATTGGTGTGGCAGGGTATACTCAGACATGAGTCCCTTGCTCACTGCTCCATCAGGATTCAAGCAAGCCGGGCCGATGACGCCTGAAATGGCAGAAACTGGTCCCCGGAAGCTTGTCTCCTTTCTGGTGAAGAATTGGCTTGGTAGTTTGGTCTGCCCTGTTCCCATGATGCACTGGGCCAGGGACAG
The DNA here is from genome assembly GCF_964261635.1 of Lissotriton helveticus. Taxonomy (NCBI): domain Eukaryota; kingdom Metazoa; phylum Chordata; class Amphibia; order Caudata; family Salamandridae; genus Lissotriton; species Lissotriton helveticus. The sequence continues at coordinate 283,159,729 of NC_136057.1, read as the reverse complement.
ACTAATTTGCATATTGCCAGGTTCTGAGCTGGGATGGGGAAGTGAGCTAAATAACGGTGATGGATCAAGCCCTGATCTTTGGACTGGGTAAGAGTGGTCTGCTTAATTCAGACACTCTGTTCATCACCACCCCCTTTTCTGAATCGTTTTTGGCCACTATAGGTGTGGCAGGGTATGCTCAGACATGAGTCCCTTGCTCACTGCTCCATCAGGATTCAAGCAAGCCGGGCCGACGACGCCTGAAATGGCAGAAACCGGTCCCCGGAAGCTTGTCTCCTTTCTGGTGAAGAATTGGCTTGGTAGTTTGGTCTACATTGTTCCCATGATGCACTGGGCCAGGGAAGAACTAATTTGCATATAGCCAGGTTCTGAGCTGGGATGGGGCAGTGAGCTAAATAACGGTGATGGATCAAGCCCTGATCTTTGGACTGGGTAAGAGTGGTCTGCTTAATTCAGACACTCTGTTCATCACCACCCCCTTTTCTGAACCTCTCAGAAACACAGCGCAGTGGCGCATACTGGAAGCACCTGGTGGGCTAGTTGCCCCCCCTGGGGCTCTCAGGATTGAAGGGGAATTATTTCCCCAACTTAAAACGCACCACAGAGCATGTTTTTACACATCACCTCAGGCCCCATCCCCTCCCTTCACCACTGTATGAATGCGCCCTGTGTCCGTTTTCATTTGGGAGATTAAGTTTCCTTGAATCCTGAGTGTCCTTAGGGTCCAAGTAGCCCACTAGGTACCTCCAGTAAGCGCCACAGAGCTGCGTTGCAGAGAGATGTAAAGAGGAGCAGGGCCTGGGCCACCTCTCTGAAACACAGTGCAGTGGCACTTACTGGAAGCACCTGGTGGGCTAGTTGGCCCACTGGGGCTCTCAGGATTGAAGGGGAATTATTTCCCCAACTTAAAATGCGCCACAGGGCGAGTTTTCACACTTCACTACAGGCCCCATCCCCTCCCTTCACCACTGTGTAAACGTGCCCTGTGGCCGTTTTAAGTTGGGAGATGAAGTCCCCTTGAATCCTGAGGGTCCCTAGGATCAAACTAGCCCAATAGGTACCTCCAGTAAGCGCTGTTGCAGAGAGGTGTAAAAAGGGGCATGGCCTGCACCACCTCTCTGCAACTCAGCGCAGTGTCACTTACTGGAAGCACCTGGTGGGCTAGTTGGCCCCCAGGGGCCCTAAAGATTGAAGGCAAATTAATTCCTCATCCTAAAACGCGCCTCAGGGCTCGGTTGCAGAGAGGTGTAGAAAGGGGCGTGGCCTCAGACCACCTCTCTGCAACTTAGCCCTGTGGCGCTAACTGGAGGTCCCTGGTGGGCTAGTTAGCCACCAGGGACCCTCAGGATAGTAGGGGAAGAAATTCCTCATCCTAATACGTGCCGCAGGGCGCGTTTGCATAGTGTTGGTCAATCAATCAATCATTATATTTGTAAAGCACGCAATATACCTGTGAGGGTCTCAAGGCACTGGGGGGGGGAAAGGGGGGGCCTGCTACTGATCGAAGAGCCAGGTCTTGAGAAGTTTTCTGAAGGCCAGCAGGTCCTGGGTCTGTCGTAGGTCAGTGGGGAGCGTGTTCCAGGTCTTGGTGGCAAGGTAGGAGAAGGATCTGCCGCCGGCGGTGGTTTTCCGGATGAGTGGAACTGTGGCGAGGGCGAGGTTGGCAGAGCGGAGGCTGTGGGTGGGAGTGTAGGAGCTGAGACGGTCGTTGAGGAATGCTGGTCCGGTGTTGTGTAGGGCTTTGTGTGCATGGATGAGGAGTTTGAAGGAGATCCTCTTGTTGACGGGGAGCCAATGCAGGCCTCTCAGGAGGGGTGTGATGTGGCTGCGTCGGGGGATGTCGAGGATCAGTCGTGACGAGGCGTTCTGGATGCGTTGCAGCCGTCTCAGTAGCTTGGTTGTTGTTCCTGCCTAGAGGGCGTTCCCGTAGTCCAGTCTGCTGGTGACGATGGCCTGGGTGACGGTTTTTCTCGTGTCGGAAGGGATCCATTTGAAGATCCTGCGGAGCATACAGAGGGTGTTGAAGCAGGCCTTGGAGACGGCATTGACTTGCTTGGTCATGGAGAAGGCGGAGTTGAGGATGACCCCCAAGTTGCGTGCGTGGTCGGTGGGTTATGGGGCTGTTCTTAGCGATGTTGGTCACCAGGAGTCGTCCCAGGCTGATGGGGTGGGGCCGAGGATGAGAACCTCCGTCTTGTCTGAGTTCAGCTTCAGCCTGCTGTCCTTCATCCATTCAGCGACGGAGGTTGGCTTTGGCGGTGTGGGGGTCTTCGGGAGAAGCTCAGCTGGGTGTCGTCGGCGTAGGAGATGATGTTGAGGTTATGTTGTCGTGCGACGTGGGCGAGTGGGGCCATGTAGATATTGAACAGCGTCGGGCTGAGGGAAGATCCATGTGGAACACCGCAGATGATCTCGGTGGTCTTGGAGCGGAAGGGTGGGAGGCAGACGCTCTGGGTTCTGCCGGAGAGGAAGGATGTGGTCCAGGCCAGGGCCTTCTCTTGGATTCCAGAGTCATGGAGGCGTGCTGTTAGGGTACGGTGGCAGACCATGTCGAAGGCTGCTGATAGGTCCAGGAGGATGAGGGCGGCTGTTTCTCCTTTGTCCATAAGGATCCTGAGGTCTTCGGTGGCGGCGATGAGGTCAGTCTCGGTGTTGTGGTTGCTGCGGAAGCCAGACTGGGATGGGTCCAGGATGTTGTTGTCTTCGAGGTAGCGGGTCAGCTGTCTGTTGACGATCTTCTCCGTGACTTTCGCCGGGAAAGGGAGCTAGGAGATGGGCCGGAAGTTTTTGAGGTCCTTGGAGTCCGCCTTGGGTTTCTTCAGTAGGGCGTTGATCTCGGCGTGCTTCCAGCTCTTCGGAAAGGTTGCTGTCTCAAAGGAGACGTTGATTGTTTTCCGGAGATGGGGTGCGATGGCTGTGCTGGCTTTGTTGAAAACGTGGTGAGGGCATGGGTCAGATGGGGATCCGGAGTGGATGGAGTTCATGGTCTTGATGGTGTCATCGTCGCTGACGTTGGACCAGGTGGTAGGTGACTGGTGCGGGTGGAGGTCGTAGGGGTGGTGGTCTCGGCGGTGGATGTGGGGGTGTCGGTTTTGAAGCTGTCGTGGATGTCGATGATCTTGCGGTGGAAGAAGGTGGCCAGTGAGTCGCACAGGTCTTGTGATGGTGGAATGTCGTTGGTGTTGGAGCTGGGGTTGGAGAGTTTTTTCACGATGTTTAAGAGCTCTTTTGCTGTTGTGTGCGTTGTTGTCTAGGCAGTCCTTGAAGGCGGTCCTCTTCGCGGTCCTTATGAGTTGGTGGTGTCTGCGTGTGGCGTTCTTGTGGGCTGTGTAGCTGTCTGGTATTTGGTCCCGGAGCCAGTTCTTCTCCAGCTTCTGACAGGTGCGTTTGGAGGTCCGGAGGTCTTCGGTGAACCATGCGGCTTTCTTGTTGGTGTGATTGGTTGCGACTGTCTTGACTGGGGCGAGGGTGTCAGCACAGTCGTTGATCCATTGTTTGAGGTTGATGGCGGTAGTGTCGGGGTCGGTGGGGTCGGTGGGTGGTCCCTGGGCGAGGGTGGTGGTCAGTTGGTCCTTGGTGACTTTGCCCCAGCAGCGGCGTGGTAATTGTTGGGTGCGGTGGTGTGTGGTGGGTTTCCTGAAGGTGAAGTGGACGCATCTGTGGTCAGTCCAGTGGGGTTCGGTGGTGTGGTTGAAGGAGACGTGGGGACTTGCGGAGAAAATGGGGTCCAATGTGTGTCCAGCGGCGTGGGTTAACGTTGTCACGAGCTGTTTGAGTCCGAGGTTGGCGAGGTTGTCGATCAGGGCGGTGGAGTTTGCGTCGTTGTTGTTTTCGAGGTGGAAGTTCAGGGCCCCGAGGAGGATGTAGTCCGTGGAGGCGAGGGCGTGGATGCTGATGAGGTCGGCGATGGTGTCGCTGAACTGTGGTCGGGGTCCGGGTGGTCTGTAGATGAGTGTTCCTCTGAGGGTGGTGTTGGGGTCGGTGTGGATCTGGAAGTGCATGTGCTCGGCGGCGGTGAGGGTGTCGCGGGTGTTGGTTGAGACTCTAAGGGTGTCCTTGTGGATGATGGCGATTCCCCCTCCCACTCCGTTGGTGCGGTCTCTGCAGGAGCTCTTGTAGCCCTCAGAGATGGCTATGGCGATGTCTGGTGCCGAGGTTGCGTTCAGCCAGGTCTCCGTCAGGAAGGCGACGTCAGGGTTGTTGAATCTAGGAGGTCCCAGAGTTCGATGGCGTGCTTGCGAGCGGAGCGGGTGTTGAGGAGGATGCATCGGAGGTGGTTGGGTTCTCTGGTTGAAGGTTTGGCGGGTCGGATGCTGGTAAAGCTGGGGTTCTGGTGCTGCGCGCGTGCGCTGCGGGTCCTGGTGGCGGTCGCCATTTAAGGCGGAGAGGGAGGGAGAAGCAGCTGGGGGGCGGGAGCGGGGCGGCGATGGGGCGTGGCCGCATGGGGCAGCGCCGCGAACAACCGGGGATACAGAAGGCAAAAAGGGGGGCGGGGTGAGCAAGGCGAGCAGATAGGGTCAGTACAATGGGAGAATTAAAACACAGACATGAGAGAAAATAGGCACCAGAATGGGGGCACAGTAAATACAACTAGGGATACAGAAGCAAAAGGGGGGGCGGGCGTGGCGGGAACTAAGGCTGGACAGTGGAAGGAGTGGGCGTGAGAAGAATACAGGCACGAAGAGTAAAGTACAATAAGTACACGGCAAGAGGATGCAAGTTATGAATTACAGGCACAGAAGTAAGCACAAAAATTACACGGCAGGAGGCTCTGATCAGGGGCAGTGGCAGCAGAGACAGCGGTCTCGAACTTGCGCTGGCAACAGCGGCGAGGCGTCGGGACGGGTAAAGCCGAGTGGAGGCAGTGGGGGCGACCTGGCCAGCAGGCGGGTCAGGAGTCACCCCTAGCGCTAGGTCACAACCACCTTTTGAGGCGGAGAGGGAGGGAGGAGCAGCTGGGAGGAGGGAGCGGGGTGGCGATGGGGCGTGGCCGCGGGGGCAGCGGCGGGAACAACCGGGGATACAGAAGGCAAAAAGGGGGCGAGCAAGGTGAGCAGATAAGGTCAGTACAATGGGAGAATTAAAACACAGACACGAGAGAAAAAAGGCACCAGAAATGGGGCACAGTAAATACAACCAGGGATACAGAAGCAAAAGGGGGAGGCGGGGCCTCCAGCACGATGCTGGACTTTTTTTTTTCTTTTTTAGAAGGGGGGCTTTGTGGCCCCTCTTCCTTTACTGTTTTTTGGGCCCTGGGGACCCTATCCCCCAGAGCCTCATCCCTAATTATTATTTTTAGGTCTCGCCTGTCAATGTGCATGCGCATTGAGCTTGCGAGACTATAGGGGCTTAAACAGACTTTAACCAACTTGCGATTCTGTGGCGATTCCTTGCAGTGCCCGTCAAATTTAAGCTCAATGCGCAAGCGCATTGACATTAAAAGCGCGTGCACATGAAAGCGACAAGGCTCCCTCCCACGGCTATCACCACCCCCAGCCGCCAGCACCTCCCCTTGCTCTCCCCGCACACCGCCAGGCTCGCATTTCTCCTCCCCCTCCACAGCCGCCAGCACCTCCCCCTCTCTCTCCCTGCACACAGCCATGCTCACATTTCTCCTCCCCCTCCCTAGCCGCCAGCACCTCCCCTCTCTCTCCCCGCACACAGCCAGGCTCGCATTTCTCCTCCCCCTCCCCAGCCGCCAGCACCTCCCCTCTCTCTCCCTGCACACAGGCATGCTCACGTTTCTCCTTCCCCTCCCCATCCGCCAGCACCTCCCCTCTCTCTCCCTGCAGTTTCACGGCCGTGTCTCGTCTTAAACCCGCAACTCCACGACTCCAAGCGCCACCGCCTCAGCCTGCACAACTCGAGATAACAGACTATTTTTTTTTTTTTATTCGCCAGCCTTCGCCATCTGTTCCCCAGCCCTCAGCCGCCATCACCTCCCCCCGTACACAACCAGGCTCGCATTTCTCCTCCCCCTCCCCAGCCGCCAGCACCTCCCCTCTCTCTCCCTGCACAACCACTACCAACAGAGCAAAGCTATTAAAGTGACCAGGCATCCCACCCCCTCCCTCTCCAGCGCGCGCCGCGCTCTCCCTCTGTTGCCACACGCATTACACTTACAGACTATTTTTAAAAAAAAATTCGCCAGCCTTCGCCATCTGTTCCCCAGCCCCCAGACGCCATCACCTCCCCCCGTACACAGCCAGGCTCGCATTTCTCCTCCCCCTCCCCAGCCGCCAGCACCTCCCCTCTCTCTCCCTGCACAACCACTACCAACAGAGCAAAGCTATTAAAGTGACCAGGCATCCCACCCCCTCCCTCTCCAGCGCGCGCCGCGCTCTCCCTCTGTTGCCACACGCATTACACTTAGTAGGCAGACCACCCCCTCCTCCTTATGCTCGCTCGAGTTGCAGGCAGCCCACCTCCTCCCTCTCCATTGACGATTGTTTTATCACTCAGAGTTGTTTTGTTCAAATTTCCACTGAAATCTAAGCAAATCACCAGCTATGGACAGCTATGGACGCCAAAAACAAAAAAAACCCACCCATGTTCTATCTCCACCAATCTTAATGGTGGCGCTTTACTAAATTACAACTTCGCTAAGTGTAGAACATACTCATAGCACAACAAAAACAACACTATTCTGACTGATGGTGCCGCAAAATACATACAATGTTACAGACTCACAAAACAAACAGAACACTAACGGCAATCACTTATAATAACTAACAAATAATCACTGATGAAAGCAAATCCACTCATGCAATGGAAAATTGAGCACATAATGATTGCAAGAGGCAGGCAGCCGCAGGCCCATCACAATACTTTTGATTGGAAAAAAATCCATCTGTTTCGAGAAAAACAAAATGATTTGCTGTGATACGGCGAGCAGCGCTGTGTGTTGAGAACATCCACAAAACCTGAGCTCTCACTTACATCTTCGAAAGTAAACTTTGCAAAAACTGACCAAGCATTGATGTCCTCTATTGACTCTGTTACAAAAGCTGGGGATTTGATATGCATACAGGAGCAGACTTGAGGAACCAAATATCACTCCGGACAGCAAGTGCAATGCTTGACATATGAGTGCAGCCTTTATATGATTGTATTCGTAGCACTGTGGGGTCATTGTGTGGAAGTATAAGCACCCACCATACAAGTCCAAAGCTACAACAACTCAGCATTAAAACAAAAAGCGTTTGTATTATTGCACTTGCTGCTGCCGTCATCCGGAGGCTGGAATCCACGCACAAGCCCTGGAGTAAGGCCCAGAGTTAGCGTATTCTCCAGCATGTACAACCTTGAGATGTACCTCTTACAGTAGTTGAATGATACAGCAAGTCCACACACCCACACACACGCACTCTCTCTCACCCACCCACGCACACGCACTCTCTCTCACCCGCACACGCACTCTCTCTCACACGCCCACGCACACTCTCTCTCACACGCCCACGCACACTCTCAAACGCCCACGCACACTCTCTCTCACACGCCCAAGCACACTCTCTCTCACATGCCTACAAACCACCACCACCCACCCACCACAGCCACCCATACACCACAGTCGCCCACACACCACAGCGGCCCACACACCACAGTTTGGGGTCCAGCATACGACTGTCAGGCATCCGCTTCAAAACATGTATGTTTGCTATAGACATGGGCAGGAAGAAAAGCAGATGAGGCAACAAGTACTATCAAAAAGGTTTTTATGGTCAGAAAGAGGGAGGAAAGTCATCATCGTTTACAAGAAGTGTGCAGCCAAAAAAAATCTCAACACCAATGTTCTATCTCCACCAATCTTAATGGTGGCGCTTTACTAAATTACAACTTCGCTAAGTGTAGAACATACTCATAGCAGAACAAAAACAACACTATTCTGACCGATGGTGCCGCAAAATACATACACATACAACACTCACTCTCAAACTCTCAGCCTCACTCACCAACACCTATCATCACACACTCTCACACCCCCTTACCCTCACCCCCTCATCCTCACACACCCTCACAACACTCACACCCTCACTCATACTAAAACCGTCACCCTCAATCACCCTCACACACCAGCACACACCCTCACACCCCCGGACCCTCACATCCACTCACCCTCACACTCACACCGTCCAAGTCCACCCTCCAACTACACCCTTTAACTACAATACCACCCTACAACTCTACCCTCCAACTACAACTCCACCCTCCAACTCCACAGATAAATAGCGTTAGGCAACATTTATTTTAATAAGTAAAAATCGGATTACACACTTGTAGCTATTCAAATATAAAAACTTAATGCATTGCGAGGACAGTGCAGCAATTAATACACAAAAATGCAGAAAGAGATTGTAAAATAAATCATTTTTTTAACAAAAAACATAAATGCACACAAAATAGGGAAACATCTGAATACACTGCAAATAATACAACAATTTAAAAGTGGACAAAGCCATCTAAAGGACACAAATTCACAACAGAAAGCACTTACTAAAGTAAGGGAAAATAAACCATTAAACAATGCCGGAAAAAAACCAAAACACAAACAAAGTGCGTAATCACAAAAGCACGAGACTTCACAGCCTAATTGCAATTCTTCCAAAACTACAATAAAGTATTCCACTCAAAGTAACCAAAAAATTATAAACAATTAATAAAGGTGGCTTCATACGTATACTTGACCATTAATTAACATACATAGTACTTTAAAGTCATTCAAATGGTATTGAAAACATAACATTTTTTTTTGATAAAAAAATACAGGTTTTGAAAAGTATAAGCTTACACTCCATAAGTATTGCTTTAAAATGTTATAGTACTTACAAAAACATACATAAGGAATTGGTGCTCAAAAGCAGCAAAAACATGTACGTTTCAAAATATACAGCAAATATAGCTGTTACGTACCAGTACAATAAATAGAAATATTTAAAGGTGGGCGAAATTCAGAAAGTAGACGGAAAACAAAACAACAAAGAAAATATAAATACAATTTAATCAACACCAAAACACAAGGAACTATAAAAAAAAGTACCGTCTAAATAACACATTGTCAAATAAACCAATATAGCAACATGTAGAAAGAGTACATCCCAAAACGTTTTCTTTATAACATACATTACATAAAAGTAAGCAAAAATACATTAACTAAGGGAAATTAGAAACATTCCATAAAAGTACAATAGGTACATACACAAGCCAAGTATGATCGCAAAGTTAAATCTTTAAAAAACATTACTAAACATTACAAAACTTAATAAATATTTATATAGTAAAGAAACACTAGGTAAACAACACAAAAAATGATTAGATTGACAACTTACCTGTCAAACGACGCGGCTACAACGCTGGGAAGCACGACGCGACTTAGACATACGCCGGTTCCTGAAGATCTGGAAGTTTCCCAATTAACGTGACGCAATTGCAACGCTACGTAAGAAAACGTTGCAATTTGATTGGACGGAATACACGTCAATCAAAATCCAAGGTAAATCGGCAAAATAAACTAGAACACTAACCTAAATAACATAGGTAGCGTTATGGCACAGGGTAGCGTCCGCAATTTTTACGCACGAACAAAAAAAAAGGGAAAAGGGACTAATTCTAGGACTATGCAAAATTCCGTAATCAAAACGCACACACATACAAACTCAAACTGTCACACACACACAAGCTCACAACAACACAACAACACACACACATACAACACACTTACAGTCACCCCCACACACTCACCCTCACACCCTCACTCACCCTCACACAATTACCATCACACCCCATCTCTCACCATCACACCATCACCCTCACACCCCATCACCCTCACACCCCATCACCCTCACACACCACTCACCCTCACACACCATCAATCACTCACACAATAACCATCACACACAACCACTTACCCTCAGCATCACTCAGCGCCAACACAGCATCAATAGTTCAAATATGTTTTGCCAATGTTACAAAAAATATTCAAAATGTCAAACTAAATCTTAAAAATGCACTTCTGTTCTTGGATTTTCGCCACACTAAAATAAACAAAATCTTCACTAAATATCAATCAATCAATCAATCAAAGCATTTGTATAGCGCACTACTCACCCGGAGGGTCTCAAGGCGCTAGGGGAGGGGGGGTCCGCTACTGTTCGAACAGCCAGGTCTTGAGCTGCTTCCTGAAGGCGGGATGGTCCTGGGTCAGGCGGGGGTGGGTCGGGAGGGAGTTCCAAGTCTTGGCGGCGAGGTAGGAGAAGGATCTTCCCCCTGTGGTGGCTCTTCGGATGCGGGGGACGGCGGCGAGGGCGTGGCCGGTCGATCGAAGCTGGCGTTTGGGAGCGTAGAAGTTGAGGCGGCTGAAATATATTTAATAAAGTTTAAGCGAATAGCAATATAAAATAACATGCATTTTTTTTACGTATTAATTATTAAAAAAAATTAAAAGTCATTGAGTTTTTATTATATCAATACATAAAAGTCACGTACATACTAAACATGTTGCTTTACAAATGCTAGAGGTGTTACATTTACAAAAATTATAACTATTGCCTTTGTAAAGAAGAAAGCTATTAATTCAGCTATTTACAAAAGAATACATACATAAAAAAATAAAAAAAAATAACACCTATAGCTCTAACTTTCCTACTGCGAGACCTATTGCATTTCCAATGCTTGTTTTAATTTTCAATTGGGAAGGGGCCCGCCCTCCCAAGGTCATTTTCGACCCCGGGGACCCCATTCCCGGGCATGGCCACTTTATTTTTAATATTTTTAGCAAGGAGACGGGCTGAATGGCCCTCCTCCTGAGGCTTCTTTTAGCCCCGGGACCCCATCCCCAGGGCTCTGCCTCGTTTTTTAAACTTTTTTTGGGCAGTGGGGGCCACGTGGCCCCCCTCCCGGGCCCCTTCTGGCCCCGGGGACCCCATCTCCTGGGGCCTGGCCACCTCATTGGGGACCATGCGGGGAGCCCAATGCCCCCACGGTCCCAGACGGCATCCCGCGTCCTGCGGGAGCTGGCATTGCTTTTCCACATGGGCTGCTCCCTATGTGAAATAGCAATCTTCTTTGCTTCATTGAAGCGAGAGCAGGTTTCCCAGCTCTTGCTTCAATGAAGCAAAGCACTTTGCAATGACAGGGCGTGAGCCGTGAAGCTCTCGCCCTGTCATTGCAAACTACAGTGTCCCTGGGGTGGGCACACCGGGACACTGCAGGAGCCGGCACTGGGGGTTGGTGGTCCCCAGGGCCATGACAGGATCCATGAGGGGGGGCCGTGGCCCCCCCTCCCACCACTTTCAACGCCCTGGGGGGTGGAGGTCCCCGGGCTTGGAGGTCCATCATGGACCCCCTAATTATAATACTCAGTGCCCCAGAGAGGTGGCGGTTCCTGGGGCGTGTGGGGGGGCTCAAGCCTCCCCACACAGGATTCTATATTTCAAAATTAAAGCCCCGGGGGTGGCAGTCCCCGGGGCTGCGGGGGGCCGTGAGCCCCCCGCATATATTAGCATAAAGCCCCAAGGGGTGGCGGTCACTCGGGATTGGGGCTCACCCATCTTTTTTGAAGCCCCAGGGGGGTGGCGGTCCCCGGGGCTGAGAGGGCTGAGAGCCCCCCCACATATTTCAGAAAAGCCCCAGGGGTTGGCGGTCCCCGGGGCTGTTGGGCCCCTTTGGGCCCCCATTACTATAATATATTGCCCCCGGGACTTTCCCCCCCCGGGAGCTAATTTGCAACGAAGCGCGGGAGCCCGTGCTTTGTTTTTTTTTTCCACAGTGGGATGCTTGGATCCTACGTGCATCCCGCGATTTTAAAAAAAAATTCTAAAATGTTTGGGCCTTGGGGGTCCTAGTGGGACCCCCTGAGCAGGCCTAGGGGGTCAGGGTGTTTCTACCCTGCCCCCTTTGCGAGTTATTGCGCTGTTGTTTCACTGCGGTTCTACCGAGGCACAAGAAGCTGCCAACACTTCCTGGTTTGAAGTGTTAACAGACAATTAGCATAAAGCTCTTGCTCGGGAGGATCCGCGGCCCTTGAGATATATGTGTTTTTACTTTTGAATTTCTCAGCAACTACCTAACGGTTTTACGCCATTTAAAAAAAAGGCACCTTTCTGAACCAAGGGCTACCTCTTTGCCAAATTTGGTGTTATTCCGTTCAGCAGTTCGGGCTGTAGCCGTGTCTAAAGTTTTCTATGGGAAATGGCATGGGGAAAACACGTTTTGGGACCCCCCCTTTTTTCTCAGCCCCCGCTTGACGAATCACCGTGAAACTTTCAGGATAGGAGCGGACTTGAGCTGGCCATACGTTTGAAAATTTCGCGAAGATTCGTCAATAGACGCCAACTTTTTTGGGAATAGAATGTTGCGGATTTCCTATGACAAATAGGTCCTAACTATAACTACCTACTGGCGACCGCCAGTAGGTAATATAGATATATATATATATGTGTGTGTGTGTGTGTGTGTATTTTTACATTTCCTGCCTGGGGATCTCCACTGGGTAGGTATAGTTAGGTCAGCATTTCCATAAGAAATGCCTTTTTAGGTCGAGCCTATAGTGGCAACGCGCATGCGCTGCTCGCTTTTTTTTTTGTGCATATTTTCTATAGCGCGAACTCGACCCAAAGGTATTGGGGCGCTTTACATGAGCACCGTATTTACATTACACAATCAGGCACGGGGAGATTAAGTGATTTGCCCAGAATCACAGGATGTGGACGCGACCTTGAGGCTCGAATCCTGGTTTCCAGCACCAGCGTGGAGTGGAAGCTCAGTGGAAGCTCTGCCCACTCTCCGCCCATCTTTTTCATTGGCTTAGTTCCTAAATGCTGCCTTCCCATTGCTTTTAGGCTTGTTAGTCCCTCCTCATGATGGGGATGTCGTCATTTTTATCCTTTCATGGGTACTGGCCCCTTTACTTAGAGTGTTACACAGTATGTTTATTTACACAGTGACCACTATTTTCTTCCCATGCCTTCCCCTACGCAATCCGCACCTACTCTGCCCCTCCGCTCCCGTTGTTCGTGCCTTCTCGTCTGCCCACACTCCTGTTTGCAATGCAATGGGTCTCGCGTAAATGTGAGTCATATTGCATTGCAAATGCTTGTTTATATAGTGCAAACTCGATCTGTAGATATTGGACCGCTTTACATGCGAGCCACTTACATTGCAGAAGTACACATACACTTTTGGTAGGCGCACAGAGCTTAATTTATTCATGAGGCCTGAGTGGGTGGAGTCAAGTCTGCTCTTATTACCTCTGTGACTCCTGTAGCCACTCCTGCTTGTGTATTTCTTGTCGCCCCCGCCCTGCTGGTTTTCAGGGGTGGCTGCTCTGTCTTCACAAGGGCCAGTGGAACTATGACTCCGCCGCCGGACTTGGAAAAGACCTGTCAGTTGTTTGAGCGTGTTTAATGGTGAGAAGTTATTAAGAAAGATGTCAGATAGCCCACCACACCAAACTGACCTTGGCGAGGGGGCAGATTTTCAGCAACGTATTCCAGAAAACAGCTGAGACCTCTCATTTCGACCTCAAAGACAGAACTGGCAGAGAGAGGCCTGGATAAAACCACCCATCCAGCCCTATTTTGTCACAGTTTAAAAACATTACACATCACTGTTGATCCATGGAAAATACTCGAAAGAGGAAACCAAAAACCCGTACATTATTCTACAGGCGTGCTATGCCAACTGCCTTCTCCTGACGCGCAGCATGTAATGCTAGGAATTTATATTTTTCCTGTGCCACATTGCCGTAAAAACCAAGCACACAAAACTCTCCTGTGCACCACAAATCTGTGACCTTTTTGTCTAATACAGTCTAACATCTTTCCCCAGCTGTAATTGTGTCAGCAGCGACCCTTGAGCGCCGGTGTTAATTGTGGCAGCGGCCAGAATCTCGAAGCACAATGCGGGAGGCCCGCGGTCCCTGCAGGGGACCCCATAGGAGGGCAAACCCCGTAGTAGTGCGCAGGGAACCGCGGGCCCGCCTTGGGGAGGGTGGGTGGGCGGGGACAAACACTCTGGCCACACCCCCCCTTTCGGTGTCTGCCTATATGGGGCGCGCTCGCCCCTTGGCGCCCTCTTTGCTGCTGCCCCTGTCCACCTGGTCACTCCCGGCTGCCCTCGCCAGCCCAGCCATTACCCCTGAGCCCCCTACGCTCCCCCACTTCCCCCCCTACAACGTCGGACGCGAGGCCCGCAGTTCTCTCCGATTGCTGAGGTAAGGGATCATTTAAGGCCTCCCCCCCGAGCCCCCGTCCTCGGTAATTGCCGAGTCGACAGGGCTGCGTGGTTTACCACGGGGGAGCACATGGTCCGTTGCTCTTAGGTGGCTACGTGCACGCGTCCTTAGCGCGGGGGGCCAATGGCGCCACCGTGGTTGAGGGTCGTGGTAGCTTTGTTGTGGCGCGAGGGGATAATGCTGCTTGGCGGGGAGCGGCTTGTGCGGAGCGGGGACCGGCTTGTGGGTCCACCGTAAAGGGTCGTTACTCCCGTGTGTTGCGCGCGGTGGCTACAGGGTGATGTTCACTGGTGCAACGGGGAGAAGGGCTGCAGTGGCGGGGATCGGGAACAGCTTGTGCGGGGCGGGGACCGGCTTGTGGGTCCGCCGTCAAGTCTCGTTAGCCCGTTTGTTGCGCGGCGGGTTGTTGTGGTCTGGTTTTAATGCTTGATGGGCGGGATATAATTCAATCCGGTGCGAGGTCGCACCAGCATTTGCATACCGCTCCAGACAATGCGGGCAGGCAGCCATTGGTGTTTTAATATGTAAGCACATTGTAGTGATGGCCGGGAAAAGATATGAAATCTCAGCGGCATGCATGTGCGCAGTCTCCCCAGCAAATGCATACCGCCCATTCCAAATGCGTGCAGGCCGCCACTGCCCACCAAGCCCGGCCGCCACTGTTTGAACGCCAGGCAGGTCCGGCAGCGGCCATTGCCACGAGCACGCGGCCGCCATTGCCCACCAAGCGCGGCCGCCATTTTTAAACACCCGCAGATAGGAAGTCGGGAATTTTGCACGCCAGGCAGGCCACGCGGTCGCTATGGCTCCCTAGACGCGGCCCGCATTTAAGAACATTAAAATGGGCTAGAGGCTAAGCGGCAGGCAGGTTCGAGGCGGCGGCCGTCATCACGTGCACGCGGCTGCCGCCATTACGTACGCTCCCTGCATGCGCAGCACAACCGCTCCTTTACATTGGGTGTGCTTGGGGACAAAGTCATTCCTTTCAAATGGAATTAAACGCATTTGGGCAGGAATATCACGTGCACGCGGCTGCCGCCATTACGTACGCTCCCTGCATGCGCAGCACAACCGCTCCTTTACATTGGGTGTGCTTGGGGACAAAGTCATTCCTTTCAAATGGAATTAAACGCATTTGGGCAGGAATAATCACGCATTAGTATGTCCTTAAGTTTTTCTGTCCCCGACAATTTCTGTTGGTTGGTCCAGGTGCCCTGCTGCGGGAATGTCACCGCACACGGGCGGCATTTCCCTTAAACGCGGACGCTATGGGCGGCACGCGAGGGGTGTGTCACTGCACATGGCCGGCATTCACCTAAACGCGGACGCCTTGGGTGGCACGCGAGGGGTGTGTTTAGTTGCAGGCATCACCTATGCACTTTGAGTGACGGTGCCGCTCTTGTAGGTTGCTGGTTCCCGCACTTTTGTTCTCTTTGCGGGGGTATGGAGTGTCGGGTTTATTATGGATACCACTTCAATGTGTATCCTGTTTGGATGGTGGTGGTTTGAGCTACAGCAGTGGGATCTGCATTACAATAAAGGCTCTTGAGCAGGCGGGCAGCACCAGGCAGCCAGCGTCCTGCGCCACAGTCCCCGCAGGACTCAGCCGCTTGCGGGGCGCCTTGCCATGCGCCGCCACCTAGGCACGCCCCGGGGGGGTCCAGCTGGGACGGTCACTCCAATTACAGTACAGGGCGTGCAGGCACCGGCCGCACCATTCAGGTGCAGGGGAATCAGGCCGCTAGCACTGTGCGTTGGGTTGAATGGTCACGGCAGCTACAGCGGTGGAATGTAGTAGTGGCGGATGGATCATTCAAGTTATAAGGAGGGGAATGTTAGGGAGAATTGTTTACTGCGGCACGTCGTAATTTCATTTTCCCCCAATTCCAGGCAATCAAAGGATCGGGTCAAAGCGTGACGGGAGCACAGTGAACGACCCCCCCCCCCCCCTCTCAAAGCGGAAGGTAAGAGCGTCATGGGGGGCTGTCCACGTAAGGGTAGGGTTATGTATCCTAGGGGGCCGGTGTTCATTGTCCGGTTCCCCTAGTCTTAGTTGGGCATGACGATGGCACGGCCGGAAGCGGTGCTCTGTTCAGGTCAACAGGCTCCCAGTTCAAACTGTTGGGGGCTAACATGAATGTTTATATCGATATTTACAGGGACAGGACACTTGGCAGGTATCGATTCGTGGCGTCGCAGTCAAGGAACAGCGTGCCCTTCGCCTCGGTTACTTAGGCTAACTCGAAGTAAGTATGGGAAAGTGTTAGAGTGTAATGTCGAAGGTTAAGGTGGCTCACTGTTACTTCACAGGGGCTTCAGTGTGTTTGGACTGGGGCAAGACCCTAGATAGCCAAATCATAGAGGTCAGGCCCATTAGTCACGACGTTTTTTCTTTCAGGAAGCGGCACGATGTCAGGAGCAGGGACGGCCGTCACCGAGGCCCAGGCGGCGCACGCGGCAATTTTTCTTCAGTTGGTCGAGACGAATGGGGTGGCATGGGCCACCAATTTACTGAAGGTTAACCCGGTGAACTCTAGTGCGAACAATGACATTATTGCGGTGGAGGATGAGGATTACAATAGTACAGGACACGTGAGGGCGTCCAAAAGGGCTAAAGTGCCCACGAATAAAGACTTCCCGCCACCGCCTAAAAAGAAGGCCACTGTGAGCACGACAGTAGCTGTTGTGCATGACACACCGAACGCCTCATACGCACAATCCCGGGCACAGGAGCCCCCTGGCCCAGCGAGTTTGCCAGCTAACATCCCCCCGGTGGCAGAGTATGCTACCAGAAGTGACCTGGGTAAGATGATGTCCACACTGGAGATATTCATGAAAGAAATGAGGGAAAGTGTGATGTCTGGACCTAGCGGGGGGGGAGTTCTACCAGCGAATGTATGGGGAGCCGGTGTTGAACACATTATATCAGATGAGACTGGGAGGGGGCGAGAAGGCTCCTCCCTACCTAGCGCCCCCCCGGCATATCCGTCACAACCAGGGGGCGCCCGGGGTCCGTTAGTAACACCAGCAGCTACAGCGGTGCCGGCACCCCTGCCACCGCAGGCACCAGATTCGATAACCCCCCCCCCAGCGGCGCCAGTTTCCACCCCTGACACAGTGATACCTGACCCCACGCCAACACCCCCCTCCACAGCGCTGCCAGGCGAGGACGATGTCCAATTTGATGCCCCCTTACTGTCAGGGCGCTCGTGTCTGTCCTGGGAAGTACCTCAGGCAGCAAAGGAGTTAATATGGAGGCGAGAATTCTTAGATATCTTCTCTTTACTGATGTTGGGGCAGCAGGGGGCTGATGCACGCAAGGTAGGGGCAAAAGAGGATGAGAAAAAGGTGAAATACCAGCCTTGGCCAGAAAAAAGTATTGATAATTGGTTGGAAGCCTTTGCTATCCTGTCATCGGTCATTATGGAAAAGTTTAGCGAACAAGGTCCAGCACTGGTACAGTATGGGAGGCTCATACACAACGAGGCAAAGAAGTGGGGAGGTGTAGGCTGGTTGGAGTATGATAGGGAATTCAGAAAAAAGATGTCTAGATCCCCGAATATGCGTTGGGACCATAAAGAGGTCCAGTTATGGATGGACCATATGGGGTCCAGAGCGCTCCAGGGGGTGACGAATAGCAGTAAGACACAGGAAAGCCAGGCGTCACCCAACGACAAGCCTAACCCCTCAACCCAGCGAGAGCATAAGATGCCGCCCTTTCGAGGGGGCCATAGGGGGAGAGGTCAGAAGAGGGGAAGCGGGAAAACCCCGTCAGGGACATCCACGGGGTCATCCACTGGGTCATGCAGACTGTTCAATAGTGGACACTGCCACTGGGGGAGTTCTTGTAGATTCACGCACACGTGTAGCAACTGCGGAGGACAGCATCAGGCGGGGTCCTGTAGGTCCAACAAGGGTCAAAGACCAGGCAATCACCACGGGGGCAGGGGTGGGCAGTACAAGTAACCCCCTACCATCTGCAGCGCGTCCAACCCCCCCCCCCGGCACCCTTGGCTCCCACGCACCCTTCTCGCCAAGCATCCTGCGACTCAGCGAAGCACCCGCGGCAGGCGCAGCCCTTGGATGTCTGCTAGGTAAACCAGCACTAAGCGTTGTGAAAGGGCCCTCCCCGATTAAACTGGAAAGAATGATGCCATTACTGAACAGATACCCCAACGAAGTTGATGGTAGATTGCTCTTGGGGGGCTTTGCAGAAGGTTTCATTATCCCATATGTAGGACCCCCAGCTGCCAGGGACGCTGACAATTTGAAGTCGGCCAGGGACAACCCGGGAGTAGTAAGGGCAAAGGTAAGGAAGGAACTGGAGCTGGGGAGGGTTGCTGGCCCTTTCCCGCTACCTCCACTACACAACTTTGTGGTTTCCCCCCTGGGTATAGTGCCAAAGAAAGAGCCAGGAGCCTTCAGGCTGATACACCACCTGTCGTACCCGGAGGGGGAGTCAATTAATCACAACCTGGAAGAAGGGGTATGCTCTGTCTCATATTGTTCATTCGATGTGGCCATGGATCTCGTGCGCAGGGCCGGGAAAGGGGCCTGGCTAGCAAAGGCTGATATTGAGTCTGCGTTTAGGCTACTGCCGGTACACCCCTGCAGCCAGAACTTACTGGGGTTCCGGGTGGACAACGAGTACTATTACGACAGATGCATGCCCATGGGTTGCTCCATTTCGTGTGCTTTCTTTGAGGCCTTTAGCACGTTCTTGCAATGGGTACTGCAGAGCGTGGAAGGTGTACCAGGCGTCACCCACTACTTGGATGACTTCCTGTTTGTAGGCGGGGCAGAGTCAAAGGACTGTGCAGAGGCATTGGGGAAATTCCAGAGCATGACAAGGTACTTAGGAGTCCCCCTGGCGCCAGGGAAGACCGTGGGTCCAGCGCAGGCATTAGTGTTCCTGGGGATAGAAATTGACACACTAGCAGGTGAGGCCAGGCTCCCGGCCGAGAAGGTCACAGAGCTAGCGGCACAAATTGAGCAGGTGCTAGGGCAGGACAAGGTATCACTAGAGGACATCCAGAGCCTGCACGGGAGGCTCAGCTTCGCTACCAAGGTGATCCCCGCGGGTAGGGCCTTCGCGCGCAGGTTGGCAAGGACGGCAGCAAAGATCAAGCGCAGGCACCACCAGGTGCGGTTGAGTTTTGGGGTCAAGGAGGATCTTAAGGTGTGGGGGGAGTTCCTCAGGCACTTCAATGGATCAGTAATATGGAGGGAACCCTGGACCAGCAGCCAGGAACTGACGCTGTTTACTGACGCGTCAGGAAGGGATGGCTTTGGGGCAATTCTAGACAGAGATTGGTGCGCAGCAGGGTGGCCTAATGCTTGGAGGAAGAAGAAGATCACCTCCAACATTACGGTCCTAGAACTCTTCCCGATCGTGGTGGCTTTTCACCTCTGGCCGGCCTTACTGTCTGCAAAGAGAGTGGTCTTATGGTCCGATAATATGGCGGTAGTCCAAGCCATCAATACCCAGTCAGCATCATGTGCACTTGTACTATGTCTATTGAGGGAACTGGTCAAAGTTTGTTTATATAACAATGTAGAATGCAAGGCTAAGCACATCCCGGGAGCATTAAACACGGCTGCTGACGCTCTTTCCCGTTTCCATTGGCAGCGGTTCCGAGAGGCGTGGCCCAGGGCGAGGGAAGAGATGACGCCTTTCCCGGCTCGGCTATGGCTCCTGCTGCGGTGGCGCAGCGCATCAGGGAGCTAGGCGAGATGTCAGTAGCACCTAGCACGATGAGGAGATACCAAACATGCGTGAGGACATTTTGTGAAGCCATGGGCCCTTGGGAGCGGGATGAAGTCAGGCAGCGCGGAAAAGTGCAAGCGTTCATGATCTGGGCGAAAGATGAAGGGAAGAGCCACTCTTGGATGGCTGGGCACTTGTCCGCCATCGGGCACCACGCTCGACTGTCTGGTCAGAAGGACCCCACGACGGAGTTCGCAACCAGGGCGGCACTCAAAGGCTGGGCTAGGGTCATGCCCACACTCGCAGATCAGAGGGCCCCCATTGACTATGATACCCTGAAAAGCATGATAGATGCCTTGCCGGCAGTTACGAGCTCCGCATATGAGGCAGCCCTCTTTGCATTAACGTTTAGTCTAGCATTCTTCGGTGCGTTTAGGATCAGCGAACTGGTGGCACGGTCAAAGAAAGAGTCCAACCCCAGGGCCATCTCGTTTAGGAACACCCGCGCTACAGCAGTGTCAGTGGAGATCTTCCTGCATTCCTCTAAGACAGACCAAACAGGCAAGGGTAGGATCATCACCTTGCAGCGCCTAGGGAATGACAGTTACTGCCCAGTGGCTCTGCTGGCCGCGTTCCTTCCACTCCGCCCTCAGTCAGAGGGCCTGTTGCTCATCCACTCTGATTGCTCCCCAGTCACCAAGTATCAAGTGGACCACGTGATGCAAGGGTGCTTGTTCTTGGCAGGATACATAGTTGAAGGGGCAAAATTTAGCACACATTCATTTAGGATAGGCGCGGCCACAACGGCCTTCAGGGCGGGCCTCCCTGATGAAAGGATAAAAAAAGTGGGTCGTTGGGACTCCAACTGCTACAGGAGGTATGTCCGCCCACTGAATGTGATACACCCGGTGAGCAGACAGGTGGTTAACGAGGCGACATAATGTAAATAATGTAAATATCCGTAATAATGCCTTAATTATTTTGGTGATTCACAATTGGAGCCACGTGGTGTGTGTTGCCAGTACAAGGCCTTTTGAAGTGTGTCAATAAAATACAATTTTCAACACACTGTGTTTTTTATTGCAGGGAAAGAGGTGTGGGTGATGGGGCACTCCTATGTCACAAGAATGGAGAGATGGGTGAATGCCACCACATGGAGGCACGGCCTCACCAACACCGAGATATTATGGTTCGGCTTCTCCGGGATGCGCTGGGTCGCACTGTTAGGAACGCTGCGTAGATTAGTAAAGGAGCACAAGCGTAGGCCGAGCATTCTAGTGGTACACTTAGGGGGGAACGACCTGGTCTCATTAGGCAAAAGGCGCTTGTTGGACATAATGAGGAAAGACCTGAGCACCCTGAGTGGCGAGCTAGGGCAGTGCAGCATATACTGGTCTGAGATTTCCCCCAGACCAATTTGGCATGGGGCAATATCACGGGAAGCACTGGAAATATCACGCAGGCGCGTAAACGCGGCAATGCGTAAATTTAGCGAACAGAGGGGCATAGGCTTCATTAGGCATGGCCTGCTGCATGCCAAGTCTATTGGCTGCTGGGAATCCGATGGGGTTCACTTGTCCAAAGTGGGGATGGCGATTTTCCTATTAGACTTGGGAGAGGCGCTAGAAAGAGCAGGATGTCGATAGAAAGGGTGGTAAGGGCTAGGTAGTGGGGGCTCTGGGCGCAGCGGGTGCCACACCCAGGGCTGTGGAAAAAGAGAAGGCGGCCCCCATACAGGACAGGCGCAGGAACAGGACCTGAAGCCACAGTGCGAGAGGCACCATACTGAGTCATACATAGCTAAGGGGCCCTTCTTGGGGACTTGGCTCAACGGCACCCCGTTAGTCCTTAGGGCGGTTGTAACCTGAGCAACCGGGGGTTTGCTAATAACGCCCCTCCTAGCTGGGCAGGGTGTGAGTTGACTCTCCCTTGTTCAGAGGTGGGCGGGGCAGGTGGACGGTAGGTCCACCGGGGGGAGGCTTGCCTCCCCGGTCGACACGTGGCCAGGGGCCACTAGTGTCTGTTTCTTTGGCTCGAATTCAGGCGCCCTGCAACAAGGGGTTGCGGGGCGGAGGGGTCGCCTATCAGTTAACCCGCTTTGTTATTTGTACCACAAATAAACCTGCAACTTTTACTTCCCAAACATACTTGTCTGTGTATTATTTGGGTGAAGGGTTGCGGGGCAAGGGTACCGATGCAACTACTATGCGGGAGGCCCGCGGTCCCTGCAGGGGACCCCATAGGAGGGCAAACCCCGTAGTAGTGCGCAGGGAACCGCGGGCCCGCCTTGGGGAGGGTGGGTGGGCGGGGACAAACACTCTGGCCACACCCCCCCTTTCGGTGTCTGCCTATATGGGGCGCGCTCGCCCCTTGGCGCCCTCTTTGCTGCTGCCCCTGTCCACCTGGTCACTCCCGGCTGCCCTCGCCAGCCCAGCCATTACCCCTGAGCCCCCTACGCTCCCCCACTTCCCCCCCTACAACGTCGGACGCGAGGCCCGCAGTTCTCTCCCCTCCCTACCGCTCACCCGATGGAAGGGGGGAAGTGGGGAGGGGGCCATAATAATGTTGTTTCTTGTCTTCCAGGTTGCAGGAGGAGTTACATGGCGGCCCCCATACAGGACAGGCGCAGGAACAGGACCTGAAGCCACAGTGCGAGAGGCACCATACTGAGTCATACATAGCTAAGGGGCCCTTCTTGGGGACTTGGCTCAACGGCACCCCGTTAGTCCTTAGGGCGGTTGTAACCTGAGCAACCGGGGGTTTGCTAATAACGCCCCTCCTAGCTGGGCAGGGTGTGAGTTGACTCTCCCTTGTTCAGAGGTGGGCGGGGCAGGTGGACGGTAGGTCCACCGGGGGGAGGCTTGCCTCCCCGGTCGACACGTGGCCAGGGGCCACTAGTGTCTGTTTCTTTGGCTCGAATTCAGGCGCCCTGCAACAAGGGGTTGCGGGGCGGAGGGGTCGCCTATCAGTTAACCCGCTTTGTTATTTGTACCACAAATAAACCTGCAACTTTTACTTCCCAAACATACTTGTCTGTGTATTATTTGGGTGAAGGGTTGCGGGGCAAGGGTACCGATGCAACTACTAAGCCCGTGGCCTCCCCGGGTCGCTTGCGTTGTGTGTGTGTTTTTGCTGACATGCAGCCAGTTTGCAAAGCTTGCTTGGGTGACAACATGAAAAATGAATGCATCTTAAGTCGCTGTCAGTTTCTACACAGACTCTGACTAGCTTTCTGTGTATTGTTCAGACATCACTCAGACTGAATGGAGACATGAGGTGTTTGCAAGATACTCCAATCAGGCGAGACGCAAATGCCTTGGCTATTCTTCAGAATCATTATGAGACATGTGCTATACTAACACTTATTCACTTCCTTGTAAGCTTTTTCAACTTGATCACTACCTATCTAACTGTTATTGAATTGAACTTTTACCATGGAGTGTTGTGTTACCTGTGACTTTTGCCGAAGCTGACGCGCAGTGGGTCGCATCTGTCCAAGTCAAGGATGCTCTCAAGTTCAACGGGCTGACTTTGTACTGCTCACTCCTGAAACTCAAAACAATGCGATTTCTTGTCCCTCCCTCATTGCTCCCCTCTTCCTCCAGGCCTCTCGTCCCTCCCCTCTTCCTCCAGCCCTCTCGTCCCATATACGTACTCCCTCGCACCAGGCTTCTCGTTCCTCACTCGTTGCTTCCCTCTCCCCCAGGCCTCTAGTCCCTCCTCTGCTGCTCTTGCCCCTCCCCTATCCTTCCAGGCTTCCCGTCCCTCCCTCGTGGCTCCCCTCTCCCTCTGCTTAATTTGAGCCAGTGGTTAAAGCACCCAGGATAATGTGCTGCATGGATAAATACTTATAAGATCCCAAAAGCGAGACCGACTGCATGCAAATGCTTGTTTGTTTTGCTGTAACTTTGACACCGATTGACGAATCCTTGCGAAACTTTCCAAAAAAATGGTTTTATTGCCTAGGTCGCCAATTGAACGTTTCGGGGTGTTACATTAAGCGAGGGAGAACAAGGGGATTCCAGAACGCATCCCTAATCTTCTTGCATGAACTTTTTTTAAAGTACTACCGCAAAAAATACTGAACAGAATTGGATCAAATTTGAAAGTCCATCAAACCCAATTTAATAAATAGACTATTATGATTTGGCCACTGGGCTTTTTCCCCCTGTGGTCAATTAACTCCCACAGGAGATACAATTCCGCAAGAGCAAACGCATTAACTGGCAGCCTGCAACATGAAGACAAATGTTGCAGGCAGCCATTACACACTCTCTGAGGCAGGGAACTCCACTTTGCTCCTGCCCGGCGGGAGCAAAGGAAATATGTCAGATCCCCCTTGCACCTAGTATAGTGCTAATTGGGGAACCGTCTTGGGTCCAGGGGCTCCACGTGGCCCTCAGTTGTATTGTTTGGTGGGTGGGTGCCCCTGGTGGCACCAGTACACCCACTCAGAAGCACATAAGGCACTGGGGCCACCATAGGCTTTGGTAGGGGGAGGCTCAGCCCTCCCATAAACAAGCATTTACAATGCAATGGTCTCTGCATTATTAAAGGTAGAGCTATTGGCATTGCTCATGACATTTTTTTTGGTGTTTTTTTTAAAATCATAAATAAATGGCATTGTCATTTACATTGCCAATAGCGTAATCGTTAAATAAATGGCATTGTCATTTACAATGCCAATAGCTTAATCGCTCGCAAATGCATGACCTATTGCATTTACACCCCTGCACTCTGCACTCACAATCTGCACTCTGCACTCTGAATCTGCACTCTGCACTCACAATCTGCACTTTGCACTCACAATCTGACAGTCTGTGATAGAAGCGCTTACACAAACGGAGGGACAACAGACATTTGAGAGCCCCCGGGGCAGGGGCACTCACTCACAGCGTCCCTCCCGCCTGCCTGCCTCCCTCGGCTGTTTCTCGCACACTGAAAGAGATTGCAAGACGTGCAGGGCGAGTGGCGGTCCGGCGAGAAGGGGCGGGGGTGTGGGTCTGTGTGCGCGTGCGGGGTGGGGGCGGCGTGTGTATGCGTGCGTGTCTGTATGTGTGTGTGTGCAGGGGGGGGTGCGGCAGCGTATGTACGTGTGCGCTGGCTGTGTGTGTGTGTGCGCCGTTAGTGCATGCAAGCAAAGCGAAAGCAGGGGCTGTTTGTGCGTCTGCGCAAGCGCGTCTCAGAAGCGCGCTCACACGGACAAATCCGAGACTGAAAAAGCGCGCGTCCGACTCGTGTCCACATTCAAGTAAGCACAAGAGGTATACTAAAGTATACAAGAGGGTCTTCGATGCTCGACCTAAAAAGGAGAGGCAAGGTGATGAGCTTTGATTTTATGCCAGGGTCTGTACCACCCATCTGTGAGGGGTATGTCCTGTGCTTTCCATGCCACTGGAGTCAAGCTATCCTGGCTGATGAGGGGTGAAACCCCGAAACCGGTCCTAGGATGCTTGTTTCTAGTCCAGGGAGGACATGGCTTGGCAGTTCGGGCTGGACTGTTCCCATGAGGCACAGGGTCAAGACTGATTTGCATATGGCTGGGTTCAAACTGGAATGACATGGTGAGTAAAACACAATGGATTTAGGCCGAGATCTCTGTACTGGGATGAATGTAAAACATTGTTCTGCATTCTGTCGATCAATTGTTCTTTTTGCTATATTCATATTCGGTAGAGAAACAAGATATCCCCTCAAAATCCTATATCTGTTTTATGCCGCTTCAACCACGCTATTGACAGTTTGCTTGCTCATTATCAGCCAGTTCTTTTTCTATGGTGCATCAACTTTGTTAAAAAAAAAGAAACTCCATCAAAAAGTGGTCTTATTAAAATAGATTATCATTCAATTCATTTAGTCCCCAATCAAATATGATGCATATTCCTCTATTCTCTTTATATCAAATGGTAATGACTATCTTGGTGTGGAAAGATTTCATTAAAGTCAATCTCCAGTATTCATCGCGTACGACAAATCTGTATTTTTCGTACTTCCCAATATCTGTGTTCTTCCATTCTAAGTAGATGTGCTTACTTCATTTGATCCGGTTTCTTCTCTTCTCTCCCTGTATAGCCTTGGGTTTTCACTGGGCCACATGCTCTTTTCATTTTTAGTTGCACTCAGAGCTTTATGGTATTCATTCTTCTCTCAGCTTTACAACAGTTTTTCATCCCCTTACTGTGTGACATTTCGTATGTACACTCCATTTCTGCAGTGTGAGATCGCGGGGATAGATGGAATAAAGCAAAAAAGCAGGTGATCGAGTATGAGGAAAGCTTAGAGGGGTTAAGATAGGGCCACAAACGTTTCCCAAGCAAGCCAAGCAGACCTATTAAAGATCTACCACAGATAAACACCACAACTTGCTGTCGGTCTTTTACTGAATGCGTGTAAGAGGGCAGTGTTGAAGTCTCATATTTGCACTAATTTAAATACTTCTAGTGTAGCATTTTGAACAGTGGATACTGTGTGGGGAGGAGTGGTGGGGCAGAGAGGGCCAAGGAGGAACGTTTAAAAGCTTAATTAAAAGACACGTGTCAATTAGTGTAAGCAGTACCTCAGGCATTCTTGCCCCAAGCAGCACCTCTGCCTCCCCTACAAATCCCTACTCTGAATATTTTAACCTTCCTCCCCTTAAAACCCTGTCGGCATCACCAGGCTTTAGTAGTGCCAGGGCCCTGATGATAGGAAGACGGATCATCAAAAGGGAGGTTGGCAGCAACGAGACAACATATCCCAAATGACTGTATTCACATCTTCAAACTCAGGGCGGGCTCTAGGGCGGTGCTGAGCTCAGGGGCGGTGTTTAGAATTATCTTATGGGTTTAAAAGCACTGGATAAACACAACACTTCATGCACAACTTGTTGCTAGTCTGTAAATGAATGTGCATAAAAAAAGGGCGGCAGTTTTTTGTCAATAAGAACTGCAAATTTGTAACAAAAAAGGACAGCGTTCAAGGCTCATTCGTGTGCGAACACGGGATTAGAAATCACTTCTAGGAGAAGGAGGACAGTGCACCTTTAACTTTACTACATTTTAATCATACCTTAACCATAAATACACACATCATGTTTTGTAATTCAAAAATGGAATGCGGTAAATTGAAAGGGCCAACATCTCTTTCTCGAATGTCCTGTAGGGGCCACTGGTGAGCTGCGAAAGAATAATCAATACTCCTTTCTTATCTAAATAGATAATCTATTTAAAATGTCCCCACTTAACTATTAAGTGGGGAAAATAATGAGTCAAATTCCGGTAGTAGTGTCCAAAAGGGTGCCCAACAGGCAATACATTCACATGCTATAACAAGAAATAAGTCAACATTTGTTTTTCACATTAAATGCCGTTTAGTCGCCCCTGGAACGGGAAAAATGATGCCCGGGAAGCGCTTTTTTAAAATTCAATGTATAACAACCGGGGGACACACATAACTAAATTACCAAAACGTTAGTATATCTCCCAGGTTCATTAATATGTACAGACTCCCCAGTTAATCTCCAAAAGCCGGTGTTGCCCCTCTAAAATAGCACTCTGGGACGAATTGCGCTCGAAATCAATCACTGCTAATGCAGCAAGGTTTACTGCAAGAAAAACCAGTCCTGCGCTGCCATCAGCTCTTCGCCGGCCTGTGAGGAGTGGGAGGGCAGGGGCTGCCTGTGCATGCGCGCCACTCTTCAGTTTCGTTTTGACGAGCGCGA
The DNA here is from genome assembly GCF_964261635.1 of Lissotriton helveticus. Taxonomy (NCBI): domain Eukaryota; kingdom Metazoa; phylum Chordata; class Amphibia; order Caudata; family Salamandridae; genus Lissotriton; species Lissotriton helveticus. Next base: position 283,132,093 of record NC_136057.1, on the reverse strand, counting down.
GCCCGGAGAAGAGAAGTGCCGCATGAAGTCCCGGGTCCCAGGAGGGGCCCCGGGTGAAGACCAGCGGGGAGACTGCGGGGCCCCCATGCCTATGGGGAGAGCTCCGCTTCTTGGTAGAGTGGCAGAGGAGCTCGAGTGCTCTGCGGGGCTCCCTTGGCAGATGGTGCGAGCCCGAGTCCGACTCCGGTGAGGTAAAGTGGGGGGGGCTGTGTGCCTGTATGTGTGTGCCTGCGTGTGCATGCGCGCGCGTGTGTGTGTGTGTGTGTGTGTGTGTGCGTGTGCGTGTGCGTGCCTGCCTGCGTGCTTCTAACAGAAAGCGAAACCGCGCACAGACTGCAAGCAGCCAGCGGCGCGCTCCCGAGGTCAAAACTGACTAGGAAAAAGCGCGCGTCTGACTGGTGTCCACATTCCCAAATACGGCTCACAATAGTTGTCTAGCTGACAGCAATCAATGCTTTCGCATTGAATGCAGGTCAGCTCGACCTAAAAAAACGGTTACACTGTTGTGCTCTCTTCATCACCCGTAGTACCTTGAGCAGATGGCACATTTCGCCTCACTGTGCCATGTTCTGCTTCCTATATTCTATGTACAGTTTTATAATGTAGGCGTGCACCATCCGAGGGTACTGAAGCGCTTTACATGTGCCCCAGATACATTACACAAGAGTGATTATGTGATTTGCCCAGTATCACAGGATGACTCGAACCTAGCTAACTCCATAGTCGGCAGCTATGGCCGTTGCGCCGCATCCTTTAAATGCCGTGTTACTGCACATGATGTCTGAAATAGGCCTCTTAAAAAAACAGAAAACAAATACATCAGTGCAGCCCTAAACATTGTGTTTTTTACAAACAGAATTTACATATTTATAAAAGATCTTTAACAACGCACCCACCCCCTCGGTGAGTTTTCCCCCCCCCCGCATTCCTCATAAGCAGTATAACTTGCCTCGCTGTACTCGGCTTTTACATGCTTGGGTGTCTCGGACACCCAGTTGCCCCTCTTTCCTCGATTGGCTTTGCTGCTCTGAGACTTGCTTCCTCGCCCTGCTGTCTTTTGCGGCTGACCCTCAAACACTGGGCTCGGTTCTTCTATGTTTCTGGTGGTATTTCCTGTTGAGGTGAAGGGACAGCTTCCTTGAACTGGTCAGGCCACTTCGGCCATCTTGGACAGTAGCACAATGGCACACTCTCCCCACCCCCACACATTTCCTGAACGCTGTCTGGGTCGACAGACGCGTCACATCTGGGCCCACGTGGGGTTAGAGGTGGCGGGTACTGACAGAGGAACAATGCATCGGAAACACGTAGGAAGTTACTGTACAACAATAACAGCTAAATGTTAGTCTGTGCCAAAAACGTTATAGAACTTTGCCTATTAATTAGCCCTGTAATGTCATTTTCAAGTAGTCCTTCTGTCCGTGGGGGAGACATTTGCGTGGAGGGTGGGAGCTGTTGCCAGTGTTCAATCCTGTCTCGCGCTCTGGTAGTAAACAGTGGAAGTACACAAAATAATAATAATAATAATAATAATAATAAATAATAATAATAATAATAATAATAATAATAATAATCCACATTTGTAAAGCGCACAATCACCCGTAAGGGTCTCTAGGCACTGGGGGCCGTCGGTAAGATTAAGCAAGCTATTGCCCAGAGTCACATGGTGCTGGGCTAATCTGCCGCCGGCCCGGGGATCGAACCGTGATCCCCAGATTCCGGAGTCAGTCGCCCTGGCCGAGGCGCCACACCTCTTCCACAACGATATGGAACTGAAAGCACCCGTCGCCCCACCCCCACCCTCCTGTCTGTCACCATTCTATGCACACTAAATGTGCACACTGTTCATGGCTGGGCGCCTCTCTCCCCACTGAGTCCGCCCGTCTGCTGGTTTGACTCATGTCCTGCGTGCATCTTGCCCCATTGACAGATTACGGCTAGCGAGCGAGACCTCTGTTTAAACTTTTTTTTCAAGACAGTTTACAAACCGCACCGGCAATAAGAAGTCCCCAAAAAACGAATGGATCTTCACATTATTTGTTTATAGAGGCAAATTAATAATAAAAAAAAAAAGAAAAAAACGGCACAAACAGGGAAAAAAATGGCGGACGCAAATCTCCGAACATTTTCGGATTCGGGGGCGTGTTTTTTCGCATTCTGAGTGACAGGTGACGTCACAGTCGAAAGAACGCAAAAAAACACACCCCCGAATCCGAAAGAGACGGGGCTTTATTGGAGTGACGCCTGTCTCCTCCAATGGCTGGCCTCCGTTTAGGAAGCTAGACAATGGAGGAGAGAGGAGGAGAGAGGCGGGTTCAAGCCCCCATACTCCAAATCATTAAATCTCCTCCCGGAGACTGCGCAAGCGCAGCCTTCGGTCCTCGACCTAAAAAAGAAGGGCCACAGGGATGGGGTCTCCAAGGCACATAGCGGCTTTGGGAAAGGGGCCGTGTGCTTCCTCCCGCAATACAATTTAATTGACCTTGTGAGGCCAGTAGATGGCACTGTAGGATTGTTTTGCACTGAGGCAATGCTGACCTGTGCTTGATGCGACTGTTCTGTGTGGTATTCATAGTTGAAATGGTTACAAAATGGTGGTTGGCCGTTTTTTATATGTTTTAATCGAGCCTATTTTAAAAAAAAATGAAAATATGTTCTAGGATCCGTTTCTTTAATGTAATTTTCTGTGTGAACGTGTTTTATAATCGCTTTAAATAGTGCATTTTGTTTTCATTTTCCATTTGTTATGCCGCCATTTTAGTTAGCATTCTAGTGTGCTATTATTGTAAAAATAGATGATGGACTTATATTTTATTGTTTTCTACCATCCATTACTGTCTCTCTGTAAGTGTAAAGTTTCTATTCCTGCAAAGACGACAGGACACTGTGGAGTATGCAGGTGTCACTATTTATTATCACCTCTTATTCTACACAGAGAGCGCCGAGCTTGCAACTTCTCTGCCCGGGCTACGGCACTCGAATCGCGTGTTTCTAGCACGATCCAAGATGGCCACCGCTCACGCTACACGGTGACGTAGCGGGAACACTAGAACGCGACTCTACATATCTCCCCCCTTTATATCAAACAAGAAAATGCCAGTCTCTGTGAATATTTACAACAAGGGGTGGTGAGGGACAGAGTCTCTGAATAAAGCAGAATACTCTCACCCAGTCAAAAGATCAGGGCTAGATCCAACACCGTTTTTTAGCTCATTGCACCATCCCAGTTTCAGAACCTGGCTGTATGCAAATTAGTCTGTTCCTGTCCCAGTGCATGATGGGAACAGGGCAAACCAAACTACAAAAGCCAATTCTTACACTGGGAAGGAAACAAGCTTCCGGGGACCGGTTTCTGGCATTACAGCCGTCTTCGGCCCGGCTTGCTTGAATCCTGATGGTGCAATGAGCAAGGGACTCATGTCTGAGTATACCCTTCCACGCTTAGGGTGGACAAAAATATTTACAAATAAAAAACGGTGTTGGATCTAGCCCTGATCTCTTGACTGGGTGAGAGTACTCTGCTTAATTCAGAGACTCTGTCCATCACCACCCCTTGTTGTAAATTAGTCTCTGTGAAGGCTACTTTTCTTCTCCCAGCTCAAAGTCTCGATACCTCGAAGGCCTCACAATCAATCTGCCCCCCCTTGTGCGTCTTACCAGGGTGGAAGTCTCTTCCCTTGCACCGATCATAGTAGACCCTATCTCTCTACCTTCTTGAGTACACGGTCTCTCTCTGCGGGGAGTTTCTCTCTCTTCTCGGGATTGTACCTCTGCCCTTGGACTTTCACTGCCCCTTTGCTCTGGTTCCATTTCTGCCATTTCCGTGCCTCCTTCTCCTTCCTGACTCATGCTGTCATTCTCCAGTGTCCTCCGATCTGTCGCCACTTGCTCCCAGTCTTCAGGGAGCCATTGTAAGATCTTATTGCACCGGGACATGTGATCCTGGGACCACACGTTCCCGTCACTGAGCAGCGCTGCTGGGTCATATACCTCTTTTACTTGTAAGGGTCACCTGTATTTGCTGTCACCTTTCTTCTGTAACACCACCAGCTTGACCCTGACCCATTCTCCTTCCTCCAGAGATGTTTCCTTCACATTCTTACTCCTGTTATAATGTTCCGTATAAATTGTTTGGGCTCTCTCCAGATTGTACTGTACCACAGCAGGGGACCATTTACTGGTTACGGTCTTCTCCTTCCACGCCAAGTTATCTTTTGTGAAGGGATCTCTACCCCTTAGAATTTGGAATGGGCTGTACCCCGTGCTCGTCGGGGTGATGCGCTAGGCCCATATCATGTTTAAGACCTCCTTTTCCAGTCCTTTTCCATCATGATGGCTGCCTGGATGGACCCCATTAGCACTCTGTTGAAGCGTTCCACTTGTCCATTTCCAGCCGGATGATATATGGAAGTATGTTTGGATACGATCCCATTTCTCTCCATGTATTTAAGCCATTTCTCTGAGGTAAACGGGGGACCATTGTCACTTAATATTGACTTGTGAATACCTTCCCTGAGGAAGGTCGCAGTGAGGAACTTGAGTATCATCTCAGTGTCCATTTCCTCTTGAATGTGCACCTCAGGCCATTTCGAGTATTTGTCCACTACGGCACAGAGATATTTAGGAGTCCCTTGGTCATCCAGAATAGGTCCTAATATGTCTATAGATAGCTCCTCCAATGGGTTCTTCGGGTTGGTGAATTTCCCTAGGGCTGGCCTCAACAGCGTCATCGTCTTATCCACTCTTTGGCATTGGTCGCACTCTCTCACATGTCTCTCTGTTTGTATGTCCATACCTGGCCACCAATAACCCTGCTTGGCTCTCATCTTGGTTTTCACAATACCCAGGTGACCTTCATGTAGTATTGTCAACAACCGAGGTATTAACACTGCAGGGCGTACAACTTTGTCTCCTCGGTACAGGAAGGCTCCTTTATCGTCTAGGGACAATTCTTCTCTCACTTCATAGAATTTCCTGAGAGTTGTCCGTAGGTGTCTTTTTTCGGGCCACCCACTAACTATGTGTTCCTTCACCTCTTGGATGTCCCGGTCCTCTCTGTACGCTTCCACCCACTCATGATTGCTGATTACTTTCTCCGGGTCTTCCATCAAAGCTACCATCTCTTCGCTCGCTTCCGTCCCCTCTCTCACTTCCTCCATCGCTGCAGCTCTGATAAGGTAGTCAGCTAACCTTATTCTTGCTTCCCGGAATGTACTCCACATCATATCGGTATTCTAGTAATTTCAGCGTCATCTTGGTTATTCTGGGGGTAGCGCTTGCATGTCCACTGGACGTGAGTACTCTTACAATTGGTTTGTGGTCCATCTTCAGTTGAAATCTCGTGCCCCACAGGAACTGGCGAAATTTGCCCATGGCCCATACCACTGCCAGCATCTCCTTTTCTATGACACTGAACTTCTTTTCTGTATCTGATAGGGCCCTGGTGCAAAGCTTAGTGTTTCCGTTGTTCCATTTCTCCTTTCTTGCATAAGGACTGCTCCCAGTCCCTTGTCACTGGCGTCTGTCGTCAACACCATTTGTCCTTGTGGGTCATACCCTTGCAGGGGTATGGCTTGGCTGACATCCTTCTTGATACTCTCAAATTCTTTCTGCGTTTCTTCAGTCCATACGAACGCCGTCTTTTCCCTTGTGAGTTGCCTCATATGATGTGTCTTGGTGGCAAAGTGCTGTTCGAATTTGCTGTAGTACTCAGTCATCCCTAGAAAGGATCTGACTTCTTCCTTGCTGGAGGGAGGCGGGGCGTCGCAGATGGCTTTCACATTATCCCTTTTTGGTGTGATACCTTGCTCTCCTATTTCATGTCCAAGGTAGGTGACTGAAACCATCCCTAGACGGCACTTCTCCCACTCTGCTGTTAGGCATTTTTCTTCCAGAACATTCAGCACCTTGGCCAATTTAGTGTCGTGGTCTCTCCGGTCTTTCCCCATCACCAGGATGTCGTCCTGGAAATACTGTACTCCTTCCATGTCCTTGAAGAGACGGTACATGAGTTTCTGGAAGACGGCCGCTGCCGAAGCAAGTCCAAATGGCAGTCTGCAGAATTGATAACACCCAAAGGGTGTTATGAACGATGTTAACTTCCTGCTTTCCGGGTGTAGTGCTATTTGGCGTTATGCCGACGTCAGATCGATGGTGGAATACCATTTTATTCCCTTAGTCTTGGCCAACATTTCCTCGATGCGGGGTAATGGAAACTTTTCCACCACAATGCACTTGTTCAGTTCTCTCAGGTCCACACACAGCCGGTCCTTGCCGTTGGGCTTCATTACCACCACCAGGGGCGCCAGCCACTCTGCGCAATATATGGGCTCGATTATCCCATTCTTCTCCAGCCCCCGCAACTCCTGTTGCACTGCTTCTCTCACTGCAATGGGGACATTTCGTACTTTGTGCGATACTGGTACAGCATTGTCCTTGAGTTCTATCCTGTGCGTGAACTTCTCCAGCTTCCCGACTTTCCCGCCAAACACCTTGGGGAAGTCTCTCTTCAATTTTTCTAGGTCTGGCCATTGTTCCGGTGCCGTCATCAGCACTTGTATGTCTCCTCCTGGGTCTAGTTTTATGCCCAGATCTCCTTGATCCATCCAGCCTAGGACCGACGGGCCCTTTTCCGCCACATACAGTTTGCACTCCGCACTTCGTCCACTGAATTCAAATTTTAACGCTCGGTATCCTACCTTAGGGATTCGTTCTCCCGTGTACGAGACCGGTCTTATATCTGGAGGTTCCAATCGTGGACCCAAGTGGGGCTTGAACTTCTCATTCCATACTGCTCTTTGGACGATTGTATAGGGTGATCCTGAGTCTACAACAATGCTTATCTGTACACCTCCTATAAGCATGTCGCACTGCGGTTTGTTCGATCTTCGGACATCCACACCCAGAACTTGATCCTCTATACACAGCACCGTGTCTTCTTCTTCTTGCCTTCTCTCCTCTGCATCTTCCGGATCTTGATCCACGTACTTCACCGTGTTGCGGCCTGCTTTCCGACGACACCTTTTCGTAGTGCCCTGTTATGCCGCAGAACATGCACTTTGCTCTGAACGCAGGGCATCGCTTGTCATAGGCCTCGTGGGCCTGGCTGCCACATCGATAGCACGAGTTTCTGGCTCCTCTGTTTTGCTTCCCTTGCTGCACCGGCTTCCCCAGCCATTTGTTGGGCCCTCTGCTATTTGTCACTGCACCTTTATTCCTTCCCGTGGGTTCTTCGTCGTCAACTTTGTTCACCATAGGCCTCACGGCTGGTTCTCTCTTAGCTGCTTCTGCACATCTCTTCGTTTGCTCCGCCTTTTTCACAATCACAATCACTTCCTTTAGTGTGGAATCTCGGCTCGCCCACAACTTGTCCTGCACTGTTTTGTTCGTGGTGTGCATCACTATCTGGTCCTTAATGAACTCGTCGTGCAGCGCGTCAAATTTGCACGTCGTCTCTAACTTCTTCAATGCCACCACGTACTCGTCAATTGACTCTCCTATTTCTTGCTTCCGCTGCTGGAAATTATACCGATCTATGGACGTGCATACTGCTGGCCTGTAATGCTCATTAAGTTCCTCTATGGCATGCGCAAAGACGTCGTAGTCTGCAGCTTGTCGGGGCTTGGGTACCAGGTTTTGGAATACCCTAATCCCTTCTGGGCCCAGGTTGTGTAGTAATATTCTCTTTTTTCTTTTACTCGTGAATGCCTCTTCATTCTCGTCTTCCATAGCTTCTATATAATTGATAATGTACTCTCTCCAGCCTTCCTATTTCATCAGGGGCTCCCCCGGTTTTGGTAGGAATGGGATTGGAGTTGTCATTGAAGACGCGTGTGCGCTCCTTTCTTCGCGCTTTTTTGTCGCAGTTTCCTGGCTCTTGGGACTGCCTGGGGCACTAGTCTCCTCCCCCTGCTCTGGTTGAAATTGGGGACTCTCTGCACCTCCTGCTCCTCTTCTCCTAGACTCCGCCAGGGCCCCTGTCCGGTTCGAGGCTCACCCTTTGCCGTGCTTCCCCGGGCTGCATATTCTTGTTCGTAGGGTAGTTGTGGGTGCCTATTTTTCTGCTATTCTGCTTCCTTTCCTTGCCCTTGGTGGTGTTACTAGGGGCTGTTCCTCCCTCTGTACCTTGGGGTTTTGGCTGTCCTGGTACCTGGTCATGCCGGTCTGCACCCTGCTCTGGTGCGTCTCCTGTAGCTTCTGCCACGCTTTCTGTGGTGTTCCTGCTCCCTCTTACGTAGGGCCTGTCTTGCTTCTAGTGCTGGTTCTTCTCCCTTGACCTTTGTATTCCTTTGCATTTTTTTTTCTTGTTGCAGGTCCCAGCCTCGTCGCCACTGTAAAGTTTCTATTCCTGCAAGGACGACAGGACACTGTGGAGTATGCAGGTGTCTCTATTTATTATCAACTCTTACACTCCACAGAGAGCGCCGAGCTTGCAACCTCTGTGCCCGGGCTCCGGCACTCAAATTGCGCATTTCTAGTGTGATCCAAGATGCTCGCCGCTCACGCTACGCGGTGACGTAGCGTGAGCACTAGAACGCGACTCTACAGTAAGTTTGTCTGTATTTTTTTAAAACAATCATTAGATGCCGAATTTCAAGATTGTTTATTAAAAATAGTTTTCATTAGAAGTGTTCTTTAAATTAATTATATATTTTTTTCATGTTTAAATCATGCGTTGTTTTGAACATAGTGGTAGATTCGGGTTGTCTGTCTTGGGATCTGCTTGGAATGTGCCTTGAGCTCGTGTGTGAGCCTGTGTAGCTTTGTGGGGTTCCACTCTAGAATGTAGTGTCCCACTGGTGGCAGTTGCTGCCTGGACCTGGAGGACGTTGGACCAAAAAAACATAGCTCCTACTTTCAATGCTGTGTCGTCTTTTCAGTGGCCACGAGTTGGTCTAGCGCCTTCAGATTACCTTCTTTGGCACTCCCTGGCTATGCCCCCCTGCTTCCTATGTCTGGATTCTTCTTCCTGGTTCCCCGGTCCACCTGCCCTTTCTGCTGTCATCTGGTGTTGGGTGGTTCCTCCGGTGTGTCGTTTATGGAGCCTTCCAGTTGTTTTGGCAAGTTGTGGCTGATTTCTTGGCCAGCGTTCTGCTTCCACTCCTTTTGCCAGTTGGTGTCCTCGCACTGCGGTGAAGGCTTGCACACCTCTTCCGGCGCGTATTGTTGGCAGGATACGCTTTCAGATTACTGCAGCTACACGTCTCCATGCACTACTTCTTCCACGTCAGACGCTCCGAAGTGCCAACGGCCATCTTTGATCAGGTTGTTTGGAGTTTGTGGATTCCCCAGTGGTACACAACGAAGTTTCGGTGATGTACTCACCGCCTTATTGCCAGTCCTACATTTGCTGATTCTGCTCCTCGATGCTGCGCACTCGATGATGCGCACACCTATCTTCAAATCTGGTATTGTTACTTCATTTATTCCGATTTTGCGCATCCTGTGATGAACACACTTTGTTTTTCCCAGCATTACTACTACATTTCCTCAGTGATGCGCACACCTTATGGCAATATTGATATTGCGCATCCTGTGATGCGCACACCCTTTGTTTTCTCTCCTCATTTCCTTTGCCTTCAGTGATGCACACACTTCCTGATATTCTCCTATGATATATTTACACATCGTGATTCTTGACCTACTCCATTTGCGCACTCGCTGATGCGCACACCATCTGTCATCTTTCAAACTTCTCCATACTTCCCTGTGCACACTTATGTCACTTCATCAATTTGTTTAGGCTTATTTATTTGTTTTGGTTTATTTAAGTGCAGTTTGTGTTGGTGTTGTGCAGCAACTCACCCATGCTTAGCCATGGTTTGCGTTTCGGCGCCTCCACCCTTTTTACAGTCTGTAGGTTCTCCACCTTTTCAGTGGGAACAGTGAAAAGATACTTTTGAAGCATACTTAGAAGCTATTGTGAGGGAAACCTTTACTTCTGAAAAGAAGAAAGCGCTCTTGAGTTACAATTTAGGCTCTAAAGATAGAAACATTTGAAAACCTTACCTCTAGAAGTAGTTAAGTACTCTTGTAAGTAGTGATGACAACCGAGATTCCTTACTCTTGATTACTATGCTTCTGTTGTCAAGACTTTAGACAAAAGATTCAGCCCTCAAATAAATGTTGTCCTTGAAAGTCACAAGTTCTCACGATGAGCTCTAACTCCTGGTGAGTCCATTGATGACTTTGTTGCTGCTCTTAGAATCCTAGCGGTGACCTGCAACTACAGGGAGTTTAGAGATGAGATTATTTGTGATCAATTAATTGAAAGTTCATCCAACACAAAGTTCCAAGAGAAATTATTGTCCTCTGATGGTCCTGATTTAGAAACTACACTCACGTTGGCTAGGAGTATTGAGCACTCCCAATTTTGCATGAAAGAAATGGGTAGTACTGTCTCTACAAGTGACGTCAAACTGTTGAATGCCAAACCAGTCTCTAAATCATCAAGCCCTACTAATCTCTACTCCAAAGTCTGATTTGAACAACCCGAGACTGTGTGCTCCCGTTGTGGGAGCCATTCACATTTAGGGAATGCCAGATTTTGTTTTGCTCTTAATCAAACCTGTTATAAATGTGGAAAGAAAGGTCATTACTCCAGAATGTGCAAAGCTGTCATGGTTAAGAAGAATTCAACTCAGGTAGTGAAGGCCATTGCAGAAAATTTGATGGATTATGATGATGAGAGTTACGAACTGTTGATATTGTCCCCTTCATCGTCTCACGCGAAGGCGTTGTCAAACTATCTTCTCTGGGTGGATGGGAGGAGTCTCACAAAAGGAAATCTTCTTCGTGCAACATTAATGTCAATGGGATTTGTCTTAGCTTTCTTGCTAATTCAGGTTCGCCTTTTACCCTCATCAATGTCAAGGTATATAGCAAAAGAGTCAGGGGCCGATTCACAGAACTAACTTGAGACAAAGTCCTAAACTTACTACTTTTGCAATTCACAGAAGTTAGGATTTTGTCTTAAGTTTGTCTTAAGACAGACTTAAGACAGACTTAAGACAAAATCCTAACTTAAGTCTGTCTTAAGTCTGTCTTAAGACAAACTTAAGACAAAATCCTAACTTCTGTGAATACCAAAAGTAGTAAGTTTAGGACTTTGTCTCAAGTTAGTTCTGTGAATCGGGCCCTCAGTGTTCAATTGGAACAGTCCAACATCAAAATCTTTGCATACGGGGGTAAAAGAGTGGAAGTTTTGGGAAAGTTTTTGGCAAATCTAGTCTTTAATGCTGATCAAGCCATGGGAACTGTGTTTGTGGTCAAGGATGGTGTGAACTTGTTGGGGTGGGATGAGCAGTGTGATCTTAACATCATCCTAGACCCGAATCATCCTGATATGGTGGTGTACCGCAATGCCCTCAGTCAATTCTATAATCTCACACCTCCTGACTCATCCCCTGCTCACACTGTTACTCAGATATCCAATGACAAGTGGCACACATTTTTCCTGAAGTATTTCACAGTGAACTTGGGAAGCTTAAGGGCTTTCAGCATCGCATCGTACTCAAGGATGGTGCAAAGGCCGTAGCAAGGTACCCTTGTGTCTACGTAATGAACTCAAGTGCGAATTGGAACGACTGTGTGCTGCAGGAGTTATTGAACCTATTGAAGGCTCCGAATGGTTGGCCCCCATTGTTTTAGCGCGGGAATCCGACAAATCTCTCAGGATGTCTGTTGACTTGAGAGACCTCAACGCTTACATCTGGGTTGATCGTCATCCACTACCAAACATCAATGTGTTGCTGGCCACCCTGTAGGGTGCCAAGTTTTTGTCCTCCCTTGATATTTCTTCAGCGTATCACCAAATCAAGCTGTGTAAGTAATCCAGGGCCAGATGTAGGTAACCAAATACCGGTCAGTAAAGTCCGAAAATACAGAATTTCGGCCTTTACCGACCAGTATTTGGCTTTTGAGATGTAGGGGACCCAAAAACATCCGAATCGGTAAATTTACCGAATCGGTAAATTTACCGAATCGGTAAAGTTTCCGAATCGGTAAATTTACCGAATCGGTAAATTTACTGATTCGGTAAAGTTTCCGAATCGGTAAATTTAACGATTCGGTAAATTTACCGATTCGGTAAAGTTTCCGAATCGGTAAATTTACCGATTCGGTAAATTTACTGATTCGGAAAATAAGAAATGGAAAAAATTACTATTGAGATGTAGGTCACCTCTTAAATACAGAATTTGCATGAAATTCGGTATTTAAGAGTCGGTATTTACCATGGATTGAAATCAGGTGGTAACCAGGTGCAGGCTATAAAAAAGGCCCCAAAATTCAACAGTTTTACCCGAATGGCGGCATTCCACGTGATTGCGAGGCGGCTATGGCTACAGGCAGAAGGAGAGAGGGTCTGGAGGAGGGAGGAGCAGGTGTACAGGCAGAGGATCACCCTATTCCAGCTAACTGAGCCAGAGATCCTACAAAGGTACAGGCTAGACCCCCAAACCATCCTGGACCTTATCAGGGACCTCCAGCCACTGGTGGACCATTTATTTATTTATTTTTCACATTTTTAGAGCGCGCTGTTACCTGGAGGTGTCCTGGCGTTAACTGATTGACCATCGGGCATGGGAGCTTTCGTGTGTAAAGAGCCAGGTCTTTAGCGCTCTTCTGAAAGATAGAAGATCCGACGACTGTCTGAGGTGTAGCGGCAATCTATTCCAAGCTACAGCTGCGCCCAGGGAAAAGCTCCTGCCCCCCCAGAGCGCTTTCTTAACTCTTGGGACTGTTACCAGCGCCTGCTCGCTAGACCTCAGGGATCTTGCAGGCTTGTACCAATGGAAGAGCAACTTCATACATAGAGGGCCGAGGTCATGCAATGCTTTGAAGACCACGCAGAGTGCTTTGAAGATTATTCTTTTGCGAACTGGCAGCCAGTGTAGCTTCACCAGTTCCTGTGCTACCGAAGCAAACTTAGGGGTATCCGTAATCAAACGAGCGGCTGCATTCTGCAGGATCTGGAGTTTATTTAGTAAACCCTGTTGGGCATTCAGCATGAGGCCGTTACAATAATCTGGGCGTGAGAGCACCAGTCCTGTTACCACTGTTTTCCTATGTTCTACCGCCAGAAATGGTAGAATTTTCCGAATCGTTTTAAGCAAGTAATGCGTTGTTGATGATAATGCATTGATCTGTGGTTTGAAGGACAGGGATTCGTCCATAAGTATGCCCAGGTTTTTAACCTTCGCCACTGGGGAGGGAAGGGTTCCCATTTCTTCTGGCCACCACCTTGGGGACCAGAAGTTGTCCTTGGAACCGAAAAGCAGCACTTCCGTCTTTGTTGAGTTGAGCTTAAGACAGTTTTGTGCCATCCAGTTACCAACCTCTCGCATACAACCTCTAAATCTGTCTGCCGTACTGTCTATTACGCCCGGGAGCAGTGACACCACAATCTGCGTGTCGTCTGCATATGCTGTAAGATTAAAGCCAAAGGATCGAATCACAGGCGCTAGGGAGGAGACGTACACATTAAAAAGAGTCGGACTCAGGGAAGACCCCTGGGGGACTCCACAGGGAAGCACAAATGGACGTGATTCAAAGTCCCCCAGGGCCACCGTCTGAGTCCTGCTGGAAAGGAAGGCTTGCAAGATCTTCAATGCCTTTCCTTGAATTCCGCAAGCCCCCAACCGGTCCATCAACAACTTGTGATGGACCGCGTCGAAGGCCGCGGAAAGATCCAGCAGGATCAGAGCGGATCTGCCTCCTGCGTCCATCACTCTTCTTATGTCTTCCACAGACTTAATCAGAGCCGATTCCGTACTGTGCTCTGTCCAAAATCCGTGCTGAGATGGATCTAGATGTTCTCCTAACCTCAAGAAGGTGCTCAGCTGAGTGTTAAGAATTCCCTCCATGATTTTAGCTGGGAGGGGTAGTCTGGCAATTGGCCGATAGTTGTTCATCTCGGTTATATCCAGGTTGGATTTTTTAAGGAGGGGTAAGATGGATGCTTGCTTCCATCTGGAGGGGAATTCCCCACTATCTAGCATGAGGTTGAACAGGGGGGTGAGACCCGATGCAATGGTGGCTGGAGTTAATTTAGCAATTGTGGCAGGGCGGGGGTCATGAGGAGAGCCCGACTTTATCCTTTGTAGTCGGCTCACTACTTCCTCCTCCCCAATTTGGGTAAAATGAAGGAATTTTTCAGAGTTGCTGTCCCTCTCTGAGTCAGTAATTGGGGTGGGAATCCTGATTTGATTGGCTAGAGTAGTGAAAATCTTTTCCACTTTCTCCAAGAAAAAGCTGTCCAGATTCTCACAGAGTTGGAGGCTGGGGGGTATCTCTATGGTCTTGGGGAGTACCAGGGATGACTCCGTCCGAAATAGTTCCTTTGGAACATTGCTGGCTTCTTTGATCCGTTTCGTGAAATATGCACGTTTAGCCAGTCGTATCATCTCTTTATAGACTCTCTGCTCTGTGTTGAGTAGTCTTTTGTCCGCCTCTCTGTAATTTCACCGCCAGGCTCTTTCCAGCTTTTTACAGAGGATTTTGTGGTCCCTAATCGGATCCAAAAACCAGGGGCGGAGGGGATTATACGCGTGGAATGTAAAATTTTGGGGGGAGTCAGTGTCAGACATGCTGACTCGAGCCAGTTAGTATAGGCCACATTTCCTGAGAGGGGCACCAGAGATGTTTTCAGTACACCCTCCAGAGTTTCACTGTTTATGTTATTCCATTTCCTAACCTGTCTTGGAGCATTTTTAGCTTTACAAGGTCTCATGGGGGGAACTAGAGTGAATTTAAAATGGACTGCTGCATGGTCTGACCAGGAGACCGGCTGCACTGTCAGTATATCTCGATTGGGATGGTTGGAGAAAATACCATCTAGGGTATGTCCTGCCTTATGAGTCGGGCCTTCGACCCATTGCTTCAAATCCACTCCCTGCAGTAGATCAATCAGATCACGCGTATCTGGATCCGAAACGCATTCGAGGTGAAAGTTAAAATCCCCTAGTAGAGTAAAGGATTAGGCACAGACTGCTACTTCAAGTAAATTGCTCAAAGCTGTAACAAATGGGGCTTTGGTCCCTGTGGGCCTATAGACTAGGACACGTCTGAAGGTTTGATGATCAGATAAGGTGAAATTAAACAAAAGAGCCTCGTCTAGACCGATAGGTCCAGGTTGAAAGGACCCTCTAATAGAGTTGTGGTAGCTAATAGCCAGGCCTCCGCCTTTCCTCTTTTCTCTATTTTGAGTGTGACAGACATACTCCGGAGGGGTGGCGTTAACGATGTCTGGACCTGAGGTTGCATCGGTCCAGGATTCAGTGATGAATGCTATCATTACTCCCCCATCCAGAATTAGGTCCTCTACTTCTGGACTGTGTTTAACCAGTGATCTAGCGTTAAGGAGTAGACATTTCACAGAGGGGAGTTCTTTCCTCACTGGTATTTTCTCATAGGCCTTGGGGGGCGCAATAGGTTTCCAGGACAGTCTGGGCAATGCCTGTAGGCAGTTAGCGCACTGGTGAGGATTCCTCAGTACGTCAATCCCCATTTCCAGAGTAGTGCAGCCTGTCGGCTTGATACTGCCCCTTAAGGCCCACAAGGTATCACTGTTGTAGATAAACCGCGAGGTTGGATCGGATAGCATCCAAACAGGGGTTCTGGCCCTAGGCGCGGGTCCGGCGCGGACGGGCGCAGATGGGCTCGCCTTTGGCGCACCGCCGGCGCGCCCGCTGCGCCCGTCCGCTGCGCCTCCTAGGGAAAGGTGCCATTTATGTGAGAAGGGGCGGGAGGGGCGGAGCACTAGTCTGCTCGGCCGGCTCCTCACCCAAGATGGCGGGACCCACGGGGGGATTTGTCTCCGGTTCGGTAATGTTTAAAACAATGTGCAAATGAGCAATAAGATTTTTAAAAGAGACAACAAATATGTAGCGATTTTTAAAAAAGATATGCGCAACAATAGCAGCAGTCACAATGTCACCAATATCGGTCCCGGCTTCCGCCTCAGGACATACAAACACACCACTCTCATTAGTCAATCAGTGGGGCGCGTTAGAAAGCAGGGTTTTTATGTGAGAAGGGGCGGGAGGGGCGGAGCACTAGTCTGCTCGGCCGGCTCCTCACCCAAGATGGCGGGACCCACGGGGGGAGTTGTCTCCGGTTCGGTAATGTTTAAAACAATGTGCAAATGAGCAATAAGATTTTTAGAAGAGACAACAGATATGTAGCGATTTTTAAAAAAGATAAGCGCAACAATAGCAGCACGTCGCAATGTCACCAATATCGGTCCCGGCTTCCGCCTCAGGACATACAAACACACCACTCTCACTAGTCAATCAGTGGGGCGCGTTAGAAAGCAGGGTTTTTATGTGAGAAGGGGCGGGAGGGGCGGAGCACTAGTCTGCTCGGCCGGCTCCTCACCCAAGATGGCGGGACCCACGGGGGGAGTTGTCTCCGGTTCGGTAATGTTTAAAACAATGTGCAAATGAGCAATAAGACACACCACTCTCACTTTTCAATCGACCATCCAACCCCAAGGGCGCACGCCATCCCACCCCATGTGCAGGTGCTGTGCAGCCTACACCTGCTTGCATCTGGGAGTTACCAGAGTGTGGTTGCTGCGGTAGGTGGGGTGTCCCAGAGGTGCCTGTCCCGTTTCTTTCAGAAATTCCTAGACGCCATGTTGCAGAGAATGCATTACTACATCAGCTTCCCTGCAACGCATGCAGAACTGCTCAGGACCAAGACAGACTTTTATCTGATGGCGCATTTTCCCAACATCATTGGCTGTATTGATGGCACCCACATACCAATATGTCCACCTGCTGCCACAGAGTACATTTATAGGAACAGGAAGTCCACCCACACCATAAATGTACAGGTGATCTGTGATTCCAAATACATTATCACGGACATAGTAGCCAAATTTCCCGGGAGTACCCACGACTCTTACAAAACAGTGGGATCTTCTCACGCCTGACAGCGGGAGAATTTGGTGAAGGATACTTGCTAGGTAACACACTGGACCCGATTCACAGAACTAACTTAAGACAAAATCCTAAACTTACTACTTTTGGTATTCACAGAAGTTAGGATTTTGTCTTAAGACAGACTTAAGACAGACTTAAGACAGACTTAAGTTAGGATTCTCTCTTAAGTCTGTCTTAAGTCTGTCTTAAGACAAAATCCTAACTTCTGTGAATACCAAAAGTAGTAAGTTTAGGAATTTGTCTTAAGTTAGTTCTGTGAATCGGGCCCACTGTGTGAAACTCCCTTGATACATATTGCAGATGGATGTTTTTGTGTGCATGTGAGTAATGTTTTTTCTTGTTACAAATAGGGGACAGTGCATATGCCCTCCGGTCCTTCATCCTCACACCCTACCTCAACCCTTCAACACCCAGCCAGAGGAGATACAACAGGGCACACAAATCTACCAGAAACATTGTGGAGCGCACCTTTGGTCTGTGGAAGAGCAGGTTTCGCTGCCTACATAAAAGTGGAAGGGTCCGCCAGTACACACCAGTCACCTGCTGCAAGATGATTGCAGCCTGTGCAATGTTGCACAATCTTGCGGTTAAGAAGGGCACCGAAGTTGATATCTCTGATTATGAGGACCATGATGATGAGCAACCATTTCCTGAACCACACACAGCTGGAGTTGCCACACCAACTGATGGCAGACACAGACGGGAAGAGATCACACGCAACTTTTTTTAAGTAAGTAAAGAGACACAGACAGGTGTAGTATGCACCCAACGTTGTTTAATTGTGTCACTACGTAGGTTTCTAAAGCACAAATGTGCAACACAAATTATTTACATTCGATGATGTGAGTCCTGGGTCACTTCCCCATGAACTAAGATGATCATTTGCGTCCACGCTTAGCAGTGCCAGTTGTTTGGTGCTCACTGTGCTCACTTTGCGTTTGGGCTGTAGCCTCAGCATGGCGCCTGCTACTCCTCCTTGTTTCTACGACAAGGGAGCTTGCCATGCTGCTCCTACTTGTGCTCTCTTCACTCTCTGGCACATCTAGAGCAGCACTTTGTTCTGTTTGTGCATTTAACAGCGCCTCAAGAGCACTGGTCATCCTGGCCATGCCCCTAGTGACCGCATTACTGTTTTGGGTTAGTCCCTCCTGCATGTTTATGCTCCACCTGCATAGCAGGGATGTGGCTGTGGCCAGGCGGTTGATGGCTTTATTTTGTTGATGCGCACGCTGCCTTTCCTTGAGCCTTGATGCTAATTCATTGTCTAGTTTGGTGCACAGAAGCTGCACCGATTGTGACATTTCACGCATCCCTGCAACCATCTCTTTGTTGACATCTACTAGTTGCCTGATGCCCTTTCCTATGTCTCCCATGTTGTTGTTCAGGTTCCTCATTTGGCGTTGGCAAGACATGATGGCTTTTCCCTGCATCCTCTGGATTTTTACCATGTTCCCCTCCAGGCCACGGAACACACTTGAACCCTCCACACGTCCAGCTGCACTGCTTTCTTAGACTCTGCGGCGTCTTGCGCCAGTATGGCCCACCTCTGCACTGGACTGCAGTGTGGCAGAGCTACCATCCACAGGCAAGGTGTGTGTGTCTTCCCCCTCCATGTCACCTGCTGCTGACTCCATTACCAATAGTCGGGCTACAACAAGCCTCCTGCTTGGTTGTGATGCAGGTGTTGTCTCATGCAGTGATGCTGGCATTTCTGGGGATGACAGCAACAGAGGGGATTGTGATCATTCTGGGGAACCCTGCAACTCTGGAGCATTTTCTGTGTCTTGTGAAGGAGGATGGCTACTTGGTGCACCTGTGTCCTGTGATACATTCTGTGCTCTTGGACCTGGCTCCTGACTCTCATCCCTCTCTGGTGCCGTGCCTTCAGTTTCCTGGGAACGCCTGCGAGATGTGTCACAGATGTGGACATATGAGCATACATTAGCTAAGCGCTACTGTCTCACAGTCGCTACAATTAACCCCTTCGACGCTGATGACGAGCTGGGCTCGTCATGGCGTAGCCTCCTCGCACGCTCATGACGAGCCCAGCTCGTCACGTAAAGTGCGCTTTAGAAAATCTCAGCGTACGAGCGGAATTCCGCCCGCACGCATGCGGTTAAATCTTTTTCACTTTCACTTTATTCTGTCTGCAATCATTTCCCTAACTTGCTGGTTGCTGTGCTGTATGACATGGTCTTTCATTTCCTGACTACATGTCCCATGATGCATTGCTCCTGTATAGTGCTAGCAGTACTGGACTGGGGTTCACTTAGACACAAAGGGTAAAGGTAAGGATGATGGTGTGGGGGGGAATGCTGTGCATGCATCTTACCTTTTCTGCTTGGAGCTCTGGCTGAGCTGTCTACTTCTCCCAGTCCGCAGACGCTGTCAGGTTCGATGGTTGAGGCCACCATCTCCTCCAGGTCAGTAAGGGGGGATGCTAGGTTCTTCCCTCCACCAGTTTTGGTTGCCTGCTTGTGGTGTTCAGCCAATTTTTTTTTGTTTGGCTCCTGAGGTCGTAGAACCTCTTTTTCAGGTCCTCTGTGTCTCTGGTAGTCACTCCAGCTGCATTTACTTTGTCAAGTATGTCCATCCAGAGTTTCCTTTTGGCAGATTCTGCAACAGTGAGGGACTGCCTGCCAAACAGTTTTTGGTGCACCTTCAACACCTCCTCAACAAGGACCAGCAGCTCCATGCTGCTGAATTCCAGTTTCCTCCTCCTCTCTGGCTGCTATTTGTCTTTGCTGCTTGCCATTTTTCAGATTTTAAAGTGCACAAAACTCTTTCTGCTGCTCAGGGACTCTCTGCTCCAACTGCCTCTCCAGAAGCTTCTGATTAGTTGCAGCTGCCTGTGTAGCCACTTCCTGGTAGGGAGAGGGAGGGTGGTAGCACCTGATTGGCTGCCTACTTCAGTTTCACTTTTGTTTGCTTTCCGATTCGGTATTTACGGATTCGATATTTACCGATTCGGTATTTCCCATTCATTCCTATTGGCCAAAAGGCCCATTGGAATGAATGGGAAATACCGATTCGGTAAATACCGATTCGGTGAATTCCGATTCGGTAAATACCGAATGTCCAATTCCGATTTGTACCGAATCGGTATTATTTACCGATTTTTTATCTACATACCATTTACCGATTCTAAAATACCGATTCGGTAAAATTCGGTATTTTAGAATCAGTAAATTTGGATTACCTACATCTGGCCCCTAGACACCTAACATCTTTTGTCACTCCAGAGGGTGCTTATCGCTACATTTGCATGCCTTTTGGCCTTGCCTTGGCTTCAGCAGTGTTCCAGAGATTAATGAATAATCTATTGAGGGACATTGCTGGAGTCGTCCGAACAAGATGAGAGGGTCAAGCATGTGTTAAGCATTATTAGATCTAGTGGTTTAACGTTGAGTGCAGATTAGTGCAAGTTTCTCTAATAAGGTGTTGATTATCTTGGTCATCACATCAAGGGAATTTAACCTAATCTGAAGATCATTGAGGCTATCCAGAATGCACCCACACCTTTGAACAAGGACCAACTTTGTTCTTATTTAGGGTTTGCTAGATCTGGGGTCTCTAGTTGGCAGAGGTAGGTACCAATGTCCAAATAGGGACCCTTGCTTCTAGTCAGGGTAAGGGGGATACACTCTTTAGATAACCCCTGCTCACCCCCTTGGTAGCGTGGCACGAGCAGACAGGGCAATGTGTAAAGTATTTGTACCAACACTCACAGTAACACAGTGAAAACACCACAAATGGACTCCACACCAGTTTAGAAAGATAGAAGTATTTAATCTAAACTAAACAAGACCAAAACAACAAAACTCCAACATACACAATTCAAGAATATGGTTTCAAAAGTGTTCTTAAGGTTGCGTTGAAATAATCCCCAGTTGTGTCACGTTTTAGCCAAGAGTACCTTTAGATGCGACAAAAGTTCCAAGTGGAAGCTGCAGCGTTGAAAAACAAGCGATGTGTCACTCCTGAGACCTTGGGGAGGCGATGCGACACCCCCGCTGGACACAGCGGGCGTGTTGCGACGAATCCGGTCCGTAGAGGGAGGGAGGCGATACCATGTATGGATTCCGGTGCGCAGGTTCTGTAGGAAGTGTCTCGCAAAGACACGATGCGACCATCTCCAGGGCGGCGACGATCTCCGGTGCGGTGACGATGTGCGGCTTAGCGTCGATCTTCTCCTCTCGCGGCCCCTCAATGCGATCTCTGCGACGATGTTCGCAGCGACGTGATGTGGTCCGCAAGCAAGCGGTGCGGCGACCTCACCCAGCGACGACAGGCTCTGCTACGATACTCGCAACAATGGTAATCTTCCCGCACCGGACTGCTGCATTCCGCAAGCAAAGGATGCATCGGCTCTTGCAGCGGCAACAGGCGCTGCGACTATATCAGCCTTTGCGGCGGCGGGAATTTCCTCGCACTGTCGGGGATGCACTCCGCAAGCGAGCGATGCATGAAACTTTGCAGAAAGTCTTCAGTAGCTTCTTTTCCAGCTTCCCAACACAGGTACAACTTCCAGAGGGCACCACAATTGGACCAAACACTCTAGGAAGGACAGAACTCTCTCAGTAGAGTTCAGGGAAGCTGGGGGTGTAGTCCTTTTGTTCCTGGGGACTTCTTAACAGGGAGCCAGCTCTTCTCAGGCCCTTGGAGATCTCTTCAAGCAAGGGGACACAGCACAAAGCAAAGTCCTTCCCCTCTCCTTGGCAGCAAAGCAACTGCAGGTCAGCCCACAAACACACAGCAGGACAGTCCTTCCTCTTCAGTCTTCCAGCTTTCTCCGTGGCAGAGGTTCCTTCTTGATTCCAGGATGATCTAATTTTCTGTAGTCTGGGGTCCCATACTTATACCCCTAAAGGTCTTTGTTCCCTTTGTGCAGGAGGGCTCTGAGCCCGGTCTGAACCAGTTCTGGGTGTTCCTTGAGCACTTTGTTTTCCTTGCTTCTCCTTTCCTTTCCGAGAGAGGGGCAGGGTCGTCTGCTGCCCAGTAGGAGGTGGAGCCAGCATTGTGGAAGGCAGGCACAGCCCTATTCAGGCCCAGGTGCCACCCCTTCCACCACTCTAGATGCAGATGGAGCTATTCAGCCTCGGGGAGCCACCCAGCACCTGTCACTCACAAACCAGACAGTCAATTCACAAACAGGCCAAGGCACACAGAAAGATCAAACAAGAGAATAGCCACTTTCTAAAAGTGCTATTCTCAAACATAGGCATTAAAAAGCACCTTTCCTAAAAGATGTGTTATTAAATTCTGAGTTCAGGGATACCAGACTTTTATGTCATATATTGCTCCTATGGGAAGATATGCAGGTAACCACTGTAGCCAGCATTCCCCGTGACAGCCTATGGGCAAGATAGCCTTACAATAGTGAAAATCGAAAATGGCTGTAATTCACTACCAGAGCATGTCACCTGCACTAGTACATGCTCTACCTTTAACATACACTGCACCCTGCCCAAGGGGGTACATTGGGCCTCCCATAGGGGTGTCCCATGTGTACAGAAAGGGAAGGGTTAGGCCTGGTCAGTGGGGACACTGGCCAGGTTGACATGGCAGTTCACAGACAGCACACAGGCACTGCGGTGGCAGGCCTAAGACACCATTTTAGGGCTACTCATGTGGGTGGCACAATCAGTGCTGCAGGCCCGATAGTAGTATTTGAATCACCAGCCCTGGCAAACCCAGTGCACTTTACTAGGGACTTCTAGGTAATACAAATATGCCAATCATGGATAACCAATTACAATAACAGTTTACACAGAGAGCATATGCACTTTAGCACTGATCAGCAGTGGTAAAGTGCCCAGAATCCTATTGCCAACTACCACAGGTCAGGAAAAATAAAGGAGGATGAAGCAAAAAGTTTGGGGATAACCCTGCAAAAAGGGCCATTTCCAACAGGGTTGGTGGAATATTATGCCAAATTCGTCAGCAGCTTTTACACCAAAACGGCTTCCATGCGGAACTTTCTAAAGAAAAATGTAAAATATGTATGGAATGTTGACTGCACCAATAATTTTGAGTCGATCAAACAAGAAATTGTACATGCTCAACCCCTTAAACTTTTCAACATTAATGATCTATGTATTGTGTCTACTGATGCAAGTAATGTTGGTTTAGGGGCGGTCCTTCTCCAGAGGAGGGGTGATGGTTGTGAAGAAACCATAGTCTTTGCTTCAAGGACCTTAAGGAGTGCTGAGAGCACATATTCGACCATTGAAAAGGAAGCTTTGGGTTTGTGGTGGGGGGTTCAACACCAGAAATTTCTTGTGGGGCAACGAGTTCATCTTAAGAACTGATCCTAAACCCTTGGTCGATTTGTTTACCACCAAAGGTGATGGCAGGGCCACGCCGCATATTTCTAAATGGCAATATAGACTGCAGGAGTTTCGCTATTGACTTGAGTATGTGGCTGGAGCCAAAAACCATGTAGCTGATTGCCTTTCCAGGTTACCTCTCTCATGTGAAGATGATGTGTTGGGGGGTGATGATTTAGAGATTAGAGATAGTTTGTGCTGTGTGTTCATTCGAAGACACTGTGGCGGCGCTCTTTCTGAACATGAATGGTTGGAGGGTATGTCTGAAGATGCTGATGTTATGAAGGTCATTGATCTCTTAGCAGGTGTGTGGCCTAGTGATAAAGATTGCGCCTCCGAGTTAGTGCCCTTCAAAAGAGTTAAGGATGAGTTATCCGTGGTCAACGGGGTATTGAGGAGAGGTGGTTTATTGGTAGTTCCCTTGTCCATACGCAAAAGGATTTTGCATTTGGCTCATGAAGGTCATCCTGGGATTCGAGCCATGAAACGTAGGGTGAGACATGATTTTTATTTGATGGCCTGCCCTGAATAAGGATGTTGAGCATTTTGTTTGCGACTGCTGTGTTACAAAAGTAACAAATCCCAGGTGTGAGAAAGTGAGTTTCTGTTGCAGTACCCCCCCACTTTTTGCCTGATACCTGATGCACTTCTCCTTGGTGTGCCCTGGGTCCCTGCCAATCAGGTACCCAGGGCCTGTGTTCCTTCCCTAAAAAGTGTACTAAAGCCTAAACCCAATTGGCATCTCTGGCCACATGTCAGCCCCATGTAAATGGGAACCTAGGTACCCAGGGCATTGTGACCAGAGAAGACCCCCTAAGGGCTGCAGCACTTATTGTGCCACCCTTAGGGGCCCTGTACCCTGACACCCACACACTGCCTTTGCAGGCTGAGATTCCTGGTGCAGAACTAAACAAAGAGTCGACATGGCACCCATCCCTGAGTGCCATGCCCATAAACCCACAGCTCTGGCATACATCAGCCACCCCTCTAGTTGAGTGCCCTATGCCAGTGGTGTGGGCACAGGGGCATGAGCCCTGTGCCCCTACAGTACCCAGGGCCATTCCTGGGCACCGTAAGTGCAGTGATGCCATTAAGAGTACATTGCGCTGGGAGGTTGTCATTACGAACTCCACAGCACCATAATAGCTACACCAAAGGCTGACAAGTTTGATATCAAACTTCTCAGCACATTAAACCCACACTGATGCCAGTGTGGAATTTAATGTAAAATGCATTACAAAAGGCATCTTAGAGATGCCCCGTGAGACCTAACCTACAATCCACGTCTTGTCTGAGAGGCTGCCTAGGCTGCCACACAGCACACATGTTGCTGGACTTCTGGGTGGAGAGCTCCCGCTCTCCTGGGCCCGCAACAATGCACATCCTGGGACAAGGTGCTAAGCCTCCTCCCCAAGGGAAGGGCAGGGGAAGCTTAAAAGGCATTCCACCTTTGTGAGCTTCTCGAGACCACTTGCTGTACTCAGCAACTGGCCCCCACCCGTTCTGACCCCCACTCTGGCGGGAAGACTGGCGGGAAACCCTATGTCAGAAAGGGGGGGGTGCCAGCCTGTGCCCCTCAGGTGGGAGAGGCGAGGCGATGCATGACCCCGGGCTCCGGCCATATTGAAGATTGGGAGCCCTGCCCAATCACAGCTAGGCTCCTGACCCCCTCCCACAGGAGAGGAGCAGGCTGGGGGGGTAAAATGTAAATGTACAGGAATTTATATAGCGCAAATCACCGAGCGGTTTCTAAGCGCTTGCTTAGGGAACCCGTCCTGGTATTCCCCTGTGAGATAACCCCAGCAGGGAATCCGCAAGGTGAAAGCCAGGCATCCCACCGCGAGGGGCCGTTGTGGAGACTAAGCAAGCTATTGCCCAGAGTCGCAGAGTGTGAACCCGTGAATCGAGTAGGCACCGGAGCGAGAATTGTCAAGTCCATGGACATTTTAAGACTCAAGACACCGCCGAGCCGGGAATTGAACCCTGGTCCCGGGCTGACCTCTGCTTCCAGGTCTGCCTCCTCTAACCAGTGAGCCACACTTCTCCAGGTACCCACCCCAGGACAAGGACCTGCCATTGCCCTAACTGTAACACCCCTAAATTTAGTATTTAGGGGCACCCTGAACCTTCTTCCACAGATCCAGATTCCGAAACAAGAAAGAAGAACAAGGAACAAGAAGACCTGCCATGCAGCTGCTAAAAAGAGGAAGACACCAACTGATTTGGCCCCAGCCCTACCGGCCTGTTGACCCTCGAACCTGCTCCTGCTAAACCCCGGCGTCTCCAGAGGTCAGCAACCGCAAAAACCCCGGAGGACCTGACTGCCTAGTGACTCTGACTACCTGGGTCTCCCACGAGCAGTGGTACTGCTCAAAGCAAGCAACAAGCCCTGGCATCAGCCCGGAACCGCAAACCCTGCACACTCTGCACCCGCCAAGCCTGGCCTGTGCTGGAATGAATCAAGACCCTGAGGAGGTCCCTCCGGCAATTCTGACTTGGAATCCAGTGCCCAAGGACCCTCCTTGACGACCCCAATGACGACTGCAGCCTCAGGACAAAGGACCCTACCAACCGCGACCAGCAGTGGGTAAGATTTCCTGACCTCAAAAGACACCTCTGCACCCGGCGCCCCACGGCCCCCTGTGCCTAACTCCTGGGTGCCTACCTATCCTCCAAGATCCCAACTTACCCCTCGAAGTGTTGGTCGCTCCAGAAGATCCTCCGTCCCCGAGCATGCAGCCTTTGTTCCCGTTTCAAGATCTCCTTTGAATAACATTGAACGCCCGAAGGCTCAAAAGCACCCTTCACCCAGCCGCCCGAGTGCCCCTGGCAGTGCAACCTGACCCTATCCTACTTCCCCATTTGCCCTGAGAAAATGACCAGGAGCCCAGCTCCCACAGCCTCGTGGCCTGCTAGCCAGCAGCCACCAACCGAAGACCCCCTGCCTCTCATTGGATAACATTGGGCCTAACTACCTCTGCACCCGGCTGCCCCTGTGCCACTGAGGGTGTACTAACTGTACCTACCTAACCCTGGGTGACCCCTGAGTCTATGCCCTGAGCCTAAACTTCACCAGTCGAGTACTCACCTGAAAACTGATGACTCACTTTCCTGCCATAGGTTACATTGACTGGTTTGACTCGAAAAATCTTCAAGTGTGAAGTTTTGAAACTTTAAAATATTCATCTAAAATCAGCCGAATAACGAATTCCGAAGTACTCACCTGTGGTCAGGAGAGAAGCCAGTACTGTACCTTTTAGCCCAGTACTGAACAGTAAAAGTAATCCTAACTGTGTTTACTAGTAACCTAAATTTCTTCTGTAGGAAACCATTGACTGTTTTTCTGTGAAATGTCTTCAAAGTGTGAAGTTTTAAAACTTTAAAATATTCATCTAAAATCAGCCGAATAACGAATTCCAAAGTACTCACCTGTGATCAGGAGATAAGCCAGTACTGTACCTTTTAGCCAAGTACTTAATCGCAACAGTAATCATAACCGTGTTTGCTGGTAATCTAAATTTCTTCCATAGGAAACCATTGAGTGTTTTTCTGTGAAATTTCTTCTGTCTACTTTTGAAAATTACAAATATTCCTTACAAATCGTACCAGCTACTAAAACGTAATTACTTACCGGTCTTAGGTAGAGACCCCACTACTGAACCTAGGAGTCCAGTCCTGGATTACAAAAGTAACGAGTACCTACTTTACCTGTGACTTGAATTTCCTGCCATAGGATAACATTGCTAGTTTTGCACTGAAAAGTTTCGAAGTGCCAACTTTTAAAATACCTTTTTATTCTTTAAAAAGCATTCCAATAACCAAAACGTTTTTACTAAACTGTTTTTAGCTTAGACACTAGGACTGAATCTAGGATCCAGCCCTGGAGTTACAAAAGTAATCTATAAAGTAATCAACTGCATTTATGTGAAAAACCCATTGAGCTCAATGTTAAATTGTGTTTAGAATTGTGTTGCCTACTGCAACCACTGTAGCTATTGTGTTTACAAAGTTTATTGCCTTTCTGCAAAGTACTTATCTGAGATCAATCATATTGAGAAAAGTATATTTTGATACCTCTCCATTTCTTTGCCACTGGGTCTTTCCAAAGGGTCTCCAGTGACCATGTGGGCATTTCCCAGGAGAGCCAGTCGCGGTGCCTGCATCAGGTACTGAGATGCATCACTGCTAGAGCCCACAACCACATACACTGGCCATGAGACAGAGGGCAGCAAGAGATTTCCTTTCCTTGCACAATTACCACATGTGCTGGGTGCAATTGATTGTACCCGTGTGGCCCTTCAGCCACCCCGCCACATTGCACACATCTTCTGCAACAGACACCGATGGTATTCCATCAATGTGCAAGCTGTCTGTGATGCCAGTAGGAGGTTCATTGATGTGCATGCAGTGTTCCCAGGCAGTACCCATGACAGTTTCATATTCCGCATGTCACCTCTTGCCCGGTGGATGGCTGCTGGAGAATTTAGCAACATGTGGCTACTGGGTAAGTACCAAGCACTAAAAATGAGTGATATGTGTCCTTGAAATGTCTGAATGCCCCCAAATATTAACCATTGTACAACAAGAATCATGACCCAACAGACACTGCATATACTAATGTATAGATCATGTCCTGTGCAAATCAAGGAGGGAAATGTAACCAACTGCCCTTTCTTCCCTCCTCAGGCGACGCTGGGTATGCACTCTTCCCACATCTCCTGACCCCTTACGGGCGTACAAACACTGTACCTCAGCGTAGGTACAATAGGGCACACATACAGACTCGAGCCATCATAGAGCGCACTTTTGGTCTGTTGAAGTCGCGATTCAGATGTCTCGACCGTACAGGGGGTGTGCTGCTGTACTCCCCAGAAGTTGTGTGCAAGAACAATAGCCTGTTGTGTTTTGCACAACATTGCTTTAACTCATGGCTTACACATACCTCTGGAACCTCGGCTAGCTCTGAATCTGGGAAACCGGGCCATTGCACATAACCGAGGTCAGGGCATGCAAGTCCGTGATCAGCTCGTTGCCACGTTTTTCACATGAGCAACCTGTAGTGTCACGGACAATATGTGGTTTGCTGTCTGTTGTCAATGATGAAACTTGGATAGGCACGACTGTGTCAATAAATTCCATCCTGAGACGATTATGCAAGCCGCACTAACTGCATGTAAATCACAGCAGCTGACAGTAGTCAAAAGGTGGAGTGTGCCTCAGGTCATGTGCCCTTGTCAGCGATCAGTGTAGTGGATGTCCTTAAAACAACTATTCACGCTGATGAAAAACAATACATGTCCTGCGAGACCTACCTGGACCTCATGAGGATGGGTCACTTAATCACAAAAGGCCATAACCATTGCATACTCAGGCCTGTGACATCAACAGATTTAACTCCCCCACAAATGATGGGCCCAGAACGTGAGTGATGATGTCATGGGTGAATCATGCACCATGGGGCAGATTTACAATGACTGGCACATCCCTGCATATCAGCAAGGATGCGCCAGTTATTGTGCGTCACGGCAGATACCTCTTGCACCACCATGGATGCGCTGCATTTACATTGCGGCGCACCATGGGTAAGAATAGACAGATGCGTGACACATCTGCTGCCGTAATGGTGACGCATTGCAGGAGTTGTGTCGCAAGCGCGACTCATCTCCAGCAAGGTTTGGGGTGACCCTATGCCTAACATACTGCGTCAATCCTTATGCCTGCTTCCAGCAGGCGCAGGGTTGTGACGCAGCATGGTCATAAAAGTGACTGAGTGAAATCTTATAGATTTCACTCAGTCACTTTTAGGAGGCGTTCCTGCGCCAGAACGCCCCCCCCCCCCCTGCGCCGGAACGCTCACATGTGGCACAGGGTTTTACAACATGACACATCTCCCCGATGCGTCACGTTGTAAATACCCCACAGCATGGTGCTGGCTTTTCACCGCCGCTGCGTCACAACAGTGACACAACGGTGGTGCAAATGTGGCGTACGGGGCTTGTAAATCTGCCCCCATGTGTCTGTGATATATCCACCCTGCTTCCCCCTAATGTTACGTAACACATCACACAACTCTGGTAATGAGCACTCAATATGGACTACATGTACCATAATGCAAAGTAGGAGAAAATGAAACTGGGGTTTGATGTTGTGTCACCCCCCATCCATGCAGAAATGTCATTAATTGGTATGTTCCCCCTTTTGTTACATATTCATGATTCTCACCTGCACTGTCATTTCATTTTTCTCTACAACAGAACAGCAGGATGGCAGTGGATTTGATTACTGATTGTGGATGGATCAGGATGAATACAAAATGGCTGCCAACTATTTCCTGTGATGTATATCCTGCCTCCCACTTCCTGTAAAACATTTCCTGTATGAAATTATGTGTTCCGGGTTATTTTCGGAGGTTCCGGCCCAAAACCGTAATTTCTGGTTTTGAATCGTAATGCGCGTGTGCGGGCCCGATGCTCCGGAACCGGAACCTACGTTTTCGGGCCGTAACCTCTGAAAATTAACCGGAACACAGTATTTCATACAGGCAATGTTATACAGGAAGTGGGAGACAGAAAATACATCACAGAAAGTAGTTGGCAGCTATTTTGTGTTCATTCTGAGTCATCCTCTATCACTGATCAGATTCTCTGACATCCTGCTGCTCTCAACTCACTAATTTCCCCCAAAATTTCCGAGGAGTAGGAAGAGAGAGCACCTCCTTTCACAGAAAGGGAATTAGACATCTTGGTAGAGGGGGTGCTGGAAAAATTTCCTCAGCTATATGCGGACCCTGAGTACCAGCTGAGCACGGCAGCCTGGGCCAGGCTATGGTCCAACATAGGTAAGCGCTGCAGTGCAGTGGGAGTCTACACCAGGAGTGCTAGGGCATGCCACAAGCGCTGGGAGGACCTAAACCACTGGTCCCGCCACAAGGCTACGGAGCTGGTGGGCCTGTCTTCCCAGCACCATGTCCACCATCCTCGCCTCTCCCCACTGTACAGGAGGGACCTGCGAGCAGCTTGGCCGACCCTCCATGCTCAGCTGGAGGAGCAAGAGCAGCAGAGACCTGGTAAGTGCATCATATGCAATATGTGTCTGGGAGTATGCTGTGAGTGAAACAGTGCTGTGCCATTGAGTGTCCCATGCCACCATTCACCAATTCCATGTCCATGCAGCAGTCACTAAGATTAAAAAGTAAGCATGGGCGTAAAATCCGTTACGCTCGCGGATTTTTCGGATTTTCGGAAAATCCGCAATCCGCGAACTCTCGCGGATGTGGCGAGAATACGCAAATCCGCGCGAAGCGGATTTTTTGCTTGTGTTCGCACTGCTCGCGGTCCGCGGCGCGGGCAGCAACAATCTCGCACTCGCGAAAGTACAAAAATTACAAGGGGAGGGGTAAAGGAAGTGGCCCAGTCTCCAACTTCCTGTTCCTGTCCAGCAAGCTCCTCCCATAGGGGTGGGGTGAAGGAAGTGCCCCAGTCTCCAACTTCCTGTTCCTGTCCAGCAAGCTCCTCCCATTGCTTAGTCCATTTCCTGGCCACTTTGATTTCGATCTTGACTGGGAAGGATTACTTTTTGTGGTTGCTGCTGGATATTTGGATTTGAGGCCTTTTGGATTACTTTTGGATTCGAAATTTGATTTCACAAAGAAGTAAGTTGATGTTGTTTGTTTGTGGTGATTTTTGTGTGTGTTGCTTTTTTTTCGACTTTTTTGGGGGGAAAATCTGCAAGTTCGCGAGCTGAGGATGTTTTTGCTTGTGTTCGCACTGCTCGTGTCCCGCGCAGCAACAATCTCGCACTCGTGAAATTGTAAAAATTACAATTCTGCACATGAATTGAAAACCACCAGGCTTAGTTATGGGTGCATGCATGATACAACTGTTTTGTTGAATTTTTTTTTTAACATGATTCTGGCCAGGGCATGGATGGCATTGGATTGTGGTGATTTTTGTGTGTTTTACGACTTTTTGGGGTGGTGTTGGGGGCTTGCTATGTGGGTGGGGGCCATTTTATTGCCTGGTCCCGTGTGGGTGGGGGTCTAGGGGCCATTTTTAAGCCAGTTTGTGTGCTTTGTGCCATAGGCCTGCACCCAGTGTGCTCTGATGTCATCCATTATGCCCAGGGGGCCCAGAATCGGTCTGTTCGCGGATTTTGCTGGTTTTTCGCCACGTTCGCGCCGTGAAGCAGCAATCTTGCAATCGCGAAATTGTAAAAATTGCAATTTTGCACCGGAAAACCACCAGCAGGCAGCATAAGCCTTCTGAAACTTGATGGATGGCATTGGATTGTGGTGATTTGATTTGTGTTGTGTTTTTTGACTTTTTGGAGTAGGAGTTGGGGGCTGGCTATGTTGGTGGTGGCCATTTTGAGGCATGGTCCTGGCCATGTGGATGGGGGTCAAGCGGCCATTTTGAAGGCAGGCAGTGAGCTTTGAGACATAGGCCTGCACCCATTGTGCCTTGCTTTCACCCATTGTGCCCAGGCGGAGTCAGGGGTACATGAAAGTACAACCCTCTCTGTGTGTGCTCTCTTGGATCAATGTTAAATTCCTGTTTCCCAAAAATTTAGCAAATCCTAATTTTGAAATTTCCATATTGTGTGGTGTGCACGTGTGTATTCATAAATGCCTACTTGCAAACTATTTATTGAAGCGCTACATATGCAACATATATTTACTGATGTTCCTCTGTCTTCGTTTGCTTTTAGGTGCACAAAACTCCGCATCTATAGCAATGCTCAGGGCTGCCCAATACTCAACATACCGCATCAGTCCTTACGCCTGCTTCAAGCAAGCAGGCATAAAGAATTGACGTAGCAGCGTCGCGGAAGTGCCTGCGTTAAATCTTGTAGATTTCACGCAGGCACTTTTGCGAGGCGCACATCTGCCTGACCGCCACTTCCCCCCCTCCCCCTGCGTGGGAACGCACCCATTGTGGCGCAGGCCCAGGTCTTAATGTGGCGCATCTCCTTAGAAGCATCACGTTGTACATGACTCGCAGGGATGCGCCACGTTTACGTTGCTGGCGTCAGGTAAGGCAGCGTAAACGTGGCGCAAGGGGCTTGTAAATCTGCCCCTTTGTGTCTAGCATTACGCAGTTCTCTAAAGTACACTCATACATTACTCAGCCCAATTAAATGAACACAAAATAGAAAACAAATAAGCAGTGGCACCGCCACAGAGAAGGAGAGCAGTGCACCTGAAATGCACAGTAGATTTTGAAATATTAATTTACCTCTCCTATCAATGTAATCAGCAGCATTATTGCTCTTTGTAAAAAAGTTAAAGCAAACATTTGCAATATTATATAACACACAGAGCAGGAGAAAAAACAGAGTAGTGAGTGATGAAAAAATTGCTACTACTACTCACCAAGCCCGGGGACCTCCACTCCCAGCAGGTCGAGCAGGTCATGCTCCCGGTCCAGGATATCGGTCCAGCGGTGGGTCACCTGATTATAGGTGCGCTGGACCCCCGTGATGTTAAAAAGGGCCCGGCACACCTGCCCCCACCGCTTCCGTCGCTCCTGGCTGTTGGTATAACCGGCAGCGATCCTGCCGCCTGCCGCGATGGTCCTGGGGAGACGGCGCTGCACATAATAAACCAGTGAGCCCACCTCCTCAGGGCTGAAGATCTCCCTGGGCACCACCATTTCCGCCCTCAAGCGGCCACACGGGAGCCGGGCACGGGCTGCGGTGCCCGTCTTGGGCAGCTTGACAGCTGTCTTCACCATGCTCTGGGCAGGTAAGGAGATAAAATGAAAAAGAATAAGAGTAGAGAAGAAGGAAATAAAAGTTTAAAAAAGTAGTTGAAAAGTAAACAAAAGTAGCCTAAAACACAAAAATATAGACCTAGAAAACAAGAGGGATAGAAAAAAAGTTTAATAGATCAAAAAAAAAATAAAACAAGGAAAGGATGGCAGAGATATACAGAGGATAGAAACACCATGCCCAGACACAAAGGAATGAATGAAAAACAAGATGGCCGCCCGAACACGTGCGTGTAAGTAAGTTCGCACGCGATTTCTCTCGCGAACTCGTGCAAACTTGTATTCGCAAGGCGCTCATCGCGCGAGATTACACATAGCGGGCGGAAACGGAAATACGTCACGCAAACAAAATGGCGGCGCCCGTACTCAACCTTGGGGTAACTCGCACGAGTTCGCGGCTTACACGATCGATTTCGCACGACGACGCGCCTCGTGAATAGGGCGAAATTACCGAAAAACGAGTTTTGCAAAAGCAAAACCAACGAGCAGGTGCAAAAGTTCGAGCTCATCATTTGTAATCATTTACCTGTAGTGCTTCCTGAAGGGGCCCTCCAGAATCCGGTTGCCTACTTGCAACTATTGTGTGACCCTGCTCTGACAGTCACAGAATAGTTACAAGTATGCCATTGCATCCTGTTACATTTTTTTTACAATGCAACAAAAAGGAAAGGGAGCAGACAAGCAGGTGCCAGCCTTCATTAATGTCAGTTGAGGCAGGGCAGGTGTTGCGGTTTGCATAACTTAAAGCACTTAGCAGGTGTGCTTTGCTTTGCCTCAATAATGTACACTCACTGGTCAATCAGAGGGTGTTGTGATGACACCGAGGGTGGCATGGGTGTGCCAGCCAGAGGGTGGCATGGGTGAACCAGAGTGCCAGTGTTGACAGAGGATGGCAGTGCTTTGCTTTGCCCCAATAATGTACACTGGTGAACCAGAGTGTGCTGTGATGACACAGAGGGTGACATGGGTGAGCCAGAGGGTGGCATGGGTGACCAAAGAGAGTGCCAGTGGTGACAGAGGGTGGCAGTGATGAAGAAAGCCTTGCAAACAGGCTGGGCACGTAGAAACAACAAGTTCGCAAAACTGGCGACCCGACAAGTAAGTTCGCAATTTGCGAAATTGTACAAAACCCTCGCGAACTTGCAGAAACCCGTGCGAACACACACCCCCCCAAAAAATCCGCAAATCCGCGAGGATTCGCGGATTTTGCGTATTGTCGCAATCCGCAAATCCGCGAATTCGCGGATTGCGAATCCGCAAAATACGCCCATGCTTATTAAAAAGGCACACTGTGGCATATGGACTGTACAGGGCAGAGTGCATTTTGGGAGTTGTAGTTTCTTCATGACAACTGGGTAAATGAGCCACACTTGTGCATTCATATTGAAGTCTGCTCTGCCAGCACCACTACCATTGAACCAAGGAAATCTTAACTGATGTGTGAATTGGATGAGCAATTGTACAGACACTGTCCAGTGTGCGCATGGCAGGCCAAAGGGTATTGAATGCTGTGACTTGCTTTGCATTTGTAGAGTTTGGGTCTAATTGAGACAGATCATCATGTAGACTAGTGGGATGTTCCTTCAGTGGCCATGCATTACAATTATATATCTATCCACAAATTTTGTAATGGATGACAGGAAGAATTTCTTTTTAGTAAACAGAGATTATTCAAAAATTACTTTATTTTCTTTTTTCATTTCATATGATAACTTTTTTTTGGAAAGACAACACATTTCATGTGGAATACATCAATTTTTTAAATCAGAGGATAAAAATTCCTACTTTATACAAGTAAACGATAACACAATTAAGTCATAAATATATACAATAACACAATACATCCAAGAAATATCCCCTTGATATCAAACATACCAGTCAGAACTGCTCACATACTAACACTCATACCACAAACACTTCACATCTCCAAGTGAGGAAGAGGAACTGGATTATAGTTGGCAAGATCGCAATGCCAATCCTAGGGCCACCAAGATGTATTATTCGGCCCCTGCACCAGGTCTACGCGCGTTTCGGCGGCTCTATGCCACCTTCATCAGGACCTTTTTCATCACGTTTCATTTATGCAGATACCAAGGGATCTAAAATTTTATGTATAAACAAAGGGGAGAAAAAAGAGAAAGGACTGTCACCATACCAACACAACCATATAGTGATAAATTTATACAATACTTTTCTTCACTGTTCAGTTTAGACACAAGAGCTCATCACCGTGACCACCTGCTATTGCATGTACATATATTACAACCTGTTCTCATATACGATTAATTGATATGTATCAAATATATAAAGTATCAAACTTCCATAAGTGTGGGCAAGGTTTCTCTCACTAAAAAACAAGATGTATGTACATTTATTAGAACCTGTTCTCACATAAGAATAGTTACAGTGTAACAGCTATGTCTAGTGTTAAAATTCCATGGGTGTGAACTGAGTTGCTCTCACTTAAAACACACGAGGTTTGTCACTGCGAACAAACACATCAGGGCACAGAGATACAAGGATGTTTAATCTACTTACAATGAAACATCTGTGTCCTATCGTTTTAGATCATGTAAACAATTTCATGTGTGGAATTATCGACGACCAGCAGCACCTACATGAAAGGTTAAAGCAGACCTTAGTTTGAATTCCCAGAGTGGAGTTTACTGAGTTTAAGGTGTTTCCATACCGGAAAGCTTACCAGTAACGCCATACAGTGAGGTATCTATTTTCAAAAACGATTCCGAACTTCTTGCTAGCACATGACAGATACTTCTCCCATTCCAGTTGACTATAACAAAAATACAGTAATTAGATAATTTAGATTTTTCAAGGGTGATAGATTAATAAACCTATTCCCATTATACGAAGCACACACCTCTTTCATGAGTTTGATAATATCGATTTTTTAGAGCCCAGATATACGTGGCCTGTGTGGGAGGGGTTGTGTTCAATATTTTAGTTATCTAAGACAAAAAAAGAAAAGACAATATTCATGAGTGACATCAAAGCATTTGTTTGAAAGGGATTTTTGCCCAATTTAGTCGTTGTTCTGAGATGGTGGTCTTACTTATATCAGTGATTTGAATCCGTTCCATGGAGTGCTGGTCTTCCTTAATTCTAAGTCCCTAAAATGTAAGAACGATATATAAATACGTGTCTCAATCAGAGACAACATGAAAGATATACACTCGGAATGTAATTATACCACTAAGAAACATTCGGGGCTGACCAGTGCGCGCTCCAGCGTTTAATGTCAAAGTTCAGTACAAGACATCCGAAGAGTCCCACTGTCCCTAATAGTTACCCAACGAAGTTAAAAAAGACACAAGAGAGATCAGCTAGTCTATATGCGACTCAGATTCTCGCAGCATATTGGCTCGTGAGAAGTACAAGCAAACCGATAATAAGTTCCCCCTCGTTTGTTATTGTGGGAAATAATCCCGACATCGTCGTGCGACTGCACAAGGACCCTCTGGTATCTCCTGTAAGCTGTTAGGCTCACTTACCTAGCATCTCTTAAACGCACGCCGTCGCCCCTCGCCACTCCCGGAAGACTCGACAAACGCTGACAGGGTTCTAATGTCCGGTTTTAAGCTCACTGTGGGGCCATAAATCACGCGATACCTCGCACGGTGATAGTTCACTGGGGCCCGCCTCACATGATAGTAATAAAGAACGGACTACCGAACACACTCCATCTTACTAGTGAGCCACCTATACACGAATAGGTTCTAGATGTAAAAATTACGCGATGTCTCACAGGGTGATGGTTCACTGGGGACCGCCTCACACAATAGTAATCGAAAACGGACTAATGACCACACTCCATCTTACTAAAGAAAAACCTATCCACGTAAAGATTCTAAGTGTAGGTACAATGAAAGATGTTACTCATGAAGACATAGACAAAATATAATACGTATAATGAGGGAAGTATCTCTGTATCTAGTAGCCGATCATGCAAAAATCAACCATAACACGGGCGCTTAAAGAGTGGAACAATTTTCAAGAAGAATATCTCACAGGAGATAGCAGTCAGTGTCTCAGATATATTCATATAAAACGAGGGTTTAGTTACTTGGTGACATACCACGAAATTTCTTCATTCAACCCTCGTTTAACACTGTCCAAAAGATATATCCAAAAGGTTTCCCTCTTCTTACGAGTAATTTCATTTGGTTGACCCATTTTGGGTACTACCTTCTCCAAGATAGACCACTTAATATCATGTTCTGTATGGGATTTCTCTAGACAATGTTGAACTAGGGGGGCTGATAATTTCTTAGTCCGGATAGCCGACTTATGTTCACTGAAACGGACGCGGAATTCGCGACCCGTCTCACCCACATAAGCCAAGCCACAGCTACAAAAAAGAATATATACAATGTTACTACTGCGACAGTTCGTCAAGAATCGCAGTTTAATCTGTTTTTCATTATATGTAATCCCTTCAGATATAATGGCTGACTCACAAGCATGACAGGAGCCACATCTGTGATTACCTAAAACTACTGGTAATCCTGTCACTGAGCGCTGATTATTGGAGAAAGAATTAACTGTTTTCTGTCTGGTATGTACCAACATGTCCCTCAAATTCCTATTCCTTCTGTAGGCTAGTAGAGGGAGTGGTAATGGAGAAACGTTCTCGTCCGAGATCAGAATTCTCCAATTTTTATTGATAATATTCCTGATCTTAAAATTCAATGTAGAGTGGTTAATCACACACGTGATCCGATTTTGTTTAACACGTGTATTACCTTGAAGAAGTGCAGATCGATCGTAATACTTAGCTCTTTTATAGGCATGACGCACCAAACGGCGCTGGTAGCCCCTTTTAAGCAGCCTGTCTTGGAGTGCATCTCAATGTTTGTGGAATGAGTTCATGTCTGTACAATTTCGGCGAATTCGTAAGAATTCACCGAAGGGGATGGATTCCCTCTGGCAGTTTGGGTGATAACTCTTGAACTCTAGAATGGTATTCTTGGCAGTATTTTTTCTAAACAGGCTAACGGTAAATTGCCCGTCCCTGCCTTCAATGCTAATATCCAAGAAGTCTACTTTGCAAGTGCTGAAGTTCATTGTGAATCTAAGGTTAGTATCACTAGCATTTAACCAAAGGAAGAATGCCTGTAGTTGCTCTTCGGGTCCACTCCAAATAAAAAAAATATCATCAATAAAAC
Source organism: Lissotriton helveticus (assembly GCF_964261635.1). Taxonomy (NCBI): domain Eukaryota; kingdom Metazoa; phylum Chordata; class Amphibia; order Caudata; family Salamandridae; genus Lissotriton; species Lissotriton helveticus. Next base: position 283,093,868 of record NC_136057.1, on the reverse strand, counting down.
GCTTCCAAACAGAAATATTTTCAAAAAATGGAGCCAGTTCATTATAGATGTTTTTGAGCTCCCATTCTCCCATAAAGGTATTCGCCACACTCGGGGCACATGAAGCCCCCATTGAGGTACCCTTAATTTGCTTGAAGACATTCCCATTATATTCAAAAAAGTTATTCAGTAACACAATCTCCAAACATTGGAGAATGAAGGCATCAGGACGATCAGATGGATGTCTCAGTAAAAGATCAGAGACCACCTGTAACGCTCGACACTGGGGAATGTTGGTATACAACGCCTCAATGTCGAGCGTCACAAGGATGTCTCGATCAGGGTTGAAAGGTAGGCCCTCTATCTTGTTAATTATGTCGCCGGTGTCGCGGATATATGAGGCATATTTCTGAGTCAGAGGACACAGAAACCTGTCCACATACTTCGAAAGTGTTTCAGTGTAAGACCCAATGGTGGAGATTATGGGTCGCATGGGTGGGTTTGTTTCCGATTTGTGCGTCTTAGGAAGACCATACAAAGCAGAAGTGGTAGGAGAGGCTTTATTAAGGAAAACATACTCATCTTCACAAATATAGCCATCTGCAAACGCCACTTGAGTAGTTTCCTGTATATGTCTGTTGAGTTTTTCCAATTCCTTACGTTGGGCGGGTCTGTAATGCTCAGTCACCGACAACATTTCCAGCATTTTGTCATCATACTTATCTTTATCAAACACAGTGATCCCCCCGCCTTTGTCACAAGGCTTGATGACTATTGAGGGATAAGATTTTAACTCATTTAATGATGTTAATTCCAAAGTGGAAAGATTAGACTGGGGTTTATAGGGATTTTTTATGACCCGCGCAATGTCCCGAAGGACATTCTGTTCAAAGATACGCACCTCTGTCCCCACCATGTCCAATGTAGGGGTAAAAGTCGATGGTGGTTTGCACTTGGACAAGTTATTCTCTTCCTCATGTGGTGGACGATCAGTGAAGAATTTGTTCAGTCTAAGTTTGCGAAAGAAGGCAAAAAGATCCTCATGTTTACATGATCTAAAACGATAGGACACAGATGTTTCATTGTAAGTAGATTAAACATCCTTGTATCTCTGTGCCCTGATGTGTTTGTTCGCAGTGACAAACCTCGTGTGTTTTAAGTGAGAGCAACTCAGTTCACACCCATGGAATTTTAACACTAGACATAGCTGTTACACTGTAACTATTCTTATGTGAGAACAGGTTCTAATAAATGTACATACATCTTGTTTTTTAGTGAGAGAAACCTTGCCCACACTTATGGAAGTTTGATACTTTACATATTTGATACATATCAATTAATCGTATATGAGAACAGGTTGTAATATATGTACATGCAATAGCAGGTGGTCACGGTGATGAGCTCTTGTGTCTAAACTGAACAGTGAAGAAAAGTATTGTATAAACTTATCACTATATGGTTGTGTTGGTATGGTGACAGTCCTTTCTCTTTTTTCTCCCCTTTGTTTATACATAACATTTTAGATCCCTTGGTATCTGCATAAATGAAACGTGATGAAAAAGGTCCTGATGAAGGTGGCATAGAGCCGCCGAAACGCGCGTAGACCTGGTGCAGGGGCCGAATAATACATCTTGGTGGCCCTAGGATTGGCATTGCGATCTTGCCAACTATTATCCAGTTCCTCTTCCTCACTTGGAGATGTGAAGTGTTTGTGGTATGAGTGTTAGTATGTGAGCAGTTCTGACTGGTATGTTTGATATCAAGGGGATATTTCTTGGATGTATTGTGTTATTGTATATATTTATGACTTAATTGTGTTATCGTTTACTTGTATAAAGTAGGAATTTTTATCCTCTGATTTAAAAAATTGATGTATTCCACATGAAATGTGTTGTCTTTCCAAAAAAAAGTAATCATATGAAATGAAAAAAGAAAATAAAGTAATTTTTGAATAATCTCTGTTTACTAAAAAGAAATTCTTCCTGTCATCCATTACAAAATTTGTGGATAGATATATAATTGTAATGCATGGCCACTGAAGGAACATCCCACTAGTCTATATGTCTTTGCTCCCCTCTGTTCCTTGGCCACAATTGTTCTTTTGAGGGGGTCCCATCGTACATGCTGCTAGCATTCGCGGTTCTTTAACCGTGGGATTTTTTGGTATAAAATTTTTTTTTTTGTTTATTGGTATTTACATGTTATTCACTGTTTTGTTTTTTCCGGGTTGCTCTCACGTGACTACCTTGTACATTTACTCAGTGGTGGGGGTCTGGCTTGTATCTTTCTCCTTGATTTTTTGAACCTTGTAGATAGTCTGTTTTCCTAAGAAAAATACTTTTGGAGTCTGTTAGGATTAGCGTAAAACTCTCATTAATTCCTTCCTCTAATATGGATAAACTCCAGACATTTGGCTTTACAGATGATGACTTTAATACCTTGATGGGGAAACTAGCGGGTGATAGTGGTCCGGACCCCCCCCATCAATTGGGTAATAGCGATTGGCAGAACCTTCTTAACATGCGCAAGAGGTTAAAACGAATAGAATCTCATGCATTCTATATGTTTGAATATTTAAAAGCAGGCGTCATTCCCTCAGGCTTGAGAGTTCGCAATGCCCCTGCACTGTTTGTTGACATCAAGAAGTTCCTGGAGCGGTGGTCACTTATTTCTAACCGCTGCTCCAGGGACTGGATGATGTTGATCATTGAAACTGCTAAAGATGTGGCATCCACATTGTTGCAGGAAATTAACGATCTCGAGGAAAAATTGAATACATCGACAGCTGTAGAGGAAGCAAAGAACAGCCTTGAGAAAATCAAAACAGAGATGAAGGACTTTGAAACCTACCTCACTAATAAAAAGATGGACAAACTGAAGAAGGATGTGAGGTGGTTTGCTAAAGAAAAGATTTATCCCTACCTTACCCCTAATTATTATCAGGAAGGGGTACAAGGCAACTATAATTCCAACTATAATAGTTATTCAGGGAGAAAGTACACTAATTTTTCAGATTCAGGATCCTCTGGTTCAGATGGAGACAACTACCAGGATATGAATTATGGACAAGCTAACTCCAGACCTTTTAGGGGTAGATCTAATCAGCGCCCATTTAATGGAAGGTTTTTTTTACCCCGGGGCCAATACAGAGGGAGGAATGTTCGATGGCAAGATCAAGGAGCTCATGCCCAAATGAGCCCTCAACCTCCACAACAATACGTAAGGACCCGCAACCAGCAGTATTGGTGGTAGGAGGTTTGCAGACCCCAACCTCTACAACTATAGAAAATCTACCCATCTATAATTTGTCCTCTATGACACTTAAACCTGAGGACTTAAAAATACTAAGTAGAGGTCTGTCATTTGTCCCGAGTATCCATCTACACAAATTCAGATTACATGAGGATCTTTTTGCCTTCTTTCGCAAAGTTAGACTGAACAAATTCTTCACTGATCGTCCACCACATGAGGAAGAGAATAACTTGTCCAAGTGCAAACCACCATCGACTTTTACCCCTACATTGGACATGGTGGGGACAGAGGTGCGTATCTTTGAACAGAATGTCCTTCGGGACATTGCGCGGGTCATAAAAAATCCCTATAAACCCCAGTCTAATCTTTCCACTTTGGAATTAACATCATTAAATGAGTTAAAATCTAATCCCTCAATAGTCATCAAGCCTTGTGACAAAGGCGGGGGGATCACTGTGTTTGATAAAGATAAGTATGATGACAAAATGCTGGAAATGTTGTCAGTGACTGAGCATTACAGACCCGCCCAACGTAAGGAATTGGAAAGACTCAACAGACATATACAGGAAACTACTCAAGTGGCGTTTGCAGATGGCTATATTTGTGAAGATGAGTATGTTTTCCTTAATAAAGCCTCTCCTGCCACTTCTGCTTTGTATGGTCTTCCTAAGACGCACAAATCGGAAACAAACCCACCCATGCGACCCATAATCTCCACCATTGGGTCTTGCACTGAACCACTTTCGAAGTATGTGGAAAGGTTTCTGTGTCCTCTGACTCAGAAATATGCCTCATATATCCGCGACACCGGCGACATAATTAACAAGATAGAGGGCCTACCTTTCAACCCTGATCGAGACATCCTTGTGACGCTCGACATTGAAGCGTTGTATACCAACATTCCCCAGTGTCGAGCGTTACAGGCGGTCTCTGATCTTTTACTGAGACATCCATCTGATCGTCCTGATGCCTTCATTCTCCAATGTTTGGAGATTGTGTTACTGAATAACTTTTTTGAATATAATGGGAATGTCTTCAAGCAAATTAAGGGTACCTCAATGGGGGCTTCATGTGCCCCGAGTGTGGCGAATACCTTTATGGGAGAATGGGAGCTCAAAAACATCTATAATGAACTGGCTCCATTTTTTGAAAATATTTCTGTTTGGAAGCGTTTTATTGATGATATTTTTTTTATTTGGAGTGGACCCGAAGAGCAACTACAGGCATTCTTCCTTTGGTTAAATGCTAGTGATACTAACCTTAGATTCACAATGAACTTCAGCACTTGCAAAGTAGACTTCTTGGATATTAGCATTGAAGGCAGGGACGGGCAATTGACCGTTAGCCTGTTTAGAAAAAATACTGCCAAGAATACCATTCTAGAGTTCAAGAGTTATCACCCAAACTGCCAGAGGGAATCCATCCCCTTCGGTGAATTCTTACGAATTCGCCGAAATTGTACAGACATGAACTCATTCCACAAACATGGAGATGCACTCCAAGACAGGCTGCTTAAAAGGGGCTACCCGCACCGTTTGGTGCGTCATGCCTATAAAAGAGCTAAGTATTACGATCGATCTGCACTTCTTCAAGGTAATACACGTGTTAAACAAAATCGGATCACGTGTGTGATTAACCACTCTACATTGAATTTTAAGATCAGGAATATTATCAATAAAAATTGGAGAATTCTGAACTCGGACGAGAACGTTTCTCCATTACCACTCCCTCTACTAGCCTACAGAAGGAATAGGAATTTGAGGGACATGTTGGTACATACCAGACAGAAAACAGTTAATTCTTTCTCCAATAATCAGCGCTCAGTGACAGGATTACCAGTAGTTTTAGGTAATCACAGATGTGGCTCCTGTCATGCTTGTGAGTCAGCCATTATATCTGAAGGGATTACATATAATGAAAAACAGATTAAACTGCGATTCTTGACGAACTGTCGCAGTAGTAACATTGTATATATTCTTTTTTGTAGCTGTGGCTTGGCTTATGTGGGTGAGACGGGTCGCGAATTCCGCGTCCGTTTCAGTGAACATAAGTCGGCTATCCGGACTAAGAAATTATCAGCCCCCCTAGTTCAACATTGTCTAGAGAAATCCCATACAGAACATGATATTAAGTGGTCTATCTTGGAGAAGGTAGTACCCAAAATGGGTCAACCAAATGAAATTACTCGTAAGAAGAGGGAAACCTTTTGGCTATATCTTTTGGACAGTGTTAAACGAGGGTTGAATGAAGAAATTTCGTGGTATGTCACCAAGTAACTAAACCCTCGTTTTATATGAATATATATGAGACACTGACTGCTATCTCCTGTGAGATATTCTTCTTGAAAATTGTTCCACTCTTTAAGCGCCCGTGTTATGGTTGATTTTTGCATGATCGGCTACATAGATACTAGATACAGAGATACTTCCCTCATTATACGTATTATATTTTGTCTATGTCTTCATGAGTAACATCTTTCATTGTACCTACACTTAGAATCTTTACGTGGATAGGTTTTTCTTTAGTAAGATGGAGTGTGATCATTAGTCCGTTTTCGATTACTATTGTGTGAGGCGGTCCCCAGTGAACCATCACCCTGTGAGACATCGCGTAATTTTTACATCTAGAACCTATTCGTGTATAGGTGGCTCACTAGTAAGATGAAGTGTGTTCGGTAGTCCGTTCTTTATTACTATCATGTGAGGCGGGCCCCAGTGAACTATCACCGTGCGAGGTATCGCGTGATTTATGGCCCCACAGTGTTGAAAGTTAGGCTGAAACCGTCAACATTATCGGCGCCCTCTTGCTCTTCTCGAACCCTTTTCGTGCACGTAAACAGCCGCCATTTTGAACACCCTGGCTTCCCTGCCCTTTTTCGATAACCAGCACGTCTCTCTCCCTCTCCTAGCCTCACGGGCATCCCCCGCATCCTGACCAACCCCCTGCTTGCACCTGCCTTGAATCATAAACCCCTCTTCAGCGCGGCTCTGCCTCAGAACCTCATCCTGTTCCCAGCGCAACACCTCCCTTCTTCCCTTTCATGGTCCCCGGCCCTTTGATGCAAACCCCTTTTTCCCCGTGTGCCCGTTTGTCTTCCTCGTTCCCAGGCCGACACCCAGCTCTGCCGATACTATTTCTTGCCCCTCCCCGTACAATAGAAAGCTTCCCTCATCAAAGGACCCCCGAGTTGATCAAAGCCCCCACCCCATGAGATCCGATCGAACCCCGCATTCCATGAATCGGCGGAATATCCAACTGCGCGATGATCACCACCTGTTGTGACCGGGGTGGGGACTTCAACTGTAACCATGTGTGGGAACGGACCTGAAGGGGAGATTCCGAGGATGTCTTTTCGTACATCAAAGTATTAACGAGAATGTGTTTCGTGCAATAAAGTGATTAACTTGTGTATAAGAGGCCAGGCCTCAGAGATGCGGGTAGAGCACCTCAGAACGATACCTGCTGTCTGTTTTGCTGTGTTCTCCTCCGGAGAGAATAAAACCTTGTTTCCTGCCTTCCAGTCTCCAGCGCCTGCCTCTTCAGTAGTTTAAATACCTTGTGGGTTCAAGAGGCAACACCGCCGGGCAATACTTAAGGATCTTATATTCTGGTTGGTAGTGCCTCCCTTTTACAATTGGCGTCCCAAGCGTGGGGCCCATCAGCGACTCGTGGATCCAGTGGGAGAGGTCCTGACGACAGAGTGAACGACTGCAACGATCGGGAACGCGTCTGTCCGATAGACCCCGTCTGACAGCCGATCACCCGAACTTCACTGGTTCCGAACAATCTCGAGTGATCTACGGTCCTGACTGGGAACCATCAGGAGTGCCGCGAGGATAACGGAGAAGAGAGGACGATCGGGCGCTGGATTCGGAAGACAAGAAACTGTCCATGCGGTCCGGGTAAGGTCGTGTAAACACGACAAGTTGCGAAATGATTGCTTGATTGTTTAAAAAATACTAGTATTGCTCTTTTTATTTATTTGGAGATTCGCTGTCTGCAAACGGAGAAACAACGGGCTCTCTCTTTGCAAACAGTGGAGGATAGGTAGGGCAGCAGTCGTGCCTATTTTTTTCTCCCCCACTGAATAATTACTTGAAACTGAACTGTTGTTCGCAAAACTATTGTTTTCTGGAGATTCTCTGTCTGCAAACAGGGAAGAGACCACCCTTTTTGCAGATAGTGAAAAGGGTAGGTAACGCAGATCTTTGCGGACCTACTCATTCTCCCCATTGAATATTTATTGGTCTTTTGTTATTTTGATCCATGAGGTATTCACTGCCTGCAAACAACGTAGAATAGAAATATTCTGTCCAGTCTTTGCACCCAGTGATAAGATAGGCAGTGCTGACTTTTAGTCCCTCGTTACGAGCCGTCATGTCTGTCTTCTCCCCACTGATTAGTAGCCTGTTTAGCCCGGACCGCTTATTAGAGATGGACCACCCAGCCCCACTGGAAGGCACCCCTAATAAGGACATGTTCATGAAGCATGGATTGACCGCTATAGCCTATAGCAAACTATGGCATAAATATACGAAAAAGGGTCAAGAAAGTCAGTGGCCCCTGATAGGATCCTTCGATGATGATAAAATAAAAACGCTAGAAGCAGCCCTTGGTAAAAACAAGACAACACCCACTATGCTTGACAGTTTCGGCATGTGGCGCAAAGAAACTGAACAACGTAAAAAGAAAACTGAGAGTAGGTTGGAAAAAGAGCTGCGAAAAGCAGCCCACCTAGCTGCCCAGAAACTAGAAAAAGAGATAAAGGAAAGGGAGAAAGCTAAACAGAAACTAGAAATGGAAACACCGAGCCAGTGTCCGGTTAGAACTCCCTCCATGCTCTACCCTGATTTACCCTCGAAACAACGAGCCAACGATGATCTGCTGTTAGGTCCTCCTATCATCTACATGCCCCCTCCATATGCCCCTTCCCAACCCTTAGCACAGCACGCGCCACCCCCAGGTACAAACGAAAGTACCGCCACAGCTTCGGCCCCAATGGCCTCTGTGCCAGCCGAACCCCTTGTATTAAATACTGCATCAACGACAACGTTAGGCGACCAGGAGACTCGAGGGGCTGGCCCTGCAAGAACAAGCAGACTGAGCAAAGATGAGCGAGCAGGGATCGACAAGATAGCAAGGACACTGGTAGAAAGGAAGGAAGATGAAGAGTACATCACGGATATGTTCAACTCGTATACAGGGAGTCACAGACGACATTTTACCGTACGACTGTGTTCTCATGTCTTGAATGCATACGAGGACCGATATCGAGACAACGGTCCCGGGAGCCTAACGACCCTGTACCGGAAGGTCGATATTGGGGATGAGGGCGAGTGTGATGTGTCGGACCTCCTTACGCGTACGCTTGAGGTTTCCCGCCACCTCACTGAACGAGAGTCGGGAACTAAATCCACGACCTCCGTAGTGATCGAACCACCAACCGAGCAATCTAACACCATGATGCCGATACGAGAGGCTGCCCCTTACTGGGTTCCTCCCCGAGGTGCGGGGACTCACGATGATGCAAACAACCAAGATGCGAAGGGAAGGGTAGTGTACAACTGGGTCTACCAGCCATGGGACCGGCAAGAGATTCTGACATTCCGGAAATCTCTACCCGACCTACGTAAAAACCCCACTGCCTTTTATACTGAATTGGGTACAGCCCTGGGTTCAACGATTATGACCCTGGCTGACATCGACTTGTTCTTCGGGTTATGTCTACCAGCTGATGTGTGGAAGCAAATCCGGAAAGTCGACCACCTTGAGCTGTTTGGACATACCTAGTCACAACTCGATGACCTGGATAAACAACGGGGACCAGGACAAAAGCCTTTGAAATCCATTCTAGACCTTCCAGATAAAATCGTAGAGAAATTAAAAACCCTGATCCCAGAAAAGAAAGTGGACTGGTCGATAGTAACAGCCTGTCGCCAGAAACCCCAGGAGGATGTATCGGAATACTTCTCCCGGTTTGAAACGGTGTTCTCCGATTACAGCGGCCAGGACATGACCACTGCAACCGGACACCATCTGTTTGTCCAGAATTATGTTAAGGGCTTGTCATCGGAGATCTCCCAGAAACTACAGGCCAGCGAGAGTAGTTGGGCAGCCTCCAAACCTACAGCGATTCTCCAAATGGCCCAATATTATGAACATCAGAAAAATGAAAACGATAGGGCAACAGAGAAAAAGAAGAAGGACTTGAAAGAGAGGGTAATGATTGCCAAACTACAAGGGGTGACTATAGGACGTGACCAATATCGGGGAAACTACCAGACGAACGTCCCTAAGACTACATTTCCCCAGGACCGCACTCTGACTTCCTACAGTGGACGCACAGACCTTAGAGAGAACCAGTGTGCTTTCTGCAAAGGGACTGGCCATTGGAAATCCCAGTGCCCAGTTCTTCTGGAAATGATCAAAAACAAAGACCCCAGGGACATAGCAAATGGACTGAGAAATAAGGGACAACAGCGAGGGCCCCCAAATGACACGACTAACGACAGATCAGGCAGACCAAATACGTTTGATCGACCCAGGCAGAACCAATATCAACAATCTGACTATGAAGACACCCACAACTTCGCGTAGGACAGCCAAGGGCAAGGGAGGGATCCAGTCGAGCTCTATGTTGACCAGCAGGGCCCTTACGTCACTGCTAAGGTCCTGGGTACCAAGTCACCATTTCTGGTAGACACTGGCGCAACACATAGTGCGTTATCTAAACGACTGATTCCAAGGGCACCCTTGTCTGGCTCACTCATAACATCGACAGGTTTCGATGGAACGCCCTCCACCAACCCTTTGTCTGCCCCGATTCTCTTTGACGTAGAAAACAACACCACTGACACCACGTTTTTGCTCTCCTCCAATAGCCCTGACGCCATTATGGGACTTGACTTACTGAAACACTTCCGAGCGACGATCAGGTGTTCTCAAGATGGGGTTCGAGTGTTTCTTTACGACAACCCCGTTCTGCTTAGACATTGCTCTCCCCAACACATGTTTTCCATCACCGACGCTGACGCATCCCTGCTTGACACTCTGCCTCCGTATCTGTGGGCCAAAGCGGATTCGGACGTAGGGCGTTTGTTAATTGACCCGGTGCACATTACTGTCCGACCAGACGCAACACTCCCAAAACTCCCACAATATCGGATATCGCCCGAGGGCGAGAAGGCATTGGTAATGATTATCCAGTCACTGATAGACGCAGGAGTGGTAGAGGAAGTAGTTAGCAACATTTGCAACAGCCCTATCTTGCCCATTATCAAGAAGCAGGGAGAGGGAGATGAGAAAGCATACCGTTTTATCATCGACCTCCGAGAGATCAACAAAGTGGTGGTACCCCAGTACCCTGTGGTCTCAGACATCACCACCATCCTGACCTTGATTCCTTCTACTGCCACCACCTTTACCGTCATCGACCTCAAAAACGCATTCTTTTCCATCCCCATCCACCCAGACAGCCGATATCTCTTCGGCTTTACCCTAAAAGCCCGCTCATATAGGTTTTGCCGAGCCCCCCAGGGCTACACGGAAAGCCCTAGCATCTACAGCCAGGCCCTCAAAAGACAACTAGATCAAGTCCAGCTACCCGACGGAGTGATGTTAGTACAATATGTCGATGACATCCTTTTGGCAGCCGACACCACCCCTCTAGCGGTTACCGCCACCATTCAACTCCTGCGCTTCCTTGCGGAAAATGGCCACAAGGTCTCCAAAAAGAAGTTGCAATTCTGCCAACCCCAGGTCACTTACCTAGGTCACCTTTTGTCCAAAGACGGAAGAAAGCTCACTCCTGATCGAATCCAAACCATTCTAGATACCCCTGTCCCTACGACCCAGAAGCAGGTTCGCTCCCTATTAGGCCTCACCTCCTTCTGCCGACAATGGTTACCAAACTTTAGCCTCGTTGTAAAACCACTGCTTTCTCTGCTAAACAAAGACGTCCCTTTCCCACTCCCTTGGACCCCTGAGTGTCAAACTTCCTTCACGGAACTACGAGATGCCCTTTGCTCAGCCCCCGTCCTAGGTACCCCTGATTACAAAAAGCCCTTCTCCCTTTACACTCACGAAAGGGAGGGGTGCGCTTTATCTGTCCTGACCCAGGCCATCGGCCCTAGGCAACGACCGTGCGCTTACTTCTCTGCCACTCTTGACCCTGTCGCCAGAGCCTTGCCTGCCTGCCTTCGAGCTGTAGCTGCTGCTGCAATCTCTATCCGACAGAGTGAGGGGATTGTACTCTCGAATCCCCTCACGGTACTGGTACCCCATGCAGTCGACACCCTCCTGAACCAAACGAAGACGCAACATCTGACGAGTGCACGACTGACTGGATACGAACTGACTTTGCTTGCACCCCATATCACCCTGAAAAGATGCATCACACTGAACCCGGCAACTCTGTTACCCTTGCCAGAGAACGATCCCAATGTGCACCCTGTACATGACTGCGTGACTCTTACGGACGAACAAACCAGGAGTAGGGTTGATCTCAGAGACACGGCTTTCCCTGACCCCGACGGGGAGCTGTGGGTGGACGGTTCTTGCATCAAACTCTCCCACGGTACCACTTCCGCTGCCTATGCAGTCACCACGGCTCGAACCGTAGTAGAAACAGCCCGCATCACCCAGCGATCTGCCCAGGCAGCGGAACTGATTGCTTTGACACGAGCCTGCATCCTGGCAACAGGAACCACAGCGAACATTTACACCGACAGCCAGTATGCCTTCGGGGTGGTTCACCATTTTGGGCTCCTTTGGAGGGAAAGGGGATTCTTGACATCACACGGCACACCCATTTTGCACGGGGATCTAGTCTCCGCCTTAATCGAAGCTGTCCTTCTCCCCAACAAGCTTGCCGTCATCAAATGCCAGGCGCACAAGAAGGTGACAGACATTATTGGACAGGGAAATGCACTAGCCGACATCACTGCCCGAACGACAGCTGAAAATAGGACGACAACACATATGTACGTGACCAGGTCACAAGCGGAAAAATGGACTGACGTCGGAGACACTATCAGGGACATTCAAACGGCTAGCACACAACACGAGTTGACTGAATGGACACGGGTGGGATTAAAAGACGATGAAGGCTGCTGGCGGACAAAAGACACGAACAAATGGTTGCTACCTGATTCATACTTGATTCCCATACTGACCATGGCACACTCCCCTGCCCACATAGGATCAGCCCCCATGATCGAACTTGTCTCCAGAGTTTGGCACAATGATAAGATCCCAGATTCCGCCAAACGCCTGGTCCAACAATGCTTAATATGCCTGCAACACAACCCCGGGAAAGGAACTGTAGTACCCCGGGGGGGATTTGGGGTCCCAAACCACCCATTTGAAGTCCTGCAGATGGACTACATCCAGCTAGACAGATGCCAAGGCCTAAAATATGTACTTGTTGTGGTGTGCGCATTTAGCAAGTGGGTGGAAGCATATCCAACCCGTGACAACACCGCTATGGCCACTGCAAAGGTTCTGTTAAAGGAGTTTTTTCCCCGTTATGGCCTCTGTCGTATTTTATGGAGTGATAATGGCCCCCACTTCATATCCAAAGTTATCCAGCTCATCCTAAATGGGTTGGGTATTAAACAGAAATTCCACGCAGTCTTCCACCCCCAATCTGCTGGGCTTGTCGAACGACACAATGCCACACTAAAGCTTAAACTGGCCAAAATAGTGGCTACCACGGGTCTGAAATGGCCAGACGCCCTCCCACTGGCATTGCTATCGATGCGCTCTACCCCCACCCGACATCACTTAACTCCTTATGAAGTTGTCTTCGGTCGACCCATGAGCGTCTGGTCTGCCCCGAAACCGACTTCCATTCATGACGTCCCGGACGTCCTAATGTCTGATTATCTGTATAAATTGACTGAAACTCTGTCTGTCATTCATCAGCAGGTGCAGCAGGCCATCCCCGATGCTTCCAGGGGTCCGGGTCACGCCATCCAACCGGGGGATTTCGTGCTGATCCGGAATTTTCAGCGGTCAAAGAGTTTGGAACCCCGGTGGACGGGCCCCTGGCAAGTGCTGATCACCACTCGGACCGCACTTCGAGTGGAGGGGAAGAAGCACTGGCTGCACGCCCATCACTGCAAAAAGGTCTCCTCAGCCCTGGCCACGACAGACAACGTCAGTACCCAAGAAGAGCTCCTGAACAAAGACCGACCATCATTGAACTGCTATCCCGACACAGAGACACTTGAACTTGCAAAACATTCTGATCCCACTGTGCCATCTCGAGAAGGGTATTTCCTGCGTCGAAAGGAGGGAGCTTCGGCTAAGTAGGCCACTGACTAGGTTAAAGGATCTCAGAACGGTGACCCAAACTACCAAGGGTTACCTGGAGAGAAGCTAAACTAAGTCTGTGGTCCTGCCCACTACCGAGCACCTTGAAAACGAAGATGATGGAAGCGCCAGGTAAGAAGATGATGGAAGCGCCAAATAAGAAGCCGATGGAGACAACGGGAAATACCCACTACAGAAATCCGAGAACAGACAGACTCCATAGCTCAAAGACAATTGCACTCTTCATCGTAATCCTCTTCTGCTTTCTCCTCATGACCACGCTCTGGATTATGGAAGAACATGCACCTGCTCGCGAAACATTCCTAACCACTGCTCAGCCTACCACCATGAAGGAACATTATCTAATTTCGCTCTCTCCTCAACTAAGAGAGAGGCGAAAGGAATTCTGGAATAACTCTTTCGTGCAGCTGCTTCACCAACACAATCTTGCCACCAATGCCACCAACTGCTGGATCTGTGGGTTGCTACCCCATGCCACTGGACATTCAATACCATTCATCCCTTCACCCTTCTCTGTTCACGGCTCCTGCCTTGCTTGGCTGATCCTCCTGCAAGAAAGCTATAAGGACAATGCCACCTCCGGCAGAACCGTAACGCATTTCTCCCACGGGGTCCGGCGAAACAAAACGAAGATACACTTCTGCCCGCAGACCTCCAACGATTCAATCCAAATGGACATCCCGGCTAAAGAACGGATCGAAATGCAGGTGTTCAACAATCCAACCAGACCCACCTTCTCCTATCTGCGGAAACGAACGGCTGCCACTCTGACCGTGGCCTTGTCGGTCATCAACGTCACGGGCCACATGTGTGTAGAAGGACTTGGAACACAGCTGGTGGGTCGCAGCGCTTGCCGCTTTACCAGAACTTTGGATTCCACGGATCCACCTTCCTTTGTGTCTTCCCCAAACATGTATTTCGTCTGCGGCACCAAGGCCTACACCTGGCTCCCCAAAGGCTGGGGGGGCACTTGTTTCATCTCCTTCATCCTTCCTCCGACTTATGTGGCCCCAGCGAATCACCATAGACAAAAACGAGCCAAAGACATTGAGCAAGCCGACTCAACAGGAGCACAGTTCCTCGATGCTATGAAAGGACTCGTCCCCCTCTGGGGCCCGATGGCAAACAGCCGTGCCATCCGACACCTGGCTCAGGCAGTTGAGACAACCATGAACATCACAGCTGGTATCTTCGCTGACAACACTGCTGAGCTCCAAGCGGTCCGTCTGGTGGCTCTCCAGAACCGCCTCGTTCTAGATGTGGTTCTGGCGGACCGTGGAGGAGCATGCCGCATTATTGGGTCCAGCTGTTGTACATACATACCGGACAACTCACCCTCAGTGTACAAAGCCATTGAACATCTTCACAGACTCTCTTCGGAAGTCCACCAAGAACAAGGAGAATGGTCGCTTGGTGGTTGGTTCTGGGACTCCGTTAAGAACTGGGGCTGGAGACTGCTCACCATTATCCTGATTCCTGTAGTTGTAATATGTGGTTTATGCTTAGGGATTCAATGTCTGCCACCTCTGTGTTCTTTATGTGTAAGTTGTATTTTCCCCAAAACTGTGGACTTTGGAAACGAACCCATGAGAGCATTATACGATACCGAGGTTAGGAATTTGATGAAGATTGACATTGAGTAGGCAAGTTGGCTAGATATGTTGAAAAGGGAGGACTGTTGAAAGTTAGGCTGAAACCGTCAACATTATCGGCGCCCTCTTGCTCTTCTCGAACCCTTTTCGTGCACGTAAACAGCCGCCATTTTGAACACCCTGGCTTCCCTGCCCTTTTTCGATAACCAGCGCGTCTCTCTCCCTCTCCTAGCCTCACGGGCATCCCCCGCATCCTGACCAACCCCCTGCTTGCACCTGCCTTGAATCATAAACCCCTCTTCAGCGCGGCTCTGCCTCAGAACCTCATCCTG
This sequence comes from Lissotriton helveticus, assembly GCF_964261635.1. NCBI lineage: Eukaryota > Metazoa > Chordata > Amphibia > Caudata > Salamandridae > Lissotriton > Lissotriton helveticus. The sequence continues at coordinate 283,078,378 of NC_136057.1, read as the reverse complement.
TTCCCAGCGCAACACCTCCCTTCTTCCCTTTCATGGTCCCCGGCCCTTTGATGCAAACCCCTTTTTCCCCGTGTGCCCGTTTGTCTTCCTCGTTCCCAGGCCGACACCCAGCTCTGCCGATACTATTCCTTGCCCCTCCCCGTACATTAGAAAGCTTCCCTCATCAAAGGACCCCCGAGTTGATCAAAGCCCCCACCCCATGAGATCCGATCGAACCCCGCATTCCATGAATCGGCGGAATATCCAACTGCGCGATGATCACCACCTGTTGTGACCGGGGTGGGGACTTCAACTGTAACCATGTGTGGGAACGGACCTGAAGGGGAGATTCCGAGGATGTCTTTTCGTACATCAAAGTATTAACGAGAATGTGTTTCGTGCAATAAAGTGATTAACTTGTGTATAAGAGGCCAGGCCTCAGAGATGCGGGTAGAGCACCTCAGAACGATACCTGCTGTCTGTTTTGCTGTGTTCTCCTCCGGAGAGAATAAAACCTTGTTTCCTGCCTTCCAGTCTCCAGCGCCTGCCTCTTCAGTAGTTTAAATACCTTGTGGGTTCAAGAGGCGACACCGCCGGGCAATACTTAAGGATCTTATATTCTGGTTGGTAGTGCCTCCCTTTTACAATAGTGAGCTTAAAACCGGACATTAGAACCCTGTCAGCGTTTGTCGAGTCTTCCGGGAGTGGCGAGGGGCGACGGCGTGCGTTTAAGAGATGCTAGGTAAGTGAGCCTAACAGCTTACAGGAGATACCAGAGGGTCCTTGTGCAGTCGCACGACGATGTCGGGATTATTTCCCACAATAACAAACGAGGGGGAACTTATTATCGGTTTGCTTATACTTCTCACAAGCCAATATGCTGCGAGAATCTGAGTCGCCTATAGACTAGCTGATCTCTCTTGTGTCTTTTTTAACTTCGTTGGGTAACTATTAGGGACAGTGGGACTCTTCGGATGTCTTGTACTGAACTTTGACATTAAACGCTGGAGCGCGCACTGGTCAGCCCCGAATGTTTCTTAGTGGTATAATTACATTCCGAGTGTATATCTTTCATGTTGTCTCTGATTGAGACACGTATTTATATATCGTTCTTACATTTTAGGGACTTAGAATTAAGGAAGACCAGCACTCCATGGAACGGATTCAAATCACTGATATAAGTAAGACCACCATCTCAGAACAACGACTAAATTGGGCAAAAATCCCTTTCAAACAAATGCTTTGATGTCACTCATGAATATTGTCTTTTCTTTTTTTGTCTTAGATAACTAAAATATTGAACACAACCCCTCCCACACAGGCCACGTATATCTGGGCTCTAAAAAATCGATATTATCAAACTCATGAAAGAGGTGTGTGCTTCGTATAATGGGAATAGGTTTATTAATCTATCACCCTTGAAAAATCTAAATTATCTAATTACTGTATTTTTGTTATAGTCAACTGGAATGGGAGAAGTATCTGTCATGTGCTAGCAAGAAGTTCGGAATCGTTTTTGAAAATAGATACCTCACTGTATGGCGTTACTGGTAAGCTTTCCGGTATGGAAACACCTTAAACTCAGTAAACTCCACTCTGGGAATTCAAACTAAGGTCTGCTTTAACCTTTCATGTAGGTGCTGCTGGTCGTCGATAATTCCACACATGAAATTGTTTACATGATCTAAAACGATAGGACACAGATGTTTCATTGTAAGTAGATTAAACATCCTTGTATCTCTGTGCCCTGATGTGTTTGTTCGCAGTGACAAACCTCGTGTGTTTTAAGTGAGAGCAACTCAGTTCACACCCATGGAATTTTAACACTAGACATAGCTGTTACACTGTAACTATTCTTATGTGAGAACAGGTTCTAATAAATGTACATACATCTTGTTTTTTTGTGAGAGAAACCTTGCCCACACTTATGGAAGTTTGATACTTTACATATTTGATACATATCAATTAATCGTATATGAGAACAGGTTGTAATATATGTACATGCAATAGCAGGTGGTCACGGTGATGAGCTCTTGTGTCTAAACTGAACAGTGAAGAAAAGTATTGTATACATTTATCACTATATGGTTGTGTTGGTATGGTGACAGTCCTTTCTCTTTTTTCTCCCCTTTGTTTATACATAAAATTTTAGATCCCTTGGTATCTGCATAAATGAAACGTGATGAAAAAGGTCCTGTTGAAGGTGGCATAGAGCCGCCGAAACGCGCGTAGACCTGGTGCAGGGGCCGAATAATACATCTTGGTGGCCCTAGGATTGGCATTGCGATCTTGCCAACTATAATCCAGTTCCTCTTCCTCACTTGGAGATGTGAAGTGTTTGTGGTATGAGTGTTAGTATGTGAGCAGTTCTGACTGGTATGTTTGATATCAAGGGGATATTTCTTGGATGTATTGTGTTATTGTATATAATTATGACTTAATTGTGTTATCGTTTACTTGTATGAAGTAGGAATTTTTATCCTCTGATTTAAAAAATTGATGTATTCCACATGAAATGTGTTGTCTTTCCAAAAAAAAGTAATCATATGAAATGAAAAAAGAAAATAAAGTAATTTTTGAATAATCTCTGTTTACTAAAAAGAAATTCTTCCTGTCATCCATTACAAAATTTGTGGATAGATATATAATTGTAATGCATGGCCACTGAAGGAACATCCCACTAGTCTATATGTCTTTGCTCCCCTCTGTTCCTTGGCCACAATTGTTCTTTTGAGGGGGTCCCATCGTACATGCTGCTGACAGATCATCATGTGCCATGGAGTCAAGACAGACTTTGACATCCTTGCATCACTCTTAAGTGTTCCAAAATTTGCAATGTGTGTCCATTGACAGACGTCTCACCCTCAGTGGCCTGTATGACATTTCACATGTACAGGTAGCTGTCACAACGACCCACCACTGTTCACCGGTGTACTGCACTACCTTTAAAGTCATCGAAGCCAATATGTGGCACTGGATTGTCAGATTATGTGTGGGGACGGCAAAAGGCTAGAACACAATGTAGCTAGAGAAGTAGACCAGACCCTATTTGGATGTGTGACCCACATTCGGCTTGTCTTGTCCCATACCATGCTACAAAGCAGATGACACTTGTCCAGACGTTAAATAGCTGCAACTCCATATCAATGGCCAAATTCAATTAAATCTGGACTCTTCATGTTCTTCTTTGGTGGACTGGTTTTGGAACTGGCACATGTAGCAGTGACAGACACACAGATCACAAGAATGCCATGGTTGAGGGTTGGCCAATACAGTTGCTTAAGCTACAAAAATACACGTGAGATGTCCATGTCAGACTCAATTCAGTAAATGACATTGAGCATACATGTAATGTAAGTCCATAAACACTGACAACTGTAGAGTGTGATCAGAGGAAAACAAAGCCTGACCTTGGCTCATCTATGTATGTGTCTCATCCTGCATGAAACAACCACCACATCAGGATTTTGCTTATATTTCAGCAGTCACAGCTGGCGAAATTGAAGAACTGCAGGAACAGGTCCGGAGCAGGAGGCCATCAGTGCGCCGGCGGCTACAGCCTCTTACATCAGCGAGGAAGAAGAGGATGAGGAGGGACTCTCAACAGCAGGAAGCAAGGGGATTGTACCCACCCGGACTGAGAAAGAACACCACTCTGGTGCTACGTCCCGGGTGGAGGCTGTGGACATTGAAGGTGGGGGGGAAGGACCCGAAAGCTCTGACCATATTGTGGTGGAGAGCCACTCTCCCCCAGATTCTTCACCAGTGGCTCCTGAAGAGGTGTCCCCTGGGCAGGCCAACCCTCAATCTGGGCCTGTAATCAGCCCCTCCCTACCTCCAGAGTCCCCTATGCCATCGGGGGCTCCAGCTGCATCCCCTGCTCCGGACCTGAGGGACCACATCCCTCCTGTCTCCCCCAGGCCCCTCCTGGGGCCTTATTTATGAAAAGTGACGCATCGCTGCGTTAAAACAGCGATGCGTCACTTTTCACTGCGCACTCCTTGCAACACCAACGATGCGTCATATTTAATGTATGACGCATCATGTCGTAAGGAGTTACAGATACGTCAGTATTTCTGACGTATCTGTAAGCACAAAAGTGACGCATTGCTGGAGTGTGTCACAAAAGTGACGCAACTCCAGCAATGCTCCCTTTCACATGGGGCAAGCCCCATGTGAAAAGGCCTGCGTCAGTCTTACGCCTGCTGTGAGGCAGGCGCAAGATTTTGACGCAACGGCGCCCTAAAAGTGACGCGGTGAAATCTCATAGATTTCACTGCGTCACTTCTACAACCCTTCCATGCGTCAATACGCCCCCCTTGCATACATTATACCTGGCGCAGGTATAATGTGGCGCAGGGGTTTACAAAGTGACGCATCTACCTAGATGCGTCACTTTGTAAATATGGTGCAACAAGGCACAATATTTACGCTGCTGGTGCGTCACAAAAAGTGACGCACCGGCGGCGTAAAAGTGACGCACGGCCTCATAAATGAGGCCCCTGGTGTTGTTCCTCCTGTGGCTGTGCCAGGGGACTTGAGTTGGATGTGTGAGGGTCAACCAGACATGTCTGCTCGCATCAGGCTACAAGTGTGTCTGGAGATACGCATGATGCGAGAGGACATTGTCTGATTTCTGGACAACCTCACCACCAGCGTCCATTCCATGGCCACAGCCATGTCGTCTGTTGTCTCCCAAATCCCTTCCCATACCACCGTCAATATCTCCCCCTGTCCTGTGCCCCACACTGTTTCCCCCCGCACTCCTCGTGTGTCACGATCCCATGTGGTGACTGTCCCTGCACCAGCCAGCCGTGTGCCTGCATCGGACTCTGAGGATCTGGACATTCTGGTCCTGAGGATGACCAGAAGGACACTTGACTTTTTGACTGAGACGTTGGTTTGGACAAAGATTTCATTTACCCCTTGTAAATAGACTGGTTTCCCTGACATATTATATTTTTGTTGCCCCACCCCAATCCATGTTCCCTTCTCCATCTGCATTAAGATCATTATTTGTTTTCCTTTCTCCCTTCCAAACGGACAGTTGTTTTCTGTTCATACATAAATATCTTTGAGGAATGCTACTTACTCTAACTTGTTTGACTTCATTTTGAATGTCTGGTTCAGAATATGGACACATATTTTCTGAGTCATCTGCTATGCACATAATAGCCTGCTGCAATAATGGGTTACACTTGTAACTGTGTCTCACACACACACACACACACACACATACCTACATAAGAACCCCAAGACAAATTGACCACGTGAATGTCACTGGCGATCGTGCTTGCGACTTCCCAATTTTGGAGGTGATGAACGCTGTGAGGGGTCAGGTTGAGCTTGTCGCCTACGTGTATGTGGGTGTTGTACAGGGTAATCTACATGTGCAGGGGCACATGGTGTCTGCACATTTGGTGCCTGTGCCTAGACGAGGGCTGGTTGTGCAGGTGGTGGGAGTGACTGTGTAGGGGTTGATGGTGGTTGTGGAGGTGGTGGAGGTGCCTGTTCAGGGTGCCGGTGTGGATGTGTACCTTTGCTGTGGTGCTGTGCAGTTGGTGGTACAGGTGCATGGATGTGCTGTCCTGCAGGCAGATATGATGGCTCCCCTCCCTGCGTTGACCATGAAGGGAGACTTAGGATCACTTTCAGCATACCCTCCATCATCTTCATGGCCAAGGCATGGTGTCTTGCACTCTCTTCCCTTTGGATGGATTTCGGGTCTCTCATATTCCTGGAAATGTCCTGTAAAGTTCTATCCATCCTATCCAAAGCTTGGCTCACCCTGTCCACTACCTGAGGGAATTGGACCATGTCCTGCAGGGACTCAGACATGTCTGACAGGATAGCCCGTATGGCACGAATGTCCTACCTCACATCTGCCTGCTGTAGGAAGAAGTCCTGCTCCCACTGGCCACCATGGCAGGTGCAGGCCCCCTCTGCAAGTGTCTGCCAGGGATGGGATGAGTTTCCAACACCAGGGGGGGTGGCAGGTGGAAGCCTGTGGGCAGGAGAATGGTGCCCAGGGGATACCTGCACCACAACAGGGCTGGTACTTCCCACAGATGGTGGAGTGGATGGCAGGGATTCACTGTGTAGGGAAAAGCAGGTAGGGGAACCACCATGTTGGTCCTGGATGTGAGGGATGTGAGGGAGTGATGTCTGTGTTGGGATGCGTGGGAGCAGTGGCTGGTTTGATCTATGCTGAGAACAGGGAATAGTTTGTTTTGGAAGAGACTGACGAACGTTGCTTGGTGGAGAATGTGATGCCATGACATCAGAATCGTCATCCACGGAGTGGATGGACATGTAGTCATCATCATCCACAAAGTCAACGTCCTCAGGAACTTCCTCCTCCTCTTGAGCATGACTTGCTGCCGACATAACTGCCTGGAGGATCAGGGGATTCTCCCCTCTGATTCCCTGTCGGCCAGCACTGGTCCTCGGTCTGTCATCCTCTTCCTCAGCATCATCTAGAACACAGGTTGCAACCGTATTAGTGATTGACCTGGTATTACATGTGGTGCAACACCAGGGTTGTATTAACTGTACTTTGCATCAGCAGATGAGGATCATGTGACCTGGTTAGGGTACCACCACAAATGACCTCTCACACCATATCACTGAGGTGTTACACAGAGATGTACCTAATACTAGCAAACTCACCAGCTCTTACCACAACTTTCTGTCCCTTCGCGTTCCCCCCTGGTGTAACCTGCTGAGCCTGTCTCCTCATAAATGTTGTAGACATAGCTGTAGAGGGTAGAGACAACATTCTCAATGATCTGCATCACCAATTGGCAGACAGGCACATGTGACACTCCTGATTTGTTTTTCACTTTGTAAACAAAAAATGTTGATTCCATGCAGAAGGGGATATCAATCTCTGTCTTGGCTTAGTAATCTAAGCTAGTGACACACCTCATGCCATAATTACCTGAAGGACAGGTGCGCGAGGGTTTCACTGCTGCAGCCAGGATGTCATGCATCCCCCGGGATGTTGTCCGCTGCAGTGGTATCATCCTGTCAGTAGCTGTGATGAGATATAAATGTCCATATTGTAGTACAACAGATAGTAGCTATGAGCCAACATGTCATTTGCAGATAATCCAGGACAATGTGCAGCATGTTTACCTCATGGGCTGGTACTTCCCACAGATGGTGGAGAGGATGGCAGGGATTCACTGTGTGGGGAAAAGCAGGTAGGGGAACCACCATGTTGGTCCTGGATGTGAGGGAGTGATGTCTGTGTTGAGACGCGTGGGAGCAGTGGCTGGTTTGATCTATGCTGAGAACAGGGAATAGTTTGTTTTGGAGGAGACTGACGAACGTTACTTGGCAGAGAATGTGATGCCATGACATCAGAATCGTAATCCACGGAGTGGATGGACATGTAGTCATCATCATCCACAAAGTCAACGTCCTCAGGAACTTCCTCCTCCTCTTGAGCATGACTTGCTGCCGATATAACTGCCTGGAGGATCAGGGGATTCTCCCCTCTGATTCCCCATCGGCCAGCACTGGTCCGTCTGTCATCCTCTTCCTCAGCATTATCTGGAACACGGGTTGCAACCGTATTAGTGATTGACCTGGTATTACATGTGGTGCAACGCCAGGGTTGTATTAACTGTACTTTGCATCAGCAGATGAGGATCATGTGACCTGGTTAGGGTACCACCACAAATGACCGCTCACACCATATCACTGAGGTGTAGTACATAATACTAGCAAACTCACCAGCTCTAACCACAACTTTCTGTCCCTTCGCGTTCCCCTCTGGTGTAACCTGCTGAGCCTGTCTCCTCATAGATGTTGTAGACATAGCTGTAGAGGGTAGAGACAACATTCTCAATGATCTGCATCACCAAAAGGCGGACAGGCACACGTGGCACTCCTGATTTGTATTTCATTTTGTAAACAACAACTGTTGATTCCATGCAGAAGGGGATATCGATCTCTGTCATGGCTTAGTAATCTAAGCTAGTGACACACCTCATGCCATAATTACCTGAAGGACAGGTGCGCGAGGGTTTCACTGCTGCAGCCATGATGTCATGAATCCCCCGGGATGTTGTCCGCTGCAGTGGTATCATCCTGTCAGCAGCTGTGATGAGACATAAATGTCCATATTGTAGTACAACAGATGGTAGCTATGAGCCAACATGTCATTCTCAATAACCATTTTCAGATAATCCAGGACAATGTGCAGCATGTTTACCTCAGGGACTTTACATGTGGGCACCTGCTCACATGCAGCATTTGCCAGCTGTTACCTCCATGCAGCACTGACATCAATAAGATGACACATCAACTGACAAACTTGTATGAGAAGGTTACTGATATTTCAAGGAAGGGGATAAATGACCCGGACTCCTCCGCATTACACTGATTTCACCTTTACCATTAAGACTAACATTTTTCATAAGTGTAATGTTGTCTGTTGACAAGTCAGAAAGGAGTTCATGTGTGAGATGTGCAGTAGTCAGGGACATGATGTTGCTCATTTGTGCTTACCTACCCATGAGATCACACAGCTCATTTTTAAATGAGAGAACACAGATTTCTTATGTCCATCATTTGAGTGTCCTCTGTTCCCATACTCTATTTCAAACATCATGGTACTACTTAGCTGACAACAGATGGTGTCTTGTACAGCAGACATCCAAACCTCATCTGTCAAACACTTACCTATACATGTGAATACGGTAGAAGAGGAGGCAAGCAGAAAACAACATTTGGTTATGATCACACATTGCGGATGAGCGGAGAAGCTTTGAGGCTTCCCGCCTGCACTGGATTATAGTGTTGCTCTTCAGCCAAGTTATTTTGCAGGTGTAACTGCATGAAGATTCACCTTAGCAGCCCCTACGCCCTTCTCAAAGGTACACAATTGGCATCAGTGTGTGTCCCAGCCATACCAATTTCATTATGATGTAATCATGGATATTTTGCTAGGGATTTATCCTATCATTGAATTGCAAGCCTTTTGTGTTTTAGTCAGTTCATATGACACATTGTTCTATTGTATGTCCATTCTGCACTCACTTGGCTTACATTTTGTTTCATCCTCTCATTTGCCGCCAGGGTCTGATCTGCCATGTGTTAAAATGCCATATGTGAGCATATTGTGATGCAGGACAACAGTGTTGTACAACACATACAACATACGGTGGAGGTGAAAGGCCCATTTAATGAGCATTCTCCCAGAATTATTCTAGGGTTGACTTACCATGGCCCACCACCGGAACAGTGTATGGTCCCTGACCAGATGTCACCTCCAACCTTGTAGCAGAAGTCAGTGTGTGTTTTTGATTCTGGGAGGACTGAATTGTACCTACAATGATAAGAGTGAATTCCAACTTTACATTTCTGCAGCCACATGTGATGCACTCAATTTCTGGCACAAAAAAACTAGCACAAGCAGTTGTGGGCACCACCGTTGCAGAAGTGTATTATACATAATGTCATGAGTGATCCCACATATGACTTAGAAGGGGCCCACTACCTAGATGCAACCTATATCACAATGACATGCCTACGAATCCAGAGGTAAGGTCCACAATCGTGTTTTGTTGATGCCCAACAAATAATCCATCCAATGTAAGAAGTACATGACCAGCTGTGGGGACTATGCAATTTAATGTATATTGGAAAGATTTGAAGTTGGACAGTGGATGCATTGTCAATACTACTGAGACTGGTATCTCACTGCTTGTTCATCATTACCATATTTGTGCAAATAGGATTTCTTGATCAGGTCTACAGACACTATTACAATATAGTGGGGACACCCTTTTGACTAGCTGTGGCACTCGATTACAGGATTGGATTCCCAGATCTGGGACTGTTGGTGAAGTACATGTTATGTTCCACAATTACAAAGGTATGATGAACCAAGACATGTTACATTTTGTCTTTCGCTGTTCACAAATGTCATATGCTAAAGGTGAAAGTCCATTGACAACTCTAATTGTAATAAAGCAAATTTTTCATCTCTGGTTGACTTTCCTAGGTAGGCACTATATGTCCCTCTGCCGTATCCTGACAATGGATGCATTCAGACCATCTCCTGGCCAGTTTGACTTACCAGTTAGTGAGGTTGTAATGCTTTTTTCTGGACGTTGTCGATTCCTCCCAGTAAATGCAGGGACCTCTGCTACTGCAGTTGTCTGTGCTCTGGCTGAATGTGTCAATGGGTGAGAAGAGAGAAAGGTAACCAAATGCTAAATGTGCTTGTGGAACCTTTCAGGGATTTCCCCATATCTTCTGCATGCTAACAGTGTTGTGAAGTACTGCCGCAGACGGGGCAGGTAGGAGCAGTGGTGTGCTGGAGATGTAATGTCGTGGCAAAGTGGGAAATGAACAACAGAATATGTGTATGACATATTTAGATCTGATGATTCTCTCACCTTCTGCTTTGTGATTAGGCTGGCACAGGGTGATTTACTTCTTGGATAATTTGTGGCAGGTTTACAAGCCCCTTGATAAAGATTTACACTGCTGTTGCGTCACTTCTGTGACACAGCGGTGGTGTACAACAGACGACACATTTTGAATTATTAGCAACTTGACGCATCTATGGTGAAGCGTCACATTGTCCTGCTTCAGCTTTGATGTAGGCAGGGTGGGCATTCCTTTGGGATATGCCCCGTTAAAGTGATGCAGTGAAATCTGCAGATTTCACAGAGTCACTTTTCAGAGGCCGCTGCGACGCAACCTTACGCCTGCTTGTGCAGACGTAAGGAGTGGCGCAGAACGTTAGGTATGGGCGGTCCATGGACATTGTTGGAGTTGCATCGCACTTGCGATACGAATCCAGCAAAGCACCCTCCTAATGCCATCAAGTGCAACACACATCTGTCTATCCCTGCGCCACAGTGCACCGCAATGTAAATGCGATGCATCCGTGGTTGCGCAAGGGTTGATTTGCATGTCGCATTGGTACTGGCGCATCCTTGCTAATTTTTGTCAATTGCTACTTAGCAGGGTTGTGGATGTATGGCAGTAGTACTGTGCCCATGTTTTCAAAGGGGGGGGGGATTTGCCATATCTAATGCAAAGGATTCTGGGACTTGTAGTGCTACATACAGAGGGTGACACATGAGTCTCTGACTGACTTTGGGCCGATTCACAGAACTAACTTAAGACAAAATCCTAAACTTATTACCATTTTGGTATTCACAGACGGCACTTAGGGCCAGATGTAGGTAGGCTATTACCGGTCGGTAATCGGCGAAATCGGCCGTTACCGACCGGTAATAGGCTTTTCCTATGTAGGTGGTATATTTACCGATTCGGTAAATAACGAATCGGTATTTACCGATTCGGTATTTACCGAATCATCATTTACCGATTCGGTATTAACCGAATCGGTAAATGAGATGTAGGAAGCACTTGAAAGAGTGCTTTTGTGCTTTAAGGATTCGTTATTTACCACCAACTATTGGTTGGTGGTAAATAAGGAATTCCTCAGTAAATGCAAATCTCTGCATTTACTCCTGTACCATGTGACAGACATACATGCCCTTAGGGCATGTATGTATGCCACATGTGTACACCAGCACTATTCAGGGGTGCAACAGGGTGTCAAAATGACACCCTGCCACCCTTGACTACATCTAGCCCATACTCATTTTGGTATTCACAGAATGCACTTACTCATTTCGGTATTCACAGAAGTTAGGAGTCCTAACTTTAGGACTCCTAAATGTCTTCTGTGAATACCGAAAGTCTTAAAGTTAGGATTTTTCTCAGTTTAGGATTAGTAAAGTTAGGAGTCCTAACTTTAGGACTCCTAAACTGAGAAAAATCCTAACTTTAAGACTTTCGGTGTTCACAGAAGGCATTTAGGAGTCCTAAAGTTAGGACTCCTAACTTTACTACTCCTAAAATGAGAGAAATCCTAACTTTAAGACTTTCGGTATTCACAGAAGGCATTTAGGAGTCCTACAGTTAGGACTGCTAACCTCTGTGAATACCGAAATGAGTAAGTGCCTTCTGTGAATACCAAAATGAGTAAGTCCCTTCTGTGAATACCAAAACGGTAGTAAGTTTAGGATTTTGCCTTAAGTTAGTTCTGTGAATCGGGCCCTATATTTTTATATACACTTTGGACAAGTTCCTTACTCACAATGACAGTGCAACACAGACAATCTTTTCATGTACTTTTTCTTTTCATCCCATTTACCTGGTACCACATAGCGAACGTCAATGACAGGTAGCCCATGGACCAAGTGGGGGCGTATTATGGTAAGGATATCCTCCTCCAGTGGGGTGAGACGGATGCGGGGTCCAGGGTATGCAGCAGGGAGGATCCTGCTTAATTCAATTCTGGAGTACTTCTCTGTGGTCGTGGGGGTGTGGCGGACCGGAATAACAGGCGTGGAGGCCGGATATAGTGGGCGATAGTTCCCCTGGTATTTTTTTTAGCTTTGTACAACAGTTCGTATACGGTTCAAGAAGGAAACATAAGGATGAACACGCAGGGATGGGGTCCGGGTCTTCTCCTTCACTTGGAAGCGGGACGTCAGGGTCTTCAGTTGGTGGTCCCGGTGTGTCCTCGGAGGTTATAGAGAAACAGAAGAGAGAAGGGCTGTTAGTCCAACAGGACCGGAATGGTCACCTTGATACCGACACCGGGTTGTGGGGGATGAAAAGAGACTGTGAGGAAAGGGGGGGGGGGTTCGTAGAAAGTGCTAGGTGAGGGTTCTAATTACAACGGTGTCTGTGTGAGCTCCAGGTGCTATCCTTCTATATACATGTATTTACACTATATACACGACTCTACTGGGGCCACAATTATTAGACAGGGGATGATGGTACTCACATGCCCCGCCGCAACTCTTCCGAGAGTCGCGGCCGCTCTCCAGCCACCTCCTGCGGACTCCACCAGTCTTCACTCCACACGTCCTCTTCTTCTTCCGATGTCGCCTTCTCCGGTTCTCCGTACGCTCGATTCTCCTGCCACGAGTTCGCCGTCTTTCACCCTCTTCTCTCCTGGGCTCCGTCTTTTCCGTGTTCTGGCTCGGGGACTAGGGAGGGACTTCCGGGGTCACGGGGTGGTTCTTCCGGTTTGTCCCCGGCTCCGATTGGCTCCTGCAAAGAAGGACAGAGGGGTGGAGTCCTGGTCGTCAGGGACGCTTCTGGGTCGTTGTCTGAAGCGGGGGATTGCTCTGGAAGGGACCCCCTCAGCGAGAGGGGGGCGGCCCTGGAGGGCGCCGCATCAGTGAGGTATGGGATGGTCCCGTATCACATTCTACTTCAGCCTCTGCCTTTCATCCTGCCACTTCTTCTTGATGTCCTGTACTGTGCGCCTCTCCTCCCCAATGCTGTGACAGCAGTTGCTAATTGCTGCCATAGAGCTGCCTTCTGTGTCCCACTGGTGCAGTAGGGTGGGAGTCCATATAGGCGTTTGTGATGCCTCACTATAAACTCCACAAGCATGGTGGTCTCTTCTGCAGTAAAGTTCTTCTTTATCCTCATTAGTTCCATTTTTCTACGGCAATATGAGACTTGTGAACAGGAACTCTTTGTGGCCAAACCTCTTCCTTCAATGTGTGCTGCTTTTATGTGTTTTGTGTTACTGGTCAATTAGTGTTAATTGGCTTCAGCTGGAGTGTGGTGGGGGATGGTAGGCACTTAACATTCATCATGGCAAAATGGAGTTATTGGCTGCGATTGGCTGCAGTGTGTCAACTGATCCACGGTGGGGGATGGTAGGTACTTGGACAGGTGTTTACCCTTGGCTAAAATGATCAATTGCCATAGTTCGTATCTTCCGGCCCGTAATCGTAAATTCCATGCCGGAATTGGAGATTGCATGTTGTTTTTTACAGTTTTTCTCTCATTTTACTCATCCTCTGTACCTCATGTTTTTCGTTATTGTGAAGGGATGGGGGTGTTGGGATCTGCTTGGAATGTGCCTTGAGCTCGTGTGTGAGCTTTTGTAGCTTTGTGGGGTTCCATTCTAGGATTTAGAGTCCCACAGGTGGCAGTCGCTGCCGGGACCTGAGGAAGTTGGACTACATAAATATAGCTCCTACCTTCAACTCTGTGTTGTCTTTTCAGTCTGTCAATCGAATATTTTTCGTGGTTCAGTAAATCGTGGTTCAATACTTAGTGGTTTGGCTTTGGTCATTGTTTAGTCTTCGTGGTTTAGGAACTCGTGATTTACGAGGTAGTTGTTTAATCATACAACCAGTGTAACTGTCTCAAGTGAGGAGAGATGTGGTGCTGGAAGGGTACCGGTCGAATAAACCTTGCCACCGCATTCTGGAATATCTCTAATCTGTGAATTAAGTTGGCATGAAGCCCCAGATAAAGGCTGTTAGCATAATCCAACAAGTAAAGGCTTGGAGGGAAAGAGCTGGAGGTCGGAATGGGACGCGAGTCTTCCAGCGAGAATTTGCTTTTAAATTGTGAAAATTGTAAATTTTCCAGAAAATTTTCTTTAAAATATTGGTCAAAAAGGTATATTTTTAGAGTCATCAGAAGCCAAAGTTGAAGAAAACCATTCAAATGTAAACAAGCATTGGTAAAACTAATAGGTTTCGCCTATGCAAAATCTATTGGCTTTGTCAATGTGTTTTTACATGGTGCATAGCAGTTGACCTGCTGTGCAATATGGCTTACAGTATAAAAATAAAAGTGCTATGATGTGCACAGCTTTGAACTTTGTCATAGCAACATGTAAAAAAAATTTGACAAAGGCAATAGATTTCGTTTGAGGTAACACCTAGTTTTTTTTTTTTAAAGTTTTATATAGTGCGAACTAGACCCAAGAAATCAGGTATCAGAGCACTTTGCATAGCACCGGTTTTGTTACACAAGGACACATTTGTTTTTCTTAGGCACGGGGAGATTAAGTGATTTGCCCAGAATCACAGGATGTTGAGCGTCATAGCCGAGACCTGAGCCCGGTTCCCCAGCTTCGATGTCGACCGCTCTAGCGTAAGGCCACATCCTCTGCTAGTGCTTGTTGTTATAGGTTAGGCTTTTCCAATGTAAAGATGTGGTCAACAAAAAGGGATTGTGAAAAACCCTTAGTTTATGTATATTTTGCGCTATGTCGTTGTTTGTTTGGTGATTTTCAAATAGATAGTTCTAAGGTGGATAACAGAATTCTACAAGGGTAAATACAAACCTAATACTTCACTCAGTCATTTGAGCTGCTTAGACGTATTGATTGCATCAGAATTTCACATAACCAGAAAAAGATGTTTCTCCCGCCCCCCCACATATGTAAAATAGGAGGCAAATTATGCCACATAGGCACCATAGCTACATGCTTCCGACACTGGTGACGTATCTTCCTAACAGAGCATCTGAGGCTACTTTGTGAACGCAGTTGTGCTGACGCTGTGCTCCGAGTGAGAGGTTTATGAAGCTGCAAATAGTAAACAAGAAAGGGCAGGTACCATTTTGGTTTATTATAATGCTTCATAACTCCTCTTTAAGGGGCAGATTTACGAGCCCCTTGTGACACTCTTACGCCGCCTTTGTGCCACTTTTGTGATGCAGAGGCGCCGTAAACAATGCGCCACTATGCAACATATTTACAACGTGATGCATCTAGTGAGATGCGTCACGTTGTAAAGCCCTGGGCTACATTATACCCGCATCACCATTTACCCAGCCATGTCTACAGCAGCGGTGATAAGTGTCAAGGCAGTTTCTGCATGAGTGCCTGTACCTTTTTTATGAATTGGGGCGTGCAGGGCTGTATATAAGTTCTCTTTGGGGGATGAAAGGAGATGAGTGGCTCACATCTGTCTAGGACCACCAAGTTAAGCTCACATCTGGGCAGTAGCAAGCACTGCACATGGGGCTGTCCATGCTGTATTAACTATGAGCAACAGACACATTTACTCCAGCTCACAACTCATTGCAGCCCATGTGGGTGAATATAGAATTGCCTTTGTAAATAGATGCAGTTAAGAATTAAATCTGGTTCTTTTTCGCGAATTAATGTATGCTTTCAGGGTACGCTGTCTTTTCATTTTTGAAAAATCAATTTCCCGTATGCATTTCCAATTTGATTTCACACCGGCTCTCTATAAGCCCCAGCTTGAACTTCTTGCTTTCTGATGTTCGCTACTATTATATCTTTTGCCTTGTTTACGACGTGAAGTGCTTGGGGATCAGTTCCTACTCCTGCTGAATACCATAGTAGATGAATATGGAGGACCAGTATAGCAAGAATTAATAGAAAAACGTGACGTGTTTGTTCCAGAAATGTCATTTTCATAGAATATCGACTGTTAATGTATGCAGATTTAGATTTGATGTAATAATCATGCAACGCGCATGTGACTTTTATGGCAAATCACAGAGGTTCATATCATGCTTTCTTAACTTGCTTTATTTAAATAGCAGTAGCCAAGACTGCGGAAAAAACTACTAATCCCATGAGGCTTAGTGACAGTAAGCCAATGGCAACAGAACTGTAGTCCAACTGTATTACCGATCAGGGCTCAATACTCAATACTCAATACTCCCCATAATACCTATCTTGACTGCAAACAGTCCTCTTTTCTTACAGCTCACAGTCAAGATAAGTATATGTTCTTCTATTTAAATTGTAATACTCATTGTTATAATCAGTGCTTTAAATGGGCCGTTACTCCCCGGTACTGGGTACCGGCACTTCTTATTTTTACCAAGCAGAGTATTGGCACTTCTCAACTGTCAAGGAGAGTACCGGTACTCAGGATCAGATTGATGAGTTGGGCACTGGACGGCCCGAGGGCCAACTGTGAGCCGTTTTTATGGCAGCATGTTTGCCGTCTGTCAGTATTATTCAGCTGTGGCGGCCTATTGGAGGCACGCCGTAAGGGAAAAGGGCCTCTGCTCCATTCCTACCCAAATGGAAGCTCTCCTTATCCTCACCACCCCACTGGCAGATGTCGATGCTGGGTCCTCCTGTTAGTGTTTGGGACATTGGCAAGGGCTGTGCTTGACCAGCCAAGGAGGAACCCAGGTAAAAAGAGCCATTTTCACCACTGGCCTCCCACTGGGGTCTGACTTTCTTCTGACTCACTTGGCCCTTCAAATCCACCCCCATCCACCAACCCACCTGCTGGGAGATTGAGTCCATGATGGGCAGTGTTGAGGTGGTGAAATTGCCTAAGCGGCCTCCCTGGTGCCCAGGTGAGGTGGGAGGAGGTCAAATGACCTCCCCATGGGAGACCAGTGTTGTTCCCTCTATCCTGCTAGACTCTGCGCAGGCTCAGGACCCTGCTGCGTTCACTGTCTGCCACTGCAAGCTCTACGACCGTGGGGTCTTCTTTCGAAGGGAAAGGAGGGAGAATGGGAGTGAGTAAAGGAGCAGAGAGTTTAAAGTGGAAAAGATAATGAGGCAGAAGAGGGAAGGGCAGATAAATAGGGGATAAATCCAGACGGCTATCGAAAGTAGAGGAGAGGCGCAGAGATGGCAGATTAGAAATAGAGAGTGATAGGATACAATTGGGTTAAAGAGAGTGGGACAGAATTAGCTACAAACGGGAGAGAAGTGAGTGCGGGAGGGATCACAAGGTTAGAGATGTGAAAACAGATCGAGAGTGTATCTTTGTCTCTGAGAGAGAAACAAACTCGTAGAGGAAGAGAATCAGCAGGTATTTGAAAAGAAATGCGTGGAATGTTATTGTTTGTGTGTGTGCACTCTTGAATATATGAGGATTGCTCCAAATGCAAGCAAGTAGCCACATTAGAATTATTATAATATTAAGAAGCTGCAAATCTTACCAAACAAGAAAATATGAATATTTGGTGTTTGGGCTTAATTTTGTGTAACTAGTTAAAACATTTTGTTTATATTCATACATTTCTAACATGTTATTTTCTATCCTGCAACCTGTGTAAGTGCCAGAGTCTCTCCTGTCCTAGACATTGATTGTTAGCCTGGAAGTGATAATAGTACGTTTGATAGATTGGCTCATTGGGGTTTTTAGCTGTTGATCTGCATGTATGGGAAGTTTGAGACCACTATAAAGGGTAATGCAAGGGCAAAATACTCAATAGAAGTGATTTGTATCACCATGTCTAACTCCGCCTCTAACCCCGCCCACTAGCCATGCCCCTAGCTCAATTTAATAAGTACCTGCACTTATTTTTCCCATTTAAAGCACTGGTTATATGTGCATTTTGTGCGCTTGACTTTAATGTGGTTGTTTTAACCTGCGGCATTGCAGTAACTTTCACTTTTCTTGTTTATTCACTCGGCACATAAGCAAGTCGGGGAACTCACCTGCGGCCGACAGTTGGTTTGGCCCAACTGTCCTCTTGTGGTGCACTTACATTGATACAGCACTGTTTTGACCCACAATGGATGAAGCAACTGACCGTGTGTGGTGATGACAGGAGGACAGTTTTGTCTGAAACACTTCTTTATATTTTCAAAAAACAAGGGGGACCCAATCAGTGCCTAGGGACCTTGGGCAATCAATTATTATGAAAAACAGTGGTCCATAGGATTAAGTTTTCACAAAGACAAATGCAAATATAGACTCCAATTAGTACTATATTGACAAGTTTTTCAGTACCCAGCCGGGTCTGAAATTTTATTTCAAATATAAACAAATTTAAAAGACCATCAAGGAGGTCTAATGTGACAGTTGATAGGGTACAAGCCTGTACCTATCCGAAAGTACACTCAAAAGAATTCAAGGGTAGGAAGAGAGCAAAAAAAGGAGGGTAAAGAATATCAGGCAAAAAGAACAGCGGAGCCAATTGTCCCTTGCATCAATAGCATATTAGCACGGCAAGTTCAGACAACCAATTCATGTAACAGTGTAAACACAATGGGAAAGTTACAGAATCGGAGTAAGTGTCGACGGCGTTTCGATCCCCGGCTCCTAGTGAACTGGGATCATCATCAGGACTGTAACAATGTATTGCCTGTATGTGCTTTTTTTAAAAACCTTTCCGAGCGATCTACATCAGCCTCCTGAGAGTTTTAGAAGAAATAGTGGGATGGATGGCTGGTACCTCGGTGTCCTATTCCGTAGGTTTTTGGGGGGTTGCTGCCATAAGTTCCTATCTTGTGATGAATGCCGCTTGAGAGGATTCAAGAATCATGGAACTGTGTAGTGTATATTCCACCCGCTTAGGCGTATACACTTTGATTTCAGAGTCTTAGCACGGAGTTAATAGTCCTTTACTCGCGATCCGAGTAAGCTGCAGGTGGTGTGCACAGTGGCCAGCGCCGTATCATCGTGAAGCCGGCGCACTGCCACTGTGCACACCGCCTGCAGCTTACTCGGATCGCGAGTAAAGGACTATTAACTCCGTGCTAAGACTCTGAAATCAAAGTGTATACGCCTAAGCGGGTGGAATATACACTACACAGTTCCATGATTCTTGAATCCTCTCAAGCGGCATTCATCACAAGATAGGAACTTATGGCAGCAACCCCCCAAAAACCTACCGGAATAGGACACCGAGGTACCAGCCATCCATCCCACTATTTCTTCTAAAACTCTCAGGAGGCTGATGTAGATCGCTCGGAAAGGTTTTTAAAAAAAGCACATACAGGCAATACATTGTTACAGTCCTGATGATGATCCCAGTTCACTAGGAGCCGGGGATCGAAACGCCGTCGACACTTACTCCGATTCTGTAACTTTCCCATTGTGTTTACACTGTTACATGAATTGGTTGTCTGAACTTGCCGTGCTAATATGCTATTGATGCAAAGGACAATTGGCTCCGCTGTTCTTTTTGCCTGATATTCTTTACCCTCCTTTTTTTGCTCTCTTCCTACCCTTGAATTCTTTTGAGTGTACTTTCGGATAGGTACAGGCTTGTACCCTATCAACTGTCACATTAGACCTCCTTGATGGTCTTTTAAATTTGTTTATATTTGAAATAAAATTTCAGACCCGGCTGGGTACTGAAAAACTTGTCAATATAGTACTAATTGGAGTCTATATTTGCATTTGTCTTTGTGAAAACTTAATCCTATGGACCACTGTTTTTGAAACACTTCTTTAATCAATGAAGACAGAGTTCACAAGAAGCATGGTCCTTTCAACGCCAGCCACAGCACAAACTGTTGTTGGTGGAACCCAAGCGCAGTTCACAGAGGAAAAGAACACTGTTGGAGATTCCAAAGGAAAAGAAGCACTGCTAAAGGCAAGTGCAACATTACAACATACCCCCCTCCCTTATACCCAAAAGTCAAATAAAGAAAACAAGAGAAAATACAAAAAAACAGAATGAAAAGAAAGAAAAGATAAACCCGGTCTGAACAAAGTCCTGCAAATAACGAAGAGGTCTCCGCAACCGAGGAGGTCGGGAAACACCCACACCACCATCAGATGGAAGAACAGAGGAAAAAGAAGAAGAAGCATCCCCTGAACCCATTTCTCTTCTAATTTAAGAACCAGAAGAAGACAGTTCAGCATCACTCGTCAACATAAAACCATTGAGATGAACATCAGAATTACCAGAGGTAGGTTCATGCGTGAGTGGATCCACCCCAACACCCCCACGATACAAAGCAATCTTGCGTTTATTCCATTTGTTACTATTGTCCAGAAGTACATAGGTGTCAAACACTTGCTTGACCGTAAAGGACCCCAAAACTTAGATAACCCCTTGCAAGGTCTTCCATGTCTCACCTTGACCCAATCTCCACACGTACACCACCAAGGTTGATTTTGTCTTTCGCTACCTGTGAGGTTTGTGGCTTGAGAGATACCAACCAAGATGGTAGAAGTTTGGTACCAGGCTTCCTTCCAAGCGGATGTATGACATTACAACGCATGCTTTTACCACGCATGCTTTTACATCACAGTTTTTACAACGCATACCATTACAACGCATAGCGCTTTGGGGTGCTGGATAGTGAATAGTTTAATTTACTATTCCAACTCCAGTCCCCGTGGATAGTAGGGAAGGTGTTGGATAGTAAATTAAATCTATTCCCTATCCTAGAGCGCCCCCCAGTGCAATGCGTTGTAATGGTTTGCGTTGTAAAAGTTGCGATGTAAAAGCACTGCGTGGTAAAAGTTGCGTTGTAAAGGATGTTTCCCTTCCAAGCATCATTTCGAAAGGTGTGGCACCAGTGACAGATAAACAGTAGTACGATGAGCCCAAACCATCTCACAGACCATCACATCAACATCCTTACCACTTTGGACAGCCATGGCTATGGTATCCTTTACCATCCTGTTGGCACGCTGCACCATGCCTTTGGCTTGAGGATTATAAAGCGCTGTGCGATGATGAACTATACCACACTTAGTCAAGAAGTCCTTCATTTCATGCGAAACCAACTGGGTACCATTATCCGTGATCAAAGTAGGAGGAAGACCCTCCGCATGAAAAAAAAAGAATTCTTCTCAATTGCTCTATGGTGGTCTTCGTAGTGATATCAGGCATGAACTTGACAATGAGCCACTTAGAATAAACATCAACTAAAACCAAAGCATTCCTGAAACCTTCCTCCACGCCATGCATAGTCCCAATGAAATCCAAACAAACAGAACTCCACGGAACACCAGGATCTTCAATATGACACGGGGAGACCTGACAACCAGCCTTAAGCCTCTTCTCACTTTCTCTGCAAACATCACACCCTATCACCCAAGAAGTGATTTGTCCGTGGGGCGCTAGAGGGCGCACTTGCTGAATGGCCGCACCTACGTGAGGCTCCAGCTGCCTGGCATAACGATCCGTCATTTCTCCTACTTTCCCTGCGCTCATCCGCCCGAAAATCCCCACGGAGGGGCGGCGGGCCACTCTCCACACTCGGTGCAAGTTTTGTGGATCTACTCCATTGTGCCCCGGAGTTACGAGCTGCGGAGTCCCCCGGCCGGCGCGAGCCTTGCTGCGACGGAGCCTGCAGCCGGCGCTTGAACGTGCGCGAGCCCGGGGATCCCCACGAGGCAGGTAGGCCTCTGGCGCTGAATGGGAGGTGCGGCTGAATGTGGCGCTGGGACTGACAACAAGCGAAAGCTGCGGGATACCGGTGAGACACACTGCTTACAACGCGGGAGGGGAGACGGTGTGAGGCTCCCGCGGGTCTCGCGCTCCTGAGCGCTCCGATATTGCCTTTCTGGGCGCGCTGTTTTGGCGCCATTGTGGACCGGCTGCACGCACTGGCGGGGGGTCCGGGCCGCCGAGTGACTGACATCCCGCTTACTTCAAAGCCTCGGAGACCGCCTGTGCTGGTGTCCTGGTGAGCGGCCAACTCTGTTGAAGTAACTGCCTCTTCTCCTTTAGGCGCTACGCCTCTAGCTGCACTTCCCGCGCTGTAGCGCTGGTGGTCTATCTCCTCCTGACCTGCACTTCTTATCGCTGCGAACAGCCCCGCTGGGGATTGCTGTGCCGCCTCACATCGACTGGCGCCTCGGCTGCGGGAGAGACACCGCTGTGCCACATAGTGTGGGCGTGCTATCTCACTTTCCACCTCCCCTCCGGCAGCAGTGCAAACAGCGCATAGTCGCAGTGGGCTCATACAACTTGCTGGCAGCATGGGCAAGCCTGACAGTCGCCAACCCAAGCTGCAGTTTGACAGCGTGGCACAGAAGAAGACGACGCGACACACGGGGGACGCGGCGCCACTCAGAAGCCCGATCGCGGAGGCCTCGACATCAGCCCCGCTGACCCCGGATATGGCCACCATACTGCAAGAGATGCGCCAGGGCTTCGCAACGGTGGTCGACAAAGTAGATCGGCTAACATCTAGGATGGACGGAATAGCCCAAAAGATGGACGTCCATGAAGAACGCATAACTGAGGCAGAACGCAGGATCTCGGCAAATGATGACACGACTGCGGCGCATGACACTCGCCTGGCCAGGATGGACAATGTACTGAGGGTGATTGCCGCCAAGAACGAGGAGTTGGAGGCGAGGAGCCGGCGGAACAACGTTCGCGTCACGGGCATTCCCGAATCGACCAACACTGGGAAGATGGAGCTTTACATCGAGAAACTGCTAAAGGCAACAGTGGGGGCGGACGCGCTCTCGAGTCAATTTATTGTGGAACATGCACATCGTTCCCTTGGTCCTCAGCCCAAACCTGGAGCCCCACCGCGGCCCATCATAGCACGCCTACTCAACTACCGAGATCGAGATGCGGCACTCAGAGCCGCCAGAGCGAACCAGAACCTAACATATGATGGCGTACCCTTCTCCATTTACCCAAACTTTACCCCGGTAGTCCAGGAACAGCGACGGAAATTTCTTGCGGTCAAAAGGAAACTACGAGACTTGAACATTGACTATGCTCTCCTGTACCCAGCCAAGCTGCGTGTCACACACCAGGGTACGCAACACTTCTTTTTCAACCCGCAACAGGTTGAAGACTACCTTAAGACTCTGCCCAAAAGGCCCAGGAGATCTGCGGACGCTGAAGACTTAAATGCATCTGACATTGAGTAGGCCACCACTGGCTCTCTACGGCTACAATTCTTGCATTTCAATGGTTTGTCCTCACTTCCCTCTCTGCTGAGGGGGACTCATTCTACTCGGCGGTGGCTGCGGCTGCCTCTGGGGTGCCACGGACGGGTGTTGGACTGCAGGTGGTAATGTATGCCAGGCCCCCACCCCCTTACTCCCTCTCTGCTCCGGATGGAGACTCCAAGGGTGGACTTGTACAGAGTGGGATAGCTGGGGGTGGCGGATCGTGCACCTCTGATGACCTCTACTGGGTGTTCCCCAATGACATTTACTTGGATTCATGTTTGCTGGATAGTTTTTAGTATTTTCTTTGTTTGTGGGTGGGGGGCGGGACTAAGGTACTGGCTGGTTGGGGTGGCTTCAGTGGGCGGGGGGTGGTGGACTGCTTATCGGAAGAATCGAACTTGCAATAGGCGAGGTACGGCATCTGTTAGAGGAGCTGGTGACATTCGCACTATATGGTTCTGTATTGAGCAATGTTTGTCCTTTTTCCAGCTATGGCTGGCTGTTGGGGCTGTTGGGAGGGGGGAGGGGTGGGAGAAATGCTGGGAAGTTTGTTGGGATTCAGGTTTTGACATGTGCATGATATGTTCTGAACTCTATTGTCTGCCCTATGGAGGGCTTCTTGGACATGACTGGGGGATGTGGGGATGGGATGGGTGGGTTGCACGTTGTTTATGGCTGGGGGGTGGCACGAAATGTAGAGGCGCTTCGTTGCTGTTCCATTCTGCTATCTCGTGGGGTGTCGTTGACCTGGTCCGATTGGCCAATGGCATATCTGTTGCTGAAGATTGCCTAGCCATTTTCCACGCTCTACTATTACAGCTGTTCATTTACCCTATTACATGGCTGATACGCGCCTAAATGTTGTCACTTGGAATGTGCGAGGGCTGGGGGACCATAGGAAGAGGAGACACATATTGAGATACCTTGATCGCCATAGCATCCACATCGCTTTCCTCCAGGAAACGCACTTTGCACCCCACAAAGCATGCGCATTTGGGAATAGGTGGGCCTCTCACTCGGTCTTCGCCAGTTACTCCTCGTATGCAAAAGGTACAGCCATTCTAGTTAAGAGATCCACACCATTTCAGCTGGCGGGCTCTAGGGCTGATCCACAGGGGAGGTATTGTTTGTTATGGGGCAGGCTAGGGCATATGTCAGTGACGCTAGCATGTTGCTATGGACCCAATTCAGATGACCCGCAATTCTTCACGTCTTTATGGGCTGCGATAGTTGAGACAGGGCCACAACACCTCATATGGGGGGGAGATTTTAACATGACCCTGCACCCCCCTCTGGACAGGTCGCACCCTGCCCCACACCATTATACTAATGGGCGAGAAGTCCTTAGAGCGACCGTTGCCGATAACAATCTCATTGATGCCTGGCGCTCACATTGCGGGACAAGAAAGGAGGGTACGCACTTTACGGCGCAAGCCAAGTCGTGGGCGCGGCTCGACTACTTCCTCCTAACCTCACAACTCTACACGGCGCTTACACACGCGTCACACCTCCCCAGGACATATTCCGACCACTCCCCTGTTCTTATTACATTGGCCGGCTCTGAGCTGGGCCCCCCAGTAACGGCATGGCGTATGCAACCCTCTATGTTATTGGACTCGGTATTCCAGGAGGAGCTCCGAGATGAATGTCTGGATTTCTTTAAACGCAATAAGGACTCTGTCCAAGACGTTGAGACTATATGGGACGCCTTTAAGGCCACGCTCCGATGCTTATGTATTTCAAAAGGCTCGGGAGTGCTCAAGAGTATACTGGCTAAATTGCGCTCCATAGAGGATGACCTGCGTAGTGCTGAGAGCCGCCTTAGGACTAATCCTGATAGTGCAACCCTTGCTACCATTCGTGTAAAACTGTCGGAGTTCTCTGAGGAGGCTACTCGTGAGGTGAAGTTTAGGAATAAGTACTGGGTGGCCAGGCGGTATGGAGAAGGCGAGAGACCTGGGAAGGCTCTGGCAGCGACGGTCAAACTGATGCGATCGCCAACGGTCATACTAGAACTGGAAACGGCTGAGGGGCTGATACTCAGGGACACCACCCAAATCCTGAATGAATTTGTGCAGCATTATGGTACGCTATACACCTCTAACGGGAATGGCGGGCTAACACTAGACGAATATCTGGCTGATGTCTCTTTAGGGTGGTTGAGTGATGCGCAGAGACACTTCTTGAGCGCCCCCTTTGAGCTTGATGAGGTCAGAGAGGCTATCATGGGCATGAAATCGGGTAAGGCCACTGGATTAGATGGTATTCCCATTGAGTTCTACAAAACGTTTATTGACTTCATGGCGCCAGTACTGCGGGAGGTCTATGAGGACGCGCTGGAGGTGGGACATCTACCGTCCTCCATGAGAATTGCCCTTATTACGTCACTGCTTAAACCTGGAAAGCCCGCCTCTAGCTGCGATTCCTACCGACCGTTGTCCCTGCTAAATTGTGACGTTAAAATTCTCGCGAAACTGATTGCAACACGCATCAGCCTCCTCCTGCCGACTCTGATACTGCCTGATCAGGCCGGGTTTGTACCTGGCAGGGCGACGTCACACAATCTCCGCACTTTTTTTTCGGTGTATGACTCCGTCCATGAAGACCTCCCAATGGCGGCTATTTTTTTGGACGCCACCAAGGCGTTCGATTCGCTCGAATGGGATTATGTGTTCAGGGTTCTTGAGCGAATGGGGTTCCCGCTTGTGTTTATATCCTGGATTAGATTACTGTATACCCGTCCGGAGGCCAGAGTCCTCATCAATGGGAAATTGTCGTCAGCCTTCCCGATCTCCAGAGGGACGAGGCAGGGCTGTCCCCTATCCCCCCTCCTCTTTGCCATAGCCACTGAACCTCTAGCTGCCAAACTGAGGCAGCAGCATCGGGATAGTGCACTGCGTTGTTATCAGAGACAGCTACTCGTCTCTATGTATGCAGACGACATCACCCTTTATGTTCGCCACCCTAGCGATAACCTGCACCCCATACTTAGGGAGTTCATACGATTTGGTGCCCTTTCGGGAGTTCAGATTAACTGGAGGAAGTCATGTATCTTCCCTCTTACTGCCTCGACGAGTCCGTTTCCGCTGGAGTTCCCACTTGCATGGAGCACAGGAGATTTCAAATACTTAGGCATACATGTGGAAAAGAGTAGAGAGGAGCTGATTCGTGCCAACTATGGCACTGTAATGGACAAGATGCGTGACAATATATCTAGATGGATCACGCTCCCCCTCTCCATGGCGGGGCGTGCCTCATTGATTAAAATGGTTATACTCCCTCAGCTATTATACCTCTTTATGAACATTCCGTTTCACCCCGGATCCCATTTCTTTCGATTATTGCGCTCGGAATTGCTCCGCCTAGTATGGGGTGGTAAGACACCCAGGCTCAAGTGGGAAATTCTAGTCAGACCATTCTCTCAGGGAGGTTTCGGCGTCCCTGGCTTTGAGCTTTATTACCGAGCTGCTCAGGCCCATTATGCGTACTTCTGGATACGCCAGCAGAGGTATATGCCTCAACTAGCAGCCGAACACTGGTTGGCCCACCCGATCCCCATTGAAGGTGCACTCTACTCCCGGATTGAGGGTAGGGACAAGACTCCTTCCACGGTATCAAGCACGGTGACGGCGTGGCACTCCATTGTTACTATGCTTGACTTGCACTTTCTCTATGCCCCACGGCTGCCGCTATCCTATCACCCGCAGCTGCCGCTTCTGCAAGAGGCTGGCTTTCAAAAATTGCTTAGGAAACTAAACGTCAATACATGGGGAGACCTGTATCTGAACGGCGTCTTCCGGACTAGAGATCAGTTTTACGGGAGCATACAACCCACACCTCTTGACGTGTTTTACTATGTCAGACTCCGACACGGGCTACAAGCCATCACGCCTGATTTCCCTTGTGAGCCCTTAGTGCTTCCTCCCCTGCAAAACATGCTGCTTCTTGACAACCCTATTAAACTGGTGTCCACACTATATAAATCTGTCAGGACTAACATGACCTATACTGATCTGCCCGCTAGGCGTAAATGGGAAAATGATCTAGCCTTCACTCTCACAGACACTCAATGGGATTTTTGCCTGCAACAAACCGAGCGCATATCCTCTAACAGCCGTTATAGGATACTCCATTATAAATTCCTGCACAGGCTATATCACACTCCAGCGCGCCTCCACAGGTTCCAGCTTAGGCCTACTGATACATGTGACAGATGTGGGGCTCCAGGGGCGGATTTCCTTCACCTTGCATGGGGGTGTGCCGAAGTGAACTTATACTGGACTCAAGTGTTTACGGCACTATCCAAAATGATACACATGACGATTGATCCATCCCCATTGGTAGCACTTCTGGGGTATGTTGCACCTCTCCAGGCGGCTCACCGCAAATATGTGGCGCTGGCTATGCTTCTGGCTAAACGCAGGGTGGCCTGTAGATGGGGGAGGGGAAGGGCGCCAAAGTTTAAGGACTGGATGAGTGACATGGTGTATTGCCAGGAGCAATTACATACCTATTCCGAGCTACTGCCGCCCACTTCTAGGCCTACTGACATCTGGGCCCCGTTACAATGTTATTTGGTAACTGACCCACTCGAAGGTGATAGCAATTGTGGTTGAGATGTTGAGGTACTGAGAGGTTGTTATTTCTTGATCTCCCATTGAAACTCCTGGTCTAATGTATATGGCATGTTGTGTACGCTACTCCCTGCCCCTGCCCCCCCCCTCCCTGATCCCCCCCCTCCCCCCCCCTCTTTGTGTCCCCCGGCCTCCCCGTTTCAACGTTTTTCTTATGTGAAGCCCCGGCCTCCAGGACGTCCCCCCCGGGTCTCGAACGGCCTACTACCTCTGATAATATGACCCGCCTCGCACTTGGCTTGTAGTTGTATGGCTCTGCTGACCACGTGCCCCTCAGGATTTGATACGCCCGATGTGCCTGTTCCCCCCCCCCTCCTACATGGGTTCGCATGGACATCGCACATGTTACTGTTCATATATAGTTTAAGGTATACTTGGAAAAATTGCAAGACTCATAGATTTCGTTGTAAAGACGCTGCATTTGCCGCTCTGATTGTACTGGTGCCGAGATTGTTATCGCACTCATGCACATCTGTTATGATTTATCTTTCTGTATGCATTGATGGCGGCCGGCCTCCGGGTTGTTGGTGAGACGCTGTGTACTCCTGGCAATGCTCAATAAATGTTTTGCACTTTAAAAAAAAAAAAAAGAAAAAAAGAAGTGATTTGTCCGTTCATACCAGCCAACCAAAAATCTTCACGCACCCTTTTCTTTTTTTAAAAACAGATTTTATTTGTCATGGTTCACATATATTGCATAGCTCCAGAAACAGGAGTCTGCTGCACACATTAATAGATCAGCAATAACATCTTAGACTTTTATAGATAAACAAACAACACCCTCCCGCCCACCCTCTCCCCCCCCGTTTGCACTGATGCTGCCACTTATTTACAGTATAAAAACTTAATAAAGCATGCCAAGTCCATCGAGACACTCTATTCTCACCACCAATGAACCATCTGTCAAATTGTCGGGAGGGCAGCCCTCTCTGGCGGCGGGTTCAAGTCCAGGCCACGGTAGTCCGCCCACCTCTTCCAGATCTTAAAGTGTTAACGATGGCACCCCTGGCCACGAACACAGGTTGCTCAAGACCCATACAGAAGTCCATGCATTTTTCCAAGCAGTCAATGGCGGAGCCTGAGGCGCCTTCCACGCCCTGGCAATGTCTCTCTTTGCCAATGTAAGGCCCAGCAATAACGTGTGGCTCTTGAACCTATTGCCCCCAATCTCATCCATCACGTGCAGCAAATCCAATTTCGGCACGTACGGGAGCTCCCATGCCAAAACCTCCGACAAGCAAGCAAACACCCCATTCCAGAATCTGTGAAACGCCGAACACCCCCAGACAGTATGTAAAAGTGTACCCTCCTCTGTACCGCATCGGAGACAGTCGGGGGAGCTAATCATGCCCGCCCTCCATAGGCGCACTCGTGTAAAGCATGTGCGATGCAGATATTTAAACTGGATTAGTCTCAGTCCTGTGGAAATTGCCCCCCCCCTCCCTCGAGCTTGCCAAGGCCTCTGCCCAGTCCTCCTCCTCCAAGTCCCCTACGTCTCACCCCCATGCCGTTCTAAGTCTGTGTAGGCCAGTGGAGCAATGGTGAACTAAGGTCTGGTAAATATGTGAAATTTTCTTATCTGGTAACTCGCCCATAAATACTTTGGCCTCTGGTGGACTAAACTCAGGAAGGGGTCCTAGGTCCTTCAGGTATGGCGTCAATGCGTGCCTAAACTGAAGGTATTTGGGAACGGGGCATCTCATATTCATCTTGCAGATTCTTAAAAGACTTCAGGGTACAGCCCGATATTACGTCCCCAGGGAGGAGATGCCAATCGGGTCCCAGCCCCGGAAACCCTGTGAAGCATCTAGACGGGGAAGACGACCATTTTGCCAGAGAGGAGTTTCTCGGGTAAGCACATTCCACCACCGCATCCTAATCAGCGTTTGCCTCCAGACATAGAATACCACCTGCGTGGCGGAAGGGAGGCACTTCCGCAGCGAAGCGAGTACAACAGTGTATGTACGGACGCTGAGCCCTTTAGGTGCGGCTCGACCGCGTAGGCAGGATCACCCCTATCGCCATACCACCACTCAATGAGCACCAGCAAGTGCGCCGCCTGATAGTAGGAGAGAACATCAGATGTAGCAAGCCCCCCAGTATAGGAGGATAAGAAACACGTTCGCAAAGCCACTCATACGGTCCCACCCTCCCACAAAAACCCACCCAGCGCTGAGTTGACCTGCTGAAACCAGCGGGGTATAATTCGGTATGGATGATTCTGTATTTGGTACAGTAGATGAGGGAGCGCCACCATTTTAAAGATGGCCGATCTGCCATTTATTGTTAGCGGCATTCGGGACCAAACCTTCAAGTCCTCGCGCGTGCGGTCCCATACCGGGGTAAGGTTGCAATCCCGGGAGGCAGTCGCCTCCTCAGACAGGTACACCCCCAGGTATTTCATCCTTCCAGACACCAGCTGAAGACCAGAGGCCCATGCTACCATCCGCCTCTGTCCGCCCAACACCCACAGCGTTGATTTGCCCGGGTTCATATAGAGGCCGGAGGTTTCACCAAAAATCTGCAAAATACGTAGCCGCCGCGGTCCCGACCGATCCAGGTCGGTGAGAAAGAACAAGACGTCATCAGCATAGAGTGCTATTTTATCGGTGAGACCCGGCAACCACCTAAAGCCCTTGAGCTGGGCGTCTATACGCACCCACGCTGCCAGGGGCTCCATGGCGAGCGCAAATAGATAGGGAGAAAGGGGACAGCCCTGGCGTGTACCCCGCCGGACCTGAAAGGAATGAGAGACTGCTCCCCCCATTCGTACGGACGCCGTGAGGTCGGTGTACAGCAATTGTAGATAAGCCATGAAGCGCGGGCTAAAATTGAGGGGCCGCAGCAGGGCGAACAGATATACCCAGCTCAGGGAATCGAAGGCCCTGTCCATGTCTGCCAGGAATAACGCTGCCTGCTCCTCCAGGCCGATATCGCGACGTGGGCACGTCTAATATTGTGGCGAGTCGCCCTCCGAGGCATGTACCCCGCCTGATCGGGGTGAACTAAGTCCGCAATATGGGGCTTGAGACTATTAGCCAATGCCTTAGCCAGGACCTTGGCCTCAGTATTGAGTAGGGAGATAGGGCGGTAGGACGCGTGCCTCTCGGGGGGTCTACCTGGTTTTAAGAAGACCTCCACCTCCGCTTGCCGCCAATCCGGGGGGAGCACACCATCCTCACACGCCTCCTCCACAACCGGGCGGAGGTGTGGGCCCAGCTGCACAAAAAACCTCCTGAAAAATTCGCACGGAAAGCCTTTCCAGGACTCAGCTCTCCCAGAACTGCGCCTAATTCGTCATCGGACAGGGGCCTATCTAATTACTCCCGTACTTGGTCCGAGACCGACCGCGGGTGAAGATCATCAATGAACTGCTGGATAACATTGTCCGCCAGGCATTCCCTTGGCGCGTATAGCTCCTCATATTATGCCGCGAAACTCTCCGCGATGGCCAGAGGCTCAAGAACCGGCACCCCCTCCGAATCTAATATTTGGGGCAGCGGCTGGGCGTGGAATGTGCCCTGGCACAAGCGGTGCAGCATCTTGCTTGATTTATCACCCCACTGGTACACCCGACTACGATTGGCTAGCCATGCCTGCCGTGCCTCCTCCATCAATACCGCAGCATACTGCTGCTGAGCCAGCATGAGCTGTCGTCTGGCAGGTCCACCGCCCACTTCACGCCCCCTACGCTCCAGCGCCTCCAGAGCCGCCTCCCGTTGCACCAAGTCCCGCTGCCTCTCCCTACGCGCCGCCGAGCACCAGGAGATGTCGACACCCCGCAAAGTGGGTTTTAAAGCTTCCCAAAGGGTAGCTGGGGATTCCACAGAGCCCACGTTAGTGACCAAATAGTTATCTATTTCTTTGGTCAAGTGCTCCCTGTATTTGTCTTTCAGCAGGTGCCACACCGACATACGCCACCTAAATGGCCGCCTGCCCGGGCCTATACTGAGCATGAGGACCACTGGCGAATGGTCGGACAAGGCTCTCGGCAGAATAGCAGCCGATATTATCCTAGGTGTCAGCCCCCTGGGGACAAAGATATCATCCAATCTGGAGAATGAATTGTGTACCGTGGAAAAGTATGTGAACGCCCTATGTGAGTCATGCATGTGTCTCCAGACATCCGTCCAGTCGAGGCCTCTGGCTAGGGCACGAAGTTTAGTGGGTGGACCCCCCTCCCCGTCAGTCCCCCTGCTTCTCCACCTATAGCTACCCTGTTCCATTACATTGTTCCAGTCCCCCCCAACCACAGAGAGGGTATCTGGCATGTCACTCCAAAGCGACATAAGTCTCTCTACAAGGGTCCAATGTAGCGGCGGTGGGGCAGACACGCTACCCAGGGTCACCCTTTCTCCCCCAATCCTGCCCTGTACGATAACATATCGCCCCTGTTTATCAGTCCAGAGTTTTTCGTGTGTATAAGAGACCCTGCGGTGTATAAGGATCGCACCCCCCTTGAACCTCGTGTGAATCCCGAGTGGAATACCTGATGGAACCCAAATCGTTGCAGGCATAACGCCTTCGTACCGAGCAAATGAGTCTCCTGGAGCAGGAGGACATCTGCCCCGGCTCTTTTGGCAAAGTGGAGAACCGCCCCCGTTTCACTTTATCCAGTACCCCACGCACGTTCCAACTAAGTATGCGCAGGGTACCGGGGACTACCTGCCCTCCACATTAGACATGATGGAAAGACTCTATGTAAACTGAAGGTGTCTCTGTGACTCAGCGTGCAGACAGTGTGGCATACATATAGCATCAAAATATGAGCAAACAATCCCCCCAACCCCAAACCCCCTCGCCAATCCCCCCTCCAGCCCCAACCCCGTACCTCACTAACATGGAAGCACCTGTCACGGTCGGACCGTAGCCTAGTCCCCAATGGGGGAACGAGAACCACCCCCTCCAATAGATCCCCAATTGACAACCCACAACTTTAGAACTTCACTCCCACCCACTCACTCCTGCGATGCCAGGCTCCCAGCCCTGAAGAGACTAGCCCATCCGGACATCCATTCATACTATACTTTGAGGTCTGCTCAGGAGTCCCAAATGTCATTTTACCCCAACTCGCTGCTCCGGTGACGACTCCCTCTGCCGGAGCGCGGAACAAGAGCGAGAGCTGCGTCCAGATCGTGATCTCCTGTTTCGTCGCTGCTGGCTCCTGAGGCCCTCGCGGGCCATTCCACTCGAGGAGGAGTCTGAGTCCCTACCTGCGGGCGTATTGACGTGAATTTTTTCCGTTTTATCTGTCCATTTAAACACTTCCTTTGGGGAGTCGAAGAACAGCGTACTGGACTTGAAGATGACTCTCAGCCGCGCTGGATAGAGCAGGGCATACTGAAGATTGAGGCCTCAGAGGCGGGCCTTCGCCGCAAGGAAGGACTGTCGCTGCTGCTGCACCAATCGTGTATAGTCTGGGAAGATGAGGATGGTCGTGCTGCGACACGTGAGGGAGGCCTTGACCCTTGCCTGCCGCAGGATAGTGTCGCGATCTGAGAAATTTAGGAATTTGGCAATGATCGGCCGTGGGCGTGCCCCTGGAGGGGGTTTCTGCATCAGGGCCCTGTGAGCTCGCTCCACGACAAAGCAGCGAGACAGCACGTCCCACATTGTCCCCCTCACAGCCCTCCGGAAATCCCACAAAGCGTAGGTTGTTCCGCCGAGCCCACCCTTCGGCATCCTCGACACGCATGGCAAGGCCCTTCTGTATTTTCTCCATGTCCGCGACCTTCTTTTTGAGGATGGACACGTCATCTTCCACCTCCGATATGCGGGTCTCCGTGCCAGTAATGGGCTCAACTGCGTTCCTCAGATCCTGGCGAATCAGCATGACGTCCAATCCCACCTCCCCGATTTTGGCGTCCAGCATGTCCCTGGACTGGGTGATTGCCACCAATAGCGCTGCGTTGTCAGGTGCCTGGTTCTGCGACCCCGCTGCCCCCGCAGCCAGGCCCGCCCCCATGAATTTATCGATGGTCCCCTGCTTGGTGTGGCCGCCACCCGTATGATCCCGCATCATCGTGGCACCGTGGGGCCGCCGAGCGATAGTACTCCTCACCACAAGTCCGTCGCCACCGGCAGCACAGAGGTCAGGCACAATGACAGTCACGCCAGCAGGCTCTTTCCAGTGGTCCCCAGGTGGACCGTGTCCACCGCTGCCAGTCGCAGGGGTGGTCTCCCAGTCACAGCTGTGTAGGGGCCGTGCGCCCGGGCCCCAATCCGTTGATGACCACCAGGAGAGGATACAGCCACAACCGCAGGCCACAGGAATCCCTCGCAAAAGGAGCGCGGCCGTCCGGCCCGGAATGCAGCCACCAATGCACCTCCGCTCAGGAACCTCTCCGCCCAGCCACAGAGCTCCACAGCCTTCAAGCCCCACCGAGGCCCGATTCGGCCGCTGATCCTCCCCACCGCCGCTGAGAGCAGCCACATGGGGAGTTCAATCCAGGATGGGGGTCAGGGGGAGGGAAGGTCCAAGCGCACTCACTGTCCCACATGGGCCCTCTCCAGCTCACCACATCGCAACAGGGTCCGGGCCACTCTCGTCCGCCTCACGGGGCTCCTCCAGCGGGCTATCGCAGTCCCAGACCTCGCTAGGCGAAGTCGGCCAGTCCGACCGATCTGCCACTTCCGGAGCCCATGTGGGCCCCCCCCAGCTCCGCAATGGTATGCAGCCTCCTCCAGGTGTCTGAAGTGCCCCAAAATGGCGGCCACTCCCGCCGGGCTGCCTCGGAGGATGTCACTGCCCGATTACCTCAGGCCCCGCTGTATTAGCCCATCTACCGCCGCGGCAGTGTCGCCCTGTGGTCCGCAGGTCGGGGTGGGCCCGCTCAGCTCCTGAGGCGCCGGATCAGGTTGCGTTCCCTCCATACCGGCTTCGCCTCCCCATGCGCTCCGATTCACAATCGCGCCTCGCCAGACTAGCAAGGTAATGGAGGTCCCGGCTTACACTGTGCCGGCTCCCTGCAGGCCGCTCCACTTCGCCAGAATACTGCGCCCCCCACCGAGGCTGGTGTGTCGCCTCAGCCACCACCGGAGGATCCTCCCGGAGCAGGCAACCTCAGGAGATTTAACAGCGTCACTTTGGATGCCCGGGGCCAGGATAATTGCTCAGGATAGTATTCGGCTGGTCGGAGCTCTCACACTACACGACCGCCATCGTTGCCGGCTAAGCCACGCCCCCCCACACCCTTTTCTTTGTCAAAGTTTGACCAAGGTGGCCTTAATGTGCCAGTCCTATAATCCTGGATCTTAAACCCTTCGGAGGCACAAACTTATCATTCCTCATAAGGATATTGACCTCATTCATGCTCTGTTCATCCAAAACCTTAACATACGGTCCCACAGAAGGTGCCAGAGTGCTCTCTCTATGCTCCCCCTGAACCAACATTCTTTTGACAAATTTAAGGGTATCATCCAAATCCATAAAATGACACAAATCTGCAGATGAGAAAACAGAAGCAACACACTCCTCAACATCACACATAATGGCCACAGCACCATCAGAATCCTTACAAACTTCCAGATTGATGCCACCAGATGCTCAAAGAGACAAACGAGACAAACAATCTGCCTGGGCATTCTTCTACCTAGGAATGTGAGAGACAATGTACCGATATTCTTGCAATCTAGATGCAAGTCTGGCTAACCTGGCAGAAACTTTACCAGCACCACCAGGACTGAGCACCTTGATCAAAGGTTTATGGTCTGTACGAATACAGAACTCAACACCCCACAAGAAATTTCTGAAATGCTCTATGGACCACGCAGCGGCCAGAGCCTCACGCTCGATCACCGAATAATTGCACTCACAGTCAGACAAAGAGCGTGAGGCAAAAGCCACAGTTCCCTCACCACCAAAATGCATTTGTGAGAGCAACGCACCCAGTCCGCAAGCACTGGTATCCACCGTCAAAAAGGTCTTCAAAAGTGTGTCAAAGGGAGCCAGAACATTGGCATCACGAATGTCCTCACTAATGAGATCAAACACTCTTTGTTGGGCATCACCCCAAACAAATGAACACCCCTTCCTCAACAAGGTCCTAAGAGCTTCAATTTTGGATGCAAAACCTCTTACAAATTTTGAATAGTACTCTATCAATCCCATAAAAGACCTCAACTGATCTTTATCAGAAGGAACGGGAGCACATCTAATAGCTTCTAAAAGATCTAACTTAGGCCAGACACTCTGGCCAGAGATGGTGTGTCCCAAATACTCAATTTCTTCCACCAAAGACTTGCATTTCTCCCTCCTAAGGGTAAGGTCGCCTCCCTCAACGTACTTAGAACCTCTCTCAATGTTTTGTTGTGTTCATCCACAGACCCACCAAAAATCAGAATGTCGTCCTGGAAGAACTTCACACTTTCCAGGCCCTTAAAAATGCCAGTCATAATGCGCTGAAAAACACTAGCAGCGGACGAAAATCTGAAAGGTAGCCTGGTAAAGCGAAAAGTACCCTCCATAGTTAAGAAGGCTGTGAGATTTTTCGAGTCGTCATGAAGTTTGATCTGGTGGTAAGCACTCTTCAGATCAAGTTTAGAAAAGTACTTACCACCCTTCAACAACAGTAGTAATTTGTTAATGTTTGGGAGAGGAAAGGTGTCTGCAACAACATGCTGATTCAAACTATGAAGGTCAACACAGAACTTGAGTTTGCATCACTCTTCTTTGTAATAACAACAGGAGAGACCCACTCTGATGCCTCAACAGGCTCAATAACTCCTTCAGCAAGCATATCATTCAATAATTTCTTAACCTTGTCCCTAACCACAACCGGAACCCTCCTCAGCCAGTGTGAGTGTGGTTTGGAATGTTGGATGGATGATGCTGTGGAATGTTGGGTGAGAGGAGTTTGAGAGTTGGGGGAATGGGCTGAGCAGCAGAGGGGTGCTCCTGGTGGGGCTCTATGTAACTTTATCTTGAACCATTTATCTTAATAAATTGCCACCTTAAGTTTACTATGGAACAGGATCTTCATTCTGATTACAACATTTTGGCGACTTTTCCTTGAAAGGACCTATGCGTGCAACTTGAATGGACTGGTCTGTAACTGAAGAAGTGTGACTTGAAGAAAAGAAACTCCTCATTGGTAATGAAGAGTGGCACAGCTACCTAGCACCCTGAGCCCCACCAGTGACCACAACACCGGTCGCCCCAACTCTTGTGTGCCAGTTTCTGCTGTGTCTTTCTGCTCTGGTGTGGAGTGGAGCTGTGATGTATAATGGAACTGCGGTGATCAACTACTTGTCTGCCACAACCTCTAAGTTGGGACATCCTGTGGTGGTTGTAGAATTGTGAAGGGCCCTAGGCCCGCATGGTGGACAGCAGCAATCACATGCACACGGACACCAGTTAGGGGTAGTGGGAATGGCCACGAGCACGTGCGCTCGGCCCCTTTTATTAGCAGCGTCATGTGACACCACGACGTCTGTGGTGGGTGGGTGTAAAGTGTGTTACATCACTCCTGAACACTAGACCGTGTTCATGCTAGGACTCTACATCCCTCCCATTTTTTAATCGCAAAAACCCACATACAGAAATCAACCTGTGGGAAAACAAACTGTATCAGGATGCAGTAAAGTGTTCAACTTCCGCTGAGTCCTTTTATCCGCCGCTGCTTGGAATCACAGATGATGTTCAATCTGCTGCGGGGAACGTCAGTTCACAGTGGCACCGGTTTGGGGGTGCTCGATGGAACCAGTCTATTGACGACTCTGCGACAGAATTTGTCCTCACAGTCCTTCTTTTGCTAACTTCCCTGGCGACGGGTGCAGTTAGAGTTCTTGTCGTTCGCCGGGGAATGATGCACGATTTCCGGTCTCGGCCTTAGCTTCACTTGTAGTCTGTGTCCTACTTGGCAAAAGGCAGATCCGTTGCAAGGCATCCCTCTCACCAGGATGACCCCTCTCGTCGGTGTTCCCCTGCCACGGGATATCCTTGAGGTCCTCTTTCTCGGATTTGCGCTGGGCTGGATGTGCCACATCAGGTTGTTCCTACGCCGCTGTCAGTGGGGGTATGGAGGAGACGATGTGCCTCACCTCAGATTCCGCAGCCTCGTCCCGAGGTAGCTGTTGGTTTCTGTCTTTGCTTGCGATGTCTTCGCCCTCCCCGGACCTTTCGGATGGGCGTCGGAGGACCGTCTCTCGTCGCGGGGACATGCGTCCCGGAGGCCTCTGCCCCTGAGTCACCACGGCTGGCATGTGTCCAGTGTCCGTGTGACCCCAAAGGTGGATGTCACAAACGGTCTCGCTTGCTCCTCTCCGCAGATCCTGGGTGTGCGGAAACATCGTCTGTCAGCTGGTCTTCTTTGCCACTGGTGTTCTTCCGGCCTCGTGTTCCTCGCACCGTTGTCCTGGCACTTGTCGCCTTCCTTCTCTTCGGGAGTGTGAGTGGTCTTCCTGCACTCCTCTCTCTTTCCTAAGTTGGTTCACTGTGGGGACGTTGCTTCGCCCTGACTTCTCCTTCTACTCTTAACTGTGGCAACAGGCCACATGGATATACTTCCTTCCTTTTCACGGTGGCAGACGTGCCACTCGGATCTCTCCTTTTCTTCCTTCCTTTTCACAGTGGCAGATGTGCCACTCAGATCTCTTCTTTTCTTTCTTCCTTTTCGCAGTGGCAGACGTGCCACTCAGATCTCTTCTTTTCTTCCTTCCTTTTCGCGGTGGCAGATGTGCCACACGGATCTCTTCTTTTCTTCCTTCCTTTTCGCGGTGGCAGAGGTGCCACTCAGATCTCTCCTTTTCTTTCTTCCTTTTCGCAGTGGCAGATGTGCCACTCAGATCTCTCCTTTTCTTCCTCCTGCATCGCGACATCACTTGGACCGATCTTGTGTCTTCTCTCCTGACCTGGGTCCTCCATGCAGTGCGCGCACTCTGCATGTGTACCCCTGGTCTTGTCCCCGTCGGGGACACTTTCCCCGTCTTCCTCAGCAGCCAGAGTTGGTGTCGCGAACCTTCCTTTCTTGATGCTTTCTTTTCTTGATGCTTGTTGGTGACGTTCGTGGGTCCACGTCCGTAGACCTTTTCATGGTTGAACGTCCTGGACCGTTTGGCGGTCCACTTCTGCCGATGCCTGGCAGGTTGCCTTCGGTCGGCCTGTCGGACTTTGCGCTACAACAGTTTTGGGGACCCGTTGTGGGTCAGCACTTGATGGGCGATCATTCTGCGGATCGGCTCCTGGGAGGCGCCACGTCGTGTGGTCGTGCGCGATAATTGTTCTGCGCGATGGCGCTGCCTGCGCTCTTCTTTCGCTTGCGGTGGCTGTGCGTCGCCACGTGGCGCGTTGATTGCGCACTTACTGTTCAGGGTTCTGGGACGCCTGTTGCGTGACGTTGGGTACTTGCTGCTTTGGCTGTCGTCAGGTACTTGATGCTTTGGACCGTTGGCGGGAGTAGTTGATGCTGCGGTGAGCGCCTGTGGCCACAAGGCGTCGCTGCTCTCTCCGTCCTTTGATCGCGGCAGTCTTTTCCCTGGACGTTCTTCCAGTGCTTGGCAGTCGTTTCCTCCAGACGTTCTGTGAGTGCTTGGATGCCTAGTGAGACGTTCGCGCCTCTTCCCACGTCGCGTTGGAAGTGGCAGCTGCCGACTCCTTGCTGGTGTGTGTGGGTGTCTTACTGGACTGGCACTACTTAGTGCACTGCTGCGTACTTGCTTGCTGAGGGAGTTTAGATGCTTTCGTTGGGGGCGCTACTCAGTCTGTCGCCTCTTTGCTGCTGCTGATTGAGCTTGTGTTGTGCAATGCTTGTTTTGTCCTTATGGATGCAGGTGCACTTTTGCCTTTGGCCACTGGGTGGCAGTGTTGCTGGATTTGGTAGCAGCCTGTCTTGTCTTCCCCTGATGTGCACTCTACTGTCTCAGTGCACAGGGGGCTGGAGCTGCTGCTGGGAACTTGCTTCAAACTGTCCTACCGGTGAGTCTCTTTCCTTTTCACTTTTGGGGGCAGAAATGCACAGGCGCCTCACAGTTGGATGATTGCTGCAGAGGGGCACATGTTCAGGTTCTTGCCGGGTGCACCGGCACTCTCACTTTCTCCAGTTTGTGAGCGTTCTGGCAGCCAGTGTCCCTGGGGCACAGTTAGTTAACTTCGGCGGCGTTGGCCGCTTTTCAGCGCTTCATTGTCCTGCCGGGGAACCGAGGAGGTGGGGGCACACTCCTGTTGCCGGCGCCTGTCCTGCCTTCACTTCTCTCAGCCCTCCCGGCCCGCGGCAGCTTTCTGCAGTTCTCGCATGGGCGGGGGAGGGTGTGTGTGTGTGCGGCACTACGCGGGTGTGCTCCGCTTATTCTGATCACTTTCCCCGGGACAGGGGACGCTTGAGGCAGGCCGCGGGTGAGCTCCGCCGGCACTGCTCATTACAGCGCTGGTAATCATCCGGCCCGGCAGGTTCCGCTCTCCGGTCTCCCGCCGCAGCAGCTTTTCCTTACACATGCTGCGCGGCGGAGACTCGCCATGCACCTCGCAGGCCGCGGGTAGGCTCCGCTGGCTCTGCAGTCTTTGCTGGGGCGCTACCGGCGGGCCGCGGGTGGGCTCCGCTGGCCTGTGGACAGTCCAGACCACGTTGCGAGGGGGGTCAGGAGGCGGGTAGCTACTCCGCTCCTTCCCCCTCGTTGGTTTTGGTGATTGCGGGTCCGGCCGCACTACTTCCACGCCGTCTTCAGTCTCTGTGCCCCACCGCTTCTAGGCACACACGCGGCGGGGGCAGGGGACGACTCGGGCAGGCCGCGGGTGAGCTCCGCTGGTCCTGCTTATTGCTGGGCATAGTTCATGGCGGGCGTTTCGCCCCTGGCGCTCACCTTCGGCCGGCGGGCCAGATGCTCCGTCGCGGTCGTGGCGGGTGGGCTCCGCCCGGCCCGTGCACCTCTCCGTGGGGGTTGCAGCTTCGCGGCCGTCGCAGGTGGGCACTGGGCGGTCCGCTCTTCCGTGGTGGCACTCGTTGGTAGCGATCGACGCGGGTGGGCTCCGGTCGGCTTGCTGTGGGGCTCCCGGTCGCTGCGGGGCTCCGACGTGCCCACCGGCTTCTTGGCGCGTTGCGCCTCGCTGCAGGGGATGCCCTCTAGGCGGGCAGCTCTCTTCCCCTTTTTCTTGTAGTTGAGCTGTGGGTAGTGGCACGCATGGGCTG
The DNA here is from genome assembly GCF_964261635.1 of Lissotriton helveticus. NCBI lineage: Eukaryota > Metazoa > Chordata > Amphibia > Caudata > Salamandridae > Lissotriton > Lissotriton helveticus. Next base: position 283,037,230 of record NC_136057.1, on the reverse strand, counting down.
CACTACCGGCCTCGTCGCCAGTGTAGAATTGTGAAGGGCCCTAGGCCCGCATGGTGGACAGCAGCAATCACATGCACACGGACACCAGTTAGGGGTAGTGGGAATGGCCACGAGCACGTGCGCTCGGCCCCTTTTATTAGCAGCGTCATGTGACACCATGACGTCTGTGGTGGGTGGGTGTAAAGTGTGTTACATCACTCCTGAACACTAGACCGTGTTCATGCTAGGACTCTACAGTGGTTTCTCCTGCGGTGTCACTTTCGCCACTTGTGCTGCCTGCTGTATTTCCCTCTGTCGGTGTAGGGAAGAGCATCCGGTGAGCTGTTACCTGAAGAGGTGTCTTCGTTGTGAAGAGCAACTAGCCCCCAGAGCCCTGTGTTGAAGTATTAATGGCAAGCTAAGTTGACCTACAGGTGTGAGTGAGGTGTCCCCAGACAACTGAAGAGGTATTTTGCTACCGCCTTCCTTGATGTTGTGAACTGGCTTGGGGACTTAAAGTGCGGTGTTTGGCGCTCCTGAGGTAATTTCAAATTGCTTTTACATAATATTTTACCTCTGTGCCTGATGTTTGAAAACAGTTGAAAACCATTGGTTTACCTGTTTAGCCGCCATCCCTGGTGGTGCCAGCTCGAGCCCTGCCTGTCTTCTTCTTGCGCAGTCCTGCTTTTCCACTCTGTGCTGCACAGACCGTCGTGCTGGGAGCCACCCAGCTCTACGTCGTGCTGCGTGCCGCCATTCTATGTTTACTGAAGTCTCTTGCAGTATCCAGCTGTGCCAACCACGTTTTGCTCTTGTCCACTTACGTTTACTGGCACGTCCTCATCTTGTAGCACCACCCGGATCTTCGTTGTTCTATGTGCCACTTGGTCTTTCTTCTTTGCCGTCAGCTGCGCTTTCCGATGTCCTGTTTTCCAAGGATTTTGACACGTCGTGTTTTTGGTTTGGAGTAAGAATTAATACAACAGTGCCATCTAGTGGCTATTTGGCGCCACTGCTCCTGAACAAGAAAAAGTAAGGTTCGTTTGTGTCTTTGTGAAGTTTGCCTAACCTGTTGAGAAGTGACCGTGATGGGCATGACACCAAGAGGCATATTATCAAGGGGGTTTATCTCCGCTTTTTTGGCTTTAAAAGCCAAGAAAGCGGAGATAAAATTATCTCCCTATTACCTAGCTGTCGCTAACACCAGTTAGCGACAGCTAGTAGGAGATAGCGACCATCTTGGGCCCCACTTTGCATGTCAGTGATATTTATCACTAATGACATGCAAAGTGGGCGTGCCAAGATGTTAGCCACTGGAAACAGTCGCTAACATCGCTATCTCCTATTACCAACTTTTGGAGATATTCGCGCTAAGCGCGAATATCTCCAAAAGCTAACATCGGCCCTGAGCAGTTCTTAGCCATGTTATCCAATGGGAGGTGGATAACATGGCTAAGAGCATTAGCTCGGTAATGCATGAATATCGCGGACTTTTCAGCGACATTCATGCATTGCGGCCGTTTTTTATCGCATTTGCGATAAAAGGTTTATCTGCGATAAAAATCGCCGCAGCTCAGCGGTAAATTTTTGTCTCTAACCAAGCAATAGCGATAATGCTTGGTAATATGCCCCCAAGTTCGCTACAAGGGAAAGGAAAAAATAAACAGGGTGAGTGAGATGTATTCCAAATTCATCAAGGGAGGCCTGAAGTGGATACAATGAAAAGCTGCTGTGGGCCATCGTGTGGAGAAGCTGGTGAGGTTTTTCCTGTTCTCACAACATTCGAGACTTTAGACACTCTCGTTCCTGATATCTTTTATTTTTTTGTAAGACATGTTGTAAAAATGAAGAAAAATATGTTTTTGTTTTTTTAACAGCAGCAGATGTTCTTTTGGCTTTGCAGTCATCTTATTACCAGGGTCTGTCATTTGTTTGACTGCTCCATCTCTCATTGTATATTCATTTTGAGTTGTCTCTTTTTTTTTTTTTTTTTCAAAACATTTATTGAGCACTGTCAGGAGTACACAGCGTCTCGCCAACAACCCGGAGGCTGGCCGCTATCAATGCATATATACAGAACAAAAAATGACAGAAGTGCATGGGTGCGAATACATTCGCGTCAACCATTAGCATCCAAGTGACAAGTGCAGCGTTTACACAGTGGAAGCAATGTGTCTTGCATTTTTAGATATTTTATGTTAACATTAACATGTGCAGTGTCTAGGCGAACTCAGGGGGGGGGGGGGCGCATACCATGTGCTCGAGTGGGCCCATCAGGCCATGAGGGGTATGGATCTGGCAAAGCCACAAGTCCATAAATGAAGGAATGGCAGGCCTCAGTAACAGAGGTGGCAGGCCGGCAGACACCCGTGCGGTATCATTGGAGTGTGAGGAAACCACTTAGAGCCTGGCAATGGGGAGGAAGGGGAGATAGAGGTGGGGGGAAGGGGTAGGGGGGCAGGGGGGGGGAAAGAAGCAAGCACATCAACCCAGACAGGTCAGTTCAGGATTTTAAATTCAGGACCAGGAAATAACACCGCAGTGTCCCACCATCCCAACCTCAAGCGCTGTCATCTTCCAGCGGGTCAGTGAGCAAATAACATTGTAATGGGGCCCAAATATCAGTAGGCCTAGAAGTAGGCGGCAACAGCTCGGAGTACGTATGCAATTGTTCCTGGCAGTATACCATGTCGTTCATCCATTCCTTAAACTTGGGCGCTCTTCCTCTCCCCCATCTACAGGCCACCCTGCGTTTAGCCAGAAGCATAGCCAGCGCCACAAATTTACGGTGAGCCGCCTGGAGTGGTGCAACATATCCCAGAAGGGCCAACAATGGGGACGGATCCACCGTCACATTTATCATTTTGGACAGCGCTTGAAACACCTGGGTCCAGTATCTGCTCACTTCGGCACATCCCCATGCAAGGTGAAGGAAGTCAGCACCAGGAGCCCCACATCTGTCACACGTGTCAGTAGGCCTTAGCTGAAACCTGTGTAAGCGCGCTGGAGTATGGTACAGTCTGTGTAGGAATTTATAATGAAGTATCCTATAACGGCTATTGGAAGATATGCGCTCGGTTTGTTGCATGCAAAATTCCCATTGGGCATCCGTAAGAGGCAAGGCTAAGTCCTGATCCCATTTGTGCCTAGTGGGCAGAGCAGTGTAGGTCATGTTAGCGCGGACAGATTTATAGAGTGTGGATACCAGCTTATTGGGGTTGTCGTGAAGCAGCATGTTTTGAGGGGAATAAGCACCGGGGGCTCACGAGGAAAGTCAGGCGTGATGGCCTGTAGCCCGTGTCGGAGCCTGATATAATAAAACTGATCTAGAGGTGTCGGCTGTATGCCTTCGTATAACTGGTCTTTAGTACGGAAGGTGCCATCCCGATACAAGTCCCCCCATGTAGTGACATGAATGCACTTCAGCAGTTTTTGAAAACCAGCTTCCTGCAGGAGCGGGAGCCGTGGGTGGTAGGTCAGTGGCAATAGCGGAGCATATAGGAAATGTAGGTCAAGCCGCCCAGTAATGGAGTTCCATGCCGTGACCGTGCTAGACACCGTGGTAGGAGTCTTGTCTCTGCCTTCAACTTGGGAATAGAGTGCGCCTTCAATGGGAGTCGGGTGGGCCAACCAATGTTCGGCCGCCAATTGAGGCATATATTTCTGCTGACGCACCCAGAAGTATGCATAGTGGGCCTGAGCAGCCCGATAGTAAAGCTCGAAATCAGGAATACCAAAGCCCCCTTGCGAGAATGGCCGAACTAGGATCTCCCATTTGGGTCTCCCCCTCCACACCAGTCAGAGCAGCTCCGAGCGTAGTAGCCGAAAGAAAGAGGGTCCGGGATGAAACGGAATGTTCATAAAAAGGTACAAAAGGTGAGGGAGTATTACCATCTTAACCAATGAGGCCCGCCCGGCCATGGAAAGGGGGAGTGATATCCATCTGGATATATTGTCACTTATCTTGTCCATCACAGTGCCATAATTAGCACGAATCAACTCTTCTCTACTCTTCTCTACATGTATGCCCAAGTACTTAAAGTCCCCTGTACACCAGGCAAGCGGGAACTCTAGCGGAAATTGACTCGTCGAGGCTGTAAGGGGGAAGACACACAACTTACTCCAGTTAATTTGGACTCCCGAAAAGGCACCAAACCGTATAAATTCCCGGAGTATGGGATGTAGGTTGTCACTAGGGCGGCGAACATAAAGGGTGATATCGTCAGCATACATAGAGACGAGTATCTGTCTCTGAAAACAGCGTAGTGCACTGTCCCGATGATGTTGTCGCAGTTTAGCAGCCAGGGGTTCGGTGGCTATGGCAAAGAGGAGTGGGGACAGGGGGCAACCTTGCCTTGTCCCTCTGGAGATCGGGAAGTCCGAAGACAATTTCCCATTGATGAGGACCCTGGCCACTGGATGCGTATATAACAATCTAATCCAAGAAATAAATATAAGCGGGAATCCCATTCGCTCTAGAACCTTGAACACATAGTCCCATTCAAGCGAATCGAAGGCCTTGGTGGCGTCTAAAAAAATGGCAGCCATTGGTAGGTCTTCGTGGATGGAGTCATAGATCGAAAAAAAGGTACGAAGATTGTGCGACGTCGCCCTACCAGGGACAAAACCAGCCTGGTCAGGTAGGATCAGGGCAGGCAGGAGGAGGCTGATGCGTGTTGCAATCAATTTTGCAAGAATTTTCACGTCGCAATTCAACAGGGATAACGGTCTATAGGAGTCGCAGCTGGCAGCGGGTTTACCTGGCTTGAGCAGTGACGTAATAAGGGCTATTCTCATGGAGGCGGGGAGATGACCCACCTCTAGCGCGTCTTCATAAACCTCCCGCAGCACTGGCGCCATGAAGTCAATAAAAGTTTTGTAGAATTCAATAGGGATGCCATCCAGCCCCGTGGCCTTGCCCGACTTCATACTCATGATAGCCTCCCTGATCTCATCCAATTCAAACGGGGCGCTCAAAAAGGCTCGCTGTGCATCGCTCAACCATCCCAAGGAGACATCCGCTAAATAGTCGTCTAGTGTGAGTTCGCCAGACCTGGTAGAGGAGTATAGCGCACCATAGTGTCGCACAAATTCGTTCAGGATTTGTGCGGTGTCCCTGAGCACCAGCCCCTCAGCCGTGTCAAGTTCCAGTATAACAGTTGGCGAGCGCATTAGCTTAACCGTCGCCGCCAGGGCCTTCCCAGGTCTCTCACCCTCTCCATATCGCCTGGCCACCCAGTACTTGTTCCTAAACTTTACCTCGCGGGCAGCCTTCTCGGAGTATTCCGCCAGTTTTTCACGTATGGTAGCAAGGGTTGCATTGTCAGGGCCTGCTCTCAGGCGGTCCTCTGCACCACGTAGGTCAGCTTCTAGACTGCGTAATCTATTCAGTATGCTCTTGAGCACTCCTGAGCCCTTCGAAATACATAAGCCCCGGAGTGTGGCTTATGTCCCACACGGTCTCAACGTCCTGGACTGAATCCTTATTGCGTTTAAAGAAATCAAGACAGTCATCCCGGAGTTCTTCCTGGAAGGCCGAGTCTAATAACATAGAGGGCTGCATACGCCACGCCGTCACTGGGGGGCCTAGCTCAGAGCCGGACAACGCAATAAGAACGGGGGAATGGTCGGAATATGTCCTGGGAGGTGCGACGCGTGAACCAGCGCCGTGTACAGATGTGAGGTCAGAAGGAAATAGTCAAGACGCGCCCATGATTTAGCTTGCGCTGTAAAGTGTGTACCTTCCCCTCTAGACCCGCAGTGTGAGCGCCAGGCGTCTATGAGATTGTTACCGGCAATGGTGGCTCCAAGGACTTCTCGCCCGTTAGTGTAATGGTGGGGGGCGGGGTGTGACCTATCCAGAGGGGGGTGTAGGGTCGTGTTGAAATCTCCCCCCCAAATGAGGTGTTGTGGTCCCGTCTCTACTATCGCAGCCCATAATGCAGTGAAGAACTGTGGGTCATCCACGTTAGGCCCATAACAACATGCTAGTGTCACCGCCATATGCCTCAGCCTACCCCATAACAAACAATACCGCCCCTGGGGGTCAGCCCTGGCTCCAGCAAGCCAAAAAGGTGTAGACTTCTTAACCAGAATGGCCGTACCTCGTGCATAGGAGGAGTAATTAGCGAAGACCATGTGGGAAGCCCACCTACTCCCAAAAGCGTGCGACCTGTGGGGTGCAAAATGCGTTTCCTGCAGGAAAGCAATGTGGACATTATGGCGATCGAGGTAACTCAATACTTGACGTCTCTTCCTATGGTCTCCCAGCCCCCTCACATTCCAAGTAATCACATTTAAGCGTGTGTCACCCATGTATAAGTGTGAAACAATGAATACAGGATGAAGGCAAGTAAAACGGTCCAGTCACCAGTAGCAACAAACAGGCCATCGCCCAATCGAACCGGCCCAATGAGACCCAGAGGGAGCAGGGAGCGGAGCACTGAAGGAGCGTCCCCACCACCTGTGTCATGGTGTAACCACAGACAACGCACATCACATCCATCCCACCCCCACATCCCCCGGCCACAACCAAGGAGCCCCCCAAGGGGCAGATAAGTGAGTTCAACACCCAACACGCACATGTTATAACCAGAACCCCAATAGAACCCCCGGCACATCTCCCCACCCACCACCACCCCAAGAGCCCCAACAAAGGGACACAACCTAAAGAAAGAAAAACATTGCACAGTATTCGACCAGATAGGGCGAAACATTTCGGCTCTTCTAAAGGGAGCCATACCTCGCTCAGTGCATTCCCATTCCACCAGATACACAGTCCACCACCCCCCACCCACTGAAGCATCCCCAACTCGCCAGTACCTCAGGCCCACCCCCCACCCACTTACCAAAACAATGCAAGGAAACAATAAACAAACAAAAACCAAAGTCAATGTCATTGGGGAACACCCAGTAGGGGTCATCTGAGGCGCACATTCCACCACCCCCAGTCGTCCCACTCCGTGCAAGTCAACCCTTGGGGTCTCCATCCGGAGCAGAGAGGGAGTAAGGGGGTGGGAGCCCGGCATACATTACCACCTGCAGTCCAACACCCGTCCACAGCACCCCAGGGGCAGCCGCAGCCATACCAGAGAAGGACGGGACCCCCTGTGCAAAGAGGTGAGCGAGGACGATCTAGCAGTATGCAGGATCCAGCACCGTAGAGAGCCAGCCAGTGATTATTCGGGACCAGATGCATTTAAGTCTTCAGCATCCGCAGGTCTCCTGTGTCATTTAGGCAAAGTCTTAAGGTAGTCCTCGACCAGTTGGGGGTTAAGAAAGAAGTGTTGTGTACCCTGGTGAGTGACCCGCAGCTTTGCCGGGTACAAGAGAGCATAGTCAAGGTTCAGGTCCCGAAGCTTCCTCTTGACCGCAAGGAATTTACGCCGTTGCTCTTGGACCACCGGGGTAAAGTCAGGGTAGATGGAGAAAGGCACACCATCATATGTTAGATTCTGGTTCATTCGGGCTGCTCGGAGCGCCGCATCTCGATCCCGGTAGTTGAGCAGGCGCGCGATTATGGGTCGCGGCGGGGCTCCAGGCTTGGGCTGAGGTCCTAGAGAGCGATGAGCGCGCTCCACTATAAATTGATTCGAAAGAGCTTCTGCCCCCACTGCCGCTGTAAGTAGTCTCTCTATGTACAACTCCATCTTCCCCGTGTTGGTCGACTCCGGAATGCCCGTGACGCGAACGTTGTTGCGCCGACTCCTAGCCTCCAACTCCTCATTCTTGGCGGCAATCACTCTTAATACGTTGTCCATCCTAGCAAGGCGAGAGTCATGTGCCGCAGTGGTGTCATCATTCTCCGATATTCTGCGTTCCACCTCAGTTATGCGCTCCTCATGCACATCAATCTTTTGGACTATCCCATCCATTCGAGATGTAAGTCCATCTACCTTGTCAACCACCGTTGCAAAGCCCTGTCGCATCTCCTGCAGTATGGTGGCTATATCTGGGGTCAGCGGGGTCGATGTAGAGGCCTCCGTGACCGGGCTCCGGGGCTGTACCGCGTCCCCCGTGTGTCGCGACGTCTTCTTCTGCGACGCGGGCTCAAACTGCAGCCTGGGTTGGCAACTGTCTGGCTTCCCCATGTCAGCAATGGGAAGTATGAAGCTTCCGCGTCTAGGCGCTATATGTACTGCAGTCAGAGGGGAGTAGGTGAAGGGGACAGTATCTCCAAACCACTAATTGCTGTGCAGTGGCGTCTCCACTGCAAACGAGGCGTCAGGCAGCGGAGGAAGTGCGGCGAAGGTCTGCAGGGAGGCCCACTGTGAGGTAGAGGGCAGTATGGCAATAGATCGATCTCCTGGGCAAAAGTGCGAGAACACCAGCCAAAGATGCAGCGCCTCGAGGTCGCAGCCGGGAGCACTAAGTTGTCGGAGTCGCCAGCTCAGCAGGGTCGCGGCAAGAACCAGGTCTATAGGCTGTGGAAGGCAACGTTTCCAGCCAGGTCGTCAGACGTCTCAGGCCCTCTGCAGGCGAGTGCCACCAGTCCAATATGACGCCGGTAGCTCGCGCCTATCCCAGCCCCGGTGGGGCTCTCAGCGGGGTGAAGCCAGCGGGGGCACCGCACCTCCCCTGCCCCCGCGTCGTGAGCAATGCGGACAGCACGTACCTCCGTAGTCCGCGCTGGATGCCGGCCCCACCGCAGGTACAGGCCTTGCCCCTCGCCAAGCTCTAGAGGCCCACTTGCCTCGTGGCGAGCCTCGGGCTCGCGTAGGTCCAGGAGCCGAATGCAGGCTCCGACGCGGCAGGGCACTCGTCAGCCGGGGGGTCCGCAGGCTGCAACTCCGGAGTCTGAGGGAGTAGAGCTACCAAAGTTATACCGAGTGTGCAGTGGCGTCTGCCGCCCCTCCGTGGGGATTTTCGGGCGGGTGGGAGCAGGGAAAGAAGGATAAATAGCGGATAGTTATGCCAGGCTGCTGGAGCCTCACGCAGGTGCGGCCATTCAGCAAGCGCGCCCTCTAGCGCCCCCTCATTTTGAGTTGTCTCTCATTTGTGAAGTTACTCTGGTTTATCCTCTTGTGGTCTTGTGAGAGTGCCTTCATCTCCTCGGGGGGGGAAAGGGCAGGGGGGGGGTGGAGTAGGCTCTTGGTTGCGGAGTCTCTTTTTGCCTACCACTATTTTGTGGTTGTGGGTGTCATTGGTTTGTCACCTTTGTGGGAAATGTTTGTTTTTGACCCCTTGTGGATATTGTGGGAGGTTGTGCATTTCTCACTGTTGGGGGTGTTTGGGAGTGAACGCCCTTTGTTGTGTAGCTTCTCTCTTATCTACCACTATTTTGGTGGTTGTGGCTGACATTTGTCTGTTACCTTTGTGGGCAGCTTACCACTATTGTTTGTTGTTGTGGGTGACATTGGTGTGTTACCTTTGTGGGCTATGTTTGTAATTTACCCCTTGTGGTTGTGGTGGGAGTGCTCCCTCCCATTAAGCTCAGGCGTTTTTCTCCTGGTTGGGCATGTGTGTCATGTGGTGTGTTTTCTTCTGCATCATTGTGGTTTGATCCCTTTGGTGTTCATGTTCATTTTGGCCTGGCCAGCTGATATTTTTGTGTCCCAAGGGTTGGTTGGTTGTACGTGGTGTAGTAGTTTGCTGGTTTGTGTGGTTTTGTGAGGTAAGGTGGGAGTTTTGTGTGGAAAGGGAGTCGATGTGTGTGTAAATATTGTGTGTGTAAATGTTGTCTTTCTGATTGATTTACATGTCCGTTTGTTTGATTGATTTACCTGCCCGTTTGTTTTTCTTCTTTGTAGGTACTTGGGTGGGCATTGATGTTTTACTGTTGCTGTGCCTTTTATTGACATTGTTGACATTGAAGCAAATGTCTTTTTCTCCAGTGCTTTCTTGCATTTTTGGATGTTAACTTGCTAGCCCACTGTTCTGTGTTTTTCTTTACTTTCCATTTTTTCTGGTTTGCCCTCAACCATTCTCAGGTCTTTGCAATGGTACCTTTTCAGTTTTATGAGCATGTTATTTTATCTTTGCTGTGCTTTTCACCTGTATCATTGCATTGTATTTTTGTTTAATATGAGGAAGGGAGAAGTGTTGTACCTGCTGCTCAGCCAGTGTGAGTGTGGTTTGGAATGTTGGATGGATGATGCTGTGAAATGTTGGGTGAGTGGAGTTTGTCAGTTCGGAGAATGGACTGATCATTTATTAAGATAAATGGTTCAAGATAAAGTTACATAGAGCCCCACTAGGAGCAGTATCAGTTTCTCGTATGCATTTCCAATTTGATTTCAAACCCACTCTCTATAAGACCCAGCTTGAACTTCTTGCCTTCTGATGTTCGCTACTATTATATATTTTGCCTTGTTTACGACGTGAAGTGCTTGAGGATCAGTTCCTCCTCCAGCTGAATACCATAGTAGATGAATATCGAGGACCAGTATAGCAAGAAATAATAGAAAAATGTGACGTGTTTGTTCCAGAAATGTCATTTTCATAGAATATCGACTGTTAATGTATGCAGATTTAGATATGATGTAATAATCCTGCAACGCGCATGTGACTTTTATGGCAAATCACAGAGGTTCATATTATGCTTTCTTAACTTGCTTTATTTAAATAGCAGCAGTCAAGACTGCGGAAAAAACTACTAAGCCCATGAAGCTTCGTGACAGTAAGCCAATGGCAACAGGACTGTAGTCCAACTGTATAACCTATCAGGGCTCAAGACTCCCCATAATACCTATCTTGACTGCAAACAGTCCTCTTTTCTTAGAGCTCACAGTCAGTCAAGATAAGTATATGTTCTTCTATTTAAATTGTAATACTCATTGATATATTTGCATTTTATGGGCTTGACGTTAATGTGGTTGTTTTAACTTAACGGCATTGCTGTAACTTTCACTTCAGTTTCCTCACTCCGCACGTAAGCGCATCGAGGAACTCACCTGCGGCCGACAGTTGGGTCGGCCCAACTGTCCTCGATGTAGAGAGCCACCCGGCCTCTCACCAACATTGTATCCACAAAGATCACGCATACATGCACCCTCGGGACGGGCACGCCCCGAGGTATATAATAAAAGGCGGAAGACCGCTCGGGGTCTTTCCGGCGTACCTTCATCCAGGGTGTCCGTGTCATCTTTGCTGTCCCAGCGCGACCACGTGCGAGGCCCTGACCTCGCACCTAACATTGGCGACGAGGCCGGTACCGCCCCGCGCGTGCCTGGCCGCCTGCCGGAGCCATCCGCTCCCACCTACTGGCGTCCGCCCTCATCGGCTGCCTGAGCGCTCAGACCCTTGCCGCGGAGCTCGTCCGCCTGGCCTGTGCCCCTGCTCGCAGCTCCATCAGTGCTCCTGCGAACGCTCCTGCCCACGCGCCTCCCGCCGCGTAGCGTGTTCAGCTGGCGGGAGCGGTGCCTGTCCCTGCGTGCACGAGACCGGGTGAGTGCGCTCCTCCGCGGCCCTGCCTGGGCCCCCCCCCGCGCTGCACGCATCAAGGCCTGAGCGCTGGGTCTGCCCTCTGGCGCGTGGCGCGCGCACGCTCCTCTGTGTGCGCTGCCCCGGAGGGGGAGGGGTGAAGAGGAGAGACGGTGCACGTCTGCTCCAGGCTCTTCTGTCCCGCGGCGCCACCTGCATCCTGCCCTGCCTCTGCAATCAAGCAACTGGGAAAAGAAAAAAAAAAAAAGGAGGGAAAGGAAACAGTGAGAAGTTAAACAAGCACTGGCAATATCAACAACCAATGAAAAAAAAAAACACCATAGGGCATATTAAAGATACTATCTATCCGCACAATCAATACCTCTTTTCACCAGATTGCCCACAGACACAAGTGGGATACAGCCTCCTTACCCCATTGACCCGGTGTCTAGAGCGGGTGAGTCCAAATATTAGGCACAAAGATGTCGGACAATGAGACGGGGGGCGCGGCGGCAGCGCCCGCCACCAACGCAGCACAACCAGGCCCTGCTGGCCTACCTCAGCACCACAACGCTGGCCCGCAGCTAGTCAGTCATGCCCACAAGGGGGTGGCCCCCATTCCGCCCTTCAGCGAGACGGCTGACCCGGCGACCGCGGCTCCACGGTGGAAAGCATGGCTGGGGCGTCGGAACCTATATTTCAAAGGAACCAGAGAAACTGACAACACGGTGAGGAGATCACTCCTGATCCTCTATGGAGGCCCGGGAAATCTATGACCTCTTTGAGTCTCTCCCAAACACCGGTGGCGAAGATGACTACGACGCGGCGGTGAACGCGCTAAATGCCCATTTTGATACCCAATTGAACACTAACGATGAAAAATTTAAATTCAAACGGGCATTGCAAACTGAGACTGAGTCGGTCGACATGTACTACGCCAGGCTGCGCCGGCTGGCCAGCAGCTGCCCGTTCACCGACCCGCGGGAGGAGATCAGGGACCAAATCATCGTGGGTTGTAGGTCCAAACTGCTCAGGAAGCTCATCCTCAGACAACCGGGAATCACGTTGGACGCCATCCTTGTCCTCGCTCGCTCTCATGAACCGTCAGACTCAAGAGCGGATGAGATGGAGTTGGCGCTCCGCTCCCCCATGGCCCCGCCGGCTACACCCAAGATGGCGCCCATAAAGGAAGAGACGATAGACGCAATACAGAGGAGGCCGGCTGGTGGCCGCACACGTCAGTGGCAATCCCGGGACGCCCAATGCGCTTACTGCGGTGGAGACCATGCGGCGACAGCAGCATGTAACGCAAAAGGAAAGACATGTTCGAAATGTGGTAGACTCAATCACTTTGCCGCAGTGTGTCAAGGAGGAAGATACAGGCCTAATGCCCCCAGGTCGCGAGGCGGGTATGGGCCTCGGTCACTGATATCAAGGGTGAGACAACTATCGCTAGAGCCAGAACACCCACCTCCTGACACGCAAGCCCAAGACAGGAGGCCGCACTATGAAGATGAGGACGACGACGAAGTGTACGTAATATCGTACGTCAGCCGGGTCTCTACAAAGAAAAGACCACCCCCCATGTGTACAATATCTGTGGAAGGCTCGGAAATCAGAGCGCTCATCGACACCGGGGCCTCGGTGAATGTCATGGACTCCGATCAGTATGAACAGATGTCGCCCCGACCTCCACTCACCCCGTCAAGTGCCCGAATATACACCTACGGAGGCACGGAACCCCTGCCGCTGCGCTGGGTCATCAGCACTACCATCATCAACGGGGAATACACAACGGAGGCCCGATTCCACATCACCGAAGGCAAGAAGGGCAGGCTCCTCAGCTGTCACACCTCCGAAGACCTGGGACTAGTCTTCTTCGCCAACCAAGTTCACCAATCACACGCCGACAACATGCTACAAGACTTCCCCGAATTGTTCAGTGGCCTCGGAAAACTCAAAGGAAAGAAAGTCAAGCTACACATAGACACCTCCATACGTCCTGTCGCCCTGAGGCACAGGAGGGTGCCATTCAATCTCCGACCCCAGGTGGAGGCGGAGCTCAAGAGACTTGAAGATCTAGACGTCATCGAGAAGGTGTCGGGCCAACTCCCTGGGTGTCCCCATTGGTAGTAGCACCCAAGCCCAAGCAGCCTGGCGCCATCAGGCTGTGCGTCGATATGAGACTGCCTAACGCCGCCGTGAAAAGGGAGCGCCACATCACACCTACAATGGATGATATCATCGCCGACCTCAACGGGGCGAAGTGGTTCTCCAAACTAGATCTCAATGCGGGATACCACCAGTTGGAGCTTGAGCAAGGAAGTCGGTATATAACAACTTTTTCTACTCACGTCGGACTCCGACGATACAAAAGGCTGAGCTTCGGTGTGTCATCAGCGGCCGAGGTATTTCAGAACGCGATCAGAGAAGTTCTGTCGGGGCTGAGTGGAGTAATTAATCTGAGCGATGACATCCTCATTTACTCAAACACGCTAGAGGAGCATCATGCCCATTTACGTGCCACCCTACAGAGACTCCAAGAGCACGGATTAACTCTCCACAGGCCGAAATGCTCATTCTATCAAGAAGCCGTCGAATTCTTTGGCTACATGTTCACGCGTGAGGGGCTCAAGATTGACCCGAAAAAGGCAGAAGCCATCAGGAATGCAAGCACACCCCGGAGTCCGACTGAAGTCCGAAGCTTCCTCGGACTGGCCACATACTGTGGCCGGTTCATACCTAATCTAGCGGATCTGGCAGAGCCACTGAGAGCGCTCACAAAACATGATCAGGAGTGGGAATGGACCTGCGCGGCGAATCAAGCATTCCAGGATGTCAAGACGGGCCTTCTGGATAAAGCCACGATGGCATACTTCCAACCGCGCAGGAAAACCGAGCTAGTCGTAGACGCCAGCCCCGTAGGCCTCGGGGCAGTGCGGCTCCAAGAATACGGCCGGGATGAGTGGAAACCTGTGGCGTACGCTAGCAAAGCCCTCACAGACACTGAGACTCGGTACGCCCAGATCGAGCGAGAGGCGCTAGCCATCAAGTGGGCTTGCCAACACTTTCACCTATACCTCTGCGGTCAAAAGTTCACTGTAGTAACTGATCACAAACCACTCCTGCCACTATTCACTGGATCCTCCAGGCTAGCTCCCCCACGGATCGAGCAGTGGGCGGTCCAGCTACAAGGATATAACTTTACTCTGGTCTTTCGGCCGGGCGCTCACAATCTGGCGGACTATCTGTCTCGACACCCCGATGTGACCAAGAAGGCGCTCCCACTTGCAGATAGGCAGGTCGCGGAAGAGTTCGTACACATGATATCCATGGCAGCCGGCCCGGACACGCTAACCCTGCCGGAGATAGGCGAAGCCAACAATGCTGACGAAACACTGACCCGAGTGAAGAGAGCTCTTGAAAATGGAAGCTGGACTCGATTCCTAGACGGGGTGCAAGGGCTGCGACCAGAGGTGAGCCATGCACGGCAACAGATATGGCAGATCCGCAATGAGTTGAGCGTAGGAGACGAAGGGATTGTACTGCGAGGACATCTCATCGTTGTGCCTGAAAGCCTCCAACAACACATGCTCATAATAGCTCACGTGGGCCACCAAGGGATGGCCAAAACGAAGGCCCGACTGCGTAATAAAGTGTGGTTTCCGGCCATGGACCGCATGGTGGACGACATGGTGCGATCATGCCATGCCTGCACCATTACCGGTTCAGATCCAGCTCCGGCCCGATTATCACGGAAGAGGCGGCGACAACCCCATGGACTCAGCTGAGTATCGACTTCGGTAGCCTCCCGGACGGCAGACACACCCTAGTGGTGCTGGACTCTTTTTCGAAGTTCCCAGTTGTGGAGATCCTAAACTCCACAGCATTTCGTCAAGTCAAGAAAGCGCTAGATCACATTTTTGCCATGATGGGGCTCCCGGATGAAGTAAAATCAGACAACGGGCCGCCCTTTCAAGGGAAAGAGTTTCAAGCCTATATGGAAGGGCTACGGATAAAACACCGGAAAATCACACCTTTATGGCCGCAAGCAAATGACGAAGTGGAACGACTCATGCGGACCCTCAACAGGGCCCTCCGCATCGCCGTGGACAATGGGAGTGATCCGGAGGCAGCTCTAGATCAATTTCTAAGTGCATACAGACAGACCCCACATAGTACCACGAAATGCGCACCTGCACATGTTCTGTTCAAAAAGGCTCCAAGAGGGAACATTTCAACGTCCCCCACATGGAGACCTGAGACAAGGGACAGCGACGTGATCCAGTCACGCAGAACCATTACCAATCAAAAGGCGAGTGAGTTGCGACATGCAAAACGACCTGGGCTGATGGAAGGAGACACTGTGGTGGTCCAAGACCGACATCCAGGATGGAAGTTCAGAACCCCATTTGAACCGGAGAGATGGACAGTTGAGAGGATTCGAGGAACTATGGTGACTGCCCGCCTGGGCAGCCAGACTGTCACCCGAAATGTATCCTGCTTCAAGAGAGTGGGAAGGCCGGACGGCGCTCCCACGAACACCGAGGAAGCGGTTGGTGCAGAATCTGGCTGTCAGGACGAAGAGGGACCATGGGACGAACCCTCAGCGCCCTGCCAGAACTCAGACAGGTCGGGCGAAAACATCAGTCAACACAACACTCCTCGAGACACGGTAACTGAACCTACGTCCTCAGCACGGGATGTCGACGTAACCCCGGCCGGGGCTGTTAGCTCCCCTGCCCGTCAAAATCACCGGTATCACCTACGGCCTAATCCCGGCCCAAGTCAGAGACTACGAGACTTTGTGTGGACATCGCCCTAAATGAAAAAAAATGATCTCTTAAGCAAACTAAATTGAAGGAGGGATGTAGAGAGCCACCCGGCCTCTCACCAACATTGTATCCACAAAGATCACGCATACATGCACCCTCGGGACGGGCACGCCCCGAGGTATATAATAAAAGGCGGAAGACCGCTCGGGGTCTTTCCGGCGTACCTTCATCCAGGGTGTCCGTGTCATCTTTGCTGTCCCAGCGCGACCACGTGCGAGGCCCTAACCTCGCACCTAACACTCTTGTGGCGCACTTTCATTCATACAGCACTCTTTTGACCCACAATAGATGAAACAGCTGACCGTGCTTCATGAAAAAGTTTCCTTTCCACATTTTCTTCGCTCTTCTCAGCATTGTGGCTTCTGATGACGCCCCAGCGCACGGCCTCGCGTTTGGCAACGCTCTGCTCCAAATCACCTCAGTCACAGTCCGCACTCTACAGGAAGGGCTCTTCTCCTCAAATTCTGTAAATCCTTCACCCACCCATAATATCTCTTTAGAGGTATTTTCCAGACAAATATTTAGCATTTTATTTCTACGATGGAACCAGGTTGTTCCTCAGCATTTTATGAACAGGACAATGATGAAGGAGAGGAATTTTGCCATAATTTAGAAGACTTTATCCAGTCATCTGTATAATTGGTTGATTCTTCCATGACAAAACTGAAAAAAATATTATAAAGTACCGTCATAAACATTATGTCTAGGAATGTTTTGGCCCAGTCTGTGGGGTAAAGTAGAAAACGTAAATGTGTGTCTGTCAGAGCATCTAATATTTCCAAAGATTCTATTACAGGACCTGAGGCTTCGTATTATGCTTTCTCTTTCATTTATTGATACACACAGCAGCCAATGAAATTTAGTATTGCATATCAAAAACTACATTTCCCATGATGCAAACAACACATCACTTCCTGTCATAACCCATAAGAGCCAGTCAATACCGGATATCCTCCTCTTTTTTTGCTGCTCAAGCAGCCAGTTAAGTGCTTTTACTTCTTGTCCAAAGCTTATGCTAATGTGAATGTTATAAGCCGCTTGAGCGTTTTTATGCTACGTGTTATTGCGTTGTTATTGCTGTGCTTTACCTGTGATTAACTTTGCAGTGTGCCTGTATTTACAATCAGGCAGCCGAGACACCCCGCTGTCATCGGGGGTGTGCGTGCGTCTTGCTGGTGCGTCCCTGCGGGGCCGGAGGGGTCTTAAGCAGCGCGAGCATCGCGCTCCGATTTCGACTGTCTAGCGTCTCTCTCGCAAGGCGGGAGGTGCGCGCGATGTTCTCTGCGGTCAGCGGTGTTTCCCTGCAAGTTTACCCGCTTGGCGGGTCCTATTAGTGCCACGGCCGCTGCGGGCCGATTTCATTGTCCATATTCACCGGTACCGCCCCGCCAATGGTGGGGGTGATTTTGCATATTTAAGAGCGCGGAGGCCCCCCTAATTGGCCGTAGGCGCTGGGAGCAATTAGTTTCACTTTTCCACGAGGTTTCGATGTGCGTAGACCAATTGGGCTGGTTTTTGGTAGGATTGGCCTACGCAAATCGCTTCTGCCCGATCTTTAGTAGTTTTCTTGCCATTTCAGCTAGGATTCTTCCCTGAGCAGATCCCTTACGCCTGGCAGGCTGCAAATACGCTGGGCCTGGAGGGAGCACACCTCATGTGTACTTTTCACTGTTCTTTTGCTCCACCTACGCCCTGAGGGCTGAAATAACTTTGGCTACAGCTTTTACTGAGGAGCTAGGTACCTGGTGATTTTGCTTGTGCTGTGGTTTGGCTTACCCCTTTTACTCCTCTCAATATATTACGTCATTAGCAGGTCTATTTAAAAATTTGCCACCACCATGGAGGATTGGGTCACCTATGAGGAGGATGACACTGTATATGAGGAGGAAGTGGTTAATCCTTCCATAGAAGATAATATTGTTGAGGCCCTGGACGCCTCGGTCCAGGACTCCGTCAACAAGGCCCTAGAGAAGGCAGTTCCGAGAACTGTACAACAAGCGCTGGCAACTGCTTTAAAGCCTATCACTAAGCAGTTAGAAAAATTTGCTAAGCGCCATGGTTTCACTGCTCCTGTAGTCCCTAAGAAGCACGGGGCAACCTCTGGTTCTCAAGCTGAGTCCTGGCCTCATTCCTATACTCTGTCCTCACTGCCTGACCCTGATACCGATACAAACATTACGTCTACTGACACCCATGACGAGTTCCCTCCTAGGAAGAACACTAAGAAGTCCAAGAATGTGGAGCCTCTACAACCTGTGTCCACCCCCTTTACCTTCAACCCGAGATTCTCCGATTGGCTTCCAGCACCGGAGGTTGCCGCTTATCTGCATGATAACCTCCGTAAGAGTTTTGACAAGGAGGTGAGGAATAGACTCCGGTCAGAGTGCCCTAGGCCGGACATCTCTGATAAGGTTGCAGAAACCCCTGATATAGACTCTAGCATGTTGACCTTTCTAAAAAAAAGTTTGCCAAAGACCCTAAGAGGGGCATTGATCGTGCCTGGCGGGGGTGCCAGGACAAACTCCTGGATGTTGAAGGGCCTCTGGCAAAAATCTTGGAGATGGCCTTAGAAGCGCAGGAATCAGGTGCTGCAATGGACCCACATGTCTTGGAGGGTTGGACCCAGAGAGCGATATGCCTTTTGGGTAATGCTAATTGTGCAATATCTACTGAGCAATATCCAATGAGGATGGATTCCAACCTCACCGAGCTGGCAGCGGTTGAACCAGGTCCTCTGGCGGACGGCAACTTATTCGGTGAGCGTTTTGTAAAAGACGTGGCTAAGTATGCGGGCACATTCACGACTCTCGATAAAGCCCAGTCAGGAATCAGGAGAGTCTTTCAGGCTGGTGTTTTTAACAGGGCCGGACGAGGCCGGGGACGCTCGTTTGGCCGCCAGCATTCCCTGGGTCCCCAGAGAGGTGACTTTGGCCAAGGCAGGGGTGATTGGGACTCTACCCGTGGGGGGACGTTCTACCCCACTAGGCAACGTTTCAACAAGAGGCGTTTCAACAGGGGAGCATACCATGGTGGTTTCCAGGCCACAGATTCTTCAGGTGAGTGCTCCAGACACCTCCCCACTTCCCTTGGGGGGTCGTATTCGATTTTTCTTTCACAATTGGGATCAATAGTCTCAGGATGCTTGGATATTACAGACAGTTCAGGGTTTTCATCTAGATTTCTTTCAGGTTCCCTATCAGGACAGATGGCACAGACAGCTGTCTTTTTCCCAAACAGAGTGCGCTTTTATAGATTTGGAAATCGAAGGATTGCTGCAGAAGCACGCGATTGCACATTGCGACGAGGGCCCTCGCGGCTTCTGCAGCAATATTTTTCTGGTTCAGAAGAAAGGGGGAGGTTACAGGTTGGTACTCAATTTAAAAGATTTCAATCATTTCATGGTTTACAAACATTTCAAGATGGAGGGTATCCATCTCTTGATGGATCTTCTGAAACAGGGATAATGGATGGTCCGTTTGGACCTGAAGGACACCTACCTATCCATTCCGATCTTTCCTCCACATCGGAGATTTCGGCAATTCTAGTGGAGAGACCGATGGTATGAATATTTGGTCCTTCCTTTCAGACTTTCCTCGGCACCATGGTGTTTCACCAAAGTGTTGAAGCCAGTGATAGCCTACCTCAGAGAGCAAGGGGTTTGCATGCTAGTGTATTTAGACGATATGCTGATCATGGCGCAGACGCCATAGATGGCGGTGCAACATTTGCGCATGACCATTGCTATGCTGCAAGATCTCGGGTTTGTGGTCAATGAAGCCAAATCCGTACTGTGTCCATCACAACAGATAGACTTTCTGGGTTTTGTCATCAATTCCCACACGGCTCAGTTGAGTTTTCCCCGTCCCAAACTTCGGGACATACAGAAGGAGCTACGTTCTCTGTTGTCCAAACAGACAGTCTCGCTCAGAGTCATTGCCAGGATAGTGGGTCTACTAGCGTCATCTATTCAGGTGATCTTCCCAGGTCCCCTTCACTATCTAGCCCTTCAGAGATTAAAAATTCAACATCTGCAGAAGGGTCTCTCGTACACGGACCTAGTTCCTCTGTCGTCAGAGGTCCGAACAGAGCTTCAGTGGTGGCTTGCACACGTGGAAGCGTGGAATGGTCGAGCCATTTTTGGCTCCCTCCCAAAAGTTGTCATAGAATCCGACGCCAGCCACTGGGGCTGGGGAGCGTGTTGCGGAAACATTTCCACGGGAGGGCGATGGTCCTTTCAGGAACTAGATCTCCACATCAATTGCCTAGAGCTGCTTGCCAGCTCATTCGCGATCAGGACTCTGTCTCCCAAAAAAGTCTTGTGTTGCATCCTACTGAGGATAGACAACATATCGGCGGTTCGTTACATCAACAAACTGGGAGGCACGAAATCCTCCATGTTGGTAGAGATAACGAAGGACTTTTGACACTATTGCCTAAGTCATCAGATGTCGGTCATAGCCGAATATATTCCGGGTCAGTCGATCGTAGTGGCGGACTGGCACTCACGAAACCTCAAGGACTACCTTGGCAACTCCAGCCTCAGGTAGTTCAATAGTTACAGGCGATCTGGGGACCATGCCAGATCGACCTCTTTGCGTCCCGGTTGAATCGGCAAGTTCCCCAGTTCTTCAGCTGGAGACCGGATCCGTTAGCTCTGGCGACGGAGGCCTTCACTCAGGACTGGTCCCAGTCTCTGAATTATGCCTTTCACCCGTTCATATTGATCCCTCGGGTGTACACACAGATAATGCGTCAGTGAGCGGAAGTGATCTTGGTAACTCCCTTGTGGAAGTCGCAACCTTGGTTCCTGAGTCTCCTGGAGGTGAGCTGCGACTTCCCCAGGAGAATTCCGGAGTCCCCAATGTTAGTCCAGGGCCCCAGGGAGAGATGCACCCAATGGTGGTGTCGGGGCAGTTGTCCCTGATGGCCTGGAGACTTTCCGACAGCGTTGGCAAATGCCAGGTTTTTCAGAGCAAGCTTCAGCCTTCATCAACCAAGCTTGGGCTCCTTCAACCAGGAAGAGATATACTTCGGCCTGGAATGGCTGGGTTCGTTGGTGCGTGGAACAACAAGTGGATCCCGTGGGGGCAGGATTACCCTGCGTTGTGAACTTTCTTTCTCAGAAAGCTTCCGAGGGATTGGCATATTGGTCAGTTAATAATTTCGGTTCCGCTATCTCAGCGGGTCATTCCCAAATTGACGGCAAACCTTTAGGTATGCATCCGCTTGTGTGTAAGCTTCTGAAGGGTAGTAGAGTGGTGAATCCGCCCAAACCTAAGTATACTTCCTTATGGGATGTCTCTCTAGTTCTTTCCCTGTTTAATGAATGGCCTCAGAATGACATATTAACAAGGAAACAACTTTCGGCCAAATTGGCCATGTTTTTATGTCTTGCTGCATGTAGACGTTCATCTGATGTTAAGGCTTTGGACGTTACAGGTAGAGTTTATACTGCGTAGGGAGTTTCCTTTAACATTACTTCCAGAACCAAGACAATGTCTAGAAGTGTTGATTACCATGCTTTTCCTAGTAATGCTAAGCTTTGTGTAGTGCAATGTCTCAAGGCCTATGAGGAATGTACAAGGTCTATTCGGCATGCTGGTATAGCGCAAATATTGATTGCTTTGCGGAAACCGTACAGGCCTGTTACTGCGGCTACTATAGCCAGATGGTTGAAATATGTTATGCAAGAGGCAGGTATTGATACCCAGGTTTTTGGAGCGCACTCTGTTCGTGGCGCTATCGCCTCTAGGAGTTTTTTGTTATGATCTACTGTTCAAGACATTATGCACTCTGCTGATTGGTCCTCAGAATCTACTTTCAAACAGTTTTACTATAAACCAGTGAGTGATATTTCCTCTGTGGTGTTTCAGCAGCGTTAAACTAGCATAATACGAAGCCTCTGGTCCTGTAATAGAATAAAAAATTAGCTAGCTATTGCGGCAAGAATCTTCAAGGACACGGAGGCGAGGATTATCCCACCCGGTTATATTACATATACTGTAATGATTTGCCCACCCATGATTTCATGTTCTATTTAAGCAAAATTTACGGGCTCTATTTCTCATTCTTCCAGGTTCTGAGAAGAAGATGGACTAAATATGCTTCCTGTTGAGAAGCGGTTTCATTCTAGTTGGGTGTTCTTCCATGTTGGAGGATGTTATTGTTGGACTTAAGTTACTTCATGGACCTCACTTTTCAAAGCAAAGAAAGAGGAGGATATCCGGTATTGACTGGCTCTTATGGGCTATGACAGGATGTGATGTGTTGTTTGCATCATGGGAAATATAGTTTTTGATACGCAATACTAAATTTCATTGGCTTCTCTGTGTAGCAATAAATGAAAGAGAAAGCATAATCCTCGTCTCCGTGTCCTTAATAGAATTGAAAATTCTTGGAGCGATAGTTAGCTAATTTTTTACTCTTCTTTCAAGGTGAACGAGAGGCCTTTCAGTAAGGCTAGAAGCGCTCTGTTCCCTCACATGAGGAACATAGTCCTCCAAGGCCTCCTTCTAAGAAGGGGATACATACAATAAAAGACTAGGGTGAGCGGAATACTCGGCTTAGCCGGTGGAGTTAGTGGAGCTTCCACACACCTCCGCCGCGTAGCGGAGTTTACCAGCACGGTGGCACGCTTGCCTAGTTTTTAATCACATTCATTGAAATGGTTTTTGTTAAAAATTCTGTTTCTAAGGCGATACAGCTACACCCTACACTTACACACGCCCATGAACAAAATAAAGGCATAATACTTTCCCAGAGAGCAATGCATGCATACATTTTACTTACCCCCCTGATCTATATTCTACGTATTTATGGGACATGGAGCACCACTTAGCAGTCAGTGAGCAATGCCCGATAGCCGACATGTTACCAGACACCAGGGGCATGCGTGCAACCAATGAGCAATGTTCGAAGAAGTCAATGAACCAATAAAAAGAAGCCGAGAGATCTCTGCCCAATAACTACCTCGAAGCTTAGAAAAAGAGTAGCCAAATTTGTATGTATCCCCAATGAGCTCTGCCAATGAAATCTTCAAATCACATGCATCTGCGTAATGAAAGAAGTTTAATATAAGAAAAGTGACTAACCAATGGTGTCAGTGCAGCTATAACGCAGTGTTAAACCAATGAGAAATCACCAAATATGGTGTTTCCAAAGTGTATTTTGAGTGACAACCAGAAATGTAATTGTGCCTGTGTACGTTGAAAAAAGTCAGGCTGGTCATATTTTTTAGGAGGCTAGTTGTAACTTTCTTATGGGAATGAAGTGGATAGGGGGAGTTTTTCGGGGAACTCATTATTGGTGTGGTGAGGGAAAAGTCTGGACGCTGTAGTGTGGGTAAAGCCCAGATGCCTTTGGACTACACAGAGTACACAATGCTCTAGTTGTGGAGTACTAGTCCTAGGAAGGTTTGATGCAAGGGAGGGTTTAGCATCTGCTTTGTCTTCAGAAGAGGACATTTTTCTGGGTTTTAGTCATTGTTTGCCCAAGTCCACATGAACCGTAACTAAGATGTGGTCTTGTTTTTGCCTTCTCCATCCTTTGCCACCCACTTAACACACATACTCTCACGTGGTGTAGAATGCGTACAACAAGGGCATGAGCAGGCTGGAGAGTGACCAAAAATCAGGTTATATAATAACTTATGTGCACATGCACTGCATGAATTTGAACATTCTTTCTTACTTGCTGCTCCTGCAAGTGCCAGTGTGCCCGCATTACCCTCCAAATTTCAAAGGGAGACCTGGAGCGCCTGCCAAAGTGGTTTGAAAGCCAAGGTTACCCACTGGCCTTGATGCTGGAGGCCAATCTGGAGAGGATAATGAAGAGATAAAGAACGGGCAGGTAAGTCTCACGCCTTATAGACAGCCTAAATTACTGCGTTGTGGTATCGTTGTTCTATCGTCAAAAGGAAAAGGGGATTCTGTACCAGGGGACAAAGGACCATCTGGGGAACTCTACAGGTAGTTCTTCTTTCTGGTCCTCATTCAGTAGGGGTTCGGTTAAGGTTTTTCCTTCATAAATGCAGTCAATCACAGCAGAACCCTGGATGCTAAACACAGTTCAAGGCAATTCCATAGAACTCTATTCAAGGCCTTTTCAAATTATTTTTTCATATCCTTTAAAATGTTCACAAGACATGGGAGAGCGAGTGACAGAAGAGAACCTTTCTCTTTTACAAAAGCAAACAATTCAAGAAACTTCTCTTCATCCCAGAGATTCCTTGTTGCCAAATGACTGGAAGGGCCAACTGAATTTCCAAGACACATATTTAACTATTCCAATTCATCACTCTTTAAGAAAATATCTTCAATGGTAAGGGAAAACATATCAATTTTCTTCTCTCTTTCCGTGTTTCTTCAGCACCTTGCTACTTTACAAAGATCATGAAACCTGTTGTGGCCCTTCTAGGAGCTCAGGGTATCCGGTTAAACATCTACTTGGACAACATTCTCGTAATGAGTCAAAATCTAACTTCCTTTCAAACTCAAGTTCAAATGACCTCAAGTTCTCTGTTACAGAACCTCGGTTTTCTCATCAGCAGGGAGAAATCAATTCTCTCTCCTTCCAAACAAATTAAGTTTCTAGTTTTTCTAATCAATTCAGACATCGGAACCCTTCATTTACCTCTCTCCAAGGTCAAGGTGATAAAATTCTAAATATCTCACATGCTTCAGACATCATCCACATCTCTCAGGTCTCTTGCCAGGATTATAGGTCTTCTATCCTAATCGATTCAGGCCATTTGTTTGGGTCCACTTCACTATTAAGATCTCCAGAAATTCAAAATACATCATCTTTGAAAGGGTCTTTTTTTCCGATCTGGTACAGTTGGATCCCAAATAGCAC
This sequence comes from Lissotriton helveticus, assembly GCF_964261635.1. Taxonomy (NCBI): domain Eukaryota; kingdom Metazoa; phylum Chordata; class Amphibia; order Caudata; family Salamandridae; genus Lissotriton; species Lissotriton helveticus. The sequence continues at coordinate 283,012,202 of NC_136057.1, read as the reverse complement.
ATGAAACTGAGATGGTGGATCGACCCTTTAGAATCTTGGAATGGCAGAACAATTTGTGCTTCGGCTCCAGATATTGTATCATAATCAGATGCTAGCCTTACAGGCTGGAGATCCCAGTGTGGTAAGATCTCAACAGGAGGCACATGGTCGTTTTGGGAGTCAAAACTGCACATAAATTATTTAGAGATGCAGGCAGGGTCCTTTGCAATCCAGAGTTTTGTAAAACACTAAGGGCCCCATTAGGATGGCGGCCGGATCGCCCCCGCCGGCCCGGCAGCAAAGACCCCCGCCATATTACTATGGCTGGGGGGTCTGCGGCAGACGGAAAGAACGTCCGCCGCTTTTATGCCCGGTCGACAAGTCAACCGGGCGGAAAATGGTTCAATATGGTGGTGGTGTCTGTTAGACACCACCAGCCACATTACGATGTGGGCGGGAACATGCCTTTCCCACAGAAAGGCATGCGGTGTATGCATGCGGGGGCCCGTTGCGGGCCCCCAGGGACTCTGGGGGGTGGAGGGTGCACATGGGGGGTACCTATCACGTTCTGCATTGAAAGGCACAACCTGCCTTTGTGGCATTGCGGCGAGCGGTGCTTTCAGCACCGTAATGTCACAAATGCGCCATGGGCCCGCCAGTGTAGCAGGCGCATCCTAATTGGGAGTGCTGGACCGCCGTACCCTCAGCGGGCGTCCCATTTCCCGGGGGTATGGCGGGCGGACTAAGTCCGCCCGCCATACTAATGACCCCCTAAGTAAGGTGTTCCATTCTCCTCCACTTGGACAATCTTACCACAGTAATATATTTTATTCACCCTAGCGGTACAAGATCTAAACCTCTTGGGGAGTCGGCGAAATGTTTTTGGAAGTTCTGCCTCAATCACAGGATTTCAGTTTGAGCAGAATACCTTCCAGGCATCCCCAACCCTGTCCCTGACTGGCTCTCTCTGTATCGTCATGATTCCAGTGACTAGAAACTTCTACCCTCTATTTTCGATTTTCTCTAGCACAAATATGGTCCTCACCATTTAGATCTCATTGCATCCAGACTCAACACATATCTTCCTCAGACAGGGTATTTTTTCTTTTGCAACGGATGAGTTTATCCAGGATTTTTCTCCCTCCCTTTATCATGATCAACAGAGTCCTGGTACAGGTAAGAAGACCGGTAGCTGTTCTAGTCCTCTGCGATCCCTGTTGGCAATCTCAGGTATGGTACCCTCCCCTCTTGGAACTAACAATAGACTATCCGATTTTACTTTCAGCTTTCCCTAACCTCCTTCTGGATCCCAACGGCATCAGGCACAACCTCATTCTGAACAAACACTCTCTTTCTTTCTGCATTAAAGGTAAGGGACTTCCCAATTTAATCCAGGCATTGTGGCAGAAACTGTGGAATATATCAATAAATCCTGGGCTCCAGCGACAACGAAAGCTTGGAGATCAGCCTTGGCTGTCTGGACAAGCTGCTGCATGGGGAAATCTGTCAATCTCTTTTTAGTAGATGTCACATTCATGATCAATCTTTTAGCCTCCCTAGCTAATGGAGGAAAGACTTAAAGTGCAGCTAACGTCTACAGATCGGCAATCTCAGCAAGTCATCCACGGATAAAAGGAAAACCAGTTGGGGAACATCATCTGATTTGTCAACTTATAAAGGGAGTATGATTTTGTAATCCTTCTCTACCAAAATACAGTCAGCTATGGGATGTTAATTTGTTGTTATAAATGTTCATAACCTGACCAGAAAATGTTCTCACTTTCTTAACATGCTATCTGCTAAATTTACAATGATGTTATGGCTTATTTCGATCAAACGTCTCTCTGATGCCAAAGCATCAGACATTTTTTCTCACTATTTTACTTCTTTGGGTGTTGTTTTTAATGTAAGGAGATGCACAAAACACATTTATCTTCTATGTTTTACCCTTTTCCTGATCATCTTGAGCAATCTCTGGGTAACTGTTTAAAAATGTATGAACAACAGTCTAACAATCTCAGAACACCCTCTGACACTTAACTCCTCATTCCCTTAAAAAAACACCTAATAAACCAGTTTCTTCCCCTACGCTTGCCCATTGGGTTAGGTGGGTTATGTCCTTAGCTGGGATTGATACCTCCATTTTGGGATTTTTGGAGCTCAGTTCTCCAGGAGAGCCATGACATCCAAGGCCTTTTGAGCAGGTTCCTGTTTAGAGGACATTCTGACCTTTTATTGCAAACCTGTTCACACTGCTTCTTGAGTGGTAATAAATATGTTTTAAACAAGCAAAAAGAGTCTCTGTTACTTGCCACAAAATGCAGATTTCCCTAGTTTTACAAACGGAGTCTTACAAAGGAAATTCTTAATTTTATTAAAGACACAGAGGTGAGTATTATCCCAACTCAACTTCTAAATATACAGGGGCAGATTTACAAGGTCTGGCGCATCTCTGCAAAACAGCGGGAATGTGCCAGAACACTTGCGACTTGCAAAACCACCCGTGCGCCACCACTGATGCGACGCATTTACAATCCGGCGCGCCGTGGCGCACGGATGGGCAGATGCGTGTCGCATCACCCGGCGGAAAGGCGGCGCATTGCTGGAGTCGCATCGCAAGTGCGTCGCGGCTCCAGCAAGGCTCGGGTTGCCCTATGCCTAACATGCTGCGTCACTCCTTACGCCTGCTACAAGCAGGCGCAGGGTTTAGACTCAGCATGGCCGTAAAAGTGACTCAGTGAAATATTGTAGATTTCACTGCGTCACTTTTATAAGGCGTACCTGCGAGGGAACGCCCACCCTGCGCCGGAACACCCACATGCAACCTGACGCCGTTTCATGTGGCGCAGGGGTTTACAGCGTGATGCATCTCCCTAGATCCGTCACGTTGTAAATACGGCGCAACATGGCGCATGGTTTATGCCACCGCTGCATCACAGAGTGATACAACGGCGGCGTAAAAGTGAAATTATGCCCCACAGTGTTTTTTCCCACTTTGTTTCTGAAACAAGTGAAACTACAGAAATTTCCATGTGCGTCTTTCGACTTGAATGAACCGTCCTGTTCACCTTCAGGATATCCTTTCTTCCAGAAACCCACATCTCTGGTGATCTTCTCTTCAGCTTCCAGATTGTTGGACTTTCCTCAGGACATGTTCACACTTGTTTTGGCAGTTTCTGTTGTGCTCCTAACTTTACCTTTGTACAATACTGCATGATTATTCGCTTAACAAAAGAGGACTATTTGCAGTCAAGATAGGTAGTATAGAGGGTCTTGAGTCCTGATTAGTTATACAGTTGGTCTACTGTCAGTCGCGGCCAGAATTTATTGCGGGTAGTGGTGTGGGCGTGGGGGTAGAGTTGGGAGGGTTGTGCAGGGAGGAGGGGGGGGTAATTTAATTATTTAAAAAAAACGTACCTGTCCCGGTCGGGTCCAGCGTTTTCCCAGCACCTGCTCCCCTGCCTCCGGCAGGAACAGGAAGCTGGCAACCTCCCTCCTCTCCCCTAAACCTATCATAATGCTGCAATGGCAGTGTTGTGATTGGTGGGGCCGCCGCCCAGCCAGAGGCTTACAGGGAGGCCATTTTCTCCATGTAGGCTTCATCTCAGCCTGCATGGAGAAAGGGCAGAGTGTGCATGACTGGTTTGGGTGGCCTCAGGAGTGGGCACACCACTCCTCCCATGCTCACAGAGCAGCCCAGATGATTTATGATTTGGTCATCAATAACAAGGAGCCTATCATTTAGTGGCTGCAACGCAGATGGTATCCTACGCGCATTTTGGTACCACAGTGCCTTCTCCAGAAAAATAAATATCCTCTGGCGTAGACAGCATCCGGCTGCTTGTTCGTTATTAACGTGGTATTACGCTCTTTTATGCTCTTATCAGATGGTGCCCGGACCTTGATCGCTGGAATCACCGTAATACCGGAGATCAGCAAATAAGGAACCTCCCATACAGCCCTTTTCCTGGAACTGTCTTTAAAAGTTTGGCACTGCATATCGATCATTGCTGCAGTGGACTTCAATTATTTTTATATTCCAACGAGTTCAGCAAACTATTCAGTCCTTCATCAATCGGGACGACATACTCCTTTTTTGAGAATATTTGAGTTCAACTGATGTGGCTTTTCCTGAAGAAGGCACTGCAGTGCCGTAATGCGCATAGGATACCATCTGGGTTGCAGCCACTCATTGATAAAGTCACGATTTTTAAACCTATTCATCAGTCTGAATCAATGGCCTAAGAGCATCAGGCTTTGTTATTGATGACCAAATCATAAATCATCAAAGAGGCGATCTGATTTTATAAACGAGAAACTTATTGACATCTGTTTCACACTTATTTGTCCTTGATGTACAATTATGATGATTTTCGGGAAACATTAATGTGCAACAAGCGTGAATGATGATGTGGATTGTTTGATATGTGACTTGTATATATATATATATATATATTTATTATCTAGTTGCAGAACAATGCCATATATTCACCCCAGTAGAGAGCTCTGGGCCTAAATCCATTGTTATTTTGCTCCCCATGCCATTCCAGTTTAAACCTAGCCATATGCAAATCAGTCTTGACCCTGTTCCTTATGGGACCAGTCCAGCCAGAACTGCCAGGCCTTGTCCTCCCTGGACTGGAAACAAGCATCCTAAGACCAGTTTCAGGGTTTCATCCCTCTCTAGCCAGGATTGGTTGACTCCAGTGGCATGAGAGCACGGTACCCACGTCTGGGCATACTCATCCCACTCGGGGTGACAAATGCAAAAAGAACAATTGATGGACAGAATGCAGAACAATGTAAATCCCAGGATGCTTGTTTCCGGGCCAGGGATGATCTGGCTTACCAGCTCGACCTCACCCCGGCGCGACCTCCCCCATGCACGACCTCCCCCCTCACGCAACCTCCCCCTGTATGACCTCTCCAATGCGACCTCCCCTATGTGGCTTCCCTCCCCGTGACCTCCCTCCCCTGTGACCTCCCTCCCCTGTGACCTAACTCCCACATGCAACCTCCCCCCTGCAGGACCTTCCCCCCCACGGGACCTCTCCCCCGTGCAACCTTCCCCTGCACAACCTCCCCCTGGCCTGACGGCCCCCGTGGGACCTTTCCCCCGCGTGACCTCCCTCCCCCTGTGTGACCTCCCTCCACATGACCCCCTGCGTGACCTCCCCCCGCTGGACCTCCCCCTGCATGTTCTCCCACGTGCTACCTCTCCCATGAAACCACTCCCGTGACCTCCCCCTCACGTGGCCTCCCACGTGACCTCCCTACCCGTGATCCCCCTCCCCGTGACCCCCTGCATGACCTTCCCATGCTACCTCGCCCCAGCAACCTACCCCTGTGGGACAGCCCCCCCCCCTCGCGTGACCTCCACCGCCCCCCCTCGCGTGACCTCCGCCGCCCCCCCTCGCGCGACCTCCGCCCCCCCCCGTCGCGCGACTCCCGCGCGCCCCCCGCCTGCCCTCTCCCTCACGCGACCCCTGCCCGCCCCCCCCTCACGCGACCCCTGCCCGCCCCCCGCGCGACCCCCGCCCGGCCCCCCCTCGCGCGACCTCCGTCCGCCGCCCCCCTCGCGCGACCTCCGTCCGCGCCCCCCCCCCTCGCGCGACCTCCACCCCCTCATACTCTGAAGGAAGCAATGTAAAAGCTCCAGAATATTCAAAGCAGTTCATTGTTCAGACTGATGCCTCTGAGCATGGCATAGAAGCAGTCCTAGCCCAAACCAATGATGATGTCCAGGACCAGCCTGTTGCTTTTATTAGCAGAAGGTTACTCCCTTCATCATTGGCACATCATTTGAGTGCCACTAAGAGGGAAGCCTTTGCTGTGGTTTGGTCCCTGAAGAAGCTGAGACCATACCTGTTTAGTTCTCACTTCCTTGTTCAAACTGATCACAGACCTCTCAGATGGCTCATGCAAATAAAAGGTGAAAGCCCCAAACTCAGGGCATGTGTACTAAAGAGAGTCCCTGAGGGCTGCAGCGTGTATTATGCCACCTTCTGGAACCCACACACAAACCACATGCAGACTGCCACTGCAGGATGCGTGAAATGGTGCAAACCACTCTGAAAACATGACACGGCCCACTCATAGTGTGCCATGCCCATGTACACTTCAGGTACTAGATGTATGTCATCCTTATAGCAGGCCTAAGAGCCCCAAGGCAGGGTGTGTTATATTTCATGTAAGGGCACATCTGCATTAGCAGATGTGTCTCTGTAATGCCTAGTTTCATTGCTAGACATTGCAAGAAAGCAGGAAGCACTCTTGACTACGAAACTGGGCATCGGTTACCCAGCTACATGTTGACTTCCCTGTCAATAATGGTGTTTGGTATCAAACACCCTTTCTTAATACATCTATACTGATATCAGTATAGGATTTGTTATGACATACACCCAAAGGTCATGTTAGAGGTGCCCTTGAAACCCTACTAGTCTCATAGTGTGCTGGTTGACTGGTATCTTCAAGCCTGCCACCACAGATGGGTTCTGACTCCCTGCAAGGGAGAGCCTATGCTCTCAGAGGTAAGAAACAATGCCTGCTCCGGCGCAAGATGTTCAGACCTCCTCCAGCATGATGGCTAGTGTTTTAGCATATCAAGGCCAGAGGCTTTAAAGCTGCTGCCGCCTTTGATATGCTTCCCTCAGACCTGGGAAACGCCACCCCCTGCCCTGGAGGCCATTTGGCACCAGAGCAGATGGGAAATTAGATAGTCAGAAGGCCTGTCACCATTACAAGTGGCCACTTGAAGTGGACAGCTGAAGAAGCGTTTCACCATCTTGGTGTTGGTGAAACTTAGAACTCTGGGTCAGGGTTATGCCCACTCCTCGCAGGAAGTGGTCATATCGGGAGTGTAGACACCTCAGGGGTAGGTAACCCATTGGCCATTGCCTTTTACTCCCCTAAAATGCACTGAAATTATGTATTTAGTTGACCCACCTCAACACCAGAAAGACAGATTTCTCTACCTGGGAACCAAAGAAGGACGAAGAAGAGACAACATCATGAGGAACATAAGACCTGCACTGAACTTGGCGCCAAACCCAGCCTGGTTTTTTGGACCTTGACAATCACAAAGACCGACTCGTCCAAAAGCTGCCCATCCTCCCCAAACATTTGAAGGACTGTCCAGTGCTTTAACAACCACTTAGCATCTCCCTTGGGGTCAAGGAACCCTCCCTTTGCATCTACAGGCACCAACTGCACTTTTTCATGGTTTCAGGTGGTAAGCTTCATCTCTCCACCGAGTTTCGAGACACTAAACCCTCCAGGAGCCCCCCTGCACTAACACCTTGGCCACCAGAGCACTTGCAGCAACAGAGGCTTGTTAGTGTCCAGCCCGGACACCGCCACCATCAAAGCCGACCTGCACAACGAGGGACTTCAGACGAATGAGGCTTACACAGAGAGTGGCCCTGCTGTCTTGTTTTCTTCCCCTCTAAGGTTATGTTATGTTATGTTAAAGACGGATTTATAGAGCGCACAGCTACTCAAAGAGTGTCCCGGCGCTGAGACAAAGGAAAGATGAAGAGTCACAGTCAGTGAGAGAGAAACGAGGGCCCTAAAAGTGGAGTGATCAGCCTGCTTGTTGGAACAGCCAGGTTTTCAGTTTTTTTCTGAAAGCCAGAATATTTGTTGTTTGCCTAAGCGGTATAGGGAGCCTATTCCAGGACCTAGGGCCAGATGTATCAAGATACACTTTAACTTTTGCGATTCTCAAATAGTGATTCTTAAGGAATCGCTATTTGAGAATTGCAAAATGGTATGTATGTAGAAATTCGCTATTTTATAGCGATTTCTTAAAATTCCTTAATTGCGATTAGCAAATTGCTAATCGCAATTAAGGAATACTTTCCCATTCATTTCTATGGGCCGGGAGGCCCATAGGAATGAATGTGAAATGATTCTCCATTTGCGATTCGCAATTTGCGAATCGCAAATTGAGAATAATTTCAAGGGTGCAGGGGTGTCCAAAGGACACCCTGTTGCACCCCTGAAATAAGCATGGGTGCACATGTGGTGCACATACATGCCCTAAGGGCATGTATGTGCATCACATGGCACTTTGAAAAATGCCAAAATGGGCATTTTTCAAGAAATTCGCAAATTACCACCAACTTGAAGTTGGTGGTAATTTGCGATTCCTTAGGGACAATTAGCAATTTTTTTTTTGCTTCATACATTGCATTTAAGGAAGCGCAAATTTTGCGATTCCTTAAATGCAATCGCAAAATAAGGAATCGCAAATTTGCGATTCCTTATTTTGCACTAAAATTTGCTACATACATACGTACGAATTTCGGCGTTTGAGAACCCATTTGAGCTTCATACATGTGCCCCCTGGTCACCAAAACCGGGAAGGAGTGACCCCCGCAGCGGGCTTTTGCACATTTAGGAGTTACCACCAGATGTTGAAAAGCAGACCTTAGAGGTCTGCCGGGGGTGTAGAATGAAATTCTTTTACGTGTGTAGAGTGCCCCCATGCCATGCAGGGCTTTGAAGGCCAGAACCAGAGCTTTGAAGAGTATTCTGCAGCGGACTGGCAGCCAGTGCAGTGCCTTCAGATGATGAGAGATCCGGTCTCTAGGCCCAAGGCTGAGTACTGCCCTTGATGCCGAGTTCTGCACAACTTGCAATCTGTTGAGCCGAAACTCCGGGAGGCCCAAATAAAGGCTGTTGGCATAATCAAGCCTAAAAGTGATAAGAGCCTGTACAACTGTCTTCCTATTAGAAATAGGTAGCAGGAACAGAAACCTGTACAGTACTTGTTACTTCATGGATAATGTTGCATCCAACTTTACCCCTATGTTCTTAACCGTCTTAACTGGTGTTTGAGGAGGGGACATATCAGGGGGCCACCATTGTTTCCAGGCGTCCGGGGGGGGGGGGGTTTGGTGGGGGTGCCGAAGAATATGATTTCAGACTTCTCTGAGCTGCATTTGAAATGGTTCAATTGGAACCAAGCGAAAACGTCTCTCAGGCATTTATTAATTTTCTCCCCATTGAACACCTCATCCTTTTTGCACGTGAACAGCAGCTGGGTGTCGTTGGCGTATGATATAATTACAACCTCGCCTGCTTCCAACAGTGTGGCCAGAGGGGTCATATACAGATTAAAGAGCACATGGCTCAAAATAGATCCCTGAGGCACACCCACATTAAGAGGAGGTAGAACCGCTGAGAAAGGGGGTGACCACACCTCTTGCTGTCTTGCCTCCAAAAAGGAGGACACCCACTTCAACACCGTGCCCCATACTCACACTCCTGCAATCTCCATAGTAGTTGATCATGGGGCACGGTGTCGAAGGCCGCTGAGGGATCGAGTAAGACCAGCACCGCTTTCCCACCTTTATCAAGTGTCTCCTTAACAGAGTCCGAGATCTCCAGCAGTGCTGTCTCCGTACTAAGGTCCTGACGGAAGCCAGATTGGCTAGTGTGGAAGAGATTATTAGTTTCCACAAAATTGTAGATTACTGAGTGGATATGTTTCTCAATGGTTTTGGGAAAAAAGGGCAGCAGAGAAATAGGTCTGTAATTGGTGAGCTTAGTAGGATCAGCCGTTGTTTTTTTTAATAAAGGAATGATTTTAGCACACTTCCAGACGGACGGGACCTTACTGCACATAAGTGACGTATTCATCACCCTGTTGGCTGTAGGATTCAAAATCTCAGCCATCTCTGCTAAAAATTTAGCCAGACACAGATCGACCGGCGATCCTGATTTCAGGCCCTTCATGATTGCCAGGAAAGCTTTGAGAGACAGAGGGGGAAAGGTGAGAAGGGAAGCCTTGTCCTTGTCATACTGAGGGACAATCCGAAGGGAAGCCGTTGGATCGATCACCTCGTGGTCGTTGAAAGAGGATTGAATGGTTATTATCTTGGAGTGGAGAACCGCAGCCTTAAGGCCCGGTGGCGCAGGGTACGCCTGAAATCCCCGGGATTCACCTGCCTTGTCAAATACAGAGACACGGACTCTTCGTCTGGCGTAGAAGATGATATTTATTAGCTGCAGCTAGTACAGTGGTCTTAGAAGTCATCAGTATAACGAGGTTCAAAAGAGACTGCCACTTAACTCCATGGCGCACGTGTTTATATATGGTACAATACAATGTAAAATGCAATCACACAAGAGCCATAAACAAATGTTGTAAACAATGCTTTAAGCTCAAAGTAACTCAAGTTTCCCGGTTGCATTTGTTACTCGACCCCTTAAGTAAATTATCGAGTGAATCTACACAATCAGATTTACAAGTAGAGAAAACACAGCTGTATGTGTTAGAGAAACAGTCGTGAAACAGGAGAATACATGGGACATGTAGCGAAGGACAGCAGATAAGATAACTTGAAAGAAAGAATGGTGTGAGCCAACAAATAGTCCGGACGGGGATCAATCAGCTCAGACAGGAATTAGTGTACTCGGCCAGACCCTGACACTCGTGAGTAAACATAAGCAGAAAAGAAGCCACCTGAGACGTGAAGGCAGAAACGGCAAAAACATTGCGTTCGCCGCGCTGCCTGAGTGAGGGCAACATAAAATGGAGGTGATTACAAAATGGAGGCTGAGCACGAACAAATTTGTAATATACAGAACCTCAGGAGTAGAAAAAATGTGCTAATTTATTCGTCCAATCCTCAGCCCCTCCTTTTGCCATTACTCAGGCAAAAACAAACCAACTCATGCTAATCTGAGTCGGAATCAGCATTGATGTTCATAAAGTCCTCAAGCTGTTGCTACACCATCATCCTAATATTCTCTGTCCTCTGTGTTGCAGGACGTGGGACGCATAAAGTAGCCAGCAGGCCACACACTGCGGGACCACATTGAATGCACAGGCAACAAGAGAATATGATGGCCAAAATTGCTCCTAGGAATGTCAAAATCTTCCATCCCCATGTTGACTATATTCTCCAGAACCATCCCATAAAAGACCAATCTCCTTCGTCCTGATGAATCGACTCGGAGATAGTATGCAATTTGGAAATGGCTTGGTATACTGCGGGAGCGTCATCTGGAATATAAATGCAGCAACTAGATCCGATCAATTTACAGACACCTCCTCGGTCTGCTAGGATCACATCTAACGCAATTCGATTTTGACGATCAGCCTGAAGCTCTGCTGTAATGTTACCTATTGCGCCTGCAGTAACATTAATGGTGGTCTCGACCACACGAACCAATTGCCTGATGTGTCTGCTGTTTATCATCGGGCCCCAGAAGGGAAGGAATCTTTTAAGGAAATCCCCTCCTTCTTGGGCTGCCGTGTCTTTGGTGTCAAATATACCTCGACTATATCTGCTTCTGTGGTGGTCTGACAGAGCCGAATATGTAGGGGGAAGAAGGAAAGCTACATAACAGGTTCCAGAAAAGTTGGAAGGGAGCCAAGTGTAAGCTCTGTCTTTACAGACAAAATATGTTCCTTGAGATGGAACCAATGGAGGGAAATCAGAGGACGAGAAAATGTAGGTGTGTAAAGAACTCTGCTTATTGTCGGCTTTCTTACTGTTTACTTGGAGACAAAGATTACCTTGATGGGGTACAGTCCATACAGGAGAGGACTCACCCTTTTTAGTTTTGTGACTAAGACCAGAAACATAGTGGGTAACATTCCATCCTTCATAGGCTCTCTTTTCATCCAGCGGAATTTTACCCTTTTCTACAATCTTAGCCATCCCCACTATACCTTTGATCAAAGAGCTGTGGCTAAAATCCAATCCAGTCCCAGAAGTTTTTATAGGATTTCTAAGTCTGTTGTGGTATGCAGCCGAAAACATAGTCAGGTAAGCCCAAGCCGAACCTTCATATGAAAAAGGGAGGACCAGATAAGGCATTCCCTTCTGTGTATTATGTGGCATAAGACCGCACACCCAACAGTCAGTCATATTAATGGCCAACTGGTGTTGGTGTAATAACTGGATGAATGTATTATTCATGTATTCAGCTCTCCTTATCTGTTCATGAGGGGGTAAAGCATGCATTTTATGCGAAAAGACAGAAAGACGAGAGGGCAAAGAAGTAGTAGTAGTAGAATTAACAGCATTTCTCGGGTGTAGAATATGAACAATCCAACCTATGCAGGCTAATAAAATACACAAAAACATAAAAATACATAAAGTTACGCCAAATCGACTACGCAATGATTTGCAATATTTCAATCTCATTTCTTGTTTTTTATCTTCCCTACCTAAGGTTGTTGTACCATCCATCTTTATCTAAAAAAAAATGTCGCTCGCGGCAATCTTCTTCAATCACTCAACTATGTACTTCTGTATATACTGAGGCGCTAGCCACTTACTAAAAGAACAAAAACCAGGTTACAGTCTGAGTCTCCTACCGTGACCCTGCGACGGAGACGGATGGCACATCTAATACTAGAATATCGCACAAAAAGCAAGAAAGCAAGAGATCAATACATATAAAAATGTCTTTTGAATAATAAAAAGTGTTAAAAATATTCAGTTCTTCGGGTCAGCTCTCGACCTTAAGTCGTAGCGAGTTTTGTTCGGCACTGTCTGATCCGTAAACAATGTCTCTGGATCCGTAGTGTCTATTCGAAGGTGCGCAGGCACAGCAGCTTGAAGAATGTCGTCATCTGCTTTTTCAGACTGAGTTCCATAAATTTGAGCATCACTGAAGGGCACAAAACAAGGGACTGCTGCAGTATCCGATTCTCTTAAACCACTGCGAATCCACTGATCAAAGGGTAAGGGTAGTGGCACTTTTTTACAGTGCACTCCATGCACCCACTCCGTTTGCCGACCACTTTCACAGCCGTGTAGGTGACGAGCAAAACTTGCGTAGGTGTAGACCAACGAGGCTCCAGATTCTTTGTCCGTTGGAAGTTCTTTATACAGACTCAGTCACCGGGCAGAATAGTGTGACCTGGGTCCGAGGAGGCCTCTGGCAAAGCACTTTGTACCTGTTGACAAATGACACTTAATTTAGTAGTCCAATCATGCAAATAGTCAATTAGCAAAGGATATGGCATATCAGAATACTTCTTGGGGTGCGGGACCCCCCAAACGTTTGTTGGGCGTCCAAATACCACTTCATATGGGCTAAGTCCCATACGAGAGTGTACAGTAGTTCTGGTTGACAAAAGAGCTAGGGGCAAAGCATCTGGCCAAGCAAGACCCGTACTGGCTTGTATCTTGGCTAGTTTAAGCTTGAGTGTACCATTATAACACTCAACCAAACCTGCTGACTGTGGATGGTTTGCTTTTTGTCTGATTCCAAGACCAGAGCATATTTTCTGCATAATTTGACCCACGAATTCACTTCCATTGTCACTCCAGACAATTCGCGGCAAACCAAATCTGGGGAAGAACTCTTTAATCAACACTTTAGCAGTTGACAAAGCAGTGTTATCTTTCAAGGGGTAGGCCTCTATACAGCGGGAAAAGGCACATACCACCACCAGGATGTATGACGTTACAACGCATACTTTTACAACGCATACCGTTACAACAAATTTTTTACAACGCAAAGACTTTTACAATGCATACCATTACAACGCATGTTTTTACAACGCAAATACCTTTACAACGCATACCATTACAACGGAAGTATTGGTAAGTATATAATATTTTTTTTATTTTAAATTAATTGTAATTAATATAATTTAATTTAATTTAATTTAATTAATTTAAATTTTTTTTACCCTGTACCCCTGTACCCCAAAAAAACCCAAATTAACCCAGAACCCTAAAAATACCCCTGTACCCCAAAAACCCAAAACTGTCCCTGAACCCTAAAAATACCCCTGTACCCCAAAAACCCAAAACTGTCCCTGAACCCTAAAAATACCCCTGTACCCCAAAAACCCAAAACTGACCCTGAACCCTAAAAATACCCCTTTACCCAAAAACTGAAAACTGACCCTGAACCCTAAAAATACCCCTTTACCCAAAAACTGAAAACTGACCCTGAACCCTAAAAATACCCCTTTACCCAAAAACTGAAAACTGACCCTGAACCCTAAAAATACCCCTTTACCCAAAAACTGAAAACTGACCCTGAACCTTAAAAATACCGCTTTACACAAAAACTGAAAACTGACCCTGAACCCTAAAAATACCCCTTTACCCAAAAACTGAAAACTGACCCTGAACCCTAAAAATACCCCTTTACGCAAAAACTGAAAACTGACCCTGAACCCTAAAAATACCCCTTTACCCAAAAACTGAAAACTTAAAAAAAAAAAAACATATAAAATATAAAATATAATTATATACTTACCAATACTTATGTTGTAATGGCATGCGTTGTAAAAGTACTTGCGTTGTAAAAACATGCGTTGTAATGGTATGCGTTGTAAAAGTTTTTGCGTTGTAAAAGTTTCGTTGTAATGGTAGTGCGTTGTAAAAGTTGCGTTGTAAAGGTTGTTTCCCCACCACCAGAACATACTTAAGATTGTTGCATCTATCCATATGAATGTAATCGATCTGCAACACTTCAAAAGGATATGATGGGGGAGCAAAATGACCTGTCGGAGTTGGGGTACCCTTTCCTGGGTTATGAATTAGACAAACAATACAATGCTTAACCACGTTCTCTGCACATTTTGGAATACCCTCATTCTGCCACACAGGAGCCAAGAGCTTACAAATGCCTTTCGCACTGATGTGAGCTGGACCATGAGCCATAGTTACAACCGGCAATACATAAGCATCCGGTAATAACCATCGCTGATGTTCCGATAATTCCGTCCAACAACCCGGCCAGTCCAACATTTCCGTACTTTCTTTCCACGTTCTTAATTCTTTCTCAGTTGCTTCTCCCTGAATCGTTTTCACACTCTCAATCGTGTCTTCACACATTCCAATTTCCCTAACCCAATTTGCAGGACCTGCCACATACATTCGACTAGCTGTATTTCTAGCTGTAGTTCTTGCTACTTCATCTGCAAACGCATTTCCACGACCCACATCATCTGTAACTTTCTTCTGTGCGCTGCACTTTATGATTGCTATCTGTGCAGGTAAGGTAAGTGACTCAAGAAGTTCGGTCACTAATTGACCATGCTGAATCTTTGTCCCGTGAGAGGTAAAGAATCCTCTCTCCCTCCATAACCTGCCAAAGCTATGAGCGACGCCAAAAGCATACTGGCTGTCCGTGTGCACATTCACTCTCTTTCCCTTTGCCAACACACATGCTCTAGTCAAGGCTATCAATTCAGCTGCTTGGGCTGAATTATGTCCAATGCGTGCCGTCTCAACAATAGTGCACAAGGTAGTAACAGCGTAAGCAGAAGTAGTCTCCCCATTTGGAAGCTTAAAACAAGAACCATCCACCCATAGGGTCCCATCCGGATCCTTGAGCGGAGTGTCCTTCAAATCAATCCTACCCTTCGTTTCTTCTTCCGTTCGAAGAAAACAATTATGTTTTTCCTGAACATATTTGTCATCTGGCAGTGGCAACAGTGTAGCTGGATTTAACGTGTTACATCTTTTGATGTACACATGACTTGCTAGAAGTGTCAGCTCGTATCCAGACAAACGAGCACTCGTAAGATGCTGTGTTCTAGTTCTGTTCAACAAGGTATCCACTGCATGTGGAACCATAACAATGAGTGTGTTATCCAACACTAATCCGGCAGATTGTCTAATAGAAATCGCTGCAGGTGCTGTAGCTCTGAGACAACTAGGCAAAGCTTTAGCTACTGGGTCTAATGTAGCGTAGAAATAGGCACATGGTCTCTGCTTATCTCCAAATAATTGTGTCAAAACTGATAATGCGCAACCCTCTCTCTCGTGAACATACAATGTAAAGGACTTGCTATAATCTGGGGTACCCAACACAGGAGCAGAACATAGAGCAGTACGTAGGTCAACAAAACTGTTCTGACATTCATCCGTCCAAGGGAGCGGATGTTCCGTATACTTCAACGTTAATGCCAACAATGGTTTAGCCAAAAGTGAAAAATTAGGAATCCATTGTCTACAGTAGGAAGTGATACCCAAAAAGGCACGCACTTCTCTCTGTGTGGTTGGTACCGACATCTGTGAAATAGCATGAATGCGTTCTGGGGTCAATAGCCTTCCCTCCTTCGACAAGAGATGACCGAGATAGGTAACCTCTTGTCGGGCATATTGCAACTTAGAGGGAGACACCTTATGTTGTAGAGCAGACAAATGATGCAGCAATGCAACAGTCACTTCCTTACACACATCTTCCGTATCAGCAGCCACCAGCAAATCATCCACATACTGAAGAAGTGTAGCGCCAGGAGGCAAAGAAAGAGCATCAAGTTGTGATTTAAGAGCCTTGCTATAGATAGAGGGGCTTTCACAATAGCCTTGGGGAGCTCTCTTAAATCTAAAACTTTGGCCTCCGAGAGAGAAACCAAAGATATCCCTACTTTCTTCAGCAATAGGAATACTAAAGAAAGCATTTTTGAGATCAATAACCGAAAACCAGGCTGCCGAAGCAGGAATCATTGTCAACAAAGCTGAAATGTCCGGAACAACAGGAAACTGTGGCACCACAATTTTATTGACCTCTCTAAGGTCAATAACAAATCGATAGACAGGAGGTTGTGAAGGATCAGTTCTTTTAAGGATCGGAAGAACAGGACTATTACAACCATTTCCTCTCGTTTCTTCAACCACACCTTTTTGAATAAAATCATCGACAATAGCCAAGAGTGCTCTCTCTCCATCATTGGAGATACGATATTGTGGAATGCGCGGCAATTTTACATTTTCCTTCACTGTAACAACGTACGGTGGGATCGCAAGACAACCTACGTCATTGGGGCCTGTAGCCCAAAGACTTTCAGGAAGAGAAAGCAATTCGGGTGGGAATTGATCTCGAGATAAATACATGGAAGACGTCAATTTCTTACCCAACATTAGATGTACACCAGAAGGGGAACAGTACAATGTTGCATGTAATCTTTTTAACAAATCCAAACCTAACAGGTTCTCGCCGCAACCAGTTGTCAGAATAAGCGGAGCATTCAAATCATAAGGACCAATCGAAACGGGCAAGGGACAAGAGAACGGATTACAAACTGGGGCGCCAGAAAATCCTACAGAAGTATTTATTAAGCCAGACAAAGTTGCCCCAGGGAGTTTAGTATGCATAATAGAACTTCTCATTGCACCAGTATCCAAAAGAAACGGTTCTGAAACACCCATAGTATTAATCGTGACATATGGCCCATTTTGATCTACTGGAATCGACACGACTCCCTCACTTCGTCCATGGCTGTCCTATTCGATCTGGAAATCATCAGCCCTATCTTCACAATAATCGTCATTATAATACTGCGTGGACTGAACTCTCTGTTGATCGAAATAATTCGCAGTAGATGGAACAGCAGAACGCTGTTCCTGAGAGGACACACCTCGTCCTTTACCTCTAGATCCTGACTGAGAATTTCCACGTCCTCGTGAAGCAGACATCCCATTATTACGCTGTAATAAGACCGGACAACCATTCTTGAAATGTCCCTCTTCTCTGCAGTATGCACATTGATTAGGACCCAATGGAAGACGTGGCGTGAAATACTCAGATTTATGAAACACTTTCTGAAACTGTGGGGGTTGAGAAAACTGAGGCTGTGCAGAACGTGGAGGATAAGCTTGCTGTAAAATAACCTTTGTTTTCAAATCTTTATTTTTCTTCTCTTGTTTCTCTTTCTCCTCCTTATCTCTATTCTCATAATATTGTGCAGTAGCCAGTATTTTAGCAGGGGAAGAGACAGCCCATGCACTTTCAGAACTCTTCAATTTATTTGACAATTCGGGGAGTAAATTATATACAAACTTATCCACAAACAACCGCTGGCCACCTTCTGTACTCAAATCCTGACCACTATGGTCTATAAACGTTTCTTCAAAACGAGTGAAGAAATCCGAAACGCTCTCATCTTTCTTTTGCTTGCACGCGGCTAGCTTATCCCAATTAACTCGCACCGCGGGCATCATAGTTTTCATTAATTCAATTATTCTGCCTGGTAGGGCCGTAATCAAATCATCGGGTTTCGCACCACCCCCTTGGCCTGCATCAGCGGCTCTAATAGCAGCCCAATCACCACCTATTTCAGCATTGTGATTTTCCCTACGAATCAGTGTACATAATGCTTGCGGAACAACATTCCCAAACAACATATCCTTATATTCCTTATAATATCCAGCCGGATTTTTACGCGGATCTGGAAGAGTTTGTTTAAGCGTCAATACTTCAGACCTCTTCCAGGGTTTGTGGACCCATATACGCTGAAAATGAGCAGGGACAGCAGGCGGACCAACCACCGCGTCCCTCCATACCGGGGGAACTTCACGCATCGGATAGTTCTTAATGCCTTTGGTTTTGGCAGGACCAGTCTCGGAAAGGGATAGAGACAAAAACATTGTTCGAAACGCAATGAGTGCATTCACCGCGTCTTCGACTCGTGGCCCTACGATAAAACCTTTATCAAAGTCAGCTTGTAATTTCAATAGCTCCGAAGGGACTGTATCTAACCCCATATCCTCCCAACCTTTAATAAGAGTCTGATACATGACATTAAAAACATATCTCTGTGTGGGCTCTACCCATTGATGAAAAGAACTCATAATGTCTTCTGTACTATATTCTAATCCTCTCTCAATCCATTTACGAGCGAGGGAACCCAAAACTACTTTCTCGTCCAGAAGAGGAAGTTGACAACAGGATTGTCATCTAGAAAAAGCCGGAGACAGATTTAAAGATCCGAGAAGAGGAGAGAAGTAATTGGAGACAGCATCAGCTAATCTCCTGTGCGACGTTGGGGAGTCCCTCGAAAGAATGGGAGGTAATACAGATGCAGAGGGTAATGGAGACTGAAATGTAGACGGCTGGGGAACAAAAGTGGAATGTGGTAGAGGTGAGGGATGAATCGTAGGCTGGGAAGCATAAATGGGCTGAGCCGGTTGCTGAATAATCGGTAATTGAGCAACCACTGGTTGAGCAATAGGAGGGGGCAACAAAGGTGCAGTAGGAATTTGAGCATAGGGCGGAGGCGAATTCAATAAACAAGACATCAGGTAATCTTCTTCTAATTCCTTATTTTTAACTGAAGGGGAAGTGGGCAACACCGGATAACATCTATCTATCGCCATGCGATGCTGTCTTTCTGATATTTCATTCGCACCATCTGTTTCATTATTCTTAAACTGTTGAGCGGCCTCTATAATGGACATATTCTGTGCTTTCTTATCCTTTTTCGCTTGCTTCATTTCTTTCTGTTTGGCTTCTTTACGCCAGAGGCGGAATGAGTCAAACATTGACGGCCGGGCTTTTCGGTTAAACAGGATCGTTTCCAAATTATCTAGTATAGCGGAGTCAAAACTACCATTTGGGGGTCATCTCAAAACTCCACTATTTTTCGTATATCGAACCCATGTCTCATTAAAAGTAATGGGACCAATACCATGTTTAGAATAGCGCTCATAAGTGGGAGTTCCAACTGGAGGAATCGGACACGAATCCTCCAACTGGGAATCCCTCGTACAACCTAAACAACAAAATCTTCTGAACTTACTTAACCCAGGCATCGTTACTTCTCTAGGTTATTCACAAATAACAAGGGGTATAAATCAATGAAACAGTACAAACGCACTTACCCCTTGGTTTCAGTTATTGCAATGACTGAATCAAAAAACCCAAAAACAAAACAAAACAAAGAATTGTGGGAGCAACCCACCAAATACTTAACTAAGGATCGTCCTACACCAGCAAAGGTCCGTCTATCGTCTCGCTTTACCAAACATCATCAGAAGGGTCCAAGGCAGGGCGACAGTCAGGGCGTAGCCGCGCTGTCAAAGGCCTTTGGTCCACTTACGACATACAGGGGTCGATCACGTGGTGCGCGTCCTCCAGAATTTTCTTGCGGGGCTCCTCACGACACTCGGGCTTAACTGCTACCACTGAAGTCGCCCCACGTGGGCGCCAGTTGGAGAACCGCAGCCTTAAGGCCCGGTGGCGCAGGGTACGCCTAAAATCCCCGGATTCACCTGCCTTGTCAAATACAGAGACACGGACTCTTCGTCTGGCGTAGAAGATGATATTTATTAGCTGCAGCTAGTACAGTGGTCTTAGACGTCGTCAGTATAACGAGGTTCAAAAGAGACCGCCACTTAACTCCGTGGCGCACAGGTTTATATATGGTACAATACAATGTAAAATGCAATCACACAAGAGCAAGAGACATAAACAAATGTTGTAAACAATGCTTTAAGCTCAAAGTAACTCAAGTTTCCCGGTTGCATTTGTTACTCGACCCCTTAAGTAAATTATCGAGTGAATCTACACAATCAGATTTACAAGTAGAGAAAACACAGCTGTATGTGTTAGAGAAACAGTCGTGAAACAGGAGAATACATGGGACATGTAGCGAAGGACAGCAGATAAGATAACTTGAAAGAAAGAATGGTGTGAGCCAACAAATAGTCCGGACGGGGATCAATCAGCTCAGACAGGAATTAGTGTACTCGGCCAGACCCTGACATTCATAAGTAAACATAAGCAGAAAAGAAGCCACCTGAAACGTGAAGGCAGAAACGGCAAAAACATCACGTTCGCCGCGCTGCCTGAGTGAGGGCAACATAAAATGGAGGTGATTACAAAATGAAGGCTGAGCACGAACAAATTCGTAATTTACAGAACCTCAGGAGTAGAAAAAATTTGCTAATTTATTCGTCCAATCCTAGGAGGGGGGGAAAACCCTCATCATGGCCTTCAGGGAGGAACAACTTTTAACTATTTTAAAGATTTCTTTAGCCTTATTTCCTGCGGACTCGATTTTGGATGCAAAAAAGCTCTTTTTGGCTGACTGTATTCCTTTATGATAGAGTCTGATGGCCTCTTTATAGCTCTTTTTATCCTTTGTATCCAAGTCCCTCCTCCAGACTCGCTCCAGATGCTTACAGTCCTTACGGCATTGGCGCAAAGCGTTGTTGAACCAAGGGGCTGAGCATTGGGTATTTTTGGAAAGGCTCAGTGTTGGTGGCGCAAGGGCCGTAGTTGCTTGCGCGATCTAATTTCCTAGGACCTCTGCATCCTCATCAACATTGCCCGATAAAGATAGCGGGTGAAGATATAGTTCATTTTTAAGGGCAGTTGAGGAGATCTTATTAAAAGATATGGAGGTGCAGGCTAGTCGCTTAGCCAGAGTAGAGGGCGCATTTGTAATTTTTAGCATTTTAAAACCCACCAAGTAGTGATCAGACCATGGGAGTGGTAGGGGCGTTTCTGTCAAAATAGCACAGTTTGCAAATATTTGGTCAAGGGTATGACCTCTAATGTGGGTAGGGGCAAAGACTTGCAGAGTGAGATTAAGCACATCCAGGGCTTCACTCAGTAGGATAGACTCCCAAATTTCCTGTTTGTCCATGTGTATATTAAAATCGCCTAATACCACAAAGTGTTGAAACCTAGAGGCCACCGGTGCAATAGCCTCACATAGGGACTTCAAGAAGGCCCCTGTATGCCCAGGGGGTCTATACACTAAAACTCCTGCTAGACATTGAAGGGGAGACAGAGTAGCTTGAAAACCGAGGCATTCAGCTCCGACAATTCCTTCTAGAGGGATACAAGAGGTCGCTATAGCAGTTTTGCTAATGATAGCTATCCCCCCCTCCTCTAGTTCCTGCGCGATGTTTCCTGAGGATCGAGTAACCCTGGGGTAGTGCTGTAGCAATGGTAGGATTGCTAGTATCCGTCAGCCAGGTTTCTGTTAAAAAAAGGATATCAGGACGAGACTCATCTAACATGTCATAAATATGCAGGTCATTTTTATTTAATAAGCGGCAGTTTAATAGTGAAGCTTTGATACATTTTTGATTTAATGGCCGATGTGCCTGCTGCGGCCCAGCCTTCTCGTGACTGTGAGAAAAACAGCATCCAATCAGGGATAAATCAGCAGCTTCCCAGTGGCAGTCCTGGCATCGCAAAGAACCCCTATGCGACCCTAGATCTAGCCTATTATTGCACTTTGAACTGTGGCCCAGGCCCCAAAGTGTTTCCCTATCATAGGCCATTACCTTGTTTAAATGTCGTGCAATACCGGCAGAGTTCCCAGCCCCAGGCGCCTCCAAGTTGCGGATGGGCGCAGACAGGCCGGATCTCCATTTGAGTAAGAGGCTGTCCCGAACCGGAAATGGCGGGGGGAGGAGCCGCGTCCCTCCACAACAATCGGTCGCTAAGAGACCGCGGCGGACCGGGGACCGGCTGGCGGTATCATGAACACAAAGGCAAGTACAGCACAAAACAGATTAAAAGAATTCCAATTTTAAAAAGCAGAGAAACCCTCGCGCTAACAGCAGCCTGTGGAAGTCAAGCAGCTTGCTGTCTCAGCGCGGCCGGGCCTCTGAGCCGATTAAGAACCACCTGGGCGGAAATGGTGTGGCGGGGGGAGGAGCCACGTCCCTCCACAACAATCGGTCGCTAAGATATCGCAGTGGACCGAGGACCGGCTGGCGGTATCATGAACACAAAGGCAAGAAGATCAAATCGGGAAAGCCTCCAAAGCAACTGGCCAGCCTCTGCACCCGTGCCTCACAGCCCGGGTTCATTACAACTGACTGCACCTCCTTGCTCAAAAGACCCTCATGATCCGAGCCTCCCCTTTGCATTCTGCCAGACTTGTCCCCAAGTGTCCTCTTGCAGCCTTTCTTTTCAGGTGGCGATTGAATTCAACGTGTAGCGATCGAGGCTACCAACATGTCCAGCTCCTCTGCACCTCCGGCCAAACTCCTGAAACGACTACAACGCATACAGAACACCTCCGTACACCTGATTCTCGACATCCCTCGTCGCAGCCACATCACGCCCCACCTGAGAGACCTGCACTGGCTTCCTGTCAACAAGAGGATCACCTTCAAGCTCCTCACCCACGCACACAAGGCACTCCACAACACTGGACCAGCATACCTCAACACACGACTCACCTTCCTCACCCCGAACCGCCAGCTCCGCTCCACCGACCTCACCCTAGCCACCACCCCCCGAATCCGAAGAGCGACCTCCGGCGGCAGATCATTCTCTCAAATCGCCACCAAGACCTACCACACCCATACATCATCCTTCGGCAGACCCAGGACTTGCTCACCTTCAGAAGACTACTCAAGAACTTGCTCTCCGAGCAGTAGCAGCACCCCCTCCCCCCCTCTCCAGCACCTTGAGACCCTCACGGGTAAGTAGTGCGCTTTACAAATTCTCTGATTGATTGATTGATTGATTTATTGCAAACAGTCACGCAGGGCAGGTAAATTAAAACTGTTGGTGGTTCTTTGGACCTTGGCCCCCTAACCCCTTAAGTTCCAAAGGGCACGGCGAACTTCATTTACATGTATGCAGTATATGTCTTTCCTCCCATAGGATAACATTACCCAGTTGGAGGCTCATACCTCGAAAACCGTTATTTGTGTATTTTACTGTTGTCTTGTAAAATACATAACTCCAAAGGTACTTACCTGATTCCAATGATCGTGGTGTCTAAAATATATAAAAATCTGTGTTATTTTTATAAATTGGTCCTGGATTTCTTCTCGGGTGTGTGTACCATTTATTGACTGTGTGTGGAACAAATGCCTAACACTCCCCTCTGATAAGCCTAAACTGCTCGACCACACTATTAAAAATAGAGCACCTGGGATTATTAAAGGAAGCCCCTGTAAACCAATAAGGCTCGCCTAGACTTTTTGCATTGTGTGTCCATACATTGGCCTACTACATTAAAAGCCAGGCTTCCTACAATTAGTAATTGGATTCTACCCAGGCAGGGGACTAGACACTGTAGGTGTGCACTGCAGGACCAGTGAGGTATTCACTTGATTTCAGCACCCCCCACCTTTTCCACAGTTTGGCCATCAAATGGGCTCTTGTTATAACAGAGTTGTGTTAGTATGAGGGGTACCCCTGAGCTGCACCTTTCCCCCGGCAGTGTGGAACATCAATACCCATGGATGTAGGTATCCCTTGACGTAGCATTTTAATTGACTACAGACAAATTTAACCTCATGCCGAACCATTTGATATGAGATAGGGTGGGAGGGGAGGGAGAAGAGCGAATGTGTTTGGCAAGACACAGTTGGTTAGATTGAGTGTTTACCTGAGGGGCGAATGGGACATTTACTGTGCTAAGCGATGCTATACTCTTCGTGAGTTATGTGTTGCTACGGGCTGCGAGTTGTGATGTATGGCATGACTGTGGCAGGGGGAGACTACCTGGAAACATGGTGGGTGGGAACACACCTGGAGCACTGTATGTGAACTGTGATAGCCACCCTAACTAAGATGGTGACATGGAATGTCTACGACCTGGGCAACTATGTCAAACGCTATAGAGTGCATCCATTTTGGGCATGGCATCCCTTTAACTTTTTTGCAGGAGGCACACTTACTATATAATACGGGATAGAAGCTAGGAAATAAATGAAGGGCCATCTCTGCTCCACAACCTACTGTAGCTATGCACAGAAAGTCTCAAAGTGGGTGGCACCAGGCGTGCCCTTTCATTTCTGCTACACGAAGGCTGATGTAGAGGGCAGGTATGTACTGGTATATGGCGTACTGGACAGGTGTTAAAATCATCAGGGGATTCTTACCGTACATAAATATACTGTTAATTTGGGTGGGCGATATGTGGGCAGTGTTTTGAACGGGTGAGTGGATAGATACCTGCCTAGGTTTAGGACAAATCCCAATATAACCATGGCACAGAAGGAGGTGATACTGAATGTTAACTGCATGGACATGTGGAGCACATGTCACCCAGTAGAAGAGTGCTCTCATGTTAAACTCCAGTCCACTATGCTTACAGCAGTCTGGAAAGGTTCCTGCTGACACAGGCGATTGCCCACAGAGTAAGGAAAGTGGAGTACATGGTGTGATTCTTATCTAACCATGTCCCTCTCCTGATAGAATATAGCAGAGGCAGATTATGACCCCACATCCCCCCTCTTGAGAGTGTCAACTGAGGCACAGCAAGCTGAAAGATGTATGCAAGACAAAACGTAGAGATGTACTGACAGGTAACTTCACTAACAATTGAAATACAACTGCAACCCGGGGAAGGGAGTGGGAGACCCTTAAAGTGGTGATGCGTGGGGAATTTCTCATTTAGATTTATTGCACAAGCGGCAGACCTGAACAGAAACTATTGGAGACTGAATACCAGTTGGTGGATCCATGCATGAGGACCAGAAACACAAACTAGAGGTGTGGTGACAGCTAGGTGAAATTTAGGATCAGCTAGATGGTTACACGCATTGGAATGACCATCTCAACACATTTGGGAATGAACGAAACAGCACCAGTTCCACTTACAGGAAATAAATCGAGGGACGCTCTCCCCTCCAGTGTCCCAAGTACTACCCTTTTTTAGACTTACAGACCCTTCCTACAGTGACGGATGACCAATACAAGGAGCTGGAGACCAACTTGGGAGGAGAGGAACTGGATGAGGCCATTAAAGAGCTGTCCTGCTGTAAGACCCCAGGCAGGCTGCCGGCAAAGTTTTACCTATGCTATTCAGGACGGCTTGTACCAAAGGTTCTGGAGGCACTCAAAGGGGCCAGACGTGCGGTTGTCCTGCTTCCCTCCTTGCGAAAGGCCACCATAATGATGATACCTAAGCCACATAAAGACCCCAGGGAGCAGGGGTCGTATCGTCCATTTTTAACGATCAATGCGGATATTTAAATATTCTGAAATACTCTGGAGTCACACTCACATCATGTGGAGACCCATCTAGTTTGAGAAGATCAGTGCTGTTGTATGCCTGGCACAGGTACTCATATGGATCTGCGTAGGTTGTCACATGTCCTTCATGCTATCCAAAACGTGATAATGAACAGCGCCTTAATGGTGCTGGACATCAGGAAAGCATTTGACACATTGAACTGGGAGTACATGTGGCTTGTACTACAAAGTATGGGGTTCAGCTGTTTGTACACACAATACAATCAATCAATCAGGGATTTGTGAAGTGCGCTACTCACTCGTGAGGGTCTCAAGGTGCTGGGGGGGAGGGAGGGGCAATTAGTAAAAGTGTTATAAGCCCTCCCTGTAGCAAGGATTCACACTGGTGATTTTGTGTACGATCGGCTTGATATTATGAGAGGGATAAATCAGGGCTGCCTCCTGTCTCCCCTGCTATTTCCCCTAGTCAAGGAGCCTCTGGCGGTGCACCTATGTGTAGGGATGGAAGAATGGGGCATATAGGTGGGACATATCACACACGTTGACTCCTTGTAGGCAGAACATACCATTGTGTACCTTAGACAGCTGGACCGTTGATCCTTCTGCTGGCACAAGCACTGACAACATTCAGTGCAGCATCACAGCAGTTAGTTAACAAGAATAAGATTATCTTATTTCCGTTAGGACAGCAGACAGAGGAGGAGTTGAAAACTGCCTGATTTGGAGCTTACTTGGGAGACCTGGAGGTTTTGCAGTCTTGGGATACAGGTTGCACATTCATCGAAGGGTCACTATAATCAAAAATGGGCAGACTATTGTGAGGCCTCATACGATTCTGGAATACACTTCCGCTGTCATTCATGGGTAGGGTAGCACTTAGTTTGATGGTGATTCTCGCGTGCTGCTCTACCTGCTCCAGAACTCTTTCTTCATTATCCAAAGAAGGATGTTCAAGGAACTGGATAGTCTCCTAATTTCATCGATATGGGTAGATAAATGGAGTAGGGCCAAACTGGCTATACTAATTTAGTACAGAAATCGAAGGGTAACACAAAATAAATAGGGGGGACGGGGAGCTAATTGGAAAGATAGGTCCAGTACCAGTGCTCCCAAGGATTAGTATTATTTTCACTAATGGGTAGCTAGGTGGGACTAAATAAAGGTGGGGGAATTCCTCCTTTTGAAATTAGTGCCCTCGCACACCCTTTGCGAGTGTCGTGCTTCATCATTTGGGCTTTTCTCCTCATGGAGGTGGCATTTCTGTCCCCCCGGGCCCCGCGAGAGGGCGCTTTATCGGAGATCTTTTGAAGGAGGTGCCTCAGTTGTGCATGTGGGTGTGTGGGCCTTTAAAAGTGGTGAATAAAATTACCTTGGGGTGCGCTGTAATAATTTTAATTAAGGGTCCCGGAAGGTAAGGTTAGAAATTATTGGATAGGAGCCTCTCCTTAAAGCAAATATTGTGGAGGGAAAAGTATGTTCCCGCTGCTCTCAATCCGTGGAAGTGAGTGAAGGGGCTGTAGTTAGGTCAACCTGTTTCGCACATCGTGTGGGTCCCTGTGCGCTTCGTCAAGACCGTGTAGTGAGGTAAAAAAGAAAGAAAAGTTGGGAAACGGAGGAAACACACTACAATCCCATATTACCTACAATGAGGTTAAGTGCGTCTAGAAGGAATGCCTCTTTCGAGTACTGTAGTATGGTTTAGGGCCTCCTTTTGTGTGCATGTTATGTTAGCATGGCTTATTAGAAGTTTAAACGCCATTTTACCTTTTGCTGCTTTTTGCACACAACACTGCATAGATGTTTTTGCCGGTTAGCTTTCACAAAGGTCTATACAAGAGAAAAGGTTTGTTTTTCGACATGTCTAGACATACATCGTGCCCCCAGTCTTTACAGTGAGTGCTGAACCGTCAAGGTTCTCATAACATGTGAGCCTGTTTATCGGCATATCCGTGTAACACATTCTTTCGAGTACCTTACGCCCAACTTGGTGGAGACCACAAAAAACAAACCCGACTACCCAACCGTAATAGGTTGCCTATCCTCTTCCTTTAGGTACAGCTACCCATTAGTGAATATAACAGAAATCGAAGGGGCCTGGGACTTCTGGGCATTTAGCTCTACTATGTAGCAGAGTTATAGGTCCTTGTCAGAGTGGACAAGTACAGACAATGGAAATTGATTATCTATGTCAAATGTGACTATGTCCGTATGTAATTATTGACTTTATGTGGCTGGATAGGTGTCTATCAGTCTGCAGATGTAATTATATACACATTGCCTTTCCTTTCCGAACCCCTCACGACTGCACACTTCCTTTTGAGCACTTTCTCCTCACTTTCTCTGGAGCACCTGCATTTTATATATGAATGTACATACTATCCATGCTGTTTCATTGAATAAATCAGCATATGGGGTGAGTACGGATTCCTACTCTGCTGTTTGCAGATGATACTCTCCTCATTTCAAAGTCTCCCCAGGGGCTACAGAAGCTATTGACCCGCTTCGAGGACTTTTGTTCATCCAGAGGACTGGTAATCAATGTGGACAAAACTAAATACCTGATTTTGCACCCTCCAAGGAAACTAGGACGCCCGCCTGTTTTGAACACAGTCCCCTTGGAGAAAGTTTCCGAATTTGATTACCTGGGGTTACGCATAACTGACAATATGAGTTGGTCCTCCCATATTGACAAGATGGTCCTGAATCACAAAAAGGTAGAGGGTGCTCTGCTCAGGGAATTTCGAGCATCACCCAAACATTTTGTGAGACCTGCAATTGAGATTTACAAGGCCAGAGGCGTAACATCAGCATTGTATGGGGCAGAGTTGTGGGGCCACTGCAATTTGGAGTCCCTATCCAAGGCTGAGAGCAAGTTTTTGAAGGACCTCCTAGCTCTCCCCTTGAGCACCCCGACAGTCCCGGTGCTCTTGGACGTGGGTTGCAAGAGCATCAAAGACCAGGCTCGCCTTCGTCCACTGCTCTTATGGTCCCGCATATGGAGGGTCCCGGAGTTAAAATCTTATGCTGACGGCTTGGCGGAGGTAATGAGCATGGGAGGCTGGGCCAAGATAAAGTGGTTGAGGGACAGCAAAAATCTTTTGGGGGAGCTGGGTCTGGGGGACTGTTGGACTACAAAATCTGCTCCACCAAAGGCCGTCCTCAAAAAACTCTACTGGGACTGGGTCTCTGGCCAACTTATTGGGAACTCAAACCACTGTAACTCGACTGCAGTATTTTTGAAAATAAAGGATGTGGTAGTCTACGAACCCTACCTGGACTTAATCACCTTGCCAATAGATAGGGCTCTGTATATTAATCCTAGGAGATATTGGCTTAAACCTCTATTTAGATGCCTGGGAACACGTAGGCATTTGGTCGCATTACAAATTTTATTGTCCGATACCTCCCACTGCATTGTTTGTGGTGTCTCCAAATTCTTAAAACGTTCATGGTTGATTCGCAGCAAGAGATTGTCAATTTCAATTTAATTCATTTTTTAGCTAATTTATCTAGGGTTATATCCTATTTTATTGTCTTAATATCTAAATGTTGACATATCTATTTATTGTTTTGAATGCTGTTTTTATATGAATGTATGCTTAAAGATATCATGCATATCGAATAAAGCTTTTCAACCAATAAATCAGCATATGATGAAATTTGATACATTATGAGATTTGTTTACAGGGTGATGTTACATTTTGTTTATTGAATTGTGTACCCCTGCAACCTTTTCTCTTGTATTACTATGTAGTAGGGCTTCTACAGTGTAGTACAGTGGTGTGAGAAGGAGCAAAACTGGGAAAAGTGACTACCACAGGGACACATGGAAATGATGGAGCTTCGCCAGCATCCATCTGACGAGTGGGTCAGTTGTGCCAGTGGACTACTCTTTCATGATCAGTAAAGCAGCACTGGTGTGGTAAACAGTGGTTAAATACACAATGCATATACCTCCATATGCCAAAATGCTGATAATATGTTGGCTGCAGCTCTTTCACCAGATAGGGAGGGACATGGGTATGTGGCTGTGGATAACAGAAGAATGCGAACGCATGAGGACTTTCTACAAGAGGGGGAGTTCAGAAGATTTAACCTGGATGCAGGGCAGTTCCTCCAGTTTGCAGAGTCAGATGCTTATAGTCTCTTTGTGTCAGGGGACGAGTCGTGGCTTGATATTTTGTCTCTATTCCACACTGACAGAAGACAGATGGCATTCAAAGCTGGTGGCACTACAACAGTGGGAGGCGGCTCTACCAGATTCACTTCCGGGTCAATAATGGACGAGGGCATGCATGCAGGTACAGGAGGTGGCAAGTAATGCCCGATTTAAACTGATGAAATTCCACTATCTACACCAGACGTACCTCACACCACAACAGCTCCACAGAACTATGCCTACAACGCTTTACCACTTGATCTGAGACTGCCCAGTACTACAAAACTACTGGTAAATGGTAGTAGATAGCCTTGCTAGAGTGAGGATAACACAGGTGAACAGGCACCTAAACATGTTTACTGGGATTCCTGCCCCACCCACAAAAAGGCATAAACATCTGCACTAGATTTGCATTGCTGGGCCTTATAATAGGTAAGAACCATAAAGCTATACACTACATTGTGCAGATTCTGCCTCCTTTAGCCAGATTTTAAAGAGTGGGCAGTGGCTGAGGAGTACCGGCTACACTAAGAGACAAACCTGCTGCAGAAAGGGTCCTGGACCTGTGGGCTGGGATGACTGATCAACTGATGCAGCCCTCTGGGGAAGTGTGTTCCCAACACAATGGGACCGATGGAGGGCTTTACCTAGCTACTGATTCAGTACATGAGGCACAGCCTCAAAGCCAGAAGGTGGAGAATGCAGATGAGGGTAGATGGGTGTTTGATGTGTACTTCCTCTGTGTAGTGGATGGTGAAGATTGTGAACGCAGGCCTCACAGGAGAACGAGCCACTTTAACTGTTACATTTGTTATGCTTTATAGATCTACTGTATCATCTGGGTACTGAAGACTGTGCACCAGTATTGCTCATGTAATATTACATATGACTGATCAACTGAGCTGTTGTTGCTATGTTACTTTAAGTGTATCTGTGAAAACCTAATAAATACAAATTACAAAAAAAGAAATGATCTAGCAGCCTTACCTATCACTTTTTTCAACTGAAAAAGGGTCAGCCATTGCATCTCATGGTTCATAATGAATCAAAGCTGTATTCAATGGATAAAGTGAAGATATGGCCTCACCTAGGCCCCCACAACAAAGAAAACCCTATCAGAAAACACATGAGGCAAACTGTGTTGACTCTTGTTGGCGTGATCACATCAAGTGACACTGGTGACAAACCCTGCTGTGAAGTGTAGCGGAGTGCTGAACTGGATCCATGCTTCTGACACCTGACGAGTCTCATGTCCCTCTGATCAAACAGCTCCTCTCCCAGAAGTATTTCCAGCGTGACTATGGGGGTCACAGGAAGGGACAAGCCTAGCGGTAGAGGTCAAGCTATACAAGGCCCTGGCATAGGCTCTGAGGGAGACGGTAACTTTGTGAGTGACAGAGTCTGACTCAGTGGAAGAGACTGCTGTGACAATTGGTTGTGTGCAGTTAAGGAAGAGAGATGCTGCAGGTGAGACGTGGCGTGTGAGACAGAAGAGGAGAAATCTGAGACTTGCATCTGAAAGAGAACTTTCACCAATAGATGAATATTCGGAGTCTGATCTGAGTGAAACTGAGCAAAACACAAAAGGTGCAAGAAGGTACAGGAGAGCTCAAGTGCCGTGCCGTAGATATTTCTCTTCCGAGTAGACGTACTTGGTTACAAATGCCAGGGAGAGCGAGGTCTGCGATTTCGAGTTTGGTTGTCAAGATCTTGTTGAGAGTTCCAGGAATTTAAGCTAATACACTTCTGTCATTGACTGTACCTTTCCCACCAAGGTTGACTGGCTTACAGGCTTTTATTCAGGAGGTCATTGAATACCCGAGCTTGGGAGCGCCACAGTCTCCTTAAGAGATTGCAGCATTGAAAGCTGAACTGTTACAAAGAGTCATTGAGGAGATTGGCTCTGCTCGAATAAGGGATGTGAACTGAACTTTGATCAGAAAATAATTTGTTGGACGAAGATAACCTAGGCCTGAGTGGAAGAAGAATAAACTTTGGGATTTTCAACTATAAGAAGAAGAAAGAGGGCTAAGGTGGTCTTTCAAGCTATGTAAATGTAAATCCAGTATTTGTAATGCACGAACTGTTACCCCAAGGCATCCCGGCGCTCGACCCGTCGGGAAGATTAAGCAAGCTATTGCTCAGAGACACATGGTCCTGGGCTCTCCAGCCGCCAGTGCCTGGGATCAAACCGTGAGCCCCAGATTCCAGCGTCAGTCGCCTTGGCCACGGCGCCACACCTCTTCCCTTTCCATGATTTCAAAAGTTGCTTGAGACCTTTGTCATAAATGGAGAAGGTAGAGAAAAGAGACTGTGTGTTGATCCTCTTTCAAACTGTGATCCGAGCTACTTTAAAAATGTAGTCTGGAAATGTATTATAGGTGCACTCATTGTAGGGGTAATGATATTAATAGCTGTAGTCATTTTTAAGTGCACACAAAAGTGAGGAACATGGAGTGGAGAAAGGCTTAATAGAGCAAACTAGTCGCTTTCTTCAAGTAGATTTATCCAAGGGTGATGACACATTGAAAGCTTATGCTGAGTTGCAGTATGATTATGTTGACACTATGGAGGTGAGAGATTGCAATGTGTGTATGCAGTTACCTGCTGCTTCGGTTGAAGAGGAAATCTGTTACCACCACTTTTCTTTGATTTATGGCATTAGTTGTAGTTTACTTATTAGTATGTTTTATGGACAAGGCCATAACGAGTACTACTTTTCGAATCATGAAGTACTGCTTTCAGAAATACCTGTCCATAAACACCTGAACAAATATGATTATTATAAGCAAGTGGAAAATTATTTCTCACCAACAGTGACACTAGATACTGCTAACGCGTGTAGACATAATCTAACATGCATATTAACAGACATAGAAAAGAAATGAATAGATCAAGTAGAAGATAGATATAGGGGATTAGATGTTAAACTTGAAAACAAGGACAAGAATTCTGAGTGGACCAAGGATGAGTTAGCTGACAAGCCTAGGGGTAGTTCTGGTCCCACAGCTTTAGATTGGGAACAACAAGGCAAGCTTTGCATCTGTCAAGTTGTGAGTTGGTACTGTGATTGTGGGACAGAGTGTATGTGATCATATCTTCTCAATCAATGGTCCTTGGAAGATGTTTTTGCAGGAGTCAGTTTGAAAGGTGCCAGGAGTGTATTTTGGTTGTGGCAAGAATGCATATGTTCGGCTTCCGAGCAAATGGTATGGTACATGCTATTTGGCGGCCGTGTTCCCAAAAATATACCATGCGGAGGATTTGGAGAGTTTGGATGGGAAATTGAACAGCAGGAAAAAACGTGGATTGGGTGCAGGAGAGGTGGTGAGAGATATATTTGGAGCGATAATACCTAGTTTGGGAGTGGTGTTGAATGATGTAAAGATTAGAAGGCTGTCTACAATAGTGGATAAGTTATCTGTTTAAAAAAAAAAAAATCTTTTTGTTAAACCAGCTCATAAACATCAAGAGATGGACAGTGGTTACACGTACACCATTAGGTTAAGTTTGATAGCAATGATACAACATGAAAAGAGCATGGAATTATATTCACATTAGGAACAATCAAAGTATTCACTTTTGTAATTCTACCTTACATGTTGAATGGGTTGTGTCTGGCTTACATTCTTGCCTTTGTTGGCGTGCATGATCCAGCGTCAGGAGGCTCACATTCCCCATAGTTCCGCCACAGGGACCATATCTTTTCCCACTTTTTTAAGTACCCCCTACTTTTATATACTACTTTCTCTGCTCATTGGCACCAGTTCAGGTCAGACTCCCATTCTGTCACTGATGGAGGCAGAGACGTACCTCAGCATCTTGATATATTGCGTTTTTCCACCCCTGCAGACAGCGCAAGCCAGAGCCCACTGTGTCAAGGCTTGCCTCCCTTACCATTTATCATAAGTAGTAACCACCTGGCATCCATCGATACCTTTATCCCAAACACTCTTGACATCACAGTCGTCACCCCTCTCCAGAATGAGTTGATTACTGGGCTGTCCCAAAATATATGGAAGAAGAAACCTTCTTGTTGGCAGCCTCTTGCACGTAGTGCTGTCTGAGTCTTCCCCATCTGTGTAGTGATGTGCAGGCGGTAATACGAGCACTGTAGGATCCTGAGTTGTACCTGCCTAAAATGGGCTTGGATCACTTTATCTCTGTGGCACCGCAGGGCCTCCGACCAGTCCTCATTGTCAATGTTGCCTAGGTCATCTATCCAGGTTCTCTAAAGGGAGGTTAGTGGGTCCGGTGCATTATTCATTATTTTTCGGGTATATTATGGACGTCCCCTTTTCCGGAATAGGGTCTACTAATAGCCTTTCTTCTAGCAGGGAGTGATCTGGTAGGATCATGCCGTGTTGTATGTGACTTTGTAGGGCGTGCATGAATCTCATGTACGGAAATCTCTGAGAGGGAGTCCGGGAATATTCTTGTTGTAGGTCCTCGGAGGAGAGGGGCACCCCATCTCTCCACACATCTCCCATGTGCTCAATGCCTATGGTCCGCCATCCTTCAAACCCCTCTAGCGTGGCCACCTCTCTCAGGCGGACACCCAACCACAGGGGTGTCAGGCCCATCAGTCACTTCTGCAATCCCAGGTACCTATTTGCCTCATTCAAACATTTGACTACTACTGGTGTGTGTGCTGGCCAATCCTACCTAGCCTTTCGCAAAAAAGGCTTGTAGCTACTGCCTGGAATCGCGTCCCTATGCATTCTATAGGCCGGTTCCTCCTTATCTGAATAGAACCAGTCATTTATCACCATAAGTTGCAAGACCCAGTAATATAGTTTAATGTCTGGGTCCGCTAGGCCTCCCTCGTAGACCCCTCTTTGTAGTTTATGCAGGGCGATTCGAGGCGTGCCTCCTTGCCACAGCATCAATAAACAAAACGAATTGCCAGCACTGCACAATTATTTGCACATTAAGTCAAGGCACAATGAACAAAACACTTTTTCATTTTTTGGTGCCTTTTTGTAAGATCTCTTCACAATTGCAAATTCAAATATACAAAATCGCTATCAATTCTCTTTTTTTAGAGCCCCATTTCGAATTGAACTACTCATTCACTCTCTAAAATGTAAACTATATTCACAACATATATACCGTGACAGACTCATACATTTATTACACTAATCCTCAAATCCACCCCGTGCAATTACACAACATACATACAAAAGTGCCCACCCTGGGGTAACCTAACACAACCTTTTTTCCAGTTAATTAAATATTATATACACAACAAAACATTATTTATAATACAAGGCCATCTGCCCAATCAAAATTAATCCTCAATTTCACAACTGAATATATTCAGATTGGCCTAAGCAAAGCAATGGTCTACGCGTTTCAAATCTCCCACATTTTGGGGATTCTCCTCAGGACCAACAATTTCTGGAAGACAAAAACAAAAACTGTCTTACTTGATAAATTCGTAAAACCTCCTCTATCATCTACACAACTCTCACAGCACTTACAGCCTGATTCATCAACGGGCCGTTTTGCGAGCCCCTAATAGCGATTCATAGCGAATCGCTATTGAGGACTCGCAAAACGGTATTCATGTAGGAATTGCTAAATAAATAGCGATTCCTACACATTCCTTTTTTGCGAGTAGCAAATTGCTACTCGCAAATAGGGAATAACTCCCCATTCATTCCTATGGGCCAAAAGGCCCATAGGAATGAATGGGGAGTATTCCTTATTTGCGAGTAGCAATTTGCTACTCGCAAATAAGTTAGCGATTTAAAGGGTGCCAGGGGTGTCCAAAGGACACTCTGTAGCACCCCTTAAATGCAAATTGGAACAGGTGTTGCGCACACACATGTCCAAAGGACATGTGTGTGTGCAACATGCAACTTAGAAAAATGCTTTTAAAAGCATTTTTCTAAGTTTTTGCTATTTACAGAGAGGTCTGACCTCTCGGTAAATAGCGGCCCGAAATTGCGAATTAGCAATTTAAAATTGGTTGATGAATTGCATTTAAGGAATCTCTAATAGAGATTCCTTAAATGCAATTCCTCGCACAATAGCGAATTCTGTAATAGCGATTATTGCATTTGGGATGATGATTCCCAAATGCAATAATTGCGCTCGCAAAGGGCCAGATTCTCAGAATCTGGCCCTTTGCGAGCTCAAATCAGCTTGATGAATCAGGCTGTTAGCCTCTTACCTCATTGCCTGTGAAAGGTGAATTTGTGTCTGTCTGTAAACATAAGAAAACGTTATTGATTTCCACTCTCAACATTAAGTTTGCATCGTAGAATATGGGGAAATGAAAGTTTCTCTTACTTATTTGATGATGAATAATAGGGCACTGCTTAATGACGAGCCTCTCAAATGGGTGTAGTCCAATTTCTGTGAAACAATATCAGATTGTATCAGTTTCTACATCACATTTGATATCTGGCGATAAAGTCGAGACTTTTTAAAGATGTACCTTCTTAATATACTGGCGTTTTTCTGGGTGACGTTGTGTTCTTTGTGCAGGTCATAAAGGTTTCTACCAGGCCTGAAAAAAACATATGAACAAACTTTGTCAACTGTTTTTGAACTTGGTAATAAGTCAAGATTCTGGTGTGCTCGTGACCTAAAATGAAGGGATACGGCCGCAGGATATCTGCTGTCTTGTGTGTCTTATCCCCTGTGTCTAAATGCCACAGTGGTCAAATGCGGTACACAGATTCACTTCATATTGAGCTTTGTAGCGCTTTTATAACAAACTTCTATTTTGTGGTTTGCCTCGTCTATTCAGCGCTTCCTTGGTCTCACGCAATTGTAAAACAAGTTCCATGCCTTTGTGGTAAATTCTTACCTCACTTGAATGCAGGCTCCAACTTCCAACAAGCATTGGCATAGCCAATAGGTCTCGCTTTTGAGACCTTATAAGTATTTAGTTATGCAGCCGAATAACCTTGGTGCAACAAAATCAACTGTTGCATGGCTAAACACTTATAAGGTCCCAAAGGCGAGACCTATCGGCTATGCCAATGCTTGTTTGTTCCAGTGGTTACTGAAATGAGCCTGACGTTCTACTCGTCTGCAGTTTGCCCTGAGCTGGCGTGGGGAGAAGTCACGCCTGACCATGAAGCTTAATAAAGCCTTTTAATTACAAGCTTCTTAGTCCCAGAGCTTCATATTACAACATTATTTTGGCGACGACTTGCCGGCTCAATGACAAAGTAGCAGCGTGAACTTCAAGATCCTGTGAAAGCAGTCAGGAAAACAAACCCATGAAGGAAGGTTGAGAGGAGCACTTGACACCCCCATGAGGATTGTAAAAGACAGTCTGTGGATTTGGTGTCAATGCGCAAGTGCAACAGAAAATGAATGTGGAGCGTCGCTGAAAGAAAGAGGAACTAGCGTGATATGCTGTAAAGTGAAAGAGACACCATGTTTAAGTGTAGCAGGAGGATTGTTTTTTAATAGCGGAAAAAAGCAAACTTGTGAAAGCGATTAGTTGAGGCGAGCACAAGACATCCCATCTCTAAAAGTACATTTTTGATATAAAGACCACTGTCACATTGATGCAGTTCGATATTGTGTGTTGCAGCGGAGGCACAGCGCAAGGTAATCAGATACAGTGGGGGAGAGATAAAACAAGAGCGGCCGGGAAACTGAAAGTACGGCCGGCCAGCCATGATTAATTAGGGGAGGAGAAGCCGCAGAGCGCACGCTGGGCGAAGCCCTTTGATGTGCTGTGCAGCCGTGAAAAAATGCAATTAGGAGGGAGGGAGGGAGGCTGATGCGCGTGCTTGTTTGGTCACGTGATTCACGTGAACTCAAAGAAAACCGCAGCAAAAAGCCCTTGGTTTGACGAGCTTTTTGAGCACTTGAATTCTCGCTCAGCTCAATGTGCTTGCACGCATTGATAGGTCGCGAGACCTAAAAAGCCGGGTAGACGATTCCCGATCGTCACGCTCATTAATCGCGTTCAGACGCCGTCATTAGACGTAATGCTTATAGCGACAACCCGGTCAAGCATGCTGGGAGTTGTGGTTTGAAGCCGTGTCATTTGCTCGCGTCCTTAATTGAATATTTGGCGGTTATTTTGGGGATTTTTTCGCATCTCTGATAGTGTAACAAGAGGTCACCTTATATAAAGCTCTCTTTTTCATAGGCATATATTTATCACAATGGCTGATGTTATAGAATTTGACGCTGCCATTATAAAATCGCGCGGGCATGCTGGAAACGTTAGTCACAAAACCTCATTTATGGTTATCTAACCACCTTAACAGTAAAAAATCTTACGGTACCCGATATGGCATTTTCCTAT
This sequence comes from Lissotriton helveticus, assembly GCF_964261635.1. Taxonomy (NCBI): domain Eukaryota; kingdom Metazoa; phylum Chordata; class Amphibia; order Caudata; family Salamandridae; genus Lissotriton; species Lissotriton helveticus. The sequence continues at coordinate 282,974,103 of NC_136057.1, read as the reverse complement.
GACCATGGATCCTGTATTAATATCCTTGGCTTACTCATTTGTCTTTTCTATGTAGTTTTTTCCCAAAAAATCCCTATTAAAAAATTACCACGTTTTTTAAAGAGAATCTTAAACCTGGGTCGAACGATTCATCCACCAATGTTAGTTTAACATTGGATGGTGGTGACTCGATCTGCGGCATTGGTCCCCATATCTCAGAATCTTGATAGGTCAAGTGAACGGCTCGACTACTCTGTGACTTTAGTCATTGTTTCTTTAGGAGACCTGAAATATCTTTATCTATAGTTTTCATAGTAGTCTAAGCAAGCTCAATAAAAATATGAACAAATATCGTTCTTACTGTCTCTAATATCTACTCCATCGCTGGCCGTCTTTTTTAAAAAGAATGCCATAAGAAAGAGTTCTAGTAGCTCATCTCCCACAACTTAGAAAGGAACCAATTCTGGCGAGCGAACTATGGTTCAGAGAGGAGAAGCTATAAATGGTAAATTTTTGATAGCTTGTTCAATCCATCGACTGCTGTATTGAACTTTATGATTAGCGTAGCCTCTGTCTTCGTCAGACTCGCCTCTAAGTCACCTCCTCTTACACCTTGTTCGACTTTTGAGATGATAGTCCATCTCAAGTCTTTATCAGTGTGGGCACGGCTATACCAATGGTTAACTAAAGGAGCCGTTTGTACATTTGTTTTGATTCTGGATTTATGTTGTGTTATCCGGTGTCGGATTTCCTGATTCGTTTTGCCAATGTATATTTTTTGGCAAGGGCATAATAACCCATACACAACGTATTGGATTTGCAATTTGTGAAACGTTCATGTTTCCAATGAATTCCTTTGTGTGAGAACACATCACCCTCTATTGTCAAATCACAGCATAAACAGGTTCCACATTTGTGATGGTCCTTGATTGGTGGCAACCCCACAAAATCGCGCAAGGTGGCAGTTTTCTGTTTGGGTAACGCGGCTCTTACAATTTGATTGGCAATGCTCTTGTCTTTTTTAAAAGCGTATAACGGTGCTTCAATTAGCTTTGAGTCTAAGTTCTTAATCAAGTGCCAATTCTGATTGACTAGTTTTTTAAGCCAATTGGACATTGGGCAGTATGTAGACACACACACTATCCGATCTACTGGATTTTTGTCTTTTTCATTAATAAAGTTTCCCGGGGTGTCCACCACGCTCTTTTCATTGCCCGTTTCAGGAGCTTTTTGGGATATCCACGTGTTGCAAGTTTCTCCTTTAGTATGTTGGCATTGAACAGGTATTCGTCCTTAAAGGAAAAATTTGTTCTTATTCTAAGAAATTGTCCTACGGGCAAATTCTCTTTTAAACTTCGCGGGTGGTTACTTGTGAAGTGTAATGCTTTGTTCCTATCAGATTTTTTCTTATACAATGTGGTTGCCAATCCACCATCTGAGGGATAAACTTCGACATTCAAAAACGGCATCCTGTGTTTTGAGTGGTTAAGGCTGAATTTGATATCTGCAGTTCTATTATTTAACCACTCATGGAACTCATGGAGGAGCTCTTTTTCCCCTGTCCAGGTCAAAAAAACATCATCTAAATAGCGGACCCAGCCGCCGATCCACTGTTTGTAAGGGTTGTTATTGTAGACAAATTGCTCTTCATATTTGCCCATGAAAAGTACCGCTAATTCTGGGGCAAATGGACACCCCATTGCAACTCCCTTTATCTGAAAATAGAACTCATCTTTGAAATTAAAATAGTTATTTTTCAGCGCCATGCTTGCCAATTCCAAAATGAATTCCGTGGGGATTTTTACCGGTCTTTGTCTACTGTCTAATACTGTTTGCAAGACCGCAAGTCCTTCATCTTGTGGGATTTGGCTGTATTAGGAAACAACATCCATACTAACTAGGAAATCTTTACTTTCATCAAAAGGCATCTGATCCAATTTATTTATAAAATCAGTTGCTCCTCCTTGCCACAGCAGCGTGCAAAGTTCTTGGGCTATCTGTTTGAAAAGGGCTGGCGGGATTGAGTAGGGGGTATTTTGAAGAGTGTATAAAAGGCAGGGCAGGGTCATCCTCTTGTACAACGCCGCTCTGCCCATTAAAGTCAGCGGCAAGGTGTGCCAATATATAATCTCTGTGTGAAATCTATTCAACTGGCGGAGAAGGTTCCTCTGCAAAAATATTTGCTGATTACGAGTCACATAGATGCCCAAGTATTTGAAGCCCTCTATAATTATCGGGGCTGATGCAACTCGCCAGGAGCCTTGGGGATGGATCCGACAAGGGGAACACCACCGACTTAGACCAATATATAGTGTAGCCTGAGAAGCTCCCAAAGAGCTCATAATGTGGATGACTCTTGCTATGGAGAAGTAAGCCCTTGACAGATATAAAATTATATCATCGACGTACAGGGAGATGCATTCTTCCCATCCCCCCGGCGCCGCAATGCCCCAAATCATCGGGCCTGTTCTGATCCAATGCACCAATGGCGCCAGTGCCAGGGCAAATAGCAGCAGCGACATGGGGTAACCCTGTTTGGTGCCTTTACGCAGGGCATAATGTCTTGATAACGCTCCGTTGACCCTCACTCTGGCTAGTGGATCCCGGTAGAGCAACTCCACCCAGCCGCAAACTTTTGGGCCAAAGCATAGTCGGGAAAGCACTACGAACAAGTAGGGCCACTCTATCTTATCAAAGGCCATCGAGCATCTAAAGACATTAGCGCCGTCTGTTTGGACGAAAGGGCCTCTGTCAAGTAGAGGACTCAGTATAACCGCCTCAGATTATGGCGGATGCTTCTGTGTGGCATGAAGCCAGACTGGTCTATGTCAATAATGGTGGCAAGGGCCATCATTAATCTGTTTGCTAGGGCCTCGGCAAACCCTTTTGCCTCTATATTCAGCAGGGAGATCAGCCTATATGAGCTGCAGCTTTCTGGGGTCTTGCACGCCTCGTGTATTACCACTATTGTGGCTGTACGCTGCTCTACAGGTAGTGAGCCTCCTTCCCTCTCCTCCTCTAACATTCAAAGCAGTGATCGCATACATTTTGTAGTTAAGCCCTTAAAAAGCTCGACTGGGAGTCCTTTCGGGCCCGCCGCTTTCCCTGACCTCAATGATTCCAGGGCACTAGAGAGCACTTCCTCTTTGAGATCAGCCTCTAAGGCATCTTGCTCGTCTGCATTTATTGTTGGAAGCTAGAAGTCTGCGTGGACCTCCTTGCAGTCCCTGTCAGTTCTTGTGCTAACTCTGGAGTAGTGACCCTCACAGTGGGAGGCAAAGGACTCTGCTAGTCCCACACTCGTTGTCTGAAGAACACCTGTTCCATCCCTGACACCCACCACCCATGACCTTTCTTAATCTATTTTATCTAGCCAAGCCAGTCGTCTGGAGGCCTTATCTCTTATATCATATAGTCGGCGCTGCGTGGCCAGTGCATACACTCGCACTGCATTTTCCGCCAGGGCACTCACTTCTTGCTGGTGTATGATTAATCTGTGTCATAGCTCTGCGCTCCTGCCAGCGATCGCCTCTCACTCTAGTGACTGTATTTCTTCTTCAAGGGTTTGGAGTTTCAATGTGTTTTCTTTTTTCTTCCCCCCTATCAGTGTTTGGGTCTGCCCCGGCAACACTGTTTTGAAGGCCTCCCAGAGGATTTGAAGAGACTTCACGATCCCTCATTTTCTTTGAAATATAGGTCAGCTCCCTCATGGAGTCGTCCCTTCAAGTCAGGGTCTCTTAGATACCAGGGTTCTATCCTAGGAAATTCCGCTTTGTTAGTCCTTGGCCCCTCAGGATAATGCTTAATGGGGATTGGTCTGAGATGCCCCTTGTCATGTGAGTGAGCATTGCAAAACACCCTACTTGGTTATGGTGTGTGAGTAGATAATCTATCTTTGAAAATGAGCCATGCTGTGCTGAGTAGTATGTGTACTGCCTATCATAAGGGTTATCGGTCCTCCAGAGGTCCACCAAGTCATTTGTTATCGGAAATCCCAGCAAAATCTGGTCACTCACCTGCCTCCGACGCACACTGGACCAGTTGAGGTCTGGATCTATTACTGCATTGGTATCACCTCCGGCTTGAAAGCTACCTGTGGGCAAGCCCATTAACAGTGCGCTACATTTCAGGAGAATGTTTGTGTGCATTCTAAGAGGACTACAAAATTAGTGTGCGCCATCATCATCATGTCAGATTTTGTCGATAGTGTGGGGCAGGGAGCTTCGCACCAAAATACCCCCGCCACGGGCACCCGTTGAGTACCCAGAGTGGCTGCTAGTCTGCAACCAAAGCGGTCCAAGACCTTGTAATAGTTCCCTGTCAGGTGCGTCTCCTGCAGTAATACCACATTTGGGGAGTGGCGCTTAATATGCTGCAGGACAAGTGGCCATTTAATTTTGTTTCCCAGACCATTTACATTCCGAGTCAATACCCGTATCTTAGTGGTCTCCCTTTCCATCTTGGGTGTGCCAGGCTGCAACTACTACTCGTCTCCTTCTCGTATTAAGCCCAATGAATATGTGTACTGTGTGTCGATTTGGTTTAACATGAGCAACATTGATTAACGTAACAACAAGGAGAAACAGTTCCCCATCGTCCACCCTCCCTGCATCCCTGCTAGGTGAGTAAGGACCCCACACCTCCCCAACGCAGAGTGCCTGTCGCCCAAACAGTGGTACCATAACAACAATTATGGGGCGATGTGCATGCCGGTAGCGTCAATGAACATATCAATTAAGGCAAATTTGCTAATTCCACTATTACTCTAGTTGAAAGCACTTTAGGGCTGTCCCCACAGCCACTGGAGTGATCTGTGGCTAAGTCTTTAGTCTTAGGTTGGAGTCCAAACTATGGGGATCTGAAGGGCTCCCTCTTCTTTCAGCGTCTCAATCCTCTAGCCGCCCCACCCCCATGCCAAAGGAGGGAGCTACTTTTGGCTTCGCCGCCACCCCAGAGGTGTCACTTATCTGTTTTCGATGGCTGGAAGGACTGGCCGGATATGGAATCGGGCTCTCGCCTCCACAGTTCTTGTTATTTCGTGGTAGGTGCTCGCTCCTTATCGATCTTCCGCCCAACTGTCCTCCAACCCTCCAGCCACACCCATGCTTTCTCTAGCGACATGAAGAAGTATGATTTTACTTTGGCAGCACCTTAGGTTTGGCAGGGAACAGCATCATGTACTTCAGGATCTTGTAACTGAGGGCATTTTTTTACAGCATTGAATGTCCGTATTTGGCATTGAACCTGAAGTGTAAAGGCCGGAAAAAATCAGATGGTGGAATTTTCATAGTGAAGATTGCCATGCAAGTATGCCGCCTACAGGACGGAGTCCCTGTCTCTGAAATTAGGTATGCAGGCTAATATTGTGCGGGGGAGCCCCCTGGTGTGGGCTCTGGTCCCAATGCACGATGCACTCTCTTGACAGAGCAAAAGGTGGACAATCGCTTTGGCTTCAGAGTGTAGAGGTTTAAGTCTTCCAGGACGAGGTCTGCCGATTGTCCTTTCATGCCCTCAGGGACTCCCACCACCCGGATACTGTTGTGGCGAGCGCTGCCCTCTTGGTCTTCGAGCTACACCATGATTTCAGTTTGTTGTTTTGTGAATGATGTTACCTGCTCCTCTAGGCACTTAGTTTTGAATTGTAGGCATCCAACGCTTGCCTAAGCAGTCAACATTTTGTCTGCTAGTTTTCAAAAGTCCACCCTGAGAAGGTTCATTTCTTCCGTCACCAAGTCAAGTTTAGGCTCCAGTGTGCCTCGCAAATCCCTGATGGCTTTCATAATGTCTTTTAGGGAAGGGTCCGGCATTTGCTCTTTTTCCTTGGGTGGTGTTGGCATTGCGATTGTACCCCCTTCATGACCCATGGCAATAGTGTATTTATCTATGTGGTTGACCTGTCCCAGGCCCATGTCCTTAGTGAGGACCATTATTTCCACCTTCCTTCAAAACAGGGCTGCTTCGCGGATTCTGGGGGGGGGGCGATGCAGTTGACGCCTTCCTCTCACCCATGTAATTATTTTTCAGTGCCTTGGGCAATATCCCTACTCTCTCCCCTCTGTGCTGCCCATGCTGATGGCTGCAGGGGGCATCCAACCTCCTCTATCTGCGGTAGGAGTGCAAACTCGTCCCTTCAACTGGCCCCAGGAGTTCACCTCATGGGGTGGAAGCAGAAGGTGGTGCCTCCTTCCCCTAAGTACTCGACAGTGCCTGCTAACACAACACAGATATGTTGTTCCTGTCAAGGGGGGGTGGACCGTGTATGCGGTTCATCCAGCTTCTAGCCTTGCAGTGTCTCTGACCTCTGTCACCTTCCGTGGGTCCCCAGTGCTAATCTGGAACCTTGCGGTGGTGACTCTCCCTGCAATCAAATTAAAAGTGAATGGTACATGTGACAGTACCAATTTGGTTTACATGTTAAAATGCCCATGTGGGCTCCCCTATGTGGGTAAAACATCCAGAAAAATAAAAATTCGCCTAACAGAACATCGTTCTAATATCAGACTCAAATCCACAAAATCTACAGTAGCGGTACATTTCAATGATCATCAACACAATCCCAGTCAACTCAAATTTTGCATTCTGGAAATTGTTCCGGTATTACCAGGAAGAGACAATGAACAATACCTTCTAAGAAGGGAACTGTACTGGATACACAGACTATCATCCACCGCCCCGAGAGGGCTTAATGAACGTTTGGAATATAGTTGTCATTTATAGACTTTTGGAAGAGTCTTATCATCAGCAAATGAAAAATACATAAGTGTAATTTATTTATCAAATTTCATTTAGGTTTGTTTTTGAAATATGTTCTGAAAAGTCACTGGCAAAAAAACGGTAAATATTGTGTTCACTCGTTGTAATTTTCATGTGCCCATTGAAACAGTCACAATTGCGTGCCACTAGGGTAATCCCTCTATACATTAACATTTTGTCACAGACGCACATTGGTAGCATTTACGTGTTTACACATGTGACTAAGACACCACCCATCAGAAACCTTGACACATACAGCTGACTGCAACAAACGAAATAGACCTATCACACGCCGCAATGCATTTTCATGAACCACGTGACTTAAGAACGTCCATTTAGAACGCGGTAATTTCGATTGTGTTCAACGCTGTTGAACGAGGAACACAGAACGCGCGACAGAATTCGTCTCGGTAAGTCCCGTAACTGGGCCGGACAATCTCAGAGAACACCTGATAGTGTAACGTACTGATTAGCAAGTTGCATGGCAGAACGATTCTCTGATTCCGTTCTCATTTTTTGTGCAGACTCGGTTTTTTCACCCGCGGTAACCGTCATTGAACGGACAGCCCAGACGTCAGACAAGGTTTGATTTACCCTTTACAACAGTTACGTTTGTTCCCAATAACACCATTTAGTAATATGGCTCACAGGCGTGACTACCATACAATTTGCTTGCACAGCACGTTCATGGACATTTATGAGCACAATTAATATATCAGGACATATTGTTTTGAACAGTTTAAGATATGAAATTATTAATACGTGATCTCTCTCAAATAGCATGTTTATAAAAGTTGAAAGCTGAACTCAATGTATATATAGATGTGACAGTGAAGTGAAACTGTACTTGTTTACTTTACAGGAATGTACATGGCCCCTGAGGAAGGGCTACAGCTCGAAATGCATTGGGCCAAATGAGTTAATATGGTATCGAAAAATATCATGATGTAAAAGGAAAAGATAAAAACGAAAATAAAAACGCAATGAACTTTATATACGTGTATTGAAACATCATTGAATCTAAATACGAGTGCTCTGGGGAGACGCTGTTCTCGAGGGAGCAGCGCAATCAAATCAATAAATCGACTCTCCCTGCAGGCCACACACTTCAATTTTTTTCACAGGGGGGAGAACCAGACACAGGCACTGTGCGCTGTCCCCCGCAGCATTCCTGTGTCACCCGCCCCCCGGCTTTAGCTGCCAACAGTCTCCTTATCCCAGCCTCTAAACACCGGGCTCGATTTGCGCTGCCTCTCCGCTGCAACGCAGGCCTCTTCTGGACTCACACCGGGATCCGTGAGCAGTCAATGCAGGTTTCACCCAAGAGCGGGCGCCTACTGGAGTGGCCCGAAGCCCAGACAGACTTGAGTAAAATAAAACTAGATCTACCTGAGGGTGACCTGATAATTGGAGGGGACTTTAATATAACACTCTGTGATCAAGTGGACTGCTACCCCCTTCGGGGCTCTCCACTGTCCAAAACACAGCTGGCAGATTTCATGGTTGCTTTCAGACTCATAGATATATGGCGCAGAATGCACCCACTTGCACTCCAATACACATTTCATTCGGGGGCTCATAACAGTCTTTCCCAAATAGATCATATCATCACACTAGCTGATCAATTGCAAAATTTTACAGAGGTGTGGCATTTGGTACGAGGCATTTCAGACCACACCCTGATCTGGACCCAATTCAAGATAGGAGTACCTACAACGCGTAAAAGTATCTCAATCAACCCATGATACCTAAATGTCCAGAGCATTAGTGCCGGTCTCATCAAAGCCACTGAGAACTACTTCAGAGACAATGTTGGCTCAGTGGACTTGCCACTAGTATTCTGGGAGGCCTTAAAAACAGTAGTAAAAGAGCATACACTTTCCCTAATGACAGGCAATAAAAAAGAAAAGACGAGGCAACTCAAAATGTTGGAAAGAGACTTGCTTGCCCTCGAGCAAAGGCTTATACAAACCTTGAGTGAAACACTCTCACATGTACTTGGCATAAAACAGCAAGAGTACAACGTTCTGCTCAGGGAGACAGTCACGGCAAAATATCTTGCAACAAAACATAAAATATACGCACAAGTGGATACGTGGGTAAACTTCTCATGTGGCTTGACCAGCAGGAAAGGGTGAACACCTGGGTGACCACATTAAATGTAGAGGGTGAGATATTGAGGAAACCCCAAGCAATAGCAGACACCTTTGAGACCCATTTCTCTGCCCTATATTCTCCTACGGCCTCAGCCACAGCTGATGAGTCGAGGGAATTCCCGGGAGATCTCCATATGCCCAAACTCTCCTTGGAGGAACAGCATGAGCTCGAGGCTGATCCAACAAATGATGAAATTGTGACAGCAATCCGGAGTATACAACCTGTGAAGGCGATGGGGCCCAACGGCCTGCCCATCGAATTCTATAAACTCGTAGCCACTAAGATTATCCCACATCTACAACAAATGTATCTACATTGTAAACAGAAGGGCAGTTTGCCCAGAGACCAGAGATTGGGCTCTATTGTAGTGATACAAAAAAAGGTGAAGCCAGTAGAGGAACGGGGTTCCTATCACCCTATTTCCCTACTGAATGCAGAGGTTAAAATATAGGCTGAAATACTGGCACCAGGATTGTTATAGGTTGTCACCAAACTAGTGCACCCTGATTAATCAGGGTTCATGCCGGTACGAAACATAGCCTTTAACCACATGGATGCTGAAGGTGGTCTTCAGTGCTAAAGGGAACGAAAACCAATGCAACATGACGAGCTCAGCTCGTCATGAGCACAGCTCCACTGTGCCTCATGACGAGCTCAGCTCGTCATGAGCTTGGAAGGGGTTAACCTGCGTCATCTACATAGAGTGCTGGGTCGCAGAAAAAACGATTAAAGTACAGCCATACTGTCTCTAGACACCTGCATGACCTATGGCACAATCAAATGGCTGTATACGTTTGTGGTGCTTGAACATATGGGATGAGGGCCTAACTTTCTGGCATGGGTCCGACTGCTATGCAACAACCCGTTAGCGCAAGTACTGGTAAATGGTCACACTTCCGAGGTGTGTAACGAGGCAGGGATGCCCCCACAGTCCCAGAGCCCTTGGCAACCTGGATTTGCGGGGACCCATTGGTCTGCGGGTTAAAATGGACAGAGGGGTGGGAATACAAAATATCCCTATATGAGGACGAGATTCTCATATACATGGCATCTCCCTGGGCCTCTATCAACAGGATATTCCACATATGCACCACCTTCAAAATCAGTTCTATTTTTACTGTATGGGCCCGCTCCAAACTTGCCTCCAAACTGCAAGATAACAATAGTGACAGAGGGCTTCCGATACTTGTAATTTATGTGAATGCCGATCCTAACCTCTTTTACACACATAATCTAATGGGTCCACTTATACGCCTACAGAATGAAGGGTAATATTGGAGGTCGCTACCCCTGTCCCTACTGGGCCAAGCGGCCCTATTTAAAATGATGGTGCTTCCCAGATTCCTTTATATCCTACAAAATTCGCCCCTCAAAATCCCCAACAACTATTTTAACACAATAGAAGGTGAAATCAAGTACTAGTATGGGGCAGGAAGCCCCCCAGTATCGTGATTAACAAATTGGCGAGGGGATGGTACGATGGGGGAATCGCTCTACCTGATATCCGATCATATTATTGGGCGGCCCAGCTTGCAGTTATAAACAATCGGTGCACCGTCCCCATGATGAACCGGCATGCAGGATAGATTGATGGATTATGGGCCCTGGTGCCTATAAGGCTGCTCTGTACACAAATCCACATCACCAACACCTGACGGTCCCGATGGTGCAAACAGTTCTTCTATGGCATAAGGTGACAAAAAACTGGGGTGGCACAATAAAGTGATGCAGACCACACCCCTATGGGAGGCAGAGACACTGGGAAATATTCGGCTCATGTGCTGGTTTCACAACTGGGTCACCATAGGCATTTCAAGGGTGGGTGACCTGTGGGTCCAGGGAAAAATGCTCAAATTCTCGCAGCTGCAAAGGGAATATGAAATGTCTGCATCGGAATCATATACATACTTTCAAATACATCATGCCTTGAAGGCACCTAATCTAACCGATCAAAACCTCCCCGCTGGGAGATAGATTACTGACAGACTACATGATGCACAAAGCCATCTCTATGACTTATCAAAAAATAATTAATATCTGCCAGCCCCCCTCACACGACTCCGCTCTCAGTGGCAAGCAGACATAGGGAATCTGGATGATGGGGAATGGCAAGAGGGGCTTTCTTCACCCCTAGAAGTTGCCATTACGGCATGCCTTAGGCTGACACAGCTAAAAATACTCCATAGAATATACTATTCATGCAAAACAATGGTCAAAATGGGAAAAAGGGAGAATGCTTTGTGTAACAGTTTATACACCCAAGTAGGTATGTTCTATCACAGGCTATGGGATTGCCCAGTATTCTATCACTATTGGGAAGGGGTGGTGTCGTAGTTACGGCAAGTTTGAGGAAAGACTCTCTCTTTGCAGTCCAAGATGTGCCTATTAAATGTGTCGGAGGAGGCAGATGCCACCTACATGGAGCATGTTTGGGTGACGTATGGGATGACATTTGCACAGCAAAATATTGCCTGCAGGTTTTGCATTGCAGGTGAAGCAATGCTCTTTTAGGCAGAATAATGTCTTTGATTTACTAGCTAGGCCCGGAGAGAAGAAGTTACAATCGAGCAGCTTGAGTCGATAAAGGAAGGTCATTACGATTCACACAGGAGAAGGTCTGGGGACCAAGGACAAATTGTTGTAAGGAAGGTACACGAGCGACATCGTGGAAAAATACATTCAGGACCGTACCCAGAGTGGAAGGTGTGAGCACGATGCCATATGGGAACTCTACTTGTGGATAACTGGTTGTTGGAATTCAGAGAGAGAGCATTTCAATCGAGTTCCATCTCTGTGATAGGGGCGTTATGCTACTTGACCCATTGATGGTGGAGAGACTTCTTAGCAGGACCCCACACACTGACACCTTTCCTCACTTTCCATTGAACATGCTTAAATAGGGATGTCACCTTAAAACTAGCGTAGGGACAGATTTATTGGTTTTACTCATCAACCCTTGATGCAGGGACATTTGGACTCATGCGTCCTGATTTTCTGTATCCTACTTCTTGAACGAATTGGTTTAACTTATGCTGCACTGTCTAAATTGGATGCACGGATTTGGCTTCATGCTAATTCCGTTCTACTTCTACACCCTCGGGTTGAAGTGTCTCTTTGTCCAGTTATTTATTGCTGCTTCAAATATCTGTTTTATCTTACGATGACTTGTTTTATATACCTTTATGGTCTATTTATTATGACCGAAAAAGTTGATTTGACTTGACTTGACTACCTGAGAGTCAGTACTATTTTCTTCAGGAGGGAGACTACAAAAAGAAGTGACAAAGCTCTAGGAAACGCCTGATCTGTGTTGCACTGCAAGGAATACACCACTGACCTCAAATTATCCTTCCACACCACCTGTTTTATTCATTAAGTACTCGGATGCAAATCCTAAAACATTAGAAACGTAATGATGTGATGAATAAGAATCAATATGAGAGTCAGCAGCACCAATCAGGTAAGTTAAAACAATAAATGAGAGCCAGTCACAGAGGCATGCTCACTGATCCTCTCACCATGGGCCTATTATGGTCATAAATACAGGACTGTATGTAAGTACCATCCATGATGTATAATTAGTTACTTTTTGATCAGCTAATTGAGGGACATTGACCACTGATAGAAAAGTAAGGCCTCCCAAGTCTTTTTATACATTTCAAACTTGACTTTGTGACTGTGTATAGTTAGCAATTAGCAGTTAGCTAATTCCAGAGTTATCTACGTTCGTTTCAGCTTGGAGGTTGCATTTACAATGCCATAAGAACATTTTGTTTAAACCTTGTGAATAGAGTCCGTGGAAAAGCGAATGTGAAAACAGATGATGTTAGAACTGGGATTTCTGGATGGCTAAGGCTGACGCCAAAGCCAGGCAGAAACCACCATTCTAGTCAGGGCAAGGGAGTCACACGCCAAGATAACCCCTGCTCACCCCCTTGGTAGCTTGGCACGAGCAGACAGGCTTATCCCGGAGGCAATGTGTAAAGCATTTGCGCACGCACACAACAGCAACAACATCATAGGCACACCACAAAAGGAACTCCACACAAGGTTATATAAAAATAACTTTTGTATTGTCAAAACACATCAGATAGTAATCACACAATATACATTGTGCAAACTGGCACGGGCAATATTCACAAGGGATTATTTACAGGACAGGGCCACAAGGGCCACTGTCAGAATCAACACTTTTAGAACTAGAAATCCTGTTTAAAATAGCACTTTGTAGATCATAAAATAATAATCACTTTAGCACACCTGTACTAGAAAGAACAACCACCTAAGTATAAAATACATTTAGGGGTATAGGCAAGAACACATTACACATGATGCATCACAACATTCAGAGGTGTAGGGAAGGAAAACACATGATGCATAAACATACATTCAGCGGTGTAAGGACAAGGCACATGATGCATAAAAACATTCAGAGGTGCAGGTAAGACACATAATGCATAAAACACATTCAGATGTGTCACAGGCATAATGGCATAGCACATTACGCATAACTCACATTTGAGCCTAACCGGTAAAAATACAGTAGGCAATCTCCTCACTAGTCTAAACACATTAGACTCTGCCTCCTAAGATGAAATCATATTTAGGGGCGTAGCTCACATAGTGAAAACATCTCACTAGCACAAACCTACATAGGTAAAATAACCTCATAATCATATTGCGCAAACATCCCCTTAGGCAATTACTATCATAAACATAGCAAAATCACATTGCGCAAAAATCACATTAGGGCCTTGCGCCCTACCCACATACCAGCCCCCTGGCCAACTGGCCATCCAACAAGGGGACTCAAAAGCCCTGTGTCCAGAATGTCAGGGCGCGCTCCCACGCAGCGCCAGTCAGGGGTGCGCCACCGGCGCAAACCTAAACGTTGCAGCTGCCCACTAATTGCTGGGCAGCTGGGAACACCAACAGGGCCTAAACGTTGCAGCTGGCACAGTGCTGCACAGCTGTGGAAGGCCTGGCACCTCTGTGCCATCTCTGTCCCACACAGGGACTCTCACTCTCCTGGCACCTAAGCGGTGCAGCTGCCCACTAATTGCTGGGCAGCTGGGAATGTTAACAATGCGGCCTGGGCTCTCCATGGCCCTAGGAACCAATGCGCCACACGGAGCCATCTTGGCTCTGAACAAACAGAATGGCCCCCTGAGCCTCTCTGGGCTCGAGCAAACACCTGGCCCACGGGAGCACTCTGATCCCCTCAAACACTGGAGCCCTCTGCACTCTGAAAGTGCTCACGAGGCCTTGTGACCCCCACGGGGTCCTTTTAAAACTACGTCCACGTTGGAGTGGCCCACTGGCACATGGGGCCGCTCTGACACAGTGCCTCAAACCGGCACCAACAGCAGCCTCATGGAGCCCCCCCCCCCAGCCCTTTCTACTCACCGGTCTGTTCTTCGGCGGGGCTCCTCTGCTCTGGGAGGCGGCGGTGTTTCTCCTGCGGGGCTTCCCGGGACTCCTGGGAGCCCCGCACTGTCGTCGGTGGCCTCGGCCACCATCTTCGCCTCACCCGGGCCCCCCACCTGGGGTCCAGGGCTCTCTCTCTCCACCGGCCGCGACCGCGGGAGTCAGCCAATCCTAGCGCGGCTCCTAGACGAGCCCCTCTCGACACGGCAGCTTCTTCTTGGGAATCCACCAATCGGGGCGCGACTCCACGAGATAAGCCTCCACCAGCGGCCCAATCGGAGCGCGGCCCCTTCGGTTCTTTGTCCGCGGCCCTAGACGGAGAACGGCAACTTTTCGGTCAATTTCAGGTCCCCGGGCAGCGGCGGTGATCTCCCGGCAAACGAGGGGTAGGCTCCCTCTCAAATTTAAATATAACGCGAGGTGGCACTCGCTACGATCGGCAATCCTGGGCAAATGCCGGGTGGGCACCGGCTTTTCCCCACACAAAATGCGGGGTGAAGAAACGCTCCAAATAAAGCAAAAAGTACTCCCAAGCGCTATCAGGCAAAAGAAGGTCTCTGTCAAAAATAAAGCGGTCCCCCAGCGCTACAAGCAAGGTCCAGCAGCAAAGTGAAGCAAAGGGGACCCAGTAAAAAGGTCTCCAGAGTCCAGGACATCAGCAGTCCATCAGGTTTCCAGGGGCTGGGCAGGGCCCAGGGAGGCAAGCCTTCCCGTGGGCCCAAGCAGCAGCATGCCCCTGGCAGGATTCAAGTTGGAAACAAGAACATTTTGTAAGGGGACACAGCCCCTTTTTATACAGCAAATCCCTTTGTCTCAGGGTGCAGGGTGGGGGAGAAACCAGTCGCAGCTGGTTTTTGAGTACTTTGTTTTCCCCAGCCACCCTTTCCATTCACCAGGCAGGCTAGGGTCATCAGTCGCACCACAGGGGGCGGAGCCAGCATTGTGTGGGGAAAGCCCAGCCCTATTCAGGACCCAGGTACACCCCTCCCCTCACATCAGCATGCTAATCTCAACACTCACCACTGGGCAGACCCATCCAGACTTCCTGGAGCCAGGCTCCAGCCAATCACGTGCCAGCAGACTCACTACACACGCACACCCATGTCTAGAAGTGGCACTTCCACACTAGACACATTCATGCCTGCACTCCCCACACATCAGGAACTACCATGGTCACACATATTCCCCATGCATTCCTACGGGAGGGCAGGTCACTCACCACACATACACAGAGAGCTCACGCACTTTACACTGTACCACAGTGAAAAAGTGCGCAGAGACCTAAAATCACCAACACCAGGTTACAGAAACAGGCTAGGCAAAAGCAGAAAGTTTCGGGGTGAACCTGCCAAAAAGGGCAAGGTCCAACACAGATGATAAAAAGAGCTTGTCTGTTTATACCAGAACTAAAATGTACCGACTAATGGAAATATGCTTGCTATATGCCAAAACCAGCATATGCCTAAACTTAAACAGAAACCACTTATCACTGGTGAACTGCAATCCACACATCACTCAGATTTGTACAAACGTTTTGATCTGATGATAGATCAGTCAGAGCGCTTAGTGTGTACATGATTCCCCAGGGCGCAAAATCACTTTTCATAAACATATCTGTACTGTTTACTTCCATCCTAAATAAATCACAATCACATTCTAACCGTACCAGATTCTTTAATACTTCCAAAAATGTATGAAACTGCAAGAACCTCAATTTCCATTTGTATAGCCCATATTAGGGCATGATCGAGGCGATAATCACTTTTTCATTGACTGGCTCAGACTGTCAGTGCGTTAAAGACATTATCTGTGGTCTGTCTAGTGGCTGTCATCTTGGCTCACCTGATATTGACACTCACATGTGATGTCATTTCAGATGACATCATTTGCACAGAGACATTAACAGGGCATGCTATGGCGGTCATCTGATCACAGGTAGGCACCTCTCTCTTTGCAGCACACATGCCTACATGGCCCCAGACAGATAACAACTTTCTCAAATGTTAGACCCTAGGCAGCTGCCTGGGAAACACTCAAAGATGGGGCAAAGAAGAGGGAGTCCTCGCTAACCAATCAGTGAGACCTCACTGAGGAGCTATGCTACTGGTTAACTGCTTCCTGCTAAGCTTTTGACAGTTTTCTTTGCATTATTATTGTAATTCTATTGAAATACAATTGAGAGGAAGCCCTCAAGCCAAGCAAAGGGATAACATTTCTCTCACATGGCAACACTTTGGTACAGCAGTAAAAAAAAAAAATCATGAACCTGTCTAAACCTGATTTAAAGTCATGTGTTGATGCTTTTACTTATTTATTTGTTCAACACATAAGAAGCCGGCCCTTTCCAAAATGCATTTTTAATGCTCCGAAAAACAAACATCATTAACCACAGTTCACTTTTGGAAACTGGTGCCCCTGATGTCACCTCTGAGCCAGGGTTGCAGAAGCACTTGCAGGGGTAGCAAAAGACAAGCCAGGGTCCTACCCCTCGTGAGCCCAAATTGACGTCCGTTTGACCAACAGTTTAAGGGACAGAGCATCACAAACGCTGTTTTACCAATAATGAAGATTTATAATTTATACAATCAGCCTACTACCAGAAGCATTTGTTCTCGTTCCCAACATAAAAATGTTTCTTGAGTGGCAAATGAAAGCACATTCCCGCTTAAAGATTTTAAACTGAGGCGCTAAGAGAAGGAAGTCTAGCCACGCACTGCCACTGGTTACAAGCTGAGACGCTAAGAGAAGAAAGGTAACTCACGCGCTGCCACTGGTTACAACCTGAGGCGCTAAGAGAAGGAAGGTAACTCACGCGCTGCCACTGGTTACAAGCTGAAGCGCTAAGAGAAGAAAGTCTAGCCACGTGCTGCCACTGGTTACAAGCTGAGGCGCTAAGAGAAGGAAGTCTAGCCACGCGCTGCCACTGGTTACAAGCTGAGGCGCTAAGAGAAGGAAGTCTATCCACGGGCTGCCACTGGTTACACGCTGAGGTGCCAAGAGAAGGAAGTTCAGCCATGAGGGCCACTGTTTACAAGCTGAGGCGCCAAGAGAAGAAAGTCTAGCCACGCCCTGACACTGGTTAAAAGCTGAGGTGCCAAGAGAAGGAAGTCTAGCCACGCGCTGCCACTGGCTACAAGCTGATGCGTCAAGAGAAGGAAGTCTAGCCACGAGCTGCCACTGGTTACAAGCTGAGGCGCCAAGAGAAGGAAGTCTAGCCACGCCCTGCCACTGGTTACAAGCTGAGGCGCCAAGAGAAGGAAGTCTAGCCACGAGCTGCCACTGGATACAAGCTGATGTGCTAAGATAAAGAGTCTAGCCACGCGCTGCCACTGGTTACAAGCTGAGGTGCTAAGAGAAGGAAGTCTAGCAACACACGGCCACTGGGTACACACTAAGGCACCAAGAAAGGATATCTAGCCACGCGCTGCCACTGGTTACAAGCTGAGGCACTAAGAGAAGGAAGTCTAGCCACGTGCTGCCACTGGTTACAAGCTGAGGCGCCAAGGGAAGGAAGTCTAGCCACACACTGCCACTGGTTACAAGCTGAGGTGCCAAGAGAAGGAAGTCTAGCCACACACTGCCACTGGTTACCCGCTGAGGTGCCAAGAGAAGGAAGTCTAGCTACACACTGCCACTGGTTATAAGCTAAGGCGCTAAGAGAAGGAAGTCTAGCCACACACTGCCACTGGTTACTAGCTGAGGCGCCAAGAGAAGGAAGTCTAGCCACGCACTGCCACTGGTTACAAGCTGAGGCGCTAAGAAAAGGAAGTCTAGCCACGCACTGCCACTGGTTACAAGCTGAGGCGCTAAGAGAAGGAAGTCTAGCCACGCGCTGCCACTGGTTACAAGCTGAGGCGCTAAGAGAAGGAAGTCTAGCCACGGGCTGCCACTGGTTACACGCTGAGGTGCCAAGAGAAGGAAGTCTAGCCATGAGTGCCACTGTTTACAAGCTGAGGCGCCAAGAGAAGAAAGTCTAGCCACGCCCTGACACCGGTTAAAAGCTGAGGTGCCAAGAGAAGGAAGTCTAGCCACGCGCTGCCACTGGTTACAAGCTGAGGCATCAAGAGAAGGAAGTCTAGCCACGAGCTGCCACTGGTTACAAGCCTAGGCGCCAAGAGAAGGAAGTCTAGCCACACACTGCCACTGGTTACAAGCTGAGGTGCTAAGATAAAGAGTCTAGCCACGCGCTGCCACTGGTTACAAGCTGAGGCGCCAAGAGAAGGAAGTCTAGCCACACACTGCCACTGGTTACACGCTGAGGCGCCAAGAGAAGGAAGTCTAGCCACACACTGCCACTGGTTACACGCTGAGGCGCAAAGAGAAGGAAGTCTAGCCACACACTGCCACTGGTTACACGCTGAGGTGCCAAGAGAAGGAAGTCTAGCCATGAGTGCCACTGTTTACAAGCTGAGGCGCCAAGAGAAGAAAGTCTAGCCACGCCCTGACACCGGTTAAAAGCTGAGGTGCCAAGAGAAGGAAGCCTAGCCACGCGCTGCCACTGGTTACAAGCTGAGGCATCAAGAGAAGGAAGTCTAGCCACAAGCTGCCACTGGTTACAAGCTGAGGCGCCAAGAGAAGGAAGTCTAGCCACACACTGCCACTGGTTACAAGCTGAGGTGCTAAGATAAAGAGTCTAGCCACGCGCTGCCACTGGTTACAAGCTGAGGTGCCAAGAGAAGGAAGTCTAGCCACACACTGCCACTGGTTACACGCTGAGGCGCCAAGAGAAGGAAGTCTAGCCACACACTGCCACTGGTTACACGCTGAGGCGCCAAGAGAAGGAAGTCTAGCCACACACTGCCACTGGTTACACGCTGAGGTGCCAAGAGAAGGAAGTGTAGCCATGAGTGCCACTGTTTACAAGCTGAGGCGCCAAGAGAAGAAAGTCTAGCCACGCCCTGACACCAGTTAAAAGCTGAGGTGCCAAGAGAAGGAAGTCTAGCCACGCGCTGCCACTGGTTACAAGCTGAGGCATCAAGAGAAGGAAGTCTAGCCACGAGCTGCCACTGGTTACAAGCTGAGGCGCCAAGAGAAGGAAGTCTAGCCACACACTGCCACTGGTTACAAGCTGAGGTGCTAAGATAAAGAGTCTAGCCACGCGCTGCCACTGGTTACAAGCTGAGGTGCTAAGAGAAGGAAGTCTAGCAACACACGGCCACTGGTTACACGCTTAGGCGCCAAGAAAGGATGTCTAGCCACGCGCTGCCACTGGTTACAAGCTGAGGCACCAAGATTGGGAAGTTTAGCCACGCGCTGCCACTGGTTACAAGCTGAGGCGCCAAGGGAAGGAAGTCTAGCCACACACTGCCACTGGTTACAAGCTGAGGTGCCAAGAGAAGGAAGTCTAGCTACACACTGCCACTGTTTACAAGCTAAGGCGCTAAGAGAAGGAAGCCTAGCCAGACACTGCCACTGGTTACAAGCTGAGGCGCCAAGAGAAGGAAGTCTAGCCACGCGCTGCCACTTGTTACACGCTGAGGCGCCAAGAGAAGGAAGTCTAGCCACACACTGCCACTGGTTACAAGCTGAGGCGCCAAGAGAAGGAAGTCTAGCCACGCGCTGCCACTTGTTACACGCTGAGGTGCCAAGAGAAGGAAGTCTAGCCACGCACTGCCACTGGTTACAAGCTAAGGCGCTAAGAGAAGGAAGTCTAGCCACACACTGCCACTGGTTACATGCTGAGGCACCAAGAGAAGGAAGTCTAGCCACTCGCTGCCACTGGTTACAAGGTGAGGTGCTAAGAGAAGGAAGTCTAGCCACTCGCTACCACTGGTTACAAGATGAGCCGGTAAGAGAAGGAAGTCTAGCCACACACTGCCACTGGTTACATGCTGAGGCGCCAAGAGAAGGAAGTCTAGCCACTCGCTGCCACTGGTTACACGCTGAGGCGATAAGAGAAGGAAGGCTTCTCAACATGTTTAGGGGCCTGTGTATCAAAGAACTGTGCTTGATTAGAATTTGGGACATATATACTCGCTAGAGAAATAGGCTTTTCATCTCACATGCCCTCCTGTACAATATATCTTCCCTTCATGTCAGTGTGCTGTGCTACATTATCATAGGAATGCCTGGAACTAGTAAAGTTAGTTTCCCCCTCCTATAGGAGGAATGGGATGTGCTAAATATCTTCCCCTTACATTTCTTATGCATTTTAGAGATTTCTTCTCTTGATAAGGTGTGTTTCTTGCACGCATGCATATGTCACATTGCAGATATGCATATGTTGTATATCGTTTAGTCGGGGTAGACACGATTCACACATTCCAAGTCATGAAGTTCTAATTGTGATTCTTCCCCTTGTCCAGTATCTTGTGTAACTTAGAAGTGGGGCAACATTACTAATTATGTTAACATGATGCAGCGAAAAGGTTATGCTTTATAATTTAGACGCACACTGAAGCTGCACTTTCTATACCCAAGTAGACATTACTTTCACAGTCTATTCACGTTTAACAAATTGTATTTTCTTAAAGTTATCCTAAGTGCGAGTAGGCCTCAAATGCCTCTCACTGTTAAAATAAATGTCTCTTGCAGAATGTTTTCACATTTTCTTTTATGTTTCAGGTGCAAGGTAAGGTGATAGTTAAAAGAGTAGTTAGTTCATTGTTTGCTTTTGGATAATATTTGAATAGGTAGTACTAATTTACCGTTGGTTGTGATTTATACTGTTTGTGGCAATGGCAAGGATCCTTCTGTGCCAAGCCCTTCCGACTGATCATACATCCAAGGCTGTGCAGCTATGTGCGATATTGTTCGACGACCTGTGATTTCTAAAGCTGTCTGGTGGTCCACTGATTTCCGTGTTCGCCGCAAGGAGGTACAGGAAGGAGCTGCATATATATATATATATATATATATATTCACTGAAAAAACCATAGGTTATAGACCATATATAGTTAGGAATTAGCATTTAAAAAACCTTATTTTACTCACACAAAACCATTGAAATTCCATATATAGTTAGTTGCACTAACTATATATCGCGCACCTGCAATCCACTGCTGATGATGTCACATATTACATCATTCATGACATGGTCAGTGACATCACTGATGACATCACTGATGACATCTCAAATGACATCACTGATGACATCACTGATGACATCTCATTTGACATCAATGACCACATCACTGATGATATCATTCATGTGACAATACAATGCATCTCCTCACATTTTAATATAACCTCTGTTTCACCCAGTGTTAAATACAGAATATAATTTTTGAAACCATTGACACACCAATACTAGTTACTACATACGCACTCACTGATTCCTACGTCTACACACACCTTCACTCATTCACCCATACTATCATTCATACATACAATCACTCATCTTTACAACACTATCATATGCACTCATACACCTATACAGACACTCACAGTCTGCCACTCATCCATGGAGTTACTCACACACCTAGTCAGTCCTGTAAAGAATCGATGACACTTCCATTTTCTTGTCTATACAGTTAAACATAGAGCACCTTACATTTTCAAACATATACTAACACATACTTACCTTGTTATACAATCATTGATACAAGTACACATTGATCTGCACAGAGTCACACACCTCCCAGCCAGCCACACACACACTCAGTCTCCCATACAAATACTTGGACAATCAATCAGTAACCCATATAGTTAATCATATAGCTACTGATCAAAACATGCAGCAGTTTACAGAACAACAGACATAATGATGCACAAATTAAGACACTTTAGTCACTAACCCATGCACTCAGTGAGACACATTTAATCACTCACTCATGCATTCAGTCATGCACCTACTAAATCCTTTGTCCAGACACTTATACTTCCACTCATTCTTCAATATGTAAGACACATTTTAACTTTACAGAAACATACAGTCACTGGATGTTGTCATCAGTGATGTCATCAGTGATGTCATTTGAGATGTCATCAGTGATGTCATCAGTGATGTCACTGACCATGTCATGAATGATGTAATATGTGACATCATCAGCAGTGGATTGCAGGTGCGCGATATATAGTTAGTGCAACTAACTATATATGGAATTTCAATGGTTTTGTGTGAGTAAAATAAGGTTTTTTAAATGCTAATTCCTAACTATATATGGTCTATAACCTATGGTTTTTTCAGTGAATTTTCAAGGTTTTGTAAATGCTAATTCCTAACTATATATGGTCTATAACCTATGGTTTTTTCAGTGAATTTCAATGGTTTTTTAATAGCAAATATCATAAGCTGTCGAATGTCAAGTACGTGGTAAGTGAAAACATTTTCGTGTTTATGCACACTGATCTGCTTTGAATGGTGCCCCCCCCCCTCATTTCTATTAGGAGTACTCTCTCTTTGCAGATAGTGAAAGGTAGTTAACGCAGGTCTTTGCCCCCATTGTAATCCGTCGTGCCTGCTTCTCTCTCCATTTGATTCATTGTTATCCAAGTATTTACTGTTTTAGAATTAGTTCTCTTTGGTTCATTCTCTATTTACAAACAAACACAGAGTCGCAATACTCTGTTTAGTCTTTGCAGATAACGAAAAATCGTGTAAAAAAAAAGAAAAGGAATCGAGCAAAATCAGTAGGCCACTAATGGGATCTCTTTTTGACCTCGCTAAAATAGAAACATTAGGAACAACCCCTCATGACAAATACAAAACTAGTGAGATGAACTGAACTCCACACAATGATGGCTGCAAAACAGCTCTGCTCCGCCACCCACCCCGCCCAAAATAACGATAAAGAACGGCTGCCATGATTGGTTGCGGAATGACCACGACGGAGCTACGAAATGGTGCTGCTCTCATGCTAACCCCAGCTTCAGTCTGAAACATCCAGAAACACTGTAGACTACCAATTCGATCAGTTCCGGTAGCGCCCCAATGTAACCCGGTAGAGAAGAACTAGCCCTCCCCTCTTTGACTGATGGTTCTTGTTGCCTGTCCCTTCTGTTGTCATTTAACAGAACTATTTAGCCTGCTGAAAGGGGTTGTGTTCCGACCGCTGGTTGGTGGAGACATTTTGACTATATTCTGTACCTGCGTTGTCGCGTAATGCGTCATATGACGCGCCGCGTTAGCGCATCCGGAAGTCATCCGGGGCGCGCAGCGCGTAACGTAAGCATAACAAGTCATGTGACTTGTTAATAAAACTTTTCATTGGTTCATTTTACTTTTCTTATTGTAATGATGAAAGGCTTGGTCATATGACCTAAAAATTACGCTTTTCATTACTTCCTAACATTATTTTTTCTTAAATATATGTTATAATGTTCCAGGCTAATGTACTTTCCCGGAAATTTTACAACTGTCCTGCAAGTAAAATATATTCTTTTTTCGAGAAAAAGAGCGTTTCTTCGTCCCATGACGGAGCCGTTGAGCAAAAGAGGGTCGACCTGCTGTCTTAGTCGCCGATACGCCTGAATATGAGATTCTTATCGATCACTTTATGTTGCAGGAATAGAAAACACAACAGCCCTTGACCATTTATCTTTACTGCGTTCCTTCGTATTATACCTTTTACCCTTCATGTAATTGGTCTGCTTTATTTCACTTGCCTTTTAATGATTCTAAAACAGTGACTATTATTAAAAACTTTACCAATGTATATACTACTACCATGTTTTCTTTTAAAAACCTTTATTGTGAAAATTTCATTATACAAATACGAGCCTATAACCACGTGGGCCGGCCACGGAGCAAACTGTAATCGTATATGATAAATAGACATTTACACTGTAGAGGAACGTAACGGGCGGGCCATTAGGTTGCAAGAACTAAGGTGTCTAACAGTTACGGAATCGGTGGACGTACATTTTATAATTAAAATACGACAGGGCCAGTTACAATAAAATTATCTAGATATACATTTGCGGGCAAGTACCATGGGTGACGTTAATTCGAACTTTCAACAGTACAGTAATCAATAACACATCAGAACTTAATATCAATAGGGATGTCGAAATATTCAATCAATTCTCGTCACCGCCCGCCATGTGCTTCAAAACTGCATACGTATCTCGTGATTTCAAGGTTCTGCAACCAGTACACAACAAGGAGTTACGAGTCCCATTTATTCTGGCGCCATTTTGGGCGAGGACGGGCAGGTCCAGGATATAGTCAAAATGTCTCTACCAACCATCGACTATGATGATGTTCATATGCTGTATTTATTAGAGTAACACTCAGATGTCCACATGAAATAAATTTGCCACAATCTAAACATGTCATTTTAATCTTTCCAAAGTTCTTCTAAATATTTGGGACCGTTTCCCTTGCCTCTGAAGCTCTCAGTGCCACTTCTTTGATGAATGTACTAGCAGGTCAGGGGTTCTCCTCCAAATCTCTCTTTTATGCAGCACTATAATTAATTGGTGCCACCTCTCCATATGACGATGCATGGTATAGTTACCACAACTATATTTTTTTTCGGTTCCTCTAGAGAGTTCATCGTGGCAGATGAAGCGTGTAACGTACCGGGCATTTACCTTTTTTTGCATGTACAGGAAAGGAAAAAAAAATCGAGCGTCCGAGTTCTAAGGTGTCCCAGGGCCATTTTAGTGGACCAGGCCCAAATCCAAAGAACAGGCCGCCATTTTGAGAGTCCTGTTGCAGCCGCCTGTCGCTGTAGCATCAAGAGCAGCCGAAACTCAGCTGAATGGCAACTGAAACGGTAAAGGGGCGCCCCACTACAGCAGACGAGCCAGGCCCAAATCCAAAGAACTGCTATCTCACAGGCTAATGGGGCGACCCACGCCGAGTTTCAGCATTGTAGGATGACCACACAAGTACAGCAACTTGCTAGACATCACCTCGGTGCCATCCGGATCTCGGCGCCCCACTGCAGATGAAGTGCCTCTCAACTATGAAACCACCACGGTGACATCCGGATCTTGGCGCGTTGTGCTGCCTTCGGCCTATTCGCACATCGGTCCGCTACTGACGCCATCTCACAGGCTAATGGGGCGACCCACGCCGAGTTTCAGCATTGTAGGATGACCACACCAGTACAGCAACTTGCTAGACATCACCTCGGTGCCATCCGGATCTCGGCGCCCCACTGCAGATGAAGTGCCTCTCAACTATGAAACCACCACGGTGACATCCGGATCTTGGCGCGTTGTGCTGCCTTCGGCCTATTCGCACATCGGTCCGCTACTGACGCCATCTCACAGGCTAATGGGGCGACCCACGCCGAGTTTCAGCATTGTAGGATGACCACACCAGTACAGCAACTTGCTAGACATCACCTCGGTGCCATCCGGATCTCGGCGCCCCACTGCAGATGAAGTGCCTCTCAACTATGAAACCACCACGGTGACATCCGGATCTTGGCGCGTTGTGCTGCCTTCGGCCTATTCGCACATCGGTCCGCTACTGACGCCATCTCACAGGCTAATGGGGTGACCCACGCCGAGTTTCAGCATTGTAGGATGACCACACCAACTTGCTAGACATCACCTCAGTGCCATCCGAATCTTGGCATCTCAACGCCTAGTGGTATCTTCCATACAAAAAATATTGTTACGCTGCCTTTGGCCCCATTCGCACATCAGTCCGCAACTTAGACATCACCTCGGTGCCATCCGGATCTTGGCATCTCAGCGCCTTGTGGTGTCAGTCAGAAAATATTGTTGTGCTGCCTTCGGCCTATTCGCACATCGGTCCGCTACTGACGCCATCTCACAGGCCAACGGGGCGCCCCACGCCGACTTTCAGCATTGTAGGATGGCCACACCAGTACCACAACTTGCAAGACACCACCTCGGTGCCATCCGGATCTTGGCATCTCAGCGCCTTGTGGTCTCTTCTACACCGGAAATATAGTAGAAAATATTGTTGCGCTGCCTTTGGCCCCATTCACACATCAGTCCGCTACTGACACCATCTCACAGGCCAACGGGGCGCCCCACGCCGACTTTCAACATTGTAGGATGGCCACAGAAGTGCGACAACTTACTAGACACCACCTCGGTGCCATCCGGATCTTGGCGCGTTGTGCTGCCTTCGGCCTATTCGCACATCGGTCCGCTACTGACGCAAACTCACAGGCCAACGGGGCGCCCCACGCCGACTTTCAGCATTGTAGGATGGCCACACCAGTGCGGCAACTTCCTACACACCACCTCGGTGCCATCCGGATCTTGGCGCGTAGTGAAGCTGCAGCAGCTGCAAATAAGCTTCAGACAGTGTTACAACCGCTGCTCAGAACTCTCAACTATGACACCACCTCGATGCCATCCGGATCTTGGCGCGTTGTATTGCCTTCGGCCTATTCGCACATCGGTCCGCTACTGACGCCGCCTCACGTGCCAACGTATTTTCTCCGCATTTTATACCCTATGCCGCATAACAGGTCATGTGACTTGTTTATAAAACTTTTCATTGGTTCATTTTACTTTTGGTTTCCTAATGATGGAAGGCTTGATCATATGACCTAAAAACAACACTTTTCATTGGATGAAAACTTTTTTTTTCCCCCAAACGATGAAAGCCCCACCTTGTTTCTGGATGTTTCAGACTGAAGCTGGCGTCACCATGAGAGCACCACCATCTCGTAGCTCCGTCGTGGTCATTCCGCGAGCAATCATGGCAGCCGCTCCCCACCAGAAGCCTGCAGGAGTCGGGGCCCCCAAAACTTTTGATGAATTCTCAAGGCGGAGGGGACGCTTTCGAGAATGGGGTCCAAGACCTAGCAGACAAGCGTCCGATTTCCAAGGTGTCCCAGGGCCATTTCAGTGGACCAGGCCCAAAAAGGAAACAGCCTGCCGCCATTTTGAGAGTCCTGTGACAGCCGCCTATCGCTGCACCGCAAGAGTGGGCGCAACTCAGCTGAATGGCGGATTTTGACACAGTGGACCAAAAGCGGACGGAATGGCAACTGAAACGGTAAAGGGGCGCCCCACTACAACAGACGAGACTCCACCTGGAGAGGCCCGTTCACGCCGCCTCCCCCGGGGCGCTCCACGCCGTTATTCGGAGCAGCATTGTAGGATACCAAAACCAGTGCGGCAACTTACTGGACATCACCTTGGTGCCATCGTTCTGCTGCCTTGGAACTATTCGCACAACAGTTTGCTACTGATGACCCACCCCCCGCGACGCCCCACGCCGTTATTTGCTGGGTGGCAACTTACTAGACATCACTTTTGTGTCATCTAGATTTCGGCGCGTTCTGCTGCCTTGGAACTATTCGCACAACAGTTTGCTACTGATCACCCACCCCCCGCGACGCCCCACGCCGGAAATCTGGACGTTGTGCTGCGTTGGGACTATTCGCACAGCCGACCGCTACTTCGTTGTTTTTCTCTAAAAATGTTTATATGTTATTACTATTTTTGTTTTCTTGTATATATTTATAAATTATTAAAGTTTTATAATCTTACTACTTTGTCGGAGTGCTATATATTTTTAATGTGACACATAATTGTAAAAACTTTGATGTACAAAGAGTCATCCCTGGAATCTTCCGCTTCACGCTCGGTCCCCTCCCCAATCACAATACAGAATGGTTTTCAGATAATAGCAACGCTTCTGCTGTGACGGATCTCATCGAGTGTGGGCCTTGATCTACTATAACTCCTTTGAAGACGGGTGATTCTTTACAGCTGTGGCCATAAACTACATCTGCAGGGCTAGCTGATAGCCTAGGACCGGCCTGGACAATCGGACACAGAGGAAAAGGAGTGTCAGAGGGTGCGGTAGTGAATAGGGCGAAAGGGAGGTGTCGGGCGGGCACAGGGTGTGATTCTCAGGGAAGAACAGCGCAGATGGGGGGAGGTTTATTACCCATGCATAAAACAGAGAGCGGGGGTGACCACTGCCTGGGGGAGATGCTTGCGAGGGTGGGGAGCCATGCTAAGGATCGACAGCGTTCACAGAGTGGATCTGGTCAAGGCATCTAAAATGGCTGCCGTGCACGACAAAAGTGTGGCATTTGAAAAAAGACAAGATGGCGCACACAATGTTTTTCAACAATTCCTGATTTCCTTCGAATCGAACGTTAACAGACGTTGGGGCATATTACCAAAGTTAAGCGATATTTATCCCTAACGATGCATTGCAAAGATTTTTTTACCGTCAGAAATTATCGCAGATAAACCTTGCTATTATCAAGGTTTATCGCAAATACGATAAAAAACGAGCGCAATGCATTAATGTCGCTGAAAACTCCGCGATATTCATGCATTACCGAGCTAATGCTCTTAGCCATGTTATCCACCTCCCATTGGATAACATGGCTAAGAACTGCTCAGGGCAGCTGTTACTTTTTGGAGATATTCGCGCTTATCTCGAATATTTCCAAAAGTTGATAATAGGAGATAGCGATGTTAGCGACTGTTTCCAGTCGCTAACATCTTGGCATGCCCACTTTGCATGTCATTAGTGATAAATATCACTCACATGCAAAGTGGGACCCAAGATGGTCGCTATCTCCTACTAGCCGTCGCTAACTGGTGTTAGCAACAGCTAGGTAATACACATATAATTTTATCTCCGCGAAGCGGAGCGCTGTTACAGATATATATCTTGTTTTTGAACGTTAATTTCTCAAAATGCACTGAAGCACATATATTGAGACATAGCAAAGGCACATCGGGCTACCAGTCCCTAATATTTTACCAAGTTTCGTGCAAATCCATTCAGCCGTTCGATTATTATTATTATTATTTTTTTTTGCCCCGCGGGGCCCTTTTAAAACCTCCACATCAAACCTAGGGGGTCAGCGAGGATCTACTATGCCCCCTTATGGTCATCAGCCGTTCGATTATTATTATTATTATTTTTTTTGCCCCGCGGGGCCCTTTTAAAACCTCCACATCAAACCTAGGGGGTCAGCGAGGATCTACTATGCCCCCTTATGGTCATTTGCCCCTTCGCTTTGGCCTCCTCTTGTCTCTCGATCCTACCGAGAGACAAGATGGCGGCCGCTACGTACTGTTTGGAATGTTTACAGACACCGGAGAGCCAATCAGCTTCGCTTCGCAAAGCTCCGTAACGCGAAAAGTACGCGAAGCGGTGCGCTGTTACAGATATATATCTTTTTTTGAACGTTAATTTCTCAAAATCCACTGAAGCACATATATTGAGACCTAGCAAAGGCACATCGGGCTACCAGTCCCTACAATTTTGCCAAGTTTCGTGCAAATCCATTCAGCCGTTCGATTATTATTATTATTATTTTTTTTTGCCCCGCGGGGCCCTTTTAAAACCTCCACATCAAACCTAGGGGGTCAGCGAGGATCTACTATGCCCCCTTATAGTTATTTCCCCCTTTGTTTTGACCTCCTCTTGTCTCTCGATCCTACCGAGAGACAAGATGGCGGCCGCTACGGACTGTTTGGAATGTTGACAGACGCCGGAGAACCAATCAGCTTCGCTTCACAAAGCTCCGTTGCGCGAAAAGTCCGCGAACCAGAGCGCTAACCGGTCCGCTGTTACAGATATATATCTTTTTTTAAACGTTAATTTCTCAAAATCCACTGGAGCACATATATTGAGACCTACAAAAGGCACATCGGGCTACCAGTCCCTACAATTTTGCCAAGTTTCGTGCAAATCCATTCAGCCGTTCGGGCTAAAAGTGAGGCCAACCGCCCTATGGAAAACTCAATGTTAAAAACACGTTTTGGGACCCCCCTTTTTTCTCGGCCCCCACTGGACGAACCCCCCCCAAATTTTCAAGGGCTGCTCAGAAACAAAATGTGCCATTTTCCTGAAAATTTCAGCCGATTCCGTCCACAAACGCCAAAGTTATTAGACATAGAATTTTCAAAAAACCCATAGAGAAAAAATCCTAACTATATATACCTACTGGCGACCGCCAGTAGGTAATATATATATATATATATATATATATGCACATATATATATATATATATATATATATATATATATATATATATATATGTATATATGTATATATATATATATATATATATAAATATATATATATATGTGCGTATATATTTTTGGCACCCCCATGCACCCCTGCACCTCCCCCACCTCAGTCCTGTGCCCACCCGCCACCGGCAAGTCATGCTGGGCACCACTGGTTGAAGTTGATTATTGGACTCGTCGAAGTCTAAGAACCCAGGGTAAATATTAAGTATATTTTGGTTTAAGTTGCCTGTTGAAGTTGTGGTTTTGGATCATGAGGCGCCATTGGAGAGAGACTTATTAACATCTGTCGAGATAGTGTGTGGAGATTGGTGTTGATGCATCCTTTTGCGCAGGGGAGAAACTGCACTACTCAGGGTGATATCCCACTGGTCGAGATTTCACTTATGTGAATAATAACATCAGGAACACGTTATTCCCCATTTTTCCCCTTGAATGAGTGTGAACTTTGACTTCAGACAAGTGTTATTTGTTTTGCTTTTGATATTTGTACATTTTGTTTGTGTCAAACTAATTGTAAAGGAGTGAGAGCTGCTGTATCGAGCTGCAAGTAGTGTGCCGCGCTTGTATTGGTCAGTAGGTGTGTATGCCGTCCTGATATTTGTCATCATGTCATTGAGTGCCGCACTGTGAAGGGCTAGCATAGGTGTGCTGTGCTGAAACTGGACGTTGAAATTGCTGCGTATTTTATTGTGATTTGCTGATGCTGCCACTTGTTTATAGTAAAGTTACTGACTTTGGTATGCCGAATTCAAAGCAAAAAGATTAAATGTTGTATGACATTGAGAAGTTTCTTTAGAGATGATGCAGGCGTGTCTGTTTGTCATGGTGAGGGATCTCCTCTGCAGGGCACACCTAGTCAGTATATGGCCACAAATGTCGGACTCCATACATATATTTGGCTTAATCAATGGAACAAGATCGATGAGAAAGAAGGGTCCTTGCAATTCCTTCAATATGGTACCTTTAACTTGAATACAATAGAAAATTTGAGGCATGTTTTGTATGAAATGGAACACCCCTTCAGACCATCACAGTATGATGCTTTATATGCATGGAAGCATCCTGCACGTGCAAAACACAAGGAGAAATATCAGACCAGTGCCAAAAAGGCAGTCCGTAGTTGGATGGATGCAAAGTGGTATGCTGAACAACAGGTACAGAGAAGAGATATGTTTAGGGAGTTAATATGTATCCTGCATTCACTAATAGGAACTCAGAAAGGTAGAAAGCACCAGAGGGCGGTGGTAAAGGTGCACGGACAGAGGACACTACTGATAGCAACTTTAGTGATGACTTTTTGGAAGAATTGTTTACTTCCCAACCACCTCCATTACACGCAGCTCAGTCAACCAGAGAAAGCCAACAAACTATGTAAGTACTGAGAGTGTGCCTACTAATGCGGCCCAAACAGGTGGAAAATTACTTTCTGTTATACCAATCTCAGTGGTAGGAACTTCAGTTATTACCAGTATTGCACTGGCCCTGAGGTCGCTCACAATTGTATGGGTTCCAAGTACGCAAGGAGGTGCAGCTGCACCTGATCCATCGACTGTCACCCCAGTGCATGATATATCTGTCGTTGTACGACTTTTGGATAGCAGGAGCTTGAGATTGGTGAAAGGCCCACAGCACAAGCATCTCAATACCTTTAGATGTTGTTTGGATAAATGTAGAGCTGGATAAAAGTATCAAGAGAAACTTTGACGTAAAATATGTGAAGGGATACCATGAAGAGGAATCCTATTCCTATGTAAAGAAGCCACCTGACGTGCCACTAAAGCACATCCGGTGTTAGAAGGGACAGCCGTTGGGTTTGGATTTAATCTATCTATGAGTCAGACCTTGCGAAAGAACTTTAGCATATATAGAAGAGACAATACACTTAATAGTATGAGAACTCCTGGGTTAAAAGCACATTTGAGAGCATTAGTGGCTAGAACACAAAGGTGGAGAAATATCAAAAGGATTAAGGAAAAGTGGACTCAGAGGGAAAGGAGAAAGAAAGAGTTGGAGGACTCAGGACGGTCAGAAGAATAGGGTAGCCAATATGACTCTAAAGTTAGCACGTACTCATTAAGAGAGAAACATGAAGGACGGTATGTGCATGTGCATTGTAGTCGTGGTAATCTTGCTGCATTTACAAATAGATTTCCAAAACTGAGAGAGATTACTGACTTGTGGTATGCACTATGCACAGGTTGAGCGGTTCGTGAAAATTGCAAAGGTGTTGTGGGAAGATCTAAATACCTTCTTTGATACTTTGTGGGAGAAAGGTAAAATGTCCTACAGTATGTTGGAAATCCAGAGATTTTGTGTCCCAGTTTGTTCAAGGTTTAGCTCAGGTAGTCAGAAGAATGTTATCTGTTGGCAAGGCAAACCTTTGGATGCAATGCTTCGCCATGCGAAGTGCCGCAGTGATGAACTGAAGGTGAAACAGAAAAAAATGAAAGGAAAGTTCATGTTGGCAGAGACAAAGTTGGCACAAAGGGATTTCTGAATGGCTTGTATGTGGCATGACATCCTTGCGCTCTCGTAACTTTTTCAGAGGCGTTCATACTGGACTGGCGCTGTTCAAGAGATTAGGCTTGTAACACTCTATAGCGCTTCGCACCTCTTTTACACATTCACTCGTAATGCCCTTTTAACGCAGGCCCGTTTTTCTACTAGGACTAAGGATCACTGAACCTTCACAGCCTTACGATGACAATGTTGGTACACTAATTAGCAGATCTGGCACAAATCCTTTGACTGAAGGTACGATTAAATTTCCGGTTTCAAGCCACAACCTGCCGTTACTGCATTAGTCACATTCCTGCCAACATCTACATTTTGTATTTGTCTTTCACAGCCCTATTAACGCCAAAGACCGGCTGCCCACTAATTTTAATGCCCTACTTGGGAGCCTCTTTTAAAATCAGGTACTCCATTCTGCTGCAAGAATGTTGCAATTTATGCCTACATGTAACTACATGGAGGGTGTCTCTAAAACTTTAATGACACCACATTGTTATATTCTTTTTAGTTAAGACATCTCCAGTCCACGCCCTGAGGATAACCCTAGAAGACATCAGGGTTTGAAACGCGTTGGCGTTTCGGCTGAAGCTAACTAGCTTTTTGGGCCACAATTGGTCAAATAAATTAACCCGCATCAGTGATAGGACCCATGAGATTATGTTGCTGTCTTCAGCCTAGTATATAGGCAGGACTTTTTGAACTGTGTGAAGTCCGCCTGTTCTTTGTGTTTTATACATGGGTTGGTGCCCTCTAAATTTTAGGAGGACAATGAGAATATGAATGGTGTTTATGTTGTACATATTTTGACATTTAAGTTTTCTTATTTTTCTATGTTTTTGTGATTTGTAAGTAATTTGTTTTTGTATGCATTTAGGTTACACTGAAATGTGGTGTGTCTCTATGCCATGATTAAATGTTTCTTCAAAAAATTGTGAAAAACATTTGATATTAAGGTGAAATAAATCACATGTACTTAGAACTGATTGTCTAGGTGCAGCGTAGTCATTTTGCAAGATCCTATCTGGTCATTTGTTTGTTTTTGATACCAGAGTGGTCCAGGCCTTTTGTTGATAGTTCACTCAACCAAAGTAAGACACACATTGTTTTGAATGATAAAGCAAAAATGAATGATATACGCGTAGTAGACAAGGTTATATATCTAGGTGTTTGTATACCATCTAAACTAGATAATGTGGTTAAGTTAAACATAGAACCAATTATGGATACAATGCAAAAAGATCTTCAACGCCTTGATAATTTGCATCTTTCTATTATAGGCAGAGCCAATGTTATTAAGATGGTGTTTTTTCCTAAGATTTTATACTTGTTTAGGGCAATATTTCTAGAATTTACAACACAGTGGTTTAAAACAATAGAGCGAATGTTTTTGAGATTCATTTGGGCTCATTCGCAACCACGGCATGCTTATAAACTTCTTACCCTACCTAGAGACAAGGGCGGGCTCGCACTCCAGAATTTAAAAGCATATTACTGGGCCTCTGTATTGCTTTACAGTAGGGAATTATTACAGAATGTAAGGGAGGATGTACAGCCAGATCCTATACCATCTATTTTCGAACATGTGCAGTGGGAGTAGAGGCTATCTTTGGCGTCAACTGCATGATAGTTACCATAAAAAAGTCAGGTTCAAAACTCTGTATAGTGGGTTTAAGGCATGGAGTGCAATAAGAAGAATGCTTGGGATTGGTACAATTTCTTTTTATACCCCTTTAACTGATAACCGATAACCAAATTCTTCTGGAGATTTTTAGAGGCGCTTCTATACAAAAATGGAAGAACGTTGGAATTGTTTAATTAGGTTGTTTGTTCACCCCCACGGGGATACAATCTTTTGAAGAACTGAAAAAACTTAATTTATACTGGCAGGATTTTTTTAAGTATCTTCAAATTAGAGATTTTATGTCACGAATGGTAGGGGGGAAGGTTCAATTATGAGAAATTCAGAATTGTGGAAAAATTACTTCAGGATAAATTAAGCATTATTGGGGAAATATATGCACTTATTAATGCTGTACTACCAGATGATATGGATAAAGTGTCACAGAATTGGCAGGAGAAAGTAGGGATTTCAAATGAGGAATTTAATTATGCATATGTGATGTCACAAAGTATTCTAATGTCTTCGAACTTACAAGTACAGTTTTTTTAAAACATTTTTTTTGTGTATTACACCCCTGATAAAATTGCTAAATGGGAAAGCGGTAAGGGAACATTTTGCCCAAGATGCACGGTGTTTGAAGCAGATAGAGTCCATATTTTTGCTGCCTGTGAAGAGTTAACAAAACTGAAGAAAGATATTGGGATATTTTGGACTGAAGTGCTGCAAACAGAAATAACTCTGACTAATGATGCCATTTTATTAGGGGCTACGGATCCTAATGATGTAAAAACAGGACATGAATTGAATTTTATTGCCATGGCAGTATTAAGAATGTGTTTCGTTTCTGCCTGGTTGGACCCTAATGCCCCAACCTTTCAGCAATGGCTAGCAAGGATGTTGGCAATTTTCAATTTAGAAATGGCTAAATATAGACGAAAGGGTAGCAAACTACGTAGAAGAGGGGTGAAGATATGGACTCCCCTGCTTGAATGGAGTCAATCTCAAAGTAGCGAGTAGATTGAAGCAGAATAACTTCCTCAGGGAAGCAGGGATGTATAGAATTATTTGTTTAAAGGATGATATTGTATGTTGATCGACAATAGACCTAATCCGGACTCAATACTTTTTGTAATTATGTAATAAATTTGAATGTATATTCCTTTCTGATGGGGGAGGGGGAGGGTGGATGCTAGTCCTTAACGACTGGTGGTATGGCGACCGGATAGACCCAGCATTCCTGGTGGAGCGCTGGCTGGTGGGGGCCGGGTCATTACACCGAATCTTATATTCTAACTCGCTGCTTAATGTGCTTCTGCCGGCGACCAGGACGGTCCTTGGGGTATGGAAAGGGGCGCTGCGTGAGATGAGCTGGTGGGGCAAACTGACGAAGGAAACCCCCCTTGGGACAATGTTGCCAAAGGTGATGCAGCTGTCAGGGTTGCGGGGTAGGGAGGCCATTGGTATAGACTGGGGGCAGTTCTACATGGGGTGAGTTTGAAATCTTTTCAGGAACTTCGGACAGAATTTAATATGCTGCACACACAATTCTACAGGTACCTCCAATTATGACACACCCTCTCTCCATATATGGTGAAACAGGATGACATACCTGAATTCAACCCCATTGATGCCAAGGTTTTTATGGGAGCCTTGGGGGATCACAAAATAACTAAGATCTATTTTACACTTATAAACAACACCCCCACTACAGTACACTAAACAAAGGAGATCTGGCAGCTGGACCTGGGTTCCCTCGACGAAGATGACTGGGTAGAGGCACTTGAGTCCCCGCGATGCGCAGCGATCACCACCCGCTTGCGGTTGATCCAATTCAAATACTTGTATTAGATATAATTCACCAGATGCAGGCTGTGGCGGGCTGGGCTGATCGCGTCATCCAGGTGCCTGCGCTGTGGGGTGGCTGAAGGTGGCTAAGCGCAATATCGCAAAGGTGTGGAAGAGTGAGGCTCCGCCATTGGTTGCAACCTGGAAGAAAGGCCTCAACTTTTGCATGGGGCTGTCGATCCCAGTCTCACCCCGAGAGGGTGCCCCCAGAAACACTTTAAGATATGGAAGCGGTGGGCGGATAACAGGAGATTAGATCTAGAGCCTCCCCCATCTGTCTCTGCTGTCGAGCTGTTGGGTTGACCGTGCTGTGCTGCAATATTGATAGGGACTTTACCTACATATGTACTGAATTGCTTTGACCTGCATGCTATAGATCGCTGGGTGCTTCCAGTGATATTGTTACGGCACAATCATTTGTTGTTCAAAGTTCCTTTCTAATGTGTTTATTGCATCAACACAGCCCTGTTTTTATTGAAAATGTTGAAATCAATGCTGTTTGTCATTATATACTGGTGGCGCTCTACGTGACGCCGAACTTGTATCGGCTTTCAACAATAAAATTGAGTTGTGAAAAAAAAATGTAAATACTGCAGTTGCGATATACTGTGTTAGGGATATATCAGAGAATCCACTGTAGTGGCAGACCAGAAGTTTCAGTCATCGTAGAAAGACTGAATGGTACTATAAAATCTAAAATGGCCAAAGCCTGTGTGTCCACATCTCTTAAATCACCTTTCGCCCATCATCTGGTATGGATGAGCATTTTAAGCACACACTGTAGACAAACAGATGGCCTTCTCACGAGGTGTTAATGGGAATTGCCATGCAAATGCCTTCCATTCCAGCTGCTGCTCTTGTAAATATCACAGATGATCTGGTTCTAGATTACTGCAAGGCATTTGTTGATGTGGTGCACTCCATCTCTCATCTGGCAGATGCTGCTATTCAGCTGGGCTAGAGTCTCCAGGTCACAATTTGACCCTTCCCCCTATTGGGTGTACGTGAAAAAACACATTTGCAAATTCTGTTTGGAAGAGTATTGGAGAGGTCTGTACCGTGTAATCCTGGTCACCAACACTGCTGTGAAGTGTGCTCGTCTGCTCAACTAGATACTCACCTTGCATCCCAAGGGCTTGAGACAGGAAGAGGGAGAAGCAGAGCCAACATCCACTAACTCTTCAAGTCCACCTGGGTTTGAGGTCGCCTAAGCATCAGAAGAAGGTCAGTCTGAGAGCTTGCAGTGTTCCATAGGGCAAAGTCAACAAAGGGTAATTCCAGCTATGACAGCGACACCAAACACTGGGGTAAGAATATGCATACACAGAGACAGCGAGAACTCATGGAGAGCAGAACTTAGCCTGCCGAGTCACATTTGCAGGAACTGGAGAGTGGCATTGGCAGAGAAAGCTTTGCTTCTGAAAGTGAATCAGAGATCATAAGCAACTCCAAGGATTATGCATCAATTGAGGAAGGCTAGAACAAGACAAAGATTCACCGAAAAAGACTGTTGACAACAACAAAAAGCCCATAGACAATAAAAGATGTCAGGGAGTTAGAAGAAAAGGGAATTCTAGAGCAATCAGACACTGAAGAGGAGAGCTCAGACCTGACAAACTCAAAAATGCCTAAGAGAGAGAGAAAGATCAACTGCAAGTATTCAGGTCCTAATCTGACATACTTTGCAAGAATCAACATCGAGTCTGATGACTGTCTGACATTGGCGAACCCCCTTGTGCCCTAACTCGACAACAAGAGAGGCTCAACCTCTACAAACTGCTGACTTAAGTCAAAAAGGACAAATGGAGAGTTAGGGCAATGGTTCGAGGATTTTAGAGCCTTAGGCCTCCAGTTGACGTAGAATGAAAATCTCTGTAGCTTTCAAGATAGGGTAGCAAATTAATAGCTTCATCTGAAATAACAACTTAATCGCTTGATCTGATTTAATTTAACATGGCACAGCAATGCTAAAAAATTATTCTCATAGTGTTGGCAGTTGCCAGTTCTGTTTCCGTGTTTGGGAGGATGTTTGACTTCCATCTGCTGGGTGGAAATGTTTCTCGGAATCTTGTGTTCAGAACAGTTGACCCTAATTTTCGCCAGACAGGACATGGAGGCACAGTCTTACTTACACATTCCTCATCCTGAAAGTGTTTACAGTTATAATATTTACTTTCAAATGGTAACTGAATTTATTAAAATGATGCCAGAGGATTATTTGTCTGTTCCTATATCCCAGCCTCCGCAGCTATACCCGACTACCTCTGTTCTATTCCTTATG
Source organism: Lissotriton helveticus (assembly GCF_964261635.1). Lineage (NCBI taxonomy): Eukaryota > Metazoa > Chordata > Amphibia > Caudata > Salamandridae > Lissotriton > Lissotriton helveticus. The sequence continues at coordinate 282,935,634 of NC_136057.1, read as the reverse complement.
TGTGTGCCAATTGTGAGTGAAGCTAATATGTGATTTATGGTATACCAAACATGCCTATATTGTTCCCTAAGGCGTTTAGATTGAGGCATCAGCGTGAGTATATGATGAAATTCTTAACCCCTAGGACTAACACAAGCGCTACTAACCAAAGCATGATGAATTAACATGGAAGATTAGCAAACATGACAGGGTTTCCGTAGAAATTTCAAAGGAGCCACTCCCAAGTATAAGCAGTGCAGTTACCAAGAAGGAAAAGTGTATGTATAATCAGGAAACAAGAGGGGAATGAAATTGCAAAGAGAGTGGATTGGCGTGAATGTGAGCATAGTTAATCTTAGACCTGTCAGCCTTAGGGTGGTCTTCCCCCAAACTTTTTGCACGCTTGCCTCCAATTTTGCTGAATTTGTTTTTGCTGATCTTTGTCTCTGGGCACTTTACCACTGCTAACCAATGCTAAAGTGCTTGCGCTTACTCCCCTAAACATGGTTTGATGTTGAAAAGATCAATGGGAGTCAAGAGCAATTCTGCAAATCAGACTCAGAGGGTAGCTTTAATAATCAGAGATGCTGAACCTATTACGAAGTGCCCTTCACGTACACGTAAAGATGACCCATCTGTGAAACAAATGTACTATGTTGTAAGCAGGTTTAAACTCGCTATGAAGTAGCTAGGGGTTGCTGCTGCTTTACAAGTGCTGGTGTAGCCACGTGTGTGAATTGCTACATGCCATAGCTCCTGCTAGGCCTGGATGATACCAGAACTGATTTTCGTTTAAGCAACAACTATACTGTTTTTTTTATCAATATGAATATCAAAGCATGACCAGGGAGTGATACACCAAGCCTTAAGAGCTCATCCAAGGTCCAAGAGAGATTGGCAATTGTTGCTGCGGGGTTTTGCCATGGCAGCTTAACTCTTGTTTTCACCTAATTTTACATAGTTACACTCGCCTTCACCAGATTTGTCCAACTGTCCTGCGGGGTTCTGTTCAGAAGCTTACCTCTGTTTTATTTAATCTTTATATACATTCACTTACCTGCACTAGATCGTAGCGTGGTTTGTGACTTCCCTGCCCTCCTTCACTTTAGTGCTGTGCTCCGTGTTTTGGCAGGGTCCGTCCGTGCGAGCGGACCCGCCATCTTGGAGTCTGCGCTCTAGTCTTGTTGCACCGGGACTCGGTAAAACTTGACGCTGGCGCAAGCGCGCAGCGGACGCCACAGGAGGCGTGCCCGCGGCGTGCTGAAGGCAAGCCCGTCTGCACCCGTCCGCACCAAGGACACGCTCAGCGCTCGCCATGTTGCTGGTTTTTTCACTCGTCAGGAGTCTGCTAAAGGGTGCGGTTCGGCCAGTTATTCCAGTGAAGAGCTTCACTTCATTGGTGAGGTGGGTAGGGGTAAGGGGGCCCTCGACCTTGTTCAGTCTGCCTTTCCATTGTCTGACTTTCTTGATGAAGGGTTACTATCAAGTGGACTCCTAAATGTTAGATCGCTTCCTAAGCACTGCACGGAAATTCAGTTGTTGCTGGAACTCTACGAACTTGAGGTCCTGTTTATGACTGAGACTTGGACCTCTCCTGCTGGCTATAACATACGTCATATGAATGATGATGGTCAAGCCCTGACTGGGATTATCTGCTATCGACCTCCTGGGGTCTTTAGTGTGCTGCAGCAGCAACTTCTGCTGGAGACTTTCACTGATACGGCAGCTACTCATCGCAGATTGTTGATCCTGGGTGATTTTAACCCTTGGGCTAATGGGTCGCTTGATTCTGCCTATTTTAATGTTTTGCAATCCTGTGAAGGCCTTGGCCTTTTCCAGCAGGTGTCACTCATATAGGAGGGCATATGCTTGATTTAATTTTTGCAAAGGCTAATCACCTTTCTATTGGGGAAATTCTGCCTATGGACTGGACGGACCATTTTTTGATCACATTTTTTGTTGATGTTGCTACTTATAGGGCCCGATTCACAGAACTAACTTAAGACAAAATCCTAAACGTACTACTTATGGTATTCACAGAAGTTAGGATTTTGTCTTAAGTTTGTCTTAAAACAGACTTAAGACAGACTTAAGACAGACTTAAGTTAGGATTTTGTCTTAAGTCTGTCTTAAGTCTGTCTTAAGACAAAATTAAGACAAAATCCTAACTTCTATGAATGCCAAAAGTAGTAAGTTTAGGATGTTGTCTTAAGTTAGTTCTGTGAATCGGGCCCATAATTCTTGGGCAACAAACTCTGTTCGCAACTATATGAGCAGAGAATGGAAGGCCCTCTTGCGATTGAAGGGCAAAGTCCCATTATTCAAGGTAGAGGATTGTTTCTCCTCAGATAGGCAAGTTGATGAAAACTACGCTTCCTTCTGTAGGGAGATCACCTCAACCCTTGATTCACTAGCCCCCTTAAAAAAATAATCGTAAGAGGGGTAGACCCTCAGCTGCTTGGTTTAATGAAAACCTAAAAAATTTGAAACTGGAGTGTAAGCATGCTGAGAGGAGGTGGAGATGTGGTTACCAGGACGAGGACAAGACTATATCAAAGTCCAAGATTGCGGGATATAAGAAGGTGATCAACATGGCTAAGGCGGACTATTTTTCTTCCTTGATACTTAAGGCTCCCAATAGTTCTAGAAGTATTTTTAATATCTTGAACAGCTTGAATAGCCCCGATTGTTCTAAGAACGTGATACCCTCCTCCCAAGAGCTCTGTGAGTACCTGGCCAGGTTCTTCCATGATAAAATTAAAATCATTATTGAGCATCTGGGAGGAGGTCAACAATTACCTGGGTCGGTAAATACTGAGGCTATCGGTTGTGACGATACAGTGGAAATGGACTTTGAGGCTTCTGATGTTAGTGTAGAAGGAGAGGCCGTCAACCGCCTTTCTGAGTTTGCACCTTTGGACCTTTAGGAGTGGATGACTTTAATAGGTTGGCTTGTGGTGTACCTTCTGGGTCTCCTCTTGATCCTTTGCCTCATAACCAGTCTCTGTCTAGTGGTGTGGTCCCGGTCCGGTGGAAACAAGCACTGGTGACACCCCTGCTAAAGAAGCCCTCGCTTGACCCTGAGTATCCTAAGAATTTAGGCCCATCGCTCTCCTGCCTTTTCCAGCTAAAATTGTGGAGCGAATGGTGAGTAGCACTCTGTCTAAGTTTTTGGAACAACATAACTTGCTGGAGGAGATTCAGTTCGGTTTTCGGCCTGCCCATGGCACTGAAACAGCTCTGGTGAACGTAATGGACGAACGGACGCTTGCAGACAGGGGGCAGGAAGCTGTTTTGGTTCTGCTCGACCTGTCTGCCGCCTTCGATACGGTCAACCATGGGATTCTGCTGAATAGACTAAGAGAGGTGGGGGTGATGGGATCTGCTCTGAGGTGGTTCCATTCATTTGTACTGGATAGACAGCAAGCGGTATCCCTCCCCCTTTTCAATCTGCTTATACTAATAGCTCGGCCATCAGCCCCATTTTATTTAACACCTACATGAAACCCTGGATTGCTGTCATCAAAGAGTATAACATTAACATTGTTAACTATGATTTTCTCCCTTGAGGGAGATCAGTCAGCCCCTTTAGAGGTGTTTCATAACTGCCTGCGTGATACGGCGCTCTGGTTGAAGGAGAACTCAATACAATTCAATGCGGATAAGACAGAGGTGCTTTATTGTCCTAGGGACAGGATTCCCCCCTGTCCTTCCCAGTAACTTCTGGCCAGCCACCATCTCGTCCATGGTTCAACCAGTGAAGAGGGTCCTCAACCTAGGCTCATGTTTGACGATAAACTCTCACCTTGGAAGCCCAGGTCATGAAAACTGTGACTTGTTGTCTGGCCATTATCAGATCATTGCGTAAGATTCTTCCTCTGCTGCCATTGCATGCTCGTGCATTGATAGTGCAAGTACTATACTTAGTAGACTTGATTATTGCAATGCTTTGTTTCTCGAGTCTCCTAAATTTCTGCTTGACAGGTTGAAGAGGATTCAGTCCACCGCTGCCAAGTTAGCCCTGGGGTGGCCTAGACGATCCACTTCCTCGTCGGCCATGGCAAAATTGCATTGGCTTCGGCTGAGACAGAGAGTTCAGTTCAAGTCTCTCTGCATAGTGTTTAAAGCCTTGCATGGGTGGGGGCCTGTGTCTATGCAAAGAAATTTCGAGTGGTATGCTCCTGTGAGAAGCCATTGTTCTTCCTTGGCAAGACTTGTAAAGATTCCCAGATTCAGGAAAGTTAGGGCAGGTGGTCGATCCTTTGGGATCGCTGCTGCCAAACTTTGGAATCAGCTCCCTCTGGAGCTAAGACAAGTTAGTGATCTCCTTGTCTTCAGAAGGAGATTCAAAACCTGTTTTTTTCCTAAAACTTAGTTAGCTACTAACATTGTTGCACTCTTTTTCCTTTCGTTATTTGAGCCGTCAGCGCCAGGATGCCTTTTGGTGGTAGTGCGCTTTGTAAATGAAATAAATAAATAAATAATCTCACATTGGCATCATGTGATGCTACAGAGGTGCCTCAATGTGGAAATGTAATTTTGCATACAAAAGTAAAAGTGGAAACAAAAAACGGCGGTGACGAACAAAGGCAACAGAAGTGCAAGAGCCTTTGGCATGGAGCAATGTGTAATACCCAAAACGTAATCATTTGTTTTAAGGCATCAGAGACACCATGCATAAAACATAATATTTGACAAAGAAGGCATTGGACACAAGAATAAACATGCGCACTAACACTAAACACCTACAGCGATGGGCTTGCAACTTACAGGTGGTGGACATCAGGCAATGCCAACCATCGCAAGAGAGGAAGTACTCCCACCACTCTACGTCACATGCACTGCACCCTCGCCTTTTCCTCCCTTTCCCTCCCTGTCGCTTTCCCCTTCCCCTCTCTTTCCCCCTATGTCGTCTCCCTCTTTTGACCACTTTCCTCCTATTTCCAAGGAGTCTTTCCTTGCCCTACTCTGCAAGGTCAAGTCAGGCTCCCCTGCTGTCTGCGGCCCAGCGCACATCTTGAGGGAGTTGTTTTCTCGTTCCCCTGATCCCCTGTTGGCCCTTCTCAACGCCTCCATCTCTCAGGGTATAGTCCCGTCCCCTTTTAAATCTGCCACGGTTATCCCCATCCTCAAAAAACCTGGTGCTGACCCCACCCTTCCCGCCAACTTCAGGCCTATTTCTCTGCTCCCTTACCTGGCCAAGATCTTGGAGAGCCATATTACTTCCTGCCTCTCGGCCTATATTGAAGACAACCATCTTCTGGCCTCCCACCAAGCGGGTTTCCGTACAGCCCACTCGACGGAATCTGTGGTTCTTTCCGTCTTGGATGAGCTGAGGAGCAAGGCAGATGTTAACTCTCCCCAAGCTTTGGTACTTCTTGACTTGTCCGCTGCTTTTGACACGGTCGACCATTCCATTCTTCTCGACCGTGTCAAGGCAGCGGGCATCCGGGGGACCGCTTTCTCCTGGCTCGCCTCATTTCTTCAAGGCCGGTCGCAGGCGGTCCAACTTTCGGGCTTTACCGCCCCTACCCGCTTAGTGCCTTGTGGGGTCCCTCAAGGCTCCTCTCTTTCCCCTCTTCTTTTCAATCTTTATATCCATCCCCTTATTGTTTCTCTACTCAACATGGAGATCTCCGTATTTAATTATGCGGATGATCTCCAGCTTGTTCTGGACCTTTCTTCCTCCCCTGACTCTATTCTCAAATTTCAAACCACACTCGTCTTTATTTCTGATTGGATGAACCAAAATCATCTTAAACTTAATCTGGAAAAAAGGGAGTTGGTCCTGGCTGGTGGCCTCACCAGTCCATGGACCTCCGCCTTTTGGCCCCCATCCCTTGGCCCCTCCCCGGTTCCCTCTGCCTCAGTTAAAACCTTGGGAATCAAGATCAGTCAGGACCTCTCCATGCGCCCTCAGATTGGTTCTGTCGTTTCATCCTGCTTCTTGTCCCTTAGAATTATTCGCAAGATTTCCCGTTTTCCTTCGAAGCACTTAAAATATTGTTTTGGCCATGGTTCTTTCTCGTTTGGACTACGGGAACTGTTTGTACGTGGGCATCCCCGCCTATGAACTGCGGCACCTCCAGTCCATCCAGAATCAGACCGCTCGCCTTATTTACCGGATCCCCAAGCATCATCATATTACCCCCCTACTTAAGTCTCTTCATTGGCTCCCCATCCTGCAGAGAACTCTCTTCAAGATGGGCTGCATGACTTTCATGGCTCGCGCCGGTACGGCCTCAGTTTACATCAACTCCATGGTCACCCCCTATCTCCCTTGCCGTAACATCCGTTCGGCTACTCAGGCCCTCCTCAGTGTCCCTCGCTTTCAAAAGTCCAGAGTGGGTGGCAACAGGTTCTCCATTCTTGCCCCCGCTTCTGGAACAGCCTTCCCCTGACTATCAGGTCCATGACAGTATACCTGCATTTCCGCAAAGCACTCAAAACCCACCTCTTCACCCAAGCATTTCCCCTATAGTAACTACCCGGTGCTCCCCTCCCTCCGTCTGTCAGTCTCCCGCTTGGTAGCAGAGCGCTCTATAAATCTTTTTAAATTCAAATTTTAAATTCATACAAGAATTGGGGTGGTGTTCTGCAACATGACCATGTGACAGAAATTCCCATGTACTGATTATCTGGGATGCACACTGTCAGATCAAAACCTATTGCTGGTCACACTATCATGGGGAAGCCACACTTAAAATACCTACAGAGCGATTACGGCCCGTGGCACTTCAGCGCACAAATAGGGGACCAAAACTTTACTGATAACAAAGGGTCAGCTGCTGACGAGGTGGTAGAGTGGAATGCATTGAAGGTGGTTCTGTGATTGTTGTGCATGCAGATGCTGTGTGGAACAAAGATGGTTCTGAGGGAGGAGTTATTGGGGCCCGAAGACCGGATAAAGGCAGCAGAGGGCACTTGTGTGGCAAATCAAGACCTACTAAACTCACATCACTATGAAAAATAGAACAGACTATGGGGAAAAATTAAACCGTCCATCGGGGGGGTGCATAGCGGCACGACGCAAGTGTAACTACAGGGTGATGGCCCTACTCTCAGCCTGAATTCGGAAATAAAGCCATGAAACTCGGGTACTGCTTGGGTGTGTGTCTACAAAGGGCAAGTGCTGCCTCATGTTAAAATAACCTCTAACTTATGCCATTGACTAGGAGGGAGTTTATAAAGGGATCTGCATCCTGAAGAAGGCCATTGATCCCTTTGGGCATTTGTTTAAGGCTTCAACATGTCAATACCAGCATAAGGATAATGGGGATGATGTTTGTCTAGTATATCTAAATAATATTTTTTTAATCCTGCCAAGAGGGGGCCAAGAATAAAAGTATGGTTGTACCCTCTTAGACAGTAATAATCACTTTTTCTGCATTAGGTATACCGCTAAAATATTTTAAAATATGCGCTCCATTGTGAGCGTTGTTCTGTACCATGGTGTTTCAGCAGCCCTATCTTGAAACATGCCACTGTTTAGTGGGTGAGGGCTATTTTAAAAACCCAAAGAGTTTTCCAGGAAGGTTCAATGTTTCCCCATAGTCTGTTCTACTTTTCATAGTCCTACTTGTGATGTAAGTTTAATGGTATCCAAGGGAGAGCAAGGAAAGGCTCAATCTCTTGTTCCTTTTTTCATGTGCATATATCAATACCTACGACACACACTAACAGACCTTAGAAAAGAATATAGGAATGCCCTTAACTGCTTATCAGAGATAGAGTGTAAGTAGTATATCAAACGTCAACATGAACGGGGGATTAAGAGGGAAGCTTGTTAGCTTGGTTACTGAAAGCAGAAACTTCTCATGTCACTATCTGGGCTATTCGCACAGGAAATGACTTGGCTCTCAATTGGCAATTAACGGGGCATTCAAGAACTATAATAGAGTCCTGAACACTAATCATATATGAGTGGAGTCAACAGCATTCCGGGCCTATCTAAGACAAGTGCATCCCTGGACTAGATAGGACATATTGAGAACACCATTCTCAACCCTCTACAGTCACACAAAGTAGAAGCCACCCTGACCACACTGGAAATGGGGGTCAGTCTTAAAACTAGGATTTTTCTCAACTTTACTACTACTAAACTGAGAAAAATCCTAATTTTAAGACTTTTGGTATTCACAGAAGGCATTTAGGAGTCCTAAAGTTAGGAGTCCTAACTTTACTACTACTAAATTGAGAAAAATCCTAATTTTAAGACTTTCGGTATTCACAGAAAGCATTTAGGAGTCCTAAAGTTAGGAGTCCTAACTTCTGTGAATACCGAAATGAGTAAGTGTCTTCTGTGAATACCAAAATGAGTAAGTGCCTTCTGTGAATACCAAAATGGTAGTAAGTTTAGGATTTTTTCTTAAGTTAGTTCTGTGAATCGGGCCCCTAGTGACTGTCATGACTGCTCCTTTGGCGAGGCTCTGGCGTGTGCTTGTGACTTTCAGCGAATTCACACACTCTTCATCAGTATGGACGCAGATCTGCGCACGCTGGATATTTCCATCTGTATGCCCATTGCCTAGACCTCTTGTTTGTCCATTTCATGATTTGACCCCGAGCTTCAGTCACAAAACAAATTCTTCAATAGTTGTATTTTATTCCTGTCGTATATTTGAATTATACCTGGGAATGGGGCCCACTTGATACGCCTTTTGCTTTGAAAAGATGCCCTCTGCTGCAGGCTAATGCTAGGCTTACTCATGTATTTCCAGGTGTAAGGCGCGTGCAGAAACACAAAACATGTGTTTTATGAGTAAGCACCCACACCCAACTCTTTAGTAAGACAGAACCAATGCTTTATGATTCTGGCCCGAATGAATTTTAGTGTAGTTCCTATATTCCCAATAGGCTCTGCGCATTGGAATAATATACCCTATAGATATGACATAGGACTTAGGTCAGTATGTCTCTATCACATATACTAAACTTAATTGTGAGTGCCAGCTAGCTCAGAGGTCACTAGAAACTTTCTCGAATACACAAGAAGGGATTCGTTTCTGACAACCGCATAAACATAAAAACGTTGTTTCCCTAGTCATGGAAACAATAGATAACTATTTTACTGAGTGAATCGTGCATGCTTCATTTCTACAGAGTTGCAGAGAAAATAAAAGGGGTTCATTGAACAGTCTTCTTTATCATACAATCATTAGACAGAATGCAAAGTATAATGTGTACAGCGTAAACAGTAATATAAAATAATACTCAATTCACAATTCAATAAAGCTTTATTCGACAGCTTGTCATAAAAGCATTAACCACCCTATCTTTACATAAATAAATACTAAGCTTAAAATACATTCAGATATTAAAACTCGGATTAAATTAATTATGCTGTCGCTTCATGTTTAAAAGAAAGACATTATTACTAAAAAGGACTTAACATCCAAAGTTCATAATAGAATAACATGGGGCGCATAAGATCACATTACAATATCTGCCACTCGGCAAACTAAAGTGCGAGTGCGTACGATCCATGCCCACCCTAAACATTTTGCTACTGCGATCGCTATGTGAGGGGTACAGTCTGTTTCCAATATTCTGAGCGCCACAAGGCACCTGCGTGTCCCTAGGTTCTGGCACGCTGGTTTTAACCACCTTTTTCTTGGACGATCGTAGAGAGGGCAGGCAAACAAAAAATGCGAAACATCCTCAACTATGCATTTACAGTGGTGGCATTTATTGTCATGATTCGGCCGCCACTTTTGTGTAAAAGCATTAAGGGGGAGAGTTCCAGTTCTAAGTTGAAAATACAATTTTCTGTCCATGGGCCTCGTAATAAAGTCCCAGTATGCTTCACAAGATGGAGCAGATTTGAACTCCAAGAATCGGCAGGTTAGCTTGGAGTTTGGGTTGGAGCAGAGAACAGATTGGCAAATAATGTCCCAATACATTTTTGGCAGGATCTCTTTAGATGGAAAAGCGGTTGTGTCAGAATTGGCCCAGAGATGGTCGAGGTGGAGTTTTGCTAGCAGGCTCCGGATTTCTTTGAGCCATACAATTGTGTGAAATCGGTCCAACTTGATGATGTCCATCAATGCCGAGGCGTAGTGGCCTAGCTCCGGCGTCGTCATGATCCGTCTCCAGAATAGTAATGGGCGCAGCCGGGCCAAGTCCTCGATCTTTTTCCTTCCCAGATCATACAATAGGGGGACAGTTGGTGTACTCTGCGGGACACCGACCAAGAGCCGCAGAAACTTGTTCTCGGCTAAGGACAGCTCACTTAGGTTGGCAAAACCCCACAATTCTGAGCCATATAGACAAGCACTTAACACCTTCAGGCTATAAATCTCTAGAGCTGGAGATATAGGTTTAGTTAATGAAGTTTTATGTTTAAGAGCTACAACCCCTGCTAGTTGGTGGAACTTTAAGACTGCAGTATCTATATGAGACTTCCATTTCATGTTGCCCTGCAGAATAATACTGTAATAGTATTGTCGGGTGCTTTGACATATAAAAATACATATATAAATAACACAGGCTAAAATACTCAACTGGTGCTTCTAAAATATGCCTACCCCAATGTACCTAACCTAAGTCTAGTATGAGCGAAGAAGTAAGTATGGTTTTTAGCATAGGTTTAGTTTTGTTGCAAGAATTGCCAAAGGTTCCTTTGGCACTTGCTGTAGCGAGCTGTGTCAGGCAAGTAGATAGTCGAACTGCACTGAACCACACCGTGCTTTGCCATAGCAAGTGAAGGTATATTTATACCTTGAATGTGTTTAGGAATGCCAGCTTTGACATACAGTCGGACATTTGAATGTCATGAATGTACCCCTATGGAATAGATGTTCATGTATAGTAACTGAGTTCTTGGAGAAATCAATATTCAAGCAAGGAGAATTCCCTAACGGCTTAAGAGTCTGGTTTTCCAAGAAATCGTTGTGACGTAGAAGAACGGATGGAAGTAGCCATGCCTGTATTTGGGTAGCATGGGTTATGCCTAAATAAGGGCTTGATTTCTATCCCTATATAAGGGCAACGCAGATTGTGCCTATAAAAGGGCATGAATCGGGAAAATTCATTCGGAATCTAAAATGCCATACAACAGAATGTTCGGGTGCCATTCACATCCGAGGCAGGAGTAAGGCATATTTAGCCCTAGAAAAGGTTTTGCAGCTAGGACTCTAGTTGTTAATTGAGATGCTTGGCATTGTCGAGCCACAATCGTTTTGGGCAACAGATAGTTCACGGTGCTGGGCCTGATGTTTTGGACTTGCTCACTGGTTGGGCTAAGTCCTTTTGGTGGTCTGCAGTCCACTTCCATACTGATTCTGTGGTTGCTTCTTTGGGGTGGGGGCAGAGGGAGGGGGGCATGTGCGTGTGTGTGCACGCATGCGTGCGTCTGGCACACCTTCTGTTTGGAGATTGTGGTCCAAGGGGTTCACTCCCAGACGCATGTGGTCGGCACCTTATGTTGGCTCTTTTACACATTCCACCGGGTGCCCTGGTCCAGGTGTGTTTTATAGTACAAAGGCCTTCTAGTCAGAGCCCTACAGTGCTTTTATTCCACTGGCCATTTCCCCTCCTGGCCGATGTCCTTTGAGACCGGTTTCCAAAGTCCAGGGCCGCTCCTGGTGCCTTTATCACTTTCCCCAGCTCCCCAAAGGTTACTTATCAGAAAAAATGAAGCTTCAAGTTTCTCTGGACAAGAGAGAGATAGAGGCAGGGAAGGGGGGGAGAAGGTAGAAAGAAAGCCATCGGAGATGGAGAAGAGAGGTAGAGAAGGAGAGAGATAATTGATGAATGGAAAGAGAGAGATGCACAAGGGGACTAAGGCAGAGGGGCTGGTTTGAGCATTTTTGCCAGGGCTACTTCTGGTTCCCCAGTCCGGCCCTGGTTCTAGATACTTGAATGACAGAATCACCCTTTGTAGAGTGAAACGTGGAGTCTTCCTATCTCACTGTGTGATTGCAGACACCTGGCTGTGTGCAGCGCACGCCGTGCAACAGCGCATGGCAGGCTCAGAGTCTGCGCTGGCTGCAACTGACAATCAGGCTACTTGTGAGCTCACTGTGTGATTGCAGACACCTGGCTGTGTGCAGCGCACGCTGTTCAGCAGCGCATGGCAGGCTCGGAGTCTGCGCAGGCCGCAGCTGGTCCATTAGGACAATTACAGCTAGATTCATCAAAGTCCCGTTTTGCGAGTCTGTAATAGCGATTCATAAGGAATCGCTATTAAAGACTTGCAAAACTGGATTCATGTAGGAATTGCAAAAAATATTGCGATTCCTACATCTTCCTTATTTGCGATTAGCAAATTGCTAATCGCAAATAAGGAATAACTCCCCATTCATTCCTATGGGCCTAAAGGACAGACACCACTTTAAACTGGCTATGCACACAGAAACGACCAGGTAGGCACAAGGACAAGGCTGGGCCAAGACGACCGGGGCACTGTTGTTGGCATAACCTTAATGCACACAGCTTCACGAATATTGGCACTTGCCCATGCTAAAGGGGGGCCCTGCCTGCGCACGTGCACTGTGCGCACTGCACACAAGTCTCTGCATTCACACAGTGAGCTCCCAAGAAGCGTGACAAGCATTCCAAGACTAACAGGGAGATCCATCAAGTCAAATTGTGCTCGCAAAGGGCCAGATTCTCAGAATCTGGCCCTTTACGAGCGCTATTTTTGCATTTGGGATTCATCATCCCAAATGCAAAAATCGCTAATAGCGAAATCGCATATTTGCGAGGATTTGCATTTAAGGAATCTATTCCTATGGGCCTAAAGGCCCATAGGAATGAATGGGGAGTTATTCCTTATTTGCGATTAGCAATTTGCTAATCGCAAATAAGGATGGGATTTCAAGGGTGCAGGGGTGTCCAAAGGACACCCTGCAGCACCCCTGAAATGTAAATGTACACATGTGTTGCGCACACACATGTCCAAAGGACATGTGTGAGTGTAACATGCAACTTAGAAAAATGCACTGAAGTGCATTTTTCTAAGTTTTTGCTATTTACCACGAAGTTACAATTCGTGGTAAATAGTGGCCAGTAATAGCTAATTAGCAAAAACAAAATGGTTAATGAATTGCATTTAAGGAATCTCAAATGGAGATTCCTTAAATGCAAATCCTCGCAAATATGCGATTTCGCTATTAGCGATTTTTGCATTTGGGATGATGAATCCCAAATGCAAAAATAGCGCTCGTAAAGGGCCAGATTCTGAGAATCTGGCCCTTTGCGAGCGCAATTTGACTTGATGAATCTCCCTGTTAGTCTTGGAATGCTTGTCACGCTTCTTGGGAGCTCACTGTGTGAATGTAGAGACTTGTGTGCAGTGCGCACAGTGCACGTGCGCAGGCAGGGCCCCCCTTTAGCATGGGCAAGTGCCAATATTCGTGAAGCTGTGTGCATTAAGGTTATGCCAACAACAGTGCCCCGGACGTCTTGGCCCAGCCTTGTCCTTGTGCCTACCTGGTCGTTTCTGTGTGCATAGCCAGTTTAAAGTGGTGTCTGTCCTTCCTTAATATACGGAGAGCAATGTATTCAACACTTCTTTAGCCCCCTTCCTTGCCCTCATTTCACACTGTGACCCCTGCTGACACAGCAACAAACCCATCATCTGCGTGAGGCAGCTAAACTGTCGATGATTTAGGTAAACTGGGGGAGGCCCAGGGATGTTTGTGTTCAGGGGCCAGTCCCTGCTCATCCAGGTACTGACCAGTGAACACAAAATGGCCCCTGAATTTACTACCATCAGCAAGGGCCCTTACATTTCTGTCCGCCCTCGCCCAGGGCGGTATCCTAGCAATGGCGGAGCTCCTGCATGTAAAACTCACTGTCACAGCAAGAGTATTATACAAAACTGTTCATCTTAAGTGCACACTGGCTGCCAATCACCTCTGAACTGAACTTCTGAATCCTTTGCATCACCCACACCAGCACGGTTCGCAATACCTTTTAGAACAGATTTTATATATGCACAGACTTGAGATCTTGCAACCACTGCAGCCTTCTGCACATTCCCAGAAACAAGGGCCACCATTTGGAGTATGCACCTGTCATTACCGGTTGCAGTTAGGTCCCTGGGGTCTTAAAGGAGACCAGATGCCAGCTTCCATTCAGGGCAACCCTCCGCTCCAAGCACAACCCATGCCTGCCACCACCACATGGCCCTCGCGGTCACCCAGACAGCCCTCACCAGACACTCCATCATCCGTCTACATCTCAGGCTGTCCCTGAACAGGCGCTTTCAGAACTCAGGGGGTAATAACAACATTATTGACAGGTGGTTGGTAACAGGGAGATTGCAAGCTCCTTTGATTATACATGGAATAAAGTACCTCATCTGTACTCAGGCAGGTTACTTCAAGTCACCAAAGAGGCCAAAGGATATTTATCAACAACAGGCCGAGGTGACTATGAATGTACTCCTTACATACATGTGGGGGTATTGTATTCCTTGTAATGCATGATCCTTTAGTTAGGGTCCGACTGTAGATAAACAAATAGTGAAATAAAGATTACCAAAGCTCTACAAGAATTTGTTTTAGTTTAAAAATTAGTTGTATATAACATTAGTTTGATGTGTTTTAAGAATGAAAAGATGGATGTCTTTTTGTTCCTGTGAGGTGCACCCTAAGTAAGAGGCTGAAAGAAGAAGTCTTGCTCCTTAGATATACTGCGGAAACTGAGACAGCGGCGGGAGGTAATGACTTCAGGGAATAGACGCTGGGCAGTGGGCTCCTGTCCTCGCTCTGCCTTTCAGCCCAGCATCCCTCACAGGCACCATTCCTTATGCTGCCGGCACTCTCTCTCCTCTGGATGTAACTCTAGCCACAGGTTAGCCACGCGCCTGGAGAAAGTGAAAATAAAGCAGCGCCCAGCAGGAGAGCGCCACCAGTACTTTTGCATGCAGTGGGGGGGTGCGGCCATAAGCACACACAGCGTTTCCCTTGTGGGAGCGAGCAGGGGCACTATATGTTTGCAAGTTAATTACAAACATATGGTGTCCAAGCTCACTCCCGCAAGGGAATCTCCAAACGTTCACGTGTTGCCGTTGAAAGCAATGCAAAGCGTGCACGTTTTTAGTGCAAACAATGAATCCATTCCAAAAGGTCTTTTTCCTATGCAGTGCATGCGCGCTGCGTAGGCGAGACCCTGTTTCTGTGTCTGGCTACGGACGTACGCTTGTGGAACCTCCCACTTCCCACTTCCCAGCCCTTCCCAGCCCTCACTTTCGATTTCCGGTATCAGCACCGCCATCGACAGCCGCACGGAGCAGAGAGAGAGCACTGCATGTGCGGGGGCCGCGACGAGTGCAATTCGCCCGGGGCCAACGAGGGCGTGGAGCCCGCATTTTCCGCGGCTGCCAGAAGGTCAGAAAGTACAGAGCTACACCACGGGAAGCGCGTGAGGCGCGAGTGGAGTAAAGGCAGTGGCAGCCGGGCAGCAGTATAACTTGTGTGGATATAGGGCCCGATTCACAGAATTAACTTAAGACAAAATCATAAACTTACTACTTTTGGTATTCACAGAAGTTAGATTTTTGTCCTAAGTTTGTCTTAAGACAGACTTAAGACAGACTTAAGGCAGACTTCAGTTAGGATTTTGTCTTAAGTCTGTCTTAAGACAACATCCTAACTTCTGTGAATACCAAAAGTAGTAAGTTTAGGATTTTGTCTTAAGTTAGTTCTGTGAATCGGTCCGCCTGAGCCCAAAAAATAACAATAAAATAAATATAAATATAAGCGGCAGGCACAACACAATCAGGAGGACAAAAGACTTACATAAGAAACTACGAAGGTGTGATTGCAGGCACTTGGAGCTTGCAGCACTCTAAAGGTTCAGAAGTGGTGGAGTATTCAGCCTGGAATTTGATTGGAGAAGGGGGAAGTGGTAGAGGCAAGAGTGCGGGCCCACATAAACAGAGGTAAGGGGAAGAGACAATTATACCCCTTTCAATAAAAATAAGGGGAACTATATAAAGTGGATAGGGAGTGGGTGTAGTAGTGTACCCATAGAGCTGTGCAATTTAAATAAAGTGAAGGAGAAGCCCATTTTAACATCATGTACGCCGGGAAGAAGGAGTTAGGAAAATTATAGGCAATGGCCCTAGGGAAATCAAAACCCCGTAAAGTCCCGAAAAATCTTATAAAATCAGGAGATAAAAGTCCTGGGACAGAGGATTTGACTGAATTACTGAAAGGCCTGAACGATGTAAATGTGGATATGGCGACACCCACCGGTAGTAGAGCAGTAGCCATGGGGACTACCCCCTCACCCGGCTCAATCCTACAGATTGCGCCGGCAACCTCTTAGTCAGCAGGAGCAAAAGGGGGATCAACAGTATAAAAATTTATGAAGGACTTTATAGGTAAACATTTTAAAGTCAAGGAGACGTCAGACAAGGAGATAAGTGTGTTAGAGACCCCGCAAATCATGGAGGACTCAGCAGCTATAAGTGTGGAATTTCTGAACAATCTGCTAAGAGTATATAATATAGAGTTTGCTACGTTTCCTAGTTGCGACACCTCAACTCAAGATGTCGAGCTCGGTCAGCTGTTGGGGGCTATGGTGTTTCCAGATATCGAAAAAGACGCAAGGCTACGACGAAAGCGGCCACTCACCAGAACATATCCAGTTCTAGAAGGAAGCTCGCTGATGAAGTCATCATACAACCTACACAACCATTTATTATTTTGGGTGATAGAAACACTGTTGCACGATAGAAGATATTCACACTTCAGTGAAAAGATAACTGACTCCTAAGAGAAGAGGGAATCACAAAAACATTTAGAATAACCAAGAGAGAGGAATGTAACACACAGACCTCGCAAAAGATTAAAAGAGACCAAACTACGACCCTCGGAGGAGGGGACTTCACAGATAATACCCTGCAAGACCAGCTAAATAGGACGTCTTAACTTACGGCTACACTGATATGAACAATTAAGAAGGATACCAGTGACAGGAATTTGACGACCCCGCATACATATGTCCTGAGGAAGGTGTGACCATATCTACGGCATAAACACCGAAACGCATCGACGCACTGTGTAAATAGAGAATCCAACAAAAGCCTAGAGGATACCACTTACATATTAATCCAGGAACTCTGGTGTCCACATATCAATTGTTTAAGGCTATTGGATCCTACCAATCTGTAGAAACATCATTCGAGTATCTGAATATAAGGGGTTCTCCGTTTGTTTTTGATCGATGGTAATGAACTTTATTATGAAATGTACCTATTAGATTAGGGTGCTTTTTTTATGTATTGTACTTATAATGTATTGTATTCAAATGTATGAGATGTTTTTACATTGTATGCTTTCAGATTATTTGCCTTTTCTGAAATTTTAAAAGAATGATTATACTGTATTTTAATAAAAGAGTGTAAACGTTACATTTTAGTTTTTGGCCTGTTTCCAATGAGTACATGCATGGATGAGATGTGATCTAGGTGTAAGTGTCATATAAATTGTTGTCCACAAGTCAGTCCAGGGAAATTCCTTAGACTTACATTGACCTAAAAAGACCACTGAAATTACCAGTTTTCTCTACACTGCAAAAAACACATGTTAATTCAGCACAAGCACTTCAGACTGACTGTGCCTCATTTCATGTCTCGTGTGCCATGTGTTTTCACTTGCACCAAAATGTGCGTGTCAATTTAAATGCAGTCTGTCTGAAGCACAAAAAGAAACCAATGCCTAACTCCGATTAAATCTGAGCTCCATTAGTATCATTATCTACAATTTTAAAATGCACTCCTGTTGTGCCAACAGGAAAAGAAACGAATGATTCGAGCAAACCCTGAATTTAGATCATGGAATTTGAAAGATTTTGACATAGGTTTCATAGTGGCTTCACAGAGTGATGCACAGTTTTACAGATAATACGGAAATGTTTTCATGACTACAGTAGCCTGCTAAGTGGCGACGGCCCTACCATAAGTCAGAATAGAGTTGTGGTGTCATCTTTCTCGCTCTATCCTGACTTGTGATAGGTCAGGGGCTGTTTGTGTGAGCGCTCCGGCAAGGTCCTGTACTTAGACAGGCTTGACTCATAAGGTTTGTCGGCATGTCTATGGGCTGGATGCACAGAGCCCTCACATCTGCGCAATCCCTCTACGAGCGTGGCTGACCTGCACCATCAGCACACAGCTCTGGGAAAAGTAAACAGTCAAAAGGCCGCGCCCCGGTGTGCTAAGAGCGGCATCTCTTTCAGCCCTTGCTGGAGCTGATAGGTCCACGCCCTAGAGTTGCTAAGAACCGCCGCCCATGCGTTCATAACTACCCATGTCAAACTTTACTTCCCACCCACTCCTCGGAAGCGGGAAGAGGTGGGGCTGATGACTGTCGTGGGATTTAGGAAGCAGGGTATATAAGCAAGAGGACGGGACCGGAGAAGGAATAAGAGGGCTGCAGAGGGCAAAGAGGTAGAGGGGAACGCCTTAGAAATATTACAAATGCCTTGTCTTTTCAAATAAACTGCCTCTTGTCACTTTTCCAGTCACCATGAGGGCAATATTCCTTCTCACAACGACGATAGCGACAATGTTTGCAGAAAGTGAGGTCTCCCAGGACTCGCCCACAGGTAAAATGCTATTGGTTTAATATTTTCCATTGATGCTATTTATTTCTGTGTTGTGTTTTTTAATGTTCAATTTGAATTTCGTTCACAGGTACAAAATCTCATAGCGAAAAAGGCTACACGCCATAGAGTTAATGGTTCTATAATGGAATAATTAAAATATGACACCATCTTGTCTTAATCTTTGTTTGAAAGTTCACTGAACCCAGGATATCCTATTTTATCTGCCAGTGGACATATGACCTGTTTTTTCAGTCTTAATCATAAACAGATTACAAAATAAATGTAAAATGAGCTTTTACTGCTCTGGACAAACGTTAGGGAATATACCTTGGATACACAGGGCCTCATTTATGAAAGGTGTTGCAACCCTGCGTGAAAACAGCGATGCAACAGGTTTCACTGCGCCCTCTTTGCAAATTGATGGATGCATCATATTTACTGTATGACGCATCATGTTGCAAGTGATGACCGATGCGTCAGTATTACTGACTTATCTGTAGCGCAAAAGTGACGATTTGGTGGGGGTGTGTCTGAAAACAGATGCAACTCGTGCAATGTGTTCTTTCACATGGGGCAAGCCCCATGTGAAAGGGCTTGCATCAGTCTTACGCCTGCTGTGAGGGAGGCGTAAGATATTGATGCAGTAGCGTCCTAGAAGTGGCAGAGTGAAATCTCATAGATTTCCCTGTGCCACTTCTACAAGGCTTTTTGCAGGGGGTCGCTCACCCTGCATACATTATATCTGACGCAGGTATAATGTAGTGCAGGGCTTTACAAAGTGACGCATGTTCTTAGATGCAGCACTTTGTAAATAGAGCGAAACGTGGTGCATTTTTTACACCACTGCTGCGTCACAAAAAGTGAAGCAACGGCGGTGCAGAAAAACGAAAAAAAAAACCACAATATATAGTTTCATTACCACTCATAAACCAATTCAGGGAATCTTTAACCATGCAGACTTCAAGTTGTAGATATTTAGATTTTTTCAAACTTTATTTATTTCTACTTCACATAAATGAAAAGTGTTTGAAAAATGACGAGACATGGTTTAGTACCCAGTACTGGAAAGCTCCAGTTCTTCCTTATCTTCATGTTTCCATGAACCTGTATGAAGCTCATATGCAAAATATCCATCACTGACATAATATCAAGGGACATAATATCGACTAGCAGAATATCGAGTTTGTATCTACAAACAGGTAAGTACAAAAATATCGAGTAAAAAATACCATTTACAAAAATATAGTTCATAAAAATATCGACTTTATTAAAAACAATGTTAAATTAAATTAATATAAATAATTAATAACTAAAATATATTTAAAATACTTAAATTACCTTATAATAATTAAATAATTAATAAAAGTTATAAAGAATTTTTTTTTACAATCATATTTGTTAAAACATATATATATAGTAACCTAATATAATTAAATAATATCCAATATTATTACCGTACGATAGCGGAAGTGTAAAAATTACTATTCCCACTCCAAAAATTGCAACAGTAGGGAAAGCGTTGGATAGCGTAGGAGTAAAAATTACTATTCCCACTCCAGTGGGTGCAACAGTAGAGAAAGCGTTGGATAGCATAGGGGTAAAAATTAATATTCCAACTCCAAAGAGTGCAACAGTAGGGAAAGCATTGGATAGTGTTGTGGTAAAAATTACTATTCCCACTCCAGTGAGTGCAACAGTAGGGAAAGCGTTGGATAGTGTAGGGGTAAAAATTACTATTCCTTCTCCAGTGAGTGCAACAGTAGGGAAAGCGTTGGATAGCGTAGGGGTAAAAATTACTATTCCCACTGCAGTGGGTGCAACAGTAGGGAAAGCATTGGATAGCGTAGGGGTAAAAATTACTATTCCAACTCCAAAGAGTGCAACAGTAGGGAAAGTGTTGGATAGCGTAGGGGTTAAAATTACTATTCCCACTCCAGTGGGTGGAACAGTAGGGAAAGCGTTGGATAGCGTGGGGGTAAAAAATACTATTCCCACTCCAGTGAGTGCAACAGTAGGGAAAGCGTTGGATAGCGTAGAGGTAAAAAATACTATTCCCACTCCAGTGAGTGCAACAGTAGGGAAAGCGTTGGATAGTGTAGGGGTAAAAATTACTATTCCCACTCCAGTGAGTGCAACAGTAGGGAAAGCGTTGGATAGCGTAGGGGTAAAAATTACTATTCCCACTCCAGTGAGTGCAACAGTAGGGAAAGCATTGGATAGCGTAGGGGTAAAAATTACTATTCCCACTGCAGTGGGTGCAGCAGTAGGGAAAGCGTTGGATAGCGTAGGAGTAAAAATTACTATTCCAACTCCAAAGAGTGCAACAGTAGGGAAAGAGTTGGATAGCGTAGGGGTAAAAATAACTATTCCCACTCCAAAGAGTGCAACAGTAGGGAAAGCGTTGGATAGCGTAGGGGTAAAAATTACTATTCCCACTCCAGTGAGTGCAACAATAGGGAAAGCGTTGGATAGCGTAGGGGTAAAAATTACTATTCCCACTCCAAAGAGTGCAACAGTAGGGAAAGCGTTGGATAGCGTACTGGTAAAAATTACTATTCCCACTCCAGAGAGTGCAACAGTAGGGAAACTAAATACTTCATATATTATTTAAAAAAATATAAATTAATATCTATAAAAACATTAATTAAAAGTAATTACCAACTTAATATAATATAATTAATCAATTAACATTACAAATTAAAATTAGTTATTACAATTAGTTACCTATTAATACAAATTAATTACAAATTAACCAAAAATTAATTAACAATTTAAAATTAATTAACAATTAATTCAAATTAAATACAATTAAATAAATTGAATTATTTAATTAATTTTAAATAAATTACTTCCCACCCTATTCCCCTATTAACCCACAACCCGCTACAGAAAATTAATTAGTAAAATTAACATAATTAGCAATTAATCAATTAAATATAATGAATTGGCAATTAAAATTTAATTAATTACCCTTATAAAATTAATTAACAATGATTTCTAAATAAATACCAATAAATAACTTTACATATTTAATTAATTATAAAAAAATTACTTCCCACCCAATTCCCCTATAAACCCACAACCCACTACAGAAAATAAATTAGTACAATTAACATAATTAGAAATTAATCAATTAATTAAAATTAATTGGCAATTAAAATTTAATTAATTACCAAATATAAATTAATTAACAATTAATTAAAAATGATTAACAATAAATAATTTTATATATTTAGTTAATTATAATTAAATTACTTCTCACCCTATTCCCCTATAAACCCACAACCCGCTACGGAATTAAAATACACAAAAATTATTAAAACAAAATTCATTAATTAAAATAAATTATAACATAAATACACACTTTTCACACATATAAAAACATAAAAAACACTATAAAAAATTCGATATTATTAAAAATTTGATAATTTTAATAACCTATATTATATACTTCGATATTTTTACTTTCTATATTTTTAACATTTGATATTACATTACTTACCTTCAAATCAATATTTTTGATGTCTATATTCTGTCCATTCGATATTTTGTCCAGCCTATATTTTGTACTCGATATTATGCCCATTCGATATTTTGTAGTCGATAGTATGTCTGTTTACCTTCTTAAAGCATATGTGATAAAGGAATATGCGGGTAAAAACTTACACACATATATTTACAAAACCAAAACAATTTTGACATCTCTATCATTCAGTTTTTAAATTCGGGCTAGAGTGGTCTTTATATTTTACAATTGGTTTTTTACCAGTGTCCTTGTTTGATAAAGCGTATTATACAAAGTGTTTTTACCATGTTTGTCTTCTAGTCATGTGACTTCCATACACAGGATTGGTTGATGGTGTTTTACATTTTGTTGGGTCACTCATCACGTTATTCCAGTGAGCAAGGCGACTGTGCTCGCCGAAACGCGTCTGGATTTAAACACTTTGCAGTTCACTTGAAAAAATCTTGCTAAATAAATACCTGCCACTTCAAGAAGAAGACTAAGCGTCCGTTTCTCTGTCGTGCAACAAGCAAATTGGGAGTGTTTGACTCGAGATATATATATATATATATATATATATATATATATATATCAATGCTCGAAGGTGTCCACCTTTGAGTAGCACGCGAACAGCAGCTTGGTTCATGTATAGGTGAGGACGGGGATCCACTCGTAGACGCCGCTCCGTACGGGATCTGCCCTCTTCAGGGGCTTTAACGGAAGCGGTGTGCGCAACCGCCGACCCACTTCCCCATTTTATATATAACACACCCACCGATGGGAGGCTCAAATGAGACTGTGCATTCTGGAAAGTGTGGTCCGGGAAGCACACAATCAAGTCCTGTATGGACTCCACAAGTGGGCCCGTCCTCGATTCCAAGTACGACTGCTGCTTCACTTTAGTGACCCCCAGGGTACCGGGGTGGTGCATACTCCGTGGCTGGACGGCCGCGTATAAATCAATGCTCGAAGGTGTCCACCTTTGAGTAGCACGCGAACAGCAGCTTGGTTCATGTATAGGTGAGGACGGGGATCCACTCGTAGATGCCGCTCCGTACGGGATCTGCCTGACGCGTTTCGAAGCTCCATATGCTTCTCTTCAGGGGCTTTAACGGAAGTGGTGTGCGCAACCGCGGACCCACTTCCCCATTTTATATATAACACACCCACCGATGGGAGGCTCAAATGAGACTGTGCATTCTGGAAAGTGTGGTCCGGGAAGCACACAATCAAGTCCTGTATGGACTCCACAAGTGGGCCCGTCCTCGATTCCAAGTACGACTGCTGCTTCACTTTAGTGACCCCCAGGGTACCGGGGTGGTGCATACTCCGTGGCTGGACGGCCGCGTATAAATCAATGCTCGAAGGTGTCCACCTTTGAGTAGCACGCGAACAGCAGCTTGGTTCATGTATAGGTGAGGACGGGGATCCACTCGTAGACGCCGCTCCGTACGGGATCTGCCCGACACGTTTCAAAGCTCCATATGCTTCTCTTCAGGGGCTTTAACGGAAGTGGTGTGCACAACCGCGGACCCACTTCCCCATTTTATATATAACACACCCCCCGATGGGAGGCTCAAATGAGACTGTGCATTCTGGAAAGTGTGGTCCGGGAAGCACACAATCAAGTCCTGTATGGACTCCACAAGTGGGCCCGTCCTCGATTCCAAGTACGACTGCTGCTTCACTTTAGTGACCCCCAGGGTACCGGGGTGGTGCATACTCCGCGGCTGGACGGCCGCGTATAAATCAATGCTCGAAGGTGTCCACCTTTGAGTAGCACGCGAACAGCAGCTTGGTTCATGTATAGGTGAGGACGGGGATCCACTCGTAGACGCCGCTCCGTACGGGACAACCCCATGGAGCGTAATATATATATATATATATCCAACAACTGCAAGAACCCATTTTTGAAGAAAGCCACTTGAAGTAAATATTTCCACTTTTTTATTGGCAGCCTGCTGACAATTGCGTGGCGGAAAGTCACATCACAAATCGCTTGCCAGACGCGTTTCAGGAGTTAAAGAACTCCCTTCCTCAGTGGCGTTGTGTCATGACTGCTTCAGAGCGCTGAGTGAAAAGTCCAATTTAAGCCACCTGTCGACCTGGGAGTGGCCGGCAGCACGGCCTTCTGGGTGTAGTATTGTGATGTGACTTTCCGCCACGCAATTGTCAGCAGGCTGCCAATAAAAAAGTGGAAATATTTACTTCAAGTGGCTTTCTTCAAAAATGGGTTCTTGCAGTTGTTGGATGTTTACCGGCTGTTCCCGGTCGGGGAAGGAAGCCCACTGCTGAAGGGCGGGTTCGTGCAGCCTCTGTTACAAGTACCTGCAATTCGGATTGAAGGTGAGCTGGCGCTGTTGCAAGGCAGCGCTTGTCTCAATCCACATTGGCAACCAAAAAGCAAGGCAGTTCACGGACGGTCTCCCACATCCACCCACTGGGGACAAAAGGTGTATAATTTTTCTACTTTGGAGCGCTCCCACTGGGGAATAACAAATGGACTACTACACCCAGAAGGCCGTGCTGCCGGCCACTCCCAGGTCGACAGGTGGCTTAAATTGGACTTTTCACTCAGCGCTCTGAAGCAGTCATGACACAACGCCACTGAGGAAGGGAGTTCTTTAACTCCTGAAACGTGTCTGGCAAGCGATTTGTGATGTGACTTTCCGCCACGCAATTGTCAGCAGGCTGCCAATAAAAAAGTGGAAATATTTACTTCAAGTGGCTTTCTTCAAAAATGGGTTCTTGCAGTTGTTGGATGTTTACCGGCTGTTCCCGGTCGGGGAAGGAAGCCCACTGCTGAAGGGCGGGTTCGTGCAGCCTCTGTTACAAGTTCCTGCAATTCGGATTGAAGGTGAGCTGGCGCTGTTGCAAGGCAGCGCTTGTCTCAATCCACTTTGGCAACCAAAAAGCAAGGCAGTTCACGGACGGTCTCCCACATCCACCCACTGAGGACAAAAGGTGTATAGTTTTTCTACTTTGGAGCGCTCCCACTGGGGAATAACAAATGGACTACTACACCCAGAAGGCCGTGCTGCCGGCCACTCCCAGGTCGACAGGTGGCTTAAATTGGACTTTTCACTCAGCGCTCTGAAGCAGTCATGACACAACGCCACTGAGGAAGGGAGTTCTTTAACTCCTGAAACGCGTCTGGCAAGCGATTTGTGATGTGACTTTCCGCCACGCAATTGTCAGCAGGCTGCCAATAAAAAAGTGGAAATATTTACTTCAAGTGGCTTTCTTCAAAAATGGGTTCTTGCAGTTGTTGGATGTTTACCGGCTGTTCCCGGTCGGGGAAGGAAGCCCACTGCTGAAGGGCGGGTTCGTGCAGCCTCTGTTACAAGTTCCTGCAATTCGGATTGAAGGTGAGCTGGCGCTGTTGCAAGGCAGCGCTTGTCTCAATCCACATTGGCAACCAAAAAGCAAGGCAGTTCACGGACGGTCTCCCACATCCACCCACTGGGGACAAAAGGTGTATAATTTTTCTACTTTGGAGCGCTCCCACTGGGGAATAACAAATGGACTACTACACCCAGAAGGCCGTGCTGCCGGCCACTCCCAGGTCGACAGGTGGCTTAAATTGGACTTTTCACTCAGCGCTCTGAAGCAGTCATGACACAACGCCACTGAGGAAGGGAGTTCTTTAACTCCTGAAACGCGTCTGGCAAGCGATTTGTGATGTGACTTTCCGCCACGCAATTGTCAGCAGGCTGCCAATAAAAAAGTGGAAATATTTACTTCAAGTGGCTTTCTTCAAAAATGGGTTCTTGCAGTTGTTGGATGTTTACCGGCTGTTCCCGGTCGGGGAAGGAAGCCCACTGCTGAAGGGCGGGTTCGTGCAGCCTCTGTTACAAGTTCCTGCAATTCGAATTGAAGGTGAGCTGGCGCTGTTGCAAGGCAGCGCTTGTCTCAATCCACATTGGCAACCAAAAAGCAAGGCAGTTCACGGACGGTCTCCCACATCCACCCACTGGGGACAAAAGGTGTATAATTTTTCTACTTTGGAGCGCTCCCACTGGGGAATAACAAATGGACTACTACACCCAGAAGGCCGTGCTGCCGGCCACTCCCAGGTCGACAGGTGGCTTAAATTGGACTTTTCACTCAGCGCTCTGAAGCAGTCATGACACAACGCCACTGAGGAAGGGAGTTCTTTAACTCCTGAAACACGTCTGGCAAGCGATTTGTGATGTGACTTTCCGCCACGCAATTGTCAGCAGGCTGCCAATAAAAAAGTGGAAATATTTACTTCAAGTGGCTTTCTTCAAAAATGGGTTCTTGCAGTTGTTGGATATATATATGTATATATATATATATATATATATATATTACCTACTGGCGGTCGCCAGTAGGTAGTTATAGTTAGGATTGTTTTCCATAGGGAAATCGCAACATTCTATTGGGAATAACTTTGGCGCCGGTTGAGGAATCTGCCCTTTTCTTCAAATTTGCCTCGCGGCTCTCCGCTCCTTCCCTGAAAGTTTGGGGGGGGGGATTCGTCAATCGGGGGCCGAGATAAAAGGGGGGT
Source organism: Lissotriton helveticus (assembly GCF_964261635.1). Taxonomy (NCBI): domain Eukaryota; kingdom Metazoa; phylum Chordata; class Amphibia; order Caudata; family Salamandridae; genus Lissotriton; species Lissotriton helveticus. The sequence continues at coordinate 282,909,058 of NC_136057.1, read as the reverse complement.
CCCAAAACGTGTTTTCCCCATGTTAATTTCCATTGGGCGGTCGGACTCACTTTTAGCTCGAACGGCTGAATGGATTTTCACCAAACTTTGCAAAATTGTAGGGACTGGTAGCCCGATGTGCCTTTGCTATGTCTCAAGATATTTGCTCCAGAGGATTTTGAGTAATTTAGGTTCAAAAAAATATATAGATCTATAGCCGCGCCCCGGTACGCGCACTGGGGAGCGCACCGGGCGCGCTACGCAACTTGCGCACGGAAAGCTGATTAGCTCTCGGGTGTCTGTAAACATTCGAAACAGTCCGCAGAGGCCGCCATCTTGTGTCTCAGTAGGATCGTGACACAAGAGGTGGCAAAAAACAAAGGGGGAAATGACCAAAAGGGGGCAAGTTACACCCCCCCTAACCCCCTAGGTTTGATGTGGGGGCCATAAAAGGGTCCCGCGGGGGGAGCGCCCGGTACGCACACCGGGGAGCGTACCGGGGAGCGTACCACGGGGAAAACCCAGTGAAATAGGAAAATAATCATTTACATTTCTTAGCGGTAGGGCAGCTCTGCATAGAGTTGTTTTGTTGTTTGGGTGTTTTAAGTACCAACATGTAGGTACCAATGCTGAGTCTTAAATTTAATGTACACCGTTTCCTCTGTAGATATCTTGCATGTTGTTACAGAAGTTATTGTGGTATATGGAATCCATATCATAGTCTGTCAGGAAAGCAGAAAGAACATGGAGGTAGGAGAGGAAAAAGAGATGTCAAATACACATTGGAGATAATATAGAGGGAGAAAGGAAGTAACTATGAGCAAAATTACTATGTAACATAAAAAAGTTGCACAGTATACTATAAGTCTGACTTTACATTATAATCAATTTGGTACTAGTTTATGAATTACATATAAAAATCAATAATGTCTCGAACAATTTTTGATTATTAAATATACATTTATTTTTCTTATTCTTTTTCCAAATTTAACAGAACTTCTAACAACACATTGTCGGAAATGTCCTCATTTTCAATCAGCGAATATACTGCTTCTACACATTGAACTAATTCATGGTCTCGTGATTCATCCATGAAATCTAAGTCATCATTGTCTTCAATAACTTTTTCAGCGTTGTTCTCCAGAACAATTTTGAAGGAAATATTCTGCTCTCCTTCCATTTTCTTGCTGTAATTTGCATAAAAAATAAATATATCAGTAGAGATAGGGCACTGTTGGGTTTAAGTTTAGAGAGGTAGTTTTGATTTTTTAACAGTGAAGTTATCTTTGGGCAGTCTATGGTATCAGGCTGGAAGTAGAAATATAAAAAAGTGTATGTCATAAAGCCTAAGTAAATTCATAATTATACAAGACAAGCCTAACTCCATCCATAACTATAACAGAGAAGCCTATCTCAATCTATAACTATTACAGAGGGATAGTATATAACTATCAAAATGTTTTCCAAATTAACTTAAAGTGCACAACATACTTCAATCAATCAATCAATCAATCATACCATTTGTATAACGCACTACTCACCCGGGAGGGTCTCAAGGCGCTTGGGGGAAGGGGTATGCTACTGCTCGAACAGACAGGTCTTGAGTTGTTTCCTGAAGGCGAGATGGTCCTGGGTCAGCCGAAGGTGGATGGGGAGGGAGTTCCATGTCTTGGCAGCCAGGTAAGAGAAGGATCTTCCTCCGGCGGTGGTTCTTCGTATGCGTGGTACGGCTGCGAGGGCGAGGCTGGTGGACCATAGCTGGCGGGGGGCGTGTAGAAGATCAGGCGGTCGTTGAGGTACTTGGGGCCCAGGTCGTGGAGAGACTTGTGTGCGTGGGTGAGGAGCCGGAACGTGATCCTCTTGTCGACGGGGAGCCAGTGCAGGTTCCTCAGGTGGCTGGAGATGTGGCTGCGTCGGGGGACATCCAGGATGAGTCGGGCGGAGGCGTTCTGGATGCGCTGGAGTCTTTTCTGTAGCTTCGCTGTGGTTCCGGCGTAGAGGGCCTTTCCCTAGTCCAGTCAGCTGGTGATGAGTGCCTGGGTGACAGTCTTCCTGTTCTCGGTCGGGATCCAGCGGAAGATCTTGCGAAGCATAAGCAGGGTGTTGAAGCACGTTGAGGAGACGGCGTTGACTGGTCTGGTCATTGAGAGGGAGGAGTCCAGGATGAAGCCCAGGTTGCGTGCGTGGTCGGTTGGCTTGGGTGCGGTGCCCAGGGCTGGGGGCCACCAGGAGTCGTCCCAGGCGGAGGGTGAAGATCCCAGGATGAGGACTTCCGTCTTGTCCGAGTTCAGTTTCAGGCGGCTGTCCTTCATCCACTCGGCGACGTCTTTCATCCCTTCGTGTAGGCAGGTTTTGGCGGTGTCGGGGTCTCTGGTGAGGGAGCGGATCAGCTGGGTGTCGTCGGTGTAAGAGATGATGTTGAGGTTGTGCTGGCGTGCGATGGCTGCAAGAGGTCTCATGTAGATGTTGAAGAGGGTGGGGTTGAGTGAAGATCCTTGCAGGATGCCGCAGATGACTTTGGTGGCCTCGGAGCGAAACGGGGGGAGGCGGACTCTTTGTGTTCTTCCGGCGAGGAACGAGATGATCCACTCCAGTGCCTTCTCTTGGATACCGATGTTGCTGAGGCGCTGGACTAGGGTGCGGTGGCAGACAGTGTCGAACGCAGCAGAGAGGTCCAGGAGGATGAGGGCCACTGTTTCCCCCTTGTCGAGCAGGGTCCGGATGTCGTCGGTGGCTGTGATGAGGGCGGTCTCGGTGCTGTGGTTGGCTCTGAAGCCGGACTGCGAGGGGTCGAGGGATCCGTTCGTCTCGAGGAAGGTGGTCAGCTGTCTGTTGACTATCTTCTCGATGACTTTAGCAGGAAAAGGGAGGAGCGAGATGGGGCGGAAGTTTTTGAGGTCGGTGGGGTCCGCTGTAGGTTTCTTCAGGAGGGCGCTGAGCTCGGCATGCTTCCAGCTCTCCGGGAAGGCGGCGGTGTTGAAGGAGGTGTTAATGATGTTCCGGAGTTCGGGTGCGATGGTGGAGTCGGCCTTGTTGAAGACGTGGTGTGGGCAGGGGTCGGTCGGTGATCCGGAGTGGATGGTGTTCATCTTGCGGGCTGTGTCTTCGGTGGTCACCGTGGTCCAGGTGCGAAGGGTGGCAGTGGGGGGCGTTGGTTCGACGGTTGGGTGCGTGGGTGGTGCGCCGAAGCTGTTGTGGATGTCGGCGATCTTGCGGTGGAAGAACGAGGCGAGGGAGTCGCAGAGGTCTTGTGACGGAGTGATGTCGTTGGTGCCAGTGCTGGGGTTGGAGAACTCCTTGACGATGCTGAAGAGTTCCTTGCTGTCGTGGGTATTGTTGTCCAGTCGTTCCTTCAGGGATTTCTTCTTGGTGGTGCGGATGAGCTGGTGGTGCTTGCGGGTAGCGTGTTTGAGGGCGGTCATATTGTCGGTGGTCCGGTCGAGGAGCCAGGCTTTCTCGAGGGTGCGGCAGGTCTTCTTGGAGTCCTTGAGTTCGTCGGTGAACCAGGATGCCTTCTTGCTTCTGGGTCTGCTGGGAGGGTTCTTCAGTGGTGCGAGGACGTCGGCGCAGGCGGACAGCCACTGTGTGAAGTTGCGGGCAGCTTCGTTGGGGTCCGTTGTGTTGGCGGGTGGATTCTGGCTGAGGAAGGTGGTGAGCTGGTCCGCGGTGATCTTGCTCCAATTCCTGTGAGGTACCTGTTGCGGGTGCTGGTGGGTCGTGGTTCTTTTGAAGCTGAAGTGGACGCAGCTGTGGTCGGTCCAGTGGAGTCCGGTGGCGTGGCTGAAGGTGATATACTTGCTGGAAGAGAAGACGGGGTCAAGCGTGTGGCCGGCGTAGTGGGTGGGGGTGTTGACCAGTTGCTTGAGTCCGAGGTTGGCGAGGTTTTCCAGCAGGGTGACGGTGTTGCGGTCCTTGTTGTTCTCCAGGTGGAAGTTGAGGTCCCCTAGGAGGATGTAGTCAGCGGAGGGGAGGGCGTGTGGGCTGATGAAGTCTGTGATGTCTTCGCTGAATTGTGTGCGTGGTCCCGGGGGTCTGTAGACGAGGGTGCCTCTGAGGGTCGTCTTAGGGTCGGTGTGAATCTGGAAGTGGAGATGTTCGGCTGCGGCGAAGGAGTCGTTGGCGTCGGTCGTGATGCGGATGGTGTTCTTGTGGACGATGGCGATGCCTCCTCCGGTCTGGTTGATGCGGACCCTCCTGATGATCTTGTACCCGTCCGGGATGGCGATGGCGATGTCGAGTGCAGAGGAGGCGTTCATCCAGGTTTCCGTGAGGAAGGCGACGTCCGGTGATGTAGCGTCGAGGAGGTTCCAGAGTTCCACGGCGTGTCTGTGGATGGATCGGGTGTTGAGCAGGATGCACTTGAGGTGGGGTGGTTGCTGCTGGTGCTTGTCTTGGCGGGTGCGGGGCAGGTTCGGAGGCAGGTGAACTTGCAGGTACAGCAGGTGAAGGGTCCGTGGGTGCGTCTCGGGGTGGCTCGGCAGCAGGCGTGGGTCCGGCCGGCATTGAGTGCGTTGAGAGTGGCGGCGTCGTAGGTCAGACGGGTCGTCTTGCATCGACGGGGAGGGCCAGGGGTCCTGGCGCTGGGCGCGGTCCAGGCGCGGACGGGTGCAGACGGGCTTGCCTTCGGCGCACAATCGGCGCGCCCGCTGCGCGTCAACGCTGCGCGTACGCACGGTTGCCATTTATGTGAGGGAGGGAGGAGCAGCTGGGAGGCGCGCACGCGGAGGGTACCGAAGGAAAAAGGGGGCGTGTCCTCACGCAGGCGGCGGGAAGCGGGGAGCGGGGCGGGGGGCACAGGGGGGGAGAGGGAGACAATATGGGCACAGGCAATCAACAACAATATGGGGGACAGACAGTACAGAATGAGGCACAGAACGAAAAAGAGCAGGCAGAGACCAAAAACAATCACGAAATACGGCGGAGGGCGGGGTTGACGGGCGGGCTCAGCGAGGCTGAGATCAGTAGCGGGGAGGAAGCGCACACGCTACAGCTGGTGGCCGTGCGGCACGGGGTGTCCTGAGGTCAGGTCACACTCACCTGCGTCGCACGGTCGCCATTTATGGCCAAGTGGGAGGGAGGGAGGAGCATCAGGGAGGCAGGCGCGGGGAGGGTACCGAAGGAAAAAGGGGGCGTTTCCTCACGCAGGCGGCGGGAAGTGGGGAGCGGGGCGGGGGGCACAGGGGGGGAGTGGGAGACAATATGGGCACAGGCAATCAACAACAATATGGGGGACAGACAGTACAGAATGAGGCACAGAACGAAAAAGAGCAGGCAGAGACCAAAAACCATCACGAAATACGGCGGAGGGCGGGGTTGAGGGGGCGGGCTCAGCGAGGCTGAGATCAGTAGCGGGGAGGAAGCGCACATGCTACAGCTGGTGGCCGTGCGGCGCGGGGGTGTCCTGAGGTCAGGTCACTTCAGTTTTCAAAATAACATCTTACCTTTGAAAAAGCAGTTTAAGTTCTCAGTGAAAATCCTTTTGAAATGCACTTCAGGAAGTAGTAGTCAAAATGGCTGTGTTTCCATCTCTTTCTTTATATATATTCATGTACATAACCAATCAAATGTCATGAAATAATAGTAGAAAATGAAAGTAACATTTTAATTGGTTGTAAATTCTAACACTTCAGATGTGTTTTTGTCAAGTAATTCACCTCAGGATATGTAGAGAGGGCTACAGGCCAAATGGCTCAATGGAAATCCACCAAATTTGGGAAAATGGTAGGGACTGGTATGTAGTATGGCCTATTCTATATTTGGTGAAAGTGTCTCCAGTGGTTTTTATGTAAATTAACTTGTAACTTTTTTGGGAGCGATTCCCGGTGCGTGCCCCGGTACGCATACCGGCAGCGCTACGGGAGTCCTCCATTTTGTGTTTTGGTAGATTTGAGACAGAAAATGGAGGACAAACAACATTGGGAATGGGTATAAGGGGGCACGGTAGGCACTCCCTGTCCCTCTAGGTTTTCTGAGGGGGTCTTAGGAGGCCCATATAGGCGGGGTGAGCGCCCGGTACGCGCACCGGGGAGCGTACTTTGGTGAAAAATAGTGAAAAAAGTTAGAAAAAGATAATCATTTGGAGTGATCAGAGCTAGGATAGCCCTGAAAAGAGCTTTTGTGTTCTGTGGCTGATTTAGGTACCTACAAGTCTTAAATTCAGGAGGAATATTCTATTCCCCTCATCTTTCAAATCCTTAGCCACCATCTGCTCTGTAGATATCTTGCATGTTCTAACGCAAGTTGTTGTTGTATATTGAACCCATTCCATAGTCTCTCATGTAAGCAGAAACAGATTTATTCACATGTTTCCGTGCTTTCTCAAATTGTGGACAAAATTGGTTGGACCAGTCCCATTTCTGTCTTTGGCATATATTGGAATATACCATGGCAGTTTGAGGAAAAAGTGTCATCAATTGCCCAAAGGTGTCCTTTAATAGCATCTCCAGACCTACCCCAGTCAAAGTGCCTAGGTCATTTCCACCACAGTGCAAAATTATGAGGTCAGGGTGTGGCAGATGGTAAAAGGTTTTCACCAATGGTATCAATTGATGACATCTCAATCCTCTTTGGCCAATCCATTTTATTGTGAGACCACTTGCATGACGCACATTGTCAGACCCTGTTGCCTATATCCACCCAATGGGCTTGACGGTTACCTATAGGAACTTTCACGAATTAATAATTGACCATGAATTTCATTTTATATCACTTTTGAAATCCCAGTGTCACGATCCATTGTTCTATTTCTCCACCACTTCTATGTAGTACTGTATCCATAACGTGATGCACATAACTATTTTAATGGAGTTTGATGTAATTTATATCACTTCTCTGCACCGAGCCACATGAATTGAGACTCCTGCTGTGCATGCTATATGCCGCTATGTACAATTGTTCTTACATTTGTTTTTCCTAAACACAGGAAACTGAGTGTGATACTTTCATGCTTCCAATGAACACTACACGAATAGTGTGAGTATTCAGCCTGTTTTTATGTATTGTCCTGACGAAAGCTCTATAGACCCCTCGGGCCAATTAGAGCTGAAACATGTCGACCTAGATGGAGTTATATGGTAGTCCTGTAACTCGATTACCTCATATACCACTATTTTTAATCACTATTTACACCACTTTTTCAATAAATTGTGTGTTAAGGTGTTAAATAGTTTTTTAGAAATTTTTTGGCTCACCAGCACTACACTAAAATCCTCTGGACGAGTGCATTTTTTCATTTCTGGACACTTCTACTCTTTCCAGAGGTTGCCTCGGGTGAGGCAGGCATATAGCACGTCATTTGTTAACCCGATGAATATGCCATGACGCTAGAGAAGGGGCGGATAAAAGATACACCGCACTTATAACATCTCAATGTCTATGAGGGTTTTCAAAAGATAACCGAAGGTTATTGTAGATACAAGTGTCCATTCCTGCGCATGTTGATTGAGATACCTATTCAGGGGAACTGAATGGACGCATAATTCCTCTTACCTCTTTTGATCACAATTCTTAAGCAGCGCACAGCTGCGGGAACATTTCACATCAGCTGATAAGTTTGATCAGAGCTGACGTGTATTCTGTACGATGGAGAATAATAATGGACTTAGTTTCACTGGTGACGACATTGATGAAATTCTAGCTGCACAGCCACTTTTACAGAATGTCGACTTTACACAGGCAATTGCCCAGACAGATGAATGGGAGACCCTGTCAAACAAAAAGAGGGAACAAATTCGAACTGCTATCCATGGGATAATCATGACCGAATATTTGAGAACCAAGTCAGCACCCAGAGGCCTATGGATTTCAAATGCTCCAAGAATTTTTCTTCACGACTTAGCCTTTCGTCATGATTGGTCCTCCATATCATGGAAATGTACTCTAGATTACCTGGTCCTGATAATAAAGACAGCCAAGAGGCTATCAGATGCATTATTGGCAGAAATCCATACTTGTGAAACTCAATTGAAAAACAGCATCAATCCACAAATTTTTTAAAAAAGACTAGACGAGATCACGAAAGAAATGGATGATACTCAAGAGTTTCTGATGCAGAACAAATTGCAAAAACTGGCTAAGGATTTGAAAAAGTTCAGTCAGGAGAAAATGCACCTGTATTCTAGAGACGACTACACAGTTATAGATATCACTTCAGCTGCAGATTCGACTGGGTGGTCTTCTGATGGCTCTGAAAACAGCACGGACCAACAAACACCTAGAAGAGGACAAAACAACTCTAGATTTAGAGGACCAAGACGTGGCAATAGAGGGAATAGGTGGCATAGACCTCCTTTCTATCCTGGTAATTCAATGCCTTTCTTCCAGCCATTTATGCTCCCCTTTGGAGGTTGGATGAATCCTTACAATTTAGGAAATGAACATCAGCCTCACATGAATGACCAAATACAACAACATCCAGGGCTTTCGCATCAACCACAGCAGCCTTTTTTAGGGAGAGGTCAAAATCAGCCACGAGGCAAAAAGAAAAATTTAACATGGCAGGATCGGCAACCAAATGTGCAGACCAGGAGCATGTCCTCGGCACAAGTGGACGGGAACAAGAAGAGTCACTAATTGTGAATCTGACAAACATGCCCTTAACGGAAGTACAAACAAATATTCTAAACAAGGGCTTGGGCTTTGTGCCTACTCCACCTGTAGATCCTTTCAAATTAAAGTGCGAACTGTCAGAATTCTGCAGAACACTCAAACTTAAAGCCTTTTTTGATGGATCCCCCTCTCCTGGGACAGATGGTGATACTACACTTAAGAGGAAATCTAAATTCCTACCACCAACCAATGCAATACCGATAGAGATATTGACATTCGAGAAAGCTATCCTAAAAGGTATTGATAACCTGGACAAAAAACCGAAGAAATCAACCTTCCAAAATCTCAGCAACCAGGAAAGACGAGCACTAGAGGAATTGAAGAACAATGATAAGATCATCATAAAACCAGCGGACAAGGGTGGGGGTGTGGTCATCCTTACAAAAGAAGGATATGACCAACAATGCCTCCTACTACTGTCGGATGAGAATTTCTACAGAAAACTTAATTCTGACCCTACCGAGAGACTGTCCAATACCATCACAATAATGATACATGAAGCAGAGGTGAATGGATGGATCTCCAGAAAAGAGGCGGACTTTTTAACACCAAGAACACCTAAAGTCCCCTTTTTCTACTCATTGCCTAAGACGCATAAAAATAAATCCCCACCACCAGGACGCCCGATAGTCTCGGGGATCGGGTCACTTTTAGAACCTCTCTCCAAATTCGCGGATGAATACCTCAAACCACTGGTGCAAAGTACCCCGACATATCTAAAAGATACCCGCGACCTACTAACTCAGATAGCTGATAAAGCATTCGATCCTAATACCATGATCTTGGTTGGATTAGATGTAGAATCGCTTTATACAAGCCTGCCCCAAGATGATACAATGCAAATGCTGGAAGATCTTCTATTCCTCATTGAATGGCCTCACAAAACACCTCGCCATTTTATCCTAGAGTGCTGTCGCTTAGCATTGAAAGAGAATTATTTCGAATACGACGGACAACTCTACCTACAGTGCCATGGTACCTCCATGGGCAGCGCCTTTGCTCCATCGGTAGCCGGACTGTATGTGAGTCAATTCGAACAGAAATTCGTCCTCAATAATGACAATCCATACGTTTCCAGTATCCTAGACTGGAAGCGTTATATTGACGACGTTTTGTTGATTTGGGACACAAAAAATTCTTTGCACACATTCATGGAATGGCTGAATGCCCAGGATCGTTGGCTAAAGTTCACTTCTACCGCCAACAGAGAAAGTATAGACTTTTTGGACTTGACTATATTTTCTGAGAATGGGAAACTAGAGACAAGGACATATACGAAACCTACAGCTAAAAATAGCCTACTGTCATATTTCAGTTTCCATCCCCAACCTCTAAGAGACAATCTCCCTTATAGTCAGTTCCTGCGACATAAGCGAAATTGTAGCAAACCAAGTGATTACAAACAACAGGCTACAATTTTAAGTAACAAATTACGAGCGAGGAACTACACTCCACAAACCATCGCAAAATGTAAAAAAAGAGCTCAAAACCAACCAAGGGAGTGTCTGTTACAGAGCTATCACAAGGAACCAGTGAAGGACCTTGTCACATGTGTGACCACTTTCTGCCCAGCCTCGTACCAGGTACAAAAGCTTATACGGAAGAATTGGTCAATAGTGACCTCAGGGAATTTCGATTGGCCCAAGCCGAGATTTGCTAACCGGAGGACAAAAAATCTGAAGGATGTGTTAGTACACACTCGCCCCAGGAAAAGACTCACAACGACCACCATAAGGAACATCAATATGACCCCAATAACAGGCCATTTTCCATGTGGTACCTGCGGAGTTTGTAAATTCACTAATCCAACCAAGACCCTACAACTGACCGACAGCCTACTATGGACTCAGAGGCAACACACAAACTGTAATTCCACCCATGTGGTGTACCTCGTTACATGCCCCTGTCAACAAAAATATGTGGGGATGACCTGTCGAAAGGTAAAGACTCGCATAGGGGAACATAGGAGCAACATACGTCTCAAGAAAAGCACAACAAAACTTTGCACACATTTTGTGACAGCTGGACATTCGTGTGATGATCTTAGATGGACAGTGCTGGAAAAACTCCATGAGAAACATACTGATGTTGAACGCACACTTTTTGAAAGGGAACAAAGATGGGTTGATCGTTTGGGAACCCACATACATGGGATGAAAGATAATATTCCGTGGCACCAATTTTACTAAATGGCCACCGGGTCCCTGATCCACCTGTCCCTCATTTCATGTTTATGATGTACCCGCTTCAACCCCAAAAACATTCGAGTGGGATTAGATTTAATATCATATCAAATCAATAAACCCTAGATATTTTACATTGTTTCCTCTCTGTGATGCATTCACGTAAAATCTTTTGAGTGGGATTAAATTAATATTAGAAATCCTTGATATTTCAATATGTTCCCTGCTCGTAATATAGTTTTTCTAACCCCTACTCATTTGAGTGGAATCATATAAAAAATATCACACCGAATAAAAGATTCTACATTTCCCTTAAGAATCTTTTTCAACATGATCCATGTGATTATTTACGACATTTAAAAATAGCGGCATTAATTCGTTCCTATACCATTATCTTGTGCTTTTCAGAACGTTAACAAATGAATTGTTTTCTGCCTCTTTAAGAACTATGTTTGACGGTAGTCCCTTGTTGTTTTCCATGATAAAAACAAACGAGGGATTGCAGTTCCTCTTCCCAGGGGGCAGAGTCAGCACTAGCAGCAATTGCGGCGTACACGAGGGTAAGGATGGCGCGAGAAGAGCGGCTATCCAAACGCAGTGAGTAACGGCTGCGCTCTTGCTGTCCTTATGAAACCTTGTTGCCCTTTATTATTCTAGCGAATGCCATGTAACAAGCGACTCTGATATCCCTTCTGATGCGGAGAGATTTCCTACAATTTAAGGTACCAATATGTCTAGCGCATGAATTGTGAGACCACTTGCATGACGCACATTGTCAGACCCTGTTGCCTATATCCACCCAATGGGCTTGAGGGTTACCTATAGGAACTTTCACGAATTAATAATTGACCATGAATTTCATTTTATATCACTTTTGAAATCCCAGTGTCACGATCCATTGTTCTATTTCTCCACCACTTCTATGTAGTACTGTATCCATAACGTGATGCACATAACTATTTTAATGGAGTTTGATGTAATTTATATCACTTCTCTGCACCGAGCCACATGAATTGAGACTCCTGCTGTGCATGCTATATGCCGCTATGTACAATTGTTCTTACATTTGTTTTTCCTAAACACAGGAAGCTGAGTGTGATACTTTCATGCTTCCAATGAACACTACATGAATAGTGTGAGTATTCAGCCTGTTTTTATGTATTGTCCTGACGAAAGCTCTATAGACCCCTCGGGCCAATTAGAGCTGAAACATGTCGACCTAGATGGAGTTATATGGTAGGCCTGTAACTCGATTACCTCATATACCACTATTTTTAATCACTATTTACACCACTTTTTCAATAAATTGTGTGTTCGGGTGTTAAATAGTTTTTTAGAAATTTTTTGGCTCACCAGCACTACACTAAAATCCTCTGGACGAGTGCATTTTTTCATTTCTGGACACTTCTACTCTTTCCAGAGGTTGCCTCGGGTGAGGCAGGCATATAGCACGTCATTTGTTAACCCGATGAATATGCCATGACGCTAGAGAAGGGGCGGATAAAAGATACACCGCACTTATAACATCTCAACGTCTATGAGGGTTTTCAAAAGATAACCGAAGGTTATTGTAGATACAAGTGTCCATTCCTGCGCATGTTGATTGACAATCCATTTTATGTGCACATTTGGTAAATCAAGGTTGTGAAAATTTCTGGTAGCTGCATACCTTTGAGCCCCGTGAATGTAGCTATGTCCAATAATCCAGACAGAGTACATGGTGAGAGGAGGTTCTGGTGCAGTCAGATGAAGTGTAGGAATGAAATGGCAGTTGGAACAGTAGGAGTTTGCAAAAATAAAACTGTGGAGTTTCAGTGCTCTTGAATCACAAGCAAGGATTGGTGGATTCAGATAGTTGAAAACTGAAAGTTAGGGTGCATGGTTCTGTTGTGTGAAAGAAGTAATTTGAATGGTTAAGAAAAAGTCATTTAAAGAAAGATTGCAGTGGATAAGCTGGTGTATTGAGAGGTCAAACATCCTTGCTGATTTGATTTGCAACATTGTAGAATAAACTTTTAACCCTGGGAGCTCAGTGAGGAGGGAGTTGCTATGGTAACAGGTAGAAAGGGCTGAGGGGTTTTTGAGAGTTTTGATTGGTTACCATGAGGAATATGTGTGTAGAATTAGAGGTTTTCTGTGCCATTAATGGTTGCAGTGCCTGGAGAACATACCTTTTGCTCTGCTAAAGAAATATTGGTGTGTGTATCTGACACTGTTCAGACTCTCCCAAAGCATTTGTAAAGGTGAGTTATGATTCATTTAGATAGAGAGTTCAGATTAAGAAGCACATTGATTTTCTTTGCTGTTGGTTTGTGTGATGCTTTTGGAAAATGCATGGTTTCTATATTTGTAAAATAGAGGATTCGTATTTTGTGAAATAGTGATGTTTCAGTAGTGAAGTTGAATGGTTGTACATAGGACTTGCACTCTGTCTCTAAAATGTTATTTTAAAAATCAATTTTAGGGTAAATCAATGGGTTTCAGTAGTGAAAATGAATGCTTGTACATAGGACCTGTGTTCTGTTCCTGAAATGGTAATTGAAAAACGATTTTAGTGGAAATCAATGGGTTTCAGTAGTGAAAATGAATGCTTGTATATAGGATCTGTGCTCTGTTTCTAAAATGTTAATTGAAAAACGATTTTAGTGCAAAACAATGGGTTTTAGTAGTGAAAATGAATGCTTGTAAATAGGATCTGTGCTCTGTTCATAAAATATTAATTAAAAAACGATTTTAGGGCAAATTAATGGTTTTCAGTAGTGAAAATGAATGCTTGTACATAGGACCTGTGTTCTGTTCCTAAAATGGTAATTGAAAAACGATTTTAGTGTAAATCCATGGCTTTAACATTTTTAAGAAGGAATAAATAGTGTGTGCATAATTACATTAAAATATTTGAATCTTTTACAAACATGTTACCTGTGTTACCTCAGATTGGGAAGCAGACTGAGTTTCTTTGCTGTTGGTTTGTTTCATATTTTTGGGTAATGCTTGGTAGGAATGTTTGCAAGAGATAGGAAATGTATTTTGTAAAATAGTGACTTTTCAGTACTGAAATGGAATGATTGTACATAGGACCTGCACTGTGTTTCTAAAATGTTATTGAAAAATCGATTTTGGGGCAAATTAATAGCTTTTACATTTTTGAGAAAGAATACAAAGTGTGTGCATGATTAAATAAAATAATTTGAAGCTTTCACAATCATGTCACCTGTGTTACCTCAGATTAGGAAGCACACTGAGAGCCTTATTTATGAAAACCGCGATGCGTCACTTTTCACTGTGCACTCCTTGTGACACCAATGATGCATTATGTTTAATGTATGACGCATCATGTTTCTAGGACTTACAGATAAGTCAGTATTTCTGATGTATCTGTAAGCGCAAAAGTGACGAATTGCTGGAGTGTGTCACAAAAATGACGCAACTCCAGCAATGCATCCTTTCACATGGGGAAAGCCCCATGTGAAAGCGTTTGCCTCAGTCTTACGCCTGCTGTGAGGCAGGTGCAAGATTTTGACGTAACAGTGTCTTAAAAGTGACGCAGTGAAATCTCATAGATTTCACTGCGTCACTATTACGAGGCTTTTTGCGGGGGAATGGCCCCTCTGTGTACATTACACCTGACAGAGGTATAATGTGGCGCAGAGGTTTAAAAAGTGACGCATCTACCTACATGCGTCACTTTTTAAATATGGCGCAAAAAGGCACATGTTTTATGCCGCCGATGCGTCATAAAAAGTGACGCATCAGCAGTGCAAAACTGACGCAGGGCCTCATAAATGAGGTTCATCTTTTTTTGCACACTACTCCAGTTTAGTCCTGTCCACTGCACTCTTGGACACAAGTTTCACCTTTTGTGCTCCCCTGGACAGGCTTCATCTCATCTGCACTCCTGCTTAGGTCTCAGAATCCTTTCACATGGGGAAAGCCCCATGTGAACGCGTTTGCCTCAGTCTTACGCCTGCTGTGAGGCAGGTGCAAGATTTTTACGTAACAGTGTCCTTAAAGTGACGCAGTGAAATCTCATAGATTTCACTGCGTCACTATTACGAGGCTTTTTGCGGGGGAATGCCCCCTCTGTGTACATTACACCTGACAGAGGTATAATGTGGCACAGAGGTTTAAAAAGTGACGCATCTACCTACATGCATCACTTTTTAAATATGGCGCAACAAGGCACATGTTTTATGCCGCCGATGAGTCACAAAAAGTGATGCATCAGCAGTGGAAAACTGATGCAGAGCTTTATAAATGAGGCTCATCTTTTTTTTGCACACTACTCCAGTTTAGTCCTGTCCACTGCACTCTTGGACACAAGCCTCACCTTTTGTGCTCCCCTGGACAGGCTTCATCACATCTGTACTCCTGCTTAGGCCTCATAATCTTTTTTTAGAATAACATTTGAAAAACAGAGAAAAGGTCATATGTATAAGGTTTTCATTACACTACTAACACATTTTGGGGCAAATTAATGAGTTTTACATTTTTGAGAAAGAATAAATAGTAGGACCTGCACTGTGTTTCTAAAATGTTATTGAAAAATCAATTTTGGGACAAATCAATGGCTTCTACATTTTTGAGAAAGAATAAATAGTGAGTGCATGATTACATGATTACATAAAACAATTTGAACTTTTCACATTCATATCACCTGTGTTACCTCAGATTAGGAAGCACACTGAGCTTCTTTGCTGTTGGTTTTTGTCATTTTTTTGGTAATGCTTGGTAGGATTGTTTGCAAGAGAGAGGAAATGTATTTTGTAAAATAGTGAGTTTTCAGTACTGAAATGGAATGCTTGTACTCCAGCAATGCATCCTTTCACATGGGGAAAGCTCCATGTGAAAGCGTTTGCCTCAGTCTTATGTCTGCTGTGAGGCCGGCGCAAGATTTTGACGTAACAGTGTCCTAAAAGTGACGCAGTGAAATCTCATAGATTTCAATGCGTCACTATTACGAGGCTTTTTGCAGAGAAATTACCCCTCTGTGTACATTACACCTGACAGAGGTATAATGTGGCGCAGAGGTTTAAAAAGTGACGCATGTACCTACCTACATGCGTTACTTTTTAAATATGGCGCAACAAGGCACATGTTTTATGCCGCCGATGTGTCACAAAAAGTGACGCATCAGCAGTGCAAAACTGACGCAGGGCCTCATAAATGAGGCTCATCTTTTTTTTGCACACTACTCCAGTTTAGTCCTGTCCACTGCAGTCTTGGACACAAGCCTCACCTTTTGTGCTCCCCTGGACAGGCTTCATCACATCTGCAGTCCTGCTTAGGCCTCATAATCTTTTTTTAGAATAACATTTGAAAAAGAGAGAAAAGGTCATATGTATAAGCTTCTCATTACACTACTAAACCATTTTTGGGGCAAATTATTGACTTTTACATTTTTGAGAAAGAATAAATAGTGTGTGCATGATTACATAGAAAAATTTGACCTCTTCACAATCATGTCACCTGTGTTACCTCAGATTAGGAAGTAGATTGTGCAGATGAGGTGAGGCATGTCTAGAGGGACAGAGAAGGTGAGGCCTGTGTTCAAGACTGTAGTGGGAGAGAGGCTTTTCTTGGAGAGCGTAGGTGGTGAGACCTGTGTCTAAGAGTGCAGTGGACTAGGCTTCATGAAGCCTATCCCCCACTGCACTCTTAGACACAGGTCTCAAGTTCTTTGCACCCGTGGACAGACCTCTCTTCTACTACACTCTTCAATAGAGGCCATACCTCTTGTGCACCCCTAGACAATCCTTACTTCATCTGCAATCCTGAATAGACTTCAACTAATTGGCATGCTTAGACAAGCCTCAGCTTCTTTACACCCTTGGACATGCGTCACCTCATCTGCACCTACTTACTATCAATTATACTCAATCCATTGAGGCCTGTTCAGAGGACAGAGATGAGGTAAGGCTTGTCCAAGGGTGAGAGGAGGTTAGTCCTCTCCACTGTAGTCATGGACACTGAATGCTTGTACATAGGACCTGCACTGTGTGTCTAAAATGTTATTTAAAAAACGATTTTGGTGAAAAACAATGACTTTTAGTTTTTTGAGAAGGAATAAATAGTGTCTGCATGATTAAATACATATTCTTCATCCTTTCACAATAATGTCACCTGTGTTACCTCAGATTAGGAAGTAGATTGTGCAGATGAGGTGAGGCATGTCCAGAGGGACAGACGAGGTGAGGCCTGTGTTCAAGACTGTAGTGGGAGAGAGGCCTTTCCTGGAGAGTGTAGGTGGTGAGCCCTGTGTCTAAGAGTGCAGTGGACTAGGCTTCGTGAAGCCTATCCCCTACTGCACTCTTAGACACAGGTTTCACTTTATTTGTACCTGTGGACAGACCTCTCTTCCATTACACTCTTCAATACAGGTCTCACCTCTTCTGCACCCCTGGAGAATCCTCACTTGATCTGTAACCCTGAATAGACCGTTTGCTTTTTGTCATTGCTTTGTTGTTTGATAATAGTGGTCTATAATGTGCTATTTTTTTCTTTAACACAGATTGAAATAAAGATTTCATTTTTTTTTAACAATTTTTATTTGCATTTAAATTGTATATACCATCGTTACACCCCCACCCCCCACCCCAACAGAACAGGTAGCACAATCTAGCTTACTGTTAATTTTAGCAGACATGGAGAAAAGTAAATAAATTTGTACAATGAACATTTACGCTAACAAACTGAGAACAAAGTATAAACAAGAAGAGAGGGAGACATTAGATATAAAACCAGCGCGGTTGAAGCATTTCACTCCTCATGTATCCAATCTAGCAAAGGAGTCCAAATCAACAAACCCTTATTCCGCTTTATCCTCCCTTTGTTTCTATAGATCGCTACTTCTATGTTGCAAGTTGCTAACAGCCTGGTTCTCCATTCTACAAACGATTGTGCTAATGGATCTATCCAGGCTGACGCAATGCACAATCTGAGAACAGCCATAGCAATGAAGATAAGTCTGTGCATTGAATGGGGTCGATGTGTGTTTGATGTACCTAATAGAATTTCTTCAGTTGAAATATTAATACGGCAATGTGCAAGGAGGGAAAGAAAGTCAGAGATTGTCGATATGATATTCACTAGTAAAGGACAAGTAGCAAACATGTGAATTGAATCTGCTGATGGAAGGGAGCACCTCGGACAGTGTGTCTTAGACCCGTCCCCCCATTTTGCTAATTTGCCTGGGGTATAATAAAGTGAAAAAAATGTTTTATAAAATCGTGCTTGGAGATTCATGGACATTAGAGTTGATATTGACATCTCTAAGGCCTCCAGAGAGGTTCGAGGAGAGATGCCAAGTCTACTCTGCCATGCCGCCGTATGTTTCTCCAAATCGTCCGGCATCAGTAGATTAAGCCCTTCATAAATCTCACCAATTTTATGGTTTTTTATAGATAGCAATTTATCCATAATTTGCCATGGCTGGAATTTAGTGCGTCCGCCCCCTTTCTTTAAAATAAAATCCCGCACTTGGAGATATTTAAAGAAATCTCTGTTAGATAATTTAAATTCGGTTTTTAATTCCTCGAACGACTTTATACCATTCACCGAGAAAAAGCACCCGAGTTGTTTTATCCCCAATACGGCCCATCTATTCAAAACTAAATCTTGAAATATTTCCGGTAGATCTAAATTCTGCGTTATAGGTGTATAAAAAGAATACCGGCCTAACCCCGCTAATTTTTTTACATTCCGCCATACTTTAATGGTGCTAGAGATAGTCTTGAATTTCACCTTTTTAAAGTAATCATCGCTTAGGTGCTGCCATAAGCAACCTGCACAACCGTCACCCAGAATCAGTTCTTGCGGGGTGGGAATGTTATGGACGTCTATGTCTCCTTTTATAAGGTATGCTCTGTATCGCAGCACTGTTGCCCAATAATACAATTTAAAGTTTGGAAGTGTCAATCCCCCTCGATCTCTAGGTAAAGTAAGCCACCTGAGTGCTCTTCGCGGATTGTGATATCCCCATATAAATTGTGAAAACAAATTATCTATATTTTTAAAAACTGCTTCGGAGAATTCAAGGTTAATTGAACGAAAATAATAGAGAAACTTCGGGAAGAATAGCATTTTAACAACATTAACTCTCCCCCCAATAGTAAGCTGTAGATTATGAAGGCGCTGTAGTTCTTTCTTAGAGCGACTTATGAGAGGGTTAATATTATTGTCGACTATGTTTGTGATATTAGCATCAATACTCACACCTAAGTAGATTGCTTTATTAATTATTCTTGGGTCTTGCATCGTGATTTTGTTATTAATAATGATCTGGGTTTTACTACTGTTTAATTTATAGCCTGAAACTTTACCAAAAGCATGGGCTTCTCGTTCTATCCACATAATGGCGTTATTAGGGTCACCTGTAGTAATAGCTATATCGTCAGCATATGCTAGACATTTAGTTTTTACATTATGGACTTGAATTGAGGGAATTGAGTTGTTATTTTCCAAATTGTTAATAAGCACATCAATATAAATAGCAAAGAGAAGGGGCGAGCAAGGGCAGCCCTGTCTTGTACCACGCGTTATGGCGAAGCTTTCAGATAAAGCCCCATTAATTAAAACATGCGCACTGGGGTTTACATAGAGCTGTTGAATTGCTGTTAGAAAATGTCCGCCAATCCCACAGTTTGATAGGGCCACCCACAGGAATTTCCAGGAGACCCTATCAAACGCTTTCTCCGCGTCGAGCAGTATTAGGGCCATAGGGTCTCCTGTGACATCCGTATAATCAAAAAGGGAAATAACCCTTTGAATATGATCAGTCGTGGACCTGCCTGGAACAACGCCATGTTGTTTTTCCGATACAATATTGTGAATTACGGGTGCCAATCGATCTGCTAGTATTTTTGAATAGATTTTAGAATCCCCATTAATCAGTGTAATTGGTCGCTATGAGCCCAATTCTTTCACATCTTTGTTTTTTTTAGGAAATACTATAATCTTGGCAATGGACCATGACCTGGGCGGATTCCCCCCGGAGAAGATATTTTGAAAGAGGGGAGTTACAATATTCTCAAGTTGAGGGGCGAATGTAAGATAAAAATCAGTTGGAATTCCGTCCATGCCTGCTGCCTTTCCGGTAGCCAGGCCCTTAATTGCCAAGAGTATTTGATCAAAGGTGATTGGGCCATCTAACATCTCCTGCTCAATCGTTTCCAGGTGTGGCGGGGTAAATGATTCCAAATACATAATGTGATCACCACATTCGATGTTATCCTCATGATAGAGGTTCTTATAAAACTTTTTAAACGATGTTCTTATTTCAGATGGATCTGATCTTAGGCCTAAATCCGGGTCCCTAATTTCTTTAATTAGAGCAAAAGATGTTTCTTCACGAGTTCTGACAGCTAGTTGGTGGCCCATTTTTCCCCCAACTCGTAGATTTTACCCTTGTTGATATTAGCTTTAATAGCTGCTCTATCAATTAAAATTGACAAGATTTTATTTTTAACAATAGCGACTTTGCGCTCCGCATTAGCAATTGGACTACCTTCCTGAATCGATTTAATAAGTCCTTCTTCTGCTTTACATAGATCTTCTTCTAATGATATTATTTTTATTTTTTCGATTTTATTGTGGTGAAAGGAGAATTTCATGGTTTCGCCCCGAACCCCGGCCTTCAGAGCGTCCCACACAATGTCGATGGCGGTCGACCCTATTATCTGATATGAAAGCGGGGATCCAAGTTCTCATGTGTGACTTATATGCATTATTAAATAGTAAAGCTCTTTCGAAAGTCCATGTATTTATGTTAGATTTTTCCGGACCCTTCATTAGATTAATCTTAAGTGGGTTGTGGTCTGACAGAATTCTGGGCTGTTTGTTGATTTGACATGTAGATTTCAAGAGTAAGGAAAGATGCCCTCAAGGCAAAGAAGAAGGAAAAATGAAATGCGTTTACAAACAAAAACAGCATCGGAATTACAGCAGTCCTCCACAACAAAGACTTCAAAAAACAGGAAAGAAGCTCCTGGTAAGATAACTAAGTCTTTCTTACGGAACATATGTAGACCAAAAAAAAATGTTGGACAGCATGTAGAAAAAGAGAAGGAGAGAGTAAGTTTGAAAAGGAAGGAGAGGCCCTCAAAAAATCTTACTACTGGAGCAGGAGAGAATAATATGTATCGGAATAGAAGGCAGAATCAGTTTAGAGACATTCGTAAACGAATGTTTCACAATAGGGTGGTTTTAAATTTGTTAAAAAACATTAGGAAAGGAAAACAGAGAGCTGTTTTTATAAAAAAAAGAAAAATTTAGAGAAGATTGTTGATCAGGCTTTTGAAGTTAAGAAAAAATTATTTATTTTAATAATCAATAGAATTAGGACACTTAACAAGACAATTGATGTTTTTAAATCAAACAGTAGATGGAAAAGAGTAATTAATCGGACTAATTTTTGTAAAGTGTTTTCATGAGAATGGATGCACAGTTCAAGTTGTGAGCCATTTTTTAATGAGGAGAGTTACTTCCAGGAGAATGATTTAGTGCATGCAGTTGACACCAGTGGTCGAGCATATGAGGTGAAAGACAGTTGTCCGATTGAAAAAGAGAAACTTGTGCCTAGAGAACCAGAAGAGGTGTTAACTGATGAAGTTTTAGGGAGACGTACTAAGGGTCCAGTGTACACTTGGAAGTGTAGTCGTATTTGTAGTGTGCGACAGGAATCAATTGATTTGTTTTGTAATTTCTTACGTACATATAGTAAGAAAAGTCTAAAACAGAAAAGGAAGTTGTTGCAAGATTTAGATCCTTGCAGATTGAGAGAAAACACAGGTTTGCAAGGGCGTTCACTGGCTTGTCTTTCTAGAAAAGTCTGTCAGAGTGTTTTTCATCATTTTAGGATGTTAGCAGTGCATCATACCAAAATGAGGAAATTAGTGAGAATGTTGTATTATGCAAAAAGTCCAGCACTTAAGCTTAAACAATTAAACAGTGCTCTTTTGCATGGAACTGAATTAGATGTGAAGAAGATTTGTGAAGAAATTGAGATTTCTTATTTTGGTGAAAAAGAGGACAGTGTAGAAATTGACACAGAAATTCAAGGTATTGTGGAAGACAATGTACAGATTTCAAGTACAGAAAAGTTTGACCAGGAAATTACCAGGTTTAAGGTGAAATCAAGTGAAAGGCCGAATTTTACTTGTGTGTGTTGTCGACTCATTATAAGCATCAAACTAGATTAGTTGATTTATACGTAAAAAGTGAAAAGATAAATAATTATGTGTGGAAGGATTTTGCTACTTATTTGTGGGTGGAGAATTGCTTTGATTTGAGTTCTGATCAGCGTATTTGTAAATATTATTATGATAAATTAAATCAAAACAGAATGCCTGCTAGAGCTGTTCATAATAATCTGGAGTTGGTAGACATTCCTTCTGAATTGATGGATTTAAATACATATGAGTCTATTTTGATTCAATGTGTCCATCCTTTTCAGGCTATTGTTCGCATGGAGCCTAAGATAGGGAAATTGCCTCCTTTAGATTTACAGAGAGGATTAAAGGGAAGAGTTGTTTATTTGCCTCTAGATTTCAAGAAAAATATTAATACCATTGGTGTAGAGAAAGTGGAAGAGGAACCTCTGTTTATTCTAGTTAATGGGGTTCCGACAAAGAGTAAGAAAATCTGGCAAGATTTAGTGGATGTTAGGAAAGTCAAAAAGGCAATGTTGTATTTGGTCAAAAACAATGAGTACTACAAACATGTATGTGTTGAAGCAGAGGAAGCAGCTGCAGATGAAGAGAGCGATTGTTCAGCTGGCCAAATTGAAAAAGTTGATGTATCAAGAAGTGAAGAAATATATGAACATTATACTGTTCATCCTTTGCATTCTAAAGAAGTGATGGGGAATGCAATTGACTTGTTTCAAATTAAAGCAGCAAAAGGAAGTCCCATTAGTGTATGGGAAGAAAGTTTGGAAGCTCGTTGTTTTCCACATTTATTTCCAACAGGTTGAGGTGGACAATATGACGATCGACCACTTCAAATTCCATTCCTGCATCTGAATACCGAACTGTAAGATTATATGCTGAAGATCCAAGGTTTTGTCAATGCATTCCCTATTTGTTTCATCTACTGTATGAACGTGACTTGTCTGGGCTTTCTTATGCAGTAAACCATATACTGAAAAGTGGAGCACATTTGCAAAATGTTTCGGCGAGGGGCTTTATGGAGAAAGTGAATCTGCAAGATAATATTTTGGAATCTCATTTAATCAATCTCATGGCATGTCAGCGTGGTACAAATGAGTATTGGTTCCGTCGTCATGGGGAATTCAAATGTATGCTAAGAAACTTAGGAACTCCTACATGGTTCCTCACTCTTAGCTGTGCTGAGTATGCATGGGACGACCTACTTCAATTTCTACGAGAGGCAAATGCAAATATTCAAAATATAGAATTCAAAACTGCTGGAGAACTGTGTTCTTTGGATCCAGTGAATGTATGCAGATATTTCAATCATAGATCTGAAGCTATGATGTCTTTTATTACCAACAAAAAAAATCCTCCCCTTGGAGAGGTTTTGGATTTCTTTTGGAGAAAGGAATATCAAGCGAGAGGTGCTCCTCATATACATATGTTGTTGTGGATTAAAGATGCACCCAAATTTGGAACAGATTCGGATGAGACAGTGATGAGCTTCATTGAAGAGTATTCAACATGTGCTGTTCCGAAAACTACCGAAGAAAACAGTTTAAGGCAACAAGTTTTACGCTTTCAATCCCATCTTTGTGGAAAGTACTGTCGTCGAAAATTCAGAAACAAGGACAAGTTCTACACAAAATGTCGTTTCGGCTTTCCACGACCAGTGATTTCTAAAGGAAGAGTAAATAATTTGATGTCTTCTCTGCGACATACTGTGACGAGGAAATCACCCAAAAATACATACAATTTAAAAAGAAACGAAGAGTCCAAGTACATCAACGACTACAACCCAGTGATTTTGTCCATGTGGAATGCTAACATGGATATTCAATTTGTTGCTGACAACTCTATTGCTGTGGCTCGATATGTGACGTCTTAAATCACAAAAAAAGAAAAGACAGAACTGAAGGAAATGTGGGAGGACATTTCACATGAAAAGAGTCTAAGCAAGAAATTATATAGTTACAGTCTGAAGATGTTGTCGCATCGAGAAATTGGAGCATACGAATGTTCTGATCGATTGTCATCAGCAAGTCTCTATGCCAAATCTAGAACCATCATTTGGATAAGTCTAGGTCTTGCTGCAACTCGAAACCGAGTTTTGAAATCTGTACAAGAGATAGAGTATTTGGCAGAGAAAGAACCAGAAAGTACAGATATTTTGAAGACAAACATGTTGGATACATACTATCCAAATAGAAGTCCTCACCTTGAGAACACTTGTCTCTATGAAGTTCTGCAAATATATATTTATAAGAGGAACATCAGAGAAGATATCAATAATGGAATATATGCTGTCATTGGATGTGAAGGATGTTTAGTGAAACAGAGAAAAGGTCATTTGATTAATTATCGAAAATTGAGTTGTGGAAATCCAGACAAAAGAGAATTTTACTATTTGGCTCTTTTGCAACTCTTTAAACCATGGCGTAAAGAAGAGGAACTACTTGGAGATTTTCTCTGTTATGAAGACTCTTTTAATGCAACCAAGGATACCATAGAATGTCCTGTTTTTCCAAATTATCAGCAAATGTTAAATGAAGAAATAGAGCAAGAAAGCAACAATTGCTACAGAGATTGCGAGAGACAGTTCTCAAGACAGTCAGAGTTCTGCTTCATTGAGTCAGGATCCACTAGGAGGACCAATTATCCAAAATGAAGCTGCCACTGCCATGGATGAGGTGGAAAGAGCTATGGCGCAAGCTCAAGAGGATGTAATTAATTTAAAAGATTTGGTGAAACAATTAAACCTTGAGCAGAAACAGATATATGATGAAGTCACAGAACAGGTTGAACATGGATTGAGTCATGAGAAGAAAGAGTGCTCATGTGCATCATTTAAGCCTATCCCACTGACGTGAGTGGAGAAGCGGGAACTGGAAAAAGTTTTCTGATTAAAGCAATTGCAACTTATCTGCAGAAAAGGACTGAATCACCGCTGTCTTGTGTTGTTCCCGCTCCAACTGGGCTGGCAGCACATAATATTAAAGGGATTACTTTACATCGTTTACTGATGCTGCCAGTGGAGCATGATAACAAATTGCAATAGCACAAGCTATCTGGAGATGCGTGTTCTGAAGTTTCGAGAATCCTGAAGAAAATGAAACTTCTTATCATTGATGAAGTAAGCATGGTCTCAAATCTAATGCTTGCTTTTGTGCATTTGAGAATGCAAGACATTCTTTGAACAGACTATGATGTCTTATTTGGAGGAAAACACATTATTGTTTTTGGAGATCTACTGCAGTTGACTCCAGTGAAAGGTCAACCAGTGTTTAAAATGGTCACGCATGAAGATACCAGGAAGTGCCTAGGAAGCATTGGAAACGTTAATATATGGTTAAATTTCAAATATGCAGAACTACTCCAAAATATGCGGCAGGCAAAGGATGAAGATTATAAAAATATTCTACAAGATGTAAGAATCGGAAAAATAAGTCAGCATGGGAAAGAAGCTTTACATGGACGATTAATTTCTAATTTGTACCCAAATGAAAACATTCTTCCAGAGAATATTTTTAAGAAAATTAACGAGAAGAAATCTGGCATATGTTTGATGCCTACTCTGAAAGAATGTTCCATGTTCAACAACAAAATGTTAAAGTTAGAAAATGAAGAGATATTGAAACTGGAAGCTATAGATAAAATAGAGCATATGGGAGCAACAATTATTTTGTCAGAAAATTTGAAATCATAATTGGATTCATTAGAGAAGACTATATCTAAAACTGCTGGTTTTGAAAAGACTTTGAATGTGTGTTTAAATTGTCGTATCATTTTGAGAAGGAATTTAAATGTTGAAAGAGGTCTCGTAAATGGAGCAATGGGTCATGTTGTTGGTTTTGTGAATTACAAAAATAGAGATGGAATTGACATTTTAAAAATTAAATTTGATGGCATTGACGAAATAGAACAAATTTGTCGTTGTTCAGCTAGATTTTTGCTTGTGAAAGACTTATATGTTCACCGAAAACAGT
This sequence comes from Lissotriton helveticus, assembly GCF_964261635.1. NCBI lineage: Eukaryota > Metazoa > Chordata > Amphibia > Caudata > Salamandridae > Lissotriton > Lissotriton helveticus. The sequence continues at coordinate 282,883,156 of NC_136057.1, read as the reverse complement.
TTCCTGTTTGTTTGGCATATGCAGTGACAATTCATAAATCTCAAGGTTTAAGTGTAGATAGTGCTTTGGTGAACATTGGAAGTTCTGTGTTTAAAGAGGGTATGGCATATGTGGCATTATCACGAGTCAGAACTTTATCAGGATTGTACTTGATTGAGTGTGATGAAACAAAGATTTGTGCTGATCTAGATTGTGTTAGAGAATACAATAGGTTAAGAAGAGAGTATGCTCCACATTTGCCTCAATATCCTCTGTTTGAAAAACGTTTGATAGGCCGAAAAAGAAGACATGAGATTAATTGCAGTGAGGTACTAGCAAAAAGACAAAAAGTAGATAAAACTGTAATTGTAAGCAGAAAGAAAAAGCATTCTGTTGAAGATGTTGTTGGATTTCAGTTTGAAAACAGTTCTGGTGTCAACTGTTATGCTAATGTAGTAGTTAATGTTGTTTTTTTTCTTCAAAATTTACAAGAACAGATTGTTGAAAATCGGGATCAAACATTCTGCTGTTTAATGAATTCTGTGTTAGAGAAATGTAGCAGTGATAGAGCAAAAATATAAAGTGTTTCAGAAATTAGAAATCTTCTAGACATATGGTCTGGTCAAAATAAATTTCCACAGATAATTCAGCAGGATTGTCAGGAATTTTTAATGTATATGTTTGATGTATTGGAAGATGAAGGAGTAGATATAAAAAATATTTTTAACCTTTCTTATCAATGGCAACATGACTGTGATAACTGTACTTTATCAACTACTATTTATTTATTTATTTATTCCATTTGTATGGCGCAACAGCTACCCTGAGGGTTTCCCGGCGCCTTTGAGGAAAATTGAATTTTGCCTTGTCATGTGTCCCTACGTGTTCCCCATCCTATGTAATATGTGCATGATTAATATGCATATATCCCCCCATGACCGAATAAAGACGCCATTATAGTTGTGTCCAACGTTAGTATGTTAGTTATCCAGTCCCCGTGAAAGCAACATGAATTAGGCTTCTAGGCCTATGTTGCCAACGTTTTACATTATGCACGTTAATTCATCGAATTGTCCCCGTTTCTAGGCCTCAAAGGGCCTGAACACCAGACTCAAGCTCCAGTCTCCTGAACCCACTCTGAGGAGCGATGCAGCCCCTCCCGCATCCCTGACCCTTCGCTTACTTCCTGCCGCGCAGCGCGGTGCCCGGCCTGGCTCTGCCTGCCTGCCAAGAATATGTTATGCCTACAGTTATCAGTTCAGCTCTCCGTCTTCACATTCCTAAGCTAACGAACCGCATAAACATCTTCAGCTATAGTCTAGTCTTCCTGTCTCCATGCAAGAGAATTACTATATTAATATCCATAGAAGATTCATAGCACACGCAATACATGAAGAATATATGCAGGCACCAGCCTTAGTGTCAAGTAGCCTTTGCTCTGATGATTTTTAGATTCTATCAACATGTACCCCAAACTCAAGATACCAGATATGCTATAGGTACATGTCGTCCTGACATCCCAGACTTTCGTCTCCTCTTCTAGTGCAGAAGTCAGAGCCCCCAGCTCTCCCCAGTTACACGTCATGGCCCGTTTGCGCGCACCACTAGGTTAAAGGTTCCAGCTGCTCAGGTAGCCCCCTCCATGTATCCACCCATTTATGACACTTCTGTGACGTTCTCATCACATGTCTTCGTGCACGCCCTGTGCACGCCTTCTTTTTACGCCCATGTGTTCTTATCTTACGTTTGTCACTTGTTACGCCTACTGTATTCAATGCAATTGTAATGTTTTCCTATATATACTATGTACTGTTAATGAAACGTTGCAGCTGCCATTCCATGCCATTCTATTTCAGGCTGTTCCGATCCTGTCCCTTCCCTTGTGCCTGATTAAAGCCTGTTCAACTCAGATACCCCGGATCCTGCCTCTTATTTATTGAGCTATCTGTTTTATTTAATGCATAGAAAAATAGTACCGGTAATTAATTATTTATTTACCACACCTTGGATCATAACTGTTCCATAGGGTCAAATGTTCAGGTGACATTCTTGGTTAAAAAGCCATGCTTTAGCTCCTTTCCTAAATTTCAGTCGGGGTGTACTTATGGACCAGTTTACACAGATAAGTTGGTGCTTCTCCTGTTTTTATTTTATGCTTAAAGCATAATGCTTTAAATTTTACTCTGTTGCCTATCTTGAGCCAATGTAGTTTTTGTAGATGTTCCGATACATGTGCTCGCCTAGGTAGATGGAGAAGTATCCTCGCTGCCGAAGTCGACGAGTAATTTCCTTGTTGGCCCCTAGGAACAAAATGTTCCCGTAGTCCAGCCTTGACCCAATTAATGCTTGCACAACAGTTCTCTGTGCCCCTTCCGGAAGCTGCCACAAAATTTTCCTCAACCATTTGAGAATGGCAAAGCAGACTGATGCCGTTTTTGTGACCTGAGTACGCATTGTCAAATTGTCATCTATTATTACTCCTAAATTACGAGCTGATGCTACGGCTCTCGGGAGCGGTCCCATTTCCGCCGGCCAATGCACTGAACCCCACAGATCTTTCTGGTTCCCGAATAAGAGTAATTCGGTTTTGTCTCCATTTAGTTTTAATTTCTTGGAGTGCATCCATTGCGCCATGCTCTGTAATCCGGAATGGAGGGAGGAGGGATTATTTTTATCAGTTGATGACAAGGAGAATACCAGTTGGGTATCGTCTGCGTACGAAAATATTGTCAGACCAAATGTGTCTGCAATGCACGCAAGAGGGGCAATATAAATATTAAATAACAGGGGACTCAGGATTGACCCTTGAGGAACTCCATGTGGAGAAGTTAAAATCTCGGAGGCGTTGTTTTTAGAAAATACCTGATAAGACCTGTCAGTTAAAAAATTTTCAAGCCATCTCAATGCTGTACCCTTTATACCTATTCCCTCCAAAGTTTCTAGTAGTGTTTCATGGGATATCGTGTCAAATGCAGCACTCAAATCGAGAAGAATGAGTGCCGCCGTGCCCCCCTGATCTAATGTTTGCCGGATAGCCTCTGTAACTCCTAGTAGGGTGGATTCTGTCGAGTGCCCTGCTCGGAATCCTGACTGTGAAGGGTGTAATAGCTTGTTGGTGGTTATGAATTCCCCTAATTGCTTATTTACATGTTTCTCTAAAATGTTGGAAAACAAAGGAAGCAGTGATACCGGTCTATAATTTGACAATGTCTCCGGGTCGCTGTTTGCTTTTTTCAACAACGGTACTACCATCGCATGTTTCCATGTCGCCAGTAGTATCGCTTCCTCTCGGGATGCATTTAACAATACTCTAATGATGTTAAGTATGTCAGGGTCAAGTTGTTTAAAAATGGCAGCTGGAATAGGATCATTTGGGGTACCAGATTTAGGGGCCTATTATGATTGCGGAATTTCCGCATCCTCCGGGCCGGCGGAAGCCACCGCCGGCCCGGAGGATGCGGAAATTCCGCAGCGGACCCACCAAAGACCCACCGCCACATTAGGATGGCTGGTGGGCCGCGGTCGGCTTACAACCGTGGCGGAAAAGCCCTAATATGGTGGCGGTGTCTTCCAGACACCGCCCACCATATTAGGATTGCTGGCAAGATATGCTTTTCCGCGGCGGGTTTTCCGACGAGGAAAAGCATACGGATCTTCACTGCAGGGGCCCGTTGCGGGCCCCCTAGGTGAAGGGGGGGTGGGTGGTGCACATGGGGGGTACCTATGGTACCCCCCTGCATTTGTATGTAGAAAGCGGCAGGCACCGCGCGGTGCCTGCCACTTTCTACATACAAATGCAATGCGTCCATTTTTAACAATGCTGCGGGTGCAGCTTGAAGCTGCACCCGCCGCAATGTTAAAAATAGAGGATGTGACCGCCAGGGTGGCGGTCACATCCTAATAGCACAGGAGGGAATGCCGCAGCCCATGCGGACGTTCCCTCATCCTCAGTGATCGCGGATGGACTCAAGTCCGTCCGCGATCATAATCGGCCCCTTAAAGCTGTTAAGTATTTCTGTAAATGACTGTAGGTCTAGGGGTTTCCAGTTCGACAATTGATTCCCGGGAGGGTCTATCCTCACCATGGGATTCAGGGTTCTCTTCGGGGAAAGATGTTGGGCCTCCTCATTTCCAAGGGATAAATGAATATTAGCAATTTTGTCACTAAAAAATTCCGCAAGGTCGTTACACTGTGATGTAGATAATGTTGGCGGTTCTGGTTGGTGGGCATCCCCTGCTAGATCTTTTAGGACTTTGAATAAGGTTCCGGAATTATTTTGGGCTTCAAGAATAGTTCTTTTGGTGAAATCCCCCTTGGTTACCTTACATAGTAGATGGTATGCGTTCAGAGCTTGTTGATATGTTTCCTTCTTTTCCCTAGAGCTTGTTGATATGTTTCCTTCTTTTCCCTATCATAGTTTCTCCTCCAGCTCCGTTCCAATTTTTTGCATTTACTTTTTTCTAATTTAAGCCTTTCGGAGAACCACGGGGCTGGTGGTCTCCCCGAAACCCGTTTGCTCCTTGAGAGTGGAATGGTTGACTCTACAGCTTTGGTTAACCATTGAGTTATTTTGGCCTGTTCTCTTACTTTGAGATTATCTAGATTTAGTTGGGGCTTCAGTTTATATAATTGAGTATTCAGGTCTTCTATCTTTAGTTTTTTCCAACTTCTAAAATAAGAATTCTTAGGTCTGATTATAACTTTGTTATCTGTTCTCTTAATATTGAAAATAATCAGATGGTGGTCGGACCAGATTACCGGTAATGCAGGCTCACAGCTAAGACCTTCAAAATTTGCAAAAATTGGATCTAGTTGATGGCCCGCTATGTGGGTGGGGTTTGAATTGCATAAATGAACATTAAGAGCTTCCAAATCCGTAAGGAAATTCTGAACCAGTGGGCATGAATGGTCTTCGAAGTGTAAATTCAGATCTCCCAAAATCATAAAAATGGATGCTTCTAATATCAGAGGAGTAATGAATTCCGGGAATGCTGCCACCCAGTCCCTGGCAACACCAGGAGGGCGATCTACCAGAATTCCGGTAACCGTGGATTGAGGAGATAAAACAAGTTTAAACAGTCCTGCTTCACAGTTGGCCAGTGATAAATCTTCCCATTTACACGAGTATTCTTTTAAAAAAATAATCCCTATGCCTCCCCCAGTTTGATTTATCCTATCTTTTCTCACTATAAGATAGTTTGATGGTAAGGCCATAGCAATGTCGGGACCCGAACTCGGGTTGAGCCACGTTTCGGTTAGAAACAGAGCGTCTGGTTTGACATCCATTAAGAGATTAAATATATCCTCCTTATGTTTCTGGAGGGATCTACAATTAATGGTCATGAATGTGAAGTGTCTAGTTACCTCATCATTCATCTTAGTCGTATCTTTCCTAAGCCAGGCGTTCTCGCCAGTTATTCCTAATGCTGAATGGGAAAAAGCAAACTTACAGTTGTTACAACAGGGCATGCGGTGTTCCATATTCAGTAGATTGCAATATTGGAGCTCCATGGGTGTTAGGGCTAGAAGCTCACTCCGTGAATATGCGCATTAAATTGCATTAGGGGTAGGGGTTGTGGACCTGGTCCCGGGCGATCGCGGACGGGCGCAGACGGGCTTGCCTTTGGCGCGCTTTCGGTGCGCCGCCAGCACGCCCGCTGCGCTCGTCCGCTGCGCGAACAACACATTGCCGGTTTTTATGTTAATTAGGCCGTGCTCCCGCCCCCTGACCTCTCCCCCGGAAGAATGTCCCTGTCCTGCCTTACTCCCTCCACATCAAGCGGGAAAACCCGTGGTAGACCGGGGAGCGGGCGGACAGGACTGCGGGTGACTGGAGGCTCTAGGTGGTAGTGAGTACAATTTTAAAAGCAAGTTTAAAATATAGTGCGTCTAAAAACAATGTTTCATAAAAGTGCAGGCAAATTCATTCAAATTGTGCAAAATAGCAATGTCGTAATCACACCCCCATTATGGCACCTGAAGAACGAATAATCCCGAATAATCACGAATAATAATAATAATAAGTACTACTAGAATAGACACTGAAAGATTTATACATTTGACTTTACCAGACTGCAAATCAGTGTCTTTCAATAATCTAGTTAAAGCAGCTGATCACAATATGGTGTGTACCCAATGTAAGTCTACAATGCTGTCCACATTATTTCTACAAAGTTATGGTCACTATGTCATTTTAATGTTCCAACGATGTAGAGCTGATGGAACGAAATTGACAACTTCTATTAAACATTTTGTGGCTTCTCAGTTATCAATTTCAGGAAGAACATTTGGAACTAAAGCTATTATTTATCATGATGGTCCTTCAACAACATCAGGGCATTACACATGTTATTTAAAAAGTTGTAAAGGTTGGACCCTTTGTAATGACACTCATTTGACTTTTAAACAACGTTTGCCTTTTGACTTAAAAAATTCATATCTAGTGTTTTTAGAACCGAAATGTAAGTAAAGGTAATTGGCCTATGAAGACGGGAGCAGTTAATAAAGGTTAGTTTGCTATTTAAAATTATATTCTGAGTAAAAGTGATCAAGATAATATAAATAATTGATTTGTCATATAGGTACTGTAAGTGGATCTTATAGGAAGTCAGAGATGGAATTACGTAAATTTAAATATTATGAAAATGTTGTTTGAGCCTTTCTTTCAGAACGTCGGAAAAACGGTAATTTTAGAGTTTGTTTTAATTAATTTGAAAATATAATGATACATCTGACACTATTTGGCCTTAAAGAAAGGTGAAGGAATGAGCAAAGAGTTATGACTGAACAGAAGGAGTATATGGAAATAATTAAAATATTTCAGATGTTCTTCAAGGATGTCTTCTAGAAAGTCGATGAAATGGAATTTTTATAGAACAGCAGAGTACTTCCAACGAAAAGGACCTTCATGATATACTATTTGGCCTAAAGGAAAAGTAAGTGAATCAAAGATTAGTGTACATTTGTTATTTATAACTTTAGATGTTTTTTTTTAAAACACAATCTTTTTGATTGTTTTTTTTTCCCCGCTGTAATATGATGAGTAGTTTGAACTCACTTTTTTAAGTGAAATTCAATATGTTCTGAGAACAGCAAAAATAAAGTATGTAACATGTTGTACAAGTTAATCTATAGTTTGTATTCTGTAATTTAAATTATATTCCAATTGTCTCACACTCACTTTTCTTTTTCCACCCTCTTTCAGCTTTTTTACTCACTTATAATGTCTTTCTTTCACTCTCTTTCAACCCCGTTCCTTTACTCCACTTCTTTCACAACCCCTCATTCTCATTTCAACTGTCTGCATCCCCTCTCTCCCTTGCATAACTTTTCAGCTTTCAGTCTCTCTGCTTTACTTCCCTTTTCTGTATTTTCCTCATTTGCTCTTTTAGTAATTCCTCTTTACTCACTCAGCAGTATTGTCGCACTCTATCACTATAAATCACCCACTCTCCCTCGCTTATCTTTGTTTGCTCCTTTCTTTTGACCTCTTCTCTCTATTTTTTGTTCACTACCTCTATGTCCTCAGTGCCTCACTCTACTTGTGTTACGTTCATTTGTGTTTATCTACCTTCTATCATTTCTTTTACAACAACTTCACTGCTCCTCTGTCATCGTTCTTCATCTCATTTCTTTTACTCTGGTTCCATTACTATCCCTCATTTCCTTTCTTTCAATGTCTTTCTCTTTCCTTTCATCACCAAATTATTTTGTCTCAGTACCACTGTTTTAGTCGTCTTTTCCTCTCTTTCCTTTTTTTGCTCCCTTTCTCATTTCCTTGGCTCACTTATTGTACTGCACCTCACTCAGTTTGTCTCTTAGTGTGTCTGTCTACTAACTTCCTCACTCCATTTCCCTCAATCATTGTATATTATCCTCTCTCCCTTCATCCCTTCACTCTGACTGTTCTTCACTTACTCTCAATTATCTTCTATTCCTCATTCTTCTAAATGCATCCTTAATTAGACTCTTTCCGTCTCTGTTATTATCTTTTTACTTACTACTGTTTCCTCACTTAGTTTTGCTAACTCACATTGTTTTAGTATGTTTCTTACCTTCAGTTCATTTCTCTGTTCTTCTCTTCCTCTGGGTCAGTGAATCTATATGCCTTACTCTTAGTAATTTGCTCTCCTTCTATTTCTTTTTTTCTCTTTTTATCCTTCTACCTTACTTTATTTCCCTTTCTGTGTCCTTCACTCTTACTTTATTTCTAAATACACTGTTATGATTTTTAACCTCTTCATTTGTATCTTTTGATTTAAAATACATATTTTACTAATTATAACTTATTTTTTCTTCTCTCTTTCACAGATACAAAGTGTAGTAAAAAAATTTAATTAAAGTTACATTTATTATATGGTAAGTATGACTAAAGAAATGTATTTTGTCATCACCCTTTGCTTTAAGCTCACTAATATTTTCTCAACCAACCTCACTCCTGTTTCTTTACTCTGCTTCCCTCACTTATTCTTATTCTCCATGTTTACTCCAATTTCCCTATTTCCCCTCTCATATTGAACTTCTTTCAATCCCTATTCTTTACTTAACTTACCCTCTGTTCCCTTCCTTTGCTTCTTCACTCATTCTATTTTTCTTAATTATTTACCTTAGTCCTACACACACACCTCATCCCCCTCCCAACACATACACACACCTCCAACATACACCCCACACACACACCACACACACACCTCAAACACACAAAAAATCCCCCCACACACACTCCTCACACACACACACACATTCCATACACACACATACATCGCACACATATACACCCCACGCCCATACACCCCTCACACATAGTTCACACACCCTCACCTCCACCCACACCGAAACACCCCACACAGCCACACCCACAGACACACCTTACACACCCACACCCCGACGTACACCCACTGACTCCCTATAAGTCACACACACTGCATTACTTACCTTTCTTTGCTGTTTCACTCAAACCCATTCAGGTACCGTTTCCTTTACTCTCTTTGTCCTTTATCTTTGTCACTCCCCATGTCTTATCCTAATTCAATTTTTCACCCTTTTTCACCCCTCTTTACTTATACTAACTGGTCTTTTCTCACCCTCCCTCACCGTTCTTCATTTATCCCGGTTCGGCCACTACCCTTCATTCTCCATTTTTTACTGTCCTTTCTTTTTCTTTCAACACCCACTCACATTGTCCCACTATCTCTACTTTAGTCTTCTTCCTCTCTCTTCCCTTCTTTCGCTCCTTTAGTCATTTTACTTTTCTCACTTTCACCCTATTACACCTTCTCTGTTTTTTACTATGTAATAAACAATCCCTCTGTGTTCATTCTGTAGCTCTCTTTCTCTTAACATTACTCTCTTTGTGTTCTTCCCTCATGCTAACTCCTTCATTACATTTTTTTTTCTTTTTTTGGGGTGCGCGCCCCGGTACGCGTACCCTAAGGAAAAAAAATTGACAGAGATTCTTCAAAAATATAGGTTTATTTTTATAAATTAAAGGTAGTTCTAAAAAATAACAGTTTTTTTTTCTTTTTTCTTTTTTATATTTTTTTAATGTTTTTTTGAACATTTTGTACTTTTTTTGGCTTTTCAAAACAATTTTATATTTTTTTGTATTTTTTATGGGGAGAAACAAAAAAAAGGGAATTGAAAATGGCTCAATTGGAGCAAAAAACAAAAAACTGAAATAATTACTTTTTGGGGGGGCAATTGTGATTGTCACCAGCAAGGACGACGAGCTTTACGCTCTTTTCACCATAGGTGATGAGCTTGCCACACTCAATACATGTGATTCTAAAATCTGCAAATCGTGGTTGAATACAAGGCATCATCTCCGTTGTTTCTGGTCCCGATGGAGTGGGTTGATTTCTTTTGGAGGTGGTCCTTGAAGACTGGGGGAGGTTACTGGCCAGTTCCCTGATCTCTGCAGCAGAATAGTTGTTAGGATGCTTGCGGGCCATATGTCGAATCATGGTATTATTACCAAATGAATATTTTTTGTTTGGGTTGCCCCTTGAGAGTTCCATGCCACAGATTCGGCAAGTTACCTTGGCTGCATTTACTTTTTTCTTGCCCTCTGGGATTGAAAAAAACTCCCATACAATGTGTGGCCTTGGCTTGTATGGGGTATTTTCTTCAGGCAGCCATCTTCTCCCCTCCTCCTCTTCTTCTTCCTCCTCCTCCTCTTCTTGACCACCAATGTACTGTTGTGGTGGTCCTCTTGGTGGTGGTGGTGGTGGTGGTGGTGGTGGTGGTGGTGCAGATGCTCCAGCTGTTGCTGCTACAATAGCCATTTGAAAGTACAAACTAATTCTCTGTATTGCTGAAACAGGTCTTCCTCAGTCAAAGGACAAAGTCAGAATAAGGAAAAAATTAATGAATGAATGAAATGAGTTTTATAGAGCGCACATAGCTGCCCTGAGGCGTCCAAGCGCTAAGATTACCACTGAGGCGTAGGTTGCTTGAGGGAAGGATATCTACCCAACTACTGATTAAGGAACAGGAGCGTTTTCAGCTGTTTGCGGAATGAGATGAGATCGGGGTTAGACCTTAGATGCTGGGGAAGAGCATTCCACAACTTGGCCACATTATAGGAAAAAGAGCGGCCTCCCAATCTTGATTTCTTTATTTTAGGAACAATGGCCAAGTTGGCATCGGTTGAGCGCAGCTGTCTGGCAGGATGATAGGGTGTAATGAGAGGTAGATTGATTACTGGGCCTAAAGACCAAAAGGCCTGATGTGCAATACAGAGGGATTTAAAGTTGACTCTTTCCCTAACGGGGAGCCAGTGCCGTCTCCTTAGGCCGGACTTTACTGATGATCTGTGGGGGATTTGTAAAAGAGTCCGTGCGGCGCAATTTTGTATCAACTGCAATTTGCGCAGAGTGTAGTCAGGGGCTCCCAGGTATAAAGCATTCCCGAAATCCAACCGTGATTGGATCAGGCCCAGAACCACAGTCTTTCTTGCTTCGAAGGGGAGTAGAGGGAGGATCTTTCTGATGACTCTGAGGATGCCGAAACAGATGGCAGATAGTCTTAAAGGTGGGGTCTTTCATCATTTGGGAAAAAAAACTGTCCTGAACCAATGAGAAGTGTTATTTTCAGGTCACATGACCTGACGTGCTTATGCTACGTCCCCCGGGGCGCGCCCGTAGTCGCGCTCCGGGGCGCGCCCGGGGGCGTGTAGCATAAGCGCGTCAGGAAGTTGCGCGATCGTATGCGCTCGCGTGCTTCCGGGTGCGCTTACGCTGTGCGTCATATGACGCATCACGCGTCTACGCGATACGTCATGATGTTGTTTTCGTTCGCGGGAATAGCGCTACCGGGACGCTCCCCGGTACGCGCCCTGGGGCGCGCTGTAACATTGCGCTCACCCGTGCGTTCACCGGTACGTGCCCCGGGAGCGCCCCAGGGTAAAAATTTTAAAAAAACTATTACATAATTATACAATATAAAATTCGTTATAAAAAATATTACTTTTCATACCTATAGAGATTTGCTATTAGAAAAACCATTGAAATTCACTGAAAAAACCATAGGTTTCACACCAGTTATAGTTAGGAATTAGCATTTAAAAAACCTATGAAATTCACTGAAAAAACCTTAGTTTTCACACCAGTTATAGTTAGCTGGAAATTTTACTCGCATAAAACCATTGAAATTCCACGTTATAGTTAGTTGGACTCACTATACCTTGCGCGTGCAATGCACTGCTGATGACGTCACATATTACATCACTCATGACATGGTCAGTGACATCACTCATGACATCACTGATGACACCATCCTTGTTGCAGAGTGACAGAGCTCCTTTCACTGTAATGTAATCCTTGAAACAAATATTCAGAAATAGAAACTAAAATTTTCAAAAAAATTGAGATACCCATACCAGTTACAACAACTAATTCAATAATTCCACCATCTACATACACATGCACTCATTCACCAACAGTTCAATATAGTCACTCATACATATACTCACTCATCATATGTAGTGATACACCTATACATCCTGTTACACACCGACAGTCATCCAAAAGTTACTCACACACATACTCACACATGCAAATAAACTATTCAACATCCATTTATTTGCATATACAGCTATACAAACACTACCACTTTACTTTTAAGGAAACTTACACATACTTACTCTCTTAAACAATCACTTATAGAAACACATACTAATTTAAACAAGAACTCTTAGAATCCCTCACTCTCACATATACTCACTTATATACATCAATATTCACATATATTAGATTAAAACATATGTAGTTACTGATAAAGACACTAGTGAGACAGTCATTCACTCAGTAACACACACATATACACACTCATCCACCCATAAAGTCCTGCACATATGCTGTCTTCAAAACACATACAAACAGAGAGTCAGTCATTCATGCATCTATGTGCTAAGTAATACCCCCACCAAACCATGCAAACACTCATACTGATACTAAGAAAAACATCTAATAACCCATATACATACACATGTAGCTACTCACCAACCCATGCAGCCACTTATACACAAAGTGAAACACTAATACATATATTTAAATATTTAAATATTACTCACAAATATTTATTTTTCAGAAAGACACACATTCACTGGATGGTGTCATCAGTGATGTCATGAGTGATGTCACTGACCATGTCATGAGTGATGTAATATGTGACGTCATCAGCAGTGCATTGCACGCGCAAGTTATAGTGAGTCCAGCTAACAATAACGTGGGAATTTCAATGGTTTTATGCAAGTAAAATTTCCAGCTAACTATAACTGGCGTGAGACTTATGGTTTTTTCAATGAATATATATATATATATATATTACCTACTGGCGGTGATGTCATTTGAGATGTCATCAGTGATGTCATCAGTGATGTCACTGACCATGTCATGAATGATGTAATATGTGACATGATCAGCAGTGGATTGTGGGTGCGCGATATATAGTTAGTGCAACTAACTATATATGGAATTTCAATGGTTTTATGTCAATAAAATGTCCAGCTAACTATATATGGTCTCTAACCTATGGTTTTTTCAGTGAATTTTCAAGGTTTTGTAAATGCTAATTCCTAACTATATATGGTCTATATCCTATGTTTTTTTCAGTGAATTTCAATGGTTTTTAATAGCAAATATCAAAACCTTTAAAATGTATTCTTCTTTAAATCAAAAAATATATTGTATATGTTTATTAATACATTTTTTTTTATATATTTTTTTGTTTCGCTCCCGTTAGCTCAATTTATTGCCGCGATCCGGTCCGCAAACCAGTAAACGTTCCGTTTGCACAACTGTCGCGTTAGAAAACAACATCGTGACGCGTTGCGTCAGCGTGACGTATCGCGTTGTCGCGTGATACGTCATATGACGTGCCGCGTTAGCGTACCCGGAAGTGAACCGGTACGCGAAACGAGGCGCGAAGCGCAGCTCCCCGGAAGCGATCCGGGACGCGGCGCGGAGCGCGTAACGTAAACACAACAGGTCATGTGAATTGTTAATAACACTTTTCATTGGTTCATTTCACTTTTGGTTTCCTAATGATGTAAGGCTAGGTCATGTGACCTAAAAATAACACTTTTCATTGGTTTAGAACTATTGTTTTTCCCAAATGATGAAAACCCCTCCTTGTTTCCTCACTCTGACTTTCATCTTTGTGAGAGGAAGACCTATTGTCAGTACTGAGCAATGGCTTCATTAGTAGCTTCAGCTGGTGCTTCCCCACCACCTCCACCACCTCCAAGGAAGAGAGGACCACCTGCTGAAGTTATCATTCAGCAAGAGGAGGAAGAAGAGGAAGAAGAGGAAGAGCAGGAAGAGAGGCAGTTTTTGCCAGAGGAGCACAGGAGGTCTCATTTGAAAGAAAACTTTATTTGGCAATTTTTTAAATATCCCCGGGGCCAAAAAAAAGTCAATGCCCGGTACGTAACTTGCCTGATATGTAAGAAAGATTTGTCCAGAGGGACAGATAAAAAATATAGTTACGGTAATTACACAATGCATCGACATATGGACAGGTGGCATCCTAACAACTACAGTGCTGCGCAGCTACGTGACCAGCAAGATAATCCTCCTTCTGTGGCCAGAAGATCAGTAGTAGAGGAAGTGACGGGACCAGAGGCGAGGGAGACGGTCCCAAATATACAGATGAGGTTCGGGGCAGTCAAACAAGTGTGTATACGTTGCGGTCAGATGATTTGCTACAGAGAAAGTAGCATCACTTTAATCAACTTAGCAATTGATAATCATGTTTGTTCAGGACGATTCAGAAAATAAATTATCTTTTTTTTTGTTGCTCCTGTTGAGCCCTTTACAATGAATAGTTTTCGTTCCCCCCCCCAAAAAAACCCAAAAAAATATAAAACCGTTCAAAAAATACAAAAAAAGTAAAAAAATATTCAGAAAAATAATTAAAAAAATATAAAACAACAAAAATAATTAAAAAAATGTTCTTTTCAGAACTACCTCCCCTTTATAAAAAAACTGCTAGAAGGTTTAGCATTCTAGCAACCTCTATTTCTTTTGGTTCGCTTCCCGGTTCGCTCTCCGGTACGCGAACCGGGAGCGAGCCAAAAAAAAAAAAAAAAGAAGAGTAAGTATAAGGGAAGTAAACAGAGAGTAATGTTAAAAGAAAGACAGCTATAGGGAGTAAACCAGAGATACTGTTTAATAGATCTATTTACCGAAGAAAAGATGGAAGAGGGTATAATTGTGAAAAACAAAATAAATAAGGAAGTGAAAGAAAAAAAGGAGAGTAGAAGAATAACAAAAAAGAGTTTCTTAGAGAATGTGACTGAATGATCAAATTAAGATTAAAACATTGGAATAACAGAGAGAAAAAACAGAATGCAGAAAAGAAGAAGTAACAGAAAAGGAATGATTGAAACAGCAAAGAAATGTAAATAACATAGGGGCATATTATCAACATAGGCGGTAAAAGTTTCACTGCTTTTATTGGCAGAAATCTGCCGCTAAAGCCGCTTTTGCGGCAGAAAACTGCCGCTAAAGCCGCTTTTGCAGCAGTTTTCTGCCGATAAAAGCAGCGATAATTTAATTGGCTGTGTTGATAATATGCCCCTTAGTGTGCTTCAACTACACAGAGAAAGCATAATGAACAAGTAGTGAAAGAGTGATCAGTCAGAGACAGTGAGAGTAATAGAGACGGAGTGAGTGAACAAGAGTGAGGAACTATGAGAAGAAAGGGACTGAGAAAAAGAGTGGAAGGAGTAGAGTAAGTAAGTAATAGAGAAAGGAATGAGGGAAGTAGCAAAGGCAGGAAACTGAGGGTTAAAGAAATGAAGCAGTGGAACTAATAGAAGTTAAATGTGATAGATATGTAACGAAAAGAGTACAAAACATTTACCTTATAATTGTCGTTAACTTAGTCACTTGTTATTTTTATACTTTCAATCTGTGAAAGAGAGAACAAACATTTGAAAATTATTAAAACATGTATTTAAAAATTAGAACAGACAAGGGAAAAGATTGAAGGGCAAACAGTTTTTCAACAACTTTGACACTTACAGAAGCCTCTGCTTCTCCAGGCCCAAAAATATACATTTTAAACTAACAGTATCTTGATGCAGATGAAGTGAGGCCTATCTTGGAACATGGTGCATCTTTTGCACTGCTGTTGTCTCACAAAAGTGACGCAATGGCAGCGCAAAAGAGGTGCACAGTCATCATAAAACTGTTCCTAACATTTTAAATGATTGTTTCAGGATGCCAATAAGGTGTGTCCTATCCAGAGGTTTGTTTCAGATGAGGCCTACTCAGGGTTGCAAATGAAATTTAGGCTTGTTAAAGACTACAGAGGAGATAATACATGTCCATGCCTACCAATGAAGTGAGTCATGTCCACTTCACTCTTCAACAAAGTTCAGACCTCCTCTGTTTCCCTGGACAGGCCTAAACTTCATCTGCACAATGTGATTCGTAATCTTAGGAAACACAGGTAATGTATTTGAAAAACGTGCAATTTCTTTTGCTCATTTCACAATCACATCACTTGTGTTTCCTTTGGTTAGGTATCTCATTGTGCAGATGTAGTCCACCATATGAAAGAGTACGCAGAAGTGCAGCACTGCATGCAACAACTTTGACACTTACTGAAGCCTCAGCTTCTGCATGCCCCCTACACAGTCCTAATTATATAAATTTTAAACTGACAGTATCTTGCTGGAGATGAAGTGAGGCCTATCTTGCAACATGGTGTGGTAAATAAAATATTACCTTTGCATAATTTCTAGGCATTAACAATTAGCATGTATCAAATGAGAGGCAGAAAGTCCGTGGTGTCCAAGTTAAAAGGGCTTTATTCCAATAACTCGAGTTAAGGGAGAATCTGTTCCATCTCCACTGAGGATCAGGAAGGGTCTTCTAACATTTAATAACAATGAACAACATATATATGACATACTCCTTGTACATAGGGAGGAGCGCTTCAGGCAGAGCAAGACAGAAAATGAGATAAGAGCATGTAGGCGTGCATGAGGGTGTACACTTGATGAGTCATAGGAAGGTGATAGGTAGGTGTCATAGGTGGGTGGTACACAGAGGAGGAGTTTGCATGGCAAGTTGGAACTTTGCCCTAATTGTGCACGCAATTTGGTCATGACGTGCAATTGACGTGTAACTGGGAGGAGAGCTGACTTTCAGTCTAGTAGAGAGATCTTTAGTGTCAAGGCGACCAGCACGTCTGGTACTAACTGATATCTTAAGTCAGGGGATGTAATATCTGAAGCAAAGGTTGTTCATCACTAAGAATCAGAAAAAACATATATTTCTTCGTTCATTACATGGGGGCTGTGAGCTTTTTACAGATACAAGTACTGTGATTTACTTTAATGGAGACAGAGAGGCTAGGCCCTATCTTCCGCGGACGGGTTCTGTTTACCTTTTTCACCGGGCATGCAGATAACTGTTAAGCAAAATATACTGTCTTGGCAACCCTTGCTGGGCTTCTTTCGGCTGAGCTGGAAGCATGCGAGGTCAGAGATACGTAACTGCAGCCTTCAGTGTGTCAGGAGTCATGAAAAACCCTTAATTCAGAAAGTGGTTCATTACGATATTTATTTAAAAGTGCACAATGCAAAATACATGGGCCTTCATGTTAGCTTAACTTTTGGGAAACTTGATGACAGGCACCTTAATGCAGGACGTGATTGCAGAGGCCTTGTGATTCAGGCCACTAAGAGAAATATGCATGGGTGACATGCACACACATGTAACATAGGGTATAAGTAGGGGGCATCTTGGTCAGGCAAAATTTCATTTTCCTCATTCCCTCCTTGTCCCCTACGTAACCCTTCAGGATACATCTATATTCATGAGACCGTATAGTTGATCATACAGCATCATTTGTTCGTCCTTAACCCTTTGTATACTTGGATGTGGAACACATGCAGTTGCACACAGGCCGCAAATGGCCGGGCCACACTGCAGACAGAGACAGCAACCAAATATCATAAGTAGGATCACTCCTAGGAAGGACAACACTTTCCATCCCCAAGCAGATATCACACCCCAGAGCCAACTGGACCAAGTCCATGTGCCTGGGTCTTGATGTATGTCATGAGCAATCTTGTGGAGCCTTGTTATCGCTGCATACACAGATGGTGCGTTATTTGGGATGAAAATGCAACAACTAGATCGGATGACTCTACAAGTTCCGCCCCTATCCGCCAAGATGACGTCTAGAACGAGCCGATTTTGAAGAACGACAAGTCTAATGGCAGACTGCTCCTGGGTCAAGTTCGCCGGGGCAGATGCAGTTATATTTACAACTGTTTCAAGAGTCCTTGTTAACTTGCGTATCAGTTTACTGTTTTGGACGGGACCTATGAAGAAAAAGAAACCTTTGTTGAAATCTGTATATTGCTCCCAAGCTGTTTCAGTCTGATCAATCCCTGAGGCATCTGTCTCTCTCTTTACTCTAACATGTTCTAGTCGTGAATCTCTATGATAATGGGATGGGGCCAAGAATACAGGTGGCAATAAGAATGCTATATAACAAGTCCCACCCCAGTCTAAGGGCAGATGTACATAGGCTGTCTGACCACAAATGAAATAGGTATGGCGTGATGTTTTGAAAGAAGAAAGACCTTTATCATTAAACTCTACTACAGTGTTACACTCGCTGTGTCCCATGAGTACTGAGCCTTTCTTTCTGACACATAAATCACCCTTTGCTGGCAGGACTGAAATAAACGGTGGACCTGTATTTTGCTTGGGCTGAACATTTAACATTATAAAGTTAACGGATGCATTTCCTTGCTCATACTCTTCATTTTCTAGATCAGTTCCTTTCCTTTGGGGAAACCCGTCTTTGTCTGGAAAACATGCTTCATTCATTACTTTATTCAGGTTTCCATATATCCAGCCACCTGGATAAGCTATGTACTTTCTATCTATTGAGGTCATTAAAGCAAACCATGCTCCACATGACCCATTGTGTGAGAACGGTAGAGGATAGAATGGCAAAACTCCCTCCCTTTTCTGATAAGGGGGCAGTTGGCCACATACCCAGCAATCAGTTGCATTGCTGGTCTGGTGAGAATGGTGTAACATACGAATAAATGTATTGTTACGTAGTGCAAGTCGATATGACAATTCATGAGGTGGCAATTCACTAAATGTATGCTCTATGGTGCTGTTACTGGAAGAGTGTATATGTGAGGAAATAGGAAAGAAAACATGTAGCAATAAACTGACACAGATTATACCAATGCACAGAATAAAAAGAATGATCAAAGTAACTATACATCTACTGCGTAATAGCTTGCAGTATTTAGCTTTCATTTGGGTTTTCTTGCTATTCTTGTCTGTGATCTTATACATGTCAGAAATCTAGTCTAACCGATTCACCACCGGGTGGGCTTAAACAATTAAACTACGTCTGACTTACTAGATCTTAACTTAGATTTATACTCCTGCTGTGGAGTCTTTTCTAGCAAAGGCGGCGCAGGCGGCGCAAAGTCTGTATGGTCCTTATTGTCTATCAAAGTTCCGGATTGTCCAAAGTACTTTTTGCAATGCTGAAGATGAATCCACCCCTTGCGTCCCTCCACCTTCACTGCAGTCCTCGTGGTCAGTAGTAGCAGCTTCGGCTCCTTCCAGCGCGGCTCAAGGGGGCTCGAACGATCAAAATTCCTGATGAGAATATAGTCTCCTGGTGCTATGGCATGCTCCTTGACCTGGGTGTTGTCAGGGAAGGCAGCAGCAACCTGTGAACGACAAGAGAGTAGTGCAGACATCAAGGAAGCCAGGTAATCTGTCAGCATGTTACTGTCAACATCAGTTATTCTTTTAGGCATAGGCGTACCCCACATATTTGGCGGTCTACCGAAGACTACCATACGCATGTAAAAGAGGGCAACCGGCAAGGCTACCATCCAATCCACGCCTTTTTCTGCACAGACCTTTGCAAGTTTTGTCTTAAGTGTCTGATTATGTCTTTCTACAAGGCCCGCTGCTTCTGGGTGTCGCACACAATGGAACTTCCAGGTATATCCTAACAGAAGAAACACTTGTTTCATTAATTCAGAGGAGAATGGCTGACCGTTGTCTGAATATACGACCCGAGGCAATCCATACCTGGGGAAGTACTCGCGCACTAATTGCCTGGCTGTTGTCACAGCAGTATAATCTGGAACTGGATATGCTTCTGTCCATCTAGACAGTGCACATACAACTACCAAGACGTACTTGTAACCTCTACATCTGTCCATTTGGATGTAATCCATCTGGAGAACCTCAAAAGGGTGGTCAGGAGGATGAAATCCGCCTTGTTCCACCGGAATGCCTTTGCCTGGATTGAACTGGCAACAGATCATACATGTTCGTACTTTCTGTTTCGCTGCTGCACGCAGGTGCTTGTTAAACCAAATAGTCTGTAAGCTGTCTAGCATTGCTTTTTCTCCTAAGTGTGCTGGACTATGAGCTGTGTTTATGATTACTTGTACCATAGAATCTGGGAGAAACCATGTGCTTTTTCCCTTAGTCAGCCAACCTTGGTCAGTCTGGACCCCTCCTTGTTCAGTCCATCTCTTTATCTCATCTGCAGTGGCATGTGTTTGTATGTCGAATACATCTTGAGTGGGATCCCTGACTGTCATACATGTTGTCAGTAATGGTACCTCTGTCCTTGTCGTGTCTGTTGGTGTCTGGGCTGTCTGGGCTGTAAGTTTAGCTGTTCGGTCTGCCAGGTCATTACCCTGGGAAATGGTGTCTGTAACTTTGGTGTGAGCTTTGCACTTCAGGATAGAAATGGCTGTAGGTAAATGTATTGCTTCTAACAGGGCTTGAATAAGCGGACCGTGCTGAATTTTGGTCCCATGGGAGGTCAAGAAACCTCTCTCCCTCCAAAGTACCCCGAAATCATGAACAACGCCAAAAGCATATTGTGAGTCAGTATAAATGTTCACTTTCAAGTGCTTAGCTCTTATGCAGGCTTGTGTCAGAGCGATGAGCTCTGCTGCTTGTGCTGATAGTGTGTCTATTTTCTGTGTCTCTATGACCTCAGTAGCTGTGGTCACAGCATAGGCTGCTACTAATTCTCCTGCACTCGTTCTCATGCATGATCCATCTACATAGAGCGTTAAGTCTGGGTCTGGAAGTGCAATATCTGTCAGGTCTTGTCTTGGTTTCGTCACTATATTCATTACTTCCACACAGTCATGTGGTGGTGCATTTACTATACTTGAGGGCAAAAGTGTTGCAGGATTCAGAATATTACAACGTCTGATCTCTATGTGTGGTTGAAATAATGTCAGTTCGTATCCTGTCAGTCTTGCTACAGTCAAATGTTGTGTTTGTGTCCTGTTTAAGAGAACCTCCACTGCATGTGGAACTTGTACTGTCAGAGGGTGTCCTAGCACTATTGAGTCACTTTGTCTTATGGCTAGGGCTGTTGCTGCAACTGATTTCAGGCACGCAGGCAGAGCCTGGGCCACTGGATCTAGTGTACTAGAAAAATAAGCACACGGCTTGTGTCTTCCTGCTTGATCTTGTGTGAGGACAGATAACGCTGTTCCATCTCGTTCAGTTACAAAAAGCATAAAAGGTTTGCTGTAACTAGGAGTTGCTAAAACTGGCGCTTGACATAATGCTCTTTTTAATTCCTCAAATGCCAAGGTGTGTTCTTGTGTCCAAGGGAGGACAGTCGGAGTGGCTGCCTCCTGTGTAGTTAACTGTATGAGTGGTTTGGCTAGATATGCATACTGGGGAATCCATTGCCTACAGTAAGAAGTGAGGCCAATAAAGGCACGTACTTCCTTTTGTGTCTTGGGCTGTGAAAGGTTAGCAATGAGCTGTATACGTTCTTGCGTTAGCTGTCTACCCTCCTTGGAAAGCAAGTGTCCAAGATACACCACTTGCTTTTCACAGAATTGCAACTTCGAAGGGGACACCTTGTGCCCCTTGTCAGCCAAAAAAATGTAAAACTGTCAGTGATGCATTTTCGCATTCTTTTTCTGAACGTGCTGTAATCAGGATGTCGTCTACGTACTGAAGTAGCGCAGTGTTGGCAGGCATGTGAACACTGTCTAGCTGTCTTTTCAGTGCTTGACTGTAAATACTAGGGCTTTCTGTAAAGCCTTGTGGAGCTCTTGTAAATACAAACCTACGACCTTTTAATGAAAATCCGAACAGGTACTGGCTGTCCG
The DNA here is from genome assembly GCF_964261635.1 of Lissotriton helveticus. Taxonomy (NCBI): domain Eukaryota; kingdom Metazoa; phylum Chordata; class Amphibia; order Caudata; family Salamandridae; genus Lissotriton; species Lissotriton helveticus. The sequence goes on along the minus strand of NC_136057.1, from coordinate 282,861,509 downwards.
GGTGAATGGGAACTCTAAAGAAAGCGTTTTTCAAGTCGATGAGGGTAAAGAAAGTAGCCTCTGAATCAATAGCAGTCAGTAATGAAGAAATGTCTGGCACCACTGGATATTGTGGTACTACACATTTGTTCAATTCTCGTAGGTCAATAATTAGTCGGTACACTGGCAGTACACTAGGGTCAGATCGTTTAAGGATAGGAATGACAGGCGAGTTACATACATTCGAGTCAGTCTCTACCACTACTCCTCGTGCAATAAGTTCGTCAACTAATTTCAATAAGGCTATTTCGGCGTCAGGTGGTAACTTGTATTGTCTAATACGTGGAAGTACTACTCCTGCTTTGAGTGTGACATGGTGTGGCGTTATGTCCATGTAACAAGTCAAGTCAAGTCAAGTCAAGTGATTTATATAGCGCGCTACATACCCAGAGGGTCTCAAGGCGCTTGGGGAGGGGAGGGGGAATTACTTGTCGAATATCCAGGTTTTAAGTTGCTTTCTGAATGTAAGGTGGTTCTGAGTGAGGCGAAGGTGAGTGGGAAGTGAGTTCCAGGTTTTAGCTGCCAGGTAGGAGAAGGATCTGCCTCCCATGGTGGTTTTGTTGATGCGGGGTACAGTTGCCAGGGCTTGGTTGGAGGATCGTAGGAGGCGGGAGGGGGTGTAGAAGGAAAGTCGTGAGTTGAGGCATTCGGGTCCAAGTTCGTAGAGTGCTTTGTGTGCGTGAGTTAGGAGGCGGAAAGTAATTCTCTTGTTAACGGGGAGCCAGTGGAGGTTTTTCAGGTGTCCAGAGATGTGGTCTTTACGCGGGATGTCTAGTATGAGTCTGGCTGAGGCGTTCTGGATGCGTTGGAGTTTTTTTTGGAGTTTTGCGGTGATACCGGCGTATAGGGTGTTTCCGTAGTCCAGGCGGCTCGTGACCAGTGCATGGGTGACCGTTTTTCTGGTTTCGGTGGGGATCCAGCGAAATGTTTTTTTGAGCATGCGAAGAATATTGAAGCAAGAAGATGAGACGGCGTTGGCTTGTCTGTTCATAGAGAGTGAGGAGTCCAGGAGGATACCTAAGTTCCTTGCGTGGTCCGTCGGGACAGGTGCTTTTCCGAGGGCCTCTGGCCACCAAGAGTCGTCCCAGGCAGAGGGGGAGGTACCAAGGATGAGGACTTCAGTTTTGTCGGAGTTCAGTTTTAGACGGCTGTACTTCATCCATTCGGCTACTTCTTTCATTCCTTCGTGAAGGTTGGTTTTGGCGGTGTTAGGGTCTTTGGTGAGTGATAATATTAGTTGAGTGTCATCAGCGTAGGAGATGATGTTGAGGTTATGTTGGCGTGCGATGGCCGCGAGGGGGGTCATGTATACGTTGAAGAGGGTGGGACTGAGTGAGGATCCTTGTAGCACGCCGCAGATGACTTCTGTAGCTTCTGATTTGAATGGTGGGAGGCGGACTCTCTGGGTTCTTCCGGCGAGGAATGAGGTGATCCACTCCAGTGCTTTTCCTTGGATTCCGATGTTTCTGAGGCGTTGTATTAAGGTGCTATGACAAACTGTGTCAAAGGCTGTGGAGAGATCGAGGAGGATGAGGGCGACCGTGTCTCCGTTGTCTAGCAGAGTTCGAATGTCGTCAGTTGCTGCGATGAGTGCGGTCTCAGTGCTGTGTTTGGCTCGGAAGCCGGATTGTGAGGGGTCGAGGGATTTGCTGCTTTCGAGGAAGGCGGCGAGCTGGTTGTTGACAGCTTTCTCGATGACTTTGGCCGGGAATGGAAGGAGCGAGATGGGGCGGTAGTTTTTGAGTTCGGTGGGGTCAGCTGTGGGTTTTTTCAGAAGTGCGCTGAGTTCGGCGTGTTTCCAGCTATCTGGGAAGGTGGCGGAGGTGAGGGAGCAGTTGATGACATCTCGGAGGTGGGGTGCGATGATGGAATCTGCTTTGTTGAAGATGTGGTGAGGGCAAGGGTCTGTGGGGGATCCTGAGTGGATGGAGTTCATTAGGCGGATGGTGTCCTCAGTAGAGATTGGGTTCCAGTCATTGAGGATGTTCAAGGGGGTTGGGGGTCCTGCAGAAGGTTGGGTGGGTTGGTCTACGGACCTGTTGTTGAAGCTGTTGTGGATGTCGGCAATCTTGTTGTAGAAGAACGAAGCTAGGGAGTCGCAGAGGGCTTGAGAGGGGGTGATGTCGTTGGAGTTGGCTGAGGGGTTAGTAAATTCCTTGACGATGTTGAATAGTTCCTTGCTGTTGTGGGCGTTGCTATCTAGTCGGTCCTTGAAAGCGGCTTTCTTGGCATTCCTGATCAGTTGGTGGTGTATACGGGTGGCGTTTTTGAAGGCGTCCTTGGTGCTGTTGGTAGGGTCTTTTTTCCAGGCCTTCTCAAGGGAGCGACAGAGTTTCTTAGATTTCTTAAGATCATCGTTGAACCAGGAGGTCTTCTTGCTACCTAGTTTGGTATGACGTTTTTTCAGAGGTGCTAAGATGTCGGCGCTGTTGGATAGCCATTGGGTGAGGTTAATGGTTGCTTGGTCGGGGTTTGAGGAGTGGGCAGGGGGATTTTGAAGAAGCGATGAGGCGATCTGGTCGATGGTAATTTTGTTCCAGTTTCTTCGCAGTGTAGGTTAAGGATGGTTGTTTGTTGTGGTCTTGTTGTAGGTGAAGTGGACGCAGCTGTGGTCCGTCCAAAGGAGAGCAGTGGTGTGGCTGAAGGAGACATGTTTGCTGGAGGTGAAGATGGGGTCGAGTGTGTGGCCTGCGATGTGGGTGGGGGTAGTGACAAGTTGTTTAAGTCCGAGGTTGGCGAGATTGTCCAGAAGGGTGGTGGCGCTGTGGTCGTTGTTCTTTTCAAGGTGAAAGTTGAGGTCTCCTAAGAGAATGTAATTCTCGAAGGGGAGGGCGTGTGGGGTGATGAAGTCCGTGATGTCCTCACTGAATTGTGCACGGGGTCCTGGTGGCCTGTAGAGGAGGGTGCCTCTGAGTGTGGTCTTGGGGTCGATGTGGATCTGGAAGTGAAGGTGTTCGGTATTGGCGAGATTGATGTCTGAGCTGGTTGAGATGCGGATGGATTTCTTATGGACGATAGCGATGCCTCCTCCTGTTTGGTCGGTGCGGTCCTTACGGATGATCTTATAGCCTTCCGGGATGGCAATTGTGATGTCAGGGGCTGATGTGGAGTTCATCCATGTTTCTGTTAGGAAGGCGACGTCTGGGCAGATGGTGTCTAGTAGGTTCCAGAGGTCGATGGCGTGCCTGTGGACTGAGCGGGTGTTGAGCAGGATGCATTGTAGGGGGTTGGAGTCAGATATCTGTTTTGTGTTGTTCATGGTGAAGTCGAGCTTGCAGGAGTAGCATGTGAAGGGTCCATGGGTGTGTCCAGGAGCGGCTTGGGCGCAGTTGGGGAGTCGGCCGGGGTTAAGGGCTAGGAGGGTGGAGGCGTTGTATGTAATGCGGGCGGGCTGGGCATTGCACGGACTAGGGGGTCTGGTGCTGGGCGCGGTCCAGGCGCGGACGGGCGTAGACGGGCTTAACTTTGGCGAACCTTCGGCGTGGCCGGAGCGCGTGGACGCTGCGCGTGTGGACATCTGACATAAATGGAGAGTGGAGGGGGCGGAGCGTGGGAGGGGCAGCTGTGAGGCGGTAGCGGGGAGGCGGGCCAGGGGAAAAGCACAACAAAAAGATGGTGGGGTAGCTAGAAAGCGAAACCGGGTGGGCGCAATGCAAAGCCTGTTAACGTGGAATGCACAGAACTAATAGCGTGTTCACTCAGTGTGTCCCGGTGAGAGCTCTTACAAATTAAATCAAGCTGCGGTCCAGAGCGTTCTTTAAATAAACAGTACAGTGATTTTAAAGCGCTGCCTATAAGTACTGCACAGAGCGCTATAATTAGGTCGGGTCAACGATACCAAACACTGCAGGCGAGTCACGAGGCAAACGAGTATCAGCTGTGGGCGCTGCACTAGGCTGGAGTCAGGAAGCGTGGGGGAGCGGCCATTCAGGACGATGTCCAGGCGGTCACAATCTGGCCTGGGAGGTGGAGAGCCCTCTATCCGTGGGTGGGAGGGGCAGCTGGGAGGCGGTAGCGGGGAGGCGGGCCAGGGGGAAAGCACAACAAAAAGATGGTGGGGTAGCTAGAAAGCGAAACCGGGTGGGCGCAATGCAAAGCCTGTTAACGTGGAATGCACAGAACTAACAGCGTGTTCACTCAGTGTGTCCCGGTGAGAGCGCTTACAAATTAAATCAAGCTGCGGTCCAGAGCGTTCTTTAAATAAACAGTACAGTGATTTTAAAGCGCTGCCTATAAGTACTGCACAGAGCGCTATAATTAGGTCGGATCAACGATACCAAACACTGCAGGCGAGTCACGAGGCAAACGAGTATCAGCTGTGGGCGCTGCACTAGGCTGGAGTCAGGAAGCGTGGGGGAGCGGCCGTTCAGGACGATGTCCAGGCGGTCACCTGCGTCAGTCAGTCCTTGTGCCCATAGGGTCTGTGGCACATTCTTGAGTCTGTGGTCAAAATCAGTCAGTACATAATGTCCCTTAAAATCACGTAAGAACAGGCGTACTCCTTCTGGAGAGCAGCAGATAACTGCTTCTAGGTCTTTTAATGTCTTCATACCAAGTAAGTTTTCTGGACATGACTTAGTAAGTAGCAAGTCAGTGGTACGTGACAGTGGACCAACCCCTAGGGAAACTGGTTTAGATACTTCATTAACAATAGGTTTTCCTGAAAATCCCAGGGATACATTCTGTGAGCCCGAGAGAGGTGCCCCTGGAACCTCGTCATGGCTGATGGTAGTTCTGCTCGCCCCTGTGTCAATCAGAAATTTTCGGTCTTATCCTAATACACAACTATGTACATAAGGACCCTCTTGATCTACAGGTACCTCAATAGGGGGCAAGCCAACTTCCCTCTCGAGGCTGTTTCATGAGAACTGTTGATATTCTGGATAGTCTGACTGTGTGTACTGATACATTTGTGGTGTGGCATTAACAGGCGGTGGTGGAGGATAATTCGCTACTGTCTGTTGCGTGTTCTGTTGCGTGCTATTCTGTCTAGGAGTGTACTGTCGTTCTTTTGTCTTGCCTGTAGCTATATTGTGTTTCAGAATAGTGCAGTCCTTTACAAAGTGACCTGGTTGTTTGCAGTAATTACAGTTCCCTTTGACAGGTGTCGTGTTATGTTTGTTTGAATTCGCCGGTACCGTTTGGGCAACCAGCACTTTCATTTTTGTCTCTTTCATGCGTCTCTTTTCATGATCCTGCTCTTCTCTAATCCTGTTCTGGTGATACTGTAACATCTGTAACATCTGTGAAGGGCTGTTTGCTTGCCAAGTACTCTCAACCTTCAGTACTCTATTCTTGATCTGGGGCAAGGAATTCTCAACTAATTTGCTCACAAAAAGATGTGGAAATGACTCGCTACCAGGCTTAAGGCCACTATTAATAGTAAAACATTTCTCATATCTAGAATAGAAATCACTTGTGTCCTCTTCCTGTTTCTGTTTACAGGCTGAAATAGCATCCCAGTCTTCCTTTTTAGTGATCAATAATCTCGGCAAAACTTGTATCAGGAATTCAGGTAGTTCTCTAGCTCTTTCCCCAAGACCAACCCCCGGGGCCCTGCCTTTTTCTTCTGTTTCCAATGCATCCCAACTTAACTTTTTCTCACCCACTTCCCAATCTTTTTCCTTAAGCTTTTCATAAATCCCTGCAGGTAACAGTACTTTTAATAACTTCAGAATGTCAGCGCATGTATAATCTCCTATGCGGAGGATGTCTTTTAATTCTCGGTGAAACCCCCCTGGGTCTTTATCATGACAAGGCAACATCTTTTTCATTTCCAGAATCTCTAATTTCGTTAAGGGGGTGTAAACATACACCGTTGTAACTCATTGGCCGCATTCTTGACGGGATGAACCTCTCTTAGGGGGTTCTGTCTGTCTATGTGTACGTTATGTCTACCGTGGTGTGAGACTGGAGGCATGCATGTAGTCAGAGAATCTATGTACTTATGTCGTTGATCCAGAATAACATTAATTAATTCAGTACATAAACCTGACCATCTGTCTAGTAAAATGTCGTCTAGTAATTTGTGTAAGTGACTAGGATCAGAATATTGACTCTCATACAACGTTATCAAGTGTTGGACCATGTAAATACCAGCCAAACGCTGTTCGTTCGGTGGAAGGCTTAAAAAAGTCTGAGCCACTATGTCACTGCTGTATATATTGGAATTGGACACCCACTGGGTGGCTGACCGGGCCAACTCTATTTCGTGTTGTGTGGGAGGTCGCTCGCTCCCTATCCATTGTTTCAGTGCTTTTTCAGTAGCCTGGAATAGAGCTTCAAGGGAATACCTTTCTTTTATAGCTGGCCCTTGTTTACGGTAATCAAGGCACTTGGGTCTGTCAAACTGTCGCGCTTTTCCTACATAATTAATCTTGCCTTTCGGATCCTGACGATCCTCTACCTCTTCCGCTGATGACTCGCCCTTCTCGTCAGACTCTTTTCTGTGTCTTTCTATTATTTCCTTTCGTATTTTCTTGTACATGGCATCTATCTGTCCCTGTTTATCATGTCTACCGGCATCTATGTGCTCGCTCCATTCTATCAAACCTTGTTTTACATCTCCGTCTCCTTCGTCTTGTTCCCTGATCAGGCAGTTAATAATAAAACGTAGGATATGGTTCTTAACCCCTACCTTTCTTTGTGCCATGGCTTGTGCTATACTATCTGGTCCCTCCCCCGTTCTAATGAAACGGTACATGTTATCTAGGTGTTCTTTCATTTCTGGTAATGTCTCTAGATATGCAACGGCTTGTCTTAGCCTACGTGAAATCACGACCATTGAACCTTTTCCTGGTTCTGGATCATATACACAAAATGGAATGGCTACATCTACAGTAGGCACCCCTCCCACTGCCCCGTGACCTACGTCATCTTTTACTAGCTGCTGCTGAAGTTGCTGGAGCTGATCTGCTGGTGGGGGTGGAGGGAAACCTGCATTAACGTAGTCCGGAAGGGAATCGTCTAGATACGAGGAAATGAATGCCTCTGATGCTGTCGGCTTTACTCTACGTTCTCTATATGGTACAGGAGGTGGCGTTCGCGACCTACTAGGTCTCTCTGAGGTGGGCACTCTAGCTAGTTCTTCAGCCAGGACGGGATAAATACCAGTAATGACGGCATTTCTTTCTCTATCAGTCTGTTCTGTTTTGACTCGTTCCCCCTCCTCCCGTAGTTCTTTTTCTTTGGCTTTTTGCCCTGCTTGTCTAGTTCTATCTGCTTTATTCAATTCTTTCTCTGTTCTCCTATGTGACTCTTTGCGCCACAATTCAATGGCATCCTTCTGAGAGGGTCTTGACTTCTTTTTATATAGCGCTTCCTCTACTCTCATAATGCATTCAGGATCCCATGTTTCCGAGATTGGCCATCTATACTTTTCCTCCAGGTCCTTTGTATAGTCTACCCATAAATCTAAAAACAAGATGGCGTCTAATCCATGCTTATTATACATATAATGACCAGGTGTGTCTCTAGGCGGGATGTTAACTGACTCTTCTAGTATGCCTTTTCTGGTCCCTATCTGGCGCAACTTTGAAAACAGTGGCATGTTTGAAACCAATATTCACAAAAATAGACTGAAACAGTCAACAATCATTCACACACAAACGAATGTTAAACACTAAAACAGTTACAACCTAAACTGATACAGAGAGCTAAACATGTACTTGAAAAACTTTATGCACTGAAATACAGTACAGCCATACCGGTCTCAGAAATGAGACACGTCTTTACCGTGCCCACGTTTACCATGGACCCGTCTTGACCGTGAACATGTGAATGGACACGTCTTGACCGTGCTCATATAAATGAGACACGTCTTTACCGTTTTCACGAATAACGTGAACCCGTCTTTACCGTGCCCACGTTTTACCGTGGACCCGTCTTGAAACTTTATGCATTCCCCATAGTGGTACTCACCGGGAAGCAGAATCTTGAAACTTGAAGGCCTCGGATTTCTACGCATGCGCCTCGGAACAGGTGGACCTCTGGAGACCTCGGACCTTGCTCTCTCACGGGTTGGGCTCTGGTTGAGACGATCCGCGTTCCTCACCGCCTCGTATGGATGCCTGGTCGCAGTCCGTCCTCCTCCTGGGCCTGAGGGAGTAGCGGGAAGTCCCGCTGCGTGTACACTTCGAAGTCCGTCACGGCTGTAGAAGGGGGCAAAGCTGGACCTACAACTCCGGCGCGTGGGGAAAGGGATAGTGCCTGTTCGGGCGCCAAATTAATGTGGTAAATAAAATATTACCCTGGCATAATTTCTAGGCATTAACAATTAGCATGTATCAAATGAGAGGCAGAAAGTCCGTGGTGTCCAAGTTAAAAGGGCTTTATTCCAATAACTCGAGTTAAGGGAGAATCTGTTCCATCTCCACTGAGGATCAGGAAGGGTCTTCTAACATTTAATGACAATGAACAACATATATATGACATACTCCTTGTACATAGGGAGGAGCGCTTCAGGCAGAGCAAGACAGAAAATGAGATAAGAGCATGTAGGCGTGCATGAGGGTGTACACTTGATGAGTCATAGGAAGGTGATAGGTAGGTGTCATAGGTGGGTGGTACACAGAGGAGGAGTTTGCATGGCAGGTTGGAACTTTGTCCTAATTGTGCACGCAATTTGGTCATGACGTGCAATTGACGTGTAACTGGGAGGAGAGCTGACTTTCAGTCTAGTAGAGAGATCTTTAGTGTCAAGGCGACCAGCACGTCTGGTACTAACTGATATCTTAAGTCAGGGGATGTATTATCTGAAGCAAAGGTTGTTCATCACTAAGAATCAGAAAAAACATATATTTCTTCGTTCATTACATGGGGGCTGTGAGCTTTTTACAGATGCAAGTACTGTGATTTACTTTAATGGAGACAGAGAGGCTAGGCCCTATCTTCCGCGGACGGGTTCTGTTTACCTTTTTCACCGGGCATGCAGATAACTGTTAAGCAAAATATACTGTCTTGGCAACCCTTGCTGGGCTTCTTTCGGCTGAGCTAGAAGCATGCGAGGTCAGAGATACATAACTGCAGCCTTCAGTGTGTCAGGAGTCATGAAAAACCCTTAATTCAGAAAGTGGTTCATTACGATATTTATTTAAAAGTGCACAATGCAAAATACATGGGCCTTCATGTTAGCTTAACTTTTGGGAAACTTGATGAAAGGCACCTTAATGCAGGACGTGATTGCAGAGGCCTTGTGATTCAGGCCACTAAGAGAAATATGCATGGGTGACATGCACACACATGTAACATAGGGTATAAGTAGGGGGCATCTTGGTCAGGCAAAATTTCATTTTCCTCAATATGAAAGAGTACGCAGAAGTGCAGCACTGCATGCAACAACTTTGACACTTACTGAAGCCTCAGCTTCTGCATGCCCCCTACACAGTCCTAATTATATACATTTTAAACTGACAGTATCTTGCTGGAGATGAAGTGAGGCCTATCTTGCAACATGGTGCATCTTTTGCACTGCTGCTGTCTCACAAAAGTGACGCAATGGCAGCGCAAAAGAGGTGCACAGCCATCATAAAACTGTCCCTAACATTTTAAATGATTGTTTCAGGATGCCAATAAGGTGTGTCCTATCCAGAGGTTTGTTTGAGGTGAGGCCTACTCAGGGTTGCAGATGAAATTTAGGCTTGTTGAAGACTACAGAGGAGATAATACATGTGCAGGCCTACCAACGAAGTGAGTCATGTGCACTGCACTCTTGAACAAATGTCAGACCTCTTCTGTCTCCTGGAACAGGCCTAAACCTTATCTACACAATGTGATGTGTAATGTTAGGAAACACAGGTAATGTAATTGAAAAACGTGCAATTTTTTTAGCTCATTCCACAATCACATCACCTGTGTTTCCTTTGCTTAGGTATCTCATTGTGCAGATGTAGTCTATCATATGAAAGACTACGTAGAATGTGAGCACTGTATGCAACAACTTTGACACTTACAGAAGCCTCAGCTTCTCCATGCCTACTACACTGTTCTAAATGTATATCATAAATACAAAAAGTACAGAATTAATTATACATGTTAAATGGTTTATTTTTGCTGTTCTCAGAATTTATCAAATTTCACTAAAAACAGTGACTTGAAGGTATTCATCATATAACAGCGGGGGGAAAAACACAATCAAAATGATTGTGTTTAAAAAACCCATATAACATAACCAATCAGAAATCAGAACTCCTCAAAAGTAACTTACTTTCCATGACGTCGAAGGATATCCTATGAACAGCTTACACTCTGTTGTGCTGTTATTATTTTCAGCCCGCCACTTTCTGAAAGAAAAGCTCCATCGTTTTGACAAATATGTTACATACAATAAATTACTTCTCGCTCTCTACCGCACTTTTCCACAAGGCCAAATCGTGTAAGAGCCATTTATAACTCTTGGAATTCTTCTAAGCAAATCCCGTCATTTTGTATTTCCGCAACTTTCAGAAAGAAAACGTTCAAGATCACTTTCACAATCATGTACTAGTAATATCTTACCCTTCTTGCTGACTCATGTTCTACATTTCCTATGACACTGATACTGCTTACTATGAAGCAGACTTACACTACCTCTATGACTACTACAATTATTTAATTCTCTACATCACTTTTAATCACAAAGCAATTTAAAACAGTAGATAACATTATATCAACCCCTAGAATCATTATAGGCCAGTTACCTACCCTAAATTCTCTTTTCTGAAAACAGAAAGTAAGAATATTTTTAAGTAAAAAGGCAACATTGTATCGTAGTCAAATGGGAATAATTTCCGAAACAGCAGCTTTTTTTACATTTTCAATAAGCTGTGTAATAAGCGGATCTTGTCAAAGGACCATCATGTCATATAATAGCTGCAGTTACAAATATTCTTCCTAAAATCAACGACTGTGTAGCCACAACATTTGTAATTAAAGTTGAAGACTTACTTTCATCAGGTTTATATAGTTGGAATTTTAAAAAGACATTATAACCAAAAGTTTGGACAAATAATCTAGACAGCATTGCAGACTTACATTACCTCTACTCCATGTTTTGATTGGCTGCTTGAATTAGCTTATTAAAAGAAACAGTTTTTCTGAACTCATTCAAAGTGCAGTTATTTTTCCATGACGTCAAGTGTTATGGTAAGAACACCGTTTGCTTTGGGAAATACTCTGTTGTCCTTTAACTAATCCGTGCCCACCACTTTCTGTAAGAACACCTTATTTTTTTCCAGGAACTATTTAAAACTCAAAAATAACTTTTGACTCTGTACTACACTTATCCTCAAGGCCAAATTATGTAGGAGCCATTAGAACCTCTTGAAATTCCTCAGAGCAAATCCCGAGATTCCTTCCCTAAAATTTTGGTTTTAAAAACACCAGGTAAGAATTTTTAAGGTCAAAAGGCAATTTTTTTTTTAAGTTAAAACAGAATCATTGCAGAATGACCAGCCATTTCTAGACTTTAAATAAGCTGTGTAATGTCCTGATGTTATTGAAGGACCGTCATGATATATAATTGCTGCAGTTACAAAAGTCCTTCCTGATATTGACAACTGCGAAGCCACAAAATTTTTAACTAAAGTTGTCAATTTTGTTCCATCAGGCCTACATCGTTGGAACATTAAAATGACATACTGGCCATATGTTCGTATAAATAATGTTGACAACATTTCAGATTTACATTGGCTACACTCCATGCTGTGATCAGCTGCTTTTACTAGCTTATTAAAGGACACTGATTTACTGTCTGGCAAAGTGAAATATATAAATTTTTCTGAGTCTACACTAGCAGTACTTGATACCCTACAGTTCTCGCAGTCATGCTGCCATTGATAAGAAAGCCCAAACAGGTGATCTACATCTACACCTTCATCATGCAATACATCAAGCATATACATTAAAAACTCCTGACAATCTTGCTGAATATTTTGAGAGAATTGTGTTTGACCTGAACATCTGTCTAACAGATTTCGAATTTCAGACACACTTTCTATTTTTGTTCTATCAGTGCTACATTTCTCTAACACAGAATTCAACAAACTGCTAAATCTTTGATCCGAATTGACCACAATCTCTTCTTTTACATTTTCTAGAGAAAACAAAACATTAACCACTACATTAGCATAGCAGTTGACACCAGAACTGTTTTCAAATTGAAAACCAACAACATCTTCAACAAAATCCTTTTTCTTTCTGCTTATAATTTCTGGTTCATCGACTTTTCGTCTTTTTGCTACAACCTCTCTACTATTGGTCACATTTCTTCGTTTCCGGCCTACCACACGTTTCTCAAACAAAGGATATTGAGGCAAATGTGGCACATACTCTCTTCTTAACCTATTGTATTCCTTAACACAATCTAGATCCGCACAAATGTTTGTGACATCACACTCAATCAAGTACAATCCCGATAAAGTTCTAACTCGTGACAATGCCACATATGCCATACCCTCCTTGAACACAGAACTGCCAATACTCACCAATGCACTGTCTACACTTAAACCTTGCGATTTATGGATTGTCACCGCATATGCCAAGCAAACAGGAAACTGCTTACGGCAAACATATAAGTCTTTTACAAGCAAAAACCTAGCAGAGCAACGACCAATTAGCTGTACTTCCTCAATGCCATCAAATTTAATTTTTAAAAATTCAATTCCATCCCTATTTCTGTATTTCACAAAATCAACAACATTACCCATTGATCCATTTACCAGACCTCTTTCAACATGTAAATTCCTTCTTAAAATTATACGGCAATTTAAGCACACATTCAGAGTCTTTTCAAAACCTGCAGTTTTAGATATAGTCTTCTCTAATGAATCCAATTTTGATTTCAAATTCTCAGACAAAATAATTGTTGATCCCATATGCTCTACTCTGTCAATAGCTTCCAGTTTCACAATCTCTTGGTTTTCTAAATGCAACATTTTGTTGTTGAAGATGGCACATTCTGCAAGAGTTGGCATCAAACATATTCCAGATTTCTTCTCAGTAATTTTCTGAAAAATATTCTCAGGCACAATGTCTTGTTATGGATACAAATTTGACAATAATCGTGCATGTAAAGCTTCTTTCCCATGCTCGGTGACTTTCCCGATTCTAACATCTTGTAGAATATTCTTGTAATCTTCATCCTTCGCCTGACGCATATTTTCACGCAGGGCAGCATAATTGAAGTTTAACCATATATTAACGTTGCCAATGCTCCCTAGGCACTTCCTGGTATCTTCATGCGTGAGCATTTTGAACACAGGTTGTCCTTTTACTGGTGTCAGCTGCAGAAGATCACCGAAAACAATGATGTGTTTGCCACCAAATAACACATCATACTCTGTTTTGAGAACTTCTTGCATTCTCAAATGCACAAAGGCAAGCATGAGATTGGAAACCATGCTTACTTCGTCAATGATAAGAAGTTTCATTTTCTTCAAGACTCTTGAAACTTCACAACAAGCATCTCCAGATAATTTATGGTATTGTAATTTGTTATCATGCTCCACTGGCAGCATCAGTAGACGATGCAAAGTAATACCTTTAATGTTATGTGCTGCCAGTCCAGTTGGAGCAGTGACAACACAAGACAGCGATGACTCAGTCCTTTTCTGCAAATAACATGAAATTGCTTTAATGAGGAAACTTTTTCCAGTTCCCGCTTCTCCACTCACGTACAGTCGGACAGGCTTCAACGACGGTCATGAGCACTCTTTCTTCTCATGACTTAATCCATGATCAATTTGGTTGGTAACTTCGTCATATATTTTCCTCTGCTCAACGTTGAGCTGTCTTTCCAAGTCTTCTAAGTTAACCGCATCCTCCTGAGCATGTGCCATGGCTCTTTCCACTTCAATCATGGCAGTGGCAGCTTCATTTTCGATAACTGGTCCTCCTAGTGGATCCTGACTCAATGAAACAGAACTTTGACTGTCCTGAGAACTGTCTCTAGCAATCTCGGCTGCAATTGTTGCTTCCTGCTCGATTTCCGCATTCAACATTTCTAGATATTTGGGAAAAACAGGACATTCTATGGTCTCCTTGGCGGCAGTGAAAGAGTCTTCGTAACAGAGGAAATCTCCAAGCAGTTCCTCTTCTGCACGCCAAGGCTTGAAAAGTTGCAAAAGTGCTAAATAGAAAAACTCCTTTTTTTCAGGAGATTCGCCACTCAATTTTCGATGGTTTACCAAGTGGCATTTTCTTTGCTTGACCAGACATCCCTCACTTCCAATTACAGCATACACTCCTTTATCAATATCTTCTTTGATGTTCCTCTTGAATATGTAATTTTGTAGAACCTCATACAGACAAACATTCACGAGGTGACTGCTTCTATTTGGATAATATGTATCCAACATGTTGGTCTTCAAAATATCGGTACTGTTTGGCTCCTTTTCCGCCAAATACTCAATTTCCCGCACAGGTTTCAGAACTCGATTACGCGTTGCAGCAAGACCAAGACTCGCCCAAACGATACTCCTGGATTTGGCATAGAGACTTGCTGAAGACAACCGGTCAGAACATTCGTAAGCTCCGATTTCTCGATGTGACAACATCTTCAGACTGAAACTGTACAACTTCTTACTGAGGCTCTTTTCATGGGAAATGTCCTCCCACATATCCTTCAATTCTGTCTTTTCTTTTTTGGTGATGTAAGATGTCACATACCGAGCCACAGACCGAGCCACAGCCATACAGTTATCAGCCACAAACTGTATATCCATGTTAGCATTCCACATGGACAAAATCACTGGGTTGTAGTCGTTGATGTACTTGGACTCTTCGTTCCTTTTCAAATTGTATGTGTTTTTAGGTGATTTCTTCATCACATTATGTCGCAGCGAAGACATCAAACTGTTTACTCTTCCTTTAAAAATCACCGGTCGTGGAAAGGCGAAACGACATTTGGTGTAGAACTTGTCCTTGTTTCTGAATTTACGACGACAGTACTTTCCACAACGATGGCTTTGGAAGCGTAGAACTTGTTCTCTTAGGCTTTTGTTCTCCTTTGCGTTTGGAACAGCACATGTAGAATACTGTTCTATGAAACTCATCACTAAGTCTTCTGGATCTGTTCCAAATTTAGGTGCATCCTTGATCCACAGCAGCATATGTATATGAGGAGCGCCTCTTGCTTGGTACTCCTTTCTCCAGAAGAAATCCAACACCTCTCCAAGAGGTGGATTCTTCTTATTCATGATGAAAGACATCATAGCTTCAAATCTATGATTGAAGTGCCTGCATACATTCACTGGATCCAAAGAGCACAGTTCTCCGGGTGTCTTGAATTCGATATTTTCAATGTTTCCATTTGCCTCTCGTAGAAATTCAAGTAAGTCTTCCCAGCCATACTCGGCACAGCTGAGAGTGAGGAACCATGTGGGAGTTCCTAAGTTCCTCAGCATACATTTTAAATCACCATGACGACGGTACCAGTACTCATTAGTACCACGCTGACACGCCATGAGATTAATCAGGTGAGAATCCAAAATACTGTCTTGCACATTGACTTTATCCATAAAGTCACTTGCTGAGATGTTTTGCATCTGTATACCACTTTTCAAGATGTGGTTCACTGCATATGACAGTCCAGACAGATCGCTTTCAAACAGGAGATGAAACAAATAGGGAATGCATTGTCGAAACATAGGATCTTCTGCATAAAATCGTAAAGTCCGGTATTCAGAAGCAGGAATTTGATGAGGTCGCTCATCATATCTTCCTCCTTGACCTGTTGGAAATAGCTGTGGGAAACACCGAGCTTCCAAACTAACCTCCCAAACACTAATGGGACTCCCTTTGGCTTGTTTCATTTGAAACAACTCAATAGCATTCCCCATGACTTCCTTGGAATGCAAAGGATGAACACTATAATGTTCATATATTTCTTCACTTTTAGAGGGTTCTACTTTCTCAATTTGACCAGCACACAAATCGCTATCCTCTTCTTCACTTACTTCCTCTTCTGCAACATATACATTCTTATAGTACTTATTATTTTTTTTCAAATACAATGTTGCCTTTTTGACTTTCCTAACATCCACTAAATCTTGCCATATTTTCTTACTCTTTGTCGGAACCCCATTAACTAAGATACCCAGAGGTTCCTCTTCCACTTTTTCTACTCCAATTGTATTAATGTTTTTCTTCAAATCTAGAGGCAAATAAACAACTCTTCCCTTTAATCCTCTCTGTAAATCTGATGGAGGCAATTTCCCTGTCTTTGGCTCCATTCTTACAATAGCCTGAAAGGGATGGATACTTTGAATCAAAATAGATTCATAAGTATTTAAATCCTTCAATTCAGAAAGAATCTCAACCAATTCCAGATTATTATGAACCGCTCTAGCAGGCATCCGGTTTTGATTTAATTTGTTACAAAAATAAGTACACATACGTTGATCCAATCCCAAATCAAAACAATTTTCTACCATCAAGTATGTTGCGAAATCCTTCCATTCACAATTATTTTCCCTTTCACTTTTCGCATATAAATCCACTAACTTAGTCTGATTCTTATAATAAGTGCGTCGACAGCACACACAAGTGAAATTAGGCCTATCACTTGATTTCACCTGAAACGTGGCAATTTCCTTCTGAAAATTATCTGTACTGGAAACCTGTACACTAACTTCCACATTACCCTCTTCTTCTGGGTCAATTTCAACATTCTCCTCTTTATTTCCAAAGTAACAAACCTCAATTTCTTCACAAATATTCTTCACATCTATTTCAGAACCATTCAAAAGAGCAGTGCATAATTGTTTAAGCATAATTGCTGGACTCTTAGCATAATACAACATTCTAACTAATTTCCTCACTTTATTATGATGCACTGCTAGCATCCTGAAATGATGAAAAACACTCTGGCATACTCTCCTGGAAAGACAAGCCAGTGAATGACCATGCAAACCTGTCACTTCTCTCACTCTGCTAGGATCTAATTCTTGCAACAACATCATTTTCTGCTTCAAACTTTTCTTATTAAATGTCCGTACAAAATCACAAAGCAAATTGATGGAATCCTGTCGCACACTGCAAATACTACTACACTTCCAGGTGTACACAGGTCCCTTAGGACGTCTTCCTAAAACCTCATTACCTAACACCTCTTCTGCCTCTGTTGTCACAAGTTTTTCTTTTTCAACTGGACAACTATATTTCACCTCATAAGCTCGACCACTGGTGTCAACTGCATGCAGCAAATCATTATCCTGGAAATAACTCTCCTCATTAAAAAATGCCTCACAACTTGAACTATGCATCCATTCTCCTGAAAAAACTTCACAAAAATTACTACGATTAACTGTTCTCTTCCATCTACTATTTCTTTTGAAATCATAAATTGCCTTGTTTAGCTTCCTAATTCTATTGATTATCAAAATAAATAACTTTCGCTTTATTTCAAATGCCTGATCAATAACTTTCTCAACTTTTTTTTTTCTCTTATAAAAAAACACTTTCTGTTGACCTTTCTTAATATTTTTTAACAAATTGCCAATTATCCTGTTACGGAACATTCGTCTACGAATGTCCCTAAACTGTTGTTTCCTTCTACTATCATGCACAGAGTTATCTCCTGCTCTAGCAGTAACATTTTTGATTGGCCTTTCCTTTCCGTTTAAATTGCTTCTCTTTTTCTGGACTAAAACATTTTCTGTAGTACTACTTTTTTTTCTACAAATGTTTCTTATGAATGATTTCGTTGTCTTACCTGGAGCTTTCTAGGTGACTTGACAAGTTTTTTTTGTAGAGGACTGCTACAACAATTTCTTAAACTGCTGTCTTTGACGTTTTGTAGCCTTTCGGATTCTATGCTTAGACGGCATTCTCTAATTTCGAAATGATCTGCAGTTGAATCTGTGGTAAAATATAATAAAAAATGTTATTAACCACTATTACCAAACAGTAAATCAATAACAGTCGTCAAAAATTTAACACACTACTTGTCATTTTTACATAGAATAATTTTTAGTGCATTGGCAAATTTAGTATTCACAAATAGTAGGAACGAAATGGAATGCTTCTACATTTTACCTGTGCTGTTTTATATGTGAATCTGATCTAATTTTATGAGCATATTAGACTATTTTATTAAAGACACTATACATAACCTGTTTTTGAAGTTGTGTTTAATTTTAAATGAAACGGTTTACATTTTTACTTTTTATTTCCAGTAAATTTTAAAAATAAATGTTTATAGTTCCATAGGCTCAAGCAGGTCAGCTTCCCACCCTATGTCATACAATTCTGACAAATCGGCATCCTCATCATGTTCTTCATCATCCTCAGGATTTAAATCATCTAAGGCATCTACTTCCACTGACGTTTCAATGACAAGTTCAACGATAAGATCGAGATCAACGGATTGCTCATTATCACTCATGGTTGATGTTGTTGTTATCTTTAAAGAAAGAGAACAACAATGAGATGTTGCAGAGTAAGAGATAAATCTCAGAGACTATAATAGTAAAATTGTTTAACGAGAGTAACATTTTGCAGCTAATATTTAGCCATGTCCAGCGATGCGGAGGAGGTGAGGCCTATGTCCAATTTTTCAGTGAACAGGACTCATCTCTTCTTAACCTTGGATAAGCCTCACCGACTCTGTGTCCCCTGCTCATACTTAAATGTAAAGGGGCAGATTTATGTTAACTGGCGCATCCCCAGGGATGCACCAGTGAATGTGCACCGCTGCTCTGCCACCCATGGTGTGCCGCATTTACAATGTGGAGCACCATTGAGTAAAAACAGCAAAGATGCGTCACGCATCTGTGCCGCAAAAGCAGCACATTGCAGGAATCACGTCGTAAGCGCGACATGTCTACTGCAATGCACAGGAGCAAGCCACACATTGCATGGTGCATCACTCCTTATGCCTGTTTCAAACAGGCGTAAGGATTTGATTCAGCAATGCCATAAAGCTGACTCAGTGAAATCTTCTAAATTTCACTGTGTTAGTTTTACAGGGCTTTCATGCAAATGAATGCCCACCCTGCAACAAAACGCCTATATGAAACCTGACGCAGGTTTCATGTGGCACAGGACGATAAACTGTGCCCCTGTGGTTCAGAAAAAGAGCGCCCCTTTACCTCCTGCTATGGTTTGCGCCCAGGGGACATTGATAGATATAGATAAATACCCCGTTACAATTGCTGATGGTTTAAAAGGGCCGCCTGCCCCCCAAGTAGAAAATAAGGGTGGAAATGTAGGAAATGGTAATCAAAAAATCGGTGGAAATATCGCTAGTATGGCTATGGGAAATAGTGCTCCTGTGAGTGTTGTTGTGCCAGAGCACTCCCCACCAAAAACTTACGCTAATAGACTTCCAACCCGGACTCCCCCAGTTCAACTTACCCCCGATTCTTATCCATACGTGGCCATTCTTACCAATGTTCCTCCTCTACCAAATGGCCAAAGGGAGACCTACGATATGTTAAAAAATAAAGCCATGCACTGGCTGCGGGTAAATAGACCCCTGCCAGGAGACGTGGATGGATTGATCATTGGGGTTAGAAGGGTCAATTGGATTGGGAACACTTTTAAAAAGCAGGGGGGTGAGTGTATTATAATTAATTTTCAAGATCCAAGGGTAGTAGGGATAATTACAAAACCTGGATGGAATATTAGCTTCGGTGGGATTGGCGTGGTGGATCTGACCTTTTTTTACCCAAGAACTCAGTCATACCACCAAGGGGGGATTGAGCCACTGAGATCTACTTTGCCTCCACGGCTGGAGGTTAGCTCTTTCCCTGCTCCATTTTTGTGTCCACATGATGGTTATAATCAGGTTTATGATCCTAATGGTGGCGCAGGGTATTTGAGACGGGGATATCCACAAAATTTACCAACGCACTATAACTCAGGCCCTATTATGGATTTGGTTAACCGTTTTAATCCTTTATGTGATCTGAACACTAACGGTTGACTACCCATTCTCCCAACGGCACCTACAATAGTTACACCAGAGACGGCACCTACAATAGTTACACCAGAGACGGTAAACTCTTCACCATGTTCATTTATGACCTGGAACGTTGCAGGAATAAGAACTAAAAGGTCGGACCCTACCTGGATAAAATATATTTCAAAACACAAGGTGATAGGTCTGCAAGAAACATGGGACACTTCACCTTCTTTTTCCTTAGATGGTTTCCTAAGTTTCACAGCACCCGCTAGCAGTAGTAATGCGGGGAGAGCAAAAGGAGGGCTTATCACACTTTTTTCTCTAGATTTAGCAGGATCTTTTAATTTACTAAATTCAGGTTCCCCAAACATTTTAGCGATAGAATGGTTAGTCTCACCTAGTTGCATTATATTAGTAATTAATTTTTACAATGCCTGGGGTGGACTAAATGAATTGGAACATGTCCACTGCTTGGAGAACCTCGTAAATAAATACAGTCAAAATTCAAATACTCCATTCGAAATTTTCTTAATGGGCGATTTTAATAGCCACAAATGTGATTTGTTTTGTCACTCAATAGACGCAGATACCCCGGCTGGAGCCTGCATCCCCCACTTCGAACACACTAAAATGGGGGAGTCTCTTGATTTACTGTGTGCTAATTTTAATTTATATGAACCATACAAAACTGTTTCAAATGAGAAGGTCCCCACTTTTAAAGGAACAACTAAGGGGACGATCATTGATTACATATTTATGTCCATAGGCGTAATCTTTAAGACGAGTGAATATAAGGCTACTGTCTCACCCCATAGTGATCATAACCCTCTGTCAACTGTAGTTCACTGGAGTGACTTATGGCGCAGACAGGTGGATCAGCCCCGGGTCTGTGCCTTGGCGGTGCCCAGTGACCAGGGCAGACGGCTTAGATGGGGCAGGGCTATGGAGGAACGGTTTATGGAAACCCTACTCCCCAAAATTGAGCAGCCAATAGAAACTTGTCTTGATCAGACTGCCTCGAATCTTCAGGTTATTACAGCTTTTAACAGTATTTGTGCACAAACCGTCAAGGATCTTCTAAAACCTAAATCAAAGTACCCTACAATGCCCCACAAATGGTTTGATAATAAATGCTCAAGGTCATACAGAGAATTGAAATTGGCTCTTAAGGCTAAAGAAAGGGATAAAGAGCTAATCTCTCACCTGAGACGGGCTTATAAAGCCAACGTGAGGGCAAGGAAAGATGAGATTAAGAATAATGCTTGGAATGATTTACTCAATGTAGATGTTTTAAAAGATAGTAAACATTTCTGGGAAATTATTAATCACCCCTTTTTTATAGGGGAGAACAATCTGAACACAGACTGTGTAATTCCCGATGAGAGATGGGTACAGCATTTTAGTAATATTTATGGGGGTGAACCTCCAACTTGCCCAACTGCTACTGAAACTGCCTATGGTGCAATCATAGTGGCATTTACGGAAGAGCGTGTCCTAAAGGCCATTATGGACACTACAAAAAATAAGGCCCCTGGCCCTGACGGTGTCCCGGCAGACTTTTTTAAATTCTGCCCAGTAATCTGGAGTAAAGTTCTGTCCAGAGTGTTTAGAGCAGCAGCCGAAGGATTCCTACCACAAACATGGGCAACATCCATAATAGTTCCCATTTTTAAAAAGGGAAATCGGGAGGACCCTGGGTGTTATCGCCCAATTTCCCTTATTGACTCTACTTTTAAAATCTTAGGTAGAGTCCTATTGGTTCAACTAAGGGAAAATTTAGATTTGAATGGGGGACTCTCGAATATTCAATACGGCTTTCGTGAGAACAGAGGGACACTGGAACAATGCTCCAATCTCCATCTTCTAGTCTCCAGGTATACGGTGGCCGGGGAGGGGTCAGTTTACTTGGCATTTATGGACCTTTCCTCGGCCTTCGACCTGGTGAATAGGAGTAAGCTATGGACTATTCTTTTGGAGCTAGGCATAGAGGAGTCCTTGGTGGCATTTATGGCAAGGTTACACCAAGATCTTGAGGCAAAAATAAGAGTCACCAGGGATGGAAGGTGCACGGAAAGTTTTAAATCTGAAAAAGGGGTGCGCCAAGGTTGCATCTTGGCCCCCCTTCTTTTTACTATTTATATAAATGGCCTGGGAAAACACTTAGAAACAGGATTGGCGGATGTTCCCCGTATAGGAGGAGTGCAGATCCCAGCCCTCCTATACGCGGACGATGCCGTCCTGATAGCCCGCACAGGGATTAGCTTACAGATCCTTCTGGACCGTTTTGGTTCTTTCATGGAAAATCTAGATTTGAAAATTAATGTCTCCAAGTCCCATACTATGATTATTGGTCGCAAAGTGAATATGTGCCAGAAAAAATCTTTTATTTGCAAAGGGGAGATTCTTTCTAGGGTTCCAGTCTTTCCTTATCTGGGAGTCCTTTTTGACCAAAGAGGGTCTTGGGCCCCCCAGATTAAAGCAAAAAGTCTTAGTCTAGCACGATCCTCATCAGCCGTGTTGGCTTTTGCAAAAAGATTGGGAGCCAAACCAATGGAGGCGCTTATTAAAATATATAATAGTAAGTGCGTCCCAATTGCTATGTATGGTTCCGCTATTTGGGGCTATGTAGAGACGGCAAAGTTACAGAGGATAGAAAATGGTTTTATTAGGAAAATTTTATTTGTCCCTGATTCCACACCCACTTTCTCTATTCATGAGGAATTAGGTTTACCATATATCGCTGACAAATTAAAATTAGCCCCCCTCCTTTTTTGGGCCAAAACATGGCTGAACCCCGAGCTAACGTTAAACCACGCCATCCTTAAGGACGTTATTGCAAGGGATAACGCCATGAGAATCCCCTGGCTAAAATATATTAAATCTACATTATTTATGCTGGGGAGGCCAGAACTTTTTAATGACCCAACTAGCATCAGGAGGGAGGATGTCAGATTGATTAAGCAGATGTTTCTGGAGAGGGCTTGTATGGATAGAGAAGAATTGGAATTGAGGAAACCTATGGTGAGGGCACATATTGCCCTAACAATTTCGCCCACCATGGAACCCTATTTAAAAATTGTGACTAATCCTCTCCATAGGCTTCTCTTGACTAAATTTAGGATGAACTTAATCCAGTACTCTCTAGGAAACTTTCCGGTTTGGTCAAAACCTGATGATGGCCCACCATGTGGATGTGACCAATTTTCAGTCCAAGATACCCTCCATTTTTTATTCTTCTGTGACTTTTATTGTAGTGAAAGGAAAAAATATCTGTTCCCTGTGTTGAAAGCGGCGGGCTTTTCTCAAGTTAGGCCAGCCTTAATTTTTCTCCAAATGCTAGCGGATACTTACACTATGTTTAGTGTTGCTAGTTTTTTAACTGCTGCATTTAGATCGAGGAAAAAAAGACTACCCCGGACAGACCTTTTTTAAACTTAAAATTGTTCTTAAAAGAAAAACTTTTAATATTTGTAAATATATTTGTATTTGGGAGTAATAACCTGAGGATATGTAATCACTATGCAGAAATCTGTTTTGTAATCAGATCGTGTAATGTTATAATAGAATATTGTATTTGTGTTTGTTTTATGTCTTTTATGATTTTAACAAAAATCGAATAAAGAGTATTTTGACTGACTGACAATGAAGTGAGTCATGTCCACTGCCCTCTTGAACAAAGGTCAGACCTCTTCTGTACAATGCTCTGTGTCCGTGAGCAGGCCTAAACCTCATCTGCACAATGTGATTCGTAAAGTTAGGAAACACAGGTGATGTAATTGAAAAATGTGGAATTTCTTTTCCTTATTTCACAATCACATCACCTGTGTTTCCTTTGCTTAGTTATCTCATTGTGCTGATGGAGTCTAGCATATCAAAGAGTACACAGAAGTTGAGCACTGTATACAACAATTTTGACATTTACAGAAGATTCAGCTTCTCCATGCCCCCACACAGTCCTAAATGTTTACAGTTCAAACTGACGGTATCTTGTTGGAGATGAAGTGAGGCCTGCCTTGCAATATGGTGCATCTTTTGCATCACTGCTGCATCGGTTTCATGTGGCACAGGACTTTACAGCATGACACATCTGCCTAGATGCATCAAGTTGTAAATATGTCGCCACATAGCAAATCTTTTGCACCGCCGCTGCGTCACAAAAGTGACGCACAGTGGCGCAAAAGAGGCACACGGCTATCATAAATCTGTCCCTAACATTTTAAATGATTGATTCAGGATGACGATAAGGTGTGGCCTATTCAGAGGTTTGTTTGAGGTGAGGCCTACTCAGGGTTGCAGATGAAATTTAAGCTTGTTGAAGAGTACAGAGGAGATAATACATGTGCAGGCCTACCATTGAAGCAAGTCATGTCCACTTCACTCTTGAACAAAGGCCAGACCTCTTCTGTGTCTGTGTACAGGCCTAAACCTCATCTGCACAATGTTATTCGTAAAGTTAGGAAACACAGGTGATGTAATTGAAAAATGTGGAATTTCTTTTCCTCATTTCACAATCACATCACCTGTGTTTCCTTTGCTTAGGTATCTCATTGTGCAGATGGAGTCTAGCATATCAAAGACTACGCAGAAGGTGAGCACTGTATGGAACATGGCTATATAACTCAAAGAATCAAAATCTAAATTTGCCAAGCACACATGGGGGTGTATTTACAAGGACCTTCCACCACGGGGAAATGTCTTAAATTAAAATGGGAAAAATAACATCAAAGGGACTCAAATGCTTTTTAAATATACCCCAAGCAACCTATGAAACTCTAGCACTACATATCAAGAAACCTAATTGATTTCAAAAAACGTTTTTAAACACATCATTTAAATCAATCATATACCTACATTCAAGGGGAAATGACTTAAAATGCCCTAAGACACATGAAAGCGTTTTTTTACAGCATGACACATCTGCCTAGATGCATCAAGTTGTAAATATGTCGCCACATAGCAAATCTTTTCAACCGCCGATGCGTCACAAAAGTGACGCAAAAGAGGCACACGGCTATCATAAATCTGTCCCTAACATTTTAAATGATTGATTCAGGATGACGATAAGGTGTGGCCTATTCAGAGGTTTGTTTGAGGTGAGGCCTACTCAGGGTTACAGATGAAATTTAAGCTTGTTGAAGAGTACAGAGGAGATAATACATGTGCAGGCCTACCATTGAAGCAAGTCATGTCCACTTCACTCTTGAACAAAGGCCAGACCTCTTCTGTGTCTGTGTACAGGCCTAAACCTCATCTGCACAATGTTATTCGTAAAGTTAGGAAACACAGGTGATGTAATTGAAAAATGTGGAATTTCTTTTCCTCATTTCACAATCACATCACCTGTGTTTCCTTTGCTTAGGTATCTCATTGTGCAGATGGAGTCTAGCATATCAAAGACTACGCAGAAGGTGAGCACTGTATGGAACATGGCTATATAACTCAAAGAATCAAAATCTAAATTTGCCAAGCACACATGGGGGTGTATTTACAAGGACCTTCCACCACGGGGAAATGTCTTAAATTAAAATGGGAAAAATAACATCAAAGGGACTCAAATGCTTTTTAAATATACCCCAAGCAACCTATGAAACTCTAGCACTACATATCAAGAAACCTAATTGATTTCAAAAAACGTTTTTAAACACATCATTTAAATCAATCATATACCTACGTTCAAGGGGAAATGACTTAAAATGCCCTAAGACACATGAAAGCGTTTTTTTAAGGCCCTTGCACCATTTTTGCGTTACTTTTAACATGGCTATGTAACTCAAAGAATCAAAATCTAAATTTGCGAAGCACAGATGGGGGCGTATTTACAAGGACCTTGCACCACGGGGAAAGGTCTTAAATTTAAATGGGAAAAATAACATCAGAGACACTCAAAGGCCTTATAAATATGCCCCAAGCAACCTATGAAACTCTAGCACTACATATCCAGAAACCTAATTGATTTCAAAAAACGTTTTTAAACACATCATCTAAATCAATTATATACCTACATTCATCGGGAAATGACTTAAAATGCCCTAAGACACATGAAAGCGTTTTTTTTAAGGCCCTTGCACCATTTTTGGGTCACTTTTAACATCGCTATGTAACTCAAAGAATCAAAATCTAAATTTGCCAAGCACAGATGGGGGCGTATTTACAAGGACCTTGCACCACGGGGAAAGGTCTTAAATAAAATGGGAAAAATAACATCAGAGAGACTCAAAGGCCTTATAAATATGCCCCAAGCAACCTATGAAACTCTAGCAGTACATATCAAGAAACCTAATTGATTTCAAAAAACGTTTTTAAACAAATATTGTAAAGCAATTATATTCCTACATTCATGGGGAAGTGAGTTAAAATGCCCTAAGACACATGAAATCGTTTTTTTTAAGGCCCTTGCATCATTTTTGCGTTACTTTTAACATGGCTATGTTACTCAAAGAATCAAAATCTAAATTTGCCAAGCACACATGGGGGCGTATTTACAAGGACCTTGCACCACAAGGAAATGTCTTAAAATAAAATGGGAAAAATTACATCAAAGGAACTCAAAGGCCTTGTAGATATGCCCCAAGCAACCTATGAAACTCTAGCAGTACATATCAAGAAACCTAATTGATTTCAAAAAACGTTTTAAAACAAATCTTGTAAAGCAATTATATTCCTACATTCATGGGGAAGTGAGTTAAAATGCCCTAAGACACATGAAATCGTTTTTTTAAGACCCTTGCACTATTTTTGCGTCACTTTTAACATGGCTATGTAACTCAAAGAAACAAAATCTATTTGTAAAACGCTTGACACAAATCAACTTTTTAAATACACAACTTTCTTCATAATTTTCTCCTTAAAGCATACTATTCTCTATTTAAATTAAATGAAACTTTTCTCACCTAAGCAAATACTTTATGAGTTTCAAAACAGTCTCAGACACACACCAATTTGTCTTTAGCAGAGCAAAAGGTATGCACTCCAGAGGCTGCAGCCATAAAAAGCACAGAAATGCTGTAATTCATCACACATATCTCTCATGTCACCCAATCAAAACTCTTCCCTCACTTTTTTCAAATCAACACCCTTCCCCCCCTCTGCCCTTTCTGCCTTTTATGCATAGCAACCACCTCCTGAAAGACCTCTGGTGTTTGCAAGTTCACACAACAATGTTTCAATTGAACTCTGAACTTTCAGTACACCTGCATATCCAGTGCAATCTTTCATTAAATGATTTTTTCTTGACCATTCAAATTACATCTTTGAAAGAACTCATCCATGCACCCTAACTTTCTGTTTTCAGCAATCAAAATCCACCAATCACTGCTACTGCTTCATTAACACAGAAACTCCACAGTTTTTTTCATTTTAAACTCTTATTTTTTCAACTGCCATTTCATTGCCACACTTCATCTGACTGCAGCAGAACCTTCTCTCACCATGTTTTCTGTCTGGATTGTTGGACATAGTTACATCTACTGGGCTCAAAGGTATGCTGATAACAGAAATTTACCTAACCTCAATTTACAAAATGTGGAAATTAAGTGGATTGGCCACAGAGGATTAAAATCTCACCAATTGATACCATTGGTGAAAACCTTTTTGCATTTGCCAAAACCTGACCTGTTAATTGTGCACTGTGGAGGTAATGACTTGGGCACTTTGACTGGGGTAGGTCTGGAAATGCTTTTAAAGGACACCTTTGACCAATTGATGGCACTTTTTCCTCAAACTGCCTTGGTATATTCAAATATATGCCAAACACAGAAATGGAGGTGGTCGAACCAATTTTGTCCACAAATTGAGAAATCGAGGAAGCATGTAAATAAGTCTGTTTCAGCTTACATGAGAGACCATGGAATGGGCTCCATGTACAACAATAACTTGCGTTACTACATGCAAGATATCTACAGAGGAGATGGAGTTCACTTCTCAGATGAGGGAACAGAATTTTCATTCTGAATTTAAGACTGTGCATTGGTACCTACTTATAAGTACCTAAATCTACCATAAACCCAAAAGCTCTTCTCAGAGCTACCCTAACTATGATCACCATAAACAAATTTTAAATGTACATTTTTTTAACTAATTTTCACAATTTACGCTTTCCGGATCGCTACCCGGTACGCGCACCGGACGCTAACCGTGCAATTTTTTTTTAAAAAAAGGGTTTTTTTCGCACATATGGACCTCCTCAGCCACCCTCAGAAAACCTAGGGGGTCAGGATACGTCTACCGTGCCCCCTTCTACCCATTCTGACCATTTTTTGCCCTCCATCTTGTATCTCAATTCTACCGAAACACAAAATGGAGGACTCCCGTACCGCTGCCGGTTCGCGTACCGGGGCGCTCACCGGGAAGCGCTCAATTAAAAAAGGTGGGAAAGTAATTTACAGAAAAACGACTGGAGACACTTTCACCAAATATAGATTAGCTCATACTACATACCAATCCCTACCATTTTCACAAATTTATTTGGAATTCCATTTAGCCATTTAGCCTGTAGACCTCTCTAAATACCCTGAGGTAAATTACTTCACAAAACACATCTGAAGTGTTGGAATTGACAACTAATGAAAATGTTACTTTCATTTTCAATTTTTTTTACCTGACATTTGATTGGTTATGTACCTGAATATATATTTAAAGGAAGAGAAGGAAACACAGCCATTTTGACTACTACTTCCTGGTGTACATTTCAATAGGATTTTCACTAATAACTTCAACTTCTTTTTAAAGGTAAGTTGTTATTTTGAAAACTGAAGTATATTGTGCACTTTAAGTTAATATGGTAAACTTTTTCTGATAGTTATATACTATCCCTCTGTAGTAGTTATAAATTTAGATAGACTTCTCTATTATAGTTATGGATGGATTTAGACTTGTCTTGTATAATTAAGAATTTACTTAGGTTAAATCACATACACTTTTTTATATTCCTACTTCCACTCTGATACTATACACTGCCCAAAGATAAATTCACTGTTAAAAACTGCCTATCTAAAATTAATCCCAACAGCGCCCTATCTCTACTAATATATTTTTTTTTAATGCAAATGTCAGGCAAAATGGAAGGCGAACAGAAAGTGTCATTTGAAATTGTCCTTGCAGAGACCAACCAAGAAAACATTGATCCAAATGACATTGAATTTATGGATGAATCTTGGGACCAAGAACTACTGCAATGTGTACAATCAGTAGATTTCCTCCTTGAAAATGAGGATATTTTACACACTCAAACGTTACAAGTTATGTTCAATAAAAATAACGACATTTCAGACAGTGAAATGTTAGACATTTTATTAAATTTTGAAAAACAATCACAATAATAAAAAATTGCTTAAAAAATAAATAAAAAAAAAAAAACAACAAAACGAACAATCAATAAACATACAATATTTGAAAAGTCTATCATTCTTTTTTCCTTATAGTACGCTCCCCAGACCGCTTCCCGGTGCGCGTACCGTTTGTGCAACAACCGCTTTAGAAAGCAACATCGTGACGCGTCGCGTAACGCGTTGTCGCGTAGTGCGTCATATGACGCGCCGCGTTAGCGCACCCGGAAGCGCTTTAGTCCGCGAAGCGAAGCGCAGCTTCCCGGAAGTGATCCGGGGCGCGGCGCGGAGCGCGTAACGTGAGCATAGCAGGTCATGTGACTTGTCATGAGACTTGTTAATAACACTTTTCATTGGTTCATTTCACTTTTGGTTTCCTAATGTTGTTAGGCTAGGTCATGTGACCTAAAAATAACACTTTTCATTGGTTTAGAACTATTTTTTTTCCCAAATGATGAAAACCCCTCCTTGTTTTTACCTCATTCTTACTTTCTACTTCCAGAGAGCAAGACCTATTTTTCACAATGGCTTCTATAATAGCTGCAGCTGGTGCTTCTCAGCAACCACCACCACCACCACCACCAAAAGGACCACCTCCAAAACTGGACTTTAGTAGAGAGGAAGATAATGAGGACGAAGAGGAGGAGGAGGAGGAAGAGCAAGTAAGGCAGTTCCTGCCAGAAACACCAAGGCAGGGCCATATTAAAGAACACTACATATGGCAATTTTTTAAAATTCCACCTGGACAAAAGAAGGTCAATGCACCCCAGGTGTCTTGTTTGATATGTAAAAATATACTTTCACGTGGCAACCCCAACAAGAAATACAGCTTTGGCAATCATACATTGATTCGCCACATGGAGCGATGGCATCCTAATAATCTTTCCCAAGCACAAGTAAGGGATCTTGCTGCCAACCCCCCAGATGTCATCCCCAGCACCTCCAGTGGACAAAGCTCATTCGCCGGACCAGAAGGCCGAGAAATAATCCACAATATTCAAGCTCCTTTTGAACACTACAAAATAGTATGTATATATTGTGGAGGAACTATTTGTTATGGAGAGAAGAGTATTACTTTGATTAACTGAGCTGGAGAAAATCATAAATGCAACAAGATGAGAAAACAATGAATCCTTTTTATTTTTTTTTGCTCCTGTTGAGACATGTTCAAACCCTGCCTTTTTGTTATTTCCCCTAAAAAAACACTAAAAAAACACAAAATAGTTTTCAAAAATCAAAAAAATCCCAAAATTGTTCAGAAAATTAATAAAAAAAAGAAAAAGAATAAAAAAACAGTTCTTTTCAGAACTACCTTCCATTTATAACAAAATTGCCAAAAATGTTATACCCTGTCTTTCTTTTTTCCTCATAGTACGCTCCTCGGACCGCTTCCCGGTGCGCGTACCGGGCGCTCCCCACGCAAAAACAAAGAAAAAAAGATATATATTTTTTTGCCCCGCGAGGCCCTTTTAAAGCCTCCACATCAAACCTAGGGAGGACCTA
This sequence comes from Lissotriton helveticus, assembly GCF_964261635.1. Classification (NCBI taxonomy): domain Eukaryota; kingdom Metazoa; phylum Chordata; class Amphibia; order Caudata; family Salamandridae; genus Lissotriton; species Lissotriton helveticus. The sequence continues at coordinate 282,830,762 of NC_136057.1, read as the reverse complement.
CTAGGCCCCCTTATGGTCATTTCCCCCTTTGTTTTGGCCTCCTCTTGTCTCTCGATCCTACCGAGAGACAAGATGGCGGCCGCTCCGGACTGTTTAGAATGTTGACAGACACCGGAGAGCCAATCAGCTTTGCTTCGCGAAGTTCCGTTACGCGTCAGGTACGCGAACCGGGGCGCTAACCGGAGCGCTGTCACAGATATATATATTTTTTTGAACGTTAATTTATCAAAATCCACTGGAGCACATATATTGAGACCTAGCAAAGGCACATCGGGCTAACAGTCCCTACAATTTTGCCAAGTTTCGTGCAAATCCATTCAGCCGTTCGAGCTAAAAGTGAGGCCAACCGCCCTATGGAAATTAACATGGGAAAAACGCGTTTTGGGACCCCCCTTTTTTCTCGGCCCCCCCTTGACGAAACCCCCCCCAAAGTTTCAGGGGCTGCTCAGAAACAAAATGTTCCATTTTCCTGAAAATTTCAGCCAATTCCGTCCACAAACGCCAAAGTTATTAGACATAGAATTTTCAAAAATCCCATAGAGAAAAAATCCTAACTATATATACCTACTGGCGACCGCCAGTAGGTAATACATATATATATATATATGTGGGGGCTATTAAAGGGCCCCGCGGGGCAAAAAAATTAAATTATTTTTTTTCGATTTTTCGCGGTGGAAGCGCTACCCGGTACGCGAACCGGGTAGCTCACCGGTAGCGTAACGGGAGTCCGCCATCTTGTGTTTCGGACGAATTTAGTCACAAGATGGAGGATAAACAATGTTGGGAATGGGTATAAGGGGGCACGGGAGACATATCCTGACCCCCTAGGTTTTCTGAGGGTGGCTGAGGAGGCCCATATATGTAAAAAAAAAAAAACCTATTTTTTTCAAATTTTCGCACGGTTAGCGCCCGGTCCGCGCACCGGGTAGCGTTCCGGAAAGCGTAACAAGGGGAAAACCAAGGGAAATAGTAAAATAATATTTTAGAGTGCTTTGAGGTAGGGTAGCTCTGAATATAGCTATTGTGTTGTGTGGGTGATGTAAGTACCAACATGTAGGTACCAATGAAGAGTCTAAAATTCAATGTACACCGTCTCCTCTGTAGATATTTTGTATGTTCTAATATGGGTTATTTAAATGTAAATGTGTGGAAAAGCTCTTCATGCTTTAAAGCAATTGTATTTTTTAACTGATTTTTCTTTCCTCTTAGTCCTCCTCTTTGGTTTTTTTTCCCCACACTCTTCTTCAGCATGATAGTTGATAAATTCGTTCCCTCTAAAAATGTATATACATAAAAAAATTATATTAAATACATATAAAATATATTTTTCCTTTAAAAGAAGAATACATTTTACAGCTTTTGATATTTGCTATTAAAAAACCATTGAAATTCACTGAAAAAAACCATAGGTTATAGACCATATATAGTTAGGAATTAGCATTTACAAAACCTTGAAAATTCACTGAAAAAACCATAGGTTATAGACCATATATAGTTAGGAATTAGCATTTACAAAACCTTATTTTACTCACACAAAACCATTGAAATTCGCATATATAGTTAGTTGCACTAACTATATATCGCGCACCCGCAATCCACTGCTGATCATGTCACATATTACATCATTCATGACATGGTCAGTGACATCACTGATGACATCACTGATGACATCTCAAATGATATCACTGATGACATCACTGATGACAACATCCAGTGACTGTATGTTTCTGTAAAGTTAAAATATGTCTTACGTATTGAAGAATGAGTGGATGTATAAGTGTCTGGATGAAGGATTTAGTAGGTGCATGACTGACTGTATGAGTGAGTGATTAAATGTGTCTCACTGAGTGCATGGGTTAGTGACTAAACTGTCTTAATTTGTGCATCATTATGTCTGTTGTTCTGTAAACTGCTGCATGTGTTGATCAGTAGCTATATGAGTAACTAAATGGGTTATTGATTGGTTGCCCAAGTATTTGTATGGGAGACTGAGTGTGTGTGTGGGTGGCTGGGAGGTGTATGACTCTGTGCATAGATGTGTGAGCAGTTGATTCACTAGATGTATGGGTTCAAAAGTGCATGTGGAAACAGCTGTATGGGCGGTTGACTTTGTGCATGAGTGTATTGGTGAGTGAATGGATATCTCAGTGCTACATGTCCAAGTAAGTACATATGTAAAACACAGTACATGTGAGAGTTGACATATATAAATAACTGTGCATAAGAGCCAGTGAATGTGTGAGTGGCTGTATGGATCATTGTGAACTTATATCAGGGATTGTATAAGAGAGTAAATATGTGTTAGTATATGTTTGAATAAGTAAGGTGTGTATAACTGTATAGTTGAGGAAATGGAGGTGTGATTGATTCTTTGCATGACTGACTAGGTGTGTGAGTAACTCCATGGATGAGTGACAGTCTGTGAGTGTCTGTTTACACTGAGTGTATCTAAGGTTATATTAGTCTGAAGAGGTTCATCGTATTATCACATGAATGATGTCATCAGTGATGTTATCAGTGATGTCATTTGAGATGTCATCAGTGATGTCATTTGAGATGTCAGCAGTGATGTCATCAGTGATGTCATTTGAGATGTCATCAGTGATGTCACTGACCATGTCATGAATGATGTAATATGTGACATGATCAGCAGTGGATTGCGGGTGCGCGATATATAGTTAGTGCAACTAACTATATATGCGAATTTCAATGGTTTTGTAAGAGTAAAATAAGGTTTTGTAAATGCTAATTCCTAACTATATATGGTCTATAACCTATGGTTTTTTCATTGAATATATATATATATATATATATGAAATCAAGGCTCCTCCTCAGCACGCTCTGCGCTCGCAGACACCGCTTCCACGCCAGCAGAAATGAGGAACGGACCAACGAAGTCAGCAAAAGATGTTTTATTACCAACAGAACCAGCGACGCGTTTCGAGCTAGAAAGCCCTTGTTCACGCTGCAACATGTTAAGAATAATGATGCTTTTTTATATGCTTATGGTGATAGCATCACCACCCCCTAGTGGTGATCACCAGTAAGCATGGGCGGATTTTGCGGATTGGCAATCCGCGAACTTGCGTATTTACGGATTCGCAATCCGCGAAGATCCGCGAACTCTAGCGGACTTGCGGATTTTTCCGTTTTTTGTGTTGGCGCGTGTTCGCGCCGATTTTGGGACAAGTTCGCAATTGCGAACTTACTTTTCGGCTTGCAACGGCCGCGACTATGTTGTTTCTACGTCTGGTTTATCATCACAGGTTCACAGCACCCTCTGTTTCACCACTGCCACCCTCTGGGACACCCATGCCACCCTCTAGTACATCCTCACAGGCACCTATTAGGTTTATTTATTACTGTAGATTATGGTGGTTGAAAAAAGCTAGCACACCTGCCCTTCTTCAACTGCCATCAATTAATTTGTGTTTCATTAATGTGTCAGTAATTTTGAAAGTTCCAGTCTGGCTGGCACCTGCTTCCTTCCTTATCTGTAATTTGCTATTTGTTGCAGTGATTTTTTTTTTTTACAGGACCTTTATGGTGCTATTCTATGAGCCTGCTGTTTGGGTCATAGCAGGGTCATAGAATTGTTGCAAACTCTGGAGGGGCCCATCAGGAAGCACTACCTTGAATGTTACTAATGTTAAGTTTGAACTTTTGCACCTGCTCATTGCTTTCATTTTAGCTAAAATCGTTTTTTTTGCAATTTCGCGCGTTATTTGGGGCGCGAATCCGTGCGAGATCGATTTCGGAAGCCGCGAATACGTGCGAATACAAAATTGTTTTTGTTGCGACGTGTATGTTCGCGTGATCTTGCGCGTGTTCGCGAGGCGCTTCTAGCTATTCGTTTGCCAAGTTACCCTATCGGTCGTACACGGGCGCGGCCATCTTGTTGGCGTGACGTAATTCCGTTTCCGCCCGCTATGTGTAATCTCGCAAAGTGTGCTGCTCGCGAGTACAAGTTCGCGCGTACTCGCAAGGAAAATCTCGCGCGAACTTACCCACGCGGTCGTGAACGGGCGCGGCCATCTTGTTTCTCATTCATTGCTATGGTTCTGGGCATGCTTTCTCTATCCTCTCTCAATCTCTGCCATCCTTTGCTTGTTTGAAGTTTTTTTGATCTAATTTTACTTATTATCTAACCCTCTATTTTTCTAGCTCTATATTTTTGTGTTTTCTGCAGCTTTTAGTTACTTTTAAACTACTTTTTTAAACTCTTTTATTTTCTTCTTCACTATTCTATTTCTTCTTTATCATTTAAGTTTATTTCTGCCCAGACCATGGTAAAGGGAGCCGGGAAGCACCCTGAGAAGGGGAAGGGTCCCGCACCCCGTGCCCGGCTCCCGTGCGGGCGTTTAAGGGGGGAGCAAGTGGTCCCGAGGGAGATCTTTAGCGCGGAGGAAGTGGCGGCACTGATCTTCCATGTCCAGCGCCGCCTCCCCAAGACGATCCTGGGAGGCGGCAAGATCGCGACCGGCTATGGCATCCGGGAGCGCCGCCAGCGGTGGGAGAAGGTGTGCCGGGCCATGTACAAGATCTCTGGGGTCCGGCGCACGTATAACCAGGCCACCCACCGCTGGACCGATGTCATGGACCGGGAGCGGGACTTGCTGGACGCGCTCGGCGTAGAGGTCCCCGGGCTTGGTGAGTAGTAGTAGTAGTACATTTACTACTCTGTTTTATCCGGCTCTGTTATTTGCAAATCTTTGTTCTTTACCAAGAGCAATAATGCTGCCGATTACATTGAGGTAAATTATATTTCAAAATCTTCTATGCATTTCATTTTCAGGTGCACTGCTCTCCTTCTCAGTAGCCTTGCTTGCTACTATGCTTCTTTGTTTTGTATGTTGTGTTCAGAAGCATTTCATTGGCCTGAGAAATTATGTATCAGTGTACTGTAAAGAAAAGAACTGCGTAATGCTAGACAGTAAGGGTCATATTTTCAATTACCGGCGCATCCCTGCAAAGTAGCAGGGATGCGGCAGTAATTGTGTGCCATGCCACCACCACCCATTGGCCCAAAACGTCACAGAAGCCTTACGCATCTGTGCCGTAAAGGCAGCGCATTGCTGGAGTTGCGTGCCAACGATGGCGCAGCTCCAGCAATGCTCTGGGGTACCCTATCTCCCCAATGCTGCATCAAGCCGTACGTCGGCTTCAAGCGCGCAGGGTTTGAGTCATGCATCATTGTCATAAAAATGACTGATTGACATCTTGTAGATTTCCCTCAGCCACTTTTAGGATTCGTTCCTGCGCAGGTACGCCCTCCCTTGCGCCGGAACGCCCCCTGATGGCGCAGGGCTTTACAACGTGATGCATCGCCCATATGCCCATATGTGTTTTTTTTTTAATATATACGCCGCACCAACACCATGGCGAGTCTTTTGTTCTGCCGCTGCGTCAGAAAAGGCACGCAACAATGGAGGAAAATCAGCCGCAACTTCCGCAAGGGACTTATAAATCAGCCCCAACAGACTGAAGTCCAGTGTCCTTCCTTTAGACAGTCACATGGCTATCAGAAGAAATAGTGGCGGTGGTGGCGGGTGGATTGATAGTTTGAGTATTCACTGATCTGCAAGCAGGATGGACTTTGTCTGTCACGTGTTGTGCACTACTGCCTGCAGTGCCAGGCCTAGGCAAACCTCTTTAGTAGTCTGTTTATTGAGTTACATAGGAACTTTCTAAGTCAACGTTCCGCAAATCAGGCAATACGAATAACGTAGTATACCACATGAGATAGATCCCGTGGAATAGTTGTCTATCTATTTGCTATTTTTCCAAAATATGTTGTTATTGTTCTTTTGAAATGTTTGATTTGGTTGAAAAATCTCATCCATGTTTTATGGTTTTTCTTTCTTTCATGTTGTACATCAGCTCCCCCCAAGGGCAAGAGGACACAGGAGGAGGGTGCTGAGGATGCAGGCCAGGATCGGGCAGGCGAGGGCTCCTTTGCTGGCCCCAGTAAGTTTACATTTTACTAAACAGTACCTATTTTTTCCTAGCGTTCCTCATTCGATTTTTTCTAAATCGTCTTTGATCTTCTTGTAGACTGAATATAAATTCTTATCCTGCCTCGAATATGATGACTCCCTGTGGTATTACTAGACTATTTTTATTAGTCTGTCTGTGTAGCTAACTAAGATTGGACATTTGGCAATTCCATTGGACTCCCATTATATTCAGCAATACCTCTATGCACTGTCTCCTTACTGACTAGATAGTGTGGCAGAGTCATTCAGCTCCCGAAGTCACCGATTATAGATCCCCAATGATCTCTAGATTATCGTACGCAGGACAAGAGAGTAGTACGGAGTCACAGCACAGTCAAGAAGTGTCAGAGGCACTCATGCTTGCAAAAATTCCAAAACCTTTAGCTCATCCACTCTAGTCTAGAGGAACAAAAACCACAGAGTCTATTTAAGTGTAAAAGCTTTATTAAAAGTAAACACATTTATTGAAATCTACTTTGTCATAAAACTATTTAACTGTAAACGGAAAAGTGGTTAGTGCTGACGATTAATTGGACACATTTCTTGTGGTCGAGCCGAACTCTCACCTACTTTGAACTTGATCCTGGTCGTGTTCTTAGGACTCAGGAGTCAAGCTTCTGTCTGTTAGGAGAAAAAGTGGTGCGTGTTAAAAATCAAAAGCAAGCATTCATCAGTTGTGCATAAAAGTGCAGCAAGACAACAGCCTTCCCTGGAAAATGGGACATTTTTACTATGGAGTAGACAGTCACAAATTATTACATTGTATTCTGTTTTTTTAACATTTCTCCTAGACCAAATATTATATAGTAGTGAGTGGTGTATTCTAACTTTCTTAAATGTACTTTGTAGGTGTAACATCTGGTGACGGGGCCAGCGCGGAGGTGGCTGATGTGTTGGACTTGGACTCGGAGGCCTCTGGGGAGGATGCGGCGGTAGAAGAGCTGGTGGCCGTTCCTGTGGGGGATCAAACGGTGGTGGCGGAAACAGGTAAGCTATATATTCCTTACTTATTGAGATTGAAGACTGCATAGTGTGCTTTCTGCACGGGTGTATTACAATTACAAATCAACCAGGTAGTAGCCTCCTCGAAATGTACTTCGACTTAGCTGTGAAGTTTTTGGTGAGAAGAATCCCAATAAGTTCTTAGACGAACGTGATGGATGGGATGAACGAAAAGCGAAAGAAGGGTGTAAGTAAGTGGGACGCGAACTTGTATGATGGCTGGCAAAGAAGAACGATATGTGTTTGCTTGGACCCAGAGGTGGCTGGGAAGGAAAGAATATGGTATGGTGCATGGCTGGGTCAATGATGAAGCAAGGATGGGTGGAAGGACAGCAGCCTGGGTGGGTGAAACAGAAACTGTATGTGTGCGTATACTTTGAATGAATGGATGCCTGGAGCATGGTATTCTCTGACTCTTACATAGCAAATGTGTATCTAGAGAGAGTAGATGGTCGCCAGGTGAAGTAAGTGTTACCTTGAAGAGCATGTACCACCGCACCCGCACGTCCGTCCCAGTGCAGGGAAGGCAAGGAAAAGAAATTGTAAATGTGTCCAATACTTCCATGAATAGTAGCAGTACTTTGTATTGCGTTTGCATTCACAGCATATATCTGGTTATTACGGTGGACACTCCGTACCTCTCTTAATAACTTTAGTTTACTTGTAGTACGTCATTCATGTGTGGGTGTATCACTGTGTTCACTCAATATTAAGCAAAGCACCTAAAGTCATCTCATCTGTCATTAAATACGTCCCATGTGAAGTGATAGATAATCAAATTAGTTAGCTTCTTCAGTTTCCTTTTCTAGTACTCATTTGCACTGTAGGGTGAAAGGTAAATTAATTAAGCAGTAGCCCTTGTAACAGAGTATTCTCAGTGCCACCCGTAATAGAAAAGTAATAGCTTCACCACCTGCATGTACTGGACCGGTACAGTAACGCAAGTCTGTCTCCATCATCATGGTGTGCAACTTTTTTTCTCGGGTGCAACTTCACTGTGCTGTGTCCATGTCATTCTGCCGGCTTGCATAAGATAACGTACCCATTTCCCTAAACAAGAGAGAAGAAGAAGAATAAGACTGGTGTACTGTCATAGTCGACTGTAATGGAAGTCCATAGTGGTCGTAGAATTAGTTCATTAAACTACCACTACTGTTAGAGCAAGGATGCAGAAGTGGGAGGGTTACATAGATACTGTCCTCAATAGTTATGTACTGTGCTTTCAATTTGCTACTTGTACTCTGTGACCCAACTTTCGGCTCAATCACTTTGTGTTATTAATAAGGAGCATTGGTTACAGACTATGTCTTTCTTTCTTCATATAGTTGCTCCTTCTTCCAAATCAACAACAAGGAGGGAGCAGGCTAGATTGGCCCGGCAACGGAGGCTGGAGGCCACAGTCGCCGAGTATCGGCGGCTGGTGGCCCTGGAGGAGGAGGAGGACACGCAGTCGAGCGGGGCAACATCTTCGACTGCATCCTCCTCCGTGACTAAACCAGCGGGACCGAGCCGGGCTAAGAAAGCCGACCGCCACCGCCAAGCACCGGAAACACCAGCTGCCCCCCACAGGAGCTGCAAGGAACGCCAACACCGCCTCCGAGTCCGCATGTCCAACCTGGAGCAGGAGGTCCTGAGGTATAAGACCTTGGTTAAGGGCCTCCGCTCCGAGCTTGCCACCCTCCGCAAGGAGTATGATGCCCATGCCGCATCATGCACCAGCACCAGCACCCTCCAGTAGTGGAGTGTCCCTTGCCCTTTTTTTATAGACTTTTGGGGGGTGGGATTTGGGAGTTGGGATCGTTTTGGGACGTTTCAGAGACAATCGTTGGGGTTAGGGTGGGTGAGGGAGATTATTTTGTTAGGGATAAATAAATATATTTTTCAACTACTTTATCTGACCATACCTGTTTTTTACTGCTTTTCAGTCTGGTGGGTGGGGGGCGGGGGTGTAACAGTAACTTTGTTTTCCTGAACAGTCGTAGGACTTTAGTAGTACAACCGTCAAACTCTTGTCTACTCCGAAATAATACTCCATTATACTACCTCCCACCAAACGCTTATCTTACCTGTAATTTGTGTTAGAAATTAGGGCTAGGCCCAGGGCTGGCTCCAGGTGAAATGGGGATTAACGTTGTCATTCCTGGGCGGGTGACATTTCCTCATTGCGGTGTTACTAGTGGTGTGACACAGTGGCAGTTGCATGCCTATGGAAAAAAAGAAAACGAAACCTTGTTTGTACTCCTTACTGTAGCATTACAACGGTTACGGTACGATCGAGAAAATAGCAGGTGACAGTACACTAGAACAGTGCCATAATGTAGCCTAACAAATGGTAAAGTATTGCAAGTATAACTAGTACTTGCGTTGAATTTATTTGACATTGGCTACTACTACTAGAAGATATAGTACTGAAGCTGAGTAAGTCTAGAAGATATCCTCGTATTCCTTCACCAGCCTGTTGCTGCTATCACCTTATCCTCCCCAGCAAGTGTGTGGAATTATTGATGTCATTTTAGTCAGACATCAAGCAAAACAACACAGCCCGGGGGAAGAGGGTTAGGGTTTGTAAAATGGATGGGAATGGGGGTTTCTTTTTGGGTAGGTTTTGTTGAGAGAAGAAAAAAAAAGCAGAGCATGGACAAACAATAATTGAAGATACAGAGTTTACAGACAATCTTTGGTTACAAAGTAAAGGTAAGCACATGCAGTCACACTCATAGAATAAAAGACAACAATGGATACTGTATCTGTATTGCGTATGTTGTTGGAGTTGTCCTGTTGAAATTGGTAAGTAAGTTGCATGCAGCAAACAATTCCTCTTATTGGCGGCACTCCTCCATTCCAGCTGACGCTTCGTCCATCAATGTGGTGGTGACCACTGACAGAAGAGACACCCTGTCCACTGCCTGCCTGGCGGATGTTGACTGAAACCCGGCCTGTAATTATTGAACGGAAAACAGGAAGTGCTATTACAATACCACTGATAAATAAATAAAAGGTATGTACGCTGTGTGGTTCAAAAAGTCACACTTTGATGATGCCTAGCAGAAAAATGGTTACAAAACGTACTTTGAAAGTAACAGTAGACCCAAATACAGACCGTGGATTGTATTCAAACCACTTGCCTGCAAGCAAAAGTATCCATAGCCAGCATCGCTCCAACAGTGCTCTACAACAACAGAACCGCGTTGCAATAGAACCCCCCTAAACACATGCAATCCTGCTGCTAGGGCTAACCCTAACGAACCCTAACTTACAAAGTGCCAAAACTGGTGTTTCCTTATGGATTTTGTCCAACTAACTTCTAGCCGGTATTAGACCTTCCCAGGAATGCCCCAGGCAAGACCCGCCAACCCACCCGCAAAAAAACACCCGACACAACACCACCAAACAGCGAAAAAGCTAAATCTCATACTTACAATGTCTCTCGGCCTTCGGTCCAAACGCGGCGCTGTGCAGCTAGGTCGTCATCATCATCAATCATCATAACTCCTGTTTTCCACCACGGATTTCCTGAAAAGCAAATGCAATCAAGATTAGACTGTCGCAGCAGTGCTTCGACAGAGACCCCGGCCGCAACCCACCCACGAACAGCAGGAAGCCCCCCAAAATGCTACATTGAGCAAGATGTCTGAAGAAATGGCAAAAAAAAGGCTGTTCCTTATGGATTTTGTCCAAAACACTTGTATCCGGTATTAGACCTTCCCAGGAATGCCCCAGGCAAGACCCGCCGGCGCCAACCCACCCGCAAAAAAACACCCGACAACACCCCCAAACAGCGAAAAAGCTAAATCTCATACTTACAATATCTCTCGGCCTTCGGTCCAAAGTAACGCGCTGTGCAGCTAGGTCATCATCAATCATCATAACTCCTGTTTTCCACCACGGATTTCCTGAAAAGCAAATGCAATCAAGATTAGACTGTCGCAGCAGTGCTTCGACAGACACCAAAAATTACACACAAACCCCCGGAACCCCGCCAAAGAGCACCTCAAAGGCAAGCAAGTCAGCAAAAACGGCAAGAAATTTTCACCTCATATTTGGTCCAAAACACTTTTGTCCATTATTAGAGCTTCACAGCAATGGGCCCAAAACCGTCAACTCACCCGCAAAGAAGTACAACACCCCCACAAGTGCTGAGTCTTTCTTCATTGTGCGTAATCCAGCACTCTGCTTGGAGGGAAATCGCAGTCTGGAGGAGGAGGATAGAGGAGCATGTTCTTCAGAACTTGTGAACCTGAGGAATGTAGACTGCGGCACCTTCAAATCAATAAGCAAACAAGTGAAGACAGTACTGATGATGGTCTTCTTTTTGGGATTAGGTGATTAAAGTTTGAATTAAATTAACTGTGCAAAACAAAGAAAGAGAGACACAAAGCACACAGGAATAAAAGTGAATAAGGACGAAAAAGAAAGTTCTTGATTGATTGTCTCATTTTCAGTGCTCGGTGTCAGGGAATAAGAACAAGATTTCGTCATCATACTCTGCGAATTCAGGCTGGATGAGGTCAGTGGCACCGAACAGAGAAAAAATCCCCTCATCTACGTTGCTGTCCTCATCGTCTTCATGTGGCGTGCTTTCTCGCACTTTGTAATCTGGTGGTATGAGGTGCTGATTCATCTTGATCATTGTCAGCCGCTCCACATTTTTGGGCGATAGGCGGCTCCGTTTGGCAGTTACAATGCCACCAGCAGCACTGAAAACACGTTCAGAAGACACACTTGCGAGTGGGCAAGACAAATAGTTTATAGCCAGGTTGTAGAGCTGTGGCCACAATTGTTTTTTGCCATGCCAATACTGCAATGGCTCCTCATTAAGAAAGACCACTGTTGAGTCATTCAGATAGTCCTGCACCATCGACTCAAGGTCATCAACTGTTCCTCCACTTTGCTTACTTTTTGCTGTGCCTGTGACATTTTTTAGAGAACCATACCCCATCAAACTTAGCCAATCCTCCTCCCCAGCCACTGTTAGTGTTGTCATTGTGTGTGGTGCAGATGATCCAGTTGCCGGTGTCTTTAACGGCTGAGAGGTCACTTGTGCCCCAGCCACAGGTGCAGAAGTGGATTCTTGTGACTGCGGATGGCCTGCTGATGCTGATGCTGATGTACTGGCTTCTCCTTCAATAACCTGCCGTTCTTTTTCAAACCTCTTGGCTGACCAGGCTAACCAATGTTTGTACTTTTGAACATCTGCATCAGCGAAAGGAAAGAATGCGTTGTCTGCCAGCGCCTTTTTGTAGCGTGGATCCAGAATAGTAGCACAAATGTAATGCTGATCTGAGTTGATGTTTTTAAGACGTTCATCACCACGTAGGCGATGTAATAATTTCTCAGACAAAATGAAATGGTTTTTTTTTTTTTCATCTTTTTCAAACTCAGAAGAAACCGCCATCAGTTGGTGCTCCAGTATGCACAACAATGGGATAGCTTTTCCCAAATTACAGTCCTCCTGGCTGACTGCACGCGTGAAGAACTCAAAAGGACGAAGCATGTCTGTCAGGCTTTTAACTATGGCCCATTGCGCCTTACTCATCCGCAGGTCCTCCTTCTGAGATGTAGCCTCTGTCAAGAAATAGTGATCGAGTACCGTATACTGCTCATGCAGACGCTCAAGCATGTAGAAGGTTGAGTTCCAACGTGTTGCCACCTCCTGGATGAGTGCTTTCACTGGCATTCCACGTTGAAGTAGCAGTCTCCGCAGATGCTTCCGGGCCTTAAAAGAATGGCTGAAATGGTTGCACATTTTGCGGCAGGTGGCCATTACCTCGAACGCTGGACTCTCTTTATCACTCAAGAATTTTTGAACTACCAGGTTGATACAGTGCGCCAAACACGGCACTCTAACATGGTGACCCTGTGACATGGCCTTAACTACATTGGCGCCATTATCCGTGGAAACATAACCAATCTTGCGTTTTAGGGGGGATAGCATTGACAACACCTTTTTGTCAAACTCTTCCAAAAGGTTTTCTGCTGTGTGACTTTTCTCCAAGGCAAACATGGCTAGTGTTGCATGTTTCCGAGCAGCTTTGAAAACTTGGTCCGGGTCAACACCTGCGTTTAGCTTTGCTATAACACCTGAAAAAGAGACCCAGTGTGCAGTGATGCACATGTAATCATCGCCTGGGCCACTGGTCCACATGTCTGTTGTCAGATGTATTGTGTGAACAGCACTCTTCTGCAAAGCTGCCCCAATCGCCTGCAGCACATCTTCATGTAGTGCTGGAACCGCAACTCTGGCAAAATAGAACCGGCTCGGAACCTTCCATTTAGGGCAGAGCGTTGCAACTAATTCAAGAAAACCTACCGCTTCTACAAAAGAAAAAGGTAGAAGGTCCACAGCTAGCATTTTAGCCAGCTTAGTGTTATACAGACGCGTCAGTGGGTGGTTGCGTTCATATGGCACGTCTGAAGTAAGCATTGTTCTAATGTTGCCCTGGACCAAGCATTTACGGGCTGATAATGACTTCGTTGACCCAATTTTGCTCGCTGGTGAACTTTTGTGCGTTGGTGTCTCACTCGCTCCAACACTCTTAGTGTGCCTCACATTGGGTGTGCTGCTGACAGGGGTACTGGGTGTAAGGGAAGTGTTTGACACGTCTTCTTCCTGCTCGTCATCATCAGATGAAACATCAACGTTTCCTTGAATTTGGCCTTTCTTGATCGCATCTAGGTGCGCAAACCATTTGACAGTGTGCTGTCTCCTAAGATGACCTCTCTGGCCTCCGGTACCATAGTTGGTACCTGGCTTACCACGACTAACTGCTTGCTTACAAATGGTACAAATGGCAAACTTTGGATTTTTTGGACAAACAGTAAAGAAGTCCCAAACGGGGGACTTGAAGTGTCTGTGGGACATGGAGGAGGCGGCGATACTGGTGGTGGTGGTCATGAAGCTAATGCCAGATGAAGTGGAGGATCTGGATTGCCCAACTTTTGTACGTTTTGCACTTTCACCGCCACTAATTAAGGTCGAGGTTGACGGAGGTCTCTTCTTGCCAGAAAGAAATATGGAAGCGGGACGAGTTGGTGTACTACTTAACTCCAATGATTGTGGTGTTTCCACTGCCTCCTCATCGACAACATCATCATCATCATCATCATCACGCTCAGCAGCTCTTCGGGCTAGGGTCAAAATGTCTGTTTGCTGCATGCCCGCTGGGGCTGCAGTGACCTTTATGATGACTGGGTCGTCGTTGGCAGAGTCTTCATCAGCAGCAGTATCCGCCACTTCTTGTTGAGCCTCATCACACTCCATAAGTCTGAGACTTTGGACGAGCTTCCTTTTACGCTTAAGTACCTTTGTTGGATCATGGTGTGCCTCACTCTCAGACGGCTGTGGTGCTGGTTCCCAAGTTTGATCCGTATCATCAGAAGGAGGTGTGCTTGAAGAGGATGTAGACACCACCCTTGATCTCTTCCTTGCTAGGGTTGTGGAAGACAATGAAGGATCATCAGGAGGAGTGGCTTCCTCAAATGATACCTCGCCTTGATTGTCGATTTCCTGATGTGCCCCTACTTCGGGAGGAACAACTATTGTGGGCACTTGTTGTGACCCTCCATGCACCTCTGCATGCGCATCTCCTTGCGCTGCCTCTCCTTCCACATGTACTTGGGCTTGTACTTGCACATGTGATTGTTGTTGCCGCTGTGGTTGTTCAACACTCGTCAGATGAGCTACAACAACCTGTGTTGATTGAGGGACATTGCTGCTGCTTTCTTGCGATGAGCCAACATCACTGGTCGATGGTGATTGAAGAAGTATACTGGCTGCCTCTGCAGCACTCAAGGGCTTGGACTTAAGTTGGCGTGGTGGTGGTGGTGGCACTGAGCCCAATGGAGCGGGGGTGCTGCTGCCAGCTTGGTCCCCAGCAGATCCCGCTGCAGCTGCTGCAGGCATACTTTTTTTTTTACTCACAAAAAAAGGGGCGGGCGGCACACCAGTGTCCTTGGTAACTTGCTTCTTCTGCTCCTTACTGGCACCTTTCTTGCTAGAGGAGCTACGGGTTACTTTTTTTGGGGCCATCTTCTTCAGAGCAGGTCAGCAGGCAGCAGTTGCACGAGTTGCAGAGGGTTCTGTGTCCAGACGTGACGTCGCGTGACGTTATGCTGCACACACCGCTGCAGGACTTCTTCCTGGCACTGGTGGTTCTATTGAGTCTTCTTGTGCACCTAAAAGCAATGGAAGACAGAGGAACATCAGTTCAGTTATACACCCCAAAAAATCGACAAAACACAGAAAAATGAGCACAATCCCATGCCATCCATGATGTTTACATTGAAGACACCCCACAGAAAGACTAGGGACATGCAAGTATGCAACACTCACTACCCCTGGGCATAAGGGATGAAAAGTAGGCAAAATAAGTGCAGGCCTCAGACACTGCCTCTCCTCAAAATGGCCCCCTTACACCCCAAGCACATGTTGCTGCCTGTACCAGCCAGCACTCAAGATGGCCACCACCACCACCCACATGGCCAGTCCACATCAACAGTACACCCCCAAAAAACAGAAAAACAGCCAGAAATCACCACAATCCAATGCCATCCATGATGTTTACATCAAAAAGAGTGAGACAACACCACAGGCACACTCAGTCCATGCACCACCACCACCCCTGGGCAAGCAAAAGGCCACACCAGCAGCCCCCCAAAAACGACAAAAAACAATAAAATAAGCACAATCCCAGCCCATCCATGGCCTCAATTATGTTTAAATTCAAGAAGACACCCCACAGAAAGACTAGGCCCATGCAACACTCACCACCCCTGGGCAAAGGGCCACACCAGCAGGCCCAAAAAAACGACAAAAAACAATAAAATCTGCACAATCCCAGCCCATCCATGGCCTCAATGGTGTTTAAATTCAAGAAGACACCCCTCAGAAACACTAGGCCCAT
Source organism: Lissotriton helveticus (assembly GCF_964261635.1). Classification (NCBI taxonomy): domain Eukaryota; kingdom Metazoa; phylum Chordata; class Amphibia; order Caudata; family Salamandridae; genus Lissotriton; species Lissotriton helveticus. Next base: position 282,814,861 of record NC_136057.1, on the reverse strand, counting down.
GCAACACTCACTACCCCTGGGCATAAGGGATGAAAAGTAGGCAAAATAAGTGCAGGCCTCACACACTGCCTCTCCTCAAAATGGCCCCCTTACACCCCAAGCACATGTTGCTGCCTGTACCAGCCAGCACTCAAGATGGCCACCACCACCACCCACATGGCCAGTCCACATCAACAGTACACCCCCAAAAAACAGAAAAACAGCCAGAAATCACCACAATCCAATGCCATCCATGATGTTTACATCAAAAAGAGTGAGACAACACCACAGGCACACTCAGTCCATGCACCACCACCACCCCTGGGCAAGCAAAAGGCCACACCAGCAGCCCCCCAAAAACGACAAAAAACAATAAAATAAGCACAATCCCAGCCCATCCATGGCCTCAATTATGTTTAAATTCAAGAAGACACCCCACAGAAAGACTAGGCCCATGCAACACTCACCACCCCTGGGCAAAGGGCCACACCAGCAGGCCCAAAAAAACGACAAAAAACAATAAAATCTGCACAATCCCAGCCCATCCATGGCCTCAATGGTGTTTAAATTCAAGAAGACACCCCTCAGAAACACTAGGCCCATGCAACACTCACTACCCCTGGGCATAAGGGATGAAAAGTAGGCAAAATAAGTGCAGGCCTCACACACTGCCTCTCCTCAAAATGGCCCCCTTACACCCCAAGCACATGTTGCTGCCTGTACCAGCCAGCACTCAAGATGGCCACCACCACCACCCACATGGCCAGTCCACATCAACAGTACACCCCCAAAAAACAGAAAAACAGCCAGAAATCACCACAATCCAATGCCATCCATGATGTTTACATCAAAAAGAGTGAGACAACACCACAGGCACACTCAGTCCATGCACCACCACCACCCCTGGGCAAGCAAAAGGCCACACCAGCAGCCCCCCAAAAACGACAAAAAACAATAAAATAAGCACAATCCCAGCCCATCCATGGCCTCAATTATGTTTAAATTCAAGAAGACACCCCACAGAAAGACTAGGCCCATGCAACACTCACCACCCCTGGGCAAAGGGCCACACCAGCAGGCCCAAAAAAACGACAAAAAACAATAAAATCTGCACAATCCCAGCCCATCCATGGCCTCAATGGTGTTTAAATTCAAGAAGACACCCCACAGAAAGACTAGGCCCATGCAACACTCACCACCCCTGGGCAAAGGGCCACACCAGCAGGCCCAAAAAAACGACAAAAAACAATAAAATCTGCACAATCCCAGCCCATCCATGGCCTCAATGGTGTTTAAATTCAAGAAGACACCCCTCAGAAACACTAGGCACATGCAACACTCACTACCCCTGGGCATAAGGGATGAAAAGTAGGCAAAATAAGTGCAGGCCTCAGACACTGCCTCTCCTCAAAATGGCCCCCTTACACCCCAAGCACATGTTGCTGCCTGTACCAGCCAGCACTCAAGATGGCCACCACCACCACCCACATGGCCAGTCCACATCAACAGTACACCCCCAAAAAACAGAAAAACAGCCAGAAATCACCACAATCCAATGCCATCCATGATGTTTACATCAAAGAGAGTGAGACAACACCACAGGCACACTCAGTCCATGCACCACCACCACCCCTGGGCAAGCAAAAGGCCACACCAGCAGCCCCCCAAAAACGACAAAAAACAATAAAATAAGCACAATCCCAGCCCATCCATGGCCTCAATTATGTTTAAATTCAAGAAGACACCCCACAGAAACACTAGGCCCATGCAACACTCACTACCCCTGGGCATAAGGGATGAAAAGTAGGCAAAATAAGTGCAGGCCTCAGACACTGCCTCTCCTCAAAATGGCCCCCTTACACCCCAAGCACATGTTGCCTGTACCAGCCAGCACTCAAGATGGCCACCACCACCACCCACATGGCCAGACCACATCAACAGTACACCCCCAAAAAACAGAAAAACAGCCAGAAATCACCACAATCCAATGCCATCCATGATGTTTACATCAAAGAGAGTGAGACAACACCACAGGCACACTCAGTCCATGCACCACCACCACCCCTGGGCAAGCAAAAGGCCACACCAGCAGCCCCCCAAAAACGACAAAAAACAATAAAATAAGCACAATCCCAGCCCATCCATGGCCTCAATTATGTTTAAATTCAAGAAGACACCCCACAGAAAGACTAGGCCCATGCAACACTCACCACCCCTGGGCAAAGGGCCACACCAGCAGGCCCAAAAAAACGACAAAAAACAATAAAATCTGCACAATCCCAGCCCATCCATGGCCTCAATGGTGTTTAAATTCAACAAAACAGTTGTATCATGCACCCATAACCAACCCTGGTCCTACTGGATACTGTGGCTACCCACAATATAATTTATTTAATTTTCTGAAAAAGTTCCAAAATTGTACTTGCAGCAACTGTAATGCCCCAAACAAACTTACTTGTGAAAGTTGATTTCTAATCCAAAAGTGATCCAAAGACAGTCAAAAAGGCCTCAAATCCAAATATCCAGCAGCACCCACAAAAAGTAATCCTTCCAGCTCCAGATCCAAATGAAAGTGACCAGGAGATGGACAAAGCACTGGGAGGAGCCTGCTGGACAGGAACAGGAAGTTGGAGACTGTGGGGCACTTCCTTCCTCCCCCCCCCCCCAAAATGGACTCCTTGCAAAAAAAAAGGCCATGCAAATGTCAACCTGAGGAGTGATTCTGATAAAAATCATAATTTTCTGAAGGTTTATCCTGTTTGCTGGTGATTTTCTTGTGCGAAATTGCAAAATCTCTATTTCGCAAGTGCGAGATTGTTCCTTTCCGCCGCAACTACATGTTCGCAATTGCGAACTCTCGCGAGGTGTGCTGTGCAAGGTGGCAAGCCGCGAGTACGTATTCGCGGGCGACAAACTCCCGCGGGAACACGCAGCAAGATCTAAAATGGCGCGTCACTCGCAAAGAAAAACAACTCGGCAAACGCTAAAATGACGGAAAGTGAACGCCGTGCACCACGCCGCGCGCCGCAACCAAGCAAAAAATCCGCCGCGAGCGGATTCACGGATTTTCGACAAATTCGCGAGCGTTCGCGGATTGCGGATTTGCCGAAAATCCGAAAAATCCGCGAGCGGAGCGGATTTTACGCCCATGCTTAATCACCAGTGCCACATGTGTAACAAATAGTGAAGACATACTTCCGCTGTTAGTCTTTTCTTGCTCATGATACATAGAGACAATACAATTCCTGGTTAAATCCAAGTAATAACCCTACTGCTACATCGAGATGGTTATTAAAATCCCAAATATCACAGAATGTAAACAATCAATAAACCATCAACAAAAAGAGGGCTCAATAAATCATCTCAAATATTGTATGTACATGTGCAAATCAATGCATTATAGCAGCGAAAGTTAAAGTGCAATAAGTGTATAAAAAAGTGCATAAGTGAGAGAATATTTCAAAAAGTGCAAAGTGCAAGGATAAGCCGCATTACCATCAGAGCAGAGATACCTAATACTTCATGTTAATCAACATTTTCAATTTCACGAATTCATAATGGACTGCATTATTAAGTAGAAGGTTCTCTAAAATTTACAAACGGTAAAACTATGTATCAAAAAAGTTAAAAATGAGAATATGTAAAAATAATATCATATCTCATATATATACACACACACATATCAAGAACAACTATACAGTGAAAAACCTATACAAAAGACAAAATATATATATATACATATATATATACATCTACTCTAAATCAGAATAATACAGTTCAAGTATAAGACTAGACAAAATTTAAATTCAAAAGACTCAAATGTCAGAATAAATACAGAACTGTAAAATACCAATAAAATAGATGGAAGTATATGTTTGGAAAAAATGCATGTAAATCCTAGAATCACTGGTATATAAACACAGAAACTACTCAGCAAAGAATCGGTACAGTGAAGAATAGAGATGTAGTCAGCCATGTTGGTACTGGAATGAAATGTAACTCCTAATAGGGAACCTAACTAGGAGAACAGGGACCACACATGTAAAAGAATACTGGATAAATACTGAAAGCTCAGATAAGCTGCAACCAAAGACATAGATATTTATAGATAATGCTGCATTTCTTCAAAATTGTTAAGCCCATTTGGCCAACGGCTATCGAGCTCAAGAATAAATCTAGACTCCAGTTTTCTAAGCTGCAATTCACGGTCGCCCCCTCTTTTCAACCATGGTACTGCTCCAATAACAAAGTAACTAAGGCATTTCAGATCATTATTGTGTACCCGTTTAAAATGCCGGGCAACCGGATAAGCCGGGTCACTATGTAATATGGCCCGCAGATGCTGTAATATCCGGACATGCACCTGGAGCTTAGTGCTGCCAACATATCTAAGCCCACAGGTGCATGCCAGGACATAGACAGCATGATCTGTCCTACAGGTATAGTGACCAGTAATCAGTTTAGGAACTGTACTAAAAGGGGTGGAATAATGTGTAGTGGTGGTACCGAATTTACATGCACGGCAACTAGTGCATCTATAAAAACCTCTGGTAGGGCGTAACCAAGGTTTTTTCATTTGAAGTTCAGGGGCTGTCTTATCCAAAGAATTGCCCATAGTTTTTGCGCGTCTAAAAGTCACAGTAGGGGTAACAGGTAATCTGGTGTTGAGTATATGGTCACTCAAAACAATTGGCCAATTCTTATTCAAAATGGACCTGATTTTTCTGTCCTCTCTGCTGTACGTTGTGATTAGGCGTTGGCATTCCAACTGAGGCTCAATATTATTAGAGTCTTCAGTTTCAGAGATGGATACAGGAAAGAGACTCTCCCTAGATCTGGATAAGGATTTATTCATGGCTGCATTTAAAATAGTGTCTGAATAGCCCCAAGCTTTTAATCTTGTCATGAGGTCTCCTAGACAATTGTTATAGTCTAAAGGGGAGCTACAAATCCTTTTTAACCTCAAAATTTCACCATACGGAATTCCTGAAATGGTGTGTTTCGGATGCATACTAGTTGCGTGCAATGTAGCATTGCCCGCTGTCGGTTTTCTGTGTAGTATTGTGTTAAGTGTACAGTTAGTAACATATACCTCAACATCTAGAAATTGAATTCTGTTTTTATCAATGTGCGCTGTGAAGTTGAGATTGAGTGAATTGCTATTGATGTCTTGAATGAATAAAAGGGCTTCCTCTTTACTACCTCTCCAAGCAATAAATATGTCATCAATGTACCTCAGAAAGCAAATCACGTGTCCCTCCATCCAAGCTTTGTGGCGTACATTGAGGACCTGCTCCTCCCACCAGCCAACGTGCAAGCACGCATAGCTGGGAGAGAAGCAGGCCCCCATCGCCACTCCTCTCAGTTGTCTATACATCTCCTTACCAAAGGAGAAAAAATTGTTGTGGAGACACCATTCCATGAGGCACAAAATGGCCTTATTATGTTCATAGTACATGATTGGTCTGCTGGAGAGGTAATGTTGTACTGCGGAAAGCCCTTGTACATGGTCTATACTAGTATACAATGCCTCTACGTCCAATGAGATAAGCCACATATCACTGTCCCACTTAATGCTGGAAATTTTCGTGATGAAGTCACTGGTATCCCGGGTAAAGCTGGGGAGATGTTTCACAAAATCCTGGAGGAAAAAAATCGATATATTCCCCCACTTTCTTACCCACACTGCCTATGGCCGATACAATGGGCCTGCCTGGTATAGGTTGTACAGCTTTGTGTACCTTCGGGATGAGGTAAAGAGAGGGCAAGATAGGAAAATTAATATACATAAATTTGTGCTCTTCAGATGAAATCAAACCCTCTCTTTTCCATTGACTTAACATCTTGTGGAGTTTAGATGTAGCGTTCTCATATTCTTTTTGTGAGGCTGTAGTATAACATAAAGGGTCTCCAAGCTGGCGTTTGGCCTCCTTAAGATAATTCTGATTGGGCCAAATCACCAGATTACCCCCCTTATCTGATTTTTTTATCACGATGTCCGGATTATCTTCCAATTTCCTCATCAACTTATCATAAGCGCATTTCATGTGTATCTCTTTTTTCCGATGTTTGTTGTTTACTTGTGTATAAAGTTTTTTGATATCATTGGTGACGCAGTCGTGGAAGATATCGATCGCATCCTTAGGCATTAAAGGGATGAATTTCGATTTGCTGAGAAAAGGACTCAAACCATATATATATATATATATATATATATATATATATATATATATATATATATATATATATATATATATGCTCACTGAAAAAAACATAGCTTTCAGGCCTGATATAGTTAGGAATTAGCATTTAAAAAACCTTAGAAATTCACTGAAAAAACCATAGGTTTTGGGGGTGTTATAGTTAGCTGGACATTTCACTCGTAAAAAACCATTGAAATTCCTCCGATATAGTTAGTACTAACTATATCTCGCGCGCCCGCAATCCACTGCTGATGATGTCACATATTATATCATTCATGACATGGTCAGTGACATCATTGATGACATCTCAAATGACATCACTGATGACATCACTGATGACATCATCCAGTGAATGTGGTTTGCTTTGTTATTTAAATATGTATTATATGCATTAAATATTAAGTGGATATATAAATATAAATATCTGGATGGAGGATTTAGTAGCAGTGTGATTGACTGTTTACTTCACTAATTTAAAGTGTCTCACTAAATATATTGGATAGTGACTAATCTGTGTGAACATCTGTATCACTTTGTCAGTTGTTGTGTAAACTACTTCTTCAGTTGGTTACTAGCTATTTGAAAGTCTATATTAGTTATATTGATTAATTAACTGAGTATTTGTATGGGAGAATGAATGTGTGTGTGGTTCTGTGGGAGGTATGTGACTGCCCAAAGATGATAGTTGATTTAGTAGGTATATGACGTTAAGACTACATGTTATAACAGTTGTTTGGATGAGTGAATATCTTTATGGGTGTGGTGATGAGAAAATATCTCTCTCAATGGTAGATGTCCAACAAAGTAGAAAAATAAAAGGCAATGCATGTATCAGCTGTTGTTTATAAATAAGTATACATAAGACTTAATGATTGTATGCGTGACTGTACACCTGCGACGACTACAACGCATCCAAAAAGCGTCCGCCCGACTGATCCTCAACTTCCTTCGCCGCAGCCACATCACATTCCACCTAAGAGACCTGCACTGGCTCTCCATCAACAAGAGGATCACCTTCAAACTCCTCACCCACGCACACAAAGCACTACACAACACCGGACCAGCCTAACTGAACAACAGACTTAACTGCTACACCCCCGCCCTCTAGCTCCACTCCGCCAGCCTTGCCCTCGCCGCAGTCCCGCACGTCCAACAAACAACCTCCGGCGGCAGATCCTTCTCCTTCCACGCCGCGAAGACCTGGAACACCCTCCTCACCCATCTGCGGCAGACCCAAGACCTGCTCACCTTCAGAAAGCTAATCAAGACCTGGCTCTTCGAGCAGTAGCAGCACCCTTAGCGCCTTGAGACCCTCACGGGTAAGTAGTGCGCTTTACAAGTTCACTGATTGATTGATTGATTAACTGTATGGAGAACTGTATACTTGTAATAGTGATTTTATGACACACTAAGTATATGTTACTATCTATATGAATAGATAAAGTGGTGTTTGTATAAGTGTATAAGTAAGTAAATATAAGTATGATCCATTGTTTGCATAAGGGAATAGGATGACTTCATAAGTGAATAGGATGTGTACTGGTGTGTGTTGTCGATATAGGTGTATAAGTATATTTGATAGTGTTCTATTGATCATTGACTGCATGTATGAGTGAATCTGTAGGCATGTGATTAGATGTGTGTATAGATCTAGGAATCAATGAGTGGGTTTTTAGAAACTTGTATTGGTGTGTCAATGGATTCAAATATGGTACTCTGTATTTTACAGTGAGTGATGAAAAGTTATACTAGTGTATGATGCGGTGTATCTGATTGTCACGTGGATGATGTTATCAGTGATGTCATCAGTGATGTCATTTGAGATGTCATCAGTGATGTCACTGACCATGTCATGATTGTTATTGTTATTGTTAGCTTCAGTTTATATAGCGCCAACTCACCGGCAGGTCTCAAGGCGCTCATGACCGAAGGACAGACAACTGTTTAGCAGCTTAGAGGATCGGTCACCTTGTGCAGATTACGGTGACCCCAAGTCCTCCCTGAATAAAAGTGTTTTTAATGATTTCCTGAAGCGTAGGAGGTTACCTTCTTTATGAAGGGATTCAGGTAGTCTGTTCCAGATTTGAGGAACTAGAACTGAGAAGGATCTCCCACCCTTCGTAGCTAGTTTAAACCGTGGGCAGACTAATAACTGAGCGTCAGATGACCTCAGTCTGCGTTCAGGTTTATACACCTCCAATCGTTTCTTGATGTAGGTGGGTGCTTGCCCGTAGATTGCCTTATGGGCCATGCAAAGGCTTTTAAACTCTGCCCTTTGCCTAATAGGGAGCCAATGAAGGCTCTGTAGCAGAGGAGAGGCATGGGATCTTCTAGGGAGTCTGAAAATAAAATTCAGAATGACCTGCAATCTATTGGTCAGATTTTTCAGTAGACTTAAATAGAGAGCGTTCCCATAGTCCAGCCTCGAAATAATTGTGGCAGAAAGTACAGTGCGAAGCATGGATGAAGAAAGAAGGGGAACTAATTTGCGCAATTGTCTAATTAGACCAGTACAGGTCCCCACAACGGAGGAATCTGGCAGGTCATTGACAATTCGCAGTCAATCTTAATTCCAAGGCTTTTCACCTTGTCACAAGGTAGTGGGGTGGGACCCAGTTCTTGAGGCTAGTATAAATCACTCTATGGAGAACTTATAGTCGAAACAACTAGAACCACAGTTTTTTCAGGATTAATTTTCAGCAGATTTGCCGTCATCCAACTGACTACAAATCTGAGGCTATCCTGTGCATACTTCTGCGCAGAGACCGTATTGTCTATGCTAAGTAGCAGCTGGGTATCGTCAGCGTAATTAAATACGCGACAACCCATGTTTACCAGGGAGTTGATCAATGGTTGTGTATAAAGATTAAATAGTACTGGGGATAGAGCGGAGCCCTGTGGGACTCCGCACATCAGGTTGCCCACCTCCGATAAACTATCCCCCAACTGAATCCGCTGTGTCCTACCTGACAGGAAGGATTGAAGCCACTGTAAGGCCATGTCCCGAATCCCGAACTTGGCCAGCCTATCCAGGAGCAGGGTATGGCTGACCGTATCGAACGCCGCTGAAAGATCTAAAAGTATCAGGGCGCTCGGGTTTTTACTGTCAGCCATCTCCCTAAGCTCATCCAGCACCGAGAGCATCACCAACTCGGTGCTGTGGTGTGCACAAAACCCTGCCTGACGTTCCTGGAAGAGATGGTGAGACTCCAGGAACGAGGCCAGGGATTTCAGCACATGTTGTTCTAGGATTTTGGACAAGAACAGTAGTTGGGAAATAGGCCTGTAATTTTTCAAGATGGTAGGATCAGCTCCTGGCTTCTTTATCAGAGGCTTCACTCGGGCTTCCCTAAAACTGGCTGGTACTGTCCCTGTTTCCAATGAGTTGTTCAAGAGGGAAGTAATGTGGTCTTCTAAAATAGGGCGTGCCAAGCGAAAGACACTAGGGGGGCATGGGTCTGCCGGAGAGCCTGATTTGGATTTGCTCATAAGTTGTTCAAGACACATTGGATCTATCAATGAGAATTTTGAGATGATGACTTCCGAAGAAGTCTGAACGTCCTGTGGTATATTAGATCCAGATACTATACCCTGTCTAATATCAGAAAGGATAATATCTACCTTCTCTAGAAAGTAGTCTTGAAACATATTACAACTAATTGTTGTTTCCGTATTCTCAGGTTTTTTACTCAACTCTGTTAATATTTTGAATGTCTCTTTTTGAACATTCTCAGCCTGGTTTATCCGGATTTCGTAATAATTTGCTTTAGTAGCCAGAGTGAGTTTTCTATATGCATTGAGCAAGTTTTTATACTGCTCTCGATCCCCTTCATCTTTAGTTTTCCTCCAGCTTCTTTCAGCTTGACGGAGCTTCTTTTTATGTTCTCTCAGAGACGATGTAAACCATGGTGCCCCCTTTCCTGCTCCTTTAACTCTTTGTAGCTTTTTCCGGTGCAATCTGATCAATCGCTTTCCTCAGATTACACACTATATCTCTATACTCTTGATCTAGATTGCCATTAGAGGCCATTGGTTGAACAAAGTCCGAGAGAGTATCCGTTACAGTTTGTGAATCAACTTTCCTCCATTGACGGACTTTCTTCATTTTAGAGGGAGGTTGTATCAGCGTTACAATAGACTAGATAATGGTCCGACCATATGCAGGGTAAAATATCCACAAGAGCCACCTTAGGATCTAGAGTCCAGATAAGGTCAAGGATGTGTCCCTTTGTGTGAGTGGGAACTTTTACCAACTGCTTAAAGCCCAATGAAGACATAGTTGTATCTAAACATCGGGCTGCCGGCTCCTTATGAGCCTTGTCCCAATGTAGATTAAAATCTCCAGTTACCACTACCTTTTTATATCTTGAACAAATGTCAGATATAATGGACATAAATAAATCATTGAAAGCTGAAGTAGAGTTTGGTGGACGGTAGACTGTGAGGATCACAAGGCACAGATCATCAAACGTAATTTTTACTCCAAGAACATCGGCTAAATCCACTGTTTCTGCTAGTATTTTAACTACTGTGGGAGATTTTTTAAACAGAGTTGCTACTCCCCCCCACGAGCATTGTCTGCACGGTTGTGCCATACTATGTCATACTCGTTAGGAAGAGCGGCTATAATGTCTGGCAATGAGTTGTCCCCAAGCCAGGTCTCAGTGAGAGTCAAGACATCAATATCTTCATCCTGAGAGCAAGGAGAATATTTCCAAATTATGTTTCTGCAAAGATCTTGTATTTAAAGATGTCAAATTCAGAGAGGGTGAGTAAGATTTGGCTGAAACAATAGACAATCTAGCAATAGACATCTCTTCTAGTATCGTCATTGTGGCCAAATCCAAAGATTGACCCTCTCTATCAAGCTGGAGTAACTCTAAAGAGGTATAGGCACGCCGCTGGCCAAGGGTCCAAGACCCTGCGCCGGTCGTGCGCGGACGGGCGCAGACAGGCTGGACTCTGGCGTGACTCCGGCGTGCTCACGCTGCGCGCAAGCGCTGCACGTCAGCATGGTATGCATTAAATAGCTGCCTCTGTGCAACTAGCACGCAAACAAAGATAGCGCCGCCGGGCGTCTCGTCTTTCCCCCAATATGTCCGCTGGTGAGAAAGGGATACAGGGACCCGCTAAAACGCGGTGTATTTCCAAAAATTATCATGCAGGTAAGCTGGGATTTGCTGACTATTAAAATCAGGGTAAATATAACACAAGTTAAATCAAATGGCAAATAGGTACTTTAAAATTCGTTCTTGCACACCACTATACGAGCACTAGAACGCGATCTGCAAAGCGCTGCAAAGAAATGATTGAGCGCCCTACCTGGTCAAGACTTGGAATCTAATTTGCCCGCCCTAAATAGCTGCCTCTGTGCAACTAGCACGCAAACAAAGATGGCGCCGCCGTGCGTCCCGTCTTTCCCCCAATATGGCCGCCGGTGAAGAAAGGGATACAGGGACCCGCTAAAACGCGGTGTATTTCCAAAAATTATCGTGCAGGTAAGCTGGGATTGGCTGACTATTAAAATCAGGGGAAATATAACACAAGTTAAATCAAATGGCAAATAGGTACTTTAAAATTCGTTCTTGCACACCACTATATGAGCACTAGAACGCGATCTGCAAAGCGCTGCAAAGAAATGATTAAGCGCCCTACCTGGTCAAGACTTGGAATCTAATTTGCCCGCCCTAAATAGCTGCCTCTGTGCAACTAGTGCGCAAACAAAGATGGAGCGGCCGGGCGTCCCGTCTTTCCCCCAATATGGCCGCCGGTGAAGAAAGGGATACAGGGACCCGCTAAAATGCGGTGTATTTCCAAAAATTATCGTGCAGGTAAGCTGGGATTGGCTGACTATTAAAATCAGGGGAAATATAACACAAGTTAAATCAAATGGCAAATAGGTACTTTAAAATTCGTTCTTGCACTCCCCTATATGAGCACTAGAACGCGATCTGCAAAGCGCTGCAAAGAAATGATTAAGCGCCCTACCTGGTCAAGACTTGGAATCTAATTTGCCCGCCCTAAATAGCTGCCTCTGTGCAACTAGCGCGCAAACAAAGATGGCGCCGCCGGGCGTCCCGTCTTTCGCCCAATATGGCCGCCGGTGAAGAAAGGGATACAGGGACCCGCTAAAACGCGGTATATTTTCAAAAATTATCGTGCAGGTAAGCTGGGATTGGCTGACTATTAAAATCAGGGGAAATATAACACAAGTTAAATCAAATGGCAAATAGGTACTTTAAAATTCGTTCTTGCACACCACTATATGAGCACTAGAACGCGATCTGCAAAGCGCTGCAAAGAAATGATTAAGCGCCCTACCGTGATTGATGTAATATGTGATATCATCAGCAGTGAACTGTGGGCTCGCGAGATATAGTTCGGATGAATTTCAATGGTTTTGTACGAGTAAAATGTCCAGCTAACTATAACACCCCTACAACCTACGTTGTTTTCAGTGAATTTCTAAGGTTTTTTAAATGCTAATTCCTAACTATATCAGGCCTGAAACCTATGGTTTTTCAGTGAATTTCTAAGGTTTTTTAAATGCTAATTCCTAGCTATATCAGGCCTGAAACCTATGGTTTTTTCAGTGAATTTCGAAGGTTTTGTAAATGACAATTTTTAAATGTATTAATTGTTATATTTTTTTTATACTGATTTACTACATTTTTTTAAACAATTTATTTTTAGATATTTTATTTTTTAAATTACATTGTAAATACATTATACATTACACTACAAAATATATTTTCTCAGAATGAATTAGTTTAGTTTAAATACTTTGCAAATAGGCAACAGACTTTTAAGTACAGTAGTTACAGTTATTGCAATAGGCAACACAATTTCAAACACAATGCAACATTGACCTCAATGTGTTTTTCTAGTTAAATGCATTTAGTTACTTTATGGTTTACTTTTCTAACCACAGGACTGGATCCTAGATTCAGTCCTTGGACATCTCCTGTAAACAGTTGATTCAAAGTGTTTCAGTTACAGTAGTGGTTTTTAAGGAATATTATTGTATTTTAAAAGTTGACAGAAATTTTTTCACATAGAATCACCAATGTTAACCACTTAGCAGGTAAGTAGTGTTATCATTACTTTTTCTTACTCAGTGGTGGATCCTGGACCCAGCACTGGTGCATCTCCTAAAAATAGTTGAAAGAATGCGTTTAAGTCATACAGGCGATTTTTAAGGAATATTTGTAGTTTGTGAAAACCAACACTTAGAAACGTTTCTGGTGAAGAATTTCCAAATGAAACCAGTCAAAGTTCGCCTATGGAAGGAAATTCAAATTACTGTAAGTATGGTTAGAATTACTTTTCAGGATCAGTAGTGGGATGGAAGATGCAGCACTGAGATTTCCTCTGATAACAGGTGAGTAAATCGGAATTCGAAGTTCAGCTGACTTTAGAGGAATTTTTTAAAGCTCCAAAACTTCACACTTAGAAGAATTTCCAAGTGAAACCAGTCAATGTTAGCCTATGGAAGGAAATTCAAGTTACTGTAAGTATGGTTAGAATTACTTTTCAGGATCAGTAGTGGGCTGAAAGATGCAGCACTGAGGTCTCTCCTGATAACAGATGAGTAAATCGGAATTCGTTGTTTGGCTGATTTTAGAGGAATATTTGTAAATTTAAAAAATATACACTTGGAAACTTTTCTGGTGAAAACCACACAATGGATTCCTAAGGAAGGAGATACAAGTTACTGGTAAGTACGCTTAGATTTACTTTTCAGGGTCCGTACTGGGCTCAAAGATGCAGCACTGAGGTCTCTTGTGATAACAGGTGAGTAAATCGGAATTCGTTATTCGGCTGATTTTAGAGGAATATTTTGCTCAATAGTGAAGGGAGGGGGCCGGGCCTGAAGTGACATGGGTGCAAACACGCCCTTTGGCACGTTTTAAGTTGGAGAATTAATTCCTCTTCAATCCTGAGGTCCCCTGTGGGCCAACTAGCCCACCAGGTACCTCCAGTATGCGTCAGGGAGCTGCGTTGCAGAGAGGTGTTCAGAGACCATGCCGCTTTTTACAACACTCTGCAACGCAGCTCCGTTGCGCGTACTGGAGGTACCTGGTGGGCTAGTTGGCCCATAGGGGACATCTGGATTGAAGAGGAATTAATTCCCCAACTTAAAACGCGCCACAGGGCATGTTTGCACACATATCACCTCAAGCCCTGCCCCCTACCTTCACCACTGTGCAAACGCGCTACGTAGCGCGTTCTAAGTTGGGGGATTAAGTCTCCTTGCATACTGGGGTCCCTGGGGCCAACTAGCCCACCAGGAACTTCCAGAATGTGGCAGGGGACTGCGTTGCAGAGAGATGTAAAAAGGGGAGTGGCATCATTACACCTCTCTGCAACGCAGCCCCCTAACGCGTTTCCAGAGTGGGAACTAAATCCTCTTGAATACCGGGGGTCCCTGGGGGCCAACTAGCCCACCAGGAACCTCCAGTATGCGCCAGGGGGCTGCTTTGTAGAGAGGTGTAAAAAGGGGCCTGGCCTCATTACACCTCTCTGCAACACAGCCCCCTGGCACGTTTCCAGAGTGGGAACTAAATCCCCTTGAATACTGATGGTCCCTGGGGGCCAACTAGCCCACCAGGATCCTCCAGTGTGCGCCAGGGGGCTGCGTCGCAGAGAGGTGTGAAAAGGGGAGTGGCCTCATTACACCTCTCTGCAACGCAGCCCCCTGGTGCATTTCCAGAGTGGGAACTAAATCCTCTTGAATACCGGGGGTCCCTGGGGGCCAACTAGACCACCAGGAACCTCCAGTATGCGCCAGGGGGCTGCTTTGCAGAGAGGTGTAAAAAGGGGCCTGGTCTCATTACACCTCTCTGCAACACAGCCCCCTAGCGCGTTTCCAGAGTGGGAACTAAATCCCCTTGAATACTGATGGTCCCTGGGGGCCAACTAGCCCACCAGGATCCTCCAGTGTGCGCCAGGGGGCTGCATCGCAGAGAGGTGTGAAAAGGGGCGTGGCCTCATTACACCTCTCTGCAACACAGCCCCCTGGCGTGTTTCCAGAGGGGAACTAATTCCCCTTGAATACTGGAGGTCCCGGGGGGCCAACTAGCCCACCAGGAACCTACAATATGCGCCAGGGGGCTGCATTGCAGACAGGTGTAAAAAGGGGCGTGGCCTCATTACACCTCTCTGCAACGCAGCCCCCTGGCACATTTACAGAGGGGAAACTAATTCCCCTTGAATACTGGAGGTCCCTGGGGGCCAACTAGCCCGCCAGGAACCTCCAGTAAGCACCACAGAGCTGCGTTGGAGAGAGGTGTAACACACATTTGCAATGCAATAGGTCTCGCATTAGGAAAGTGTGAGCTATTGGTATTGTAAATGACAATTTTTTTAAATATGTGTTGGCTTTGAAAAGATATAAATTAATAGCATTGTTATCTACAAAGCCAATAGCTTACACTTTCCTAATGCAAGTCCTATTGGCAATGGCAATGCTTGTTGGTAGCAAGCAAGGACAGTGCTTTTGTGGTGCTGAGTGATGCTGCTGTGGTGCAGAGTGATGTGGGGCTGTATTAGAGTGATGTTGTGGTGTCCCAGAGCGATGTGGTGGTGTCCCAGAGTGATGTGGTGGTGTCCCAGAGTGATGTGGTGGTGTTCCTGAGTGATATGGTGGTGTCCCAGAGTGATGTGGTGGTGTCCCTGTGTGATGTGGTGGTGTCCCTGTGTGATGTGGTGGTGTCCCAAAGTGATGTGGTGGTGTCCCTGGGTGATATGGTGGTGTTGTGTGGCATGCAGCAGTGTGAGGTGTGCAGCAGTGTGAGGCATGCAGCAAAGTGAGGCATGCAGCAATGTGAGGCGTGCAGCAATGTGAGGCAGGCAGCAGTGTGAGGCATGCAGCAGTGTGAGGCGTGCAGCAGTGTGATGGGTGCAGCAGTGTGTGGCGTGCAGCAGTGTTTCGTGCAGCAGTGTGCATCATGCAGTAGTGTGAGGTGTGCAGCAGTGTGAGGCATGCAGCAGTGTGAGGCGTGCAGCAGTGTGAGGCGTGCAGCAGTGTGAGGCGTGCAGCAGTGTGCAGCGTGCAGCAGTGTGCAGCGTGCAGCAGTGTGAGGAGTGCAGCAGTGTGAGTAATGTAGCAGTGTGCAGCGTGCAGCAGTGTGAGTAATGCAGCAGTGTGGAGCGTGCAGCAGTGTGTGGTGTGCAGCAGTGCGAGGCGTGCAGCAGTGTGAGGAGAGAAAGCAGTGTGTGGCATGCAGCAGTGTGTGGCGTGCAGCAGTGTGAGGCATGCAGCAGTGTGAGGCATGCAGCGGTGTGAGGCGTGCAACAGTGTGTGGTGTGCAGCAGTATGAGTAATGCAGCAGTGTGCAGCAGTGTGAGGCATGCAGCAGTGTGAGGCGTGCAGCGGTGTGAGGCGTGCAGCTGTGTGGCCTGCAGCAGTGTGTGGCGTGCAGCATTGTGTGGCGTGCAGCAGTGTGTGGCGTGCACCAGTTTGTGGCGTGCAGCAGTGTGCAGAAAGCAGTGTGAGTAATGCTACACTGCTGCACGCCTCACACTACTACACACTGTAGCAGTGTGAGGCGTGCAGCAGTGTGAGGTGTGCAGCTGTGGCAGGCGTGCGGCAGTGTGCAGCATACAGCAGTATGAGTAATGCAGCAGTGTGCAGCAGTGTGCGGCGTGCAGCAGTGTGCAGCGTGCAGCAGTGTGTGGCGTGCAGCGGTGTGTGGCGTGCAGCAGTGTGAGGCGTGCATCAGTGTGAGGCGTGCACCAGTGTGAGGCATGCAGCGGTGTGAGGCGTGCAACAGTGTGTGGTGTGCAGCAGTATGAGTAATGCAGCAGTGTGCAGCAGTGTGAGGCGTGCAGCAGTGTGAGGCGTGCAGCGGTGTGAGGCGTGCAGCTGTGTGTGGCCTGCAGCAGTGTGTGGCGTGCAGCATTGTGTGGCGTGCAGCAGTGTGTGGCGTGCACCAGTTTGTGGCGTGCAGCAGTGTGCAGAAAGCAGTGTGAGTAATGCTACACTGCTGCACGCCTCACACTACTACACACTGTAGCAGTGTGAGGCGTGCAGCAGTGTGAGGTGTGCAGCTGTGGCAGGCGTGCGGCAGTGTGCAGCATACAGCAGTATGAGTAATGCAGCAGTGTGCGGCGTGCAGCAGTGTGCAGCGTGCAGCAGTGTGTGGCGTACAGCGGTGTGTGGCATGCAGCAGTTTGAGGCGTGCATCAGTGTGAGGCGTGCACCAGTGTGAGTCGTACAGCAGTGTGTCGTGGAGCAGTGTGTCGTGCAGCAGTGGGAGGCATGCAGCAGTGTGAGGCATGCAGCAGTTTGAGGCATGCAGCAGTGTGGGGCATGCAGCCGTGTGTCGTGCAGCAGTGTGTCGTGCAGCAGTGTGCAGCATGCAGCAGTGTGAGGTGTGCAGCAGTGAGAGGCATGCAGCAGTGTGAGGCGTGCAGCAGTGTGAGGCGTGCAGCAGTGTGAGGCCTGTGCCAGTGTGCAGCATGCAGCAGTATGAGTAATGCAGCAGTATGCAGCCTGCAGCAGTGTGCAGCATGTAGCAGTGTGAGGCGTGCAGCAGTGTGACGTGTAGCAGTGTGAGGCAAGCAGCAGTGTGAGGCGTGCAGCAGTGTGAGGCATGCAGCAGTGTGAGTCGTGCGGTAGTGTGCAGCATGCAGCAGTGTGAGTAATGCAGCAGTGTGAGGAGTGCAGCAGTGTGAGGCGTGCGGCAGAGTGCCCCATGTAGTAATATGAGTAATGCAGCAGTGTGCAGCATGCAGCAGTGTGAGTCGTGCAGCAGTGTGTGGCGTACAGTAGTGTGTGGCGTACAGCAGTGTTTGGCATGCAGCAGTGTGAGGCGTGCAGCAGTGTGAGGCATGCAGCAGTGTGAGGCGTGCAGCAGTGTGAGGCGTGCAGTAGTGTGTGGCGTGCAGCAGTGTGTGGTGTGCAGTAGTATGATTAATGCAGCAGTGTGCAGCAGTGTGAGGCGTGCAGCGGTGTGAGGCGTGCAGCAGTGTGAGGTGTGCAGCAGCGTGAGGAGAGACAGCAGTCTGTGGTGTGCAGCAGTATGAGGCGTGCAGCAGTGTGAAGCGTGCAGCAGTGTGTGGCATGCAGCAGTGTGGTGTGCAGCAGTATCAGTAATGCAGCAGTGTGCAGCAGTGTGAGGCGTGCAGCGGTGTGAGGCGTGCAGCGGTGTGAGGCGTACAGCAGTGTGAGGCGTGCAGCAGTGTGTGGCATGCAGCAGTGTGTGGCGTGCACCAGTGTGTGGCGTGCAGCAGTGTGCAGAAAGCAGTTTGAGTAATGCAGTGTGCAGCAGTGTGAGGCGTGCAGCAGTGTGAGGTGTGCAGCAGTGTGCAGCATGCAGCAGTGGGCAGCGTGCAGCAGTGTGCAGCGTGCAGCAGTGTGTGGCGTGCAGCAGTGTGGGGCATGCAGCAGTGTGAGGCGTGCATCAGGGTGAGGCGTGCAGCAGTGTGAGGCATGCAGCAGTGTGTCGTACAGCAGTGTGTCGTGCAGCAGTGTGTCGTGCAGCATTGTGAGGTGTGCAACAGTGGGAGGCATGCAGCAGTGTCAGGCATGCAGCAGTGTGTGGCATGCAGCAGTGCACGGTGTGCAGCAGTGTGTGGCATGCAGCAGTGTGAGGCATGCAGCCGTGTTTCATGCAGCAGTTTGTTGTGCAGCAGTGTGAGGTGTGCAGCAGTGTGAGGAGTGCAGCAGTGTGAGGCGTGCAGCAGTGTGAGGCATGCAGCAGTGTGCACCAGTGTGTGGCGTGCAGCAGTGTGAGGCGTGCAGCAGTGTGAAGCGTGCAGCAGTGTGTGTCATGCAGCAGTGTGTGGCGTGCACCAGTGTGTGGCGTGCAGCAGTGTGCAGAAAGCAGTTTGAGTAATGCAGCATTGTGCAGTGTGCAGCAGTGTGCAGCGTGCAACAGTGTGAGGCGTGCAGCAGTGTGATGCGTGCAACAGTGTGAGGCATGCAGCAGCGTGTGGCATGCAGCAGTGTGGGGCATGCAGCCGTGTGTCGTGCAGCAGTGTGTCGTGCAACAGTGTGCAGCATGCAGCAGTGTGAGGTGTGCAGCAGTGAGAGGCATGCAGCAGTGTGAGGCGTGCAGCAGTGTGAGGCCTGTGCCAGTGTGCAGCATGCAGCAGTATGTGTAATGCAGCAGTATGCAGCCTGCAGCAGTGTGCAGCATGTAGCAGTGTGAGGCGTGCAGCAGTGTGACGTGTAGCAGTGTGAGGCAAGCAGCAGTGTGAGGTGTGCAGCAGTGTGAGGCATGCAGCAGTGTGAGTCGTGCGGTAGTGTGCAGCATGCAGCAGTGTGAGTAATGCAGCAGTGTGCAGCAGTGTGAGGCGTGCAGCAGTGTGAGGCGTGCAGCAGTGTGAGGCGTGCGGCAGAGTGCCCCATGTAGTAATATGAGTAATGCAGCAGTGTGCAGCGTGCAGCAGTGTGAGTCGTGCAGCAGTGTGTGGCGTACAGTAGTGTGTGGCGTACAGCAGTGTTTGGCATGCAGCAGTGTGAGGCGTGCAGCAGTGTGAGGCGTGCAGCAGTGTGAGGCGTGCAGCAGTGTGAGGCGTGCAGTAGTGTGTGGCGTGCAGCAGTGTGTGGTGTGCAGTAGTATGATTAATGCAGCAGTGTGCAGCAGTGTGAGGCGTGCAGCGGTGTGAGGCGTGCAGCAGTGTGAGGTGTGCAGCAGCGTGAGGAGAGACAGCAGTGTGTGGTGTGCAGCAGTATGAGGCCTGCAGCAGTGTGAAGCGTGCAGCAGTGTGTGGCATGCAGCAGTGTGGTGTGCAGCAGTATCAGTAATGCAGCAGTGTGCATCAGTGTGAGGCGTGCAGCGGTGTGAGGCGTGCAGCGGTGTGAGGCGTACAGCAGTGTGAGGCGTGCAGCAGTGTGTGGCATGCAGCAGTGTGTGGCGTGCACCAGTGTGTGGCGTGCAGCAGTGTGCAGAAAGCAGTTTGAGTAATGCAGTGTGCAGCAGTGTGAGGCGTGCAGCAGTGTGAGGTGTGCAGCAGTGGGCAGCGTGCAGCAGTGTGCAGCGTGCAGCAGTGTGCAGCAGTGTGCAGCAGTGTGTGGCGTGCAGCAGTGTGTGGCGTGCAGCAGTGTGAGGCATGCAGCAGTGTGAGGTGTGCATCAGTGTGAGGCGTGCAGCAGTGTGAGGCAAGCAGCAGTGTGTCGTACAGCAGTGTGTCATGCAGCAGTGTGTCATGCAGCATTGTGAGGTGTGCAACAGTGGGAGGCATGCAGCAGTGTCAGGCATGCAGCAGTGTGTGGCATGCAGCAGTGCACGGCGTGCAGCAGTGTGTGGCAGGCAGCAGTGTGAGGCATGCAGCCGTGTTTCATGCAGGAGTGTGTTGTGCAGCAGTGTGAGGTGTGCAGCAGTGCGAGGAGTGCAGCAGTGTGAGGCGTGCAGCAGTGTGAGGCGTGCAGCAGTGTGCAGCAGTGTGTGACGTGCAGCAGTGTGAGTAATGCAGCAGTGTGCAGCAGTGTGAGGCGTGCAGCAGTGTGAAGCATGCAGCAGTGTGTGTCATGCAGCAGTGTGTGGCGTGCACCAGTGTGTGGCGTGCAGCAGTGTGCAGAAAGCAGTTTGAGTAATGCAGCATTGTGCAGTGTGCAGCAGTGTGCAGCGTGCAACAGTGTGAGGCGTGCAGCAGTGTGATGCGTGCAACAGTGTGAGGCATGCAGCAGTGTGAAGCGTGCAGCAGTGTGTGGCATGCAGCAGTGTGGTGTGCAGCAGTATCAGTAATGCAGCAGTGTGCAGCAGTGTGAGGCGTGCAGCGGTGTGAGGCGTGCAGCGGTGTGAGGCGTACAGCAGTGTGAGGCGTGCAGCAGTGTGTGGCATGCAGCAGTGTGTGGCGTGCACCAGTGTGTGGCGTGCAGCAGTGTGCAGAAAGCAGTTTGAGTAATGCAGTGTGCAGCAGTGTGAGGCGTGCAGCAGTGTGAGGTGTGCAGCAGTGTGCAGCATGCAGCAGTGGGCAGCGTGCAGCAGTGTGCAGCGTGCAGCAGTGTGCAGCAGTGTGTGGCGTGCAGCAGTGTGTGGCGTGCAGCAGTGTGAGGCATGCAGCAGTGTGAGGCGTGCATCAGTGTGAGGCGTGCAGCAGTGTGAGGCATGCAGCAGTGTGTCGTACAGCAGTGTGTCGTGCAGCAGTGTGTCATGCAGCATTGTGAGGTGTGCAACAGTGGGAGGCATGCAGCAGTGTCAGGCATGCAGCAGTGTGTGGCATGCAGCAGTGCACGGCGTGCAGCAGTGTGTGGCATGCAGCAGTGTGAGGCATGCAGCCGTGTTTCATGCAGGAGTGTGTTGTGCAGCAGTGTGAGGTGTGCAGCAGTGTGAGGAGTGCAGCAGTGTGAGGCGTGCAGCAGTGTGAGGCGTGCAGCAGTGTGCAGCAGTGTGTGACGTGCAGCAGTGTGAGTAATGCAGCAGTGTGCAGCAGTGTGAGGCGTGCAGCAGTGTGAAGCGTGCAGCAGTGTGTGTCATGCAGCAGTGTGTGGCGTGCACCAGTGTGTGGCGTGCAGCAGTGTGCAGAAAGCAGTTTGAGTAATGCAGCATTGTGCAGTGTGCAGCAGTGTGCAGCGTGCAACAGTGTGAG
Source organism: Lissotriton helveticus (assembly GCF_964261635.1). Taxonomy (NCBI): domain Eukaryota; kingdom Metazoa; phylum Chordata; class Amphibia; order Caudata; family Salamandridae; genus Lissotriton; species Lissotriton helveticus. The sequence continues at coordinate 282,793,139 of NC_136057.1, read as the reverse complement.
GCGTGCAGCAGTGTGATGCGTTGTGGAAAATTAGTACGGTTTGGTAAACATTATCTGCGCCATCTTGCCTTTTCCCCTGATGCCACACTTTTTGTCGTGCGCACCCGCCATTTTAGGTACCTCGATCAGAACCACCCTCTGCACGCCACTGACCCCCAGCACAGCTCCTCGCCCTCACAAGCCCCCCCCCACGCACTGGCCACCCCCGCTCTCACACGCCTTGGGTCATAAACCCCTCTTCAGCGCAGCTCTGCCTCGGAATCCCATCCTGTTCCCAGCGCGACACCTCCCTTCATTCCTTTCATGATCCCAGGTCCTTTGATACAAACCCCCCTTTTCCTGTGTGCCCGTTTGTCTTCCTCGTTCCCAGGCCGCCACCTGACCCTGCGGATACTGTTTATTGCCCCCCCCGTACAGTAGGAAGCTTCCCCCATTAAAGGACCCTCGAATTGATCAAAGCCCCCTCTCTATGAGATCCGATCAACCCCACACATTCCGTGAATCGGCGGAATGTCCAGCTGCGCGATAATCATCACCTGTTGTGACCGGGGTGGGGACTTCAACTGTAAATGTGTGTGGGAACGGGCCTGAAGGGGAGATTCCGAGGATGTCCTTTCATACTTCAAAGCATTGCAAGAATGTGTTACCTGCAATAAAGATCATAAACCTGTGTATAAGAGGCCAGGCCTCAGAGATGCGGTTAGAGCACCTCGTGACGATACTTGCTGTCCGAACTGATGTGTTCTCCTCCGGAGAGAATAAAACCTTGTTTCCTGCCTTCCAGTCTCCAGCGCCTGCCTCTTCATTGATTAATATTTTGTGGGTTAAAGAGGCGACACCGCCGGGCAATACTTAAGGATCTTTGTTTATTGGTTGTCCCAGAACCTTTTTTTACAATTGGCGTCCCAAACGTGGGGCCCATCAGCGACACGTGGATCCAGTGGGAGAGGTCCTGACGACAGAGTGAACGACTGCAACGATCGGGAGAGCTCCTGCCCAATAGACCCTCGTCTGGCAGCCGACCATCCGAACTTCACTGGTTCCGAACAGACCTCTCTCGAGTGATCTACGGTCCTGACTGGGAACCATCAGGAGTGCCGCGAGGAATACGAGGAAAAGAGGACGATCGGGCGCTGGATTTGGAAGACAAGAAACTGTCCATACGGTCCGGGTAAGGTCGTGTAAACACGACGAATTGCGAAATGATTGTTTGATTGTTTGGAAAATACTAGTATTGCTCTTTGTTGATTTGTTTGGAGATTCGCTATCTGCAAACGGAGAAACAACATGCTCTCTCCCTTTGCAAGCAGTGAAGGATAGGTAACGCAGCCATCGTGCCTATCTTTCTCCCCCACTGATTGATTGTTTGAACCCGAACTACGGTTCGTGGATTGTTCTCGGGATATTTCCCTCTCCCACACTGATTAATTGTTTTGACCCCGAACTACTGTTCGCGGATTGTTTTCTGGAGATTCTCTGTCTGCAAACAGGAAAGAACAGGTTCCTCTTTGCAGATAGTGAAAGGGTAGAGGACGCAGACCTTTGCGGGCCTACTTATTCTCCCCACTGATTGTTTGATTGACCGAACATTGACTGTTCGATATTGGTTCATGAGGTATTCACTGCCTGCAAACAACGTAGAATAGAAATATTCTGTCTAGTCTTTGCACGCAGTGATAAGGTAGGTAGTGCTGACTTTTGGTCCCATTGTGATCCGTCATGCCTATCTTCTCCTCGCTGATTGGTAATTGGTTCAACCCGGACCGTTTATTAGAGGTGGACCATCTAGCTCCGCTGGAAGGCACCCCTAATAAAGACATGTTCACAAAGTATGGATTAGTTACCATAGCCTATAGTAAGCTGTGGCACAAGTATACCAAAGAAAATCAAGAGAAACAGTGGCCACTGATAGGATCCTTCGATCTTGATAAAATAGAAACGTTAGAAATAGCCCTTTGTAGTAGTAAGACAACGCCTATTATGCTCGACAGTCTCGGTATGTGGCGCAAAGAAGCAATGCAACGAAAGAAAAGAGACGAAGTCAGAGTAGGTAAAGAAACGCGACAGACAACCTTCCAAGCATCTGGTAGGCAAAAGGAAGGGATAGCGGCAACACGGTTCCAAGGAGTAAACGCAGGAAGGGAACAGTGTAAAGGGATATACCGACAGGACAACCCCAAGACACAACGACCCGAAAGTAATCCCCCGACACTACGCGCAGGACGACCAGACTTAGGGCAAAACCAATGTGCTTTTTGTAAATACTCCGGTCACTGGAAAGCCCAATGCCCGACTCTACTGAACAAGGGTAAGAGCAGAGGGCCGACAGAAATAACAGGCCGGCAGAAAGGGAAAAGGCGTGAGACAAAGATGAATCAGACTGACACGGACAGGCCGGATAGAACCACCACGTTTGGTTACGCCCGATGGCACAGATTTCGCCAGACCGATTTCAGCGACATGTTTGAATCCTCATAGATCGAACAACGCTAAGACGGAAAACCCAGTCTAGCTCTAAGTTACCCGGTGACGAACCCCGTACTACCGCTACTGTTCCCGAACCACAAAAAGCCACCCTTTCGGATAACATACAGAAACAATACACAGAGTAGTCTCGGACAGACTAGTATACATTCCATTAATGAACTCAAACTCCGAGTGCAATGGGACTGATTACTCTCTGTTGCCCCCCCCACTCTGTGAAAGAAAAAAAAAAGCAATTACAGGCCTGCATAGACAACCCCCCCATTACCCAGACATGCCTGTCCAAACCAAATACCTACCCCCACTCCGGCAGTTCCCGAAATGCAGCAGGTCACCGGTCACGCCCATCCGGAAGGTGAAACACACAGCACGTGTGGGACGGGGCCTACTGACAGCCATCGATCGAAAAGATCGCCAGTGGGATGTCCAGGAGGCACCACGGGCCCGGCTTGTAATGGCCTTCCCATCCTCCTCTTCCTGGGGCGGCGTCCCCCGGGCCACGAGTAGGGAGGGGGCGGATGCAGATGACCCCCTCCCTCGTATCTCCTGGTCCGGCCATCACAAATACCTCCGCTGAAGAATTGGTACAGGGTAGGCTGGGAAGGAGAGGCGACGCGAACGAGCCTCTCCCACCTCCCCAGGTAGGAGGTTTCCCAGCCCCGGCCCGGCGCCGAAATCCTCCAGCCGGGCGGCGACCATACTTCCGCAGCCCAGGACATGGAATGGCCAGCAACCATACTTGCGCAGCACAAGACATACGATGGCCCTCAAGTGTACTTGTGGAGCACGGGATGTGGGGTGGCCATCATGTATACCCATGACAAGGGGCGGCGTGGGGTGCACTGGGAGAGGGAGGCGGCGCGAACGAGTCTCCCTCGCCCCCCCAGGTGGGGGCGCCACAGCTGCACCCTAGCGCCCGAGCCGAATGTCCTGCTCCTACGGCATGGTGTTCCATTTTTTCGCCCCAAGAAGTCTCTTCCACTCTTGCAGACACGACGAAGGGCGGCTGCTGCGGGGTCTCAAAATGGCGTCTGGGCCCCCTGGAAGGCGGGTCTAGGCCACTAGAGTAACTTTGACCAGCAATGTAACTCGGACGCTTGCCCACCGGGGCACGAGCCCTCACCTCCGACAGCATCCCCACAGCCTTGAAGATTCTGCAAAAGTCCCAGGAGCCCTCGGCCCCTGCAGGCTTCCGGTGAGGAACAACTGCCTTGATCGCTGACGAAATAACCACGACATAGCCACCCCTTCTGTTAGCACAAGTTTTTTTGAACTGCCGAAAGGGACTCTGGTCCAACCGCCGATTGTGGGAAACATTTTGTCTCTGATGCTACTTCCGGACTAACCCGGCCTCGCCCAAAATGGCGCCGATGTCAATAGGAACTTACGAACACCTCGTGGTGTTTTTAGCTAATAAGACTTGATGTTCTGAGATATGTATATGATCCTTTGTACACTTGACGAAAAAGAGGGAGGGTTCCCTTGACGAACATGTAAAAAGGATCCCGTTAAAATGTTGGTTTCAATGTACGATTTATTATGATATTATTGTAACTGATACATAACATCGCTTATGACACACGCCCACGGTATGCATCTAGGAAATTTGATTGCAACTAGTCTGACTGTGCTTCCAATTATGAAATGAATGCCCCTGGATCCCTCAACTATTGATAGACGTTTTTAAGTTTCCCGCAAATGACTAAAATAAACCCTTTTAAAATGTTTTAAATGCTGAAAAATAGCCCCCCTACTGTACGCGCTTCAGCCATCGCCATGTCCGGCCAAATACGATTGCACTCTCATATCTACATGCTGAACGATTGTGCAAATAAAGGTTTTCCAAACTATGAACAGGTATTGCATGCTTTTGTAAAATGTGGGATCAGCGGGAGAGTTTTTCTGTGCGCTCTGCTTTGTTCTCTTTTTAAGGTTATTAGAAGATGGTTGCTCAGCCCCGGATTGAGGATCGAATCTAAGGCACGATACTCTGCCTCCAACTATGCGACTGGCTCAGGAACAAACGCATGGAGAAGGACCTCGACTTCTGAGGACGGGTAAAGTGAAGCGGTGTAAATGATAGAATGTTATAAAGGTATGGTACTCAAAGGTACTAGGGAACAGGGTTGGCCGAAGAGCTGATATGCCTTAGGACATCACAGCGTTGGAAAAGATTTAAGGACCACGATAGCTAGATACATCTACAAACTAGATACCTCGCACTAAGCGCCTCTGATTTTTTAACGTTTCCCTACACACGGCCTATAGTGCCACACTGCCCGCCCCCCTGGCTTCAGAAACCAAGACCCCACCAGGGATTATATCCCGAGGAGATAAGACGAGTATGTGGTAAGTAAAGGACTTTCGTGCCCATGCATTTGATATGCTCGAATGTTGTCCCCCCTCCCTTCCCCTCTTTTCCTCCCTCTACAGGTTACATTGGAATCACGACTGAGATATGGTGAAGATCTGAAGCCTCGCCATGTCTGATACATGAAGCGGACTAACGCTGCAAGGTGGCACCTAAGGACACCCACAAACTACTCTTGTAACGAAAGAGCCAATAAGTTGTATGATATGACGAAACACGATCACCCCTAATCCGTGTTGCGTGAATGAGCACATGTCACGTATGTCTGAAACTATGAGAAAATGTTTTTTTATGCGACTAAAGCATTGACTTAACTAGTCAAAGGACCGAGAGTGCGAGAAGTTCGACACTATGATGCCTTTTACTCAATGCATGTCCCTTTGTACCCGGCCTAATGCTCGTCCGTCCCAAACTGCATGCTTTCGAAATTCTAACACAGACCCGTAATGTCTTAATGTTGTGTAATGCGCTGAATAGCCTATCTTAATACACGGCCACTCCCCATGTCGCACGTGTACTATTTAGCCTATTGTTGCACATCTCTCTCTCTCTCTCTCTCTCTCTCTCACTCTCTCTCTCTCTCTCTCTCACTCTCTCTCTCTCTCTCTCTCTCTCTCTCCCTCCTCCACACTCTCACTCTCCCTAACGACTGACACCTAATTGGCAAACCACCACCCCTAGTGCACCACCCAATTGGCTCCAAATACCGCAAGTATTTGCCCAAATTTGTCTCAAATAAAATCACCTTGATGCCATGTTACTACCTCTCCTTTCTGCTAAATATTGATGAAACCTAGAATTGGCCAACAAGGAAAGGACAGGTAAGACGACTGAGGTTCCCTAATCTGACCCGTAATAAGGGAACTACATGTCAGTGGCTTCTATGATAAAATGCCTCAGGTAACGCGACCTTCCCCGTCCCGAATTGTCTCAATACCCAAACAGTAAAAGTGATCGAAGCATCCCCGTCTTCCCAGAACGCCCCCAGTTTTGTATCAGCTGCCCCGGACGAGAGTTTGAAAAAAAATGACCCTCACCCCCGGTTGTAAGAGATGGGTCGACTTACAACTAACACAGGCCAGCCGTTGTTCCTAGAAATGATTTGTTGATGAGCAAGCTACAGAGTTTAGAATTCGAGAAATGTCACTGAACGCTTACCAACTGAACTGTGGCCTTCTGCTAGATAACGCCCTCATGACACAAAGCAAGACGATAGTCCCTCACCCCAGTTTGCTATGTTCCTAGTTGTTTTCCATAAGACCCCGGTCACCCCAAGGATGAGTCGAATAGTTATCGCAAGCCCCCGGTTTTTAATGAAGTGGTCAGGTTGTAAGAGACTATGTAGAAATTAGAATGACGTTTGCGAAGTTAAGATTAGACCGAAATGAAGAAATTGTTACAGTAAACCCTGTTGAAAGTAAAATGTTTAGCTGAAAGATAGGATGCATTGATATAATGGAAAATTGTTTAGCCTATGTTCATTCCTCAGAAAGATACCTATCAGACCATGGTGATAGCACGTTGCACTTTTTCGTAAAATACAAGCCCTGGAGAACGGTATGGCTTCGTAAGGCTCGTACTAGGAAAGTGGGTCTCTGCCAGAAGAACTGACGTGACTGTAATAAACAAATGCAATGAATAGGTATCAGATCTCGTACCACGACAATGAATGTAATACCAACAAACACCAAAGAAATAGTTACGAAGGAAAGGTATAGAAAATCCAGCAAACCCATCATCAATTATTTATATGTTGGTTGTAAACCCCAATGTAACGGATGTTTCTCAGTTGCTTGGAGCTGGGAGAGAAATAGACTTATGTGATTACCTTCCTCTGCCAATTCACTAAAGACTGTCTTTTCAAACTCATTTAAGGGTACCACTGTCGGAGGAGAGAGAGACCGGATGTGGGAGCACCCGGCCTGACTGCAGATCGTGGAACATCTGCGACATTGGCCAGGCGAGACCGCAACAGTAAGGAGTCGCAGGACGAGGCACTGTTTCCGAAAGGGCTGACCTGATGCCCCTGCTCGATGATCAACATGTGCCGGAAAGTCCCCGCCCTCTGAACTCGGTCATGGGCCCATATACCTGAAATTTTCCGTCCCCCTGGTCTGTTCCCGATCTGGCCCTGCTCCATCCCCTTTTCCTCCGACCTACCCTAAGGACTACTCACACACCCCCTTCTTCCACCTGAACTCTTTGACAATCGACTCGAAAAAGAAAAACTACGGTCAGATAGAATAGGGTTTTGTTGCAAACTAAAATGAAACTTGGGTGCCCTGTCTAAGGTACCCATGAAAGAATAGTTAGGACACAGGGCGAAAAAGGACCTTTTTGACCAGGAAAGCGAGGAAAAGGTCATGCCCTGCAACGCAGGACCTAGAATAGAGCTGGACATAGCTCCACCGCCGGTGCTCAACAGTGCCAACAGAAGACGACAAAGAATGCTGAGAACTCACTAATGATGGTCCACGACAATAAGACTTCCCCTTCGAACAGTGACACCCCTGATTATCGTTTTTACTACGTCTCATTTCCCTCCCAGCCACCATTGTATTGATTATGCTCCAACCGAATACGAAACGAACTTACATATGCAGTAACCTATCAGTTCTTGTTCCGAATGACTATAAGCATCTATGAAATGTATCCGACGCTCTCACTACAGAATCGTTTTTGTCCGATATTGCATTACTATGACTTTCTTGCAACGAGCTTAACGATAGGCCCGCCTCCTAGGATGAAAGATTTTAAATGTAATGTTTACAGCTCCTTCACCTGGGTTCCTACTTCTTTACTTATGACCGCCACAGTAGACATGGATAGGAAATAGGCCAGCAAGATGTCTTGGGAATGTTAAAGGGAGGACTGTGGAAAATTAGTACGGTTTGGTAAAAATTATCTGCGCCATCTTGCCTTTTCCCCTGATGCCACACTTTTTGTCGTGCGCACCCGCCATTTTAGGTACCTCGATCAGAACCACCCTCTGCACGCCACTGACCCCCAGCACAGCTCCTCGCCCTCACAAGCCCCCCCCCACACACTGGCCACCCCCGCTCTCACACGCCTTGGGTCATAAACCCCTCTTCAGCGCAGCTCTGCCTCGGAATCCCATCCTGTTTCCAGCGCGACACCTCCCTTCATTCCTTTCATGATCCCAGGTCCTTTGATACAAACCCCCCTTTTCCTGTGTGCCCGTTTGTCTTCCTCGTTCCCAGGCCGCCACCTGACCCTGCGGATACTGTTTATTGCCCCCCCCCGTACAGTAGGAAGCTTGCCCCATTAAAGGACCCTCGAATTGATCAAAGCCCCCTCTCTATGAGATCCGATCAACCCCACACATTCCGTGAATCGGCGGAATGTCCAGCTGCGCGATAATCATCCCCTGTTGTGACCGGGGTGGGGACTTCAACTGTAAATGTGTGTGGGAACGGGCCTGAAGGGGAGATTCCGAGGATGTCCTTTCATACTTCAAAGCATTGCAAGAATGTGTTACCTGCAATAAAGATCATAAACCTGTGTATAAGAGGCCAGGCCTCAGAGATGCGGTTAGAGCACCTCGTGACAATACTTGCTGTCCGAACTGATGTGTTCTCCTCCTGAGAGAATAAAACCTTGTTTCCTGCCTTCCAGTCTCCAGCGCCTGCCTCTTCATTGATTAATATTTTGTGGGTTAAAGAGGCGACACCGCCGGGCAATACTTAAGGATCTTTGTTTATTGGTTGTCCCAGAACCTTTTTTTACAGCGTGCAACAGTGTGAGGCATGCAGCAGTGTGTGGAATGCAGCAGTGTGTGGTGTGCAGCAGTGTGTGACGTGCAGCAGTGTGAGTAATGCAGCAGTGTGCAGCAGTGTGAGTAATGCAGCATTGTGCAGCGTGGAGCAGTGTGCAGCGTGCAACAGTGTGAGGCGTGCAGCAGTGAGAGGCGTGCAGCAGTGTGAGGCATGCAGCAGTGTGAGGCGTGCAGCAGTGTGAGGCATGCAGCAGTGTGTGGCGTGCAGCAGTGTGTGGTGTGCAGCAGTGTGTGACGTGCAGCAGTGTGAGTAATGCAGCAGTGTGCAGCAGTGTGAGGCGTGCAGCAGTGTGAAGCGCGCAGCAGTGTGTGGCATGCAGCAGTGTGTGGTGTGCACCAGTGTGTGGCGTGCAGCAGTGTGCAGAAAGCAGTTTGAGTAATGCAGTGTGCAGCAGTGTGATGCGTGCAGCAGTGTGAGGTGTGCAGCTGTGGGAGGCATGCGGCAGTGTGCAGCATGCAGCAGTATGAGTAATGCAGCAGTGTGCAGCAGTGTGCAGCGTGCAGCAGTGTGCAGTGTGCAGCAGTGTGCGGCGTGCAGCAGTGGGAGGCGTGCAGCAGTGTGCGGCGTGCATCAGTGCGCGGCGTGCAGCAGTGTGAGGCATGCGGCCGTGTGTCATGCAGCAGTGTGAGGCGTGCAGCAGTGTGAAGCGTGCAGCAGTGTGAGGTGTGCAGCAGTGTGAGGCGTGCAGCAGTGTGAGGCATGCAGCAGTGTGCAGCGTGCAGCAGTGTGAGTAATGCAGGATTGTGCAGTGTGCAGCGTGCAACAGTGTGAGGCATGCAGCAGTGTGAGGCATGCAGCAGTGTGAGGCGTGCAGCGGTGTGAGGCATGCAGCAGTGTGTGGCGTGCAGCAGTGTGTGGTGTGCAGCAGTGTGTGATGTGCAGCAGTGTGAGTAATGCAGCAGTGTGCAGCAGTGTGAGGCGTGCAGCAATGTGTGGCGTGCAGCAGTGTGAGGCGTGTGGCAGTGTGCAGCATGCACCAGTATGAGTAATGCAGCAGTGTGCAGCGTGCAGCAGCGCGCAGCAGTGTGAGGCGTGCAGCAGTGTGATGTGCAGCAGTGTGTGGCGTGCAGCAGTGTGTGGTGTGCAGCAGTGTGAGGCATGCAGCAGTGTGAGGCGTGCAGCAGTGTGAGGCGTGCAGTAGTGTGAGGCGTGCAGCAGTGTGTGGTGTGCAGCAGTGAGTGGCGTGAAGCAGTGTGTGTGTGCAGTGTGAGTAATGCAGCAGTGTGCAGCAGTGTGAGGCATGCAGAGGTGTGAGGCGTGCAGCAGTGTGAGGCGTGTGGCAGTGTGCAGCATGCAGCAGTATGAGTAATGCAGCAGTGTGCAGCGTGCAGCAGCGTGCAGTGTGCAGCAGTGTGAGGCGTGCAGCAGTGTGACGTGCAGCAGTGTGCAGCATGCAGCAGTGTGAGGCGTGCAGCAGTGTGACGTGCAGCAGTGTGTGGCGTGCAGCAGTGTGTGGTGTGCAGCAGTGTGAGGCGTGCAGCAGTGTGAGGCGTGCAGCAGTGTGTGGCATGCAGCAGTGTGTGGCGTGCAGCAGTGTGTGGCGTGCAACAGTGAGAGGCGTGCAGCAGTGTGTGTGCAGTGTGAGGCATGCAGCAGTGTGTCGTGCAGCAGTACGCAGCGTGCAGCAGTGTGAGGCGTACAGTGTGAGGCGTGCAGCAGTGTGAGGCATGCAGCAGTGTGAGGCGTGCAGCAGTGTGAGGCGTGCAGCAGTGTGAGGCATGCAGCAGTGTGAGGCGTGCAGCAGTATGAGGCGTGCAGCAGTGTGCATCATGCAGCAGTGTGAGGCGTGCAGCAGTGTGAGTAATGCAGCAGGGTGCAGCGTGCAGCAGTGTGAGTAATGCAGCAGCGTGCAGTGTACAGCAGTGTGTCGTGCAGCAGTGTGAGGCGTGCAGCAGTGTGAGGCGTGCAGCAGTGTGAGGCGTGCGGCAGAGTGCCCGATGCAGTAGTATGAGCAATGCAGCAGTGTGCAGCATGCACCCAAAAACCCATGCCCACCATAAACTCTAAAAATAACCGTGCCACCCAATAACCCATACCTACCCTAAAAGTTCCCTTGCCACCTAAAACCACCCTAGTTATAGTTAGGAACAAAATTTCCATAGGAAAAGCGTCTTTTTTGTTTTGCCAATAACTTTGGCCCTGCTTGACGAATCTTCACACAATTTTTAAAAAACTTCCCGTTATTGGTTTAGCTGCTGTGTTGGGAGTTTTGGGGTGATCCGTCAAGCTTGAGCCGTGAAAAAAGAGGGGTCCTAAAATGAGTTTTCCCCACTTTATTTCTATGAGAATTTTTCATTTTTTGAACACAACTACAGCCAGAACTACTGAACAGAATTACACAAAACTTGCCAGAAAGCTAGATGTTGATTCAGAAAGCATGCTTTTTATAATTTGGTGTAAATCCGTTCAGTAGTTTTTGAAATATTTAACTCTAAAAAATATAAATATCTTGGGACACGAAACCTTGTTGCGAACACACGGATCCTACTAAAATTTGATTGGTTGCCAACACTTCAACCAGGAAGTGTTGGCAGCCATCTTGGAACTTGGCTTGAAGCCAAGTCCCACAAAAAAGTTAAAAGTAAAAAAAGGTGTCCACCAGCACCCCGCACGGGTTTTTAAAAAAAATCTTCAAATCCACAGCAAGATAAGAAGGAAAAAAGTACAGGCCCCCTGCACGTCTTTTTTAGTAAGTCCCGGTGGGCCAAATCCCCAGACCATATTTTATAATAATGTGGGCGATGCCCATGCGGCACCCCCTGCTCCCAGGGGACTGCCAGCTACCAGGGGCAAACAAGTAAACTGGTAGACCCGAATGGCCTCCCCTGGCCTTTATTCAAAATAAATGTGGGGGCTGTGCGGCCCTCTTCCCCCAAGGACCACCAATAATTTTCAATAATGGGGAGGGCCGCATGACTTCCCCCTCCATTGGACTTTATTCAAAATAAATGCGGGGCCCTCCCACATTCCCGGGGCAACCACCCCCTGGGCTTTTACTTTCAATAATGGGGGGCAGTGCAAACCCCTAGCCCCCTGATCGAATCATCCCCGTCTTCCCAGAACGCCCCCAGTTTTGTATCAGCTGCCCCGGACGAGAGTTTGAAAACAAATGACCCTCACCCCCGGTTGTAAGAGATGGGTCGACTTACAACTAACACAGGCCAGCCGTTGTTCCTAGAAATGATTTGTTGATGAGCAAGCTACAGAGTTTAGAATTCGAGAAATGTCACTGAACGCTTACCAACTGAACTGTGGCCTTCTGCTAGATAACGCCCTCATGACACAAAGCAAGACGATAGTCCCTCACCCCAGTTTGCTATGTTCCTAGTTGTTTTCCATAAGACCCCGGTCACCCCAAGGATGAGTCGAATAGTTATCGCAAGCCCCCGGTTTTTAATGAAGTGGTCAGGTTGTAAGAGACTATGTAGAAATTAGAATGACGTTTGCGAAGTTAAGATTAGACCGAAATGAAGAAATTGTTACAGTAAACCCTGTTGAAAGTAAAATGTTTAGCTGAAAGATAGGATGCATTGATATAATGGAAAATTGTTTAGCCTATGTTCATTCCTCAGAAAGATACCTATCAGACCATGGTGATAGCACGTTGCACTTTTTCGTAAAATACAAGCCCTGGAGAACGGTATGGCTTCGTAAGGCTCGTACTAGGAAAGTGGGTCTCTGCCAGAAGAACTGACGTGACTGTAATAAACAAATGCAATGAATAGGTATCAGATCTCGTACCACGACAATGAATGTAATACCAACAAACACCAAAGAAATAGTTACGAAGGAAAGTTATAGGAAATCCAGCAAACCCATCATCAATTATTTATATGTTGGTTGTAAACCCCAATGTAACGGATGTTTCTCAGTTGCTTGGAGCTGGGAGAGAAATAGACTTATGTGATTACCTTCCTCTGCCAATTCACTAAAGACTGTCTTTTCAAACTCATTTTAGGGTACCACTGTCGGAGGAGAGAGAGACCGGATGTGGGAGCACGTGGCCTGACTGCAGATCGTGGAACATCTGCGACATTGGCCAGGCGAGACCGCAACAGTAAGGAGTCGCAGGACGAGGCACTGTTTCCGAAAGGGCTGACCTGATGCCCCTGCTCGATGATCAACATGTGCCGGAAAGTCCCCGCCCTCTGAACTCGGTCATGGGCCCATATACCTGAAATTTTCCGTCCCCTTGGTCTGTTCCCGATCTGGCCCTGCTCCATCCCCTTTTCCTCCGACCTACCCTAAGGACTACTCACACACCCCCTTCTTCCACCTGAACTCTTTGACAATCGAATCGAAAAAGAAAAACTACGGTCAGATAGAATAGGGTTTTGTTGCAAACTAAAATGAAACTTGGGTGCCCTGTCTAAGGTACCCATGAAAGAATAGTTAGGACACAGGGCGAAAAAGGACCTTTTTGACCAGGAAAGCGAGGAAAAGGTCATGCCCTGCAACGCAGGACCTAGAATAGAGCTGGACATAGCTCCACCGCCGGTGCTCAACAGTGCCAACAGAAGACGACAAAGAATGCTGAGAACTCACTAATGATGGTCCACGACAATAAGACTTCCCCTTCGATCAGTGACACCCCTGATTATCGTTTTTACTACGTCTCATTTCTCTCCCAGCCACCATTGTATTGATTATGCTCCAACCGAATACGAAACGAACTTACATATGCAGTAACCTATCAGTTCATGTTCCGAATGACTATAAGCATCTATGAAATGTATCCGACGCTCTCACTACAGAATCGTTTTTGTCCGATATTGCATTACTATGACTTTCTTGCAACGAGCTTAACGATAGGCCCGCCTCCTAGGATGAAAGATTTTAAATGTAATGTTTACAGCTCCTTCACCTGGGTTCCTACTTCTTTACTTATGACCGCCACAGTAGACATGGATAGGAAATAGGCCAGCAAGATGTCTTGGGAATGTTAAAGGGAGGACTGTGGAAAATTAGTACGGTTTGGTAAACATTATCTGCGCCATCTTGCCTTTTCCCCTGATGCCACACTTTTTGTCGTGCGCACCCGCCATTTTAGGTACCTCGATCAGAACCACCCTCTGCACGCCACTGACCCCCAGCACAGCTCCTCGCCCTCACAAGCCCCCCCCCCACGCACTGGCCACCCCCGCTCTCACACGCCTTGGGTCATAAACCCCTCTTCAGCGCAGCTCTGCCTCGGAATCCCATCCTGTTTCCAGCGCGACACCTCCCTTCATTCCTTTCATGATCCCAGGTCCTTTGATACAAACCCCCCTTTTCCTGTGTGCCCGTTTGTCTTCCTCGTTCCCAGGCCGCCACCTGACCCTGCGGATACTGTTTATTGCCCCCCCCCGTACAGTAGGAAGCTTGCCCCATTAAAGGACCCTCGAATTGATCAAAGCCCCCTCTCTATGAGATCCGATCAACCCCACACATTCCGTGAATCGGCGGAATGTCCAGCTGCGCGATAATCATCCCCTGTTGTGACCGGGGTGGGGACTTCAACTGTAAATGTGTGTGGGAACGGGCCTGAAGGGGAGATTCCGAGGATGTCCTTTCATACTTCAAAGCATTGCAAGAATGTGTTACCTGCAATAAAGATCATAAACCTGTGTATAAGAGGCCAGGCCTCAGAGATGCGGTTAGAGCACCTCGTGACGATACTTGCTGTCCGAACTGATGTGTTCTCCTCCGGAGAGAATAAAACCTTGTTTCCTGCCTTCCAGTCTCCAGCGCCTGCCTCTTCATTGATTAATATTTTGTGGGTTAAAGAGGCGACACCGCCGGACAATACTTAAGGATCTTTGTTTATTGGTTGTCCCAGAACCTTTTTTTACAGCGTGCAACAGTGTGAGGCATGCAGCAGTGTGTGGAATGCAGCAGTGTGTGGTGTGCAGCAGTGTGTGACGTGCAGCAGTGTGAGTAATGCAGCAGTGTGCAGCAGTGTGAGTAATGCAGCAGCGTGCAGTGTACAGCAGTGTGTCGTGCAGCAGTGTGAGGCGTGCAGCAGTGTGAGGCGTGCAGCAGTGTGAGGCGTGCAGCAGTGTGTGGCGTGCAGCAGTGTGAGGCGTGCAGCAGTGTGAGACATGCAGCAGTGTGTGGCATGCAGCAGTGTGAGTAATGCAACAATGTGCAGCAGTGTGAGGCGTGCTGCAGTGTGACGCGTGCAGCAATGTGAGGCGTACAGCTGTGTGTGGCATGCAGCTGTGTGTGGCGTGCAGCTATGTGTGGCGTGCAGCTGTGTGTGGCATGCAGAAGTGTTTGGCATGCAGCAGTGTTCAGAAAGCAGTGTGAATAATGCAGCAGTGTGCAGCAGTGTGAGGTGTGCAGCAGTGTGAGGCATGTGGCAGTGTGCAGCATGCAGCAGTATGAGTAATGCAGTAGCGTGCAGGAGTTTGCAGCATGCAGCAGCGTGCAGCAGTGTGCAGCGTGCAGCAGTGTGAGACGTGCAGCAGTGTGAGGCGGGCAGCAGTGTGAGGCGTGCGGCAGAGTGCCCGATGCAGTAGTATGAGCAATGCAGCAGTGTGCAGCATGCACCCAAAAACCCATGCCCACCATAAACTCTAAAAATAACCGTGCCACCCAATAACCCATACCTACCCTAAAAGTTCCCTTGCCACCCAAAACCACCCTAGTTATAGTTAGGAACAAAAGTTCCATAGGAAAAGCGTCTTTTTTGTTTTGCCAATAACTTTGGCCCTGCTTGACGAATCTTCACACAATTTTTAAAAAAACTTCCCGTTATTGGTTTAGCTGCTGTGTTGGGAGTTTTGGGGTGATCCGTCAAGCTTGAGCCGTGAAAAAAGAGGGGTCCTAAAATGAGTTTTCCCCACTTTATTTCTATGAGAATTTTTCATTTTTTGAACACAACTACAGCCAGAACTACTGAACAGAATTACACAAAATTTGCCAGAAAGCTAGATGTTGATTCAGAAAGCATGCTTTTTATAATTTGGTGTAAATCCGTTCAGTAGTTTTTGAAATATTTAACTCTAAAAAATATAAATATCTTGGGACACGAAACCTTGTTGCGAACACACGGATCCTACTAAAATTTGATTGGTTGCCAACACTTCAACCAGGAAGTGTTGGCAGCCATCTTGGAACTTGGCTTGAAGCCAAGTCCCACAAAAAAGTTAAAAGTAAAAAAAGGTGTCCACCAGCACCCCGCACGGGTTTTTTAAAAAAATCTTCAAATCCACAGCAAGATAAGAAGGAAAAAAGTACAGGCCCCCTGCACGTCTTTTTTAGTAAGTCCCGGTGGGCCAAATCCCCAGACCATATTTTATAATAATGTGGGCGATGCCCATGCGGCACCCCCTGCTCCCAGGGGACTGCCAGCTACCAGGGGCAAACAAGTAAACTGGTAGACCCGAATGGCCTCCCCTGGCCTCTATTCAAAATAAATGTGGGGGCTGTGCGGCCCTCTTCCCCCAAGGACCACCAATAATTTTCAATAATGGGGAGGGCCGCATGACTTCCCCCTCCATTGGACTTTATTCAAAATAAATGCGGGGCCCTCCCACATTCCTGGGGCAACCACCCCCTGGGCTTTTACTTTCAATAATGGGGGGCTGTGCAAACCCCTAGCCCCCTGATCGAAGCATCCCCGTCTTCCCAGAACGCCCCCAGTTTTGTATCAGCTGCCCCGGACGAGAGTTTGAAAAAAAATGACCCTCACCCCCGGTTGTAAGAGATGGGTCGACTTACAACTAACACAGGCCAGCCGTTGTTCCTAGAAATGATTTGTTGATGAGCAAGCTACAGAGTTTAGAATTCGAGAAATGTCACTGAACGCTTACCAACTGAACTGTGGCCTTCTGCTAGATAACGCCCTCATGACACAAAGCAAGACGATAGTCCCTCACCCCAGTTTGCTATGTTCCTAGTTGTTTTCCATAAGACCCCGGTCACCCCAAGGATGAGTCGAATAGTTATCTCAAGCCCCCGGTTTTTAATGAAGTGGTCAGGTTGTAAGAGACTATGTAGAAATTAGAATGACGTTTGCGAAGTTAAGATTAGACCGAAATGAAGAAATTGTTACAGTAAACCCTGTTGAAAGTAAAATGTTTAGCTGAAAGATAGGATGCATTGATATAATGGAAAATTGTTTAGCCTATGTTCATTCCTCAGAAAGATACCTATCAGACCATGGTGATAGCACGTTGCACTTTTTCGCAAAATACAAGCCCTGGAGAACGGTATGGCTTCGTAAGGCTCGTACTAGGAAAGTGGGTCTCTGCCAGAAGAACTGACGTGACTGTAATAAACAAATGCAATGAATAGGTATCAGATCTCGTACCACGACAATGAATGTAATACCAACAAACACCAAAGAAATAGTTACGAAGGAAAGTTATAGGAAATCCAGCAAACCCATCATCAATTATTTATATGTTGGTTGTAAACCCCACTGTAACGGATGTTTCTCAGTTGCTTGGAGCTGGGAGAGAAATAGACTTATGTGATTACCTTCCTCTGCCAATTCACTAAAGACTGTCTTTTCAAACTCATTTAAGGGTACCACTGTCGGAGGAGAGAGAGACCGGATGTGGGAGCACGTGGCCTGACTGCAGATCGTGGAACATCTGCGACATTGGCCAGGCGAGACCGCAACAGTAAGGAGTCGCAGGACGAGGCACTGTTTCCGAAAGGGCTGACCTGATGCCCCTGCTCGATGATCAACATGTGCCGGAAAGTCCCCGCCCTCTGAACTCGGTCATGGGCCCATATACCTGAAATTTTCCGTCCCCCTGGTCTGTTCCCGATCTGGCCCTGCTCCATCCCCTTTTCCTCCGACCTACCCTAAGGACTACTCACACACCCCCTTCTTCCACCTGAACTCTTTGACAATCGAATCGAAAAAGAAAAACTACGGTCAGATAGAATAGGGTTTTGTTGCAAACTAAAATGAAACTTGGGTGCCCTGTCTAAGGTACCCATCAAAGAATAGTTAGGACACAGGGCGAAAAAGGACCTTTTTGACCAGGAAAGCGAGGAAAAGGTCATGCCCTGCAACGCAGGACCTAGAATAGAGCTGGACATAGCTCCACCGCCGGTGCTCAACAGTGCCAACAGAAGACGACAAAGAATGCTGAGAACTCACTAATGATGGTCCACGACAATAAGACTTCCCCTTCGAACAGTGACACCCCTGATTATCGTTTTTACTACGTCTCATTTCTCTCCCAGCCACCATTGTATTGATTATGCTCCAACCGAATACGAAACGAACTTACATATGCAGTAACCTATCAGTTCATGTTCCGAATGACTATAAGCATCTATGAAATGTATCCGACGCTCTCACTACAGAATCGTTTTTGTCCGATATTGCATTACTATGACTTTCTTGCAACGAGCTTAACGATAGGCCCGCCTCCTAGGATGAAAGATTTTAAATGTAATGTTTACAGCTCCTTCACCTGGGTTCCTACTTCTTTACTTATGACCGCCACAGTAGACATGGATAGGAAATAGGCCAGCAAGATGTCTTGGGAATGTTAAAGGGAGGACTGTGGAAAATTAGTACGGTTTGGTAAACATTATCTGCGCCATCTTGCCTTTTCCCCTGATGCCACACTTTTTGTCGTGCGCACCCGCCATTTTAGGTACCTCGATCAGAACCACCCTCTGCACGCCACTGACCCCCAGCACAGCTCCTCGCCCTCACAAGCCCCCCCCCCCCACGCACTGGCCACCCCCGCTCTCACACGCCTTGGGTCATAAACCCCTCTTCAGCGCAGCTCTGCCTCGGAATCCCATCCTGTTTCCAGCGCGACACCTCCCTTCATTCCTTTCATGATCCCAGGTCCTTTGATACAAACCCCCCTTTTCCTGTGTGCCCGTTTGTCTTCCTCGTTCCCAGGCCGCCACCTGACCCTGCGGATACTGTTTATTGCCCCCCCCCCGTACAGTAGGAAGCTTGCCCCATTAAAGGACCCTCGAATTGATCAAAGCCCCCTCTCTATGAGATCCGATCAACCCCACACATTCCGTGAATCGGCGGAATGTCCAGCTGCGCGATAATCATCCCCTGTTGTGACCGGGGTGGGGACTTCAACTGTAAATGTGTGTGGGAACGCGCCTGAAGGGGAGATTCCGAGGATGTCCTTTCATACTTCAAAGCATTGCAAGAATGTGTTACCTGCAATAAAGATCATAAACCTGTGTATTTGAGGCCAGGCCTCAGAGATGCGGTTAGAGCACCTCGTGACGATACTTGCTGTCCGAACTGATGTGTTCTCCTCCGGAGAGAATAAAACCTTGTTTCCTGCCTTCCAGTCTCCAGCGCCTGCCTCTTCATTGATTAATATTTTGTGGGTTAAAGAGGCGACACCGCCGGGCAATACTTAAGGATCTTTGTTTATTGGTTGTCCCAGAACCTTTTTTTACAGCGTGCAACAGTGTGAGGCATGCAGCAGTGTGTGGAATGCAGCAGTGTGTGGTGTGCAGCAGTGTGTGACGTGCAGCAGTGTGAGTAATGCAGCAGTGTGCAGCAGTGTGAGTAATGCAGCATTGTGCAGCGTGGAGCAGTGTGCAGCGTGCAACAGTGTGAGGCGTGCAGCAGTGAGAGGCGTGCAGCAGTGTGAGGCATGCAGCAGTGTGAGGCGTGCAGCAGTGTGAGGCATGCAGCAGTGTGTGGCGTGCAGCAGTGTGTGGTGTGCAGCAGTGTGTGACGTGCAGCAGTGTGAGTAATGCAGCAGTGTGCAGCAGTGTGAGGCGTGCAGCAGTGTGAAGCGCGCAGCAGTGTGTGGCATGCAGCAGTGTGTGGCGTGCACCAGTGTGTGGCGTGCAGCAGTGTGCAGAAAGCAGTTTGAGTAATGCAGTGTGCAGCAGTGTGATGCGTGCAGCAGTGTGAGGTGTGCAGCTGTGGGAGGCGTGCGGCAGTGTGCAGCATGCAGCAGTATGAGTAATGCAGCAGTGTGCAGCAGTGTGCAGCGTGCAGCAGTGTGCAGTGTGCAGCAGTG
Source organism: Lissotriton helveticus (assembly GCF_964261635.1). Taxonomy (NCBI): domain Eukaryota; kingdom Metazoa; phylum Chordata; class Amphibia; order Caudata; family Salamandridae; genus Lissotriton; species Lissotriton helveticus. The sequence continues at coordinate 282,773,523 of NC_136057.1, read as the reverse complement.
TGCGGCATGCAGCAGTGGGAGGCGTGCAGCAGTGTGCGGCGTGCATCAGTGCGCGGCGTGCAGCAGTGTGAGGCATGCAGCCGTGTGTCATGCAGCAGTGTGAGGCGTGCAGCAGTGTGAAGCGTGCAGCAGTGTGAGGCGTGCAGCAGTGTGAGGCGTGCAGCAGTGTGAGGCATGCAGCAGTGTGCAGCGTGCAGCAGTGTGAGTAATGCAGCATTGTGCAGTGTGCAGCGTGCAACAGTGTGAGGCATGCAGCAGTGTGAGGCATGCAGCAGTGTGAGGCGTGCAGCGGTGTGAGGCATGCAGCAGTGTGTGGCGTGCAGCAGTGTGTGGTGTGCAGCAGTGTGTGACGTGCAGCAGTGTGAGTAATGCAGCAGTGTGCAGCAGTGTGAGGCGTGCAGCAATGTGTGGCGTGCAGCAGTGTGAGGCGTGTGGCAGTGTGCAGCATGCACCAGTATGAGTAATGCAGCAGTGTGCAGCGTGCAGCAGCGCGCAGCAGTGTGAGGCGTGCAGCAGTGTGATGTGCAGCAGTGTGTGGCGTGCAGCAGTGTGTGGTGTGCAGCAGTGTGTGGCGTGCAGCAGTGTGCAGAAAGCAGTTTGAGTAATGCAGTGTGCAGCAGTGTGATGCGTGCAGCAGTGTGAGGTGTGCAGCTGTGGGAGGCGTGCGGCAGTGTGCAGCATGCAGCAGTATGAGTAATGCAGCAGTGTGCAGCAGTGTGCAGCGTGCAGCAGTGTGCAGTGTGCAGCAGTGTGCGGCATGCAGCAGTGGGAGGCGTGCAGCAGTGTGCGGCGTGCATCAGTGCGCGGCGTGCAGCAGTGTGAGGCATGCAGCCGTGTGTCATGCAGCAGTGTGAGGCGTGCAGCAGTGTGAAGCGTGCAGCAGTGTGAGGCGTGCAGCAGTGTGAGGCGTGCAGCAGTGTGAGGCATGCAGCAGTGTGCAGCGTGCAGCAGTGTGAGTAATGCAGCATTGTGCAGTGTGCAGCGTGCAACAGTGTGAGGCATGCAGCAGTGTGAGGCATGCAGCAGTGTGAGGCGTGCAGCGGTGTGAGGCATGCAGCAGTGTGTGGCGTGCAGCAGTGTGTGGTGTGCAGCAGTGTGTGACGTGCAGCAGTGTGAGTAATGCAGCAGTGTGCAGCAGTGTGAGGCGTGCAGCAATGTGTGGCGTGCAGCAGTGTGAGGCGTGTGGCAGTGTGCAGCATGCACCAGTATGAGTAATGCAGCAGTGTGCAGCGTGCAGCAGCGCGCAGCAGTGTGAGGCGTGCAGCAGTGTGATGTGCAGCAGTGTGTGGCGTGCAGCAGTGTGTGGTGTGCAGCAGTGTGAGGCGTGCAGCAGTGTGAGGCGTGCAGCAGTGTGAGGCGTGCAGTAGTGTGAGGCGTGCAGCAGTGTGTGGTGTGCAGCAGTGAGTGGCGTGAAGCAGTGTGTGTGTGCAGTGTGAGTAATGCAGCAGTGTGCAGCAGTGTGAGGCGTGCAGAGGTGTGAGGCGTGCAGCAGTGTGAGGCGTGTGGCAGTGTGCAGCATGCAGCAGTATGAGTAATGCAGCAGTGTGCAGCGTGCAGCAGCGTGCAGTGTGCAGCAGTGTGAGGCGTGCAGCAGTGTGACGTGCAGCAGTGTGCAGCGTGCAGCAGTGTGAGGCATGCAGCAGTGTGACGTGCAGCAGTGTGTGGCGTGCAGCAGTGTGTGGTGTGCAGCAGTGTGAGGCGTGCAGCAGTGTGAGGCATGCAGCAGTGTGTGGCATGCAGCAGTGTGTGGCGTGCAGCAGTGTGTGGCGTGCAACAGTGAGAGGCGTGCAGCAGTGTGTGTGCAGTGTGAGGCATGCAGCAGTGTGTCGTGCAGCAGTACGCAGCGTGCAGCAGTGTGAGGCGTACAGTGTGAGGTGTGCAGCAGTGTGAGGCGTGCAGCAGTGTGAGGCGTGCAGCAGTGTGAGGCGTGCAGCAGTGTGAGGCATGCAGCAGTGTGAGGCATGCAGCAGTGTGAGGCGTGCAGCAGTATGAGGCGTGCAGCAGTGTGCATCATGCAGCAGTGTGAGGCGTGCAGCAGTGTGAGTAATGCAGCAGGGTGCAGCGTGCAGCAGTGTGAGTAATGCAGCAGCGTGCAGTGTACAGCAGTGTGTCGTGCAGCAGTGTGAGGCGTGCAGCAGTGTGAGGCGTGCAGCAGTGTGAGGCGTGCAGCAGTGTGTGGCGTGCAGCAGTGTGAGGCGTGCAGCAGTGTGAGACATGCAGCAGTGTGTGGCATGCAGCAGTGTGAGTAATGCAACAATGTGCAGCAGTGTGAGGCGTGCTGCAGTGTGAAGCGTGCAGCAATGTGAGGCGTACAGCTGTGTGTGGCGTGCAGCTGTGTGTGGCGTGCAGCTATGTGTGGCGTGCAGCTGTGTGTGGCATGCAGAAGTGTTTGGCATGCAGCAGTGTTCAGAAAGCAGTGTGAATAATGCAGCAGTGTGCAGCAGTGTGAGGTGTGCAGCAGTGTGAGGCATGTGGCAGTGTGCAGCATGCAGCAGTATGAGTAATGCAGTAGCGTGCAGGAGTTTGCAGCATGCAGCAGCGTGCAGCAGTGTGCAGCGTGCAGCAGTGTGAGACGTGCAGCAGTGTGAGGCGGGCAGCAGTGTGAGGCGTGCGGCAGAGTGCCCGATGCAGTAGTATGAGCAATGCAGCAGTGTGCAGCATGCACCCAAAAACCCATGCCCACCATAAACTCTAAAAATAACCGTGCCACCCAATAACCCATACCTACCCTAAAAGTTCCCTTGCCACCCAAAACCACCCTAGTTATAGTTAGGAACAAAATTTCCATAGGAAAAGCGTCTTTTTTGTTTTGCCAATAACTTTGGCCCTGCTTGACGAATCTTCACACAATTTTTAAAAAAACTTCCCGTTATTGGTTTAGCTGCTGTGTTGGGAGTTTTGGGGTGATCCGTCAAGCTTGAGCCGTGAAAAAAGAGGGGTCCTAAAATGAGTTTTCCCCACTTTATTTCTATGAGAATTTTTCATTTTTTGAACACAACTACAGCCAGAACTACTGAACAGAATTACACAAAATTTGCCAGAAAGCTAGATGTTGATTCAGAAAGCATGCTTTTTATAATTTGGTGTAAATCCGTTCAGTAGTTTTTGAAATATTTAATTCTAAAAAATATAAATATCTTGGGACACGAAACCTTGTTGCGAACACACGGATCCTACTAAAATTTGATTGGTTGCCAACACTTCAACCAGGAAGTGTTGGCAGCCATCTTGGAACTTGGCTTGAAGCCAAGTCCCACAGAAAAGTTAAAAGTAAAAAAAGGTGTCCACCAGCACCCCGCACGGGTTTTTAAAAAAAATCTTCAAATCCACAGCAAGATAAGAAGGAAAAAAGTACAGGCCCCCTGCACGTCTTTTTTAGTAAGTCCCGGTGGGCCAAATCCCCAGACCATATTTTATAATAATGTGGGCGATGCCCATGCGGCACCCCCTGCTCCCAGGGGACTGCCAGCTACCAGGGGAGAACAAGTAAACTGGTAGACCCGAATGGCCTCCCCTGGCCTTTATTCAAAATAAATGTGGGGGCTGTGCGGCCCTCTTCCCCCAAGGACCACCAATAATTTTCAATAATGGGGAGGGCCGCATGACTTCCCCCTCCATTGGACTTTATTCAAAATAAATGCGGGGCCCTCCCACATTCCCGGGGCAAACACCCCCTGGGCTTTTACTTTCAATAATGGGGGGCTGTGCAAACCCCTAGCCCAAGGGACCGCCACCTCTCTGGGGCAATTAACATATAAATGTGGGGGAGCTACCTCCCTAGGGCACAAATTAAATATTGGTGGGGTCCATTGCGGAACCCCGTCCCAGGACCATCACCTCCTCTGGGCTAATGAAACCAAGGAGTGGGGCATGCTCCCCCCTCCTAGAGCCAAATATGACCCTGTGGACCGCTACCCCCCCCAGGGCCGGCTCCTGCAGTGTCCCGGGTGCGCAGCCATGGACATTGCAATTTGCTATGGCTTGGCAAGAGCTTCACCGCTCCCGCCATGCCATTGCAAACTCTGCTTCACTTCTTGTAAGCCATAGCCGAAAAAATGCTCTTGCTTACTAGAAGCGGAGCAAAATTGCTTTTGGACAGAGGGAGCTTCATGATTAGCAGCTCGCTCAGTTCAAAAGCAATACCGGCTCCTGCAGGACGTGGGGAGCCGCAGGGACTGTGAGGGCCTTCAGGCTCCTGCCATGATTCTAAACAATTTACAAAAAACAGGGGTCCCTAGTAGTTCAGGGATCTTTCGCAAAAATGATAGACATACGCTCAATAGTATGTATGACCTTTGTCCAGCCGGACAGGAATTTTTATTAAAGTGATAAGCAAGAATAAAGAGGATTTTTTACACAGTGGGTGCAGCCAGCAACCCACAGGGGACAAGACAAAACAAGGGGATGGGGTTAGAACGAACAAGGCGGTCTGTATACTAGTAGTTCAGTGAACAGACAAAAATACATTTTAGAAGCATCATTGTATACAATTTATACTTTTCATTTTACATATGACGCTAAAATGTCGACGACGTTTCGATGCCTATTTTGAAATGAGTGGCATCATCTTCAGGACAGAGAATAAAAAAGCTTGTCTTGAAAATCTTTCGGCAATTTTTGGCCGGATTTAGGTCCAAACATTGTTTATTTCCAGGGGGCGGTGCCCAATATCAAGGGACATATGGTGGGGTACTCAATTATCTGAGCATTTTCCAAACCAGGGCAAGAAAGCCTCTTCATAGGAGACCGGACCGAACCGATCGTGTCTCATTCCTGGTTGGGTTGCTTGATGGCAATTCTGGGCTCAGATGGGCGGGGATTCTACACCTGACCCCCGCTTGCACTCCCAGCCGCTTTCCTTTTGCGTCGGCGCTCTCCTTCTCGCAACGGAGCCCCGCCCGCACCTTCCGCCGCCTTACTTCTTGCTGCCCGGGTGCGGGGCGGGACTCCCAGTCGGGCCGCACTGGGATTGGCCGGCCGGCCAACCACTTCCGGGTCGTCGCAGGCAGAGCGGCGGCCCGGCGGTGGACGCAGCAGCAAATGCCGGGTGGGCACCGGCTTTCCTTGTAAATAAATAGATCGAGGTGGGCACTCGTAAATCAAAATAAAGGATACAGCCAGAGAAAGGCAACAAGCGGCGCGGGAAGCCGCGCCGAAAATCGGCAATTAAATCGTCGGGTCAAACGCCGGGTGGGCACCGGCAAAGCACCAGGGAAGCGCTAAGGATAAAATAAAGCGCTCCCAAGCACTAGAAGGAAAATGCAAGCGCTTCCAGGCGCTGGGGGTCCCACAAGTCCAGGGACCACCACAAAATCTCCCTAGGCAGGTAGGGGGGGCAAGGCTGGGCCCAGAGCCAGCTCACTGGGCCTCCAGGCAGGGAGGCAGTCCAAGTGGCGGTCCTCCTGGCCCCAGCAACAGCAGCAGCCCCCCTCATTTAGGATCCTGGAAGAGAACAAATTGTAAGGGGACACAGCCCCTTCTTATACTGTAAATTCCTTTGTCTGGCTTCAGGGTGAGGGGAAAAACCAGTCGCAGCTGGTTTGTGAGCACTCTTGATGTGCTCAGCCCCTCACTCTATTCACTGGCAGGGCTAGGGTCGTTAGACGCACCACAGGGGGCGGAGCCAGCATTGTGTGGGGAAAGCCCAACCCTATTCAGGACCCAGGTGCACTCCTCCCCAGCCATCAGCATGCTAATCTCCACACTCACCACCGGGCAGACCCATCATGACTCATGGAGCCTGGCATCCCAGCCAGCTCCAGCCAATCACACGCCAGCACCTTTACAGCACACACACAGCCATGTCTAGAAGTGGCACTTCCACACTAGACACATACACGCCGCATACATCATTTCGCAGCATTCAATCACACGAGTCCGCGCATACCAAACTCGAGCCTGTACACCCCACGCATCAGGAACTACCAGGGACACATACATTCCCCATGCATTCCTATGGGAGGGCAGGCCTATCTCACCACATGCACTCAGAGTGCGCACGCACTTTCCACTGGGACACAGTGAAAGTGTGCAGAACCCTAAAATCACCATCACCAGGTCACCATTAAAAGCAAAAAGTTTAGGGGTGAACCTGCTAGAAGGGCCAAGTCCAACAGGGATGTTATCATTAGGCTGAGATTTCACTCGTGCAAAACCAGTGAAATTCAGTCAGTGACATAAGCAGTGCATTGCGGGGCGTAAGTTATAGTTAGCTCAGGTAACTATAACTACTGAATTTCCATGGTTTTATACGAGTGAAATCTGAGCCTAATTATTATTATTATTATATTATTATTATAGGGACTTATAAAGCGCATGGCTAACCATAGGCTTCCCAGCGCTATAACGTCTCTGTAACCTTGGTTTTATTCAGTGAATTTTCTAAGTTTTTTTTTATTCCATTTCATAACTATACCATACCTTTAACATTTGTTTTTTTAAGTGAATATAAATATATATACGTAAAAAAACTTTAAACACTGTGGGCCCGATTCACAGAACTAACTTAAGACAAAATCCTAAACTTACTACCATTTTGCTATTCACAGAAGGCACTTACTCGTTTTGGTATTCACAGAAGACACTTAGGGCCCGATTCACAGAATGAACTTAAGACTCAATCCTAAACTTACTACTATTTTGATATTCACAGAACTTTAGGACTCCTAAATGCCTTCTGTGAATACAGAAAGTCTTAAAGTTAGGATTTTTCTCAGTTTAGTAGTAGTAAAGTTAGGACTCCTAACTTTAGGACTCCTAAATGCCTTCTGTGAATACCTAAAGTCTTAAAATTAGGATTTTTCTCAATTTAGTAGTAGTAGAGTTAAGACTCCTAACTTTACTACTACTAAATTGAGAAAAATCCTCATTTTAAGACTTTCGGTATTCAAAGAAGGTATTTAGGAGTCCTAAAGTTAGGAGTCCTAACTTTACTACTACTAAATTGAGAAAAATCCTAATTTTAAGACTTTCGGTATTCACAAAAGGTATCTAGGAGTCCTAAAGTTAGGAGTCCTAACTTTACTACTACTAATTAAGAAAAATCCTAATTTTAAGACTTTCGGTATTCACAGAAGGCATTTAGGAGTACTAAAGTTAGGACTCCTAACTTCTGTGAATACCGAAATGAGTAAGTGTCTTCTGTGAATACCAAAATGAGTAAGAGCCTTCTGTGAATACGAAAATGCTAGTAAGTTTAGGATTTTGTCTTAAGTTAGTTCTGTGAATCGAGCCCTTAATACTTACATATACTTACCTTTCAAACTTTTACAACAAATATGCTCTTACCATTCATGCCTTTACAACGAAATTCGTTGTAATGGCATGCATGATAAAGTCATATTTGTTTGCAAAATTTTGTGTGGTAAAGACTTGTGTGGTAGTGTTGTATGAGTGTTAAAGCGTGCGCGGTAAAGGCACGCAGGGTTCCGGCTTTGTTGTAAAGCTGTTTCCCGCTGTGTGTCAGAAAACACCAAGGATGCATAGCTGCCAAAATTTTCAGATTGCTTATTTATGGCATTTACCATTGATTAAGTGCACACACAGGTGACATTGTGCTGCCAAACGTGTGACACTTCGAGGCACACTTTCTCACAAGTGAAATCAAGCATTAAGGTCCATTTAAAGAGATAAATAACGGAAACTTCCTGTTAAAAAAGTCATATAACCTGCTGCAAACCCCAAGAAATGGTAAGCCCCTTGTTGGACCTGGCCTCGTGGCGTGGTTCCCCCCCGTTCCTCAGAACCCCGTTAGCCTAGCCCTGCACCCCGAAACCCTGGTCGTCCTGTCCATGTATGCCCGAAAACCCTGCACGACCCCACCAACCGACGACCAACCCTGCAGGCCCCCGTCCTCCTTCCCGGATCCGAGCACCCAGAACCTGCATCACCCCCCCAGGGTCCCCGGCAGCCATTTTCCCTTCCCGAGGCCCCTGACTCCCTGGGCCTTGCCTGACCTGGCCCCAGCGAAACTTAGGCTCCAGACGCGCCAGTCCCGGCTGGGGGGTAAAGGGCTCCCCGAGTGAGATAAGACAGGGAGTTTCGATTGCACCTCCGGCCTCCCCCCGAGAGACTGGTTTCTATCACACCTCTGGCCTTCCCCTGTGGGCCGGTTTCGATCACACCTCTGGCCTCCCTGAGTGCTGGCTCCAGACCCTGCTGGGCGTCTGGGAATTCCCGGACCCATCTTCAAAGCGATCAAGGGGCCAACCGACGGACCTCTCCAACGACCAGCCCCCAAGGCATGAGACCTCCGCCTGCGAGGGTCCGGACATCAAAGGGCCACTTGACTATATGAAGGCCCGCCCAACAACTAGCGGGCAGTTGTATCCTGGACAAGAAAGCCCTGCTGATCTGATCGCGGCTGACCCTTGGGGGAAAACTAAACCTACGAACTCTTCGAGCCCTGCTGACGCTGTCGCGGCTCATCCTCGCAAAGACGGACCTGGAACATCGGACCCCTGCTGACGCTGTCGCGGCTCATCCTCGTACCGACGGAACTAGAACATCGGAGCCCTGCTGACGCTGTCGCGGCTCGTCCTCGCAAAGTCGGAACTAGAACATCGGAGCCCTGCTGACCTCGTCGCGGCTCGACCTTGAACACCAAAGAGATCTTCGTGAAACCTCCTGAGCCCTGCTGACGCTGTCACGGCTCCTCAAGAACTGACCTCCGGATCGAGCACTGCTGACCTCGTCGTGGCTCGAGGAGTACTCTGGTCCGGCTGGACCATTGACGCTACCAACACAACCTGAGTCGACCTGAAGTGAGTGAAGCAGCCAGTATGATCATCACCTTCTCGTATCCCCCAGCTCGAGGATTGAGAGCTGTGCGCAGGGTACGCTTTGTACTGGCCTAAAGACTGAGACTGTCCCGCTTCCCCCTTCCCGAATGCCTGAGACTTTAAGATCCCTCGATCGCTTGTAAATAAGAGTGCTGATTCCTTTTTACTGTTCATAAAGAACTTGTTACTGAAAACCTACGGTGTGGTGTCCGTTCGTAAGTGTGGTGTGAGCTCAGTGTGTACGATCCTAGACTCGAAGTTCTCCCCGGTGAGGACCTCACGTTAAGACTCTGCATTATTTGTGGGAGAGGTGAGTCACGGGGTGGTCGGGTGAGCATAACCTGGCCCTCTGAGATCGCCCCGTCTAACACCACTGACTATGCATTTCACTGTAGTGATTTCCAAAAAAGATGTCTTGAGATGTCTGCCATGATTGCTTTGTGATCACTTTTGGGAAGACCCATATTCTTTAGTGACTATGGTATGCTAGACAATCCTCCCAGCAGTTAGTGAGTAAGAGGTAACCACTCAGTCATCAATAGGGTTAAACCCGAGCAATATTTCACCAGGATTTAACCAGCCAGTGGGTATTTTCATGCCAATGGAGGAAAAAATGGGGAAAAACCTTGAGAACTCGTATGTTTTTGTTGTAAAGTATGAATTGTAGTCACGAGGTTAGTCCAAGTAGAGGTTTATTTGTTAAGTTCCAAGATAGTAGTTACAAGTAAGTGATTAATTCAGACCCCCACCAGGAGCAGCATCTTTGCTGCTCAGCCCACTCTCACCAACTGTCATTCTTCCAGTCCATCAGGCACACCAACATTCCACACAGTCATCAAGCATTCCAAGGTTCCATACATACACACATGCATACTGGCTGAGCAGCAGAAATGTAAGTACTACATATCCTCTCTCCATTGCAAACAAAGCAATGTGACCATGGAGAAGAATGAAAATAGAAAAGAATTGTGGAGCAGGATAAGGTAAGTACATATTGCAGAAGAACAGAGGAAGAAAGTACAGATAACCAGCAAGGAAAGGGTGCAAACAAGAAGATATAGCAAGGCACATCACCTTCCCTTGGGAACATCATGAAGAGAATGCAAAAATGCAATAAGTAACATGCTCAAACAGTAAAATAAATAATGTGTGGGGTTGGGAGAAAAGTAGAAATTATGGGGCCTATTGGGATGGCGGACGGACCTGCGTCTGTCCGCCACCCCCGAGGTGGAGGGACCGTCCGTCGGGTGAAGCGGCGGTCCCTCCGGTGCAATTAGGATGTGACCGCCACCCTGGCGGTCACATCCCGTATCTTTAACCTTGTGGCGGGTGCTGCTTGAAGCAGCACCCACCGTAAGGTTAAAAGTGCATGTTTTACATTTACATGCACAAAGCGACAGGCACAGCACGGTGCCTGCCGCTTTGTGCATGTAAATGCTGGGGGTTCCATAGGTACCCCCATGTGCACCCCCCAGCCCCCGACACCCTGGGGGCCACCAACAGGCCCCAAACACCAAAGACCACATGCTTTTTCATGGCGGAAAAACCGCCGTGGAAAAGCATGTGTCAATGCACATCCTAATTTGGCTGACGGTGTCTTGCAGACACCGCCACCAAATAGCCCTCCACACCCCACAGATCAGCGGCGAACGGACCTGCCGTCCGCCGCTGGTCCCAACGCAATCCCACCGCCATCCTAATCTGGCGGTGGGTGTTTTCTGTGGCCCTGGCGGTGAATCCGCATCCTCCAGGCCGGCGGTGGCTTCCGCCAGCCCGGAGGAGGCGGATTCACCGCCATCCTAATCAGCCCCAAAGTGTAAAATTCAAACTAATCTCCCATATGTACCTACCACACACTAAAGAGGACACTATGCAGGACTTATGGAATGGTGAAAACCGGCAGAGTGTAAATACCACCCATTAAGTATTCTACACTAGGGAACTCATGGTACAATTTAAATAATGCGTACATAATAATCAAGGATGGGTACAAATCCCAACATGTATCTCAAACACAGATAAAAATATGGGTACACCCAAAGCACAACTTTAACAGAGGCCAAAGTATGGGTCCAATGCCCACCACACAACTTTAAAAGAGGCCATAGTATGGGTACACTGCCCAAAACACAACTTAAAAGAGCCAAAAGTATGGATCCACTGCTCAACAAAGAGGCCAAAACATGGGTCGACTGCCCACCGCGCATATTCCAATAAAAGTGGGTACAGAGCCCAATGCGCATAACAACAAAATATGGGTCCACAACCCATTGTACATCACAAATAGATGAGTAAACACAATAAAAGTAAGGAGAAAACAACAACTCACACTACTAGATAAAAATGTGGTAAAAGTATATGGTAATACTGATGCTAGGCACAAAACAAAAACCAAGTAGGGTTAGACAGTGACAAGGGTGTGCGCACCACCCAGACTGAAGACTAGACCGAATGTATGGAGGCCAGCTCCTATACACAACTACCCTACAGGAAAAGTATAAACCTAATGCACTAGCAATTTCAACTAGAACAAGTGAAGCTCTCACTAAATGTATACCATATATCAAAAACACTCAATTAAAGTGTGAGTGAAAAATAGTATGAAACAGAGCACATGGCGATGACTTAAATAAATTCAACAATCGCCAAACACAATACAGTCTTACTTAAATTATTTCATGAATCATTATAGACATATAATGCAGTTATTCTTAAACAGCTAAAGTGACAATGTATGTGAGCAAACACCGGTGAGCCAACTGTCTAACCCGAGATCTTAAAAAAAACAATAAAGATTGCCATGCCAATGAAAAAGTCCCACATCAAGAATTATGGAAGTTCAGTAAGTAAATCTTCTCCGCAGGTATCTCCAGTAGCTCCCGCAATGTGAAATGTGAAGAGAAACTAAAAATTTACCAGTGTGGCAGTCTGTCTTTTGAGTTGCGTAGAATATACTTTTCCGTTTTATCAATATACCATAAACCAAATGTTCACAAATACCATAAATATGTATAAATAATATATACTGGAAGAAGCTCCGATCCGAGATGTTGATCCAATGACTTGCTGTGGTGTTGTTATGGTGATGTTACCTAAGATGGCCGCCAACGTCGTATTTGCGTCTTTTCAGCAGAAAGTTGGGCTTACAGGAGCAACATGAACAACGTGATGCAAGCGCTGTTTTCATCAGGGGATCGAGCACAAACTGTCAGTGACGTAAGACACCATCAGCTCGAGAACACTCCAAGGAACGGTTTGCTCGAACCCACTTTTGAAGGTAACGACATTTCAAGTTGGTTTACCCATTGAAATAAAGATAATATTAATTTTTAAAAAAACACACCCACAACACACCCCTGAAGTCCTCTGAAATTCTGGTATCAACTTGCTTCCATGAATTTAGACCTACTGGCAAGACAAAGTATATCTAACATCTAAGACACCTGAGTGTCTGCGATCTGAGTTCTGCGACTTCCACTCAGGACTGTAATGCTGCCCAAACCATCATCAAAATGTTGCAGTCACGCTGTCAGACACCGCAAATCCCCTTTGAAACGTAAATAAACAATATCTTCTTATGGTTGTAAGAAGGCGGGAAAAACACAAGACTTCCCCAGACAAACGGTGGAGACGAGGAAGGGCTTCCTGGCACTAAGAGAAAGACTACGCAGAGACAACATCACCTTCAGCTTTGCCGGGCCAGCAAGAATGAGAATCATGGACAAATGGCAAACACTGGTGTTCGATGACCCAGGCGACCTGAGGAAATACCTGCAAGGGCCTCCACCGGAGGATATGGAAGCTCAAGCCCCCGGCACGTCAAAAAGAAGAGCGTCCAAAGAAAGCACAGGGAGCGAACGGGCAGATGGGGCAGAAGATAACTGACACCAACTACTACTAGGAACAAGGAAAACAAACATGGGGGGCAACGAACAACAACAGGCTTAACAACCCACCAGTGCCATCAGCCCATGATCCAACAGCGAGCCTACGAGGTAGCCCTGGGAGACCTGGGGTACCTTTGACATCCTACCCCGTGACTTCTAACTACCTCAAGACACAACAACCTACCTCACACATGGAACTTGTAACTTGTGACACAACTTCCTCCCTCACGCCAGCAGTCTTACCCTGATGATCCCTGACCAGAAGGAAAGACGGCGCAACAGGAACCTTGCATATCCTTTTATTGCCTGAACATGGCAACCATAGACACAAATTAATGGGGCTCCTTATTATTCCGAGGCATCGCTTTGATTTATATATCTCAGGGTTCCGATTTAGCTCACCTCACCAAAGCCTCAGGGGCAGGGGAGGGAGGGAACATTGCTGACGCACGCTCAGTTTTCAAGCTCAGGGGGGCAGGGGAGGGAGTGGAGAGGGGCATTGGGGGTTCTATTGTACAGTTTCTTTGGTTTTCTTTCTTTCCATCTATCTTCCTTTCCATTCTCTTCTCCTTAGTTTTCTCAGACAGAAACAAACTTTTACCAAGGCATCAAGGGCAGCGCAGCGCGCATCATTGGGGGGTAACAACGGAAGGTGTTCCGGGCCCACAACTACTCACTAATCTTAAAGTAGTATCATTCAACGTCAAAGGGCTCAACGACCCGGTCAAAAGAAGGAAAACAATAGAATATCTGACAAAACTAAAGAGTGATGTGTGCGTGCTCCAAGAAACTAAACTAACAGCAGAGGACGCACAGAGGCTGAGGGCGAACTGGATGGGCCTCACCCTCTGCTCACCAGCAGTGCACAAAAAGAAAGGTGTTATCACACTGATAAACAAGAAAGCCAGGTTGACACTACACAAAAGTTATGCTGATGAGGAAGGTAGAATACTAATCACCAGCGTTGGAGCCGGCCTCGCGGCGTGGTCCCACTCCTTCCACATGACGGGCCCTGGACAGCAGCAGCCCCTGTCCTCCCCGATGAAGCTACCTCTCCAACCTTCAACAAGAGCCGCCCCTCCGGGCGACCCCCGGCTCTCCCCCTCCGGGACCCGGCGACCCCTGTTCGCCCCACGCTGCTGGTCCTGGCCCTCCCCGGGCCGCCATTTCAGGCCCCGACTCCATCTTGGATCCTCCACGTCCTGACCACGTGGCCTCGGCCCGTCCCCGGCTGCAACCCCAGCGAAGCCCCGACATCGAGGCACCAAGATCCGACCAGGTGGTAAAACGGCCACTTGATGGATCAAGGAGGAGGGGAGTTTCGATGGCCCTCCAACCGTCCCCGGACGCCTGGTTTCGATTGCCCCCCGGACTCCCTGGGCGCTGGCTCCACCCCCCTGCTGGGTGTCTGGACACTCTCATCCCGGCCACTCTGGCCCCCAGGCGCGAGGGTCCGAACATCAAAGGACTCCAGACCTATATCTGGGGCAGCTCTGGAATGGGCCGGCAGTTGTATCCTGGAGTCGAGAGCCCTGCTGATGCTGTCGCGGCTGACCCCGAGAAGAACTCGCTGCTTTGAACCCTGAAACCATCTTCGGAGCCTGCTGGCGCTGCCGCGGTCCAGCCTCGCTGAAACCATCTTCGGAGCCTGCTGGCGCTGCCGCGGCCCAACCTCGCTGAAACCATCTTCGAAGCCTGCTGGCGCTGCCGCGGCCCAATCTCGCTAAAACCATCTTTGAAGCCTGCTGGCGCTGCTGCGGCCCGACCTCGCTGAAACCACCTCTGGAGCCTGCTGGCGCTGCCGCGGCCCGACCTTGCTGTTCCTAAGACTGTCCCGCTACCCCTAACCCTCAGTTACCGAGATTTTAAGGATCCCTCGATCCCTTTGTACATATTGCCGAGAGAACCAACCGTATTGCTGATAAAGATTCTAAGAAGTTATCCTCTTGTGTGGTGTCCCTTTGTAGTGGTGTGATTGCTCTGCTGATACGATTCTAGGAGAGGAGCCTCACCCAGGAGGCCACTCAACGGCGCTCGGCCAACTCGATACAGAGAGGTGGGTCTTGGGGTGGTCAGTCAGACATCTTCTGCCTCCCCAGGGACCGCCTTTCTAAGGGGAGGAGACAATACACATCTCTAACATTTACGGACCTAACACAGAGGACACTACCTTCTGGAAGGAAGTGGAAGACAGGCTGAGTAAGCTTCCCCATAACCAACTACTGATAGTAGCTGGAGATCTCAACCAAGTCTTAGACCAGGCCATAGACAGACACCCACAGAGGCCCAGTCATCGCTTTCAGGGGCAAAACACATTTAAAAACCTATGCACCAAACTCCAACTTAGGGACCCTTGGAGACTCCAACACCCAGACGCTAGGGATTACACCTTCTACTCTCACCCACACAACTCATATAGCAGAATCGACTATATCCTCATATCAGCCACACACACACACCTGATAGAACACACAGAGATCTCCCCAAGAACCATATCAGACCACTCTCACATCAGCCTAACACTTAATGGTAGACACAACGAACACACGAGCTGCAGCTGGAGATTCAACAGCGACATACTTAAAAACCCGACTAACGTGGCAGAGCTAGAGGATGCCATAAAAGAATACCTAGAATTCAATGACAACCCCAACACAGACAAGGGCACACTCAAGGATGCCATGAAGGCCACAGTCAGAGGTAAAATTCTCAGCATCAAAGCTAGAATGAACAAAGACAGAAATAAAAAAGTTCTAGAGCTCGAAGCGGAGATTAAGAAACTAGAACTGCGCCATAGCATCGACGTAGCAGGCAAGAACACCCTCACAGACCTAACTAAGAAGAAATACGAGCTCAACAAAATTTTAAGCGAAAGGGCAGGCATGTGGATAAATAAGTATAAGTCAATAAACCTTTGCGCAGCAAACAAGGCGGGGAAAGCACTTGCTTCATACCTAAAGAGCAAACAGCGGCAACACACCATCGCAGCAATAACAGACACAAATAAGACCTCCCAAACATCGAACAAGGGAATCCTCAACGTTTTCAAAAACTTCTATGAGGGCCTATACAGGGAGGACAAGGACCTTAAAACCGATGGTGGGGCTAGCCTCCTAGATAAACTAAATCTACCTAAACTAACGGAAGCACAAAGAACTACTCTAGAGCAAGACATAACCGGGGCCGAAATAGAAAAAGCAGTAGCAGATCTTAAAGACAACAAAGCACCGGGGCCAGATGGGTACACAGCAGGCTTTTATAGGCACTTCCTTCGCCTTATCAAACACACAATGAGAGAGGTCTTCTCACACTGTATTAAACAAGGGAAAATGACAAACTCAATGGCGAAAGCCAATGTAATAGTCAACCCAAAAGAAGGCAAAGACCCGCAACACCCGCAAAACTACCGACCCATCTCCCTAATTAACGTAGACTGCAAGATATATGCAAAGATCCTGGCTACAAGACTGAACGCGCGGCTCCCAGACCTAATCCACAACTCACAGGTGGGGTTTCTCAAAAATAGGATGTCCCAAGACAACACGAGACTCCTATGCCACCTAATTAACCATACCGCTAACAACACTAAACCAGCCGTCATGATCGCACTTGACTCAGAAAAAGCGTTTGACAGAGTATCATGGCCCTTTCTGGACCAGTGCATGCAAAAATTTGGGCTAGGGGAAAACTACAGAAGAATGGTGATGGCACTCTATAACGAACCGAAGGCCCAAGTGATAGTTAATGGAGGCACCTCCGACCCCTTTAATCTGGGAAGAGGCACCAGACAAGGCTGCCCACTCTCCCCTGCACTCTTCCTACTTTCTCTGGAACCACTGCTGACCATGATAAGGAGGTAGAGAGACAAAATATTGAAATTAAAATATTGATATACAATAATATCGATGTTTTAATTTCGATGGTATAGAATATCGATGTACAAAATATCGATAGAAGGAATATCGTTTTTAAGGTATGTATGTTACTAATATCGGAACTTTGTTTAGTGTTATGTATTTTATTATGTTGTTTATATGTTTGTTAAATAGGTTTTTTAATGTATGTTTGGAAATTAGTAATTTTGTTTACATTTTGCGTTTTAGTATCAGAGCGGGTTGTGGGTTTAAAGGGGAATAGGGTGGGAAGTAATTTAATTATAATTAATGAATTAATATTTTTTTGTAAATATTTTTAATTTATAAATAATTATTACTTATTAATTAATTGGTAATTAATTATTATTAATTAGTTAATTGAAATAATTTGAGTTAATGTAGTAGTATTTACTATTTTTATTATTGTTAATTAATAATTAATTGGTAATTAATTATTATTAATTAGTTAATTGATTTAATTAGAGTTAATGTCGTAGTATTTACTATTTTTTGTTATTGTTAATTAATAATTAATCTGTAATTAATTATTATTAATTAGTTAATTGAATTATCAGAGTTAATGTAGTAGTATTTACTATGTTTTGTTATTGTTAATTAATAATTAATTGGTAATTAATTATTATTAATTAGGTAATTAAATTAATTAGAGTTAAGGTGCTAATATTTTAAATTTTTTGTAATTGTTAATTAATAATGAATTGGTAATTAATTATTATTAAGTGATTAAATGATGTGATTTATTTATGTGTAGTGGGTTGTGTGTTTTTAGGGGAATAGGGTGTGACATGATTAAATGTAATTTATTAAAGAGATTGTATTTATTTATTGGTATTTATTGTTAATTAATTGGTAATAAATATGTGTTAATTAGCTCATTTATAATTACATCAATTTAATAATATTAAGTGTTATGAATTGATTAATTGATATTTATATTAATTGTGTTTTTTTGTATGTGTAGTGTGTTGTGTGTTAAAGGGGGAGTAGTGTGGGAAGTAATTTTTACCCCCTTGCTACCCAACGCTTTCCCTACTGTTGCACCCTCTGGAGTGGGCATAGTAATTTTTACCCCTGCGCTATCCAACGCTTTCCCTACTGTTGCACACTCTGGAGTGGGAATAGTAATTTTTACCCCTACGCTATCCAACGCTTTCCCTAATTTTGCACCCTCCGGAGTGGGAATAGTAATTTTTTCCCCTACGCTATCCAACGCTTTCCCTACTGTTGCACTCTCTGGAGTGGGAATAGTAATTTTTACCCCTACGCTATCCAACGCTTTCCCTACTGTTGCACCCTCTGGAGTGGGTATAGTCATTTTTACCCCTACGCTATCCAACTCTTTCCCTACTGTTGCACCCTCTGGAGTGGGAATAGCAATTTTTACCCCTACGCTATCCAACGTTTTCCCTACTGTTGCACCCTCTGGAGTGGGAATAGTAATTTTTACCCCTACGCTATCCAACGCTTTCCCTAATTTTGCACCCTCCGGAGTGGGAATAGTAATTTTTTTCCCTACGCTATCCAACGCTTTCCCTACTGTTGCACTCTCTGGAGTGGGAACAGTAATTTTTACCCCTACGCTATCCAACGCTTTCCCTACTGTTGCACCCTCTGGAGTGGGTATAGTCATTTTTACCCCTACGCTATCCAACGCTTTCCCTACTGTTGCACCCTCTGGAGTGGGAATAGCAATTTTTACCCCTACGCTATCCAACGTTTTCCCTACTGTTGCCCCCTCTGGAGTGGGAATAGTAATTTTTACCCCTACGCTATCCAACGCTTTTCCTACTGTTGCAATATGTGGAGTAAGTATATATATTAATTTCTATGTAGAGTTTTTAATTTATTTTAAATGTATATCTATTAGTTATTATTTTTTAAATATGTTTTAATGTTTTTATTTAATATTTGTTAATTTATATGTATTTTAAAATTATTTTTACATTATTATTAATACATTTAAAAAAACTATATTTTTAACTTCGATATTTTTGTACTACGATATTTTTTTCGATATTTTTGTACTTAGCTTTATGAAGATATAACTCTGATATTTTTGATGTCGATATTCTGTCTGTTGATATTATGTCATAGATTCGATAAGGAGTAACACTGAAATAAAGGGAATCCCCCTCATGGGCTACACGGTTAAACTAGCTGCCTGTGCAGACGACATACTCATCACCACAGAGGAACCAGAGACCTCGATAGCAGCCCTAATGTCAACCATTGTGGAATACGCACAGGTATCGGGCTACAAACTAAACAAGGAGAAATCTCAACGCAAACCAATGAATGTGCACACAACGAGGATGGTACTAGGTAGCTCAGGCCTGACCTGGCAGAAAAGTTTCCTGAAATATCTTGGCATCTACTTCGGCAGAGACCTCAAATCAACTCTCAACCACAATGAGAAAAAAATACTAGACAAACTAAAAGAGAAACTAGAGTCATGGTCACCAAAGTATATCAGCTGGTGGGGCAGGGTAGAGACAATAAAAATTATGCTAACTCCCTTGGTTAACTATTTACTTAGTATGGTCCCACTCATAACCACAGATGACTTCCATAAGAAGCTGGAGATTATGACAAACAAATTCCTATGGAGAGGCAAGAAACCCCGGATAAGCCTACAGAAATTAAAGCTAAGCAAACCCCTAGGGGGACTCAACATCACCAACTTCAAAACATTCCAGACAGCATGCCTAGCCAAACAAGGAATTTACTGGCTCTTACCAGAGCAGGTGTACACACCGGTGTGGCTGATGATAGAAAGAGCACACATAAAGGGGCTTGATCCCCTAGCCCTACTCACAGCCAATAAACACCCAGAGGCCAACAACCCCATACTCAAAAACATCAAGAACGCTCTCCTCAAAGTCGATAAGAAAATGGAGAAGAGCATTAGGAACACTAAATGGGAATCTATCTGGCACAACACTAAAATAAAATATAAGGACAAGACACTTAGCATGGACGCGTGGATCGAGCGGGGAGTATCCACCATTAACCAACTAGAGAGACTCAATACCCCACTCACATTTGACTGCCTAAAACACATATATAACATGCCGGATATACAGTTCTACAGCTTCCTAAAAATAAGGGCAGCCATCACAAGAGCAAACCTATGCAAAGACCCCCCTCAATCCTCCAATACATGGCGAATTTAAACAAAATTGGCCACCAGATATCGCACCTATACAAACTGTTGAGCCCAAAGACAACAAGACTAAATACCAAAACGACAGAGAGCTGGGAAGCCCACCAAGGTAGACAACTCAGTGAGATGGAAAAAATGAGCCTCTGGGCATCAGCAGCCAAAAACAAAGTCACCCCGATCCTAGCACAGACTAAATACAGGCTCCTCCACAGAGCCTACTGGACGCCAGACCGCCTGGCGACCATCGAGATCTGGGATAGTGATCTCGGCTGGAACTGCCATAAAGAAAACGGAGACTTAGCGCACCTTATCCTATTTTGCCCTGATGTCAAAAAGTTCTGGCAGAAGGTACGGGAGCTCATACACAGCGTAACTGGGTACTCGCCACAACCAGACTTCCCGGATATAGTCACCGCTTTTATGGCCCCAGAAATCGAATCTAAACACGATAGCCAACTGATCAACCTCCTACTCACAGCGGCGGTTAAGACTATCTTTACCAATTGGAAAGACACGAGTAGGGCGTCCTTCAAAAGCTGGTTCAACTGGGTCACCTTCCTCAGAGGGGCAGACAACATAACACAAAAACAATCACCAAAATGCAGCGCTACGTGCGAGATGTGGCACTCCCTGGATAAGTTCCTAGGCTCGCACAAACTGCCTTAAGCAGCCCACATGACTCAATACCCCACCACCAACCACAGCCCAACGAAGATTCGTGAACGCCCCCTGCCAAATAAAAAACGAACAGTCACCACTGTCTTACTGTCCTCTTTTTTCTTTCCCTCTTTGCTTTCCCACTTTTGCTTTCCTCTTATGAAGGCAATATAGAGACTCTTCAACGTCGCAAACGCCACGAATCGTAAATAACTACCCAACATGTAATTATAGACCCATACAGAATGTATGCAATATTAACCCCAACTGTGATATAACCGGACCAGTCTTGTCTACCCAACGTGTGAATGCCTAACAATATAGAATGTACGCCAATTTTAACCACAACGGTGTTATAACAGGACCAGTATTGCCTTCTTTCTTTCCGTACTGTCTATGCTAAAAAACTTTTTCTAATAAAATCAGTTGGAAAAAAAAAACAAGAAGACGGGAAATTAAGTACACGGGCAGCCCCACTAGATGGCACTTAATCCTCACACTGTTAGACAATCCATTTCACAGTTCACAATGCAGATAAACGATCTCCTCTAATTTCAATGAAAGGCAGTAACTTTGCGTTCCTCACACTGTCAAATGATCTACATTATTGACCAAATGCAGATGAACGATTTCTAGTAATGTTTTCGGAAAGCAGGAAGCTTCAATGATAAAAGATTGCCACTAGCTCCTCACGCTGTCAGACACTGTAAATCACTGTTTAGACACTGTAAATCACATATAGAGAAACTATCTCTTCTTATGCTCGTTGGAAGGCAGGAAGCTCTTCAGTGTGAATATGACAGGTTACCTTTAAGCAACACAACTTTTGAAAACACACTGCTACATCCTTAACCTCTTCCATTTCTTTTAAGTTAATGAATATAAGGAGTGTGAAGCGCCCGCTCAGGCTGTCCCGATGGTAGTGGACACTGGTGGGGCCAGGCGGGCGTTCTTCTCCTTGTTTTTAAGTTTCTTTTCTTTAGGTAGTTTACAGTATATATAGTCTCTTAATAGATTACATTTTGTTACCTCAGGTAGACAGCAAGCAGGGTTTCTTCACCAAAACGTCACCAATATTGTGAAGTATGAATTGTAGTCACAAGGTTAGTCCAAGTAGATGTTTATTTGTTAAGTTCCAAGATAGTAGTTACAAGTAAGTGATTAAGTCAGAGCCCCACCAGGAGCCGCATCTTTGCTGCTCAGCCCACTCTCACCAACTGTCAATCTTCCAGTCCATCAGGCACACCAACATTCCACATAGTCATCAAGCATGCCAAGGTTCCATACATACACACATGCATACTGGCTGAGCAGCAGAAATGTAAGTACTACAGTTTTCCTATAGAAATAAAACATCCATAGCACCAAATACACAGGCAGCATTTCTGTGTTGTCTAAAATGTCCATAAATTAGTTTTATAGCAGCAGAAGTGCTCCGGCCATCCAACGTCATGGTGGGCGTGTGCGTCGGTCAGCCAGGGGTTGTCCGAAACGCGCACGCATGAAAATCGCCCGCACCGCCGGGGGAAGTCCCACCGCGTCCAATGGGTCAAAAAAATAACAATATAGATTATTTTACTCACTATATGACTGTGGTTTTAAACTCAATAGGACGGTATTTTTCTTTGGGCAAGGCAACCGTCACCGATAACCTGACATACCTCCCTTAGGCGTGCTGCCAAAGTGGCTCTCTGGGGGCTAGACTGCTCCTCAAACCTGTGTGTGCCTGTTGCGCCAGCTGTTATCGCTGTGCTCTCAGCCAGAGAGCTCACCTGGTCTGTTTGAGGGCCAATCTCGAGTCAGGCCTCTGGAACTTCACGTGCTGGCACATAGTTTTGATGATTAGATTACTCAGGACTGGTAGGCCGGTCACCAGATCCATTGGAATATTACATCTGCAAGGTTATATGCTTTGTCGGAACTGGATGAGTTTTTTAAGGGGTTGGCTGTCTCCTTCTGAGGGCTCAGTGAGCAGCAATCACAGCTTGCAGGACTCCAAGGGGTTGTCATGCCTGGGCAGCACATGCTCTGCATTGCGAGGCATGCTGTATTCGAGTATGGACTTCAAGCTCCGCCTACTCTGCGCCCATATTTTTCATTGGCTTGTGTCATTGTCCTTCGCAAATGCTGGCTTCTGATTCGTTAATAGGCTTGTTAGTCCCTGCTTAGTACTGCCTTGTCCTCATTTGACTGCCTCCCATGAGGACTGGCCCTTTTACTTCTGTTGATAAATGGTATGTCTTATTTAGTATGTAAGCACTAATTTCTTTAATGAGTTTCTCCTACTGCCGGCACGACATGCTTTCCTGCAACATTCAGGGTGCCATGCGCACTTTTGCTTCGTAAGCAGCCAGGGACAATGGCGGCTGCTTCTTTGAAATAAAATAGTTCTCACATTTACAAGAGTTTGAGCTAGTGGCATTGTAAATGACAATGCCTTTTTTTATGTGTTAATTATCAAAACAGAGAAATAAAAGGCATTATCATTAACACTGCCAATAACTTAAACTCTTGCTAATGCGAGACCTATATTGCATTGCAAATGCTTATTTTTACTTTGGTGATCAGTCTGCTTGAAAGCTTCAGTAACCCGTGGCCTCTAGGCCCCATTCCCCTCTTTTTTTCTGGGATCTTCCTTGAGGTCTGTAGAATCCTCACTTTAAACTCTGACCTTGGCCACTCCTTCTTTGGTTTACGACTAGAGAGGCCTTCCTGGTGGCTATCAACTTGACCTACAGATTGGGAAGTTAAGGTCTTTGTTAATGTGTGCCTCCTACTTTTGTTTCTTCTCTGAACAGGTAGTTTTACTGCTTGGCACCGGGTTTGCCACTGAGGCTCCTTTCCAATGTAATATTACCCATTCAATGCTTTTCCCTGATTCCCCTATACTGAGCTGAGTGCTGCTAGGAGTGAAGGGTGCCTGTGTCTCCAGAACCACGGATTCTTGAGGCAGGAGCAGGAGGATTAAGCAGTGCTTAATTTGAGCCGGTGCTTTCCGGTGCTGAGCATGTCATTTAGAGATGAACAGTTGTTTAGAGAAACAATATAAATCTTAAAATTGATTATACCTGCCTCCCCAGCCATTCCTTTTAACTTTGGGGACCTGGAATAATCTGAACCGTCGCATTTACATGCAAAAGAGATGGTTAGTAATGGTTTTGGCAACAATGACAAGGGCGATGGGTGGTGCAAGCTGCAGTGGCCTCCTGGTCAGAGCCCTGTCACTTAATATTTTACAAATTAAGTACTGGGATTAATGTGCTGGATATGATGGCACCTGACCTACGTGTTGGCTGGATCAGCAGGATGCTCTGTGCTATTCTAACCTGGAACAATGAATTACACAGCAAACAACTTAGCAGGCCCAGGCTGTCTTTCAGAGCAACATGTCCCCCACCATGACTCGGGCCCGGTTCATACTTCTGCCTGGGGCAATACAGCAGTCTAGTCACATCACATCCACTCTATTTGCTGCAGCGCTTAGCAGCACTTGCGGAGCTATGAAGCATGACCTTAGCATGAAAGTGAAGCATTTTTACCTGACCCGCAATGCGTTGTACTTCGCAGGGCTGCCTGTGATCTAATGTGCTGTCTTGTTTTCAAAGCACTGCAGCCGCCCCTTCTGTCAGTAGAGACCCAAGAGCTTGTAAGGAGGTAAGGAGGGAGGAGAGGTCCCTTACATAATAATTAAGGCTTCCACTTTTCAGTTTTTACGGATTTTTACAGAAAACTTCAGCCAGAAAACAATATGTTCCCTGTCTGTATTTATATATAACTAGCAGCCCGTCCCGACGTTGTCCGGGTATGAATTGCTGCCGGCTAGTAGTATATTGTTTTGTAGGATTTCGTTTTGATAGCATTTCTTATCTGTGACAGGCCTGTGAAATGCTCCGATTCACAGTGCACTACTGATGAACTTAAGAGTGCGCGTTCAGTAGTGTGTGAACTCGAGTTTCACTACTTTATTTTTCCTTGCAATATTATATAGCGCGAACTCGACAACATGGCATGAGCACAATTTACATTACAGAAGAACACATTCATTTGTGGAAGGCACGGGGAGACAAAGCGATTTGCCTGGAATCACAGGATGTTGAGCTGATGCCGAGATGCGAACGTAGCTCCCCAGCTCTAAAGTTCGCAATTCTAGAACTTGTGGCGGGAGGTGTGTCTAAAAGTGTATGTTGGTGCTGGCCATCAATGAGAGAGACCTGTGCATTTTTCAAATGGGTGGTGAAAAAATATGAGTATGTTGCTGGAGATGTGGGCCGCCGTGCCACCAATGTACTTACCGGGGGAGGGTAAATACCCATTATTCCGCAACTTTCTTTCAGCATACCATCACTCCGCATACTTTCATTACGAAAGTACCATGACTCCGCAATGCCATTATAACGCATTGCATTACCTTTTATATGCTTTTACCACGCATACATTTACAACAAAATTCGTTGTAAATGCATGAATGGTAAAAAATGTTTGGATAAGGTAAGTATGGGTATAGGGGTATATGTTTTGGGGTACTGAGGTATATGTTTTGGGGTGTTTGGGTATTTTAAGGGTTCAGATATAGTTTTGGGTTATGGGGTACAGGGGTAGTTTTAGGGTTTAAGGATAGGTATGGGTTTTGGGGTACAGGGATATTTTTAGGGTTCAGGGCTGGGTTTGGGGTATAGGGGTATTTTTAGGGTTCAGGGGTAGGTTTGGGTTTAGGGGAAAAGGGGTATTTTTAGGGTTCAGGACTAGGTTTGGGTTTTGGGGTACAGGGGTATTTTAGGGTTCAGGGGTAGGTTTGGGTTTTGGGGTATAGGGTTATTTTTAGGGTTCAGGGCTAGGTTTGGGTTTTGGGGTACAGGGGTATTTTTAGGGTTCAGGGGTAGGTTTGGGTTTTGGGGTATAGGGGTATTTTAAGGATTCACGGCTACCTTTGGGTTTTGGGGTACAGGGGTATTTTAGGGCTCAGGGGTGGTTTTGGGTTACAGTGGTATTTTTAGGGTTCAGGGGTAGGTTTGTGTTTTGAGGTACAGGGGTATTTATAGGGTTCAAGGCTAGGTTTGGGTTTTGTGGTACAGGGGTATTTTTAGGGTTCAGGGATAGGTTTGGGTTTTGGGGTACAGGGTATATTTATAGGGTTAAGATGGGTTAGTGTTTAAGGGTGTTGGGGTATTTTAAGGAGTAAGGGTGGGTTATGATTATGGGGTGCGGGGGTATTTAAAGGGAGCAGGATGGGATTAGCACACGCTATTAGACATGGTATGAAGGGCGGAACGTACCACATGCTCCCAGCATTGGTCACGCCCCCAGCACACGCCCACAGCACAACGCAGACACGCCCACAAGGGACTACTTTGCTGGCACGGTTCTTTTACCTTTTAAATGTATTTGGTGGGCGTCTGCATAGCCTATGTCCTTCTGCTGCAAGTGCCCTTTCCAACGCTGTATTGGGTGTTGTGATTGGTGCTGTGGTTCCTGAGATTACCCGCCTCAAAAGTTTTCTGCTCTCTCTTTATTATATTAGTATGGAAAGCAGAAAAATACTAAAACTGGTGCCTCTGGCGAGACTCTCCATGCCATATTTCATGAATTCCAGGTAAAAGCTAAGCAGATAGACAGCATGGAGAGTTAAAAAACAGAATGACATGTCCTTAAATACAGGCATATATTAACATATATTAATAATATAACACTAACATGTACCTGTGAGTGTAGTCTTTTGTTATAGATGGCTGTTTAATTAGCTAAAACATGAAAGCATCCATGTATGTGTGCATGTACAACAGCTCCATTTATTCTCAATTCACAAAATAAATACGGATAAATACAAATAAGAAGTTGAAAAAATAATTATGGATAAATACAAATAAGAAGTCCAAAAAATAAATATGGAAAATACAGACAGAAACGTTAAAACAATAATTAACATTAAACCGGGAGCCCTAATAATAATATATGACAGTGCCAACTTTCAAGGTACAAGAACAGGCCATAGAAAATGTATCAGTACATCTCTTCTGCCTCTCCACAGGGTGGAAGAGATAAAGGCTGATGTCTAAAAGTGGGAAGGATCAATAGTTGGCTTCAACATCTGCAAAAACAAAATGCAAAATTTCTTGCTGCATATTCTAGTAACTCTCTTTTCATTTTATCTAGAGGAGAGAGCACATAAATTGAGCCGGCGATGGGCGAACCAGTACGAGAAGCCACTGCAGTTTACCTGTCCGGGTCAGGAGTCAATCAACTCAATAATAAGGTATGATGTACGCATCCGTTAAATGTTCATCATTAATGACATTGCTGTAATGTACTGCATAGGCACTCTGCATTGTTCCTCTGACTGTTGTTTAATCCCTCTCCTGTGTCTGGCATCTTGCCTGTCATGTTCCACAAGACTTCTCTTCTTCCTTCTCTGAAGAAACACAGGCCTAGATTTTATTCATTTTCCACTTACTGCAGTGTTGTAACTAGTCTCGCAACATGGTGCATGGGTGAGTGTGCTCTATCTATCGTTTCGTTTCATAAAGCTTTATTCGATACATGTCAAGCAATGTCCATAAAAGCACATAATAACAACATACAAATATTATCAAATAGCAAAATTACAGGGGTCATTATAACATCTATACATAAGATAAAATAATTAAAACATCATGCTTTTCCTCACGTGAATTGCCTTAAGAAGGTAGGTGGCAGTAAAAAAGCAAACATCGGGATGATGCATGTTAAAAAGCAGCTTCATGGAATCATGCACAGTACGAACTCCATATTTGACAAAGATAGGTTTTAAAAAAGCTATGCGAAAATTTCTACTTATCGAAAGAAAGTGCAAAGTGCTTTGTGCTGAAGTATCGTCACACGGGCAGGGGCCGTCTGGATGTTTTTTGGGAGAGTGGAAGGCCACCAGATTATGTACAATCCCAAACCTCAGTCTAGTTAAAACAAACCGGTGGGATGCTCTGGTCACTTGGCTTAAATATGTTTGGTAGCCTACACCTCCCCCTTTATTGTAAAACATACAGGTGGATAGTTGACCAATACTACTGTTTCGCCTCTTCAATATGGTTCATAAATATATTCTTCATTTCCTGTTTTGATAGTGCTGTAGCAGCATAGCTGTCAACAACTATATTAATACCATAAATTTCCTGAAAGCTACAGATAATATATTTTAGCCACTGGATTTTGAGATGATTATCAACGGAGAGACAGTCACTGATAACTGCTCTGTTCAGGGCTGTCTCATCCTTCTGCCAGATCGAGCGCCATAGCATTAGTGGCCTTAAAGAGATCGAATCGGACAGATAATTGATCCCAAGCTCTCTGTGGATTAAGTCATTTGGGGCAGAATTAGGTAGACACAAGAGTCTCTTGAGAAAAAGATTTTCCTCCACTTGCAAGCTACTGGTGGAGACGTGTCCCCACGCCAGGCCCCATAAAGGGCGATGGACACGCATCGCGATTGATAAATCTGTAGCATGTCTCTGATCCGTCTATCCCCTAGTTTAGTCGCAAACGTAAAAACCCCATGGGCACTTTTAGCCATCTTGGCCCGTACGTTGGTAATTTCATGGGCCCAGCTATAATGCTTTGTGAATGTAATACCCAGGTAACAAAATGTATCAACTTGTTGGACCTTGTGCCCATCTATAAAGTAAGAGTGGGGTCGCATGCGTCCTGCCCCACAGGCCATGGTATAAGTTTTAGTTTTTATTAATAAGTAGTTTCCTATCCTTGATAAAAGAGGAGAACCTATCCATCAAACGTTGAAGCCCTATTGGGGTCCTTGACAATAGCACGGCATCGTCCGCATATAACAATACCGGTGCATCAAGGTCATGGGGCCCGATTCACAGAATGAACTTAAGACTCAATCCTAAACTTACTACTATTTTGGTATTCACAGAATGCACTTACTACTTTTTGCATTCACGGAATGAACTTACTACTTTTGGTATTCACAGAAGTTAGGATTTTGTCTTAAGTTTGTCTTAAGACAAACTTAAGACAGACTTAAGACAGACTTAAGACAGACTTAAGACAAAATCCTAACTTCTGTGAATACCAAAAGTAGTAAGTTAATTCTGTGAATGCCAAAAGTAGTAAGTGCATTCTGTGAATACCAAAATAGTAGTAAGTTTAGGATTGAGTCTTAAGTTCATTCTGTGAATCGGGCCCATTGACTTTTGGGGCATCAGCCCTAATTGCTTTTAAAACTGCATCAACCTCATTAATAAAAATGGTAAAAATCAGGGGGCCATGTACACAGCCTTGCCTTATCCCTTGCATAACCTTAAACTTAGTTGTACACTCTCCGTTTGTACCATATCGTACACTAGTTTGCAGGCTATCATATAATCGGGCTAGAAAGAAGACAATACCTTCCGGTGCCCCCATTTCTAGCAACTTTGCCCAGAGTATCGAATGGTCTGCCATGTCAAAGGCACTACTTAAGTCTGCAAAGCAGAGATGGAGCGAGCCCTTTTTGGCCTGCGTATACTTCCCTATGAGTAGTTTTAGATTTAAACATTGGTCCAGTGTTCCACGCCCTTTCCTAAAACCGTACTGGGTGCTGGCCATAATACCATTGTCTTCAGCCCATTCTTCCAACCTGACCAATAACACCCTGCTCATAATTTTGATCGAGGAATCTAATAGGGACATGGGGAGGTGGTTCTTCACGTCCCCCCTATCCCCTTTCTTATGGATCGGTATTATGATAGATTCCTCCCAGGTCGGTGGTGCTCCATAGCATACTGCAGCATTAAATACTTTAGCTAGCATGGGCCCCCACATCTCCGGGACGGTTTTATATACATCAATGGGCACCCCATAAGGTGCCTGGGCCTTACCCCCTTTACTAACACTGATGCCTTGTATAACCTCGGTGATGGAGATATCCAGCGGTACAATGAGCCAAGATCTGCGGTTATCCCCTTGTGGTTTATCAGAGTTGAAGTTGGTGGAAAAGTGGGTTACCCAAGTTGCCATGTTGACATTCGATGTTAATTCTGGGACCATATCGTCTTTGAGGAAGGGGAAGTTAACTGTTGCCCAAAATAATGCACAGTTAGAAGTTTCTGCAGCCTGTGCCAGCTTTTCCCATGCCTCTTGCTGTAGCTCAATCTTCCTGCGTTTGACCGCTACCTTGTAGTCATGCCTTAATTGGGTTACACAAAAAACAAAAACTATTACAATACTAGAGACATGACTACACAAATGATAATTACATATATATACAATTGCAATACCAGAGTGCTCTTAATCACAGTGAAACATGGAGCTGTTACTCAATAATGCAGTCTCGATCCTGATTATTCACCAAACTTTTAAACAAAAAGAAGTACCGAGTATCTCAACCCAATACAACATATATCTGCTTCTGTGCAAATTTAGAATTGTTCTGCAATAATCACAATCAAATGAATGTAAAAAAAGTGAACAATGCCGACGCGTTTCGAGTCCCTTGGGTGAATCAAAAGACTCTCATCAGGGCTGTCAAAGTCTGGTCCATGGGAACTATTTATAAAACACAAAAACAAGAAAAACTTTATCTATCTCGTCCTCCATCCATTAATTATTTACAAAAGAATTTCTCCCAAAGGGGGAGTGCAGCATACCTGCTGAGTTCGAGTTCCAGGGCTGCACTTATCATACACTGTGGTCTATGCCGTGGGTACTCACTGCAACAAAGTGAGATTGTTTTAGCAAAAATCTATGTTGCTATGAAACCATAATAATGAGGCCAGCACAAGGGCAGTATTTTACCTTTCACGTTTTGGTGCCGCCGTCACGTTTATGTCACAGCCACCGGCGGAAAAATAATCCTCACGCGGATCACATATTCTAAAATAATGTGAATGACAATTAGCAGGCTCACACTCAATGTGTTTGCATTAGTTCATTGTTAGAAATTGCTCAACTGACTTACTTTGAATCCGCCCTGAAGCGGTTCACCCCCGCTATGGATTGACGAATATACTTGATTTCTGTGGAAATACAAGTAATGCAAGCAGATGTTAGCCATGGCTGCGTTGTGGCGCCGAACGCCCCATCTGTCTGATTATTTGCGCCTTACAGAGAAGCCTACCTTATCCTGTCTTTCACGGGGCTTCTCTATGCCGCTACCGATGGTCCAATTAATTCGAATTCTGAAAGGACAAACAAGCGGTGCATGCGTGTGTTAAACTGACCGCAATGTCCTACATGGCAAGCCGATTCTCATATACATTTCTGCACTGCACAGAGGCTTACCTTATTCCTCGTTTTGTGTAAACGTCTTCCCCACAACAAACAGTGATGGCTCAAACGCCTTGCAGGTCGCGCGTTTGTTTCTCCAGCATTGAGAACAAAGTCATGTGATCGTCATGTGACTTGTGGGGGTGTGTGGGCCAGGGAGGTGGCTTCTGGGAACGGTAGTCCTTCGTGGATGGGGGTTGCTGCCTATTGTTTACATTCTGTTGATTTCACTCAGGCAATTAAGCCCATTATTCACGCTATCGAACTTCATTATTAGGTAGGCTTCCTTTTGGAGTAAGGCCATGTCTACATTTGGATGATACTTAGGATCAATCCAAAACAAAATCGTCCACCTAAAATCATTTTCGGTGTGGTTACAGCTCACAAAATGATCCACCATGGGCGCAGTCAGCACTTTTTTCTTTATCCGTGAGCGGTGCTGTGTAATTCTGACATTGGCCGCCTGAGTCGTTTTTCCTATGTGCACCTTGTTGCAGATGCACACCACAGCATAGACCACATTTTTAGTTCTGCAATTCGTAAATACATCATGTCTCCATGTCACATCATTATTGGAGAAAACATTTCCTTCAAGTGTTGCCGCACAGGACACGCAATTGCCACATTTGCGATGCCCGCAGATGGGTTTTAAATTCCATTGGGAAATAAGGTCACTTTTTGGCTTCGGGATAAAACTATCTGCTTTAACCAAATGTTGCCCTAGGCTTTTGTTTTTGCACATGGCGAAGATTGGTTTTTGAAGGGGAGGGTCCAGCGTTTCAAGTAAATGCCAGTTATTTAAAATAATACGCTTGAATTGGTTTGTGTGCTGGCCGTAGGTCGACACACAGACCAATCGTTCAAGCTCCTCCTTCTTCTTCACTTTGAGCAAAGAGTCCCTCGGGATGAACCTTACTCGTTTCTTCGTGTGCGAGAGCAGCTTTTTTGGATACCCCCTATTTGCCATTTCTCTACAAAATAGGGAGGCATGTGTCTCAAAATCAGATGAATTCGTACAATTACGTCTTATCCTTAGCATTTGCCCGTAGGGCAGATTTTCTCTTAAACTTTGTGGATGTGAGCTTTTGAAATGCAAGATTGTGTTTCTATCTGTTGCTTTTTTGTGGATTGTTGTGAATAGCCTTCCCTCGCTACTGCCTACTGTGACATCCAGAAAAGTCATTTTGTGTTGACTAGAGTTCAGTGTGAATTTAATATCACTATGTCGAGAGTTAAGCCAATCATGGAATTGATCTAGCTGGGTCTGGCTCCCCTGCCACAGGAGCCAGACATCATCAATATATTGTAACCATTGGTGTATATTGTCTCTGAATGGATTGTTGTTATATATGAACCGGTGTTCATATTGGTCCATATAAAGTACCGCCAGCTCCGGCGCATAGGGACAACCCATGGCTGTCCCCTTGATCTGGATGTAGAACTCATTCTCGAATTTGAAATAGTTGCTCCGTAACGTGATTTCTGCTAGTGACACAATAAATGACGTGGGTACCCTGTGTGGTCTCTCACGCTGGTCCAAATAAATTTCAATCACTTCCAAAGCCTCATCTTGAGGAATTTGGGTGTATAGAGAGGCCACGTCTAGTGTTACCATCAGTTGTGTATCTACATCAAATGGGTTCCCCTCAATTTTAGTGATAAAATCCATAGTGTCACGAAGATGTGACTTGACCTGCACTATGCACGGTTTTAAGAAGAAATCGATATACTTCGATACTGGCTCAAGTGCAGAGTCACAGCCCGAAACAATCGGGCGGCCCGGGGGTACCTGGGCATTTTTGTGTATTTTGGGCAAAAAATACAACACCGGTGTTCTGGGTAATTTCTTATTCAGGTATTCGTACTCTCTAGGTCCCAGAAAGCCCTCATCCAGCCCAGCTCTTGATAATCTCTGGATTTTATCTTGAATTGCGTGTAAAGGGTCTTCCATGGATGGCCTGTACCAATCGCGATTATTCACATGTGCCTGACCTTCTGTAAGGTACATGGAGCGTGGCCACAGCACAACCGCCCCACCCTTATCAGCCTGCTTTATTATGATCGATGTATCTGATTTCAAATCACTGATTGCTGTGGTCATTCCTTTACTGATGTTATTTTTCAAAAATCTTTTCGTATTTTCCAATTTAGTGAGCGATGATAAGACCGTTTGTTCAAAAGCAACTATTTGTTTGGGAATGTTTTGGGTCGGTGTAAACCTTGACTTAACTCTCAAACCTGTGGTTTCACTGCTGGATGTCATTTCGGCAGAAGCAAAGAAGGCCTTTAATCGTATCTTCCGACAAAAGTTCAATGCTTCCAATTTAAGTTTTGTAAAATCCGTTTTTTTGTTAGGGACGAACTTGAGGCCCAGGCCCAAGAGCATCTCCTCATCTTTTGTTAGCTGTTTTTCAGAGAGGTTAACTATAGTTGACACATTTAGTTGTTGTAAGTCTTGTTGCGGGTGCGCATCTCCCATGGTTGTTTGAAGCGGACGCGCGATTGCCCGCCCCTGGCTAAAAAAGAAGAAGAGGAAGAGGCCGATGTGGCACCTCGTCTTTTGGAATTATTCTGCCTAGAGTCGTTAGAGGAATCAGATGAGGTTATATCGGAAAAAGTAAGAAATCTATTCCTTGATCTGCCTTGATAAGATGAAAGTGCCCCCCGTGACTCGCCTGACGTGTAAAAATCTTCTTTAAGAAAGGGATACACTTGTTCAAGTTTAAAGGATTTAGAATCCCTGTCGAATTGAGAAGATTTAATAGTAAGAGTGTTGTCCTTAAAGATCGCAATTTCTTTCTCAATTTTATCAAGCAGCGCTTTAGCCTCAGTCACAGTTTGGGTATCATTAATGGCTTTAATCAATACCTCGATTTCTGACTCCTCTTTGCTGCAGATACGTTGTGCTGTCTCAATGGTATGCACCATTAGATCTCTGCTGCACTTGGTATTGATTTGACTAAATCCCTTCTTATATTCTGTGTCTTCTGTAAAGATGACCGGGATATTCTTCACCTGAAGGCCCCACGGTATAGTCCCTGCTTTAAGGTGTTGTAGCAAAAAATGGCCGTGCAGTTCTGTGCGGATATGTTTTTTTTGAAGACGTATCAACTTATCAGCCTCATTTTGTTGTTTTGCTGAGGTACTGAGGGTGATCGAGGAGAATGGAGAGGACGCAATGAGGTTCTGTATATGGCTTTCCGTGAAGGACAGCGTATCTTTGTCTGCCATGCTATGCAGGAGGCAGATCTCCTGCTCAAGAATTAATCACTATTGTGATATGTAGGAAAGACGAATGTTTGTCAGTCCCTACCCACTCGGGTAATTACCCGCTCAAGGAATGAAGGCAACTGGGGGTTGGGCCCACTGGGAAAGAGGGTAGGTCGGGCCACTAATAAATGCAGAAAAATGGGGATTTTACCTATGCCTCTGTTATAAATGAACCAATGAATGCTGAATTGGGTAAACCAAAATTTATTAGTTTATCCAGACTTTCAAGTCTTTTGAATTCATTCGCTTTTGAATTATTCAGTTATTTTAGTCTAGGCAAAACAAAGAACATCATCAACTTCACGAATTGCCATATACTCTACAATACAAAATTATTCCACAAAAAACAAAAACTATTACAATACTAGAGACATGACTACACAAATGATAATTACATATATATACAATTGCAATACCAGAGTGCTCTTAATCACAGTGAAACATGGAGCTGTTACTCAATAATGCAGTCTCGATCCTGATTATTCACCAAACTTTTAAACAAAAAGAAGTACCGAGTATCTCAACCCAATACAACATATATCTGCTTCTGTGCACCCGCAACAAGACTTACAACAACTAAATGTGTCAACTATAGTTAACCTCTCTGAAAAACAGCTAACAAAAGATGAGGAGATGCTCTTGGGCCTGGGCCTCAAGTTCGTCCCTAACAAAAAAACGGATTTTACAAAACTTAAATTGGAAGCATTGAACTTTTGTCGGAAGATACGATTAAAGGCCTTCTTTGCTTCTGCCGAAATGACATCCAGCAGTGAAACCACAGGTTTGAGAGTTAAGTCAAGGTTTACACCGACCCAAAACATTCCCAAACAAATAGTTGCTTTCGAACAAACGGTCTTATCATCGCTCACTAAATTGGAAAAAACGAAAAGATTTTTGAAAAATAACATCAGTAAAGGAATGACCACAGCAATCAGTGATTTGAAATCAGATACATCGATCATAATAAAGCAGGCTGATAAGGGTGGGGCGGTTGTGCTGTGGCCACGCTCCATGTACCTTACAGAAGGTCAGGCACATGTGAATAATCGCGATTGGTACAGGCCATCCATGGAAGACCCTTTACACGCGATTCAAGATAAAATCCAGAGATTATCAAGAGCTGGGCTGGATGAGGGCTTTCTGGGACCTAGAGAGTACGAATACCTGAATAAGAAATTACCCAGAACACCGGTGTTGTATTTTTTGCCCAAAATACACAAAAATGCCCAGGTACCCCCGGGCCGCCCGATTGTTTCGGGCTGTGACTCTGCACTTGAGCCAGTATCGAAGTATATCGATTTCTTCTTAAAACCGTGCATAGTGCAGGTCAAGTCACATCTTCGTGACACTATGGATTTTATCACTAAAATTGAGGGTAACCCATTGGATGTAGATACACAACTGATGGTAACACTAGACGTGGCCTCTCTATACACCCAAATTCCTCAAGATGAGGCTTTGGAAGTGATTGAAATTTATTTGGACCAGCGTGAGAGACCACACAGGGTACCCACGTCATTTATTGTGTCACTAGCAGAAATCACGTTACGGAGCAACTATTTCAAATTCGAGAATGAGTTCTACATCCAGATCAAGGGGACAGCCATGGGTTGTCCCTATGCGCCGGAGCTGGCGGTACTTTATATGGACCAATATGAACACCGGTTCATATATAACAACAATCCATTCAGAGACAATATACACCAATGGTTACGATATATTGATGATGTCTGGCTCCTGTGGCAGGGGAGCCAGACCCAGCTAGATCAATTCCATGATTGGCTTAACTCTCGACATAGTGATATTAAATTCACACTGAACTCTAGTCAACACAAAATGACTTTTCTGGATGTCACAGTAGGCAGTAGCGAGGGAATGCTATTCACAACAATCCACAAAAAAGCAACAGATAGAAACACAATCTTGCATTTCAAAAGCTCACATCCACAAAGTTTAAGAGAAAATCTGCCCTACGGGCAAATGCTAAGGATAAGACGTAATTGTACGAATTCATCTGATTTTGAGACACATGCCTCCCTATTTTGTAGAGAAATGGCAAATAGGGGGTATCCAAAAAAGCTGCTCTCGCACACGAAGAAACGAGTAAGGTTCATCCCGAGGGACTCTTTGCTCAAAGTGAAGAAGAAGGAGGAGCTTGAACGATTGGTCTGTGTGTCGACCTACGGCCAGCACACAAACCAATTCAAGCGTATTATTTTAAATAACTGGCATTTACTTGAAACGCTGGACCCTCCCCTTCAAAAACCAATCTTCGCCATGTGCAAAAACAAAAGCCTAGGGCAACATTTGGTTAAAGCAGATAGTTTTATCCCGAAGCCAAAAAGTGACCTTATTTCCCAATGGAATTTAAAACCCATCTGCGGGCATCGCAAATGTGGCAATTGCGTGTCCTGTGCGGCAACACTTGAAGGAAATGTTTTCTCCAATAATGATGTGACATGGAGACATGATGTATTTACGAATTGCAGAACTAAAAATGTGGTCTATGCTGTGGTGTGCATCTGCAACAAGGTGTACATAGGAAAAACGACTCAGGCGGCCAATGTCAGAATTACACAGCACCGCTCACGGATAAAGAAAAAAGTGCTGACTGCGCCCATGGTGGAACATTTTGTGAGCTGTAACCACACCGAAAATGATTTTAGGTGGACGATTTTGTTTTGGATTGATCCTAAGTATCATCCAAATGTAGAAATGGCCTTACTCCAAAAGGAAGCCTACCTAATAATGAAGTTCGATAGCGTGAATAATGGGCTTAATTGCCTGAGTGAAATCAACAGAATGTAAACAATAGGCAGCAACCCCCATCCACGAAGGACTACCGTTCCCAGAAGCCACCACCCTGGCCCACACACCCCCACAAGTCACATGACGATCACATGACTTTGTTCTCAATGCTGGAGAAACAAACGCGCGACCTGCAAGGCGTTTGAGCCATCACTGTTTGTTGTGGGGAAGACGTTTACACAAAACGAGGAATAAGGTAAGCCTCTGTGCAGTGCAGAAATGTATATGAGAATCGGCTTGCCATGTAGGACATTGTGGTCAGTTTAACACACGCATGCACCGCTTGTTTGTCCTTTCAGAATTCGAATTAATTGGACCATCGGTAGCGGCATAGAGAAGCCCCGTGAAAGACAGGATAAGGTAGGCTTCTCTGTAAGGCGCAAATAATCAGACAGATGGGGCGTTCGGCGCCACAACGCAGCCATGGCTAACATCTGCTCGCATTACTTGTATTTCCACAGAAATCAAGTATATTCGTCAATCCATAGCGGGGGTGAACCGCTTCAGGGCGGATTCAAAGTAAGTCAGTTGAGCAATTTCTAACAATGAACTAATGCAAACACATTGAGTGTGAGCCTGCTAATTGTCATTCACATTATTTTAGAATATGTGATCCGCGTGAGGATTATTTTTCCGCCGGTGGCTGTGACATAAACGTGACGGCGGCACCAAAACGTGAAAGGTAAAATACTGCCCTTGTGCTGGCCTCATTATTATGGTTTCATAGCAACATAGATTTTTGCTAAAACAATCTCACTTTGTTGCAGTGAGTACCCACGGCATAGACCACAGTGTATGATAAGTGCAGCCCTGGAACTCGAACTCAGCAGGTATGCTGCACTCCCCCTTTGGGAGAAATTCTTTTGTAAATAATTAATGGATGGAGGACGAGATAGATAAAGTTT
Organism: Lissotriton helveticus; assembly: GCF_964261635.1. Classification (NCBI taxonomy): domain Eukaryota; kingdom Metazoa; phylum Chordata; class Amphibia; order Caudata; family Salamandridae; genus Lissotriton; species Lissotriton helveticus. The sequence goes on along the minus strand of NC_136057.1, from coordinate 282,735,924 downwards.
TTCTTGTTTTTGTGTTTTATAAATAGTTCCCATGGACCAGACTTTGACAGCCCTGATGAGAGTCTTTTGATTCACCCAAGGGACTCGAAACGTGTCGGCATTGTTCACTTTTTTTACATTCATTTGATTGTGATTATTGCAGAACAATTCTACATTTGCACAGAAACAGATATATGTTGTATTGGGTTGAGATACTCGATACTTCTTTTTGTTTAAAAGTTTGGTGAATAATCAGGATCGAGACTGCATTATTGAGTAACAGCTCCATGTTTCACTGTGATTAAGAGCACTCTGGTATTGCAATTGTATATATATGTAATTATCATTTGTGTAGTCATGTCTCTAGTATTGTAATAGTTTTTGTTTTTTGTGGAATAATTTTGTATTGTAGAGTATATGGCAATTCGTGAAGTTGATGATGTTCTTTGTTTTGCCTAGACTAAAATAACTGAATAATTCAAAAGCGAATGAATTCAAAAGACTTGAAAGTCTGGATAAACTAATAAATTTTGGTTTATCCAATTCAGCATTCATTGGTTCATTTATAACAGAGGTATAGGTAAAATCCCCATTTTTCTGCATTTATTAGTGGCCCGACCTACCCTCTTTCCCAGTGGGCCCAACCCCCAGTTGCCTTCATTAATTGGGTTACAGCGCTCTTGTCTCTAGGCCTGGCTGCCAAATCCTGCTTTAACTCCTTTAACAACGCGGTACAAGCGTCATCAAACCACCCCTTGATAAAAACTGATTTTCCCCTGACAGATTTTGTAAACTTACTATCAATGGTGTTATTCATTTTTATGAAATTCCTAACAATATCAGCGGCATCATGGTCACTCTCAAGGATAGCGGTTATTTCTCCAAGACAGCCTTTGACAATAGAGTTTAGTACCACATCAGCTTTTTTACCCTTCCATCTTATTCTTACACCATTAGGTCTATGGGGTTCAATATTCACAATGGAACAAACATTTGGTAAAGACCTACCTTTCCAGATGGTAGTCTCAATGGTGATACAACTATGGTCACTTAGCATGTTATCCACAACCTTGGGAGCCTTACACCGTGAGATAATGTTAGATGACACACAGATATAATCAATCACTATGTTAGCGTTCCTTCCTGTAAATGTGGGAATCGTATCACCTTGTTCATCCTTCGCATTGACCAGGATTTCCAGGTCATGTGAGGCCAATAATTTGTTCAGAGACTCCCCATAATGATTATGCGGAAAGTGCAGGTCATCTTCCCCAAGATGATTTTTGACCCGACATACCCACTGGGTAGAAAAAGTGCAAAGGGAGTATTAAAATCCCCTACCCAAATAAAATCAAAAACAACGTTTGCCCCTGAATATAGATCATCTAGAGCGGCCTCCAAGTCATTTACCACCTGTGTGTATATGCATCAAAAATCGGTAAAACGAGTCCTTATTAGCGAAAAATAAGGAATCGCTAATAAGGAGTCGCATACCGCGATGCATCAACAGATTTGGTATTTAATACCAAATCGCAAAAAATCGTTAAATATCCGGTAAACACATTTGCGAGACACCATTTCAAAGATGAGAAAATACCGAAGTAGCAAATACCGAATCGGTATTTGCGATTTCGGTAATAGCGAATCCGGAAAAAAGAAAAAGTCGAATCGGCAGCAGGCTGATGACATCACAACCAGGAAGCAACACAGCCCATGCTTCATTCAGTGCCATGAGGAGCTCAGAGGAGGAGGCAGAGCACAGGAGCTGAGGATTGTTACAGTGAGAACACAATCAAACTCAGAGCAGACTACCAGGATGGAGAAGGATGCACTCCAGAACAAGGAGGTACCCAGGAAGAGAAAACAAAAGTTTTCAGATAAGGAACTCGAACTGCTCATCGAGGGGGTGAGCAGCAAACACGACAAGCTTTTTGGGAGGCTGTCCCAAAAAGTTCCAGAGGCAGAGAAACGCAAATTGTGGCTGCGCATTAAAGACAGAGTCAATGCTGTAGGAGTCATCCACCGCAGCATAGACGATTTAAAGAAGAGGTGGTATGACCTCAGGAAGAGGGCAAAGGAGAGGATTGCCGAAAGGGTGAGGGATGCAGCTGGCACAGGAGGGGGAACATCCAATGTGACTGCAAACACTGCCCTTGAGGACCTCGTCGAGGCAACAATTGAGCCAGAAGCTGTTGTGGGGGTCACTCAATTGGAGGAGGAGAAGGTAAGATGCATGCCAGCGCAGATATGCAGCGTGTTGTCCACCCATGCCCATCCCACCAGGCCAATCACAGTGCATATGTAGCTGTGCCTAATCCCATCACCAGAGTAGTGCATCATGGGAGTTGTAGTCATATCATGAATGTGTGCATGTCTGACTCCTGATGTAATAGAAATGAAACCAGCTGCACATGGCCGTCAGTGCAAAATCTCCTTTATGTAGGTTAAATAATGCAACACTGATACATCGTGGCAAAATAATAACTATGCACTGTTTCACATACAGATGCATCACCCCTCGACTCAGATGACAGCGGACGCCTCGTCATCTCAGAGACACCAGTGGTGACAGATGTTGAGACCCCGCAGGAACCTGCAACCCACAACACCACCATCACCACCACCACCACAGCGGACATCACCACCACCGCCACCACCACGGCGGACATCACCACCACCACCACCGCAGCCAACTACACAGAGCCGCAGGTCAAATGTCCCCTCCCTGCAGGTGATGGAGTCAGAGCAGAGGCCAGCTGACACAATTGTCCCAAGACAGACAGTCGTTGCTCCAACCACCCAAGCAGCAGCACGTGACCGAGTCAGGCAGCGGGCCAGGCCCCTAGGTAGAGCTGTTGAGAAAGCAGATGATCAAGCTCACAGATACGGAGTGGTGGAGACACGGATGCTGCATGTCCAGCGCCTGCAGGGGAGACACATGGGTGCTATGAACATCAACATTGCGAAACTGACAAACAAAATAGGCACCATGACAGACGCAATGCGCGAGATTCCCACAGCCGTTTCTGAGGGCAACAGAGACATCAAACTGTGCCTGCTGGAAGTTACACGTGCTGTAATTGCAGGCCAACAGAGCGAGCGCCGTAGGCATCGCCAGAACATGGTCCGTACCATTGCCACCAATAGAGCCATCACTAAGCAGATCTGTGTCCCTGCAGGTCGATTTGGGCCATTATTGTGGGGATGTCGCAAAGTCCCTGTAGAGAGTGACCACTGCAATGGAGCATCTGCAGTCTGGGACTTTCAGTGCCAGCAGTTTGGGAGGGAAGAAGGGGAGTGAGGCTGCCTCAAGCGTGAGCAGCGCCTCTGTTCCGGAGGCCAGCGAAAGGAGGCGCAGTGCACGCAGCACCACAGCCACAGAATCACATCGCGGAGATGTGGCCGAGTCACGGGACAGGAGGCTGGGGGTACAGGGCAGGCGCAAATAGCCATGATCCATTGGTTCCCTGGCCATGGTGACGTAACCATGGGCCAACAGTACAGCAACATGTTACACCCGTGATGACAACGGACATGTTTTGATTCGTTTATTTGATTCTGCGTCATGTTGGCATCTCATCCATATGCACCTGACAGGTACTCATGTGCATTAAACAATAGCAAACATAAACATGTTGTGTTGGCTCTTTCATACCTGTCTCAGAAGTGATGTCTTGTGATGTATGTCCGCCTCCTTTGTCCCTCAGCTGTATGTGACATGTGTGCCTGTTGGTGTTGGGGGGGGGGTTGCTGTGCCCGTAAGTCGTCCTCTCCGTCCACCTCTATTAGTATTCCCCTTCGTGTGGCAATTTGTGCAGCATGGTGCAGACTGCTATTATCCGGCAGCAGGTAACTGGGTCATACTGCAAGGCACCTCCTGTCTTGTGTAGTATCCAGAAGCGGCTCTTGAGGATGCCAAAGGTTCGCTCTACCACATTCCTGGTGCTGATATGTGCTGTGTTGTAGCGCTGCTCCTGAGGTGTTGCAGGGTTGAGGTAGGGAGTGAGTAGATAATCACGCAGGGCGTAGGCGCTATCACCTGCAGGGAGGGGAGCAAATGGTTAGTTGCATGGATACATTTACATATGTGAGGATGGTGTTCATTTGGAGGCATTTGTATGTACCGAGTAGGTGACCCTGTCCAAATTCCCCGTTGATCAGGCGCCTGTGGATGCCACTGTTTCTGAATATGTATGCGTCGTGGGTGCTTCCTGGGAATTGTGATACGATGTCCGGAATGATGTGCTTGGCATTGCACACAACCTGGACGTTGATGGAATGGTATGACTTCCGGTTGCGGTAGATGTATTCGTTGGCTGACGGGGGACAGATGGGGACATGGGTGCAGTCCACGCACCCTATCACATGGGGGAATTGTGCCACCTGGTAGAACTCCTGTTTGGCGCGGTTCAACTGCTGTGGGGTTGTGGGGAAGGCGATGTGATGATGTATCAATGTCAGAATGGCATCTAGGAAATTGTGGAAGAAGCGTGATAGTGCCCTTTGCGACACGCCTCCAGCTTCTGCTATGACCCCCTGGAAGCTTCCTGACGCCAGCATGTGCAGGCTGCATAGGACCTGAACATGGGCTGGGATGGCATTGGTCCTACGGATCTGGTGCTGCAGCAGTGGTTCAAGGTCGGCAATGAGGCGCATGATCATGGCCCTGTTGAGCCTGTACTTGTCATAGATCTTTTCCTCTGTCTGGCCCAGCAATGTGATGCACACCCTGAAGACTCTGTCATGGATCATCCTCCTGCGCTGTGCAAGGGCGTTGATTCTCCTCTTCCTAACAAGCACGTAGGGGGCAGCCATTTTGGAAGACCTACAGGGTCTTCAGAGGCAAATTTGAAGAGTTTCTGAGTGGCTGCACCTGTGTTGGAAATATATATATATTTTTTCCTACCTTCCAATAACTTGACCTCCAGTTTGTGATTCCCCTTATTTTGCTCATGCAAAATAGCGATTTTGACCATCTACGGTATTTGCAAGTTTTGATGCATTTCGTAGCGATTCTTTATTAGCGATTCGGTATTTCCAGAGGCTGGTTTCTTTCTCGGTATTACCGATTCACTATTAAGCGATTCGGTATTTTACTGCGGGAGGTATTTACCGATTCTTTATTTTTTAAGGGTTTTGGGTTGATGCATTGCATTTCCAGGTTCTGCGTTCGGTATCGGCCTGTTTTACCGAATCGCAATTTTACCGGGAGGTATTTTGCTTGATGCATCTGCCAGCTCGTGCCTTGTGCTATCGAAAACATTATTATAAAAATGTAATAAAAGAATATTGCGTCCCTTGTTCTGGTGTAGCCACAGGATCTGAGAATGGGCCCCAACCGGTAAATATCTTTTCACAGTGATGGGGAGGTTTACAGAGACCAGTAACAAAAGCCCTCCCTTAGCTCTTCCAGATGGCGATGCCAACGCTGGCAGGTTAAATGAGACATGGCCAGTATAACTAATCATTTCCTTACACCAGGTTTCCTGGAGACAGATGATGTCATATAAATTAATAAACTCTGTCCACCCCAGGGTATCTCCTTTGGCCGCTAAACCTGCGATATTCCAACTAGCAATTGAGCAAGGTGGGAACTGATTAGCTCTGTCAAACATAGTAGTTATTTGACCAAATACTGTCTGCCTGGTTACCTCCCCCTCAGTTCTATGAGTGACAGCAGGCCCGGCCTCATCCTCCTCATCATGGCTACAATCTCCTAAAATGTCCCCAGTATTAGCAACATTGTTATTATTTCCAGATCCACACTCAGTCGCTAGCCTTCCCGGATCATCTTTCTCCGCCCCAACTCTCAGAGGGATAGCCTCCTCACCCATATAAAGGTGCTCTATCTATCATATCCTTCCAGTTCCAACTTATATGTCTAGACATGGAAGAATCCCATGGACAGGATATGAGATATATGCACAGCAGCACAGGCGCAATACGTTGGATTTTGGAGAAATAAGCACATTTCTCTTTGTTATCACTTTCTTCAAGTAGGCGCTAGTTTTCAACATAACCCTACGGGTGGGCAGAACTTGCGGAGTTTCATAAAAACTCTGCAAGTTTCTGTGGAATTCTGCCAAAGGGTAGAAAATGTGCATATTGTTCTGCTCTAACTGTAATTTAGCTCGCATAGTATGAGCAGCGCTGAAAAATCAGCATGCATAGCACCATGAGGTGTGCAAGAGCGCACAGCCATTCAAGTTGATTTTGCCTAGCCCGAATAGCAAATCTCCTCGAGCTGCAGCAAATCTACTGTAGAAGCAGCTCTCTGACCCCGACTGCCAGCATTAGAAAATGGCGGTAAGAATACCAAATCTTGCTTGCTTTCACATTTCTGGAGCTTTGTGGGAAAAATTTCAGCACAGGGCGGTTGGCAGAATTTGGCCATAACTCAGCAAATTCTGTCAGTTCATTCCACCCACCCCTATACAAAACATGATCTGGCTGTCTTAGTGGATCGAACTTTGTGGTAAAATCTAATGGTGTATGTGCTGATATGTGCAAGTAACTCCCCCTTTCCCGTGGAGCAACACAGTGCAGCAGGTAACAGTTTTTGAACTGAGAAAAAGGGCACTCTTCCAACACAAAACACCTTCTGTGTCGTATGAGTATTTGCCTGAATTCCTTACCAGGCAAATACCCTGCATCCCTTTGCAACTTTACATTGGTACAAGCTTTAGTAAATCTGTGCCAAAATATATTACCCCTATGATGTCAGTTGTCACCTTCTTATCTCTTTCCTCCCTTTTTACAAAAAGATCAATCAGTGAGCTTCCCATCACCAGCTCAATTGCTTTATTGGCTCAAGGTCACCCCTTTTTAGGTCTTGAGCGCGAGAGATTTTGTAGGAGAGGATTTTCAGAAAAGGGCTTTAAGCCCTGTCCCTCATTTCCTTTAGCTCGTGTCACCGTTTATACTAAACAGTGGCCAGCCATTGCAAATGAGCTATCTATGTTGCCTCCCTTTGGCTTTTCGTGCTGGCCCACTTGGACTGGTTCACCTACTTTCCTTCTGTTGTAAGCGATTTCTTATTCTTATGGGGCCATGTGTTTCCTTATGGGGCCATGTGTTTAAACACATGGCCCCATAAAGACAGGAGATCACACGCAGTAAGGATTAACTCTCATTCTGTCTGCACCTTCTCTTTCTTTGTTGGAAACCATGGGGAGCACTTGTAATATTCTTCCGCCGGAGGCATGGAGGATGCTGTTTTTATATTTACCATATTGCTCGGTTATTTCTTCGACATTCTGTTCTCTCCCTCTCTCTCGCTTTACCCTATAGCCACCCCAAACCTCAAAACACCCTATTTGTTTGACCTTTAAGATACAGTGAAGATACCCCCCACCCTCTGGATTGGTCTACGCCACCCTGTACTGGCCGGCTCCACCAATGGACCTCGTTCCTGAGAAGCAGCTATTCTAGCACTGCAGTCTGAGGCTGCTCCACCGCTGGCCCACCCTCCTGTCGTTAACTTCGGCCATTCTTGCAGAGGCCCCCGCACCCCCGTACAAGTTGTCCCAAAACACTCTCATCCCTATGCCAGAGAGATGGACCCCGTCTGGCCCATATAATTCCAGACGTCCTGGGTGAATCAGTCCATGTCTGACGGATTCCAATCCGTTGGTCTTGCAGAATTTGTGCATCGCTATGTTCATTTTTCTCCTGGCGTTATCCACCGCTTTGTTGGATTCTGCGCCCCTCCAGTGTTTCCTGCTCACCATTTCAGACCATATGACTGTCGTGCCGCCGAACCACGTAGCCGCCCTGGTGAGGTCCGTCTGAATGGCCTGCCCCAATGCTTTGCGTCCCATCTGTGTTAGGTCGTTGCCGCCGAGGTGAATGACCAGGACGTCGGGATGCCACGCTGAATCCGCCAGTAGGTTGTCCAATGTCGCCGGCAGCTGCTTCCATTTCATCCCTGGTTGCCCCAGTCAGCGAATGCATGTCGCTTTCATTCTGTTCTCCAACCTGTGCCCCGACCGCTGCCACCAGGTCTCCATCCTGGACACGAAGGATGACCGACTACCCATTGTCTGCCGGAGGGGGAAAGAGGACATCGGGCACCCTGCCATGCGGCATCCCAAGGTTGCCCTGCCTGCTGCTCACCCTGCCGTGCGGCATCCAAAGTGACTGACCCCCCCCTCCTCCCTTGCAATGCCAGATCTGTACTACAACAGTTGTGGGCGGATGTACGTCTTGTAGGCCCGGGATCGCCATCTGCCGTTCGCCTGAATTCCTTCCTCTGGCATGCCATGCTGCGATGCCGAGGTGGCTGCGCCGATTCTGAAAGAGTGGGGGGCAAAGGATTCCGGGCGGAGCCCAGCTTTCTGTAGGCCCTGACGCATGACCGCAGTGAATTGGAACTTGCTCAAGTTACTCCCATTCTGGTGTTTGAATAATGGGCCTTCGCCCACTGGGCGGGACACCATGTATTTAATCAGACAGCACACTGCGCATACGCTGGACTCCGGGATGCATTGCAGCCTTATGGTCACACCTTTTCCTGCCTTGTCAGTTTTTGATCTTCTCAATATCATTTCTACCACCTTTCCCAGGGGTCTGATGTCTGTGGCCTGGAGGCACCGTTGGGCCTGGCCCCACCTGCTAGGTGCTACCAACTCGCTGATGCGAAAAGAGCCAAAAAATGCTGTGGTAAATGCTGCCCTGAAGAGTTGAAGCTCAAAGTTGTCTTCTGTCACCCTTGCCAATGAGTCTAGTAGCTTGCCCAATTTATTAAAATCAATGGGATGCCTGGTGTCCGCCCTTACCCCCTCAGCTCTTTTCCACCTTGTTAATGCTGTCCTGAAGTATAGGGATGCGGAGGGGTCCTCCCCCGTGAGGATCTTGGCAAAGTGGGAAATAGCTGCCAGATGGGCCTGTGCCCACGACCTTGTTTCCTTGTTAAGAAACGCCCACTGTATGAATTTTTCAACCGCTGTTTGTGTGCCAGCCTTATCGCTCAGTGATTGTATGCCCCCAGTCCGCATTACCGTGGCAGCAATCTCTTGTATCTTCTAGTTCCCTCAGGGGTAAGTGAATGATTTATCAGTATGGATAAGTCTATCCCCCCAGGTCCCACAGGTATGCCGGGAAAGGGGTCATTTCCTTGTCCGCCCCTGGTAGCAGCTCTCTGAATCGTTCCATCTGAGACCGCGACAAGGCGTCCGCCGCCATGTTCTCTGCCCCTGGCACATGGCGAGCCTTCAGCTCCAGATTCCCCTCCAGCTGTAATTTAACCAACTGTCTCATTAGCCTCAGCGTGTCAGGGCACCTTGCTGCGCCTTTGTTAATGGCCTGTACCACCTCCTTGTTGTCAGACCAGAGGGTCAGCTTCATGTCCCTCAGCTCTTGTTTCCAAATTGTCAACCCTAATATTATTGGAAAGAGTTCTAAGAATGTGATATTATTGGTGATGCCCCGCCTGTGCGACCTTTCCGGCCACTGGCTCCCGCACCACCGCGCCCCAAGGATAGCACCGAAGCCAAGGCTCCCCGCCGCATCCGTAAAAAGGGCTATCTGGCTGTCACCCAGCCCTCTCTCCATATCAGGATGCCATTAAAATTCTGGAGGAACTCATCCCACATGAGCAGGTCCTGTTTAACGCCAGCACCCAGCCGGATGTGATGGTGTTTGTGGGTAATGCCTGTTGTCAGCTGTGTCAAGCGCCTGGCAAAAACTCTCCCCGCAGGAATGACTCTGGCTGCGAAGTTGAGTTTCCCGATCACGCCCTGTAATTCGCGGAGTGTGGCCTTACTCCGGCCACACAACTTCCTGACTTCTTCCCTGAAGTTCTTCACCATGTCCGCGGGCAGGCTGGCTGTCCCAGCTATGGAGTACAGCTCTATGCCCAGGAACGTGAGTCTCGTGGTCGGGCCCGTCGTTTTTTCTGATGCTAAGGGAACCCCTAGTGTCCTGGCCAGTTCCTCAAACGCCGCTAGTGTGGACCCGCATGTGGAGGACCCTGCTGGGCCCGTAAACATGAAGTAATGCAGTTTCCCACCTCCCGGATGTCTGTCATGTAGGGCCCATTCCAGAAAGGTGGCAAACTGCTCGAAATATGCGCACGATATGGCGCAACCCATGGGCATTGCTTTGTCGATAAACAGGTTTCCCTCCCATTGAAAGCCCAACAGGTGGAAACTGGAAGGGTGGACAGGCAATAGGCGACACGCGGATTCAATGTCTGCCTCGGCCATCAATGCTCCCTTTCCTGCTGCCTTTACCAGGTCCATTGCGTCATAGCCCACCGAGCAAGCCTCAGGGGGGATCCCATCATTCACGGAGGAGCCCTCAGGGAATGAGAGGTGGTGGATTAGTCTAAATTGGCCTGGATCCTTCTTGGGAACCACGCCCAAAGGGGAGACAACTATGCTCTTGTGCCACTTTGGTGGGAGGGGGCCCTTAATTCTGCCCAAAGATTTCTCTTTTTCCAACTTGGCGTGCACCACGTGTGGGTGTTGCATTGCAGATTTTAGATTATTCGCCCCCTCTAGTGGCAGAGGGCCCCTGAAAGGAATCACAAAACCCTCCTCAAAGCCTTTTACAATCACCAAGGCGTCTGTTCTATTTGGGTACTTGTTAGCTAGTCTGCGCAGCTGGTGTGTGTCAATTGGTGATCTGGCCAGCTGGCAGTCTTGGATGTCCACATTGTCCCCCCCACCATTTGTCCCAGGACTAGTGTTTTTTACTCCTGTCTTTTTTGTCACTTTTGGACTCGCGCTTATTCCGGCATGCGACTGCTGGGTGCTTCCCCCCGCAGCCTGAACATACGTGTTGAAATTTACATGCTGAGCCCCAAGAGCAATCCCCGGCCTCGTATTTCCAACAGATGGATGTGGCTCCACTGGGGGAAGGGGGTTTCCTTGTGTTATACTTCGCCCTGTAGAATGTCCTGCCCCTCCCCTTGTGAAAGGAGCTCCGAAAGGACTGGTCGCTTTTTCCCGCCCAAGCCTTTACTTCTTTTGCCACCAGCATCTTATGTATAAAACCAGAAACATCCTCCTCATTCCATTCCATCTCAGGGTGTCTCCTCATCTTAAGCCTGAAGCCCTTGTCATACTCCAACCATGCATCCCCGGGGAACTGCCTCTGTGCCCAATGGATATTGGCCTCATAGAGCCACAAATCTGAAACGCAGAGCGGGAATTTTTCTGCTATGATGCATGCCATAATTCTAAATGCATCCAGCCAATTATCAAAGTTCCTTTCCTTTCTAGCGCTGCGCCTTTCCCTCCTGTCCTCCTCTTTTCTATCGCAAGTTGTGAGGTCCAGTTCCTCCAGCTGAATTTCAAGTAGGGAGAAAATATCTATGAATTCTTTTCGCCAAATTCTTTCTTTGACTGCCAGAGGGATGAGGCAGGCTAGACCGGTAGCCCTTGTGGTTAAGGACGCCGGGCCGGGGGATGGCCTAGTGTAAGGATCAGTAACTGGGCCCTCCAGTGCTGTAATGCCTGCCGTACTATTGTACCCGCGCGGTGCCCTCAGTGCAAAAACCGGTTCTGGGCGCTTTAAAGCGCCCAGAAGCAAAAAGGGGGAGATACCTTCCCGCCAGAAAGGGAAGCGCCCGAAGGCGCCAAAAAAGGGACCAATGGCAAAGAGGCACGAGGTACGAACCCCCCAATCAGGGGGGCGCTACCTTCCCGCCAAAGGTGAGAATGGTGAATATAAGTCGCCGCTCTCCCAGGTGACTCCTAACTTAATGGAGCGGGGAGAGCGGCGCACCGACGGTTTCATTCTGCAGACCCACCCACCCACACCTAAGGAACAGCAGTGTCGCAGGGCTGGACGGTGGCAAGGGGTTTAGCGGAATATGGTACAAGGATTGGCTAAGGAGACACACCTACGGGCGGTCTGTAGGATGAGGGCCACTCACTTTTGGATGCCGCACGGCAGGGTGAGATGGCCGCGCCAAGGAGAGGAGTAGCAAAAGGAGACGGCGCTCGCGGCCCAGACCCGGCCGGACGGCAGGGCGCAAAAAGGTAGCGAGCTGGGGGCCTAACTCCAGAGAGAAGCTACCCTCCACTACACGCAGAGGGCGTGGGTGACCAGCCAAAAGGTGATACCAGAAATAACCAACAAACAGAACTACCAAGGACTAGCAAAAGGAACTGGTTTTTGGCGTGCCATTTACGAACTGATAGGTACCCCAAGAGTATCGGCCCAGAAGCGGCCCAGGATGGTTGATGTATTATGACAAGTATGATATATGACTTACCTACGGCAGTTCCCAAATGACAAATGTGTAACCAGTACAATTGTAATCTTAATAAAACTGCGGCCAACAACGACCACAACAGATCCACGTATTTTTGGCTAAGTTATTGTAATGATAATGTGGCGGGCGGGGGGTGGGCATACGTATGTATTCCACGGAATGGGCACAGTGCGAGGGTTATAGCACTGCAGCTCACACACAGCTCCGTCAAAGGCCCTCATGTGCTCATCACAGCAGTTGAGTAGCCTGCAGCGCACGTGCCGCTCTGCTAGTGAACGTCATTGAGCACTGCAGGTCTTGTATGTAGTACCCCAGCCAACCGGCAGCTCCCTCAGTAGACCTCCATTCCAGTACTGTTAGCAGCCCTCTGTCGGCCCTGCCCAGTGCAGCTGACGTCACTGCTATGCTGGTACGGTCTGCAGCTCAAAGGCAGCTCTGACAACACACCTCACCCCTCCCCGGCTCCATCCACGCCCCCGCACTGCACTTCCTTCCAGTACTCGCTTACCTCTCAGAGCTGAAACGCAGCTGGTAAGCTCATCCAGTGGGTGAATAAGGATAACTGACTGTTGTGACTGCCACGAGAATCGAATGTTTCATCCTTCTGGGGCAGGAGAAACCAGTAACGCTGGGAAACAGATCATATCTGTGCATGTGCGTACGTTATTGGCATGACAGTTGACAGTGCAGGGTGAAACTGGCCATGCGACCATATATAAGGTAAGGGTGCCATGCCTTGTACCTCCCCTGTTGCCCTGAAACTTCTTTTTCTGAAACTGGCCCGTTGCCTCCCCCAATAGAAGTGGTTCATCCCTGCCACCCGCTCCTCTGTTTCAGGGCTAATGCATAACAATTGTGCCCCTAGGCCGGCTCTTTCCATGAGAAAAACAACAAGCATTGGCTTAAGTGGTGTCTGTTCCAGTCTTTTATATACAACAGTCTAGCCCTCCCCCCTCCGTCCCAGTGCCCACACCCCAGCTGTGCTCTGCAGCACGTGGGGCCCTCCGCCTATTGTGCCTCAGTTCCTGGCATAACCTTGTGAGAGGGAACTTGGAACTCCTATTCTCCAGCTCTGTGGTGGCCCCCACTGCCCCATTTAACTCCCCCATCCTCACCACAATCCCATGATGGATGAGACCTAGGTGTAATTGGGGTGAATGTGTGTGTTCTTTTCCAACTATGGTAAACTAGCTCGTTGGATTGGGTGCCTTCCGCAGAGGTCGGTTTCAGTTCCAAATTCCTGCCACTCTTTCATCTTCTAAAGTTGAGAACATTAATTTGGGATTATAACACCTGCCATGGACAGCTTTGATAAAGGCTGTGACCAGAGTCGCCATATTAGAACAAGTTAGCATTGGGCGGTATGGCATGGAGGCATGTTTAGGTCTGGCCTACAGACCGTTTTAGCGGTCTTGCTAGTCAGTGTTTTAAAAAAGAAATCATAATAAAAATACATGCATAGACAGGTTTTTGTTCAGCCACATACATCCATTGATCTGCTCAGTTGACTCATTTTTGTCTCTGCCCATCACAGAATACAGCTTGTTGCAGTGGATCATCCCATTTCATCCATTGGTTGTCTTTCACTGCGAATGTCAGAAGTTTGTTTGATCACGTGTGGACAGGCGCCTGAAAAGGAGCGCACTTCTGTGTCAGGTCTGCTGAACGTGAAGTGCTGGGACACTCCTTAATTTTTGCAGATCAGCACATTTTTGGAATACTGCATGTTGTAAACAAGCATTGAAAATGCAATTGGTCTGGCCTTTTGTTAAGTTAAAGCCATTTGCTTTGCTATACAATACTATTAGCAAAGCAAAGCGAATGGCTTTAACTTAATCAAAGGCGAGACCAATTGCAATTTCAATGCTTGTTCTTGTGGGCCATTGGGTTTGAACCCTTAACTATAGGCACCTGGAGGGTCTTAACTCAAAATGGTGTTCTAATATGGCTTTGCTCTTTCAACCACTGTGTTCATTATGTAGGAACCTGGTAGTTTCACATCCTTTGTTTGCCTCTGGACAGCGGACACCTCTGTGTCCCACACTTATGAAGGATGAGATTCCACAGACGTCAGAAACATCAGTTATAAGGTTTCGACAGTTATTTTCATAGAGCCTCCCTTTCTCTATTCAGGGACTTTAAAAATGCAGGCCATTTTTCCACCTACTGCTGCTTTATTACAGAAAATAATTGCCCATCCTATTTAAGCGTGTTTGTGGAATACTCTCTCTTGCCCAGTAACTTCAGTTAAGATTGGTAAGTTTAAGGTAAGCATTGCTGCCAAGCACGATAACTGGTCCCCAACTTCTCATGTCCTCATGTCACCAGCTGTGCCCAGCGTAAATCTAATACCGCGCTTGTTGGTCCCATTTTTTACTACGAGGGCTACCAAGGTCAATGAGGCTTTATGAGCCAAAGGAAGACGAGCACTGACCCCCACAACACTGAGTACCAACAAACATTGGTGCTGACCTGGACGTAGAATCTGGTGAGATACATTTGACGCTCTTGCCATTACAATGATGTGTATTGCCTCAGAACTCCTTACCTAGAGGGATGTTGTGGTTTCAATTCATCAGGTTAAAGGTTATGGTGAACATCCGTGATTTACTCCAAAGGCATTCCTCATGACTTCATATATGATGTTACAGAAGGCATGGCAACTGCTATCACTGTTAGCATAACGGGTAATGTATTGTATTGTAATTGTATTGTATTGTAATTGCATTTATATAGCCCTTACTACCCCTGACGAGGCATCGAAGCGCTTTTTCGGTGAGTAGCACTCTACTCCGGGACCCATAGATGATTAGTGTTGAATTAGTATAGTGAAACATGCAAATACATTTTAAGTGGTGGATAGGTTAGTCAGTTAATTGGATTTGGAATGATAGCAGAAGGGTAGAGGGGGACAAAGGTTTGTATTTATATAGCGCTAGTTGACGCACGCTATTCAGGAAACCTACAAAGGATTAGTGGTGAATTAATATGGTGAAATATGAAGTAATTTCAGTGGTGGATAGTAGTCAGTTACTTGGAGTGAGAAGGATAGCGGAGGGATAAAAGGGGAAGAAAGATTTGCATTCATATAGCACTTGTTACCCTAGATGGGTGTTGAATCGCTTTTCTGGCGAATAGCATGCCACTCCGGAACCCATAAAGGATTACTGTTGAACCTTAGTATAGTAAAAAAAAAAGTGAAGTAATTTCAGTAGTGGATAGGTTATTCAGTTATTTGGGTAGTATACTAGTATAGTTTAATATGGAGTTTGAGAAGTGAACATGTTAGTCTGTTAATTTCGATTGAAAAGGATAGTGGAGGGATAAAAGTGTGAAGGATTTTTTTTAGGTCTTAGCAGTAGGATGAGGTTTTTGGATGAGTAAAAAAGAGTTTTGGAGGGGAGGACTCAGAGGGAAGAGTTTAGAAAAGTTTGTTTTAGGGGATCGGTATAGTAAAAGAGGTGTCAGATGATGCAAGGAGGGGTAGAGTAGGAGAGAGACCAGAAAGGGTTATTTTGGCAATCATAGTAGTGGTATGGGGTTTGGTATAAATGAGAGAGTGGATGTAGAGGATATATTGATAGATGTATAGGATGAGAGATAGGGTAGTGCATTGGAAGGAGTAGTAGAAGAAGTTTGAGATGAGTCAGAAGGTTGGGCTAGAAGATATTTTGAGCGAAGTATAGGCTGAGAAATAGGGTAGTGCATTGGAAAGGCTAAATTAGAAGAAAGTGATAAATATATAGATCCATAATTACATTGAAAGTATATAGATACATAAAGGAGGTGAGTATATGTAGATTAAAGATATTTATAGAGGCACATGTTGAGAAATAGGGTAGTGCATTGGATATGCTTTTTCAGGAGAAAAGTAACAGACAAACAGATCCAAGTACATGGAAGGTACATAGATGCACAATGGAAGTGTGTACATGTAGACCAAAGATGATTTTTATTTATTTATTTATTATTATTATTATTTTCTCTCACCAACATAATTATTTTACATGTTTATACGAAGTAATACACAAAGATAGGTACATATCTATAGTGAAAAAAATGGTTGTATACAGAGGGATAAGCTGTACATTTCTGTTTGCGTACGGTGCTTATGTGGGGAAGCGGCAAATCTTGAGTAGTTTTCTGAAGAGGTAGAAGAGTGATCAGTATTGTGTGTGTTTGTAGCTGGTGTATTTTTAGTGCTGGTATTAGCTGTATTAGGATAGCAATCGGTAGCTCTTCTGTATCGTGTTCCTCATCCACCATGCTAAGAAGGCATTTTGATGGGTCTACATGTGCATGAGTTGGAGATGGTGTTTGAGAGTGAGTTGGAGTGCTGTATTGCTTTTGTGGTGTAACATTGTTGTGAAGTAGACATGGGGAAGCAAAGTTGTGAGGTGTGGCATGTTGCTTATATTTTTTTGCGTCTAAATTGTCCAATGGATGAGAGGCGATTAGAAGAGAGGTGCAGTATTGCTGTATCAGTGTTAGGTGTGGTGGAAGAGTGAAAGCTTGGCATTGGAGTTTGTTCTTTTGTGCAGTTTGAACGGTGGGTATATGTTTGTATTTTGTGATGGTAAGTATTATGAGGTTTTGCGCTTTGAAGATCTTGTTGTGCTGGTATGTGTGACATGTTTTGCTTTTGAGAAGTTGTGAAAAAGGGTGCTGGTGTATATGTTTCATGCAATGGATTTGGTTGTGTTGTATTGTTTGTGAGAGGATGTTGTGACATAGAGGGGGTGGTGATGTGTTTATGGGTAGAGTGTAGGTTGTGTGTAGGAAGAAATGAAGTAGAGGTGAATGTTTATCTTAGACTGGTTTGTTGCAAGAGTTAAAAAGTGTGGTGGCGTGCAGTGTGTGTTGTGTGTTAGTGTTATTATGGTAGAAGGGAGAGGAGGATATTTGTTAGACAACTGATGGAAGGATGATTATATGTTTGTTAGTGATAAAAGGTGGTCTGTTAGGTATGATTGCAGCAGGGAGAGTGTTTCTGAATGGAATGTAGATATGTCTGGTGTTGATTGGCGTTGTGTTAGTGATGAGTGTATTGGTTAGTGGTATAGGATAGAGTTGTGTACTGTTTGTAGGTCATGGTGGATATGTGTGGTAGTTGGGATAGTAGGGTGTGTAGATGTGGTTTGGTTGGGTTTGTAGTGCATTCTGGTACATTAATCTGTGCATAGTGTTGTTCGCGGTGTACATTTGGTGTGAGTGTGTTGCTCTGTTTGTGGATGTAGATGGTGTGGGCTGGTTATTGCTAAATGAGAAAAAGGGCAGCATTTCGGGCCCTAGTCCCGGCCAGTCTCGAACAGGCTCTAACAGGGCAACTGCTCTTGTCCTCTCCGCCCTTAACAGGCTCTAACAGGCAACTGCCCTTATCCTCTCTGCCATTAGACTCGACGCCCGGGCTGAGACGCCCTAACCCTGGCCTTTTTTATAGCCCTAGTAATCAGGTGACCCCATCAGCCAATGGGAACCCTAACACTATCCAATCACAACACTAGCCGTAAAATCTAGAACCAATAGGAGATTAGCGGTGTCATCACTTATGCAATCGTTGTGCAAAGAAAAACAGTGAAGTAGAGAACATCAGTTGGCATTATATGTGTCTCTTTTGAAACAAAGTGGTATGAAAACATTTGGGAGTGGGATTCCTTCCTACCTCCTCCCCACCCACAAAGTCCCTCTTCCATGACTGTACCAAACAAAGATCTTATCTTGATGGAGTTTACTTCCTCTTCTCAGGAAACCTTTACAAAGACTCATAATGGGCCGCATTGGGCTGCTTAATCGTTTATCTTTACACAACTGTTTCAATTCAATTGTGTGCTTCATTCGTGCAATTTTTATCAGGCTGATAGAGAGCATGGAGCACTTTCACATAAACTAGATGAAATAATAAGTATGCAAAAAAATATTCAGTATTTTGTGTTTACGAAACTGCTCAGATAAAGCATATTAAAAGTTAATTGGATAACTTCCACCAAAGGCACGACTATTCATTAAAGTGATCAATCGATGGTGTGAAGGGATCCTTCTTTTCCAGTCAGTCAGTGGAAGAGCACATAATTTGTGATCTTCCTTCCTGTAATCTACCGTCAAGCAGCTTGGGTCTTCTCCACAACCCAAGAACTAAACTTCAGTGGGCGAGAGATCCCAGATTTTTGATAGTTGATTCATGGAACCCCAATATATTAACGATAAGAACACTTTGCTAACTTTAGGGGAAAATCTATTCATATTCCTTTTCCTTAATTCGTCCATGATTCGGCTGTCAGTTTTTACTGCACTAATGTATCTTTACAATATACAGCCCCAGGCAAACGTGTTTCAACCAGCAAATCCACCAACAAGCTTTCTTGAGGCAAACAATTTGCTGTTATGCTGTTATATTATTAAATTAAAAAAGAACAGTTGATGGATGGTATGCTGAATCAATCGAACATTCACCCCCAGTCACAGATCTGGATGAAATCCATTGTTTGTTTGCACGCAACACCATTCCATTTTACACCAACCCATATGCAAATTAGTCTTGACCTTGTTCCCCATGGCAACAGTCCAGCCCAAACTGCCAGGCCAGGTTCTCCTTGGACCAGAAACAAGCATCCTAAGACCGGTTTTGGGGTTTCACCCTCATCAGCCAGGATAGCTTGAATCTGGTGGCGTAGCGAGCATGGGACCCACATCTGGACATACCCTTCCCACTTAGGGTGACATATGCAAAAAGAACAGTTAATGGACAGAATGCTGAATCAATCAAACATTCATCCCCAGTCACAGATATGGGTTAAATCCATTGTATTTTTGCACACCACACCATTCCAGTTTTGACCAAGGATATGCAAATCAGTCTTGACCCGGATCCCCATGGAAACAGTCCAGCCCGAACTGCCAGGCCAGGTCCTTCCTGGACAGGAAACAAGCATCCTTGGACTTGTTTCAGGGTTCCACCCTTCATCAGCCAGGATAGCTTGAATCTGGTGGTGTAGCGAGCACAGGACCCACGTCTGGGCATGCCCTTCCAACTTTTTTGTGAAATCCTTCACGTACTGCTAATAGGGTTGAATTCACAGTCTTTCATAGTATCTTGTAAATGAGTTTATTTTTAGGTCAACCGACACGTGGGGTATACATTTAATAACCCAGTGTTTCTGCTTCTACACTGTGTTTCTTTTTCTTTTTGTTTTATTTTGAGCACTGATTTCGCTAGTGTTTCAGCAACAGTTGCACAATTATTTTTGCTACCAGCTTTCCTATACAGTTCACAAACAGTGATGCTTAAAACTAGTTTTTTCCTTTTTATTCAGCTTTACTGGCATGTGAGTAAATTATTTAACGGCACAGTATATAGTTCACTAAGCTACTGACGTCTATTTCGTTAGTTTCCACAGGGGTAGGTAGCGCATATTGTCAACAATTTTTTGTCTTGAGCTATTGTTCGAGATGCATGTGCCGACTCCGGCCATCTTCTAATAGAGAGAGATTTTTCACGCTCGTGTATCTAATTAGGCATTACGATTGTCTTCAGGAGGAATTCGATGTTTCACATGAGCATAACAAGCATTGCAGCGCATGTGTTCAACAAACACACGCCGCACCCCATCTACTAAGAGCAGTTACCCCATTACATATAGACGGAGAGCATTAATTCTCCACCACTCTAATATGGCGGACAAGCACAGTCCTCTTTCTATGATTGCGTAGGACGCGGGCTTCCATGTAATCGAGCGCTCGCGGCCTCTCGCGTTCGCATTCCTAGTCGTGGTTCTGACAGTTGAGGACATCGTCGTTGTTATACTGGTGAGTACAGGATTGAGGCTCAGCAATGGTTAGTGGAAGAAGGAGTATGTGTTTCAGTATCCAGAACACTGATTGCATCATTGTTTTTTCTAGAGCGTGTAGTGAACCGAAGATACATTGTGCCCAATGGCAATTCAGTTGTCTACTCGAAGGTGAGCTCTCGTCACTGAGATAGAGTGTGTCATTTATAACTAGCGAGGTTGTGTAAACAAATGGCGCACTCGCTTATATGGTCATAGTTCTTTAATTATTTATTACAGACTACGACTGAATAATTAGGACCTCGGTCAAGTATAACATTTGGATTTAGAGAGACGAGAATTGTTTTAACTTGGTGAGTGAGCACTGTGTATTAACTATTGCGAACATAATTGCCTATAGGTTGATTTACTTATTCATATAGGAACAGTTTAGAATCCTTTGATTTGATATTACAGATCAACAATTGAGTGTACCTGAACTTACAGTGGGGGACACATGTTCCAGGATTGCCAGCTGTCCCATTGAGATCTAGTTTACCACAGTAAGTTATTCGAGTGAGATAACTATGTCGTGTTAGCTTTCAACAAATGGGTCGTTTTTTCCTAAATGGCCATTTTGTTAATTTTTTTAGTCTAACAACAGAGGTGCAGCGCTTTAAGACTTCGACTTAGGTACACAGTCAGCGTTTTGCATACAACTTAATACGTCAGTGAGTACGATTTTGTTTAGAAGTGGAATTATTGTGGTATCTTGTTGGCTTTATTTCCTTCTTGGTGGTGGCAGGACCCTGTTTAGAATTACACAGGCTTATAGAATCACGACTTCATTATAAGTTTGCACCTAGGGTGGTGGTCTTTCTAGTGGTAATACCCATTTCTTATCTTAGAGTCACTGTTAATTCTCTTGACCTTGAAATAAGCTCATAAGCAGTCCAATTGCTGTATCCTATATTGTTCCCAGTATGTTTAAAGTATGGTCACTGAGTTACTTCATTCGTGTATGCCTAGTTGCATTGAAAATCATAATGTGGAAATGTCTTCAGTTATGTACATACAGAGTTCAACAAATATTTTATGTTTTCTTTCACAGCGCCCCTGAGGAAGGGAGTTTCCTGAAATGCATTGGGCCTACTTTAAGTTGTGATATTGTGATTATGTGCCTACAATTAATTGTTTTTTCCGTTCAGTACAACAGCTTTATGATGAAGTTTTTGTTTAGTGATTTATGCAATTCACATGCGTAATTATGTCACTGTATGACTATAGAAAACAGTACAGAATTTGTAAACAGAACAAAATACAATTTTTATAAAGTGCAATTTCCGATTGATTATTGAGGACCTTTATCAATGACAGTGAAATGTTGATTCATTGAAATACTTTATTAACATGTTGTGCGTTTGGAATACTAGTGGTGTCTCCACCAGATGTTGAACCTAGTTCAGTGTTCCTCACACAGCTTGGTGGGCAGCGCCTAAACCCTGTAACCCCCGGTGGTATAGGTTCCTGACTAGGCCCTACTGCCTAAGTCTCTTGCGTAGGGTCCCCCAGGTCAGTGATGCCCCAACTCCCTCAACTGACTAGAAAGTTTCCCTCCCTTTTCTTTTATAGTGGCAGTTGGTGTCCACTCCCCTGTTCTGGAAGGTTCCAGGAGCTTCCCTAGTCTAGCTATGGGCAGGCAGGCAGGCTGGAGTTGCAACAATGTTTAGGGGTTCCAGCCAGCTCCTGGCTACTAGGGTGCGTCTAACAAGACCAAGCTGCGGTAGCAGGGGTCAGTGGCAGCCATGTTGGGGGAAGAGAGCACCTGCACCTTAGCATTGATTAGCAATGGGAAGGTGCCCGGAGACCTAAGGCCAACAAAAAGAAGGTGGGAAAAATGAGGCAAGGGTGAAAAAAATAGGGAAAGACCACTCTAGGGCTGACAGGTCTAACATATGTCCCCCCCAGCTGAAAGTGGGGAGAGCTGCCCAACCTCTAGGGAGTTCTCGTCACTAAGGCGGAAAAACCGGGAGAGACCGTCAGCATTGGCGTGGTCAACTCCGGGCCGATATTCCACCCTAAAGTCCATCCCCTGTAGGGAAATGGACCACCTTAGCAACTTGGGGTTTTCGCCTCTCATCTGCATGAGCCAGCGAAGGGGTCGGTCGGTTTGAATTAGGAAGTGAGAGCCAAAAAGGTATGGCCTCAACTTCTTTAAGGCCCAGACCACAGCAAAGGCTTCTCACTCGATGGTACTACATCGCCGTTCCCGAGGGAGGAGTCTTCTGGAGATGAAGGCCACAGGTTGGTCTTGGCCATCGTTGTTGAGTTGTGAAAGCCCAGCGCCTATGCCGTGCTCAGAGGCGTCCGTCTGCACGATGAATTCCTTCGAGAAGTCAGGTGTCGCTAGCACCGGAGCATTCATTGCACATCGCGCGCTTCAGTGTCTCGAATGCCTCTTGGCAAGCAGCCGTCCAGATCACTTTTCGTGGCTGCTTCTTGGACGTCAACTCAGTCAAGGGGGCTACGATGGTCCCATATCCCTTGACAAACCGGGGGTAATAGCCAGTGAGACCGAGGAAAGCTCGGACCACAGTCTGGGTTTTGGGGGGCTCCCAAGCCAAGATGGTCTCAATTTTGGCCTGGAGGGGTTGCACCTTACCCCTGCCCACCAGGTGTCCCAGGTAGACGACAGATCCCTGTCCAATCTGGCACTTGCTAGCCTTGATGGTCAGGCCAGCACGTTGCAAAGCCTGTAGCACCTCCTGGAAATGCTGCAGATGGTCCTCCCAGGTGCTACTCAAGACAGCTATGTCATCCAGGTACGCCACTGAGAAGGGCTCCAGGCCAGACAGCACCTGGTTCACCAATCGCTGGAAGGTGGCCGGAGCATTCTTGAGCCCGAAGGGCATTACTTTAAATTGAAAGTGGTCCACGGGGGTGGAGAACGCTGTTTTCTCCTTTGCTCCGTCGACCATGGTAATCTGCCAGTACCCTGATGTTAGATCAATGGTGCTGAGGTACCGGGCTGCTCCCAGCGGGTCAATCAGCTCATCCGCCCGTGGGATCCGGTGAGCGTCTGTCTTGGTGACAGAGTTCAATCCCCGATAGTCCACACAGAACCGAAGTTCTGGTGTGGTGCCCGGTGGGGCCGCTTTCGGACCAACACAACCGGACTAGCCCAAGAGCTGCTGGAAGGTTCGATCACCCCCAGCTCCAGCATTTTGGCCACCTCACACTGGATGCTGTTCTTGACTTTATCGGACAGCTGGTAAGACTTGGTTTTTACAGGCGGACTGTCCCCTGTGTCCACAACATGAGTACACAGATGTGTAATTCCAGGTGTGGGGGAGAACAACGAGGCGTACTGCTCCAACACCTGGCAGAAGTCCCTCTGTTGTTCTGGGGTCAAGGATGGGGAGAGGACAACTCCCTCCACTGAACCATCCTTCTCCTGGACCGCCAGAAGGTCAGGAAGAGGCTCACTCTCTTCCTCCTCGCTCCCATCCGTCACCATGAGGAGAGCAAGCTCAGATCGTTCATGGTGGGGCTGCAGGCGGTTGACGCGGAGCACCCGATCGGGCTGACGGGGGTCTTTAAGTCAACGACATAGGTAGACTGGCCTCGACGCTCCACAATTTCGTACAGACCAGTCCACCGGTCCTGGAGGGCGCTAAGCTCTCCAGGCTCCATGTCCCACACCTTCTGTCCAGCGTCCAACTCCACCGTCCGAGCGTTGCGGTCATACCACTCCTTCATGACAGCTTGGCTAGCCTCCAAGTTGTCTGAGGCTTCCTTCCACAGCTTGGCCATCTGGCTGCAGAACGCCAGCATGTAGCTGACGACATCACGGGGAAGCTTCTTTGAAGTCTTCTCCCACCCCTCCTTGACAAGGCTGAGGGGCCCCCTAACGGGATGGCCATAGAGCAGTTCAAAGGGGCTGAACCCGACTCCCTTCTGTGGTACCTCGCGGTATGAAAACAGCAGGCAAGGGAGGAGGATGTCCCATTTCCACCTCAAGTCCTCTGGCAGGCTCCGGATCATCCCCTTCAAGGTCTTGTAGAAGCACTCTACGAGCCCGTTAGTCTGGGGGTGGTAAGGAGTGGAAACCGGTAGGTCACTCCGCACTCCTTCCACATGGCCTGCATGTAGGCCGACATAAAGTTTGTGCCCCTGTCTGACACCACGACCTTGGGGAATCCCACTCTGGTAAATATCCCCATCAGGGCCCGCGCCACCACAGGTGCAGTGACGGTCCTCAGAGGAATAGCCTCCGGGTACCGAGTGGCGTGGTCCACTAACACCAAGATGAACCGGTGTCCGGAAGAGGTCGGAGGGTCCAACGGCCCAACGATGTCGATTCCGACCCGCTCAAAAGGGGTCCCGACCACCGGGAGCAGTTCCAAAGGGACCTTCACTTTAGTCCCAGTCTTGCCACTTGCCTGGCAAGTCTTGCAGGTCTTGCAGTAGGTGTCAGAGGCAACTCTCATCCTGGGCCAATAAAAATGCGTGACCAACCGCGCAAAGGTTTTGTCCTGGCCCAGGTGTCCAGCCAAAGGAATTTCATGCGCCAATTCCAACAAAAAGGCCCGGTAGCATTGGGGGACCCTAGGGCCCTCGAGGATCCATGCACCGGAACCTTAGGCTCACTGTAAAGGAGGACTATCCTGGGTGTCCAATTTGTTGGATATTATGGCCTCACACACCCTTGCGAGTGTCATGCTTCATCATCGGCAGTGCTCCTCATTGGACAGGCGGTGCAATGTCCAACGGGCTCACCTCAAAGAGGGGCTCTATGGCGGAGATCTTTTATCCAACTGCCTATGGGTGAAGTGTGGGTGAGGGGCCAGGAGAAGGAGGATAGTGTGAGTGAAGTTAAAATGTGGCACAAGGTACCGGAGATCAGTTTATTCTGGTGGTCCCTTGCCACAAGTAAAATTAAGAGATAGCCTGTAGTCACAGGAAATTTAGGATTCCACGTCGCGATACAGAACTAAAGTGCAATATGTCCATGGGCAGTACTTTTGCCTGTTCGGTGGCCTGCCTCTACATGGCTGATTTTGAGGACAACCACATCAATGGACCAGTGAACCCCTACCACTCCAACATTAAACTCTGGAGGAGGTTCATTGATGACATCCTCATACTCTGGTCAGGGACTGAAGATCTCTACAAGGAGTTCTTCAACTGGCTTAACACTCTAAACAACTACCTTACTTTTACCATTAGCGCTTCTACATCCAGTATAGCATTCTTGGATCTTACCATCAGGCTGGAGGGAGGCAAGATTGATACCACAATGTATCGTAAACCAACGGACCGCAACAGCTTGCTACTGTTTACAAGTCATCACCCCAGGGCTTTGAGACTGAATCTCCCTTTTGGTCAGTTCCTGCGTGTGAGGCGCCATTGCACGAACTTAATCGATTACAGGACTGAATCTTCCATTCTATCCCGCAATCTGAGAGACAGGGGCTACCCCACCAGGGAAATTTACAAAGCACGGAAACGGGCACAAAATAACCATAGAGGGGCCTTGCTGGAATACAATACCTCTTCCCCTCAAAACAATGATCTCTTGACCTGCGTGACCCCCTTTTCACCAGCCTCAAATGAAATTAAAAAGATTATTAAGAAACACTGGCAAATCCCGAACACCGGGGAACTTAACTTGGCAACCCCCAGATTCGCCTTCAAAAGATCAAGGAATATAAAGGACATTCTGGTCCACACCAGGCCTAAGCAGGCTGGAACCCAGAGACAGACCACACTCTGGCAATTACCTCCAGTACGGGGACATTACCCTTGTGGATCCTGTAGCGCATGCCCTTTTACTAACATATCCAAAACCATCCAACTGACAGATTCCTTCCTGTGGGAACTTCGGGGCCACACTAATTGCAATACATCTAATTGCATTTACCTACTCAGATGCCCATGTGATCTACAATATGTGGGCATGACCACCCGCCCTATCAAGATCCGCATTTCGGAACACAGAAGCAACTTTCGTTGCAAAAAAACGAATACTAAGATGTGTAGACATTATTCAGAGCAAAACCACACCGCTGATTCACTAAGATGGCTAGTCCTTGAGACCCCTTGTAACAAATCCAAACAGAACCTGTTTCGAAAAGAACTGAGGTGGATACACCGTTTGTCCTCTGATAGCCGGGGGCTTAATGAGGACATACCGTGGAGTGCACTGTAATGATAGCCCTTAACACAATACCCCTTATTGAAGGATCCGGTACTGTTGAAATCACCTTGAGGCAATACTAACATCAGTTTGTCCACCTTGAATCACACCCCTCTCAAAGATGGCCGCAACAGTCACGACATTATCCATGTGACATGCGGGGCTGTATTACTATCAAAACTGATCGCACCTTCTTCACAAAGATGAAATGACTACTGCTAGCACTCTGTGACCAATTGCCCTGCCTCCTCTTCTCTCCTTTTTTATTCCCATTTACGATCCAACATCTCCAAATGCTATTGAATTAATTTGTATATCCATTGATCCACCAATATATGGTCTCCTCACTCCTGTCTAAGATGGCCGCCACAGTCACGGTTGATGTCACGTGACACGGGGGACTGGACTACACCCTACACTGGCCACGCCCCCACCCCTAGTTAACCTGGCAACACACCAGGAAACACCACTATCCGGACCCGGTGGATATGGTTAGGCACAACGGGCACTGACAGAGGCAGACTGAAGTAAGTGCAATCCCCTTAGGTTCCTTAGCGCAAAGCCAGCAACACGAGGGCACGTTCTCCCTCTCGCTCCCCTCTTCCCCCTGCCCTCCCCCTGCATGCCATTAACTGTAAACGCCACTCTCATCTTAACCACCGATGAGAAGCGATCACTTATGCCTCCTGCCTACCGGACCATGAAGCGGTAACGAATTGGGGGAAAGATATACATTTTGGTCTATTTAAGGTTTCCTTTGAATCCTTTTTACCTGTAATTGACCCGCTCACTATCTGGGCTCCGAACTCAAGGGGACTTCTGTGGTTACGACCCTACGAGTAGGCTGGGGACAACGATGGACGGTGAAGCCTTTGTCCCTTGGTGACCACAATTCTTAAGAGGCCACATCAATTTCTGCGCTAATAAGCGTAGTGCTATACTGCCTGAGCGTGAGTTTTACATATTAAGTCTTGACTCTATAGATCGATCACCATCGATAGAATGAACTTATACTGCTCAACCACCTGATATCAGGTCCTTGCATAGTAGAAACGAACAGGGAAGTGGTAAAACCACACAAGGAACTGTTCTTCTGTAACTAAGTCATTCTGATTTTCCTTAGCCTTAAACCCCTATGGTTCCCCCTTGATGTCAGATCTACCGGGTACTGTTGACACCTACACACCTTGACCATTAGGTGAGTAATACTTTACCCACGCCACAGGATGAACCCAGGGGATTCTGAATAAGCTGCTGATGTTTACCTGTATATAGATGCCATGTATATATGTTTTTAATGTGTGATTCTAACTATGTCCAAAACGCTTATACTAGTCACAAATCACCACTAGTATGTCACCTTATTCACATCAGCACTGTGTGCTCACGGTCACGTAAGGGTCACCTTTTGTCACTATTCCTTGGTAACGATCTCTTTTGTCTCCCCCTAGGCAAGAGGAGTACCATACAGGTAGTACAACTGATGATATAACAAAACTGATACTTTATTAGGTCATGTTTTTTGTGATAGTAGTTAAAGAATAGGTCCTGAAGAATCGCAGCCATTGTGCTTAGGCGAGAAACATGTTGACCACACATATTGCACTTTAGTTCTGTATCGCGACGTGGAATCCTAAATTTCCTGCGACTACAGGCTATCTCTTGATTTTACTTGTGTCAAGGGACCACCAGAATAAACTGATCTCCAGTACCTTGTGCCACATTTTAACTTCACTCACACTATCCTCCTTCTCCTGGCCCCTCACCCACACTTCACCCATAGGCAGTTGGATAAAAGATCTCTGCCAAAGAGCCCCTCTTTGAGGTGAGCCCGTTGGACATTGTACCGCCTGTCCAACGAGGAGCACTGCCGATGATGAAGCATGACACTCGCAAGGGTGTGTGAGGCCATTATATCCAACAAATTGGACACCCAGGATAGTCCTCCACTGAGCACTATTCCTACCCCTCTCGTGACCGCTCTCTTCCCTTTCTTCCTGTTTCTTTAGGAACGGCCCAGTCGCTTTTGTTAGTTATTGCCTTTGGGGCTTTGACTGTGGCTGGACCTCCCATTCTCACTTTTCCGTGAATGGTAATCTGAGCCCCTGGATCCGATCTTGATCCATTACCTCCCCTCCTTTTGGATATATATTCATTGTAAAGGAGGCCATCCTCCCAGTACACATGAAAACTGTCGGTCTCCTGATCGGTCACTTGGGCTTCGGCCTGTCGCCGCATGCTTTCAAGCGTGGGGCACTCTTTCTGCGCCCGACAGAATTCCTCCCGGGTAGACCCTCCTTCCACATGCCACTCAGCAAGGTACGGGAACAGCGTCCACCTCCAAGGACTCCGGGGGTACCTCCTCGGGTTTCCCATCCATCACACGGGGTGGGTTCTCCTCTGGACCGGCATTGGGTTGGGCCGTTGTCTCAGGCTCCAACCCGGGTTGAGTTCCTTACCGGGCAGCCATGGACAGCGTGACCATGCAAGTCCATCCTGGTAACCCCAGCATCTCAGTGTGGGCCTTAAATTCCACTTCCTTCCAGGCGGTATGTTCCAGGTTGTTTTCTAGCAGACAGTCCACAGGCAAGGCAGGGCTTATCGCAACTCTCAATGGGCCTTTCACTCCTCCCCCTCATAGGGAACCTGAGCCACGGGATAGTAGCTCAGACTGCCATCAGCCAACACGGACGGATGGAACACATCAGGTACTACTTGCTCAGGAGACACCAGCCGCCTCACTACAGTGGTCATGCTGGCACCTGTGTCCCTCAGAGCCTCCACCTCCTCCCCATTAACCTTCACCCTCTGCTGGTACTTAGCAGTGTTCGATGGTAAGGACGTCACTGGGACCAACTCTCTGTCCCCGAGTGAAACCAGGGCAGGCCTGTCCCCTCCCCTTCCCTCTCTAGGGGCAGCTCCATCCCAAGCGCTACACTAGCCACCCCGGGACTCTTGCCACCTGTGGGGGCAGGGGGTCATTTGCGACACTGGGCATCTCCCTTGTAGTGTCCAACCTCCCCACATTCATAGCACCGGACAACTTTTGGCTACTGACTCTTGTCAGGGTAAGTGGGCTTTGGGTAACTGGAATGAGGTGGGGTACCTACTCCTCTCCCAAACTGTCTAGTTTGTGGGCCTCGTGAAAACTCCTTTTTATCTCCCCCCTCTTTCTTCTGGGGGGCGCCCTGTCCACCTTTCAGGCCATCTCCCCCGGGGCCCTTGTCTGACACCCGGGTGCTAACGCAAGTATCCACCTCCTCCGCAAGCTCACGGGGATCAGTCCGCTTGCGGTCCACCAGATGTTGGCGGAGCTACGGAAAACACTTATCCAAGAGGTGCTCTCTCAAAAATAAATTGTACAGGCCCTCATAGTCATGCACCTCGCTACCACGCACCCAACCATCCAGAGCCTTACGGGCATAATCAAAGAAATCCGCCCAATTCTGCGTGGACAGCTTATGGCTGCCACGGAACTTTTGGCGATACCTTTCGGAGTTGAGGCCAAACTTTTTAAGGAGCGTCTACTTCATGGGGGAAGATCTTAACTGATCCACCTTATCAAGATACAAGAGGGTGTCCCTGACATTGAGAGGGATGTAACGATACAGGCCACCTCCCCAGTGTTTCTCGGGCACCCCATGGGCGGTCAAGGCCGCTTCATATGCCTCCAACCACATGGCGATGTCATTCCCCTGAGTGTAGCTCGCTATCACCTCCTTGGGTAACCAAAACCTAGGCTCGTGTTGAGCCCCGGGTACGCTGCCACCATTGGGACTTGCTGGCGCACTCAGTTGAAATGCTCGCAGATCCAGCTCCTTAAGCTGAAGCTCGTGCGCCAACTTCCTCTCTTCCAAAGCTAATCTTTCTCTCTCCCTCTCATGCTCTAACTTGGCAAGCTCCCACTTCAATTGCCTCTCCTCCCTC
This sequence comes from Lissotriton helveticus, assembly GCF_964261635.1. Classification (NCBI taxonomy): domain Eukaryota; kingdom Metazoa; phylum Chordata; class Amphibia; order Caudata; family Salamandridae; genus Lissotriton; species Lissotriton helveticus. The sequence continues at coordinate 282,705,833 of NC_136057.1, read as the reverse complement.
CTGTCCTCATATTCCTGTGACGACGTACTCCTTCTAGACCCACTACTACTTGCCCTGGAACGTCTTCCTGGCAACACATTTTCAGACACATCAATGTTTAGTAGGTCTAGTTCTCCTGAAGCACCCGCCTCCTCTTGTGTGACCTGCCCCTCCTGTTCCTCATCCCCTCTCCCCACTCTGGGTGGGCCCTTACCCATGCCCTCAAAGCGGTATGGAGTTCCTCCTTTGCAGCTCTCCGCCCAACTGGCACCCCATCCCCTGACAAAATTCCCTTAACTGCACCACCGTATACTCTTCAAGGTTGGCCAGTTGGAACTCCATTTTGACAGGTGGGGTCCCAGATAAATTAAAGGAAAAGCACTAGGACGTAGGTAACAGGTTTAGGTCACAACAGGTCTCTACACACTCAGGTTAGACAGTGGGGGTCAATTGTGTAGGCTTGCACGCACAATAGGTATCTAGTCTAATTGCAGCGCACTCTGTACCACTGGAGGGTGCTGTATAGTCACAGGTCCTGATCCCACCGCTTGCCACCAAATGTAGGAACTGGGTTCGCCAGGTCCCCAGGGGGTAGCATGGACCGAGCAGGTAGGCACCCGAAGCATATGTGTTTAGTGACTACACAACTCACACATCCACTGAGACAATAAGTGCATGCAAAGACTGAGACCACACCAGTATGTTTGATTCAAATAAATAAGTTTTATCTAAGATCAAGATCAGGGCAGTCAAAAATCACAGTAATAGTAACTCATTACTCAGCCATAAATACATAAATAAATATTAAATAGTAAGTAACTGTAGGCCCTTCCGAAAATACGGCATTAGACAGGATTAAAACATTTCATGTAGCATTGGTAAAATCTTCCAGTGTACATCTGCAAAGCATTCCATTAGGTATGAACCAATATCTCATCAGGCCCGAATACCCCAGCATTCGGCAAAAGTAACAAGGCATCAGTGGAACATGTGCATCTCATTAAGCATACTAAACTTGGCTGTTGCAAATAAAACAATTCCTTAACCAGGAATAACCAGTTCATTGAGTAGAGATACCCACTTTGGTAGATAAGAAACTCCACTTCATTCTTCAGCACTATTAAACAAGGCATCAAGCCGAGGGGAGCCTCTCATTAGGCATTAAGCAACAAGGCACCCAGGCAGGGGTTAATTTTTACCAATTGAGGCCCCCACGATGTCTTGAGGGGCCCTGGCCCAGTGCTGAAAGGGGCCGAATAGGGCCAACAGGGCCCAGCCACAGTCTACCCGAGGGAAGGGGCAGTTTAGGGGCCTCCCTCTCGCTCTTAGGAGGTCCCGCGTCACTACAGGTTCTCCACCCTCCCCACGGGGCTTTACCTGCTGTTTTTCGGGCCTTTCCGGGGCCCCTTGTGGTGATTGCTGCCGGAGGAAGAGCTCCCGCTCTCCGGAGGACCTCACTCGGCTTGGTGCCGGCGGAGAGGCTCGCGGGTCCTGAGGAGCCACCACGCCGCACTAGAATCAGTCCTGGGCCTCACGCTGACTCCGGGGGCCCAGGGTACAATCTGGCACAGCCTCGGGGTAAGCGCGCCCGCAGCCGTCGATGTCAGAGCGGCCTGCGTGGGCGGACAACCAAGGCTCACTGCAGGTACCGCGCCGGCGGGGGCGGAGCCCAAGTCGCGCCTCCGTCACTTGGCACGGGAACAGGCTTCGGAGCCCAGCGCGGCCTACTGTGAACTCCGGCGGCCCTCTTCTGGCACCGGGGGCCGATGCAACGATGGCACTAAGTGGAAAGGGGGGGGTCCACAGACCGGTGCCCCGCCGCGACGGCGTCTGCAGAACTAGAGGCAGCAGCGGCGCAATGCTCCAGCGCCTCGATGCAGCAGGCAACGCTCTGGGGGCACACAGAAGGTCCGCGGTGGTGGCGGTGAGCACCACAGCGCTTGGGCGTTCCAGCGCTCGAGGGGGGGGGGTTCAGCTCGACAGTTCGGGTGAAATTACTGGTAGCACAGCGCTCTTCAAGGATTCAGCAGGAGAGTGCTAGGGGGCAGGTCAGGCCACACAGAGGGAGTAAAGCACCTCAGGGGCACAGCACTTCAGGCAGTTCAGCCAGGGGGAGTTAGGCAGAACAGCGCAGGGACCCAGGTGAGGCAAAGGGCGCTGAGTGGACACAGCCCTATACCTGGTTGATCCCCAGTAGGCCTTGGTAGTACAGGAAAGTAGGTTCTTTCGGCGCACAATGGTTCCTGCGCCCTTGTAAAGCAGTTACTTGAAGGGGGGGGTTCTGAGTTGAAGGCTGGTCAAGTCTCCTCAGCAGGTCACTTCAGGTGGTCCATGGGTTCCCCTCCCGCTGGGCCAGATCAGTGGGCTAGTTCAGTGTTCCTCACACAGCTTGGTGAGCAGCGCCTAAACCCTGTCACCCCCTGTGGTGTAGGTTCCTGACTAGGCCCTACCGCCTAAGTCTCGTGCGTAGGGTCCCCCAGGTCAGAGATGCCCCAACTCCCTCAACTGACTAGAAAGTTTCCCTCCCTTTTCTTTTATAGTGGCAGTTGGTGTACACTCCCCTGTTCTGGAAGGTTCCAGGAGCTTCCCTAGTCTAGCTATGGGCAGGCAGGCAGGCTGGAGTTGCAACAATGTTTAGGGGTTCCAGCCAGCTCCTGGCTACTAGAGTGCATCTAACAAGACCACGCTACGGTAGCAGGGGTCAGTGGCAGCCATGTTGGGGGAAGAGAGCACCTGCACCTTAGCATTGATTAGCAATGGGAAGGTGCCCGGAGACCTAAGGCCAACAAAAAGAAGGTGGGAAAAATGAGGCAAGTGCAAAAAAAAAATAGGGAAAGACCACCCTAGGGCTGACAGGTCTAACACATTTAAAGAACAAATTCGAAAATCTCTAACCGCCATATTGCCCTAGTAGAATTCCCACATGATGTTTTTTCCAAGCAATCAGTACCTTAATCACAAATGAGCCATCCTTACTACTACATTTAAAGCTCTTTATTAACTTTCTTTTTATTAAGTTATTTTTGTTATCTGAAAGTGTGGATTTTTTTTCACTTTTTTCCCCTCCATGTAAATCACCCCTACTTTCCTTACCCCAAAAACCCCCAACCCCCCTGTACCCCCCCTCCCTACTCAATAATGAGGCTTTAGGCCTTATGGTCCTGCAGATGCCAGCGGGCTGCTTCATTCTCCTACCCACAAGCCGTCTGAAACCCAAAAAAGCATCAAGAATCTCATTACTTAAAATAGGAGAGACATCATATGCGAGAGATAATGGAAAAAAAATATCAATTATGAGCAACTCTTGCTTATCATGATTTCACAATAGAGACGAAAAGAAACGATAAGCTAAACAAGTCTTAAGAGTCAGCAAACATGCCTACAAAAATTGAAGACACAATATTACAAAAAAGAGTCCACAGCAAATCCCAGTCTATTAACTTGTTACAAAATTGGCCAGTATGTTTATAATTCTACATGCTATTTAAAAATTCCTCAGCCAGTCCTACGATAGTAAAGAATTGTGTGCGCTCCTCATATATAATCTTCAATTTTGCCGGATTCAGAAGATAAGCTTGTGCTCCTTTGGCTTGTAATAGTTGGCGAAGTTGGCAACGATTTTCCATGGTATACTTGCAGAAATCCGGGGTGACAATAAATTCAAAGCCTGGGCCAACTCTCCTCTTATCAGGTCTGGCAAGTCTGAAGACATCCTTCCGGGCTAAGAAACTATTAAAGGAGATTAGCAGTGCCCCGGGCCTCGCTGAATTTTCCCCACCTATATTGACCTATATTGACAGTCGACTGGGCAGCTTGCCTGCGAATGTTGAAAGGAAAGCGGTGTGCTCTTTCAATTTCCCTGTCCCAATCCCATTTATTTAGTTCAGGCAAAGCGTTCTTAAATAAGTCCACTATAAATGTCCACTATAAATGTACGTGGATCCATGCCCTCTTTTTCTTCTGGCACTTGGAGAACTCTCAAGTTGTTGCGACGTGCTCTGTTTTCAAAGTCCGCTAATTTCCACTGGGTGTCCTCTTTTATCCCCTGCAATGCATCTGTTGCTCCTTTCTGCTGCTCGACCATATCCTCTAAGGGGTCAATTAGGATGACGGGCGGATTGCCCCCGCCAGGCTGGCGGTAGCCACCGCCAGCCTGGCGGGGGCAATCCGCCCGCCATCCTTGCCTGTATTCCCCCTCGCCATATTAGAATGGCGGGGGGACCACGGCGGAGCAAAACACCGCCCGCCACTTTTCCGCCCCAGTCGCATTGCGGCCGGGGCGGGAAATGATTAATATGGTGGCAGTGTCAAGTAGACACCGCCAGCCATATTATGATGTGCATTTGGCAATGCCTTTCCGTGGCGGCAATGCCGCCCGGGAAAGGCAGGCGGACTTCACTCTGGGGGCCTCGTGCGGGCCCCCAGAGTGAAGGAGAGTAGGGGGGTGCACACGTTTTACAAAGCAGCAGGCACCGCGCGGTGCCTGCCGCTTTGTAAATGAAATTTAAAAGTGCTCTTTCTGCATTGTGGCGGGCGGTGCTGAGAGCACCGCCCGCCACAATGCTTAACATGCAGGATGTGCCCGCCACTGTGGCGGGCACATCCTAATACCATCCCCGGGACCCCCGCCCTTATGGCGGGCAGTCCCGATTCCCGCTAGGATGACGGGCGGACTAAGTCCGCCCGTCATCATAATGACCCCCAAAGTTTGAAATACGAGTCTCAGCCTCGTTAACCTGGATGCAGAGTCCACCTGTGATTTTGCGATCTGCCGAACTGAGCTCTGAAGCTTGCGACAAAGAGTTTGAACCCTCTGGCTTTCTGCCCTTGTCTCGTCGCGGAGGGACATTATGGATTCATAAATCAAAGCTAACGATAGCTCCGCGTCTACTAAGTCGGGAGAGCCCTCCTAGGATTGTTGTAAGGTCCCATCTTCACCTCTACTGACTACTTGTTTCCTTGCCATTTTACGAACGGTAGATGGGCTGCCCTCGACTATATCTACAGAATCATCCTAACAAATACTACTGGCAGGGCTGCCCCTTCCATACTCATGTGTTGAGCATATTGCTTAACTAAATCCTCACAGGAAGAGGGTAAAGATGGTTCTGACATGGAATAGAAATCACCAGAGTCCGCATCCTGTTGTAAAAGTTGGGTCTCCTCCCCTCCGCCGTTTCCTGATAGCAAGGGTACAGCATTCTCGGTCAGTGTATCTGTCCCCCTTTGCTGATTCCCTTGCACATTTGCATTGTTGTTTAAAGGGGCAATCTCCTCTACCTCCGGCCCTGCCACTACTATTGTGGGCCCCCCTTTGGTTTTATCTTTTCCTAGTGCACTTGTGAAAATTGCCGGTATGGTTTTATTCATCTCCGGCCCCCCTCTTGTTTTAACAGTGTCCACGGGGCCTTTAGAATTCTTACCGCTTGCCTGTGAGGGGGTAATCGCGCTTCTGCTCACCTCAGGGGGAGCACCATTCTCTGCTTGTTCCTCCGGCATCCGAGGCTTTCCCCTCGTTCCTTTAGGCGGCATAGCTGTGCTGTACTTCACACTCCCGCTCTTCTATTCTCGACCTGTTTGCCTTCTGGCGTGAACGCCGCACTCTCCCCGCTGCTCCAGTCAATCAGCGTGACTCTCCACAGGTGATGATGAAACCGCTGAAGTGAAGGCTTAATGAGAGCGTATGCATCCGCGGGTCCTTGACTGCCGCTGCGGAGCCAACACAACTACGGCGGTTAACAAAGGCAGTGAAGACGGCAGCCCTTAGCTTATCGTAGTAGCCGTAGTATCGTAGTAGTCGCCAATTCCACTGCCCCTAGTCCGCCACAGACATTGCCAGCATTCCTCGGCACCAACTCCCCCTCTCGCTACGTCTCTCCAGGCGGATTTCAGTGAGCCCGCAGGTAAGTCGAGGAGCGGTCAGCTTACATGTCCACTCGCGTGGGCGCTATCTTGCCTCTTGAAGTCACTCTGTATGTAAAACAATTTTCAATTGTGACAGTAGGCCTACAACAATGGCCAACGCATTTCGAACCCCCTACATTATCCTTGATGGGGTTCTCCTCAGGATGTAGAACTGATATCCACTTATGGGTAAGCAGACATAATATCGAAATTTTTATATCGATGTGACAGAATATCGAAGTTTATATATCGATGGTAAAGTATATCGAATAATAAAATATCGATAGCAAAAATATTGTTTAAAGTATGTGTAATTTTATATCGGAAGCAAAAATATAGTAAGGCAAAATATCGTTGTATGAAAATATCGATAAACCGTAATAATTAGTACAAATTGTTTATTTTTTTAGAAATGTTTATTGTTTATTAATAATTAGTAATTTCAATGTGTTATTTTATTTTTTTATATATATTAAAAAAAATAATATATAATTTTAGTAGCGGGATGTTGGGTTTATAGGGGATGAGGGTGGGCAGTGTTTTAAATATTTAAATATTTAATTTAATATTTGTTTAAAAAAAAAAAGTAATTTTTTTTTTAAATAATATAATTTTAGTAGTGGGATGTTGGGTTTATAGGGGATAAGGGCAGGGAGTGTTTTAAAATTTTGAATATTTGAAGAAATATTTGTAAATACATTTATAAAAAATGTAAAATAAAAATAAAAACATTTGTATTAGGATGTTGGGTTTATAGGGGATAAGGGTGGGGAGTGTTTTAAAATTTAAAACATTTGAAATACTATTTGTAAATAAATGTATTTAAAAAAAAATTAGTAGTGGGATGTTGGGTTTATAGGGGATAAGGGTGGGGAGTGTTTTAAAATGTTAAATATTTTAATTAATATTTGTAAATAAATTTATAAAAAATTAAAAACAAAAAAAAATGTGTAGTGGGATGTTGGGTTTATAGGGGAACAGGGTGGGGAGTGTTTTAAAATTTAACATATTTGAAGTAATATTTGTTTATAATAAATTTATAAAAAATGTAAAAATTTTAAAAATAAATAAATAAATACATTTTGTAGCAGGATGTTGGGTTTATAGGGGATAAGGGTGGGGAGTGTTTTAAAATTTTGAAAATTTGAAGTAATATTTGTTAATAAAATTATAAAAAATGTACAATTTAAAAAATAAAAAAAAATAATACATTTTAGTAGCGGGATGTTGGATTTATAGGGGATCAAGGTGTGGAGTGTTTTACAATTTTAAATATTTGAAGTAATATTTGTAAACATTAAAAAAATATATAACATTTTTAAAAATTAAAAACAAATAAAAAAAATATGAAAATATAAAAAAAAAATTAGAAGTGTGATGTTGGGTTTGGAGTGGGAAAAGTAAATTATGATTAATTAGTGTCCAGCACCTACCCCAATGTAATTTAAACTGGAGTGGGAATAGCAAATTAAAAATCATTTGTGTCTAGCACCTACCCCAATTTGATGTACACTGGAGTGGGAATAGTAAATTATATTAAATTAGTGTCCAGCACCTACCCAAATTTAAAGTAGAATGGAGTGGAAATAGTAAATTAAAATTAATTAGTGTCCAGCACCAACCCCAATTTAATGTAGACTGGAGTGGGAATAGTAAATTATATTTAATTAATGTCCAGCACCTACCCCAATTTAAAGTAGACTGGAGTGGGAATAGTAAATTATAATTAGTTAGTGTCCAGCACCTACCCCAGTTTAATGTAGACTGGAGTGGGAATAGTAAATTATAATTGAGTGTCCAGCACCTACTACAATTTTTAGCTTGTTCTAGGCTTGTTTGTATAGTTAGTATTTCGATGTTAAAAGTACATTTTGGTGAAATATAATGTTACTAGTGGTGTTAGTATGTGTTTATGTGTTGTTTTATGTGGGTGGGAATGTATGTTTTATTTATTTTTGTTGCAGGTGTTGGTGATATCGGAAGCAGTCGTTTTTTTTTAAAGAAGTGTTTGTTAGTTTTATTAAGTAATGGATTTTGAACACTTCTTGAAAATTTCTCGGGTGTTTGTTTTATATTTTTTTTAAAAATGGTGATTATTATGGTTATTCGAAGGATATTCGTTGAATGGATTATTCACTTTTGGGACAGTTGTATTTTTTCATTTTTTTGGGGCACATTTTTTCCTAAGTGGATTGTTTTGGTCAAGATGGATTCTACAGTACTTGGAATATGGTTGGTAAGTTTTTTAACTTTTATTTATTGTGAGTGGGTAATGTTATTATTATAATTGTTATGTTTTATTTATTTCATATTTAATTAATGTGTGTATATATTTTTAAAAAATTAACATATATTGCACACATTAATTTTGAATGAAATAAAATATATTATTTTTATTTATATTGTATTGGTTTTATTTTTTAGGACTGGTTTGTTCTTCACAGTAATTTAGAGTAGTGTTTTGGCTATTATGTTGAGGTATTCAATGCCTTTTGTGCTAGTGTACAACTTTACTTGTTGTTCTAGGTATTTGTGCATTTGTTTTGTTTGTTTAGATGTTTTTGGAGTTAGTTCAGTAATGGATTGTTCCATTCAAAACTTTTGATAGCTTTGTTCTTTTTGTAGGCATTTTATAAATTTTTCTAAACTTGGTTTAGTTCGGCCAGTTGATTGTAGGAAAGCGTTGTGCCAGTCTTCTACAGCGTTGTTTGTTTTTGATTCACCATTTATGGTGCTTCTGTAAACGTTCCACCAGGGTGTTAGGAATTTTGCTTTTCTTCTGTGGCCAGATCTGTGGAGTCTGCCTACCCAGGTATCTTCAAAGTAGTCTAAAAGTTGACTTAATTTAGCTTCATTCTGTTTATAATAGGTGCTATCAATTAAAAGGTTGTAGTGTTCTACTACGTCAGTTTCTGGAACGTAAACCAGTGCTGTGAGTTTTTTTATTTGATATGCAAAATATGAGTTTGTTGCATATTCTATACTTAAAGTTGTCTTTTGTAAATGTCTCCATAGACACTGGTTAAAATGATAATAGCAGCCTTGAATACAGGTATGGGGGTGTATTTTTAAAATACTTGAAAGCATTGCTTGTTCAAAATCAAGTATTATTTTTTCAGGGGAATAGTCATTAGTTTTTTGTTTGATTGTGTTTAATAATTCCATATATTTGGAATTAGTTTTATTTGGTAGTAGTGCATAAAGTAGAGGTATTTTGCAGTTTTGGTATAGGCCATGTATTGTATATAATTGGAAATAAGGGGGTCGATTATGATGGCGGACGGAAACGGGATCCGTCCGCCACGGACGCGGCCAAGATACTCCCGACCGCGCCGCGGAGAACCCGCCGTTGCGATTAGGATAAAAATGCCATTAAACTCCGTCCGCGGCGGACGGAGTACAGCAAACCCCGTCCGCGGCAGACGGAGTACACCTGAGACAGCCGCAAGCGGACGGAACCGACGAAACCCCGTCCGCCGCGGACGCACATGAATGCGGAAACAGCCACCTCCACCGCCATACCTGCGAAGGCTCTGTGTCCGCGATTAGGATAACGCCGCCTGTACCTCGGTACGCACCGCCATCTACGTCCGCGGCGGAAACATTGCAACGAGAAACAGTACATCACAGCGGAAGGCCAGCACGAACAACATCCCTACCGTCAAACCTATGTCAAAAAGTGAGACGGAAGTAAATTGCAAACACACGAAAAAGGAGTACCCCCCACAATTACAACCCCCCCAAGTACCCAATAATGCACACTAGTCAACACACCCACCTACCACCTGACTGCCAACAACCATTGAGACACGACTATAAAAAGACTCACACCCACTACCACAATCCTTTGCATCACAGCATAGCTGCTAGCAAGAGGCCCAATACGAGCAACAGCATACACCAATTGAAGACACACATCCACCACCCCACCACACAAACACCCACCACACCATTCCTACACACCACACAACACACACCTGCACCCCCCAACTCACTCAACCCACACCCTGAGCACCACACACCATGGCACCCAAAAAAAAACTAAATTCACGGAGACTGAGTTGAGGGTAATGGTAGATGAAATTATCCGTGTTGAGCCCCACATATTCGGGGCCCAAGTCCAGCAGACCACCATGGCGCAAAAAAATCACATGTGGGACAGGATTGTCAGTCGGGTGAATGCGTCTGGGACCGTGCCAAGGACAAAGCACGAGATACAGAGGCGGTGGCATGACCTGAAAACCAGGGTGAAAGGCATCCGTGCCAAAAACCTTGTGAGAGCCAATCTCACTGGAGGCGGCACACCCCCGGAGCCCATACCCTACACAGATTGGGAGGAGAAGGTGCTGACCATACTGCACCCAGAGAGCCTTGAAGGACTTGATGAAGGAGAAGAGGCTGCTAAGTACTAACCAAGCACCACAATCAGAATGACATGGTCAGCCTCAGACAACAGAGAGCAGACACATCTCCCAGGCCCCAACCCATGCACGTGGGCCACATACTCACCAAAATGTAAAAGGCTACCAACAGGCCCCCATGTCCACAGGGAGGGTGGTGGGGTGTGGGGGGTTGTGTGAGAGGTGGTGTGTGTGTGTGTGAGAGGTGGGTGGGGTGTGTGAGAGACCAGCACTACAACTCCCAACAGGCCCCCATGTCCACAGGGAGGGTGGTGGGATGTGGGGTGTGTGTGTGTGAGAGGTGGGTGGGGTGCGTGAGAGACCAGCACTACAACTCCCAACAGGCCCCCATGTCCACAGGGAGGGTGGTGGGGTGTGGGGTGTGTGTGTGTGAGAGGTGGGTGGGGTGTGTGAGAGACCAGCACTATAACTCCCAACAGGCCCCCATGTCCACAGGGAGGGTGGTGGGGTGTGGGGGGTGTGTGTGTGAGAGGTGGGTGGGGTGTGTGAGAGACCAGCACTACAACTCCCAACAGGCCCCCATGTCCACAGGGAGGGTGGTGGGGTGTGGGGGGGGTGTGTGTGAGAGGTGGGTGGGGTGTGTGAGAGACCAGCACTACAACTCCCAACAGGCCCCCATGTCCACAGGGAGGGTGGTGGGGTGTGGGGTGTGTGTGGGTGAGAGGTGGGTGGGGTGTGTGAGAGACCAGCACTACAACTCCCAACAGGCCCCCATGTTGTGGTAAATAAATAAATAATACCCTATTTTTGACTAAGCATATATCATAGCAGGTAGCTCAATAAATAAGAGTCAAGATTCGAGGTAGTAGGAGTTTTTGCAGGTTTATTACAACATAAGGACAGGATCAGGACAACCTGCATAGGAACAGAGGTGACAGGGCCCAGCAGGACAACTGGGGCCCAGCAGCTGCCGGGGCTTGATCTGGGATGAGCGCGCGCTAACTTTTTAATAACAATGCATGGACTTATATACATAGCGCAAACACATAGCATTACATTGCAGTAGGCGTAGCAGTGGGTGGAGCAGAAGGCGTGACGCGTAACAGTCGCGAAAGATAACAGTAAAAAGAGGTGTAACTGGGAGTATACTTAGGCATGTGATGAAAACGTAACAGAATATGTCATGAATGGGCGGAAACATAGGAGGGGGCTACCTAAGGAGCCGGGACCTCTAACCTAATGGTGCGCGAAAACTGGCAATGACGTGTTACTAGGAGAAGCTGGGGGCTATGAACTCTGTGCTAGGAGCAGAGACTAGAGTCTGGAGGGTCGGAGCGACATGTACCTAAACCCTATCTGGTATCTGATGTTTAGGGAACATGTTGATATAAACTAGGAGTCATGAGGGGAAAAGCTAACTTGATTCTAAGACTGGACCATACATTATTCTACATGAAATGCGTGATGAAGAATACTAAATGACCATTAAATACAGTATTTCTCTAACATGGAGACGAGAAGGCTAGACAATGACGGAAACTATTGATGCAGTTCAGTAGCTTAGGAATGCAGAGAAGGAGGACTGAACTGATAGCTGGAATCATAACATACTTTTGGCAGACTCAGAGGCAGAGCCAAGCTGCACCGGGCACTGCGAGGCAGGAAGTAAGTGAAGGGTCGAGGATACAGGTGGGGGCTGTATCGCTCCTCAGCGAGGCTTTCAGGAGACAGGAGCTGAATCCAGGGTCCGGGCCCTTTTGAGGCCTGGAAACGGGGACTTTATAATGGAATAACGTGCACACTAAGAAACGTGGCAACATAACTTTACCTAGGCCTGATATTCGTAGTATTCACGAGGACTGGAAACTGGCATACTAGAGGTGGACACAACTGTAATTGCGTCATTAATCGGACATGGGGAACAACATATGCATATTGGTCATGCACACATAACATATGATGGATGAGGCGTAGGGACACAGAACATGGCAAAATTTACTTTTCCACATTCCCTCCTTGTCACTACGTTTCCATCAGGAAACATCAATTTTCATGATACCATCTATCATTTCATACAGTACCATTTGCTCGTCTCGAATTGTCTTGGAACGGGATTTAGAACGGGGCTTGGGACTAGGAATACAAGAGGTAGCACACATGCTGCAAATCGCAGGGCCACATTGTATACAGAGGCAGCAGCTAAATATGATCGCTACTGCAATACCTAGAAAGGACAGGACTTTCCATCCCCATGCGGAAATTATATTCCAGAACCAACCTGACCATGTCCAGGTGCCTGGATCTTGATGTAACAGATGGGCAATTTTATGGAGTCTGGTTATAGCTGAATAAACAGACGGCGCGTTATTTGGAATGAAAATACAGCAACTAGATCCGATGACTCTACAGGCCCCGCCCCTATCGGCCAGTATGACGTCAAGGACGAGACGATTTTGCAAAACGACAAATCTCATAGCAGATTGTTCTTCGGTTAGGTTACCTAGAGCAGAGGCAGTCTCATTTACTACTGCTTCAAGGGTTCTTGTTAACCTACGGATCAGTTTACTATTCTGGACCGGTCCTACAAAGAAAAAGAAACCTTTATTGAAATCTGTATACTGTTCTAGAGTAGTTTCAGTATAATCGACAATTGGGGACTCCCTTCTATGTCTAATGTGTACTAGATGTGTGTTTCTGTGATAATCAGATGGGGCTAGGAAAACAGGTGGTAGTAGGAAAGCAATGTAACAGGTTCCCTCCCAATCGAGGGGCAGACGGACATATGCAGTTTGACCACAAATAAAATAAGAATGACGTGAAGCTTTGAAAACAGATTTCCCACTGTCACTATACTGGATAACAGTAGTACAATCACTATGTCCTACGTGTACGGAACCATAACTACGGACACATAATTCGCCTTTGACAGGTAATACTGAAATAGCAGGTAAGTCTGGAGTAGTATCAGACTGAACATTCAGGACCAAGAAATTCGACGAATAATTACCTAAATTATAAACTTCATTTTCTAGATCTAAACCTGTTCTGTGGGGGAAACCTTGCTTGTCTGGAAAACATGTACTGTTAAGAAAAGACATATCTGTTGAGGATGACGTTAACGTGGACCATGCTCCACACGAACCATTATGTGAGAATGGATAAGGAAACAGTGGCAGAACTCCCTTCGGTGTCTGAAAAGGGGGGAGTCGACCACACACCCAACAATTAGTGGCATTGCTGGTCTGGTGTGAATAATGTAACATACGGATAAATGTGTTGTTGCGCATAGCGAGGCGGTAAGAATATTCGTGAGGAGGCAGATCACTAAACGTGTGCTCTACTGTAGCATTAGCAGACATATTTACATGAAGAACTGGAAAATACAGATAGAACGCATAGCTGGTGCAGGAAATCATTATGCTGATGAATAATACGAAACTCAGAAAAACGATACATTGAATTGAACTTCGACTGACTCTCTCACTATGGGGGTCTATTTTATACATGTCAGAAACAGTCTAACCGTTTCACCTAGGGGAGGACTTATACAATCAAACTGACTGACTTATTTTACTAGACCTGAGCTTTAACTTATACTCCTGCTGCGGAGTTTTCTCTAACAAGGGAGGGGTTGTAGTAATGTCTTGTGCGGGACAGTCCTTTAAAACAATGTTTTGGCAGTCTTTAAGATCTTGGGAATCCTTGGAAATGTTTTTAGAAACGGGTTTCAATCCATTGAAAAGTTTTACATGAGAAAGGTGGATCCATCCTTTTCTGCCTTCCAACTTGACGGCAGTACGGGTGGTCAAGAGGACCTGACGTGGCTCCTTCCAACGTGGTTCCAGTGGACTTGATCTGTCGAAATTCCGGACCATCACTAGGGAGCCTGGAACGATTTCATGTGGTGCCACCTCGGTATTGTCTGGAAAGGCGGCAGCAACCTGTGAACGACATGAGTTGAGGGCAGACATCAAGGAAGCTAGGTAATCTGTCAGCATATTACATGAAACATCAGTAATACTTCGGGGTCTAGGAGTACCCCACATGTTAGGGGGGCGGCCGAATACGACCTCATACGGGGACAGACCTGATCTGGAATGTGCGACCATGCGCATATAAAACAAAGCGACTGGCAGAGCTACTAGCCAGTCCACACCTTTTTCTTTACAGACTTTGGCAATACGGATTTTCAGGGTCTGATTATGTCTTTCGACTAGACCGGCTGCTTCAGGATGGCGTACACAATGGAACTTCCACTGGTACCCTAACAAAAGGGAAACGTGCTTCATGAGTTCAGATGAAAATGGCTGACCGTTATCAGAATATACGACTCTAGGGAGTCCATATCTAGGGAAAAATTCACGAACCAACTGCTTGGCAGTGGTCGCGGCTGTGTAATCTGGGACTGGATATGCTTCTGTCCACCTGGACAAAGCGCATACAACTACAAGGACATACTTGAAACCTCGACATCGCTCCATCTGAATATAATCCATCTGGAGGACCTCAAAAGGGTGGTCAGGGGGCTGGAAACCACCTTGTTCCACCGGGACACTTTTACCTGGATTAAACTGACAACATATCATACAGGTACGGACTTTCTGCTTGGCTGCAGCTCGTAAATGCTTGTTGAACCAAATGTTCTGGATACTGTCTAACATAGCTTTTTCTCCTAAATGTGCTGGACTATGTGCGGTATTGATAATGACTTGAACCATAGAGTCGGGGAGAAACCATGTGGCTCTACCCTTCGTTAACCATCCTTGATCTGTCTGGACCCCTCCTTGTTCAGACCATTTCTTGATTTCATCGGGGGTAGCATGTAACTGTATATCTATGACGTCTTGTGTAGGGTCCTTAACTGTCATGCATGTAATCGGATCTGGAGTATGTGTCTGATTAACTGGAATGTCTGGAGTCTGTGCTGTAAGCTTGGCTGTGCGGTCTGCTAGATCATTACCTTGGGAAATAATGTCTGTAACTTTCGTATGTGCTTTGCATTTCATGATAGCAATGGATGTCGGTAAATGTATGGCATCTAACAGGGCTTGAATAAGGAGACCATGCTGAATCTTGGTTCCATGAGAAGTCATGAAACCTCTCTCCTGCCAGAGCACTCCGAAGTCGTGTACAACTCCGAATGCGTAACGTGAATCTGTGTAAACATTAACTTTCAGGTTCTTGGCATGTATACAGGCTTGTGTCAGAGCGACTAGCTCTGCTGCTTGAGCGGACAGGGTGTCAATACGGTGTGTTTCAATAACTTCAGTGTCAGTAGTCACTGCATACGCGGCGACTAGTTCTCCTGTACTAGTTCTCATACATGAACCATCCACATAAAGTGTCAGGTCAGGATCTGATAACGGAATGTCTGTCAGATCTTGTCTTGGCTTAGTCGTAATGTTAACTACTTCCACACAGTCATGTGTGTCTGGATTTGAATTAACTGATGGTAACAGTGTAGCAGGATTCAGGACGTTGCAGCGTCTGATTTCTATGTGTGGCTGGAACAGTGTCAATTCATAACCTGTTAAACGTGCAATTGTCAAGTGCTGAGTTTGTGTTCGGTTTAAAAGAACTTCTACGGAGTGTGGAACTTGTACTGTCAGGGAATGCCCTAAAACTATGGAATCACTTTGTCTGATAGCTAGTGCTGTGGCTGCAACTGACTTGAGGCACGCAGGCAACGCCTGGGCGACTGGATCTAATGTGCTCGAAAAATAAGCACAGGGCTTGTATTGTCCTGCTTGATCTTGTGTGAGAACAGATAATGCTGTACCTTCACGTTCAGTAACGAAAAGTGTAAAAGGCTTACTGTAGTTCGGTGTAGCTAGAACTGGAGCTTGACATAGGGCTTTCTTTAACTCGTTGAAACTAAGTGTATGGTCAGATGTCCAAGGGAGGACAGTCGATACGGCTGCCTCCTGTGTCGTTAACTGTATCAGTGGCTTGGCTAGAAATGCATACTGGGGAATCCATTGTCTACAATAAGAAGTAAGGCCGATAAAAGCACGTACCTCCTTCTGGGTTCTGGGCTGGGGAAGACTCGCTATTAACTGGATACGGTCTGGTGTCAACTGCCTACCCCTCTTGGACAGCAAGTGTCCTAAGTATACCACTTGCTGAACACAGAATTGAAGCTTCGAAGGTGACACCTTGTGCCCCATCTCGGCTAGAAAATACAGGACTGTAAGGGATGCTCGCTCGCAGGCACGTTCAGAACGGGCTGTGATCAGTAGATCATCGACATACTGGAGCAGGGCAGTGTCAGTTTGCATGTGAATATTGTCTAGTTGTCTCTTGAGTGCCTGACTGTAAATACTAGGACTTTCTGTGAAACCTTGAGGAGCGCGTGTGAACATATAGCTCCTTCCGTTTAAACAAAATCCGAAAAGAAACTGGCTGTCTGGATGAATTGGAACACTAAAAAATGCATTCTTGAGGTCTATGACAGTGAAGAACATGGCTTCGGAATCAATGGCTGTTAACAGGGAAGAGATGTCTGGGACAACTGGGTACTGAGGAATAATACATTTATTAAGCTCTCGTAAATCAATCACTAATCGATATACTGGGGGTGCATTCGGATCAGTACGTTTCATGACTGGAATGATCGGAGAATTGCATACATTGGAGTCAGTTTCTACAACTACTCCTTGAGCCATGAGCTCGTCAATAATTTTGGATAAGGCTGCTACAGCCTCAGGTGGCAATCTGTACTGTCTGATTCGTGGTAACACTACACCTGGTTTGAGAGTCACACGATGGGGTGTGATTTGCATATAACCTACATCAGTTGGACCTTGCGCCCATAGGTGCTGTGGAACATTAGACAATCTTGAATCAAAATCTCGTAATACATAGTGACCCTTAAAGTCACGTAGGAACAGACGTATTCCCTCTGGGGAACAGCAAATAACTGCACCTAATTCTTTCAGTGTCTTAATGCCTAATAGATTTTCTGGACATGACTTAGTGAGTAACAGATCAGTAGTGCGGGACAATGGACCTACTTCTAGAGTAACTGGCTTAGATATCTCATTAACTATTGGCTTTCCTGAAAATCCAAGGGAAACATTTCTTGAGCCTGAGAGCGGAGCCCCTGGAACTTCGGCATGACTAATTGTGGTCCTACTTGCCCCTGTATCGATCAAAAACTTTCTGTCTTTCCCTAATACTTGACTGTGAACATAGGGACCTTCTTGATCTACAGGTATCTCGATGAGAGGCAAGCCTACCTCCCTCTCTAGGCTGTTTCATGAATATGGCTGGTACTCTGGATACTCAGACTGTGCATACTGGTACATCTGCGATGTAACGTGCTGTGTTGCAGCAATAGGCTGCGGTGCGGAAACTGTCTGTTGTGCATTCTGTGACTGCGGAGTCTGTGAAACTTGTTCTTGTCTAGGCGGACGTGGTCTTTCTTTAGTCTTACCAGTAGCTATATTATGTTTCAGAACTGCACACTCGTTTATAAAATGACCTGGCTGTTTACAATAATTGCAGTTCCCTTTAACGGGAGCTGCAGGATGACTGGCTTGATTCGGACCCCTCTTCTGACTGTCTTGAGGAACAGTTTGTGCAACTAGCACTTTCATTTTCGTGTCTTTCATACGTTTTCTCTCGTGTTCTTGCTCTTCCCTGATTCTATTCTGGTGATACTGGAGCATCTGGAGCATCTGGGACGGGGTATTTGCTTGCCAGGTGCTTTCGACTTTCAAAACTCGGTTTTTAATTTGTGGACTTGAATTCTCGACTAATTTGGTAACGAAAAGGTGAGGGTATGACTCACTACTTGTCTTGAGACCACTGTTAATACTAAAACATTTTTCAAATCTAGAATAAAAATCACTAATATCTTCATCTTGTTTCTGTTTACAGGCTGAGATTGCATCCCAGTCTTCCTTCCTAGTTGTCAATAATCTGGGTAAAACTTGAATCAATAATTCTGGTAATTCTTTACATTTATCTCCAAGACCGGTACCTGGTACTCGTGCCTTGTCTTCAGCTTCTAGAGCTGCCCAATCGATCTTTTTCTCTCCCACCTCCCATTCTTTTTCCTTTAGCTTTTCATACACCCCTGCGGGTAACAGGACCTTTAACATTTTAATGATGTCTGGGTAAGTGTATTCTCCCATACGGAGCATGTCTTTTAATTCTCTATGGAACCCTGCTGGATCTTTGTCATGACAGGGAATTAATTTCTTCATTTCAAGAAGTTCCATCTTTGAAATCGGAGTGTATACAAACACTCGTTGCATTACGCCACCCGCCCCTTGGACTGGGTGGACTTCTCGTAACGGATTCTGTCTGTCTATGTAGAATGATTTACTTTCTGGGGGTGAGACATGAACAAAATGCGGGTTCAGAAACGTTCTGTATTTGTGACGCTGTTCTAGAATGACACTAATTAAATCGGTACCTAGACCTCTCCATCTATACTGGAGTAACTCGTTCAGAATATCATGCAACGGACCTGGATCAGAATGTTGACCCTCATACAGAGTGATGAGGTGCTGGATCATATACATACCCACCAGTCGTTGCTCGGCTGGGGGCAGTTTCAGAAACATTTGTGCCACTATTTCGTCTGGAAAAGTGGTAGAATCAGTAATCCATCGGACTGCTGATCGGGCTAGTTCTTGTTCATGCATGGTACTTAATTCACTGTAACCGACTCGTGATTTCAGAATGTGATCGGTAGCTTGAAATACTTGTTCTAGAGACTCTAGTTCTGGTGCTGGATGATGAAAAACAGACTTGTGTTCTAGACGTAAATGACGATCTGGAAATCTAGATTTTCCTACATACGCTATTCTGGCGGAATTCTCGTCTTCCTCTTCAGGATCAGAGATACTTTCTTTCTCGCTTACTTGTGCTGCTTTACGCTGTTCGTGTATCTTTACTATCTCTTTACGGATTTTCTTGTACATATTCTCCATAGCACCGACGGTCTTGTGCTTACCCTCGGCTATATTATCACTCCACCTTGTCAGGATTCTCATTTCGGCGGGATCTTTAGACGGGTAATCTTGTTCTCTTATTAGACAATTGATCAGGAACTTTAATATCATGAGCTGAATCTCGGCTTTCCTTTGAGACATAATCTCGCCAATACTTTCTGGATCATCCCCTGTACGGATGAAACGATATATTCTGTCTAGATCTTCTTTCATATTCGGCAAGGTGACTAGATACTCGGTCACTCTCCTTACACGTAAGGAATATAAAACCATATTATATTCGCCTGGAACTGGATCATAGACACATTCGTTAAGGGTTTGCCTGATTTCTGTAACAGACTGATGTTTGGGCGTGCGCTGTAACGCTTGAGCATGTAATTCGAGTAATGTTAAACGCTTGTGTGGCGGCGGGGTTTGAGGAAGACCTCCTCCTGCGGCCCCTAGACTAGAATCGTCGACTGACATTCTTCGTCCTGGCAGGGTCGGTAATTGTAACGTGGGCTGGACTTGTATGGCGGACCTGTTAAGGGCACCCCGGTGTCTGGAGGAGCATGAATTACCTGGTTTACAGGGACTGGCGGAGCGCGAACAGGATTTGCATATTCGGGGACTGTGTCGTCCAGATAGGACGAAATAAAAATATCAGCTGCGGTCGGTTTGTGACGTAGCTTGGTCGGAATTAATGGTGGCGGGAAATTACTGGATGCCTCTGGGGTCGCTTTTGGCAAACCTTCTGCAAGGAGAGGATACATACCCTTAATAAGGGCATGCCTCTGTCTGTCTGACTGTTCGGCTTTGACTTGTTCACCTATCTCGATTAATTCTCTTTCTTGGGCTCGTTCTTGGGATTCTCTACTTAACTCTGACTTTCTGACTTCCTTTTCCGTTCTTCTATGCGCTTCTTTACGCCATAACTCGATGGCATCTTTCTGTGACTGTCTGGCTTTCTTTTTCCATAATGCTTCTTCTACTCGCATGATACATTCGGCATCCCATGTACCCGATACGGGCCATCTATACTTTTCTTCTAACTGTTTGGTATACTCTACCCATAAATCTAGATACATTATGGCGCTTATGCCATGTTTCTGATACATAAAGTGACCTGGACTGTCCCTAGGCGGGACAGGAACCGCTTCCTCTAACAGACCCTTTCTAGTTTTTAACTGACGTAACTTGGAAAATATAGGCATGACTGAACTGTAATCTGGACACAATACAATACACAATAAAAACACGAAATCACATCGCACTCATACCACAACAGTAAAATACATGAAGAACATTATAAATAACAGTTCGAACAGAATATTACCTGGAATACTGAGAACAGAAATAGAACAGATTTTCTCGAGAACGGAACAGACTAGAGTTACTGGATGCACTGCTGTAACAGTACGGAACATACCGGTCCCATAAAGGGACGCATCAAGACCCGTATCCACCTAGGTGAACACTTCGTTTGTGAGTCTGGGCACCACCAACCCACGGACCAGGAGTCAATTTAGATTGGTCCTGTCTAGATACTACCCCAGCAATGGTACTCACCGGGCAGCACGGAACGGAAGGCCTCGGACTGGACTGGACGACGGACGACGAACTTCGGACTTCAGTTACAGGTGGGCCTCCGGATACCTCGGACCTTGGACTCTCGGCTTGGGCTCTGGTCGGGACTCGCCGCGTTCCTCCACCGTCTCGTTTGGATGCTGGACCGCCTCCTCCGTCTCCTCCGTGGGCCTGAGGGATACTTGGAGCAGAAATATCTGCCAGTGCACGGTATGGTTCCGTCACGACTGCAGAGGGTCAGGGGGTCGGCGTGGCTTCACCGACGCGTGGGGAAAGGGCAAGTCCCTATTCGGGCGCCATTATGTGGTAAATAAATAAATAATACCCTATTTTTGACTAAGCATATATCATAGCAGGTAGCTCAATAAATAAGAGTCAAGATTCGAGGTAGTAGGAGTTTTTGCAGGTTTATTACAACATAAGGACAGGATCAGGACAACCTGCATAGGAACAGAGGTGACAGGGCCCAGCAGGACAACTGGGGCCCAGCAGCTGCCGGGGCTTGATCTGGGATGAGCGCGCGCTAACTTTTTAATAACAATGCATGGACTTATATACATAGCGCAAACACATAGCATTACATTGCAGTAGGCGTAGCAGTGGGTGGAGCAGAAGGCGTGACGCGTAACAGTCGCGAAAGATAACAGTAAAAAGAGGTGTAACTGGGAGTATACTTAGGCATGTGATGAAAACGTAACAGAATATGTCATGAATGGGCGGAAACATAGGAGGGGGCTACCTAAGGAGCCGGGACCTCTAACCTAATGGTGCGCGAAAACTGGCAATGACGTGTTACTAGGAGAAGCTGGGGGCTATGAACTCTGTGCTAGGAGCAGAGACTAGAGTCTGGAGGGTCGGAGCGACATGTACCTAAACCCTATCTGGTATCTGATGTTTAGGGAACATGTTGATATAAACTAGGAGTCATGAGGGGAAAAGCTAACTTGATTCTAAGACTGGACCATACATTATTCTACATGAAATGCGTGATGAAGAATACTAAATGACCATTAAATACAGTATTTCTCTAACATGGAGACGAGAAGGCTAGACAATGACGGAAACTATTGATGCAGTTCAGTAGCTTAGGAATGCAGAGAAGGAGGACTGAACTGATAGCTGGAATCATAACATACTTTTGGCAGACTCAGAGGCAGAGCCAAGCTGCACCGGGCACTGCGAGGCAGGAAGTAAGTGAAGGGTCGAGGATACAGGTGGGGGCTGTATCGCTCCTCAGCGAGGCTTTCAGGAGACAGGAGCTGAATCCAGGGTCCGGGCCCTTTTGAGGCCTGGAAACGGGGACTTTATAATGGAATAACGTGCACACTAAGAAACGTGGCAACATAACTTTACCTAGGCCTGATATTCGTAGTATTCACGAGGACTGGAAACTGGCATACTAGAGGTGGACACAACTGTAATTGCGTCATTAATCGGACATGGGGAACAACATATGCATATTGGTCATGCACACATAACATATGATGGATGAGGCGTAGGGACACAGAACATGGCAAAATTTACTTTTCCACAATGTCCACAGGGAGGGTGGTGGGGTGTGGGGGGGTGTGAGAGGTGGGTGGGGTGTGTGCGACAGGACACTGAAATGTCATCAAATTGATATGAACATGTAATGTCCACAGTACTGATCAGCACAATCTTGTCCTTCAGGTGATCGTAATCTGACTGGTCAAACCAGCAACCGGCCGCAAGACTCGCCTCACACCCATACCGGACTCTCTGAGGACGATGCCACAGGCAGCTCCGGTGCGGAGGATGGTGCAGGCCCAAGCAGACCGCCAGGGCCATCTGGCTCACAAGAAATCCCGGCCACCACAACCGTCGCCTGTGTAACTCCAGCAACACCGGCCACAGTGAGCTGCAGACTCACCACCACCACCACCACCACCACTATCACCACTCCTGCCTGTGCCACCCTGCCTAACCCACGGCACGACGCAGGGCCATCGGCCTCCCACCCAAGCAGGGAGAGTGGGCCAGAAAGGAGAGAGGCGAGGCCACATCAGCCAACCAGGAGATCCACACTCCATCGCGCTGAGGAAGGCCACCCACCCCATCCTGTGGCAGAGTCACTTGAAGCCCTAGCCAGGTGCCAGGCTTCCTACGACCATAGCCAGGAACATGCAGATCGTGCCCACCAGGACTCGGTGGACAACACAAACATGTTGCGGGTCATTGCGGGCTGCCTTGGCCAGATAGTGGACATCATGGGCCAGCAGACAACAATGTGGAGGGAATGGATAGCCCGCAACAACCCCACCCCCCCTCAACCAAGTGTCCAGACGACACGGCCAGCAACACCACCGCCACCGCCACCGCCACCTGTGCCCCTGGCGACGGATGTGGCCCCTCAGCAACCTGCCCCCCCAGCTGACTCCGTTCCACCTCAAAGACGGAGGGGCCGTCCGAGGCTGGAAGTGGGTGAGAGCAGTGGGGGTGCTCCATCCACACGCAGCAAGAGGGGCCGACAATGACTCTGATACTGCCTGAGCCAGCCATTCACCCTGCCAACTATCCTGTCCCACATAGCCAATCATTGGCACAGGTCTGCTGGACTAGCCTGACATCAGCCAACGTGGTGTCAGCACGGACAATTCATCTGCCATTACCTTCAACTCACACTCACCCACCCCACACTTACTTGTAAATATTCACCAGCACCAATGCACAACCTGTAAATAAAGGCCACTTACACACTCAATGATGTGTTGCCTCCATGTTTATTCACATGATTGCCTCTGAAACAGACGTAACCAGGTGTAGGGATCCAAGTCGTACATATTCATGCCGCTGCGGGAGTGACCTAGGGAAATTCAGAGAGAGCAAAAACACGTCAGGAAACAGAATCACACCCATTACAACACACTGCACAGCAACATTCCACAAACCACAATCATCACAAAACTATTGGATGAGAGGACACACATCATGGAGACTTGCATGTCCAAATACATGAACACACACACATATGCAACCATCACATAGCAGAACACCCAGCTGATGCACACCACATCCACACAAAACCAGCAAACATACATAAGGCATTGTCAACCGGCACAACAGGTAGTTACTCACATTCAAGGGAAGTAGCGATCAATGAGCTGGTGCCTCTGGTCCACACCTTCCTCCTCACCACTATCCTCATCAGTCGACATGGGTGGGATGGGAGGCCGAGGAACTTGTTCATCTTCAGGGTCCAAGAGCAGTTCAATGTCATTGCGCACGGCCAGGTTGTGGAGCATGCAGCAGGCAATCACGATCCTGCATACTTTGCCTGGTGAGTAAGGCAGGGCCCCTCCGGTCTTATCCAGGCACCGAAACCTAGACTTTAGCAGTCCAAAAGTATGTTCCACCACTCTACGTGTCCTTCCATGTGCATCATTGTAGCGCATTTCACCCGCTGTAGTAGGATTACGTATGGGACTCAGGAGCCAGGGCCTGTTTGGGTATGCCGAGTCACCTATGTAGGGGGATGACAGACACAAATATCACTACCAGATTTGGTGGGTACCCCATGCCACACAGATACCACAAAAGTCCCCACAGCATACTCACCAACAAGCCAGGCATGACTGGGACGCAGATTTGCCATCAGTTGGGGGACAATGCTGCTCCGCATGATGTGGGCGTCATGTGCGGAGCCAGGAAATCTTGCACACACATGGGAGATGATGTTGTTGGCCAGGCACACCACCTGCACGTTCAGCGAATGGAAGTGCTTCCGATTCCTATAAACCTGCTCACGTGCCCGTGGTGGAATTAGAGCGATATGTGTGCCATCAATGGAACCCACTACGTGTGGTATCTGGCCCAGTGCATAGAAGTCTGCTTTGACTGCTGCCAACTCTTCCGGCCATGGGAAATGGATGTAGTCATCCTTGTACAGCATCATAGCTTTTAGAACATCCCGAAGTACCATGCTGAACATGGACTGTGACATCCCCCCGGCATGTCCAACTGTGTACTGAAAGGTGCCAGTAGCGAAAAAGTGTAGTGCCGCCATCACCTTTGCTGTGGGTGTAATGGAACCAGGATACGTCCTTCGTGGCTGCAGATGAGGTGACAATTGGGCAACAAGCTCCATCAATCTACGTCGATCTAGCCGGAATTTCATTATCACCTCCTCGTCAACCATATCCTCCAGCACAGTGTGTGGCCGATGCACATTTGGAGCCCTCCTGTGTGGGAGAGAGATGTAACTTGAGTCAACTTACAAACGACGCATAGGTGTGCAACTCCATCACATGTAAGCCAACATTAGCAAGAAGATAAATGTTTAGGACAATGTTCATATGTGTGACATCTCTGATAGTAACTACAATACGGACTGCCCCATTAACAATGTGCAGCCACTTGCAACAGGAAGTGTGTCAACACGTACAACGCTACTTAGTCACATGTCAACATTACTGACAAGACATGTATCATGACCCTAATGTGTAGAAGCCACATCACAGACACACATGCAAGTGCATGCACACAAACGATAATGATACACACACACCATGTCATCATGCACCAATGCCAACACCAATAATGGTGAGCATACGGACATTACATGCATGGTGACACAACAGGCAACACACATACACTGAATGCATGTGTACCCCCACCATTGTAGTGACCTCACATGAACCACACACTGACAACATATCCAGAATGTGGCGATACAGGCGTGATGTACTGTGCAGATGTGAATAAGTTAAAACATCTGTTGGGTCACACCCAACGTCAACACGTCTACATGCACATGTGTTGCACATTGTGTGCACACCGATGGGCATAGTATGGACACACATGGAATAGTGCATGACATATGAAGTTTCCCTATCACGCTCACAACCCTCATGACGCAACTGCAGCCAATACACCACGGTGCAGCGTCTGGAAATATACAATCATTGGCGCCGCCATGGCGGTGCACAGCTTCCGCAATGTACGAATGGGCATACGCGGGCCGCGTTCCCTCACCCCATTGTCTGCATGTGCACGGACCGTCACGCTCACACATCGGCAACCGCACGTGCAAGGTTCCGGGACGGATGCTTCTTTTGCAACAATGTCCTATCAGTGGTGCCACCATGGCGGTGCACGTATTCGGCGGGGAAGGTGCAGGCCAACACACCCTTTAGATGTAGTCAATGGACATGGCAGTTCATGACCCCCCTTACAGTCACATTGCATCATCCACCGTACACCTGCCAGACCAGCGCGGCCCAGGACCGCCGTTCCGACCATGTCCACAACCGCCGTGCCAGGGCTGGCCCAGGACCGCCGTGCCGGCCATGTCCACAACCGCCGTGCCAGGGCCGGCCCAGGACCGCCGTGCCGGCCATGTCACCCACCGACGGGTGTTCACTCGCCTGGCACGGCGGTGGGTGACATTGGCGGCACGGCGGTCCTGGGCCGGCCCTGGCACGGCGGTTGTGGACATGGCCGGCACGGCGGTCCTGGGCCGGCCCTGGCACGGCGGTTGTGGACATGGCTGGCATGGCGGTCCTGGGCCGGCCCTGGCACGACGGTTGTGGACATGGCCGGAACGGCGGTCCTGGGCCGGGCTGGTCCAGCCGGTGTACGGTGGATGATGCAATGTGACTGTAAGGGGGGTCATGAACTGCCATGTCCATTGACTACATCTAAAGGGTGTGTTGGCCTGCACCTCCCCCGCCGAATACGTGCACCGCCATGGTGGCGCCACTGATAGGACATTGTTGCAAAAGAAGCATCCGTCCCGGAACCTTGCACGTTCGGTTGCCGATGTGTGAGCGTGACGGTCCGTGCACATGCAGCCAATGGGGAGAGGGAACGCTGGCCGCGTATGGCCAATCGAAAGTAGCGGAAGCAGTGCACCGCAACACCAGGGCCAGTCATTGGCCCTTTTACAAACACGCATCCAGGGCTGACCAATTGCTGGCGACGTATGCCACTGACATGTGCTCAGGGCCCTATATATGTGTGATGTCAAAAAGCACACATCCTACCCTGGGAACCAGTGCTGCCTGTTCACCTCGACCTGCTACTGCTGAGCTGACCACCGACTGCTGCCTGTGACCATCACCTCGACCTGCTGCTGCTGAGCTGACCACCGACTGCTGCCTGTGACCATCACCTCGACCTGCTGCTGCTGAGCTGACCACCGACTGCTGCCTGTGACCATCACCTCGACCTGCTGCTGCTGAGCTGACCACCGACTGCTGCCTGTGACCATCACCTCGACCTGCTGCTGCTGAGCTGACCACCGACTGCTGCCTGTGACCATCACCTCGACCTGCTGCTGCTGAGCTGACCACCGACTGCTGCTCTAGTGCCATACTCCGTGATCTTGCCATGTCCGGAGTCAAAGAGATCCGGTCTCGTCCCTTCACCGCCGCGGAGCTTGATGTCCTCGTGGACGGTGTCCTCCGCAACTTTGGACGACTCTACGGCGCACCCGGACAGGTGGTAAGTGCAGTGTGGGACATGTTGGTGTGCATGAGGTGGTCAATGACTCCTGGCTTCTGCAATCTTAGCTGTGTACTGTGGGCCCGACATATTTTTCTGATTGTGCATGGCTGCTGACAGATACGTGTGGCCCCTATCTGTGTGACAGGCCAACTGTCCACTGAATTGCACCCTTTTGTCTCCCATCATGGTAGGTCAAGCTGCACCTTCGCAAGGACGTGTGGAGGAGCATAGCACGTGATGTACGGGCATTGGGGGTGTGCAATAGACGACATACACACTGCCACAAACGCTGGGACGACATTTCCAGGCTGAGCAAGAATGTAGCGGAAGTGACACTGGGGATGATTCCAAGGACGCCACGTCTGGCCCGACGCTCCATGACCCCTCTCATGCACCGTATCATTGCTGTGGCGCATCCTGACCTGTCCGAACGGCTGAGTGTGGATCAACAGCAAACTAGCGGTGAGCAGACTGTCTGTGTATGTTACTTGGGAGTGCAATGCATGTATTGGTGGCCAGACACAGTAGTGACTTCCGTGGTGCGTATGTATTGTGGCAATGCCATGTTGGTGCCATTGGGTGTGTGTAATTTGACATCCAGGTCCGGCATGTTTACACGCCACTTGCTTAGTAGTTGAGTGTTAAAGCACATTCCGTAGTGGTCCGTGGCCCCATGGCAAGACATGTGTGCAGATGTACATGCTCCTGTCCTGTCCGCATGCTGTACTTGTGTCACGTCCACCAACGCTTATGTCATGTGAGGATGACTGGTAGAGGTGGCCCGTGTGCAGAATGGGGGCTAGAAGAACTTTGTCAGCAATGTAAATAGGGATTCCTTGTCCTTCTGTACGTGAGTGTGCCCATGACTTACACCTCTTTTCTGTGCATTTCAGCTTTGGCAGGGGGCACTCAGCCACAGACGGCGGAGATGAGTGTAGGCAATGCATCCGGATCAGACATGGTGCACACGCAGACTGACACAGAGGAGGGCAGCGCCGGAGAGGGGGACAGGACCGTCCCTGAGGACTCGCATGTGGAGACACCATCGTCCTCATCTACCGAGAGTGTTGGTGAGCCAGCACTGTTGTCACAGACTGGGAGTGGGCAATCAACACCTTCGGTCGGGACACAGCACACAGGGCCCACACTGCCGCCAACTGCACCATGTACTGTTCGTGCACGCAGGAGTAGGGGGAGCAGAGTGGCGTTCGGTGCAGGCACCGCTGCCCCTGCCACGGTGACCCAAAATGCACTTTGTGCTGAGGCTGTTGATCTGCTGCGACAGCTGTGTGTGGGGCAGACCAATATGACAAATGCATTCCATGACCATGATAGGAAGTTGGGGCAGGTGGTGGCATTCATGGAAGGGATGCATGGCGATCTTGCTGGTCTACACAGGACAGTTCAGTCATTGGCAAGCAGTGTGTCGTCTGCCATTGTACAGTCGCAAGGACAGGGTGCTACTTCTGTTTCCCCATCTACACCACTGGGTGTCTCAGGGGGGAGTGAATATTCTGACCAGGACTCTAATACAGGTTATTGCACTAGAAGCAGCGTCAGACAGCACGTCAGGGCACGGAGGGCACAGACACCATCCCCTAGGTCAGCAAAATCTGTTCAGAAAGACAACGTCAGATACACTGGAGTACACTCACAGGATCCACAAGTGGTGTTGGGGGACATGCCTTCACATGCTACACAGGCATTCCACACAAAAGTTACTCCCAAGGCAAGGGATAATCCCAAGTCCATGGACACTCCCTTGGACAAGGACAGTCAAAAGACAAAGGCACCTCAAGGGAGCAGGGACACTCCCAAGGACAAGGACAATACTAAGGAAGGGGCCACTCCCAAGGACAGGGACACTGCTAAGGAAGGAGCCACTCCCAAGGGCAGGGACAAGGACAGTCAAAAGACAAAGGCACCTCAAAGGAGCAGGGACACTCCCAAGGCCAAGGACAATACTAAGGAAGGGGCCACTCCCAAGGACAGGGACACTGCTAAGGAAGGAGCCACTCCCAAGGGCAGGGACAAGGACAGTCAAAAGACAAAGGCACCTCAAAGGAGCAGGGACACTCCCAAGGACAAGGACAATACTAAGGAAGGGGCCACTCCCAAGGACAGGGACACTGCTAAGGAAGGAGCCACTCCCAAGGGCAGGGACAAGGACAGTCACAAGACAAAGGCACCTCCAAAGAGCAGGGAGACTCCCAAGGGCAGGCACACAACAGAGCATGGGCCATCTCCCAAGGGCAGGGACACACACAGGGAGAAGGTGTCTTCTGGAGACAGGTACACCACAGACGACAAGTCTGCTGCCAGGAACAGGGCACCGTCCAGGGCACAGGGACAGTCCAGAGACAACACTCCGCCTACGGATAATGCACATCCTAGGGACAAGGCTTCTCCCATGGACACTGGCGCTATCAAGGACAGGCATACATCACCCCTGGCTGCACTGAGGCTGATGTTGTTGAAGGAACGGAAAACAGATGTCTCCGCGGCGGAGTACCCCCATACCTCCACTCCCATCCAGGCCCGTCAGAAGCAGAGGAGGGAGTCCCCTGTTGTTGCATCTCCCATAACACATGATTCTGAGTCCAGGCGGCAGGCACATAGCAAACGACAAGCAGGCTCCAGCACGTCCCCAGAAAGCCAACCCCCGGCGGCAGGTGCTCCACCTATGGTGGGTGATAATTCATTTGAGTCCCCACCACTTGCCAGTCCGGGCCTGTCCAGGGTGCACTCACATATCCCTAAGAAACGCAGACACACACCATTGACACCTGCCCACCCCGATGTCGCTCAAGTACAGCTATCCCCAGATCCCAGGCCCACCCTGCCTCCTGGCCCATACAGCCCTGTGGCTCATCATTTCAGTGGTCCCAGTGGTGCAGGTGCAGTTCACTCTCATGTATCAGATAGTGGCACTGTGTCTGTTGTTTGCTGTCATGTATCATGTAGTAGCACAGTCTCAGTTGTGCCCTCTCCTGTTTCAGGTGCTCGCAGTGTGTCTGGGTCTGTGGCCCATGTGTCTGTCACTCGGGCTGTGGCTGTGTCTCACATTCCTGTTTCTGGTGCTGGCAGTGTGTCTGGGTCTGTGGCCCATGTGTCTGTCACTCGGGCTGTGGCTGTGTCTCACATTCCTGTTTCCGGTGCTGGCAGTGTGTCTGGGTCTGTGGCCCATGTGTCTGTCACTCGGGCTGTGACTGTGTCTCACATTCCTGTTTCCGGTGCTGGCAGTATGTCTGGGTCTGTGGCCCATGTGTCTGTCACTCGGGCTGTGGCTGTGTCTCACATTCCTGTTTCCGGTGCTGGCAGTGTATCTGGGTCTGTGGCCCATGTGTCTGTCACTCGGGCTGTGGCTGTGTCTCACATTCCTGTTTCCGGTGCTGGCAGTGTATCTGGGTCTGTGGCCCATGTGTCTGTCACTCGGGCTGTGGCTGTGTCTCACATTCCTGTTTCTGGTGCTGGCAGTGTGTCCGAGGCAGGTAGTTCACGCACTCAACCTGATTCTGTGATGTGAGGTGCTGTTGACTTCACTCACATGTTATTGCACATGGTGTGTCCCTTGACCATTGAGAACAGCCTTGCACTGTTGTGGTCCTTGGGACGGGTTGCTTGGAACACGTACTTGTGCTGCCTCTGATGTACCTGCTCTGTTGGGCACAATGCCCTGTTGATGCTATGATACTGCATTCTGCCCTCTGATGTGCTGCCTCTGATGTACCTGCTCTGTTGGGCACAATGCCCTGTTGCTGTTCTGATACTGCATTCTGACCTCTCACGTGCTGCCTCTGATGTACCTGCTCTGTTGTCCACAATGCCCTGTTGATGCTATGATACTGCATTCTGCCCTCTGATGTGCTGCCTCTGATGTACCTGCTCTGTTGGGCACAATGCCCTGTTGCTGTTCTGATACTGCATTCTGCCCTCTGATGTGCTGCCTCTGATGTACCTGCTCTGTTGGGCACAATGCCCTGTTGCTGTTCTGATACTGCATTCTGCCCTCTGATGTGCTGCCTCTGATGTACCTGCTCTGTTGGGCACAATGTCCTGTTGATGCTATGATACTGCATTCTGCCCTCTCACGTGCTGCCTCTGATGTACCTGCTCTGTTGGCCACAATGCCCTGTTGCTGTTCTGATACTGCATTCTGACCTCTCACGTGCTGCCTCTGATGTACATGCTCTGTTGTCCACAATGCCCTGTTGATGCTCTGATACTGCATTCTGCCCTCTCACGTGCTGCCTCTGATGTACCTGCTCTGTTGGGCACAATGCCCTGTTGCTGTTCTGATACTGCATTCTGCCCTCTGATGTGCTGCCTCTGATGTACCTGCTCTGTTGGCCACAATGCCCTGTTGCTGTTCTGATACTGCATTCTGACCTATCATGTGCTGCCTCTGATGTACCTGCTCTGTTGTCCACAATGCCCTGTTGATGCTATGATACTGCATTCTGCCCTCTCACGTGCTGCCTCTGATGGACATGGTCAGTGCAATGGACTGTTGATGCACTTAGCCCCTCTCACGTGCTGCCTCTGATGTACCTGCTCTGTTGGGCACAATGCCCTGTTCCTGTTCTGATACTGCATTCTGCCCTCTGATGTGCTGCCTCTGATGTACCTGCTCTGTTGGGCACAATGCCCTGTTGCTGTTCTGATACTGCATTCTGCCCTCTGATGTGCTGCCTCTGATGTACCTGCTCTGTTGGGCACAATGCCCTGTTGATGCTATGATACTGCATTCTGCCCTCTCACGTGCTGCCTCTGATGTACCTGCTCTGTTGGGCACAATGCCCTGTTGCTGTTCTGATACTGCATTCTGCCCTCTGATGTGCTGCCTCTGATGTACCTGCTCTGTTGGGCACAATGCCCTGTTGCTGTTCTGATACTGCATTCTGCCCTCTGATGTGCTGCCTCTGATGTACCTGCTCTGTTGGGCACGATGCCCTGTTGATGCTATGATACTGCATTCTGCCCTCTCACGTGCTGCCTCTGATGTACCTGCTCTGTTGGCCACAATTCCCTGTTGCTGTTCTGATACTGCATTCTGACCTCTCACGTGCTGCCTCTGATGTGCCTGCTCTGTTGTCCACAATGCCCTGTTGATGCTATGATACTGCATTCTTCCCTCTCACGTGCTGCCTCTGATGGACATGGTCATTGCAATGGACTGTTGATGCACTTAGCCCCTCTCACGTGCTGCCTCTGATGTACCTGCATTGTTGGGCACAATGCCCTGTTGCTGTTCTGATACTGCATTCTGCCCTCTGATGTGCTGCCTCTGATGTACCTGTTCTGTTGGGCACAATGCCCTGTTGCTGTTCTGATACTGCATTCTGCCCTCTGATGTGCTGCCTCTGATGTACCTGCTCTGTTGGGCACAATGCCCTGTTGCTGTTCTGATACTGCATTCTGACCTCTCACGTGCTGCCTCTGATGTACCTGCTCTGTTGTCCACAATGCCCTGTTGATGCTCTGATACTGCATTCTGCCCTCTCACGTGCTGCCTCTGATGTACCTGCTCTGTTGGGCACAATGCCCTGTTGCTGTTCTGATACTGCATTCTGCCCTCTGATGTGCTGCCTCTGATGTACCTGCTCTGTTGGCCACAATGCCCTGTTGCTGTTCTGATACTGCATTCTGACCTATCATGTGCTGCCTCTGATGTACCTGCTCTGTTGTCCACAATGCCCTGTTGATGCTATGATACTGCATTCTGCCCTCTCACGTGCTGCCTCTGATGGACATGGTCAGTGCAATGGACTGTTGATGCACTTAGCCCCTCTCACGTGCTGCCTCTGATGTACCTGCTCTGTTGGGCACAATGCCCTGTTCCTGTTCTGATACTGCATTCTGCCCTCTGATGTGCTGCCTCTGATGTACCTGCTCTGTTGGGCACAATGCCCTGTTGCTGTTCTGATACTGCATTCTGCCCTCTGATGTGCTGCCTCTGATGTACCTGCTCTGTTGGGCACAATGCCCTGTTGATGCTATGATACTGCATTCTGCCCTCTCACGTGCTGCCTCTGATGTACCTGCTCTGTTGGGCACAATGCCCTGTTGCTGTTCTGATACTGCATTCTGCCCTCTGATGTGCTGCCTCTGATGTACCTGCTCTGTTGGGCACAATGCCCTGTTGCTGTTCTGATACTGCATTCTGCCCTCTGATGTGCTGCCTCTGATGTACCTGCTCTGTTGGGCACGATGCCCTGTTGATGCTATGATACTGCATTCTGCCCTCTCACGTGCTGCCTCTGATGTACCTGCTCTGTTGGCCACAATTCCCTGTTGCTGTTCTGATACTGCATTCTGACCTCTCACGTGCTGCCTCTGATGTGCCTGCTCTGTTGTCCACAATGCCCTGTTGATGCTATGATACTGCATTCTTCCCTCTCACGTGCTGCCTCTGATGGACATGGTCATTGCAATGGACTGTTGATGCACTTAGCCCCTCTCACGTGCTGCCTCTGATGTACTTGCATTGTTGGGCACAATGCCCTGTTGCTGTTCTGATACTGCATTCTGCCCTCTGATGTGCTGCCTCTGATGTACCTGTTCTGTTGGGCACAATGCCCTGTTGCTGTTCTGATACTGCATTCTGCCCTCTGATGTGCTGCCTCTGATGTACCTGCTCTGTTGGGCACAATGCCCTGTTGCTGTTCTGATACTGCATTCTGACCTCTCACGTGCTGCCTCTGATGTACCTGCTCTGTTGTCCACAATGCCCTGTTGATGCTCTGATACTGCATTCTGCCCTCTCACGTGCTGCCTCTGATGGACATGGTCAGTGCAATGGACTGTTGATGCACTTAGCCCCTCTCACGTGCTGCCTCTGATGTACCTGCTCTGTTGGGCACAATGCCCTGTTGCTGTTCTGATACTGCATTCTGCCCTCTGATGTGCTGCCTCTGATGTACCTGCTCTGTTGGGCACAATGCCCGGTTGATGCTATGATACTGCATTCTGCCCTCTGATGTGCTGCCTCTGATGTACCTGCTCTGGTGCCTACTTTGCCCATGCTCACGCATACACTGTGATTATACCCCTATTATGTGTAATAAAGGTAGTCAATCATGTGTCGTGGTTTGTCGTAGTCATTCCTGCTTGCGTACTACAATTGTGTATTTGTATTTGCTTCTAATCAGTGGTTTCGGTAACATGACAGTCCCCCCTCCCAACGTCACGACCCTTGCAGGTAATCCCCTCCAATCAGCGAATGGTTTGTGCCTTACCTGCGTCGTCGTCGATAGTGGGCCAGGACTTGGGCGTGGTGGATCGCGAAGAGCATCGGGAAAGCGTGTAGCGCTGGGTCCATGGTGGCGAGCAGCTTGCGGTGGGTATCTCTGCTATGTATGTTATCTTCACTGTGGGGAATCCGCCGTGTTCAGACAGGTTGTTTTTCCGCAGCGGTTTTATGTGTATTTTCCGCCATCTTGATTTGGGGGACGGTCGTAGACGTCAGTCCGTACGGCGGAGTCTCTGGATTGGTTACGTCCGCCGCGTGGTCGGGTGTAGATGGGCGGCAGCGCATGCTCGTCCGTCGCGGACGGAATTTTGACACTCTTTCCTATCCTGATATGGTGGACTGAGTGTCCGCGGCAGGCGGACACGGAAAAGGCATTTTCCGCTTACTCCAGGGCTGCGGTCGCTCTTCCGTCCGCCATCCTAATGAGCCCCAAGGTTTGGGACAGATGTTAAAAGTCCCAT
The DNA here is from genome assembly GCF_964261635.1 of Lissotriton helveticus. Taxonomy (NCBI): domain Eukaryota; kingdom Metazoa; phylum Chordata; class Amphibia; order Caudata; family Salamandridae; genus Lissotriton; species Lissotriton helveticus. The sequence goes on along the minus strand of NC_136057.1, from coordinate 282,670,882 downwards.
CCATCATCCAATATTGGCTTTGCTGAAGTTTTATGAGGTTTATATTTGTGCAAAAATTATGAGTCTTTTATCATTGCTTTCATTGTCGTAAATAACAAATGGTCGACTGTTTAAAGTTATAGTTTGGTTAGGATTTAAATTTATATCGCTATATGTTCTAGGAGGTGGAGTGGTAGTAGTAGTTGTTCTTTTTGTTCGGGCTATTGTTCTTTTTAGGGAAATAATATTTGGCATTTGAGTGGTTGCAGTTTTAGGTATTTTGGGAATTTGTTCTTTTAAGATGGTGCATGTTGCTTTTTGGGAAACTGTGCTTGCCTCTTTTATGTTTTCTAATGCTGTTCTAACTTCTATTTCTGTTAGTTTTGGTGGGTGATTGTGTTCCCTAGTGTAAAGAACTGTTGCTTCTCTAGTTGTTGCCCTTTCGTAACATTTGTTGGAGTAATATTTGCAACATTTCCAATTAACTTTCATCCCAAATTGTTTTTCTTGGGTATAAGTGTAACCCATGTAGCAGAGTAATAGTTTTCCTTTCTGGCTGGTAACAAATTCTGCTCCTTCACTCATTTTGTTGTTTGTTGTTCTACAAGAAATATATTTTGTAGTTATTAAAAAAATAATGTCTGTATTTTAAGTTAATTTAAAAAATAAATTCTATAGTATATACTTACATTTTTAGAAAATCTGTCTTTGAATTTGATGTACTTGACTGTTTAGTTGTGGCCTTTATTTTCTGTGTTTTCTTGATCTGTTAGGAAAAAATGCATTTATTTGTGTTAATTGTTCAGAGATATTTTTTAGGTTGCAATTACAGTTTTTTGTGAGACATTTAGCTTAAACTCAATTTATGTGTTTCAGAAAATGTTAGAATATACTTACTTAGTTAGTTTTATATTGGTTTTCAGAATTTTGTTCTCTGTTATTTGTCAGTAGAGTATTCTGTAGTGGTAGGAGAAAATAAAAAGTAGATATGTTTTAGTAATTTGAGCATGTTTGTAATTTTGAACATTTTAGCAGTCAGTTTAATGTTTGAATATACTTACTTTGTTAGTTGTATCTTGGTTTTTTAGAATTATGTTCCCTGTTCTTTGTTCGTAGAGTATTCTGCAGCGGTAGGAGAAAATAAAAAGTAGATATGTTTTAGTAATTTGAGCATGTTAGTAATTTTTTACATTTTAGCAGTTACTTTAATGTTTAAATATACTTACTTTGTTAGTTGTATCTTGGTTTTCAGAATTTTGTTGTCTGTTCTTTGTCAGTAGAGTATTCTGTAGTGGTAGGAGAAAATTAAAAGTAGATATGTTTTAGTAATTTGAGCATGTTTGTAATTTTTAACATTTTAGCAGTTACTTTAATTTTTGAATATACTGACTGTTATTTGTATCTTGGTTTTCAGAAGTCTGTTCTCTGTTCTTTGTTAGTAAAGTATTCTGTACTGGTAGTGGAAAATAAAAAGTAGATATGCATTAGTAATTTTATCATGTTTGTAATTAATCGCATTTTAGTAGTTACTTTTATTTAGTTTATTTTAGTTACTTACTTTTAATCCATATTTTTTTCGATTAAATCTTGATGTTCTTGTAAGTTTAGTCGAATTTATCCAATGTGTTTTCTCCTGTTTTTTTTTTCTTCAGGTGGTTTCTGTTTAGTATGTAATTGTTTATATAGTGGTTTGGAGTTAGTAATTAGTTTGCTATTGGTTAATTTATATTTTCAGTGTTTTCATTGGTCACTTTGTATTTTTGAATATACGTTAGTTTTTTTATATATAATGCAAATGTCAAATAATAATTTTGCGTTTTCAATTTATATAATTTAATTTAAAACTTTTAAAAATATTTCTACATTTATTAGATGTTTAATACATTTGAAATGTCTATATATTTATATATTGTTATGAGAGATGTGTATATCTGGGTTAATTTAATAATAATATGTTGGAAATTAATATTATATATATATATATATATATAAATAATTTCGATATATATAAAATAACGATAATATTGTTGTCGATAAATGGGTTTACGATATTTTTGACTTAGGGTATACATTTTAATGTAGTCGATATTTAAAACTTTCGATATGTATGTTGTCGATTTTAGTGAGATCGATGTTTATGTAGGTAGATATTGTGTATCTGATATTTTTGTATGTTTTTAGTTATGTATAGGATGTCGATATTATTATGTTAGATATTTTTGTGCCAATATTTATGTAGGTCGATATTGTGTCTATCGATAATATGTCAGTGATTCCACTTATGATAACCTCAGATGGCTTGAAGCATAGGCATTAATGTGATATTGGGAGCAAGTAAACACGGTACGAATGCTGAAACAAATATGCAGATTCTGCTAAAATTACTCAGTTTGTTGAATCACCAAGTTTAAAGTCATTCGTAGACTGCGTGTGTCGGAATAGAAGGGCTCCGTCCATTTTTGTCAGTTTAAGAAATAAAATATTGCATTAGTGCCTACGCTTCAAGCCATCTGAGGTTAAATAGATTGCCCATTTTTCCTATTTTGTGTGCTTTCAGTTTGTAGTGGAAACTGGTGTGAACCTCATGGGTGATCCCGGAAAGCAATAAGTTTGAAAAAGTTGACATAATTCTGAATTCAGCAAGGGGTCATATATGTAGACCCCTTGAGGTTTTCCCAAAGAAACTAACTTTTGAAAAAAAGAAATATTGAAAATGAGTTGGAAACAAAGTCTATTTGTGACAATGTTTTCATCTGCAACTTTTTTTGTTTACAAAAGCAATATACCATTATGTCTGCTAAAGCCTTCTGGTTGCGGGGATACATAGGATTTGCAGCTTGTCCAAGACCTCGATGTACCCAGAACCAACAACTGAGCTGCACCTTCTAATAATTTTTCATTGTGTACCAAGTATAGAACAATTCCTATGGTGAGATATGTAGACTGAAAATGAGTATCAAAGAAACCTATGTATTGCTGAAATTGGCCTAGATAGGGTGTTTAGAGCAGTGTTTATTTCCAAATCTCTGAATTTGTGGCTACCCACAATAGAATGTGATTCAGGGTCCGCTTTTCAAAATGTCTTCTTTCTTACTCACTGGTATACATTGGGAAGGCACAAATGCAGAAAAATCCAATTGATAATAACAAATGTCCCACTATTTCAGGTTTCCACATGGCTTTTGATACAAATGATAACTCATTTGTGTGGGTAGTTCTAGTGCACGTGATAGGGAAAGTGCCAAAACACAACAAGTGCACATCACATTATTCCTTTGAAAACCGTCCCTTTTATTGCAAATTCTGTAGCTGTGGATTTTGGGTCTAGTTCAGCTGGCAGCCGATGTAAACCTAACAAACCTGTACATTTGTTTTAAATTAGAAACCTAGGGCATTCCAAGTTGGGGTGACTTGTGTGGCTCTCATCAGCTTTTGTTACTCAGAATCCTCTGCAACCATTAAACTTTGACTAAAAAGCACACTGTTCTCACATTTCTATGATGTAAAGTTCTGGAATCTGGGGGAGGGCCACAAACTTCCTGTCACCTAGCTTTCCCTAAGTCTCCAAATACCAATGGTACTTTGCTTGTGTGTTTTTTTATGGTATTGATTAGAGGTGATTGTATTAAAACCGGATAGGGGATCAGCAACCTACAGTTCAGGTTATGGAAAAGTGTGATAACCAAGCAGTCCAACATCTTCTCCTTGCTAGAATTAAATATGTACCGCTTTTGGAAAGAGTATGGTGACTTGGTTATAATAAATACAACTTGAAACAACACACAGATGGCAGGAAACTGCTGTGTTGGTCATTCTCCTTGTAAGGCCCAAGACCTCCAGTTTTTGCCATACATAGGGACGAGTCCTTAATCTAGAACTCCAACTCAGATAAATAGCATATTTGCAAGCCATTACAACTTACCTCTCCATCACGTGCATAGGAAGGATGTAAAACAGCTGGAGACTACTGCCCAAATACAACCCCCCAGCACAGATTTGTTCCACATGGTGTGGGAATGCCCCTTGAATAGTGACTGCTGTAATAAACAAGCATTGGCAGAGCCAATGGGTCTAGTCAATCCGAGAGCTATTACCTTTGGCAATGTCAATGTAATTTATCAGTAGTTAAGTTAATTTGTTAAAACAGCTGTTATGTGCTCAACATTGCTACGAAGAATGCTCGAAACGATCATGTTAGCAGAGTACTGCAATTGTACTAATAAAAGATTTGGGGTTAGATGTAGGTAAATAGGTTTTAACGATTTTAAAATACCGAATTTTACTGATTCAATATTTTAGAATCAGTAAATCCTATCTAGGTAATTATTCGGTAAAAATTACCGAATCGTTAAGATTCGGTAATTACCGAATTGGTATTTACCGATTCGGTAATTGCCATTCATTCCTATGGGCCTGAAGGCCCATAGGAATGAATGTCAATTACCGAATCGGTAAATACCGATTCGATAAATAGGGAAATAGTCAAGGGTGGCAGGGTGGCACTTTGACACCCTGTTGCACCCCTGAATAGTGCTGGTGTGCACATGTGGCATACATACATGCCTATGTCTGTCACATGGCACAGGTGTAAATCCACACATTTGCATTTACACAGGAATTCCTTATTTACCACCAACCAATAGTTGGTGGTAAATAACGAATCCTTAAAGCACAAAAGCACTCTTTAAAGCACAAAAGCACTCTTTAAAGTGCTTCCTACATCTCATTTACCGATTCGGTAAATACCAAATCGGTAAATGATGTTTCGGTAAATACCGATTCGTTATTTACCGAATCGGTAAATATACCACCTACATAGGAAAAGGCTATTATCGGTCGGTAACGGCCGATTTCAGCCGTTACCGACCGGTAAAAGCCTACCTACATCTGGCCCTAAACTATGTATTTTTACACTTTTATAAATACTTATTAAGAATTATAATTCTACAAAAAACTGCTGAGATAACACTGCACTTGTATAGACAGTAATTGTAGCCTCTAGACTGGAATACAGGAAGTGTATTGTCTTGGTATTGGGCATTAAGCAAAATACAAACACTACGTTCTTTACGCTGGCTCTGTTGAAACTAAATTCACACCTTTAAAGTATGTTATCCTCAGGTCCACTGGAATTATGCAGCAGGGGAGGGCCAAATTATGCGGCAGGGTGTCAGGATCCGCTATCCCTGCCCTAGAAGAATCCTAAAAGAAAATGCAAAGTCCATGTTGGAGATCCTCTGTTCGGCGGGTGCTGTTGGAATTGCAGCGTCCCGCAATGTTGGAAGACTATCGGATCTTTCCCGCTTCTGGTAGTGGATTGCGGTCTAGTTGTTCTCTCCCGACCCAAAGCGCGTCTGTAATGAGGATGCGCGCTGTGCACTTCAACTGACTGAAACCATCTGACAGGAGCTTTCGCCTAACGCTCGCTGTCAAATCATTGCGGTTACCTCAGAAAATTCGTAGAGTTGATGCCTTCTTACTTCATTTAATGGGAAGTAAATGAGAATGCCATTTCTTAAAGTTTTGGAGAGCGAGTTCAAATTACAGTCTTTTCTCCTCAGGGCCGGCGCATAGAAGCTTCAGTAGCAGTTCAAAACCCTCACGAGTAGAGAACTCAAGGAGTAGGTATTTTGGGAGTATCTTCTGTTAAGAGAAGTACTCACAAATTGCAAGTAAGCATATCTAGTTGTTCTTATGCGTCTCTGGCAATGACGTGGAGGCTTCAAGGTTCTTGAGCATTGTCAAGCTCTTGTGACCCATTGCTGCCTCGGGCCCTTTGGAGACTTTCTTTCTTTTGGATACTGAGAACCCTGAAGATAAAGACTTATTCTGAGACTGTGCACCATTAGTTTTTGAGAAGACTTCAAGTGTCTAGTCACATTGCATTGAAAGGCTTGAGGAGTATGCAAGCCCTAACCTTTTGAGGAATTACGAAGTAATACGAAAGACAGTATTTCTAACCTACTTAAGAATGTAAAATCCTCGAGGAGAATATTCGCTGGCACAGAAAAGATTCTAAAAAGAAACTACTAAAAAGTACCAGCTTATTCTTCCAATTAACCAGACTTTACAAAATACACTACAGGCAAAACAATTTGGAGAGTAGCTAGCTTCATAGCAGACACTGGTAAGAGTGTGTTTAAAACAGGAGATTAGAAGTAAATGTTAAAGTAGTCTTGCAGTGCTAGGGAGGATAATTGTTGCGTTTGCTTTACAGGAAGCTTCCAGTTCAAGTCCCGAGGCGGAGCCAGTGTCCTGAAGCCTGTCTCTCTTGTTTTGTCTTTTACTTCCCCTTTCCCCCAGGGCTAACTCCAGAGACAGCAGATTCTGGATTGTCACTGGTTTTGGTCTGTTGAATCTGGGGTAAGATCTTCTGTTCCTGAGGGGGCCGCTCCAGTGTATCCTTTTCTGACAGATTGTAGTGCCTGCCTCTTAATCGAGGATTCAGGTCCCTTCCTTAGCAGAATGGCAGAAGGGTTAGATATAAAGGCTTTGACTAATGTTCTAAATAATATCCAGGAAAAATTCAATAATACCTTAGAAGAAAATAAAGCTTTGAGAGATGAGGTCAGAAGATCGAGTCAAGAGTCTATTCAAACCAGGCAGAGATTAGATGATTTGGATGCGGCAGGGTCAGTATTCCGAGGGATCTCTTCATCATCCCAACACCCCTCCTCGTCAGACATCTCTACACAGGTGATTCATGCTATCTCTCCTATCATTCCATTAGCTCCTCCCGAGAGATATGGTGGAGATCCTCTGAAGGCATAGATTTTTTTGACGCAGTGTTCCTTACACTTTTTATGTCGCCCAGTGATCTTTACTGAAGATCAAGCTAAAGTGGCCTTCATCTTGTCGTATATGACTGGGGATGCGGCTGCTTGGTCCATGTCTTTGGTCACCAGAAATAATCCCATTCTGTTTAACTACGCAAACTTCAAGGTGGAGTTTGCACGGATATTTGATCGACATTCGGCCTCTCAGGCAACGGATAATGAATTGCTAGATCTCAAGGAAGGGAATCGAGATTTTGTGGGCTATTTAGCAAACTTCAACAAGTTAGTTGTAGAAACAAATTGGCCTGAGGAAAAGAGAGCGGCTATATTCTACAGAGGTCTTCGAGATGAACTTAAGGATGCCCTGGCTCAAATTCCTCAAAGACCCACAGAAGTTTCTGAGCTTATAGATTTGGTGTTGCAATCGGACCATCGATTAAGTGAGCGTCGGCATGAGAGAAAAAAAGATTTCCGTCCTCCACGGTTTGATCGAGCTATAAGTGAACCCCATAAGATTTCTGAAGGAATGTCTACAGAAGAACCTATGCAAATTGGATCAGTCAGAGGGCCCCTAACCAAAGAAGAAAAAGAGAGACGAAGGAATTCTCAGCTATGTTTATATTGTGGATTATCGGGACATTTCGTTAAGGAATGTCCAAAGAGACCCAAAACTTTTCTGCCAGTAAAAGATCGGCTATGCCCGTAGACGGAGTTGCACGGGTGGAAGCGATAGCGAAGTCAACTCCAGGTCAGCAACACATAATGAATACTTTACAGTCTGCAGCTCCTCAATTAATTGCCATTTTTGCAGTAAGGTTTCGAGGCAAAGAAATAAAAGAAGTTTCCGTTATGATTGATTGCGGGGCCACTGGAAATTTCTGCGATATAAAATATGCTCATCAGAATAGAATTCGATTCGTGAAAAAACAATTTTTTGAGGCGGTCCGAGCTGTTGACGGCACCAATTTATCGTCAGGTCCAATTACTCATGAAACAGAAATTGTTCAGTTAACCGGATTAAAGGGGCATTCAGAATTAATAACCTTCAATCTAATAGATGCGCCACAATTCCAGTTGATTCTTGGTCTCCCGTGGTTGACAGAGCACAATCCGCGATTAGATTGGAGTAAAAGAACTATTGAAATGGATTCCTCGTTTTGCAAGGAAAATTGTTTCTGGGAACAAGGTCGAGAGGAGGAGGATATGCCAGTCCGAAATTTAGTCTCTCATGACCCTGCTCAGATTTGCACATTGGAAACAAAAGAAATCCCAGTGGAATACCAAGATCTTTCAGCAGTTTTTGATAAAAAAAGAAGCAGAAAAATTACCACCACATCGCCCCTATGACTGCAAGATAGAGATAGAGCCTGGAGCCATTTTACCATGCAGCAGAATCTATCCACTCACAGAGACCGAAAACCGTTTTTTGAAAGAGTATCTGGATAAACATCTAGCCATTGGATTTATATGTCCCTCTCAATCCCCAGTGTCATCACCTCTTTTTTTTACTCCAAAATGAGATGGAGATCTCCGCGCTTGCATAGACTGTCGGGCCTTGAACCAGGTGACAATCAAGAATCGATACCCCCTCCAGTTGATTCCAGTGTTACTGGATCAAGTAAAGAATGCCAAGATCTACACCAAGCTTGATCTGCGAGGAGATTATCATCTATTAGGGTAGCTCCTGGAGATGAGTGGAAGACGGCGTTCAGAACCCGATATGGATTGTTCGAGTATCAGGTGATGCCTTATGGCCTGTGCAACGCCCCCGCTGCCTTCCAGCATTTTGTAAATGACGTGTTGGGTGAATTTTTGGATCGAGTCACGGTCGTTTACATCGACGACATTTTGATTTTTTCAAACAGTGTAGAGGAGCACATCCCACATGTAAGAGCAATTTTAACCAAGTTGCTGGAGAAACATCTTTACGTTAAATTCGAGAAGTGTGCTTTTCGTGTTACTCGTTTGGAATTTTTGGGGTTTGTGTTATCCCCAGACGTAGTGAGTATGGACTCAACCAAGGTCAAGGCAGTGCAAGAATGGCCCTCTCCAAGACCTGTAAAGGAGGTTCAAAGCTTTTTGGGGTTTTCAAACTTGTACCGGAGATTTATTTCGGATTTCTCCCAGAAAGTTGCTCCAATAACTCGACTGTTAAAGAAAGGAGTTAAATTTGTTTGGGTAGTTGAAGCAGAAGAAGCCTTCCAATTTTTAGAAGAATCTTTCATCCAAGCTACCATTTTGTTACATCTAAGAACTGATGATCCTTTTTATGTGGAAGCTGATGCCTCAGACGTGTCCATTGGAGGGATTTTATCTCAGCGTCATCCCACAACCGGCCAGTTACATCCAGTGGCGTATTACTCAAGAAAATGGAATCCTCCAGAGTGCAATTATTCAATTGCAGATAAAGAATTGCTGGCCATGAAAAGTGCATTTGTGGAATGGCGGCATTATCTGATGGGTGCAAGACACAAGGTGACAGTGTTTACTAACCATTGAAATTTGCAGTTTCTCAAATCAGCTCGCACCTTAACGGCCAGGCAGTTAAGATGGTCCTTATTTTTTGCTGATTTCGACTTCGTGTTAACCTTTCGTCCTGGGAGAAGTAACACCAAAGCAGATGCTCTGTCTCAAATAGATTCAGCTTCTTTGGAATCTGATAGAGAATTGCAAAACATCATTCCAGAAGAAAAAATTCACACAGTATAATTCAGGATCTCGACATCTTTGCTGATATATTGTATTATAGTACATATAGCTTAGTTGTTTACAATAGAGTCCGAATATACAATAAGTATTGCCCAAATTTTATGTCTTACTGTTTTTTCTGTCCTTGTGATTCAATCTTGCTGGCCAAAATTGAATGTCAAAAATACATTTTATCGTTTTATTTGTGTTGAGTGGGTTCCCCTGTGGACCACTCTCCTTTTAATATTTGTATATTCCAATACATTGTAAGAATTCTTCATATACACTTGTATTTTGTCACTGTTTATCCCTGACTCTTTGGCTTCTCCGAACTATTTATATTCAAGGGAATACTTTCAGTTCATTAGTTTTAGGTCGAGGCTAGAGTGAGTCCGCATATGCTGCCTTGCAAGAATTACTGTACTGGAGTATGGATAGAAGCCCCGACCACAATCCACCCATATTTGTCATTGGCTTGTGTCATTATCCTTCGTAAATGCTGGCTTCTGATTCGTAAATATTCTTGTTAGTCCCTCCTTAGTACCGCTTTGTCTTCATTTGTAACCTCCCTTGGTGACTGGCCCTGTTACTTCGATTGTTACACAGTACATCTTTTTTTGTCTGTTAGCACTATTTTCTTTATTCACTTTCTCTTACTGAAAGCATGACTTGCTTTGCTTACTTTCAGCGCACCATGCCCGCTATCTCTTTTCAAGCAGCCATATGTTTCCGATGTCATAGGTTTCGTTTTAAGTGAGAGATTGCTGTAAAATATGTATTTTCATCTTGCAGTACATTCCTTCCTTTGTGCTTGTACATTATCCCCCTAGTAAAAGGAAATGTTTGCCCTCGGCACACCAAGCTGACTGCTCCATTTATATGTAGTTAATGCGCATAAGTAAAGAAAAAAAACGCACTCCGGGAAGACCTTTGCATGAACATTTAAACTAGCAGAAACACCTGCGTGGCTATCAGAACACCCCTATATTCAGTTACAGAAACATAAAAAGATTAAATAACATCTGAATTTGAATTTAAAAGCCAATTCTGCCCATATCAAAGTTTTAAAGGACATTGCCGAGGACACCAATCAGAAACAAAGAATGCTCTGTATGTTGGATTGGTAGATATACAAATATGTCCATGGCTGTTTGTTAAAATTTCTGAATGTTTCATGCAGAGCCCAGAATAGCCCATCAAAGACAACCTTAGAGACCTTCCAGGACAAGAGGGGTTTACAGGAAAACAACAGCTGCCCCTTCCTAATGGACACCAAAAAAAGAACAAAAAAGCAAAATTAAAATCTACTTGTTCCCAAAGACTTATTTGTTGGCTTCCTAGATTCTGCTACAGCCAGCAGCATTCAAGACTTTGCACAACTATTCATTCTCTACGCTGTGTGTTTTTTTAAAGGTGAATTCTTAAATTTATTAAAAGAGATATTGGGGAGGTGGCGACGGGGGGTGGATTGGTGTGGGACGATGGAGGAGCCCCTCTTTGAAGCCCGGGGCTGCCCCAAACTCTTCAGAAAGATATGGAGCAAATGGTTCAACTTGTTGTTAATGGACCTGTCCTCGTGGCGTGGTTCCCCCGTTCCTCAGCACCCCGCTAGCGTATCCCTGCACCCTGAGTTCCCTGTGCAGCACCCCGTTAGCGTAGCTGCACCCCGAGTTCCCTGGTCGTCTTGCTCCCTGAACGGACAGACCCTGTACCCGCCGACCAGGCCTGCATGGCCTGTCCCCCTCCCAGCTCCGAGCGCCTAAACCTTGCATGCCCCACAAGGCCCGGCAGCCATTTTCCCTTCCCGAGATCCCTGACTCCCTGGGCCTAGCGTGACCCCGGCCCCAGCGAAACCCAGCCTCCCAAGGTGCGCCAGTCCCGGCTGGGGGGGTAAAGGGCTCCCGAGTGAGATAAGCCAGGGAGTTTCGATGGCACCTCCGGCCTCCCCTGAGAGACTGGTATGTGTCACACCTTTGGCCTTCCCCTGGGGGCCAGTATTGATTGCCCCTCTGGCCTCCCTGAGTGCTGGCTCCAGACCTGCTGGGCGTCTGGGAAATCCCGGGCGCATCTTCTAAAGGATCAAAGAGCCCACCGCCGGACCTCGCCAACGACTAGCCCCCAAGGCATGAGACCTCCACCTGCGAGGGTCCGGACATCAAAGGGCTGATGTACTATATCAGGGCCCGCCCAACAACTAGCGGGCAGTTGTATCTTGGACCTGAAGCCCTGTTGATCTGATCGCGGCTGACCCTGAGAAGAACTCAACCTTGCATCGCTGAGCCCTGCTGACGCTGTCGCGGCTCCTTCTTCGCAACACGGAACTGAACCACCTGAGCCCTGCTGACGCTGTCGAGGCTCGAGCTTGAACTCGCAACCATCGGAGCCCTGCTGACGCTGTCGCGGCTCGTCTTCTCTTAGACCATCCGAGCCCTGCTGACGCTGTCGCGGCTCGAGCTTGAACTCGTATCATCTGAGCCCTGCTGACGCTGTCGTGGCTCCTCAAGAACTTCTCCGGATCGAGCGCTGCTGACCTTGTCGCGGCTCGATGAGTACTCTGGTCCGGCTGGACCATCGACGCTACCATCACGACCCAAGCCGACTCAACGTGAGTGAAGCAGCCAGTACAACCATCATCTCCCGTATCCCCCGGCTCGAGGATTGAGAGCTGTGCGCAGAGTACGCTCCATACTGGCCCAAAGGCTAAAGACTGTCCCGCTTCCCTCTTCCCGAACCCTCAAAGACTTTGTGATCCCTCGATCATTTGTACATAAGAGTGCTACTTTCTTTTTACTGCTTATAAAGAACTTGTTACTAGAATCCAACGGTGTGGTGTCTGTTCGTAAGTGTGGTGTGAGCTCAGTACGTACGATCCTAGTCTCGAAGTCCTCCCCGGTTGGGACCTCACGATAAGACTCGGCAAGATCGGTGGGAGAGGTGGGTCCTGGGGTGGTCGGGTGAGCACAACCTGGCCTTCTGAGATCGCCCCTTCTAACATTGGTGGCAGCGTCACGATTAGAACCTACGTCTAGGGATCGTACAGTACTGACACACTACCCGAACGAAGAACAACCATGAGCCTCATGAACGACGAGACCACCTTCCAGATGGAGCGTCTGGAAGACTATACGCATGAGAGCTGAAGCAATTTTGCAAAGATCTCCATATCCCGACAACTGGGTTAAGCACCACAGAAGACTTTCAAAAAGTCCTGACAGCCTGGGTAGAGGCCGGAGCCCATCCTCCCCCGCCGACAGAAGACGGGGGAGAGGGAGGGCCACTGACCGAAATCCGCGCCCAAGAGGATGAGAGAGCAGAGTCCCCGACGTGGAGTCCCAGCACGGAGAGAGGTCTGGCACCAGAGGAGATGACCGACCGAGAGAGCAATCGAAACCACGAGCTTGAACTAGCACGTCTGAAAATAGACGGAGAGCTCAAGTTGGCTGAGAAAAAGCTAGCCATCGAGCAGTTACGACTACAAGGAGAACTGGAGGAGAAGAAACTCCAAAGAGAACACGAAGGGAAAAGACTCCAGCTGGAGCACGAACGCGGCCTGAAGATCGAACTGAAGGTCCCGAGCGACGACAACCGAACATCGGGGGCCCGAGAGGCCCTTCCCCCGGTGGAACCCAAGGTCCACATCCCCAAGGATGTGGTCAAAGAGTACTATAAGAACGATGATATCCAGCAATGGTTCAAGGCCTACGAGGTCGCCATGGCCTCCCACCGCGTTCCGCGGACGGATTGGGGGGCCAGACTGTGGGGTCGATTCCTGAGTGAAGGGAGAGACACCCTACTCGACCTACCGTCCTCCGAACAAACCTCCTACAGCCACATGAAGGAGGCCCTCCTCACAAGGTACGGGCTCACCCCGGAAATGTACCGACAAAGGTTTCGAGACTGCAAAAAGATCCCCGGCACTACATGGGTAGAGTACGTGAATTTCTACAGCCGGGCCTTGGAAGGGTGGATCAAGGGCAGCAAGGTGTCCACCTTTGAGGGGCTCATCGACCTCATCGCTTATGAACATTTGTCCACGCATTGCTTTGTGGAACTGAGACAGCACCTCCTGGACAGCAAGTTGGCTGACCCACCGGAAACTGGCCGTCGAGGCCGATCGCTGGGTGAGCACCAGAGTCCCCCGGGGGCCCGTGGGAGACTCTGGCTGAAATGAACAGGGATCTTCCCGCCAGAGGGGAGGGGGGGTCAGGGTAGACAGAGAGGTCCCAGGTAGGGTCCCCACGCAGTCCCCCCAGAAACCAGCCTGGAACCTCTCCTCCCACAGCGCGCGCAGGGTTCCCCCCAGCCAAGCCAAGGCCCCGAGTCAGCAAGGCCTGCTACCATTGCCAGCAACCAGGGCACTATGCCAATGACCCCCGATGCCCCCTGTTCAAGAAGCCCGCCGCAGCAGGTCCCCCAGCGCGCCAGATAGCCTCTGTAGCCCTAGAAGAAGAAGAGGGGGAGGATTTCAAGGGGGGTGACCCCGCCGCAATGATGTTAGTCTCCCTGGGTGATAGGGAAATGGTCCCCGGAGCCCCCCTGCCAGACAACACTGAGAAGTACAGACAGCAGGTGACCGTCAACGGTCTCCGCATAGGGGCACTCCGAGACACAGGGGCCAGCATCACTGCAGTAAAATGTCACTTGGTCACCGAAGCCCAAATTGTACCCCACATCTCCTGCAGGGTGATCACAGCTGACAACTCCGTCCGCACCAGCCGGATAGCGCAAGTCCCGTTCGAATGGGGGGGCGTCTCCGGAGAGTTACGAGTAGCGGTCCGCACCGATAAGCCCGTGGACTGCCTGCTTGGCAATGACCTGCAGAGCTCCCCGTGGAAGCGGGTAGAACGAAGGACCCACCTGGAGATGGTGGGCCTGCCCGAATGGGCCTGTGTGAGCACCCGTTCCATGACCGCCCGAGTGGCTGCCCCGAGAGGGTAAACCCTGAGAACGCACAGCCCGTCCCTGAGGACCCCGAGGTCCTCGGGTCATCTGAAACCCCCGAGCTGCCCCCCGGTGAAAGCCTAGACTCCGACGCGGGTCCCTTTGGGCCCGCCGTCGATCCGACCCCGATCCTCGACAACCTCCCTGAGTTGGCCCAGTGGCGCCAGGAGGGAGGGCCGTCACGAGAAGAGTTTTGCCTCGAACAGACCTCCTGTCCCTCCTTGGTTGGGCAGCGGCAGCAGGCCGCCACCCAGGCCGCCGGTGACCAGTCCGGCTCCCACTTTGTCTACTGGGAAAACAGCCTTTTGTACAGCGAACAGAAGTCCGCCGAGCTAGGGTCAGCCCGAGTACTGGTGGTACCCCTACGCTTCCGCGGCTTCCCCTGAACCTGGCCCATGATGTACCCCTGGCGGGACACTTGAGACAAGATAAAACCTACCACCGCCTGGTCACGCACTTCTACTGGGCAGGCATGCGCTCCGATGTGGAGGCCCACTGCCAGTCCTGCCCCACGTGTCAGTCCAGCGGAAAGAGCGGGGGAAGGCGCAAGGCCCCCCTCCAACCCTTCCCCGTGGTCAGTACCCCCTTTGAGCGGGTGGGAATAGATATCGTGGGGCCTCTCAACCCCAGGACCTCCTTCGGTCACCGCTTTATCCTCGTCTTGGTGGACCATGCCACCCGATACCCTGAAGCCATTCCCTTCCGAACAGTGGCGGCCCCTGTAGTGGGGCGGGCCCTCATGGCGATCTTCTCCCGGGTGGGATTCCCCCGAGAAGTCGTAAGCGACCGAGGGACCAACTTCATCTCGAAGTACATGAAGTCCCTCTGGCAACAATGTGGGGTGACGTACAAGTTCACCACCCCATATCACCCCCAAGGTAACGGTCTGGTGGAGCGATTCAACCGGACCCTCAAGGGAATGATCATGGGTCTCGAGGAGCCCCTGAGGCGTAAGTGGGACATCCTCCTTCCCTGTCTCCTCTTCGCGTACCGCGAAGTCCCCCAGAAGTCCTTGGGGTTCAGCCCCTTTGAGCTGCTTTACGGGCACCCCGTCAGGGGGCCTCTCAGCCTGGTCAAGGAAGGTTGGGAAACGGCGGCCCCAGAGCCCCCTCCGGATGTGTTCCGATACCTCCTAGCCCTCAGGAACCAGACTAGGAAGTTCCGTGAACTGGCCGAGGCAAACCTCGAGGCCAGTCAAGAAGAGATGAAACGGTGGTATGACCAGAATGCCACTCTGGTCGAGTTTCAGCCCGGACAACAGGTCTGGGTGATGGCTCCCGTGGAGCCCTGTGCCCTGCAAGACAAGTGGACAGGGCCCTTCAAGGTGGTAGAGCGTAAGAGCCAGGTGACCTATCTCATTGATGTGCAGTCCCCCCGGAACCCGTAGAGGGTCCTCCACGTGAACCGTCTCAAACCCCACTTCGCACGGTCCGAGTTGAGTTGCTCCTCGCCACTGACGATGGAGAGGAAGAGGAAACGGAGCCTCTCCCCGATCTCCTGTGCGCCAAGGACAAAGATGGCTCCGTAGAGGGAGTGAGTCTCTCCTCCTCCCTCTCTCCCGAGCAGCGCGAGGACTGTCGCCAGTTACTGGGACAATTCTCGGACCTCTTCTCTCTCGTCCCCGGTGTCACCAGCTGGTGCGTCCACGACGTGGACACTGGGGACAGTCTGCCAGTACGGCACAGAGCCTACCGCGTCCCTGACAGAGTCCGGGCATGCATCAAGACCGAAGTCTCTAAGATGCTAGCGCTAGGAGTGGTCGAAGCCTCTGACAGCCCATGGGCTAGCCCCGTGGTCTTGGTTCCGAAGGCAGCCGCCCCCGGTGCTGTCCCCGAGCTAAGGTTCTGCGTTGACTACCGCGGGCTCAACGCAGTCACCAGAACCGACGCACACCCCATTCCCCGAGCAGACGAGCTCATTGACAGCCTAGGAGCTGCTCGCTTTCTCAGCACGTTCGACCTGACCAGCGGATACTGGCAGATCGCCCTCACCGAAGGGGCCAGAGAGAGATCCGCTTTTTCCACCCCACATGGTCACTACCATTTCCGGGTGATGCCCTTTGGGATGAAGAACGCCCCCGTCACCTTCCAGAGGCTGGCCAACCAGGTACTGGCGGGGTTGGAGGAGTTCAGCGCTGCGTATCTGGACGATATCGCAGTGTTCAGTTCCCACTGGCCGAGCACCTCCAGCACCTCTGGGCGGTGCTGACGGCCCTGCAGAGGGCCGGTCTCACCATCAAGGCAAGCAAATGCCAGATCGGACAAGGGTCCGTAGTCCACCTCGGGCACCAGGTCGGAAGCGGCCTCGTAGCCCCCCTCCAGCCCAAGATCGATGCGATTGTGGCCTGGGAGGCCCCCACAACACAGACGGAAGTGCGGGCGTTCCTAGGACTCACGGGGTACTACCGAAGACTCATAAATGGGTACGGCAGCATCGTAGTCCCCCTCACGGAGTTAACCTCCAAAAACCAGCCGAAGAAAGTCAGCTGGACCCCCGCTTGCCAAGAGGCGTTCGAAACCTTAAAAGACGCCATGTGTACAGCCCCCATCCTACAGGCCCCCGACTACTCCCAAGAGTTCGTGGTCCAGACAGACGCCTCCGAGCATGGCATCGGAGCAGTCCTGTCCCAGATGAACGAGCAAGGCCTAGACCAGCCAGTGGCCTTCATTAGCCGGAGGTTACTCCCTCGAGAACAAAGGTGGAGCACCATCGAGCGGGAGGCCTTCGCGGTGGTTTGGGCCCTGAAGAAGCTGAGGCCCTACCTGTTCGGTACTCACTTCCGGGTCCAGACCGACCAACGACCCCTCCGGTGGCTAATGCAGATGAGAGGGGAGAACCCCAAACTGTTGCGCTGGTGCATCTCCCTCCAGAGGATGGATTTCACTGTCGAGCACCGGCCTGGTGTTGACCACGCCAACGCAGACGGCCTGTCCCGATTATTCCGCCTCAGCGAAGAGAACCCCCAAGAGGATGGGTAGTTCTCCCCGCCTTCAGCTGGGGGGACACGTGTTGGACCTGGCCTCGTGGCGTGGTTCCCCCCCCGTTCCTCAGCACCCCGCTAGCATAGCCCTGCACCCTGAGTTCCCTGCGCAGCACCCCGTTAGCGTAGCTGCACCCCGAGTTCCCTGGTCGTCTTGCTCCCTGAACGCCCAGACCCTGTACCCGATGACCAGGCCTGCATGGCCTGTCCCCCTCCCAGCTCCGAGCGCCTAAACCTTGCATGCCCGGCCGCCATTTTCCCTTCCCGAGATCCCTGACTCCCTGGGCCTAGCGTGACCCCGGCCCCAGCAAAACCCAGCCTCCAAAGGCGCGCCAGTCCCGGCTGGGGGGGTAAAGGGCTCCCCGAGTGAGATAAGCCAGGGAGTTTCGATGGCACCTCTGGCCTCCCCTGAGAGACTGGTATCTGTCACACCTTTGGCCTTCCTCTGGGGGCCAGTTTTGATTGCCCCTCTGGCCTCCCTGAGTGCTGGCTCCAGACCTGCTGGGCGTCTGGGAAATCTCGGGCGCATCTTCTAAAGGATCAAAGAGCCCACCGCCGGACCTCGCCAACGACCAGCCCCCAAGGCATGAGACCTCCGCCTGCGAGGGTCCGGACATCAAAGGGCCGATGTACTATATCAGGGCCCGCCCAACAACTAGCGGGCAGTTGTATCTTGGACCTGAAGCCCTGCTGATCTGATCGTGGCTGACCCTGAGAAGAACTCAACCTTGCATCGCTGAGCCCTGCTGACGCTGTCGCGGCTCCTTCTTCGCAACACGGAACTGAACCACCTGAGCCCTACTGGCGCTGGCGCGGCTCGAGCTTGAACTCGCAACCATCAGAGCCCTGCTGACGCTGATGCGGCTCGTCCTCTCTAGGACCATCCGAGCCCTGCTGACGCTGTCGCGGCTCGAGCTTGAACTCGTATCATCTGAGCCCTGCTGACGCTGTCGCAGCTCCTCAAGAACTTCTCCGGATCGAGCGCTGCTGACCTCGTCGCGGCTCGAGGAGTACTCTGGTCCAGCTGGACCATCGACGCTACCATCACGACCCAAGCCGACTCGACGTGAGTGAAGCAGCCAGTACGACCATCATCTCCCGTATCCCCCCGGCTCGAGGATTGAGAGCTGTGCGCAGAGTACGCTCCGTACTGGCCCAAAGGCTAAAGACTGTCCCGCTTCCCTCTTCCCGAACCCTCAAAGACTTTGTGATCCCTCGATCATTTGTACATAAGAGTGCTACTTTCTTTTTACTGCTTATAAAGAACTTGTTACTAGAATCCAACGGTGTGGTGTCTGTTCGTAAGTGTGGTGTGAGCTCAGTACGTACGATCCTAATCTCGAAGTCCTCCCCGGTGGGGACCTCACGATAAGACTCGGCACGATCTGTGGGAGAGGTGGGTCCTGGGGTGGTCGAGTGAGCACAACCTGGCCCTCTGAGATCGCCCCTTCTAACAGTTGTCTTGAGGGGTGGGTGCGTGTCTACCATGCTTCAGGATCACCCTATGTATGATTTTACTCTGCAAAATGATTTGCAAGTCTCTATCGTTTCACATGTGCCTGTACACTATGATACTATGCTTGATTTTGATGCCAATATGAATTTGTGGTTTGATCACATTTTAATAGAGTTGATAATCAACAAAAAAAAAAGAGATATTGGATCTCTCTTGGTTATTCTGTCTGCCTACACGAACTTGTAATAGTTAAATCACGTAGCAAATAGATCCTACGTACAGTAAATTGATTTTAATCTAAAGCAATAGGAGAATAAACTGTCTGATATTCAATCGAAGCATTGCTGTCATATGCAGAGTGAATGTATGGAAAACGGGACAAAATCTAGAACAAGCTGGGGGATATGCTCAAGAACGGACGTTAATTATCGCCAACCTAGATTAACGCAACTTTACATAACGCCGTCTATCAAGGGAAACTAACGCCGTGTTAACGGCGTATTCTCAACATGTTGGCAACAGGCGATAGTTCCCTGATAATGCATCAATTGCCTGAGTTAAAATGACTGTAACACCGATAAAAAAGGAAACCCGAACATGAAAAAAGTTGCGATGGACCCAACAGCGATGAAAATATCAGCGATAAGCAGCGCCAGGCTTGCTATTCCCAAGTCAGGCGGGAAAATCGCCATGAAAGCTGCAAAAAACAAAAGAAAAAAACCAAAACCCAAACAACTGAGAAGCACCATGGAGGAATCTGGAGCAACTACAGAGGCCAACCAGAACCCCACAAACCCCCCGAAGGTCCAGCCAGGGATCTCAGGGAAGGCGAAGGGCAAGGAGAAGAAGAAGCGGAAACCGTGGTTCAGTGCAGCCTGCGATTATGCAGTGGCCTGGAGGCTGGACGATGACTTGTGGTGCACTGAGGTAGTGGCACCTGGGGCACTGCTTCCGGCATGGGCCTACCAACACATGGTCGATGACTTGTGGTGCACTGAGTTAGTCCCACCGGAAGAGCTGAGCGGGTGTGCAGCCTGTGATGATGCAGTGACCTGGAGGCTAGACGATGGCCTGTGGTGCACTGAACTAGTTCCACCTGAAAAGCTGAGCGGGTGTGCAGCCTGCGATGATGCAGTAGGCCTGTTGTGGCGGACTGGAATGGATTTGTCTGAGACCTGCTGGACCGCAGTGTAGGGCAAAGGGACCAGTCAGCACACACATTAAACCCAGATCTTTTGACTGGGTGTGAGTGTTTGATTGGTTCAGATGCTCCGTCCATCACCACCCCCTTTTGTACCGCTTTGTTCGCCATAAGTTGGCAGGGTATGCTCACTTTGCCACTGGATTCAAGCAAGCCTGGCTGAAGACGGTTGAAATGCCAGAAACCGGTCCTAGGAAGCTTGTTTCCGGTCCAGGGAAGGCATGGCTTGGCAGTTCGGGCTGGACTGTTCCCATGAGGCACAGGGTCAGACTGATTTGCATATGGCCATGTCTGAACTGGGATGACAGAGTGGGCTAAAGAACGGTGATGGATTAAACCCAGATCTTTTGACTGGGTTTGGGTGTTTGATTGGTTCAGATGCTCCGTCCATCACCACCCCCTTTTGTACCGCTTTGTTCGCCATAAGTTGGAAGGGTATGCTCAGACGTGAGTCCCTTGCTCACTTTGCCACTGGATTCAAGCAAGCCTGGCTGAAGACGGCTGAAATACCAGAAACGGGTCCTAGGAAGCTTGTTTCCGGTCCAGGGAAGCCATGGCTTGGCAGTTCAGGCTAGACTGTTCCCATGAGGCACAGGGTCAGACTGATTTGCATATGGCCATGTCTGAACTGTGGTGGCAGAGTGGGCTAAAGAACGGTGATGGATTAAACCCTGATCTTTTGACTGGGTGTGAGTGTTTGATTGGTTCAGATGCTCCGTCCATCACCACCCCCTTTTGTACCGCTTTGTTCGCCAAAAGTTGACAGGGTATGCTCAGATGTGAGTCCCTTGCTCACTATGCAACTGGATTCAAGCAAGCCTGACTGAAGACGGCTGAAATGCCAGAAACCGATCCTAGGAAGCTTGTTTCCGGTCCAGGAAAGGCATGGCTTGGCAGTTTGGGCTGGACTGTTCCCATAAGGCACAGGGTCAGACTGATTTGCATATGGCCATGTCTGAACTAGGGTGGCAGAGTGGGCTAAAGAACGGTGATGGATTAAACCCAGATCTTTTGACTGGGTGTGAGTTTTTGATTGGTTCAGATGCCCCGTCCATCAACACCCCCTTTTGTACCGCAACATTCTCAAGCATAAAGTTGTCTTAAGCACTGCACCAAAACCCCTTTTCACCACAGAACATCACTCCATCAAAAATCTGCAGAGAGTAGCATATCTCTCCCCAGCCTAGATCAATAAGTACTTCCACCACGCACAGATTCTGAATGCCCAAGATGCAGACTGTCTGGCGCTGAACTCCTGCACATGCTCTGGCACTTCCCAGTCCTGGGAGGGTATTAGACTGATAGAGCGACTACTTTAGCCTGCAGCACCAAATGCAAAATCCCTTTCAATTGGCAGGTGTATATATTACACCTTTTTAAGAGGGGCAGGAAACACAGGGTCACCTCACGAATCTGAGACCCGGGCTTGATCACAGCAAAGCGCCTGATTACTAAAAGATGGAAAGCGCCAGCGGCACCACATGCGGTGGCCTAGTATTGCTCCTTGCTCAACTGGGCCAGGATGGTTGCTGTGCAGAAGGAGGACCTGCTAGGACTCCGCAAATTTCCCCTAGTTGTAAGCACATTGCAGAAGTTAGATACACATGTTGAGAGAGCACAGAGGGAGTCAGTGGCCTAAGCAGCTCAGAAGTCACATGCAGCTGTAACCGCTATAATGCCCCAGGTAGGACGGCATCCCTTTATCTCTACATAGCCAGGCGTACCATAGGATCCTACTTCACACTGCAAGCAGCTGCTCAACTGTTGTAACATATTGAGGCCTTAAGTTGACATGTTTCGGCCGGCGGCAGCAGGCAAGCAGCTGATGAGAGGAGCACCACCCTTGGAGTAAGTGTGACTATAGTGTGACTATAGGGGGTCTCTCCTTGCCCACCGCCATTTCAAACATGAAATAGGCTTAAACTCATAATTTCTAAGATTATCTTTGAGGAAATCCCTTGGATACGGAACTAGTTTTCTTGACAACCTCTTATCTCAACTAGAGTTAAGAGAGTTACACAATTACACTGGGACAGGGAGAGCCCTGAAGATGGCCGGTGTGTCCCCATTCAAGGGGCACAGACACACAGCCGAAACATGTCGACTACCTGGCCATTAGGAGGGGTGGAAGAAGCATGTTACATTTTCCAATCACCACCACACTTCACGTTTTTAAACCTGACGCAGGGTCCAGGAATAAAGTTATAGGCACAGGGACACCTCCAAGCTAGTTTTAATCTACACCATACTGCACTTTCACTTCCAGCGTTCCCTGTCACTTTTGAAATATTATTGTTTCTCTTTTCTGTGTTGTATTTTCTTCCCCCAACTTATTGATCCACTCCTGGCGTTGGCTGCACCGGGGCGTTTTGTAAGCAGCCCTATGATGAAGCATGTCACACAATTGTGTGAGTGAGGGAAGTATTGAGGCACACAGCAAATGCCACCACGAGACACAGATACAGACTTCTTTTGGTGTAAAAAGTATTGACTGGGGGTTCGGAGTAGGTGAGTCTGTTAACCTCACCCCTCCCTTTTGTGTGTACTACCATTTTGAAACCTCCCAGCAGGACACCCCCTGTTACATGTGTTGTTTTTCGGTAGGCTTTAATTACAGCTTACGAGCAGTATTTGATTAAATGTTTTGATCTTGCCTGCTGTTGCAGGCAGGATACGCTCTCCCCCTACTTTTTTTAATTTTTTCCCTAGCACCATACGTCATGCTGATTCAGCGGTGGCTATACCTTTAGTTTGTTGTTTGCAGCATGAACGCAGCACATGTTTTTTCTTCTTAGTATTCAGTTATTGGTTTACAAGCGCCCCATATGGCGCTTTTACTTTAATGTCAGCCCTGCCACTATCTTTAGACATAGCTCATATAATGAAGAGTGGGTGGCTACTATTAAAGGAAACCACAGCATGGGCCACGGGCCTAAAGGGGTGTGACCGACATTAATGTGAAAGAGCGGCATGGGGCGCTTTTAAAAAAAAGAATTTGCAATGAAATTGGTCTAGCATTTCTGAGCGTTTAACACTAAACCACAGCAATAGGCTACATAAAAGTGACCAGTAAACTTTTGCAAAGGGCCTTCCACTGCACAGCAACAAATGTTGCTACAGGACATATTATCAAGCGGCAGTCATAATTATCGCTGGCCATGCTTAGCGTGAATTTTTTCTCAATGGCTATCGCTGGAAATTATCGCCATGCTAGCACTGTATTAGCAATGCATAGCGCAATGGCGATAATTATTCCAGCAATAGCGGTGTTTTCCATGGAACATCGCTGGTTTTCCAGCGATGTTCCATGGAAAACAGCGATAATCTTGCTGATACGACCCTGTGGTTGTATCAGCATAATCCACCCCCAATGTTAAGAATACGTAAGTCAGAATTTTAGCAGACGTTAGTTTTTGGCAAAAACCGCGGTTTTCGCCAAAAACTAACATCTGCTAAAATGCGTGGGCCTCCTTGTAAATATCGCGATGTGCACATCAGCGCTATTTACATACAGCACTGCCAAGTGACGCCCACTTTGCATCTCATTAGAGATGCAAAGCGAGGCGTCGGGAAAATGGGTGCTAACATGCGCTAATCCATATTAGCACCCAATTGTAAATAGGGCGATAGTTTTATCTCCGCTTTTTTGGCTTTTAAAGCCAAAAAATCAGAGATAAGGCCGTTGTTGATATGCCCCTACATCTTTAGTAACTTTTGAATCTTTTGAGATAGAAACAATTATTTTGTTAAAATCTGCAGATTATGCATCAGATGCTGGATTATGTGGCGAAGGCGGCAAATCTATAAGTATGTAGAAATTGCTGCAATTGCACAACCACATAATTCCAGTAACCCTTGTTATCCATAACTAATCGAGTTACATTATTAGACAATTAAAGACTGGAAAATAGGGATTACATCAACTTCCTTCATAATACTTTCTGCAATCTTTTGTCTACATCGTGAATCATACTGAAATCCATGTGTTTGGAAGCAGCGTCTCGGTTGTAAAAAAGCGGCAAGAGTTTTCTTGGATGAATCCAGATGGCTACAGTAGTTAGATGAAAACATTAAGTTATGAGTGCACAGCTCGTCTCCCAGTGCAGTGCATTTCTTACACATACTGTCCAAAAAAGGCAAAGAAAAGCGCACATAGCTAAAGCTCAGACAGCTGATTGAGGGAGGCATGGTTCAACGCTTCCCTGCATGCAGGGTCTACCACAATTTACTTTCTGTTTGTTATCAGGTTTTCTTTTTCTGCACTTGTGAACTCAGCTGTGTATGGGCGATATAAGAAAAGTTGCACAACCATTAGAGCATAACAGGATCCATTAGAAATTTGCACATGCGCTGTCTAGAGCTGAGTCCTAAAAAGTGTCCCTAATGGAAGACATGTAGCTCAAATGCTGCCTCTCGAGACATCTGCTCTGATCAAAGAATTAAACCTGTACAAAGAAGTTTATTGATATTGCTTACGTCCTAGCTAAGAGGGAAAAGCCATGTCTTGTAAGGCATTGACTCCACCTTTATAGATCTATGGCTGAAGGATCTACAGAGATGGACAACTGCTGAAAATGATACACTTGCTACACTGCAAAGACAAAGAAAGGACAGAATGGATTGTAATACAACATCTTGCTAACCTTAACCAACAAGAATGATTAAAGTCTACCATAAGTACATGGAATAAATCCAAGGCCATGGCTGTAATCAAAGTGTACAAAATGGGAAAGTGCTACATATATTTCCCCCACCCCAGACTTTCTGGAACACTGCATGCTGTAGAAGATGTGGCCTTTAATTCTCATGTTGCTACATATCATCGCACATTTCCATATAACCAATGTATAACACTAATAAATGCAGATAAAAGGTACATTTAGGACATCCTGATTTGTTTATGCAGACGCCCCTCAAAATGCTCTCTTGGCAGGAGGAGGTCCTACATACCAACCCTCAATATGCATACACATCATCACTAGATCAAGTTTAATACATTTTTTCATTTGTTTATTGTTTTCAGTTGTACTCTAAATGATGGTATTAAAATCTGCACAATTTTAGGAGCACCAACTCGATATGGAACATTGTAGAGTCATCAGCCATGAAACTAATAAAGAGTGACTTAAAAATGTTTCATACTTACACCATAGTAATGTGATTTTAGTAGAACATTTAAAATCTCCTGGAGGAGCATGGAATTGACCACTGTTTAATTTTCTTTTTAGTCAGCATCACAACAGGTATGAGGACCGCATGTGGGATTTCACCTGCAAGACCGCCTACAGTGGACCAGTATCATGTCACTGGAGCTCCTATATTAATGAATATGATGAGCCGTTCACCTACAGCTGCCCGTCAGGATTCATCAGTGGCATTCATAGCATTTATAACCAGTATTATGGGGACAGGAGGTAATATCACCCGAAAATTAGAAAGCAATTGTTGATACACAACTCAGTTATGACAACAAATCTTGTGTCAAACCATTGTGACAAGGGTACTTCTAACAATCACAGGCTCCGTGAAACAATCTGTTCCCCTGACCATTACCATTCCAAACCAATCATAAAAGTAAACTACTGGCAAATGTTACTCACTATTCACACACACCATTACCAATCAAAAACCATTGCCATCAACCTAATGCTGAAGACAAACACTAACCACAGCCACGCTATACTTGCCTCTTTTTTTTTCCGGCGTTTCCACAACAAACCTGCTTATTCTCATGAATCCACTTCCAGATAAAACACAATTATCCTCTGTGCAATGACAAAGCAACACACAAAACTATCCTTTACCATTGACCACTTGCTGCCCAGGCTCATCCATTCACTCCCTCCAGGTGCCATGAACACTCATGCAGTGAGCCCACTCTAACCCCAGACCACCATTCTAGCAGATGGGTTCATAATGCAGTAATTGAAAACACAAATAAATATGACGATCATCGTTTGGTCATGCATCTCTACGTGATCCATCTCATGTTTCCTTATTGGTGTGTTAATGCATAAGAAGGTTGTTAAATAATGCACATATTTCAGGATCAAATAAAGTAGTACCACTACCACATGAAATATTACCATTTCCACAAATGAGTAGGATTGGATGGCAAACTTAGCCGTTCTGACAAATCAGCTAATACAAACAAACTGAACTTTCACACAATGCAGCTGGTCATAAAACATAAACTGTCCCACACAGCACTAACACAACAGAAGCATCCTTTACACCTGTTTCTACATAAAAGTTGCACCAACTACTACATGCCAAACACTCACTAGTACACCAAAAGCAATCTGGTTCCACGACTTCACTTCCGCACCAAACCAACCACCAAATAACCAAGCAAACTATTTGTAATCTATTATCACAGAAACCTACTTCCATAGACCAACCAACCATTTATACTAGCCTGTTTCCAAAACGGTGCCAACTTTACCAACAGAATAACTACAGTAGCAACACTGACAATGAAAACAACTCCGTGGCAACTTAGGTTCTTTTTTGTTTAAATCCGTAATCAATTCATTTTGCAAAGCTAAACTATTCACATGAAATAGTCACATGTAACTGATCCACTGATATATCACACTGATCTATACTCATAGCAAACTGCCACAAGTAAGAAATATCCATCAGGTGCACTTTCTATGCCGAAAGTAACCATTCTCAAAGCTACTACCCAATGTTTCAGAACCGCCACAGACCACATATTTCCACGGACATGTGTGTACAACCTTATTGCAAAGCATCCTAAACAACTGAAACAACTGTACCCGAATACTATAAAAATACACCTTGGAAAAAGGAAATATCTACACTTACTGTGGCATTTCCAATTACGCAAATCAAAGTTTTAAAATCCCACTTTCTTACCAAGTTTAAATATTTCCCACAAAGGTCACTTATATGCTATAATAAGCAAGTCTGGGTTATCAATTCAATATAAGATTCATATGTACAAAAAATGGATAAAAAATAATGTGTACAGCAATACATATATGGTTATGCTTTACATATGTGTGTATGTCAAACTATGCAGATAACATATGTGTAAATGAGTCTCTGTGTATGGGATTATGCTTATATGCTAAATATATTTTGGAATATGTATACATGATTAGAGAATAGGTACCTGTATATAATATATTTAGATATTGAAAACGCACAGCTGAATAGTCACATAACACAACAAAATATTTATTGCTGGTTATGTAGATGAGATTGTCTTCATACTTTCTATAACAATAAAATAATATGTTTAGATATTAAAAAATCTTGATTCAGATTTTACCATCAGACTTAGAAACTTTTCTGAAGCTTTTTTCTGCTGGGATCCCTCTATGCTCTTCACCAGTCCGGATTCAGTGAAGGTTTGGTGGCTTGCTTTCCACGGAGCTCCCGGTTAAACTCTGGTAATCGGACCTACGGAGATATATAGTGGTACTAACCAGCAGGCCAGGCCAGCTCGCACTTGAAGGTGGGCCGCTTGGCTCTTGCGGTTGAGTCGGTCCCGTGATAGAGCTTTTTTCCAAAGTTGCTCCAAACATCTCCAAACTTCTGGAACTTCTTTCTGAAGTTCCTCTTGAGGGTCCAACATGTCAAAAGACACAATACAAGGTTCTGGAATCTTTAAGATGGCCCTAGAAGTTTGGGACCACATTTCCCACAATGCACCTGGACAAAACCCTTACAAATCCACTGGAGGCACAGGCAGGGAATTCTTCATGGTGATTTTATTTTTATTTTATTTTAAAGGTTTTATATTGCGCTGGCTAGACCCCGAGGTATCAGAGTGCTATACATGAGTATCAGACCATAGTTGCAGGTTACATCGTTACAAAGGTTACACAGTTATTAGAGCTTGGCAAACATAGTTACATGTAAGTTTGAGACAAACAAAAAGGACATATATGTAAGGGAAAAAGCAGGCAAGGGGAGGGATTCAGGGTAGGTGGGTAGGAGAAGGGGAAGTAGACAGAGAATGGAGAAGGAAAAGAGGAGGGGAGGGTGAGAGACACAGCAAGGAAAGAGCAGGGGGAGGGTGACGGGAACACAAACCGGTAGACAAGTCAAAGCTGCGTCCAAAGTCCAGTTAGCTGTGATCCCAGGGGAAGTGGTATCATTTCCCGATCTCTGTTGCGAGAGGTTCCCTATATGCAGGGAACTCTCTCAGAGGGGTTTCTGAGACTCCAAGGCCTACATACGGGATCCTTCCCCAAAAAGGGAGAGGGAGTGCTTTGGCAAGGGGTGCCATACCATACCTCTACTTTGAGTGGCTCCCTTGGTGCTGTGGACTCTCTCAGCGGGTTCGCTGAGACTCCAGAGTATAAATATTGGATCTTTCTCCAACAAGGGGAGACGGAGTGCTTTGTCAAATGCCACAAAAGGACAGGAGGCTAGATGGTGTAGCAGGCAAGGGGAGAGATTCAGGTGAGAGGGTATAGGAGCAAAGGAAGTAGACAAAGAAATAAAGAGTACTAAATGGGAACAGACAGCATCAGTTAGGGGGACAGAATGTTTTCTCTCTGTGGCCATGAGTTTGCCCCATCTCTAAGGTAAAAACCAATTACAGGCTATTCCAGAAACTTTGCCATACAGGACATAAATCCAGATGAGATCTGTTAACCAGTAGCTCTGAGGGAGTGAACTCCTTATTACTCTTGAAGCAAGGTACATCCAAAGGGCTGTGGTTCCAGATAATGCAGCAGATACAGTCAGTCAGAATAATGGGCCTGATGTTGCAAATCAAGTTTTCAGCTTTGCAAGCCTTCTTATTTTTATCCAATTTTGAACCCTCGCTCTGGCATTCCTGTGTAGCAGAGCTCGCTCCGAGATATAGCCTCTCCCTGGGTGAGCCACTTATCACTTCATCAAAGCAGCCTGGCTAATCCTCTTGACCAATCAGGGGAGACCACAGGAAGGCTGAATTTTGGCTTACCGATAAAAAAGGTGTATTACTTCTTTTCTGTATATTTTAGGATAAATTCAGCAATAGCATATTGTTGGATTAATGACTACCATTCTCCTAAATTCTTGAATGATATTTTTGTAAATTCCTAGTGATAGTTATGCATTATTAAACTATTGCCCTCTTAATCTATGTGGATAGGATCTACAATGGGAAAAATAAAATGCCCAATTTCTCCAACATCAGGGCCTATAAAACATAGGGGCATATTATCAAGGACTGGTGTTAAAATTATCGCCGTTTTATCGGCAGGAAACTGCCGATAAAACAGCGATAATGGGCTTGATAATACACCCTTGTTAATTCCCATAGAAGCCAATGTTAACACAAGAACATGGGCTTCTCTGGGAATTAATAAGGGCGTATTACCAAGCCCATTATCGCTGTTTTATAGGCAGTTTCCTGCCGATAAAATGGCGATAGTTTTAACACCGGTCCTTGATAATATACCCCATATTTTTAAGGACCCTGCGTATAGCTACATAACCCCCAACCCCTAGCACAAAAGTCGATCTTAGGAAGCACTTTACTGCAATGTGGGAAGTGATATGTGCAATTTCTCCATTCCAAGGACATATAAAACCACTTTTATGAGGGCCCTCCTTATAGGTATGTGACCTCTCACTGCTGCGATGCCATTGGGAGACCCTGGGAATACTTAATATGCCAAAATATTGAAGTTATCACTTTTAAAGTGCCCCTACTACCAAAGTCAAATATGGGCACAATGTACTTTTAAAGTGTTCCAACACCGGGCTGCATTTCAAATGACCTCAGGCTCTTACCTGTGCACACATTCAAGTGTGGAAAGGCCTGCCATGCCCTACTATATAATAGGGAATTATAGGTAGTTTTAATCCCCCTGCCCAATTATGTACTAAGGACTTTTAGGTCAGGTCATGCCAATCAAAGGGGTACCCTAACACATAGTGTACCCTAATGCATGTGTGTGTTTTCACATAACATTGGGTGTTTTCAACCTAGGAATGGCCTTGGGCCTGCCCAACAGAGCCCAGGGCACTCTCAGAGTTCATAAACATGCACAAGGGGGTCTAAAAAGGGACAAAAGTGAGGGTATACTACAAGAAAATCTATTTATTTTCTCACATGATGAAATATTTATCTTTGATTATGTCGGTCAAGCTCTGTATATACAAGTGAGTAAGTATAGGGGTTTATGCTTCTTTTTATAAAGATATGCATATATATAAAAATTGTAAAATAATTTAAAAAAACGATGTATATTTATGCACAAAATGCATGTGTGTGTTTAGCCATGTTAAATTGTATTACATGTATGTATATGTTCATACATATACATGTATCTCTATATAAATATATATTTTTATGAACATATATAGCTATATATTTTCAGTAACTTAATCATACGTCTGCGACTAACCTCCCTCACTGCGTCTACCTACCTACCCCAACCTCCAAGGGCAGTCAACCCCTAGGAAGTTGGCTGCAGAGTATCCAGTGACCGCAGGCACAAACACCCCCATGAGTGGCCAAACAGCCACAGACCTCCATTCCATGGTTTCTTTTTTTTCTGGGTTGGGGAAGCATCCTGGCTCCCGCGAGAACTCCATATGACTGCAATGGACCACCAAAAAGTTTTTTCACATTTCTAGCCATATGGGAAATTGCATGCAGAAAAAAGTATATTGGCCCACCGCATCCCCATGTTACTCCTCCCCAGCTCAATGAATTCACCACAAAACATTCTGGGAAGGAGCAGAAGATTCATCAAACTGCATCAAAGTTCTTAGCGAAACAAAAAATGCCCATCCTGTGGAATCTGTGGATTCATGGATAACAACACTTAGGGTGAACGGGACCGACCGCCAGAGGTGCGGCGGTCCCGCTGCGGCCATTAGGATGTGACCACCACCCTGACGGTCGCATCCTGTATAACTAATATTGTGGCGGGAGGTGCTCAATGCAGCACCCGCCACAATGCCAAATATGCCTGTTGTGCATTGGTATGCACAACATGACAGGCACCGCGCGGTGCCTGTCACCTTGGGTGTGTCAATGTAGGGGGGTACCATAGGTACCCCCCACGTGCACACCCCAACCCCCAACACCACAGCGGCATACAACGGGCCCACAAAGGCATACAACGCATGCCTTTCCATGGCGGCATTTGCGGTAATTTCTGATTGCGGTAAATTTTGATTGCGGTAATTGCTTTTGATTAGATCATGGTATGCGGTAATGGCATATGTGGTAAATACATTGAATTAGATTGTGGTATGTGGTAATTCCAGTTGTGGCAATTCCAGTTGCGGTAACGGCGGTTGTGGTGATTGCATGGAGTGTGTTAGATTGTGGTGTTTTGTGTTGTGTTGTGATGTCTGTGTAGTGGGAATGCCTGTTCGATGAAAGGAGATCAAGATGTGAGCGTGCGCAGCCCGGGAAAATCTTAGGCTCAAGGAGTAGCTTAAGTGGTTCAGGTGTACCGCACACCTATAATAATTGTCGAGCATTTTTAAGGGGATCGTGAGGTACCATTGATTGCCCGCTGGACCGAGATAGGGGGAATGAATGTGTGAGTGCGTGAGTAACTGACGCTGGTCGTGAGTTGCTGTGTGGTTGTAACCTATCAGTTGAGGTGATTGTCCGGTCGTTACGTGGACAGACAATTGCCAGTTCGGTGACAATTACGCGACTGTGGACGCACAATCAGACTGTGGACGTACAGTCAGCGAAATGATTGCTTGGTCGTAAGTGATCATTTCAGTGTATGATTGGGACGTATGCGTGAGTGAGTATGAGAAAATTGTAAAGGAGGGTGAACCGCTGTGAGGGGGGAAAAGTGACATCAGAGTGTGCCGGGCTTTGATAGGTTTGTTGTGTGATTACCATATTGAGATTGGTTGAAAGTCTTCAAAAATTTAAACTGTAACAGGATTGGAGGGAAAAGTTTGACGTTTACGGAATTGAATCAAAATATTGGATTGAATTATTGCAGAAATGAAATTGTTTAAAGTTTTTAAGACACTTTTGAAAGTAAATCGACAAATTCGATTTGGGTCGGTGACGAAAACCCTTCCTGATGGAACGCCTGCACATTTTATGTTAACGAAATTGGGATTGTTTTCATGTTTGTGGATTCGCCAGTGGTGCAAGGTTACTGAGAAAGAGAGTTCTTCAAAATGTGGTACTTTTGAACTGCAAATTATTGACAGAGTACGAGAAATGTTATCTGAAATAAAGTCCCCATCTAGAGCTGCACAATTCGAAGCCTTAATCTTGTGGGAAAAAATGCTAAGAGACAAGGAAAGGGAGGACGAAAGGGTAAAGAATCAGATACAGGAGGAGGAAATTATAGATGACAAAAAACTTCAAACCGATAGTGATTTAGGGAATGGAATATTGGATGCATTATTAACTGAGTGCCCTCCACCTAATGTGGTCCCCAGTACAAATTCTGATAATAGTGTACCAGCAAGTACAACAGTGGCTACTGCTTCTGTTGACCCAAAGGAAATGCAGATTGAGGGAACTCTACAGACGTTCCAGATTGCCCCACCACCTGTTGATTCGATACCGATAGTGATACCTCCAGGTGTTAATGCTCCAATTGTGACTGATTCGGTACAAATATTACAAACTGTAGCTGCACAAACAATGCATAGACAGATTTTGACTGTCCAAATTAATATGGTCCCAAACCAAGAATGAGAATCAGGATTTATCTTGACATTTCAGAATTCCCAGATTATTGAACAGAAACTGCCCCAGACAGTTCAAGTATTGAAATATAGAGAAAAAATTGTCTTTACAGCACCAACAGCAAAGGGAGAAACAAATTTAATTGAAGATGGGATTTTTCGACCAGGGTCTGAGGAAGCAGCAGGGATTAAAAAGGACAGAGAACATGGTAGAACAATTTGGCCCAGAACCTGAAAAAGAGAGACCACACAATGTTTCAAATTTGAAAATTGAACTTGTCAGGGAAGGTTTGGATCTTGGGAATTCGAACCAGTATCAGGAAAAAGACGAAGGGCCATATGTATGAAGCAAATCCGCATTCGCAAACGCTGAAATTCGCACTATTTCGGCGTTTGCGAATTTGCAAAATGGTATGTATTAAGGAAAATCTGGTGCAAAATAAGGAATCGCTAAATTTGCGATTCCTTATTTTGCAATTGCATTTAAGGATTCGCAAATTTTGCGATTCCTTAAATGAAATGTATGAAGCAAAAAAAAATTGCAAATTGTCCGTAAGGAATCACAAATTACCACCAACTTCAAGTTGGTGGTAATTTGCGAATTCCTTGAAAAATGCACATTTTAGCATTTTTTAAAGTGACATGTGACGCACATACATGTCCTTAGGGCATGTATGTGCGCCACATGTGCACCCATGCTTATTTCAGGGGTGCATCAGGGTGTCCTTTGGACACCCCTGCACCCTTGAAATTATTCTCAATTTGCGATTTTCAAATTGCGAATCGCAAAATTGAGAATACCTTCCCATTCATTCCTACGGGCCTCCTGGCCCATAGAAATGTATGGGAAAGTATTCCTTAATTGCGATTCGCAATTTGCGAATCTCAATTAAGGAATACTAAGAATTCGCAAAAAAAATGCGAATTTGTACATACATACCAATTTGCGATTCTGAAATAGCGATTTCTTAAAAATCGCTATTTCAGAATCACAAACGGGTACCTTGATACATATGGCCCTTAGTTTACTTGAGTAAGGAAATTACAAAATGTGCAGAAACTATACGTGACAGACTGACTGATTTGGCCCGAAAAGATAAAATTGATGTTTCAGGAAGTGTTCAATTTCAGGAAAGCTTCAGGGTACAGATGGATGATGAAGCAATTGAGACAACATTTTCTTCACGAATGCGATTACACATTACAGAATGGGTGGAATATTTTTTTGTAATGGAAGGGTTTTGAGAAATTAGGAGACAAGAGGGCAAGGAAACAAAAGAAAAAGAAACCACCAGACCTAGCAAGTAAATGGGAGAAGAAAAAGAAACCACCAGACCTAGTTGAGGAAAACAATGAACAGGTTGAGGGAGAAGCTTCTGCTTATCCAATGAGAGAAATAGGGGGAGAAGTGCATGTTCATGTACCATGGGACAAAGGTGAATTGCAGCATTTGTGAACACATTTTCAAAGTTGAGAGACAAGCCTGTGCATACTACACAAATTGATGGATTTGTTGAAATATCGGATGTGTTGTGGATTAATTTCAAAATGTTCTTTGACGCTGCACAGCCAATTGAATTGTGGTCTGAATGTAAAGTTGTGCAAGGCCAAGTGAGGAGACAATGAGAGAGTCTTACACTAATGCACCATCTTCTGTTATGGAGAAAAATGAATCAGTGATTACTTTTCTGAAGGGCCGAGTGCCACCAAAAGATATTAATTGGGTAAAGATCAAGAGAACCTCACAAGAACTAAAAGATTTGATTCATGAATTTTGTGAAAGAGTGTGTCAGGATTTTCAACAGCAGAGCAAGAGAGAGTGTACTGATGTTAGTGACATGGGATTCTTTGTGTCTCAATTTGTTATTGGATTAATGATCTTTGGTCATATCAGTGTGTACATTCAGCAAAGTGTGGTTGGTTGGCAAAGAAAGTTGATAGATGGGATTGCGAAGGATGAAGGTGAGATACAAGGTGTGGTTCTACAAGCAGGAGTAGAAAGTGCTGAAGAAGGATTTGGTGTTTTACAGGACAGAGATAGAGGAGTTTTGGTTGGTCTAAATTCGAGTATGGATGTCGCAATGCTGAAGAAAGTGACATTTTGCCATCTATGTAACAAATTTCAGTATTGGAAGAGGAAGTGTAGACTTAAAGCTGATGCAGTAAATGAAAATGCACATTTACAGGAAGAAATGCAGATACCAGTTCAGCAAAAGCAAATGCCATTTCAGAAACAGGTACCAATGAGACAAGTTCTGCAAGCCCAGATGGTCCTACAAAATATGGGGAACCCTCAGATTAACATAAATCAGTTGCCTGAAGCAAATTTGAATTATTTTCAGAAGCAAAATCAGAACACATTTCGACCGTCTGCTGTATTTAAAAGTGACAGTTTTGGTCCCAACATTACTGAGATTATTAGATCCATTGTGAGGACAGTGGAAGTTTTAGACCTACCTTACTTAGGGGAAAAGGCCCAAGTTGTAGGAGATCCAAATAGACAGATTGCAAACTTCATTTTAGAGCAGGTTTTTAGCAAAATCATGTTTATTTGAGGAAAGTTACCAAATTGTTCTTTGTGACTCAAGTAATGTAAGCCTGCTAGGAAACCATTTTTGATGCAAGTTAAACTGCACAATTTACTGTACACCGGATGATATTGAATATCAGACTCCTGATGAGGATGCCCAACAAGAGACAACTGAAGGATTGGTTTCAGAAATTACAGTTACCCTCTGATTTGGAAGAAACAGTGAACCCAATAGTATGGGAGTTCACAACGAAAGATGTCAGATTAATAAAAAGTCCAGAACCAGTCTTAGTCAAATTAGAATTAGATGCCATGTATACAGAAACACCATAATACAAGTCGACACGAGAGACAGTTGCAGGAATTTCACCCGTAATTGAAGATAAACTGAGGGAGAGACTTTTGGAGGAATTGATTGGAAGTTCAGAAACCCAATGAGAAGTACAGAATAGTGTAGGAGATTAGCAGCATAATTGTTCTGTGTTGTCCACTGGAACCGAATCCAGCCAACATACCTTTTCAAGTTCCATTTTCTGATGAATTGCTTACCGTTATTGATATATGTCAGGTTTTTGATGAGGATAGTCAGGAGTACTGCCAGAAAGGAGATCAACATCTGGGACACATGATTGAAAAAAAGGTAGAAAGGTGTCACCAGAGAGAGTGGAAGCATTTCACCAGATGAATCCACCTCTAATTTAGAAAGACGGCAAAATGCTGTTGGGAATGGTTGGCTACTGTAGACATCTGACACCAAACCTTTCCCTGGTGGCTAAGACTTTATTGAGGCTGACACACAAGGATGTGTCTGATCCACTTCCATTGGACAACAATTGCACAAAAGCATGCCTAGAGTCGAAAAAGAAAATGTGTCTTGCCCCGGCACTAGGGATGCAAGTTTATTCTAAAGAATATACACCAATGTGCAGTGAGAGGGAGGGCTACGCTCTCTCTGTGCCTGTTCAAAAACATGAAGATATTCAAAAGTCGGGGGGGCGTGGCTAGCCGTGCTGCGAGATGGCCGCTCGTTGAGTGAGCTCCGCCGGCTACAATAATTAATCCTGCTCTAATCCTGTTCCTGGCGACTGCGGACCCCCGCTGCCTCGGGGTTCGACAGCGGACACCTCCATAGTCCCGGAGTGAAAGTTTGGGACACACCGTGGAAGCAACACGGGGACTAGAGCCATTCCGCTTTTTGCCGACCTGCACGCCCGACCTGCTACTGGGCGGAAGTGATCAGCCCTGGGCGACGCGGCGCACTACAGCCCGCGGCTTTGCGGGCCTCTGGCTACCCGGCGACCGGAGTAGGGACAACTTGCCGACGGCGGCGCCGGAGCTTTGAACGATCCTAGGCGGACCCCTGCAGAGCCCTGGATAGGTCATAGGCACTGGGGTCGGCTGGGACACGGACGACGGCCGGATCCCCTGCTTGTCGGCAGATCTACTTGAGACGCGGGACTCGGCCCGTCACTGTCGCAGAGAAGACGCACGGTGACCGTGACTGGGGCAAACAGGTGAGCACCCCGCTACAACCACTGGCAGAGGCGGACGGGGTACAGCGGACAGCGGTGCGTGTGGCGGAGCCCCCGCTGGCGCCCTCGTGCCCTCACAACTAAGCTTAGGTGGTACCGGTGTGCATAACTAATGTAACTGGCGCAATACCTACACTACTGCGAGACTGGGGGGCTCCAGCCCTGTCATTATATGCCGGCCACCTGCCCTGCCACCTAACTAAGCGCGGCGCCGCTGCAGTAAACTACGCAATTAGCCCGCCATTTTGAGACTTGAGGTGGGTCTACCTGGCACGCTGCGGACACCGCGTGTACGGTTCACACACTCCACTGGGACCTGGACACTAGGCTGCAACTTCAAGACCCCCGAAACTGCCTGTATAATCCCTGCACCACACAGATCGACGCAACTTACTCAGTGGGCCGCTGTGTTCCCGAGCCACCCACTGCTGGGGTCCCACCGCCGCGATGGGGAAAAATGAAGCCAGGCAGTCCAGGATCAGTTTTGACAATGGTCGTCCTCCGAAGAACCCTACTACAGAAGCGGGAGGCGGCGTGGCATCGTCGCAAGGGTTGCCGGCCGATATAGACTTTGGTGCGCTTATCATGGAGGTGAGATCCGGTCTGAAAAGTATCGATACCAAGCTTGACGCCATGTCTGCGCAACTGGAATCTGAGAAATCCAAGGTTGACGTGCATGAGACTCGGCTAGACTGCTTGGAAAACAGACAAACTGAATGCTGTGAATTCCAGCAGCAAACCAAGCAACATATCACATCTCTGGAACGAGAGATAGGCATTTTGCGAGCCAAGTCAGACGATTTGGAAGCACGTTCCCGTAGATCTAATATACGCATAACGGGAATTCCGGAGACGACAAACATCGACAAGATGGAGACATATGTGGCGGACCTTTTGCATGAACTCTTTGACCCACACCTGTCTTCAGTCTTCACGGTCGAGAGAGCGCACAGATCGCTAGGGAAGAAACCACCGCCAGGGGCTACACCTCGGCCCATCCTAGCTAAACTGCTCAATTACCAGGACAGGGACTTGATCTTACGTCTGGCGAGAGAGAAGGGCAAAATCACCCATAAAGGGAACAACATCTCCTTTTATCCAGACTTCACCCCCCTGGTGCAAGCGGCCCGTAAGGAATTCCTACCGGCGAAAAAACTATTCCTACAGGCAGGTGTGCCGTACTCTCTGCTGTACCCGGCAAAATTGAAAGTACTACATGACAACACTACCCACTTCTTTACGGATGCGAAATCGGCGCTCAAGTTCGCCAAGCACATCGGCGGAGCGGGGACTAGGAGAAGATCGCCCAGACATGAAGACACGACGGAACAGCTAAGTGACATTGACTGAATGTTGTTCTGGTGTCGGAACCGAGACGTCGTGGGTTTACCACCTCGTGTATTACATGGGTTGGTGCAGACACTTCCCGTTCACAGATGTTGCGTGCAACCTGGATGCGGGTTGGGTAAGGCCCTGTCTTGTCCCCGGACTTCCGGCTGCATTTAATGGTGCCCTACTTCCTCTGGACATTTTAAATATGGTAAGACCGGGGGATCCCGGGGCGGGGGGTTCGCGGAACTCATGGACCCTTATCCCTAATTTGTAGCCACCCTGTTCACACGGGGGTGTACGCTGGGCACACCACGCCCCATGGGGTGCCTCCCGTTGTTTTTGCTGTTGGTTTTAGGGATGTTGGGGTATTTCCACGCTACGCGTGTGAGTTTCTGGGATATGTCACGACCTAATTGGGGGGTTGCTGCGGGAGGGGGGTGGAGGGGGGGATTTCTCGAGTTGCGAGTTTTTGTTCGTATTAAGTGCAATGTACTACTACACATGCTTATATATTTGCGCGCTGGGTCTGCAGATGTGATGGCTGGGCACTCGTTTGGCCTCTGTACGTGGGGATACGTAGGGGGAATCCTCTGTTGTACTGCACTCTAATGGGGGGTATCAAACTCTGGACTTGGAACATTAGAGGCCTTGGGGACTACAAGAAGGCCCGTTTACTGCATGGCATGTTATCCAGACACAATGTCGATATTTGCTTCCTACAAGAAACTCATTTAAATGTGATCCCCTCGGCCCGATTGAAAAATTCCAGATGGGCACATGTCTATTCCTCCATCTACTCCAGTTATGCGAGGGGCGTTGCCATACTCATTCGCAGGGGGCTGGATTGGAGGG
The DNA here is from genome assembly GCF_964261635.1 of Lissotriton helveticus. Lineage (NCBI taxonomy): Eukaryota > Metazoa > Chordata > Amphibia > Caudata > Salamandridae > Lissotriton > Lissotriton helveticus. Next base: position 282,631,958 of record NC_136057.1, on the reverse strand, counting down.
AGTTCTCGCAGATACGTGATGCGGAGGGAAGGTATGTTTTGCTACATGGGTCTCTACAGGGGCGTCCCATTGTCCTGGCTGCAATCTATGGCCCCAACGTGGACGATCCTGATTTTTTCAGGAGTGTTTGGGCGAAGATTGAGTTACTACATTGCCAGACGATTGTACTGGGGGGAGATTTCAACGTTGCATTAAATGATGACATGGATCGTGAGGGTGTGAGCAGGCCACAGCATGCTAGAGCGCGCCAGGCGATATTTGATGTCATGAATGAGGGTCTGCTTTTGGATGTGTGGAGAGCTAGGAATCCGGGGGTCAGGGTGGGGACCTGCTACACCTGCCACAAAGCTGCCTGGTCTAGACTTGACTTCTGGTTGGTGTCTCCTGAAGTTGCGACATGGGTGTCAAATGTAGATATTATGGCTAGGTCGCTGTCGGACCATGCTCCGTGTATGTTAGAACTGAGCCCTCCCGACACTCTCCACAGGGCGTTTCAATGGCGCCTTCCCCCTCACGTACTCACAGACCCAGTGTTCGTGGAGGAGATCAGAGAGGACATCACTGCATATTTTGAGGAGAATGCTGGATCTGTCCCATCCGAGGCTATAGTCTGGGATGCCTTCAAGGCTGTAATCAGAGGTCAGTGTATAGCACGGAAAGCAGGGGTCCTTCGCTCCATAAGGGACACGCTAGCTAAACTTGAGGGGGAACTGAAGGATCTTGATGCTGCTTTTAGCTCGGATCCGTCGTTGGAGAATGCTGGCGCTCTAAAAACCAAACTATTGGCCTTCAATGAGGAAGCGGAACGGGAGGTGAAATTTCTGGGGAAACAGGCTGAGGCGCGCAGATACGGGGAAGGGGATAGACCAAGCAGGACCCTTGCCAGGCTGATTACTCCTCGCACAAATTCAAACTTCATACACACTATTTATGATACATCCGGACACTTAGTGACGGGCCAAGAAGCAGTGTTGGGCGCCTTCGCTGACTTCTATGCTACCCTGTACACCTCAAGACAACCCACAGCACCGCCTTCACTGAATGACTTTCTTGATTCCATAGCGCTCGTATGGTTCAACGATAACCACAGACAGTACATGGACCTCTCAGTCACAATCCAAGACATCACCCAGGTAATTAAGAGCATGCCGGCCAACAAAGCCCCTGGCCCGGATGGCCTGACAACCTCCTTCTATAAAACCTATGTAGCTGAACTGGCGCCGAGACTACACTCTGTATTCGTCGAGGCTCTTGAATCTAATACCCTTCCGGACTCCATGCGGGAAGCTCTGATTATCACGTTACTCAAACCGGATAAAGATGAGCGACAGCTAGACTCCTACAGGCCCCTATCGCTTATAAACGTGGATGCTAAAATTTACGCGAAGGTCATTGCAGATCGGTTACAACCGATGTTGCCCATGATTGCGCTTCCAGACCAATCGGGATTCATCCCTGGCCGCGCGACATCACATAATCTCAGAACCATCTTCTCTGTCCTTCACTATTTACACCCATCTGTACAGGCGGCGGTGGTGTTCCTTGACGCCACCAAGGCCTTTGACTCCCTGGAATGGCCCTACCTCTTCCGTGTCCTAGGACGGATGGGCTTCAGCCAGAATTTCATGACACTGATCAAGCTCCTGTACACAGAACCCAGAGCCCGAGTGAGCGTTAATGGTCTCATCTCCAAACCGTTCAATGTCTCAAGAGGTACTAGGCAGGGATGTCCTCTATCCCCGCTACTCTTTGCGATAGCAATGGAGCCGCTTGCGGCCCGTATAAGGCAACACCACACCGCCAGAGGCATTGGATTTAGTGCTAGGAGCTTACTGATTTCGCTATACGCGGATGATGTCACCCTGTACGTCCTGAATCCTAAAGATAACCTAAATCCGCTACTCCGCGAGTTTGTGAGATTTGAGGGCCTGGCGGGGATCTCCATCAACTGGGCAAAGTCGGTGGCGTTCCCACTGACGGAGAGCACTGATCGCCCTGCTCCTGATTACCCCCTCGGATGGGAGACGGAGGCGGTCAAATATCTGGGTGTCTGGATCAGCCGAGATATACAGGAGTTGTGGTCACTGAATTTCGGGAGAGCGGTGGACTGGCTGGAAGGGAAGGTCGAGGTTTGGAACAAACTACCGCTGTCTCTGGTCGCGAGGATTGCACTGACTAAAATGGTGGTTCTCCCCAAATTCTTATATTTGTTTGTCAACGTACCACTGCCTATGACAGCGGCCTTCCATGCTCGTGTACGCTCATTGCTGCTGAAGCTGGTGTGGGCCGGCGGTCAGGCCAGAGTCTCCTGGGACTTACTCACGCTTCCACTCCGTCAAGGGGGCCTGGGTGCCCCTGATCTGAAGCTGTATTCCCTCTGTGCGCAGGCCCAGTTCCTGCATTTCTGGGCCTACCCCACCCCGTACCAGCCGCATGTGGCGGTGGAACTAGCAGTGGTCGCCCCATTGCCCCTACAAGTGGCATTGTATGGTAAAGTCACATGTCCGTCGCGTGAGGTGGACACGGTGGAAATGGTCCGCTGGTCCTGGCGAGAGCTCCAGAAGAGAGCCGGTCTCCCCCTGCTTTATGCGCCAGCCATCCCCTTGAGGGGTAACCCGATGCTGCCTTGTTTGACGGCAAGGGGTGGTGTCCTCTCCATCCGTGACACTCGCCTTCTCACATTTGCTGACTTATATCCGGACGGTACTTTCCTCGAGGTGTCCGCTGGTGGAGAGGACCAGCCCTGCTCATTTGCTGACACACTATTGCATCACTCACTTAGGGAATCTTGCAAGAAGATGGGACCGAGCTTCCCGGAGGAACCCTGCACACTAACCGCCCTCCAAAACTTGCTATCACGACCTTCCCCTAAAAAGCTGGTGTCCAGACTGTATAACAGCATGCAGGACCAGGCCCCGGTGACAGAGGCTACGGCCAAACACGCTTGGACTGCTGACCTAGAGAATCAGATACCGGACGCCACATGGGAATATTGCTGTGCACAACTAACAGCCCTATCCCCTAATTATCGATTAAGGCTTATCCACTTCAAATTTTTACATCGATATTACCGCACTCCGACACTATTACACCGTATGGGTCTCCGGGAGAACGCCTCTTGCTGGAGATGTGGGGGTGAGGATGCGACCTTTATTCACATGGCATGGAGCTGCCCCAAGTTGTGCGCGTACTGGTTGGAAATTTTTACTGCCATTAATCACATCATACAAAGAAATGACTCCCCGTCCCCACTGCTGGGTTTGCTGGGGTATGTTAAAGACACTGCACCCTGCGACAGGAAACTGCATGCGTTGCTTCTTCTATATGCCAAACGTCAGATTGCACTACACTGGGGCAGGCCGGGTCTCCCCTCCTTCGAGAGCTGGATTAGGGATGTGACTTATGGCCACACACAATTGGCACACTACTGGGAGACCATGCCCACCGCTTCCAGACCCACTGACATATGGGGCCCGTTTGTGCAGTGGACTGCAGCGCGCGCGAGATCGGACACCTCAGGTACTCCAAGCGCTGCGAGTGTTTCAGACGACATGGGCTGAGGGTGCGCGCTGAATGGGTTATCGATTGCCGTCCCATGTGGTGGCGCAGTAGTGGTCAGGTCCTACCCTGGCGCGCGCACATCATTTGCTGCCCCCACTGGACCCGACCGTGTCCCTGACCTCCCCCTCCCGCTGACCCTCCTGTAGCCTATTGATTGCCCCTTCCCCCCCTCCCCCCACACGCCCTTTTGCTAATACGGGCACAGAGGAGATGATCTTGCACACACGCCCTGACTGTGACCTGCCCTCTCTCTGAGTGATCCGTTGTGGGCCCGCGCGTCTCTTTTGTGGACTGAAGTGTTGTATGTATGCTGTTTCTTAGTACTTGCACCTATGTTTAGACGGTTTTTTGGGTTAACTTGTTGGGGGGGTCCTGTTGGGAGAAACAATGGTGCTGATAGACATATCCTATCCACGGGCCGCTGCAGCGGATAGTTGACCGCTGCTTCTTTAGGAGCGGCTCCCCATTTGTTGTTATCTTCTAATTGTCTGAGGCACTATGAGAAAAGCATGACCATTTCCTTGCTGATACTGCACTGCGCACACTATAGATTTTATTGTAATTCATGTTTGTATCTGCTTGACTGACCAGGTCGGATGTCGGCCCCTGGATTGTTTCTTTGCACTTTTATGTATGCTCTTATTGATAGCGGCCTGCCTCCGGGTTGTTGGCGTGACGCAGTGTGAATCTTCTCTTTCATCTGTTTACATTACAAGTCTTGCAAATAAAAAAAAAAAAAAAAAAAAAAAAGATATTCAAAAGTCTGTGACATGGTTTCCCAATGACCTTTGATCCCATCGTCACAGAAATGCCCAGCTGCCTTAACTTAGTAGCTGTGGTTGATGTCAGTTACAAAAAGAGTGAGAAAATAATGATGGGATGTCCAGTAATCGACATGGGTTCTTGTATTGTGGAATTGTTACTAAAAAATCTTGAGATTGAAAAATGTTAACATTCAAATGTACTGAGTCTACTGCTAGTAAAGGAAATTGTTTGTAATGAAGCTGTACCTGAATGCCTGGGTGTCATGAATCAAAGCATGAAGCCACGGTTAGGCACTGATGATGAACCACTGATTGAGCCTGATCATGTCAATTTTGTAGATGGCCAATATTTACAAGAAGTTATTCAGCACAAGATACAAAATTTAATGCTTTACCATAGCATGCAGTTTAACTGCTCAAATGAGAGTAGCAATTGTAATTGGAAAGATAGATGGTAATTTGGTTGCCCATTCTAGTGTCCTGCTGACTTACACTTTTTTTTTGTCAAATCTGTTTATTAGCATTTTCTAATGTTCAAGGTACATTACAAATATCAACTAGTGCATCACAGCAATCTGGGCGTATCAGTGCAACATTCAAATACTTTACATCCGTGTGAATTAAAGGCACAAAGTCCCAGTAGCGGTATCTCATAAGCAAAGGATAAGTGCCCAGAGCTGGATATAGCTTGGAGCGCCTAATCAGGCAGCCTCCAGGTTAGTCCATGACTGTCCACTCGTTGAGCCTTGTGCAGTAGCAGGGTTTTGAGCGAACCCCTCCAACATGGACTCGCGCACAAGAATGACATTTATCCAACAACCATAAAGAAACTAGAACAACAGCGGCAAAATCACAAATACATATCCACACTGATCCTCCTCCCACCTCCCCTCGGCCCCCGCCCCCCAAACGCACGCGCACCCCAGCCACAGTTGGACCTGCTCCTTAAACCTACATGCCCCAGAGGGCCTGTAATTTACCTGACAAATTATCCAGACAGGAGAGCAGCCCGCAATACACTCTGACTCCCAAGAGCACCCACCTAAACCGCTGCAGCGCATACCTCACCAACCCCGCCCGACAACTGCAGGGCATTAAGCATGCGCTCCCAGCCTTCCGCCATGGGTTCTTTTCGGAGCCCTAACGTTTCCTCCCTACGTATGGCTATCCACTCCGCCCGGGCCCATGCCTGAAGAGAAGAATTCCACGCCTGTACGCCAGGTGGGTCGCGCGCCTTCCATCGCCTCATAAGGAGGTGCTTTGCCACCACCATCCCCAGATCTAAGAAGCGGGATGGAGCTTTATCTTTGGGTGGTCTCCTGAAGTGGTGCAAGATGTATTCAGGCCACTCGAAGGGTATGATGCAACCAGTGCATTTCCCAAGCATCTCCCTTATTACACTCTAGTAATTGCCAAGTCTCTGACAGTTCCACAAAAGGTGGAGAAGTCCCGTGTCCATCTCATCGCACCTCTGACTTACACTTTTAAGGGAAATTTCACATGTGAATCTGAAAAGTACACTGTCTATCCAATGTTGATGTCAATATTGAACACTTGTGAAGAGTTGAAGGTTGTACAAGAAACTGTTTCAAAGGAAGAACAACAAGGGTGGATCAGAACAGATTTTCAGAAGAACGCAAATGACATCCAAGTATCATCTGATGGGAGATCAATGTTGCCAGACAGTTTGTCGTTGCCAATGACACGATACATGTATGGACATACACACTTAGAGAGAGATTCAATGAAACGTCTCTTTAGAAAATATAGATGCCAGCAAATGTTTAGGAAGCTCGCAGATGAAGAGTGTCATCGAGATGTGACATCTCCACCAATGAATGCAGGGAAAAGAACACACTCTACATTGAGTCACATAGGGAGATCAGAAGGTCGCTTCAAAAGAATGCAAAAGGACACTGTCATCAAAATGTCTGATTCCTACACAACCAGAAGAGAGGACAACCAAATGGTAGCAAATGTGTTATTGCAAAAAATCGATTTCAAGGTATATATTGACAGTTCCTCTGAAATCAGATCAAAAGACCAACTCTATCAATGAGGTCCAGAAAATGATGATATGTGCAGAACTACAGACTGAACAAGTATTGCACTGTAGCTGTCGACCTGACGTTTCAAGCATAATCAAGGAACAAAAAGACACTGATGAGTTTCGCTTTGCAAAAGACTGTGTCTCAACATCACTGGAGTGGCTTAATGATGTACCAGTAAAAGCACTTGTGACAAATGCAGATGAGAAGATGAACTATTGCTCTGACGGATTGGCTGATGTGGTGCATACAGGTTCTCGCCAAGTTGCAGTGGCTACACGAGATCTGCATAGTGAACGGTGCGACAACCTTGATCTGAGAGATGATGACATTCAGAAGACTTGGTTGGAACCAAAATGGAAAAGACTGTTCCAAATGATCCTGATCGCAATGATTGCTGTGAAGAGTGAAGGCCTTTCGAACTGGATGCATGCCTTCCATACTCGTAGGGTCCTGTGTCCCCTTGATGAAACAGCTCCTCTTCCAGAAGAGATGCCAGTGGTGGTCAAAAGGCCACGGGAGAGGGTCAGTCAAGCTGTAAGGGAACACACTGAGTCTGAAGCAGCACTAAAGCAAGAAGTGGAAATTGGCTCGGATGAAAAGGGTGTCAAAGTGGTGAAAGAATATAGTAGGAAAGTTGGGAGCGGGACTCCCCCCCCCATCCAGCTGCACAGCCTTAATTTACTTGCATAATAAAATGCCACACATTTCACCAAGTATTCCAGTTGTTTTATTTTGCAAATATAATCCAATATTAATAATTTCTTCAAGTTTTTCCATGTCACAAAAGGGACGGTTACACCTTCACTATATTCTTAATGGAGCAGGAATGCCCATCCAGGCCTTCTCCTGCCTCATGACAGTGTCCATAAATTAATCCACAAAACGCAATTTGATGAAAAACATCAACATAGAAAAGGAATAAAGTTAAATGGATGAAAGAAGGTGTGCACATCGTCGCTTTTTCAAAGTGGTGAAAGAGCCAGGTCCAGCCTCTGATGAAAGAACTAGTGCTGTGGGCCCCCGAGTGCGAGTGGAAGAAAGCTGGCTAAAGGGGTACACAAAAAGTCTGCAGTTGTCCCCTGGAAAAACATTTGCACTCATAGCTGAAATGTCTGAATCAGAACAAAGGAAAGGTGATGGTGGAAGGCTTGCATTGAGAACGTCCAAAAGATCGATGGTGCTCTGTCGGAGATATCCAGCATCTGAATGGTCATGTTGCATGGACAAAGCACTGAACGTCACAATGGATGAACTGTGTGATGCGGGATTTGAACTGTATAAGCCATCTTGATTTCAAGCTTGAGACAAAAAGAGAACTGAGCAAAGCTGAAACAGTGACTGAGAACTGTCAAAAGCTCTAAAGAAAGCCATGATTGATGAAGAAAAAAAACAGTTCTGCTGAAAACTAACCGTTCTAAGAAGCTAGTAACAAAACTCTGCACTGAACCTGATGGAGCGAGGTGGCAAATGCAAAATTGTGTGTACCCCTCGCAAAGTTAATGTCCCATAACATTAATGTAAATTGATACTTGTATAGCGCACTACTCACCCGCAAGTGTCTCAAGGCGCTTGTACGAATACCGCTGTGGAACCCATCCTGGCTTTCCCTGTGAGGTGTCTACTCCTGGGCACCCGCAAGGTGGAGGCCAGGCATCCTTAGCGTTCTGGGGGCCGTTGTGGAGATTAAGCAAGCGATTTCCCAGAGTTGCAGAGTGGGACTCCATGATTGGAATTGGCACCAAGGCGAAAATTATCAGGTCCGTGGAATTTTTGAGCCCAAGGCCTGCCGAGGCGGGGAATTGAACCCTGGTCCTAGGCTAGACCTCTACATCAGGGTCTGCCGGTCTAACCATTGAGCCACACTTCTCCATATGTACTGATTGCATGTTTTGCGAAATTAACCAACCATAGAGTAAAATGCACACATTATTTTTATTATTACACACGGGGAAAACTAACTTTGCTTGTATATTGCAAAAAACTCAGCTAATATGTATTGTTATCGTGTTGTGGATTAATGTGCAGCTTAATTTTAAACAAAAGCAATTTAATGTGCTTATTCTACACGTTTCTGTGTGGTGGAGGGTTCGAAATTGTAAGTATAAAATACATTTATGTGGCTTATTTGCTAGTTAACAACTAACTGGGAAACATTAGTTAGTTGAGAGGTAAACAGAACGGGTTTGAATTCAATATTTAACATAAATCTGTGTTTGTTTTTACGATAGTTCCAAAAGTGGCCTCTGAGGCCTGTGCAAAGATGGCTTCTCGGGTAAACTGTGAGCAAGAGCTGAACTGCGCAGGCGCGCCAAAAACCTGCAAGTCAGAGTGAACTGTTTATACTCAAGAAGGTTCAAGGCTGATGTGGCCCGGAACCTAGGATGGGTGCCAAACCTGGACGACTGAACATTGAGATCATGAGAATTTTGCTTGATGTTGCCACTCAAGGAAATGGCTAGGCCAAAGTCTGTCCTAAACAAAGACCCTTTATTTCTTACTGAACCATCGAGAAAATGATGTCGTAAGGGTGAGATGATGCTCACCCACCCCGAAATTGTCCTATGAAATTTTGAATAACAGATGTTAGATACTTTTTAGATAGATTAAGTTAGAAAATTAGGGTATAAAAAACCCTGGATTTGACTAGAAGGGGTCGCCTTTTCAATTTCTATCGGAGATGCTGCCCGATGGCTGACCGATTCCTGGATGTAAGAACTTTAATATTTTTTACTTGTTTGCTTTGCAGGACTGAAGGATAAGATGAGGGTATTAGTTAGGGATGTTAGGAGAGAATGAAATTGGAACTATCTGATCTTTGCTAAATTTGAACTGTTTTCTAAAATAAAGCGATTTTCTTGAGATCTAAATAAAATGATCATTTTGAAATAAAGTTTAATATTTTACTGAATAAAGATTTACTAATGCCTAAATGTCAGACATGATAAAGTTTTGCTTTGAATAAAAATTAGATAAATGAAGAAGTAAGAGCTGGTCTTTGAATTCTTCCTACGCCTAATTTTCATTCTAGTAGATCCATTGCCACTATGGTGGTGTGTCTGAATAATTTAAGTCTGAATAATTTTAAATCTGCAGGTGCAAATAATGAATAGTTAAATAGGTTTAGACGCTACACCTAAATGTTACAGCGTTTCTCCATTGCGATTCACCAGAGCCTTGTAGCCGAGTGTAAGTGAACAGGGTAAATGCGCAGTGTTATGGGCCCCACTGATGCATGACTTGTGTGTTTTAAGGTTTCAGGGTAATGGTAAGTGTTAATTAGAAATGATTTCTGGAGCCGCGCTGTAGCAGTATTAACTTGGTAGCAGAGTAGTGGTTACTAAGGAAATTAGCTAGGGTTATGGTAAAGTACTATATAGAGTTTGATGTACAGAATTATGACTAACATCTGAGTTTGTATTATGTTAAATGAGATCCTGGTAACACATCATAGAGTAGGGAGAAGCCAGTGCCTCCGTCTGCAGGTGGAGGAAGTGTGGCAAGGTAGTCGCACAGTGAATTAGTCTGTTTCAAAGAAGGGGTATCGCCGAATACTGCGGTGGTATCGTCGCATACTGTTTAGGGACCTTAGGTGTGAAAGGATAAATGTATAGTGAGGACAGTCTATGGAATTTCAGCCTTCAAGTATAGTGATCATTCCGTGCTTCCTGACTAAAACTTACTGCTGGGAGAGTAATAGGTCTTAACCCGAGCTTGATTGAAGGGTAAAGGGAGTGGCGTCCTTCTTTTGCTAACAAAAGAGGAATTCTGTGGTGGGTTAGTGGACGCGCTGCCTACTGGTAACACAGAGTTCAGGTATATATGAATAGGGTTTTCTGTATGAATGTGTGCAAATGATATTGCAATACGCGTTCAAGTGAAACTCTGGTACTGTCTCTAAGGAGATGAAAAAGATCTCTGTATGTGCTTTCCTAGAGAAGCGAGATCGTTATTGCCTGATAGAAGGGTAAAGCCAGTAGTGTTTCTTTATCGGCGAGTCTAAAAATTCTGAGGAGATAAGCATCGTCTACTCCGGTTACAGAATACTTGTATGGTTGAAAATTCTATCACTTTATTAGCGAAATAGATTAGTGGATTTGTTTTGTGTAAGTTACTAACTGAATTTGTAAAATATCTTGTAAATACGGCTTCTTGAAAAAACCCTGTAAAGGAGGGGTCAGTCGGCGCTGCAAAAGCCGGAGCACTGGTGACGTCAAAAGTGTCGCGCTGGGATTGGTCCACGTCATCGAGACAGAGTAGGAGTTGATTGGTTCATCACAGAAAGCAGCAAAGGCTATTGGTTAAGCACTATAGTGACGTATCGTGTTCTAACTGGTGCATTAGTGTGAACCGCGCTGTGATAGGTTGGTGTTACGGAATGAACAAGAGAATAGTACGCGATCTTTTGAAAGCAGGAAAGTTTACAGAAAATGTCATACTACTATTATGATGATGACAGGAAGAAATCTTCATGGTTTAAAAAGCTGAAAAACATGTTCGTAAAAGATAAAGAGGTAGTTACGAGAGAGGGAAAGATACTTCCTTCACCGAAAACGCCTGCTTCCTTTATGTTGACGAAATACGGTTACCATACGTGTGTTTGGTTGGAAAATTGGGTACATTATACCAAGGATGATGGTGTCTTAGCTTTTCCGGAAGGAGGATCATTTGATTTGGCTATTCTGAGAAATTTGAGAGACAAAATGATGAAACTTGAACCGAGACCCAGACCAACTCAATTTGAGGCGTTGGTTGAGTGGGGTGATGTAGGTAAATGGAGAATCAAGTGGGCAAAGAAGAAAGAAGAAAATAGTGATAAGTCTACTTTAGCTTTCCCATTTAGAGAAAAGGGAAAAGTGGCAACTGAATTCCCTACGAGAGAGATTCCTGGAGGAGGATATGTACATGTGCCCTGGAGCAGACAAGATATATTGTCATTTGCAAATGATTTCCCCAAGTTGACAGATTTGTCAAGGTGTCAAAAGTACTGTGGATTGATTTAGATGGATTATTTGACATAGTGGTGCCAACAGATTTATGGACAGAATGTAAAATATCTGTGGATTGGCAAAGGGAGGAGTAACCTACTTACTTACTTACTTACTACTTACTGGCTGTGCGCTGCGTGACCGCTATTGCACTCCTGCTTTGGCGCTATTTTAAACATTTTAAAAGCACATTTTGCACATTGACTATCGCGCTGCTCGTACATAGGATGCAGGCGTTTTAAGCTTGCCGCTTTACTGGGGGATCATCAGGCAGAGCTTACCTGCACTCTAATTGTTTTGCACCCGCACTTTGCGGGACAGAGGGACTTCGGGGGGGGCTCTTTTGGAACGCTTCGCGCCGCCGTTCTTTGGCCGCCATATTGGGTTGGGCATCGAGGGGGTGAGCATCCCTAGGTGCCATCTTAGGTGAGGGGCCAGCGGCTTGCCCTCACAGGACTCTCGCGATCTTCACTACTTAAGATGGACACCGCCCAAGCGCGCAGCGTCTGCGCGCAGCAGGCGCGACGTAGGCGCGCCGGAAGTGCGCCAGAGGTAAGCCCGTTTGCGCCCGTTCGCGCACAGGTCACGCCGGGTGCCGGGTTTGCTGCCTTTCCTTCCCTCCACCGCCTTGCTTATTCCAGCCTAGAAGTTAGGCAGCTCAGGCCGGCCCAGCAGGATGTGGCCGTCTGCAGGACGGAGATGCTTGCCTGTGGGCTCCTTAATGTGAGGTCCCTTTGCAAGCATCATACCGAGATAGCTTTTCTTATCGAGTCTCTTGGATTGGACGTGCTCTTTCTCACGGAGACTTGGACGCGGGCAGATAGTGACGTAGAGCTGGGCTTGACATGTCCAGAGGGCTATAAAATTAGACATACTCCTTGTTTGAAGAACAGAGGTGGAGGAATAGGTTTCATTTTTAGAGAGACCTTAACCCTCACTCAGCTGGAGGTTAAAGAGGTGCAGGGTTTTGAATGAATGGGCTTTTCCTTCATAGGTCAGGGAGGAGTATTACAATCTGGAGTGCTCTGCTATAGACCCCCGGGTAACACAGTATCTACCCTGCCTGAATTGATTGATCTCTTCTATGATCTCTCTAATTCTCACACTAGGCTGCTGATCTTGGGAGATTTTAATCTATGGCCGAATGGGCCTTTACATACGGCCTATAACGACCTATGCCAGGCTTGCGGCAATATACAGCTGCAACAGCTGGTACTTTCTTCAACTCACCAGAAGGGCCATATTTTGGACTTAGTCTTTGCGGACACCATGCTAGTGTCGGTGAAGGACATAGCCCCCCCAATGCTGGACGGACCATGCTTTGGTTTCCTTTTCTCTTCATCTCCCGGCGGACTTTTCTAATGTCGCAGGGCCAAGGTATTCCAAAGTGGGTAGACCATGGTCTAAACTTTTACAAACCCCGGACCTGCCTAGTTAACTCCTTGGCGAGTATGAGCTGGGGGCCAATGCGGAAGAAAGCTATGACAATCTGTGTCAGCAAATCTCGAACTCTCTGGACAGGGTGATTCCACTCCGTAGGTCAAGAGATAGACAGAGACAGGCCAAGCCTTGGTACTCCGGCGACCTTCTGCAGATGAAGCAGCGCTGCAAGCGGGCTGAAAGGGCTTGGAGGAAGCATTATTTAGATCCGGCTAAAACCATCTTTAAGCTCGCTCTAATGGAATACAAAGCAGAGATTAAACGCGCGAAGGCTACCTATCTTGAGGAGACACTAAATCAAGCGACTAATAAATCTCAGATGCTTTTTAGGATTGTCAGTGATCTCTCCCGGCCTGCATGTGCCTCGAATAACATCCCGGCCTCTCAGGCGCTGTGCGACTCTCTGGCAGTCGCTTTTGAAGATAAGATAGCCACCATTTTGAGCGGCCTTTCTATCCCCGACCCTAAGCTTTCGGTACCGCTGGCCTTTCCATCTACTCAGGGTGACCCAGGCAACCCATCGGAGAAACCTCGGTTGAGCTGCTTCTCTGCCCCGAATTTCGAGGACTTTTGCAGATTGGCACAGACTGTGTCTTCGGGCTCTCCTATGGACCCCCTCCCCCATAAATTTTGGAAACGTTTCCATAGGGAACTTTTTTGCCCACTGTATTCCATCTGTCTTCAATCCTTTGAAGCCGCTATGGTTCCTGATTGCTGGAAGCTAGCAGTGGTGACCCCCCTTTTGAAGAAGCCCACATTAGACCCCACCTGCTTAGCAAATTACAGGCCCATGTCACTGCTCCCTTTTCCGGTTAAAATCATGGAAAAGTTGGTTACCCAGTCTCTGTCCAGATACCTGGAAGATAACATCTACCTGGACGCGGCCCAGTTTGGGTTCCGCCCAGCGCATGGTACGGAGTCGGCACTGGTGGTCGTGTTGGACAAACTGCATTCGCGAGTCGACACTGGTCGAGCAACCTTTCTAGTGCTGCTAGACATGTCGGCCGCGTTCGACACGGTCAGCCACTCGACTCTTATTAGGAGACTGGAGGAGGCTGGGGTAACGGGGCTGGCACGGGACTGGCTAGTCTCGTACCTTCACAACAGGCAGCAGGTGGTGGCACTGCCGCCTTTTAGATCGGGTGTGCGGAAGGTCGGACAGGGGATGCCCCAGGGCTCAGCCATCAGCCCAATATTATTCAACCTGTATCTCCGCCCTTTAATTCAATTGATTGGCTCCTTTGGCATCTCGGTATATAATTATGGCGATGATACCCAGTTAATTTTCTCTTTGGAGGGTAAAGATGGCGTCCCTTTAGAGACCTTCCACCGATGTATGACGGCGACAGCGGACTGGTTGTGTACCAACTCGCTCCAGTTTAATAGATCTAAAACGGAGGTGCTGTACTGCTCCAACGATCGTGTTCCACGCTCCCTGCCAGAGGGTTTCTGGCCCTCCTCCTTCTCGGGGGCAGTGATGGCAGCAGAATCTGTCCGCAACCTGGGAGTTACGTTTGGCCCAAACTTACAACTGGATGCCTTCGCCAACAAGACCGTGGCCACATGCATGTCATTGCTCCGTATGCTATACAAAGCCCTTCCTATGCTCCCTGCTCAGGCTAGGCCTGAAGTCGTGCAGGGGATTATTTTAAGCAGGTTGGACTATTGCAATGTATTGCTTTTGTCAGCACCTAAAACATTGGTTGGTAAGCTCCAACGGATACAAAATATGGCAGCCAAATTGGCTCTCTCTCGCCCGTGCACTGCCTCTTCCACCTCAGCACCGCTTGACCTCCACTGGCTGCCTGTCCAGCAACGGATTCTTTTTAAGTCGTCGTGCTTGGTCTTTAAGGCGTTGCATGGACAGGGACCCGTTCTGTTGCAGAAACTCTTTTCTTGGTACGCTGCTCCTCGAACCTTGCGTTCTTCCTCTGCATACCTGGTAATGTCCCCAGGTTTCAGAGATCAAGAATGGGAGGCTGCTCTTTCAGCTATGCCGCTGCTAGTCTCTGGAACTCTCTTCCGCTCCCTCTGAGGAGCCAAAATGAACTTTCATCCTTTAAGAGAAATTTGAAAACTCATCTTTTTCCAAGAGGTGTGTGATCGGTACGAGGGTGCGCCAGTTATGTTCTGATGGTCAAAGCTCCAGGATACCCTTTGGGTGACAGTGTCTGCGCTATATAAAACCACAATACATACATATATACATATCCCAGAGATGAGAAAACGGGAGCTCCCTCACCAGACGTGATGAGGAAATATGAGCAAGTGATAGCATGGTTGAGAAACAAAATACCTCCAAAAGAAACTGATTGGGTAAAGATAGACAGAACAACACAGGAGCCGAAAGAAACTGTGCATTCATTTTACGAAAGGTTGTTGTGAGTCTTTAAAAAGTACAGTGGTTATGAGGAATTAAATGAGAAAGACATGAGTCACTTTGTTTATCGATTTGTATATGGATTGAGATCAGAAATTTCAGATATGATTAGACATAGCATTATGGATTGGCAGTCGAGTTCAGTAGATAAGGTCCTTAGACAAGCGAAATATTGCAGTGAAGAGATTGATGCAAAACAAAAGAAGCTGAAAGAGAAAGCCATGTGGGCACAAGTAAAAGTAGCCGAACAACAAGTAGCACAGATGGAGAATAAGAATGCAGGGAATCAAGGTGGGATTAAAGGTAAACCTAAATTGGTGGGGAATATTGATGAATTGAAAAAGAAAATGCCATGTTTCAACTATGGCCAGATAGGGCATTGGAAACGAGGGTGTAAATGTCCGCCTAGAGTTAATGGGGAAAATACATCATTGAATCCGCAGGTGCAGTTTGAGGTAAATCAGCAGCAACCGCAGCAACAGCAGATAGCAAATCAGCAAAGTCAGGTGCCGCAACCGCCACTGCCATACAGTGGGAATCAGCAGAGATACAGTGCAGAGACAGGATTCATCAGTGGTGAGCAGGTAAAAAGACCGCAAAGAGTAAATGCGTGTCCCCAATATTGGTTGCAAGAAGAGAATGGCAGTGAGCCGGATGAAAGTTTCTGACGGTGCCTGAGGGAGGAAGAAGAGTGTGTGCTTGGAGCCACTCTTGAGGTAGATCAGTCAGGCCCATTTGTGAGCGGAAAGGTGAATGATGTGGAAATAACTTTTCTAGTGGACACTGGTGCTACCTGTTCTACTGTTAGATCAGTGGAAATTCATAATCTTCCTCTCTCGGGTGAGACAATCCAGGTTGTAGGTGTGGCTAACAGACAAATAAATACTCCTTTAACAAAACCAGTTGAAATAGAGATTGGGACATATAAAGATATGCATCGGTTTGTGGTGTGTGACAGCAGACCTGTTAATTTGTTAGGCGGGGATATATTGTGTAAAATGAACTGTGCCATATACTGTTCACCAGATGGCATAGAATTGCAGACTCCAGATGAAGATAGTTTGTACAAACTGACAATGCTCATGATTGAGGCAGAACAAGAGAAATTGTTTCCTGTTTTTGATAAAGAGAAAATTCCTGTTGAACTGAAAGAGGCAGTGAAAGAAAGAGTGTGGGATTTCACTGGAAAAGATATAGGTTTGATGAAAGGAGTTGATCCTGTGAAAGTGTCCATAAAAGAAGGTGCAAGTTATCCGAATATACCCCAGTATAAAATGACTGCAGAAGTAATTGAAGGAATTACTCCAGTGATTGACAAAATGATTGAGCAAGGAATTTTAAGAGAAATCGAGAGTAGTCCTTGTAATTCGCCAATTATGGGATTGAAGAAGCCAAACAGAACATTTAGAATTGTGCAGGACCTGAGAAAAGTCAATAAAATTGTTGTCCCATGTTGTCCAATTGTCCCGAATCCAGCAGTGATTTTGTACCAAATACCTCATGATGCGGAATGGTACACAGTGATTGACTTGTGCAATGCGTTCTTTACTGTTCCATTGCATCCAGAAAGCCAACCAATTTTTGAGTTTCGTTTCCAAAATCGTATCCTACCTAGCATGGTGTAGAATTCCACAAGGGTTCACTGAGAGTCCATCAATTTTTAATCAGCTGCTAAAGGAATCTTTGGAAAATTTGAGCATGCCTGGAGAATCTGTGTGGGTACAGTATATTGATGATCTTTTGGTTGCATCGAAAACAAAGGACACCTGTATAATTGATACAGTGGCATTATTGAATCATTTGGCTGAGGAGGGACATAAAGTATCTCCATCAAAATTGCAGTTTTTCCAGAAATAAGTATAGTATTTAGGTCATAAGATTGCAAAAGTAATCAGACAGGTCACAATTGAGAGAATTAAAATGATACAAGGAATGCAGCCCCCTAAGACTCAAAGACAGGTAAGAATGTTCTTAGGAATGGTGGGTTATTGCAGACAGTGGATAAGTGGATTCTCATTGATTGCAAAACCATTGCAGAGACTGACAAAGGCAGACATCAGAGACCCTATTGTTTTGACAAAAACAGATGGAAACATTCGAACAGCTCAAAACTAAATTGTGTGAAGCACCAGCTTTGGGAATGCCTGATTATGAAAAAGAATTTGAACTGTACTGCAGTGAGCGAGACGGATGTGCTCTGTCAGTATTAATTCAGAGGCATGTAAGAATAAGAAAACCAATTGCGTATTTCTCAGCTCTTTTGGACCCTGTTGCAAAGGCGTTGCCAGGTTGTCTGAAAGCAGTAGCAGAAACCAGTGTAAGTCTGGAGCAAAGTAAAGGAATTGTGATGGGATTTCCTGTGAGAGTCTATGTAACTCATTCAGTGGAGATTCTCCTCACAAGAGCAAAAAGTCAGTACATGACTAACAGCAGAATGACACGTTATGAGAAAATAATTCTGGGATCTGAGAAGGGTGACAATTGCAAGATGTGTAAATGTTAACCCATCAACACTGTTACCTGATACAGTTGAAGCAGAAGTGAAAGATGAGCTTGATCACAGATGTTTGGATGTTCTGGAATATTGCACAAAACCTCGTCCAGACATTAAAGATGAACCTTTGCTTGAATCAGATTTTGTAATGTTCGTAGATGGATCATGCTTGAGAACAGAGAGTGGTGTTCTAAGTGCTGCATATGCTGTTTGTACAGTGGCAGTAGTGTTGAAAGCATCTTGTCTGAAAGGAATTCATTCTGCTCAAATAGCGGAGTTGATTGCTTTGATACGAGCATGTGAGTTGGGAAAAGAGGTGAAAGTAACCATAGTGACTGATAGTCAATATGGTTATGGAGTTGTTCATGATTATGGACAGCTTTGGTCCCAAAGAGGTTATTTGACCTCTGCAGGAACACCCATTCGGAATGCAGAGTTTGTAAAAACATTGATTGATGTAATACAATTGCCTGAAAAATTGGCTGTGGTAAAATGTTCTGCCCACAAGAAAGGTGAGGATTATATCACCAGAGGAAACAGTTATGCTGATGCAATTGCAAAGCATTGCGCAAAAAATCATATTTCAATCAATCGAGAGAAAACTGAAGAACATGTACCAAGTTCTTTAATGCTAACCACTGTAGTGGAAACTTGGCAGGAAGTGAAGCAGATGCAGGAAGAGGCAGGAACAGAGGAAAAAGATATTTGGTTAAAATCAGGTTGCAGACAAAGTTAGGAAGATGAAATTTGGGTTTACAAAGATGAAAGACCAGTAATGCCCGATAGCATGATTTCAGATATGGCCCGAATGTACCATGGTCAAGCACATATTGGCAGAGACGCTATGATTCGTCTCTTTAGGCAGACTTGGTATAATACTAAATTTAGAATGATTGCTGAAAGTTAGTGTCAAAGATGCTTGGTCTGCCAGAAATTTAATCCAAATAGAAAAACTGTTGTAAGTTTGGGAACCATAGGACGGGAGGATGACCCATTTACAAGGATTTTGTTGAATTACCTCCATGCAACAGACTCAGATATGTTCTTGTGATAATCTGTTTGTTCTCTCGATGGGTAGAAGCTTTCCCCACGAGAAGGAATGATGGAATAACTGTTGCTAAACTGTTCTTGCATGAGATAATACCACGTTTCGGGTTCCCGGTCACGATTGAATCGGTCAGAGGCCCGCATTTTCAAAACGAGTTAATGCAGATGATTTGTGAAGCTCTGGACATTCGCCAGAAACTACATTGTGCATATAGACCTGAGGCTTCAGGAGTAGTTGAACAGGTGAATGGAACAAATAAAAATAGAATAGCAAAATAGGGTTTGGCAACAGGAATGAAGTGGCCAGATGCTTTGCCACTTGTGTTATTAACATTAAGAAGCATACCTGACAGAAAAACTGGATTAAGTCCTCACGAAATCTTGATGGGAAGGATGATGAGACAGGCTTATGTACCAGTTAATAAGTTACTAACTATAAATGATGACATCATTCTGGATTACTGCAAGAATCTGTCTGATGTAGTAACTTCTGTGCTCCACCAGGTGGGAACTGAATCAAATACCAAAGAGAAAATTCCAGTCCATGATCTAGTCATTGGGGACTGGGTACGAGTGAAAGTTCATCGCAGAAGGAATTGTTTGGTACCAAGGTGGCAAAGACCACGTCAAGTGATCTTGGTCAGTACTACTGCAGTTAAGTGTGCTGGACTGAAAAGGTGGGTTCATGCTAGTCACACCATCCGTGTGCCTGGACCTGAATACCCATACGACGGTGAAAGTATAACTGACTCTGATTCTGAATGTGAACCAGAAAAGGATCCAGATACTGAAGATCGACAAGAACGTCGACATCTGGTAGTATCAGAAGCCAGTTCTGCGTCTGAAGGTGAAGGTGAAAGGGAGATTGTTGAAATACCAGATTCAGAAGATCAATCTGAAGATCGAGAATCGGTAAAGACAAGCACCAGTAAAGACACAGAAGAAAGTGAAGAGAGAGCTGTTGAAAAGGAGATAACTGAAACGCAAACTGAAAACTCTGGAAGTAAGAACAGAAATCCTGAAACTGGGGAAGAGGAAGTAACTCACGACAAGAATGCGACTCCAAGTACCAGTTATGAAAGAGTTCCTGACAGAGTAACAGTAGAGAAAACTAAAACTGATGAAGACAAAGACATTGTGAAAATAATAATAAATGATACAGTAGAAGACCCTGAAAGTGAAACTGATGACAGTACAGATGAGACTCCATTAAGAAAAAGCACAAGAAAAAGAGCTTGGAGAGTGGAGCATAACACTGTAGAGCCAAAGACTAAGAAAGCCTGCAAAGGACACAATTGGCCTAAAGGGGCTGGAGGATTGAGATTCAAAATAATAAATGCGACAACAGAACAAGAAGAGCAAGTGAACGAAATTACCAGTCAGAAAGAAACACTGGGAAACAAAATAGAGACTATTCAAAGGCTAAAAAGAGTAAGACGTCCAAATCAGAGGTACAAGTCACCTAAGTGGACATATATTGTTCTTCCACCAATTGTTGAAGTAAATAGAAGTCAAGAAAATCTGTATGACCCAAAATCAATTGGGAAAAGTGAGTAAAAAGGTCATCTAAGAGAAAAGATAGGTGTTCAAAGTATATGATATTAAAGTAAAAAGTCTGACGTCCAGTGAGACGGTTTTTGTAAATATAGAAGAGGTCGGAGTTGACACAAGGTCGAAGAAAACTTGTTAGAAAATCTAATTATAGCATTATTTAGAATAGAAATTCACACAAGGTCGAAGAAAATTTGTTAGAGTGCTGTGTGGTGTAGAAAATTATAGGTGACATAAAGTCGAAGAAACAGTGTTAGAGAAAATGGCAGTGAATAACCACAAGACGAAATGTTCTTTTTTTAGAAAATGGTGTAGGTGTTTTACTATATGCATGGGGTTGATGACTATATTATGGATAATTTTAGCTATTGTGATTCCTTTCCAAAATAATTTAATGAAATTAAAACCGAATGTGAGTTCAAGTAAGCAAATTGAGAAAGAAAAGTGCATGAGACTTATGTGTACAAGCCAGAGTTGCATCAAGATAGGTCTATTAGTGACTACACTAAAAATAGTTATTGCTGGAGTATATTAAAACCATGAATGTTGATAACTGTAAAATTGCCAGCATCAGTGTCAGAAGGGGTGACCTATCACCACCTTCCTCTTACATATGGAGTAACTTGTAGTGTAATTGCAAGTTTGTTTTATAAGACTGGGAAAATGGAGTATCATTACTCCAATGTAAATGAGATATTTGCGAAATTAAAGATTGACAATACACTAAATAAGAGAAAGCATGCAGAGGTAATGGGAGAATATTTCTTAGAAGTAGATGAGTTAATGCACGAGTATACATTTAATAATAATTTGACATGTAAAATGAGAGTTGAAGAAAAGGCATTCTTAAACAGGGTTGAGGAAAGGAGAATTGCTTATAAACGAAAAGAGAAGGTAAAACATGCAAAGTCTAAATATTATACATTTGATGATGAGAACATTGAAGATAAAAATGTGAATGTAGTGATTAATATAGATGCACCAATGTTGGGAACATTTTGTATCAGAAGAGACAATTCAATGTATGACAATTATTTTGTGGGTGCAAGTCAATGTGAAGATACCTGTAGAATTATAGGGGGTTGTGGATTTAAAGGAGGAAATGATCCTGTTTTCCCTGGAATTTATTTCATATGGGGGAATAAAGCTTATTATAGACTGCCAGACCATTGGTATGGGACATGTTATGTGGGTTTGGTCTTTCCTAAAATCTTCCATGTAGATAGAGGTACTAATGGAAAGCATGAGATAGGTAAAGTTTTAAGTAGAAAAAGAAGAGAGAGAACGTTAGAAATAATAGGTGATGTATTTGGAGCACTGATACCAGCAGTGGGAATTTCGTTTAATGCAAATAGAATCAGAAAATTGTCCACAATAGTTGATAAATTATCAACAGATACAGCAGGAGGATTCCTAATGGTAGATACTGAAATGGTTGCTATGAGAGCTATGGTTATGCAAAACCGACTTGCCCTTGATATAATTTTAGCAAAAGAGGGAGGAGTCTGTGGAATATTGAAAGTTCAACATTGTTGTATTTATATTCCAGATAAAAGTCAGAACATTGAAAAGTATATTATAAATATTACAGATTTGCATAAAGAAATGGAACCACTGGAGGTTGAAGGTGTCCTTGTAAGGCTGGGTAAAAGTTTCTCAGCAATTAAACATTGGTTTCAAGAAATAGATAGTTCAATTATAGGTAAGATACTATTTCCAATAACAGTTATAGTGATAGTGATTTTCTTTATAAGGTTATGCTGTATATACAAAGGTAGGAGAGATTTTAGAAATTTGATGAAGAAAAGGAATGAAGAACGATTGGCAACAACTTCGCACGTGACCCTGTTCTGCCTCTTTGTGAATGGGGTTATTGCGCACCTGACCAGGATTGCCAACACTGATGCCCCAAAACTGACTGGCAGCAGGGTGCCCGCAATCATGTTTGCGGATGACACCCTGATGCTGTCCAAATCCCCGATGGGCATACAGCGGGTGTTGGATGGTTTTCTGGAGTTCTGTACAGAAAGGGGACTCGAAATCAAGCCCCAGAAAACCAAATTTATGATTCTGAACCCCATGCCCTCAAACCGCCCAAACCCCCTGCTTGGTACAGTACGCTTGGAACGGGTCCGCACAATTGAATACCTAGGGATAACACTAAATGAGAATTTAACGTGGTCGGCACACCAGTCAAAAGCAAACATCAAATTGGCACAGATGGTGGGTGGCATCATGAGATTAGCGAGTAAGTCATCATATCGCCCACTAACTCCTGCAATTCAAATTTATAAGGCCCAGGCGCGGGGGGGAGTTACATACGGGGGTGAGTTGTGGGGCCATAATCCATCGCCAAAATTGCTGACCACTGAGAATAAATTCCTTAGGCAGCTCACAGCTCTTCCTTCAAGTACCCCACTCCTGCCCCTAAGTCTGGACATGGGACTTTGGCCTATAACGGAGGAATTAGGGCTCAAACCACTAACCTTCTGGCGCCGCCTTTGGAGCAATCCGGATCTCTCCATTTACAGTAATGAGCTCCAGGAATTCTTATTGCTGCTCAATGCCACTAAGATACCATGGTTAAATTACATTAAGAGCACCTCCGAGACAATTGGCTTACCGGAATTATGGTCTGATCCGGTAAACACAAGTAATAGGATGCCAAGAAAGACCCTGTCCAGAGCGTACTATGATAAAACGCTCCTCCGAGCTGTGGACAGTACTCGTGAAGGATGTTTGACTCACCAATTCATAAAAATCAAAGACTCATATAAACTTGAAAGTGTCCTGGATGACATGACTCCGGCGTTAACAAGGAAATTATTCCTGCAATGGAGATATGGGACCCTTCCCCTGGCATCTTTTACTGCAGCATGGTTGTGCAGGCCTTCCACAGAGACTTGCCCTGTATGTGATCATACAAAAGAGAATGATGTACATGTGGTCTTTTTCTGCAGAGTCTATCAGAAAAGTAGGAATTTCTGGTTGGTCCCTCTCCTTAAAAATATGGGATTTAGAACATTTCTTCCCGCATACAGAGTTTTAAAAACTGATTTATCCCCACCCATTGTATTTGCCCTATCAAAATGTTTAACTGCAATGTGGTATGCCCGAACCCGTCTGATAAAAAGAGCTGGGGACCATTGACAGACCGGAATCCTCTGATATGTTGGTATCTATTTTGATCACTATATGTTTTAATTTTTAAATGCATTTTATACTAATGACACAATTATATTTCAGCACTTTTTTTTTTTTATTATTGTGACTATTTTGTATATCTTTATGATCTTGTGATCGAAATAAAGATTTTGAAGAAGAAGATTGGCAAGAATGAGAGAAAATAATGAGATAGAAATGGAAGAAATTAAAGAAAAGGTTTTCAAAAATTCAAGAGAGAAGGAGACAAAAGTATAGATGATATTAACAAAAGGAAATTGAAACATGTTCTGCTAAATTTTTCAAAATTTTGAGTGTTATTTCGTGATAAAATCACCAGATGAGGGAATTGATGGAGCGAGGTGGCAAACGCAAAATTTTGTGTACCCCTCGCAAAGTTAATGTCCCATAACATTAATATGTACTGATTGCATGTTTTGCAAAATTAACCAACCATAGAGTAAAATGCACATATTATTTTTATTATTACACACGGGGAAAACTAACTTTGCTTGCATATTGCAATAAACTCAGCTAATATGTATTGTTATCGTGTTGTGGATTAATGTGCAGCTTAATTTTAAAACAAAAGCAATTTAATGTGCTTATTCTACACGTTTCTGTGTGGTGGAGAGTTCGAAATTGTAAGTATAAAATGCTCAGGTAAACTGTGAGCAAGAGCTGAACTGCGCAGGCGCGCCAAAAACCTGCAAGTCAGAGTGAACGGTTTGTGCTCAAGGAGGTTCAAGGTTGATGTGGCTTGGAACCTAGGATGGGTGCCAAACCTGGACGACTGAACGTTGAGATCATGAGAATTTTGCTAGATGTTGCCACTCAAGGAAATGGCTAGGCCAAAGACTGTCCTAAACAAAGACCCTTTATTTCTTACTGAACCATCGAGAAAATGATGTCGTAAGGGTGAGATGATGCTCACCCACCCACAAATTGTACGATGACATTTTGAATAAGAGATGTTAGATACTTTTTAGATAGATTAAGTTAGAAAATTAGGCTATAAAAACCCCTGGATTTGACTAGAAGGGGTCGCCTTTTCAATTTCTATCGGAGATGCTGCCCGATTGCTGACTGATTCCTGGATGTAAGAACTTTAATATTTTTTACTTGTTTGCTTTGCAGGACTGAAGGATAAGATGAGGGTATTAGTTAGGGATGTTAGGAGAGAATGAAATTGGAACTATCTGATCTTTGCTAAACTTTAACTGTTTACTAAAATAAAGCGATTTTCTTGAGCTCTAAATAAAATGATCATTTTGAAATAAAGTTTAAGATTTTACTGAATAAAGATTTACTAATGCCTAAATGTCAGACATGATAAAGTTTTGCTTTGAATACAAATTAGATAAATGAAGAAGTAAGAGCTGGTCTTTGAATTCTTCCTACGCCTAATTTTCATTCTAGTAGATCCATTGCCACTATGATGGTGTGTCTGAATAATTTAAGTTTGAATAAAACCATGGTAAATGGTTTAAATCTGCAGGTGCAAATAATGAATAGTTAAATAGGTTTAGACGCTCCACCTAAATGTTATAGCGTTTCTCCATTGCGATTCACCAGAGCCTTGAAGCCGAGTGTAAGTGAACAGGGTAAATGCGCACTGTTATGGGCCCCACTGATGCATGATTCGTGTGTTTTAAGGTTTCAGGGTAATGGTAAGTGTTAATTAGAAATGATTTCTGGAGCCGCACTGTAGCAAACCTTTGAGCCTGGCTACATATGATCGGATTAATCTTACGTGTGAAATGAACTTGAATTGATGATTACAAATCTTCAGAGGTGTGATGATTTTAAATCAGGGGTCTCCAACCGGCCGATTGCGAGCTACCAGTAGCTCACCGAGACCCCGTAAGTAGCTTGTGCCGCTTGCATTTCAATTTAGTAGCCCTTTGGTGTTGGTTGGGCTATTTAGGCTTTTTTTTGCCTCCATTGCCCGCCCTCACCCAAAGCAGCTGCTCAGATTGTTTTTTGAGGTTAGCTGGGGCAGGGCAGGCTGAAGAGAATGACGTTCCTCTCCTACTTGCACCTCTTGTGTCTGCGCCCCCTGCCTTTCCCACCGTAGCACTGTGCTTTTGATTCTGCACGTGAAGTGCCAGTGTGGAGCAGCAGGCAGCAGATGTGGCCTGGTGAAGCAGCTGGTTTGCGGTGGAACAAGAAGTATAGAACTGCTTTGGATCCGCACCCTTTTCTGCCTATGAGTACAGCCTGCCACCTTTATATTTCATTGTTGCAGCTGCGCAGCAGGTAAACCGTACCTGATCAGCTCCATACTCCTCTCTAATTCACATGGCCTCCATAGTCGACAAACTAGCTCATTTAAATAAAGGACCTCTGGTCACCCGCGCACTAATGAAGAGATGTCATAGTGAAACAAAGGGGCAGATTTATGAGGCCCATGCGCCACGTTTACGCCGCTGTTGCGTCACGCAAGGCGGCGTAAACGTGGCGCATCCCTACGAACGATTTACAACGTGACGCATCTAGGCAGATGCGTCACGTTGTAAAGCCCTGCGCCGCTTGTGGGCGTTGCGGCGCAGGGTGGGCGTTTCGGGGCAGGTGCGCCTCGCAAAAGTGACTGAGTGAAATCTATAAGATTTCACTCAGTCACTTTCAGGCCAATGCTGCGTCAAAAGCCTGCGCCTGCTTGAAGCAGGCGTAGGTCTTGATGCAGCATTGGTCAAATAGGGCACCCCCCGAGCCTTGCTGGAGCTGCGTCGCGCTTGCGATGCAACTCCAGCAATGCGCCGCCTTTACGGCACAGATGCGTGACGCATCTGTGCCGTTTTTGCCCCAAGGTGCGCCGCATTGTAAATGCGGCGCACCATGGGTGGCGGAGCTGTGGCGCACATTAACTGGCGCATCCCTGGGGATGCGCCAGTTAACATAAATCTGCCCCAAAGTGTGCAATTCCCCTGCGGCTCATAGTTCTCCGTACGTCATAGGGAAAGATATATCCAGGGAGCACACCCCAACATTCTTAATCCGTGGGCCAGAAATAGAAAATTATTCGTAGCCCTCATCTTCTGCTCTAGCCTAGCCCTTCGTGTACTTTCAAACCAAAGCGACTGGCGGTATGCAGGTCTTGTAATTAATATTCAAATTCAAATTCAAAAGTGCTTTATTAGAGTGTTACTCATAAAAGCAGACATACAAACACGTAATAAAAAACAATTAAATTACAAAGGTCATATTTGACATAAGCACATATCACATTAAAAAACAAATGTATTTCAACAGAATTTACATAATCACAGGTGTAAAGTTCACTACCATTAAAAATACAGTTAAAACAGATGTAATATCAATGCTAAAAGTCGATAAGATTTCAGTTTGAAGTGACACGTAAAGTATACCAATACAGAGAATAGATAATCTAGCAGTCTCTGAACAACTAGGCAGAGAGTAGTTACCCTACTAGCAATCTCTGCCTAATTACCCACGCCCACCCCAGGTACTTAGCAGTCGCAATTATAATCCAAGTCAAAGAAGTAGATCTAACAATGCGCAAAGCTACCATACTGCTTTTAGTACCCAAATTCCTGCACATAGGTGCCAACCAAACTCGCCTTGGAACAGAATATACATGGCAGGAGAACAAAAAAAGACCAAGTGTTTCGTTTCCATCCCCACAGACTGGGCAGGTAGCTTGTCCTCCTTCTCTCCACTTAGATGTTAAATTACCGAGTGGGAGAGAGCCAGCCCTTAGTTGGAAAAACAGTTTCCTATCCATAGGTTTCGATATATAATCCCAATACATTTCATATGTAGGGAACAGTTTAACCTCGAGAAAACTGATAGTCATGGACCCGCTATTAGTACTGAGCAAACTCCTATTAGCAACCCGTTCCCAGAATATGTTTTTTAGGATTGACTTAGTGGGAAATGATGACCCAACTGGATCAGACCATAATGCATTTAGTCCTAGTTCAAATAGGGCAAGTTTTAATGATTTGAACCATCTAATTTTGTTAAAACGATCTGCTTTAATGACATCAATGAACCCATCCGCATAGTGGGAGAGCTCAGGCGTAGTCCAAAGCCTGCGCCAGTATAAAATCGGACGTAGTTTACCCATTTCCGAGATTTCTCTCCTGCCAAGCTCATATCTCAGAGGCAGTAGCGGGCTACTCTGTGGGGTGCCTGTAAGTTTCCTGAAGAATTTATTCTCAGATGTTTGGAGCTCCTGCAGATTTTCATGCCCCCACAACTCAGCCCCATACAATGCTGACCCAATTGCTTTTGCCTCATATATGATCAAGGGTGGTTTAATCGGTTTGGTCAGCGATTTCCTATGCTCCTTTATAATGGTACCAGCTATTTGCTTGTGCCTTAGTGTTGCAATGTTTAGATGTTGATTCCATCTATTATCATTGGAGATAAGAATCCCCAGGTATGTAAAGGATTTTACAACTTCGAGGATGCGTCCACTCATGGTAATTTTGGATTTAAAATTTCTATGCGGATTAAAAACCATGAGTTTTGTCTTAGATGCGTTCACCTCCAGACCGTGATCCCCACAGAACTTATCAAATATTGCCAATGGTTTTTGCAGACCATTTGGGGTTTTAGATAAAATTAACGTGTCATCGGCAAACATTAAAATAGGAACTTTTACACCTGCGAGAGAGGGAGCATCCACTACCTGTGATTGCATGCGGGGGACAATGCCATTAATAAAAAGGGTAAACAGTGTTGGTGCCATTGAGCATCCTTGCCGAACCCCGCGCTCAACAGGAAATTCGGCAGTGTCATTACCGTACCCTCCCCATTGAATTTTGGCATAAGTACCTTCATGTAGTCTCATGATCAAGGTCAACAAGACCCCTGGGACCCCCAGAGCCGCAAGCACTGCCCACAGTTTAGCCCGTGGTACCAGGTCGAATGCAGCCCGCAGATCAACAAATGCTGCATAAAGACTGCCTCCACCTAGCACCACGGTCCTCCACTGGATCAGTTGAAAGCGAAAGACTTGATCCACAGTGCTAGTTGCCCTGCGGAACCCAGCCTGAAAAGGAGATAAAATATTGTGGTCCTCCGCCCAGTCGAGCAATCTATTTATAATCACTCGCCCCACGATTTTTTGAACTGTATCAATTAAACTGATTGGGCGGTAGTTGCAAGGTTGGGCGCGATCTCCCTTTTTATATACAGGGATGATTACAGCACCCCGCCACGATACCGGGATTTCAGCACCCTTGGCAATGTGGTTTATTAGCAAGTAAATATATTTACTCCACCTTCCAGTGTCATTTAGGAAAACATCTGCTGGGACCCCATCAATGCCGGGAGCTCGGCCACTATGTACAGTTTTTAGGGCAGACAATACTTCACTCTGAGCGAAGACGTTGTCTTCTGCAAACAAATAAGTAGGGCAAATGCTATTTACAGACTGATCCCTGGTAGCGTACTGTTCGCTGAAGAATTTGACCCATGCGTCCTGTGGGACATTATTGTTACTTGCTACTTCAGACCTTTCTTGACCCCATTTGACAATGTGCCAAAATAATCTAGAGTGTTTACGATCACTTGCACATTTCAACTTGCTCCAATGGGCTTCGTCCCAATCTCTTTTCGCCTTAGCAATACAGTTTTTATGATGCTTCCTAGCAGATCGAATCTCCCCCAAATTTTTACTCTTAATCGCTACTCCCAGAGAGGTTCGTGCCACCTTGCAATCATGATTATACCACTTAGCAGCTTTATAAGCACATGCCCTCTTTCTGTTTACGGGTTTTAAAAAATAACATTTAATTTCATTAAAGAGAGTCACATGTACTTTAGTAGTATCGTCATGGCCCAGAGAGATCCCTGCCACACACTCCAAGGCCACAATAGCCTTATCAGTCGCAGCTCCTATTTTTCCTAAGACCTGCTGATCTGTCCTAACACCTGACCACCTCAAACTGCGCATGTCATTTGTTGGTACAATCAACGGTGGTAGAAGTTCGTCACGGGGGATAGATACAATGTCTTCAGACAACCACCATTTATGAGAGACGCATAAAGGGTTATGGTCGCTCTCTAGCCTTTCTGTTACTACAATGTCACTAACAGTTGACCAAAGAGACATGCTACAGATGACATAATCAATGCGGCTTTTGTTTCTCCCATTATTAAAGGTCATGGCTGGTACTCTATCTGACTTAGTTCGACCATTCAGGGCTCTTAGCCCTTGTTCGAGGCACATTGCATTTAACTCTAAAATATCCTCGGTCCAGCGAGTTACTGGAGTAGTATCTAATGTGGGAATATCCCATTGCTTATCTTCCTCTACACCCAGGAAAGCCTCACCAGTGACCAGAGGTTCAAACGTACGGTTTAAGTCACCTGCAATTATTATGTTCTTCCTTGTTGAATGTTTCTCTAGAAGATTATACAGGGTCAAGAGAACCTCAGATTTTCCTGCATTTCCTCCTCTAACATATATGTTATAGATGTCAATGGAAATGGATAAATCACTCATGAGTCTAATGAGCTGGATGTCTTTTTGATCAAGCTCCACACTTTTTACTACAACCTTTAGGGACTGCCTGACCCATATAGTAAGGCCCCCCATCGGGCGCCCTTTTGCGCCCTTGATGGCTGGAACGTAAAAGTTTAAGTACCCCAAAGCAAAAACAGGATCACAGGCCCATGTCTCTTGGAAAATGCAAATATCATATTTGCTTACAAACCCAAACCAGTCTGCACAATCCAACTTGGAACATAACCCAGCCACGTTCCAGGACAATAGATTCCCCGTTTCGATTTTCATAACAGGTTTAGGACTAGAAACAAACCCATTCAACACCGTATCAGCAATACTGTTGCAGTTTACATTTTCGTTGATTGGACCTACTATAGCCTCAGAGTTGACATTCTTAGATCGAGCTTCTACTGGATGACCGGT
Source organism: Lissotriton helveticus (assembly GCF_964261635.1). NCBI lineage: Eukaryota > Metazoa > Chordata > Amphibia > Caudata > Salamandridae > Lissotriton > Lissotriton helveticus. Next base: position 282,601,619 of record NC_136057.1, on the reverse strand, counting down.
CTCTCCAGTAGTACATGCATCATAGGTATTTTGCAACATAGAGTTAGGGTTAAATGGTTGTCAGTCACAGGCATCCAGGTTTGAGAGGGCAGAGAATCTATTTTCCAAGCCTAATCCACTCTCAGTAAAACCAACGTCCATCCTGCCCCTTTTGGTCACAACGTTCCATTTTGTTCTTAAAAAACTAGAATTCGGACCTCTTCCTTTCCGAGGGTAGAAAAAGTCCAAAGTCAGTGGAACAATTGAAGTAGATCTTCGCTGTGGAGGTAAGATGTTGGGCAAGATGTTTGACAAGACCCCAGGGTCTGAAAAGTGGAGGACAGCACACTCCCCCTTAAACTTTTTGACCCTATTACCAATCCACTCGACCCTTTTGGCATTTACAAGCTCTTCAGATAGTTGCTGCTTTCCCCAGGGAGAAATTACCATGTTATTAGTAAGCCACGATAAGGATTTGTTTATTAAGGATGATGTTGATTCATTCTCTCCTGGTGCTAGTGGGGGAACATTTGCAAGGACGAGAACTAATGGAGAAGCTTCTACTACAAGCTCAGATGACCCTTTCCCAGTATTAAGATCACCAGTGGTGGGAACGGGAGGTACAACATCTGAGGCACCACCAAAGGAGTCAATCTGTGAAACCATTGGTGGATTAATTGCAGGAATAGAAGTAAGTCCACTTTTTTCAACAGAGGCTGTTTTACTCACTAATGGCACTATCCTAGACAGAACGACTTCCGGGAGATTTCCTACCTCCACCAGAGTTTCTTCTAGTAGACCTTCCAGTCTACTGACCTCAGCGGTTAGTTTGTCAATTTTACTGACCAGAGGTAATTAATATTCAATCCTGCGTAGCTGCAGTTTACACGATTGCCGATTTTGCAAATTCGTTAATTCTAATCTAATTCTATTGAAATCCTCGAATGACGAGTCGCCTCAAGGAAGGAGCGTTATACCTTGAATCTGAATATTTTTATGGAAAGGGATCTGATAATGAAAGTAGTCAGTGGCTCATAAACATAAAGCATGCAGAGTAGGCTATTTAATTCCAGTTTTTTTTGGCTCTGTTGCCTACACTCACCCAAAGCAGCTGTCCGATTGGTTTAATTAACTGCTAGAAAACACGATTCATATTTTGGGTAAGAGGCAGCGATTAAAATAAATGATTTGACATTTACAGGTTGTACATGTACAAATTACTCTCAGGCCTTCAGTTCCCTGCATATATTCCAACGTGTTTTATGTACTCCAGGTTTTTCAGTTCGGGGCAAGGGAAAACATTTGGGTTTTCCCTGTATTAAGCCCAAAACTACATTCTACCCTTCCTGACTTGTCAAACTTGGTATGGGAAGAAAGAAAATCACAGTTATGAAAAAAATAACGTGCAGTAACGTTTTTACAAGGAAAATGTAGACCTGTGTGTATTCTCGCTGGTCACACAATGAAGGCTAATGTCTGGAAAGCTATTTTTGTGGAAATCCAGCGTGAATCTAGCCTTCATGTGCCTATGTTGGATATCAGGGGACACAGATCATGCAATTTACCACTCTTCTAGTCTTCTGTACATTTATCTCATGCACACTGAGCTGATAAGATACCGCTGCTTCATACTGTGAGAAAAAGAGAGCAAAGAGAACAACTGCACAGACAGATTCCATCAAAAACAGAGGTGAAGGGTCAAGCTCTGAAATAACGTTACCTAATTTTTCTTTTTTAATTGCTCTCTATCTTGTTGGATTTCCACACTGTATGCTTTACAGACCTTAGTTTCTCCTCGGACAGTGCAGTGACTTAATGCTCAGAAGAGTTGTTTGCTACACAGTGCATTTTAATTTCTCACATTTGATAACTAACAACACTGCCATGAGCAAGCAAAGTATGTCTGTTTGTAATGCAAACTTGGATATGGCCACCATTATTGTATGTGAAACATTATGATTATTGACTATTAAACCATGTGTAAATGGTGGGAGTGATACCATTTTATAGGACCGCACTCTAGAGGCCAGTCGGGAGGGAATGGCGACATGTGAAGCAGGCCCTGCCCTAAACACTGGCCTGACAGATCAGTGCATTGGTGATTTTTTTGGCTATTTGTGGGCCTATATTATTGGCTGCTGGGCTGTGCTAATACTTCTCTGTGTTTTTTTGGCTATTTGTGGGCTGATTGACTTGGCTGATGCCTGGATTTTATTATTAATTTTTCTGATATTACCACACACATTGCTGCAAGCACAAATAGATTCTCCCATACCTTGCAAAACACCTCCTATACAACACGTCTTTACTTTACAAGTTTAAAACTTAATTTGCAAATGCGGCTCCGAAGAAATTAGGCTTAAAATTACTAGAGCTGGACCCCTCGAAAAAATGCGCGAGTTGCTTGGGGTTTAGTAGCTCACGAAGATTTTCACTGACCAGAAGTAGCTCTCACTACACAAAAGGTTGGAGACCCCTGTGTTAACCCCTTCGATGCTGGTGACGGAACCGTTCCGTCATCAGTCACGGCTGAGCTGTGCTGATGACGGAACGGTTCCGTCACGACCGCGCCCTGTTCTGGAATGTCTAGCACAGGGCGCGGCTGCGGCGCCGCAGTCAAGGTGTTAAATCATCAGAGGGAGGATTGAAAGAGCCTAAACCTGTGTTTTTTTTTCTAATGGAGAACCTGCCTTTGTTTCAGAAATAGAGAACTGCATCTGAAAGGTGACACGTACATTTCTGTTTCAATGAGTAAAAACATGAGCTCTTAAATTCACAGACTTCAGCCAGACAATTTTATTTAGCAATGTATGTAACCCATGTGCAAGTAATTCAAAGATTGATTTAAATGTGTTTAGTTAGATGTTGTTCTCACTATGAAAATGTGACTCTAACTTGTGAAAACTGTTAAATGTGCATTAGTAGAAAATAACTTGCATTTGAATTAGCACGACATTTTATAAAATAGAAAACAGAACCAGCTCGTGATTCAGCTTGCTCTGTTAGTTTCTGTCGACCTTAAAGATAAAGAAAGTAATGGTTTGCTATCCATGTGAGAACAGTGGCATGATTTGCAGCTGTGACCTCGGACTCAGTTTTATCTCTATAGTTGCTGGAAATGTTGAACAAAGCCTCATTTAATTCTTTGCTTTAGTGAGAGTACAAAATCACGTATTTTAAAAGTGCATTACCAAGTTTATTGTTTCTTGCTTAGTTAAAAAAACGGTTCTTTTGCAGTTCACGTTATCTGTGTAGTTAGAACTAAAATGCCTCTTTTAAAAGGAAGGTTAGGAGATGAAATTGTATTAAATAAGATGCAGAATGTACCGTGGGAAGGATCTTTGCCTGTCTGAGAGATGACGTATGAAATCTGCAGATGGGTGGAGGCATACTTTTGGAGAATACTGGATTTCAGTTGGGGGAAAAGAAAGTCACGCCACATGCTTTGTAACATTATTATTTGATAAACGCGTTCCTAGTTAGGAGAGCAGAGAGAGGAGAGAGAAGAGCAGGAGAAAGGACGCTTTCCAGAATACAGGCAGGAAGACTTTCAGAGCCCTTTGAGAGAGACAGACAGAGATTTACGGATGCAAGTCTGCAAAGGAGTTTCAGACTCAGACGCAGAAATGGAGAGGGCAGAAGTGATTTACTGATGCAGTGAAGGAGAGGGCAGACCTTTGATGGAGAGCAGAATGTAGGCAGACGTAGGCAGATTAGATGTAAATTTAGTTCCAATCTGATTTGTGCTTTGACTAATGGCTTTGCCCAGGCTTATTTGCTCTATTCTTTGTTTGCCTTCAATGGGAGATTCTGCAATTATTGATTGGCTTATGCAAACTCACTCTTGTTTCTGGAACTTTTCTGGAGTTCTGACTGACATCTTTTGAGCCCCATTGTCTTGAAAGAGGGATTATTTCCTTTATGGAACGCGCTGTTTGTAAATTATGATGCCTTGTGCTAACCTAATTTTTCTGTTATCAATTCTGTAACCTGATTGATACCTGACCAATGAATGAAGAGTCAGAGATTCTTAAATTTTGATTGGAAAATAAATCCCTTTGAAACTGCTTATAATTCTCATTATTTGGTAAAATGTTTATTTACATTTTATGAATTGCTCATGTTTATGTAGAAGCTCCCTGGTCATAAACGGTGGCAAAGATCCATCGACCTTTAGCGGAAATCAGGGTGACGGTAATCAGAGGTAATGGTGCCACATTTCCTAGATTTTCCAAAGCGAGATTACCGTGGGATTTCCGCTGGAACACTTGTATAATATATATTTAAAAATCATTAAATAATAAAACTAAAATCCACCCCTTTCCTCCACTCTCTGACTTATCCCAAACCTTTCTGTGTTCTATGGACTTTCAAACACGCTTTCAGGACTCTTACCTCTTTCCATCCAATTCATCCCACTAACAGGCACACATGCCCTCCACTCCCATTAACATCTAACATCTTCCCTTTATGTTCAACTTAAAATGAATCCACTCTTATTCAGAAAATACTAGAGTAAATGCATGAGATAACAATAGCAAAAATTTAACAACCTTAATTCAACTAATTCTACTTGGAACCGGAAGCACAGATTACTAACAGATTACCTATTTCTAACCCTGGGTTCCAGAGTTGTGTGCTATTCACTTCAAAGCGCTTCGATGCTTCGTCAGGGTAGTAAGTGCTATATAATATAAAATATATATAATTAATTTAGTACACTGCAGCAGCCTTTAGACTATGACTGCATCGCAGCCCCTTCAGATGATTAGGACTAACATCCCCCCATTAACTCAGAATTGTGCAATGTCAACTATTGACAGAAATTCACAGCTACACAGAACTCACCCTTTGTCATAGACCTAAAACTGAACTCATACTGTCACTACAAAACACTAAGAAATAACACCATTCCCTCAAGCCAACTTCTATCCTGCATTAGTTCCGCTGTCTATCTTCTTTGGCAACTACAGCCATCACGACATACTTCTGTGCCTACTTCTTAAGTAAATAGGTGGATTTCAATAGGTGTACTGTCACAGGTAACCCACCCATCCCAATGTGTCCAGTATCACTGACACAAATACTGTTAAGAGTCATACAGAACGCGCATGAACTGTAAGAGGTTGAGTTCTATTGCAGCAGCAATAGAACTCAACCGAAACTCATTTTTAGATCTAATACAACCATTCTTAATTGTCCATTTACACTATAAATGGACAATTAAATAAATGGTGGAAGAGGTGTGGCGCCGGGGCCAGGGCGACTGACGCTGGAATCTGGGGATCAGGGTTCGATCCCCGGCTCCGGCGGCAGGTTAGCCCAGCACCATGTGACTCTGGGCAATAGCTTGCTTAATCTTCCCAACGGCCCCCAGCGCCTAGAGACCCTAACGGGTGATTGTGCGCTATACAAATGTGGATTATTATTATTATTATTATAAATGTTCAATTACTGCTTTGATCTCACCTGAATAAGTCAAGCAGCATTTTGTCGGTTTCCCAACCCACTCAGCTACCTCCTATGTTATTCCTTTTAAGTATCTCTGATCTAAGCTTTAATCCTAATAGAGCATATCTTTAAAAAAAAAACTCTCAAAATTACTTCTCTTGCTACAACCATAAGTATCCAACAAAACTCTTTGCTGTTAATGCTCCAGCAGTATTCCTAAAGTGGCAATTACCACGAAAATCTGATCAGCCTGTCTCCTGAATGTACTCTAAGCACTCTCCACAACCATCTTCCAAATTGTTGACGTCCTTCTTTTAATTGTTTGCTCACCGTTTTGTTAATTAACTTCGTTTCCCCCCTCCCTCACCATTCCTAAAGCTGCGGTTTCATCTTTCCTACTTCCTTTCACCTCTTTCCATTGCTCCTTAACCAATTTTAACATTTGCTTGTATTCCCAATTTTTCTATATTCTGTCATAGGTGGAAGATTTACTGCTGCTCTCAGAGCTCGAACAAAAAGTATGATTGCCAGTGGACTGATTATATTAATGAGTTTGAAGCATATATGTATTGGCAAGTGCGCTCTGAAAGATACCTCACAGGAGTCTCCAGTTTCCACATCGACAAATATGAGTAAGTCCTGACAGTACCTTACAAGCTATTTGAGATTCTGGTTTGAGATTTGGTTTCTAACTGGTTGTGTACAAACTAAATGACTTCATTTAGGAACATCCTTAGAAGCATCTCTGTTTACTGTTTGCACCAAATCTGTTTTTTGTACTGGTCTGTAAAGAAACTAAAAGGTTTTTCACCTTGGCATTCCTTTTTTTAAATGCATTATACTTGGTTTACTCCCAACAACACAATCAAATTCCTACAATGGGCTGACGTCAAAACCATTCACTACCAGCAAAACCCAGGGCAGGGAAAACAGCTTGCACAAGGTCTCCCTGTCACCCTACCCTGACCACAGTTAATACCTCATCATGGAGTTAGCTACAGATATCAGTCTACTCAGCCTAAACGTCAGGAGAATACACACAGCTCGTACACAATACGCTGTCTATTCCTCCTTAAAGCGCCAACAAGCGCAGATATCCCTGTTGCAAGTAACGCACCTCACAAATGGTGAATTAGAGCACTTGCGTAGACGAGGGCGAGGCACCCTAAGCGTTACCACATTTTCCGCATATGCAACCGGGGCAATGATCTGGCTCAGGCCTGGGGTCCCATTTCAGGAAACCCGGAGGGTGGTGGACACAGAGGGAGGATAAGCGCTCCTAGAAGGGCTCCCAGATGGCCAACCACTGCTAATAGGCAGCATATATACCTCAAACACTGAGCAGGGAACATTCTGGGACTCTTTATCAGAAGACCAAGCCCAGTTTATGACATTACTCTGGATCCTAAGGGTAGACTACTACTGTTTACTGGATCTTTTCCTAGACCGGTCCCACCCCCCCACCTCCACTCTCCAGCTTACACACAAACAGAGCACCTCCATTCCAGAGCAAATTACTGGGCACTAGTAGACGCTTGGAGAAACCTCCACCCAGCGACCATACTCTATTCCTGCCACTCTGTTGGAAAGGCGATCCCAGGGGAGACAGAAGATGTCTGACTGTCCGCCCCGAGACCCACCTCTCTCTATGGAATAGGCCGAGCGCCGTAGGGAGGCCTCCTTTGGCGAGGCTCCTCTCCTACAATCGTAACAGCTGAGCAATCCCCCTACCACAGAGGAATACCACACGAAGGAGGATTCATAAGTATCTTTATATATAAGAAAACGAAGGAACGTTCTTGGCAGGTTATCAGGCAGGGATCGAGGGATCCGTAAAGTCTTGGTTTCGGGAGTAAGGGGGGTAGCGGGACAGTCTTGGCACCAACTGGTGCGTGGATAGTTCAAAGGGTCAGGCCGCGACCGCGTCAGCAGGGCCTTGGTATAAGTCAGCGTTGGGTAGGCCGCGACAGCGTCAGCAGGGCCTCGTAGATGGTTCAGCTCGGTCAGGCCGCGACAGCGTCAGCAGGGCCTCGAAGAAGGTTCAGTTCGGTCAGGCCGCGACAGCGTCAGCAGGGCCTCGCAGATGGTTCAGCTCGGTCAGGCCGCGACAGCGTCAGCAGGGCCTCGAAGAAGGTTTAGGTCGGTCAGGCCGCAACAGCGTCAGCAGGGCCTCGAAGAGGGTTTCAGCATGATCAGGCCGCGACAGCGTCCGCAGGGCCTCGAAGGTTCCAGGTGCAAGAGTTCGGATCAGGATCAGCCACGACAAGGTCAGCAGGGCTTCGACTCCAAGATACAACTGGAGTCCTAATCCAGGGCTGGCCCAGATATAGGACTGGAGGCCTTTGATGTCCGGACCCTCGCGCCTGGGGGTCAGAGGGGCCGGGATGAAGGTGTCCAGACACCCAGCAGGGGGGTGGAGCCAGCGCCCAGGGAGGCCGGAGGGCGATCGATACCAGGCGTCCGGGGACGGCTGGAGGCCCATCGAAACTCCCCTCCCCCGGGATCCGCCAAGTGGCCACTCTACCACCCGGGAGGATCTTGGTGCCTCGATGTCGGGGCTTCGCTGGGGCCGGGGCCAGGGATGGCTGCGGCCACGTGCTCGGGACGTGATGGGCCCAAGATGGAATCGGGCCGGAATGGTGGCCTGGCATGGTCGCCAGACCGGCAGTGTTGACGAGCAGGGTCTGCCGGGGTTCCAGAGGGGGAGAGCCGTGGGTTGCCAGGGGGGCTGCTCTCGTCGATGGTTCGTGTTCAGGGGGGTCGACGGCGGGTCGACGGAGGGCCGATGTCGTCCCGGGCCCGCCATGCGGGAGGGGTAGGACCACGCCACGAGGCCGGGTCCAACACACTCCATCCTCCACAACCTACGAGTGTGCCTTGACCAGTTTCCGTGCTCACTGACAATAAACCCATGACCCAGCATGTAGACTACTTAGGCCGAGTCCTATCTGACCTTGACGCACATCTCCTAACTCTTAAATGGCAACCACCCTTCCCCGGTCCCCACTTGGAAATTGCTGTGAGATTGCCTGGAAGACCCGCTATTCCGCCATGACCAAGAAAACAGCTTTGCGGTGAACACCAATACAGCATCCACTAGGATGATGGAATGGAATTCTTTTAAGGTGGTCGTCAGAGGAGCCTGTATCAGACAGATCATGGGAGTTCGCAGGACGCTCAATCAGAATCTACAAAAAACTGAGAACACGCTCGCGGCCATGACCAGGGCTGCGGATGCTCTTAAGCTCAAACCTGGACGGACCACTCACTCCTTGAGATGGAGTCCTTGTTCACAGAAGTTAGGATTTTCTCTAAAGTCTGTCTTAAGTCTGTCTTAAGTCTGTCTTAAGTCTGTCTTAAGTTTGTCTTAAGACAAACTTAAGACAAAATCCTAACTTCTGTGAATACCAAAAGTAGTAAGTTCATTCTGTGAATGCCAAAAGTAGTAAGTGCATTCTGTGAATACCAAAATAGTAGTAAGTTTAGGATTGAGTCTTAAGTTCATTCTGTGAATCGGGCCCTAGGTTCTATAAAGCTATACGAGACCTTACAGCCATGTCACTTACTTGACTAAGGTGTAAGTATGAAGAAGAAGAGGAGTGGCCACTGCACAAAATAGAAAGGGAATACGCCTTAGAATACCCAAAGAAAGTATCCTGCAACTTGTGGTTCAAAAACATTATATTTTCCATCTTACACAACGCATACCTCACGCCAGCTGGACTCTAGGGTTTTATCCCTGAAACACAGTTCATATTCCCATGCTGTCAGACCCCCGGCGCAACATTTCAGCATATGTTCTTGGACTGCCTAACTATACAACCCTATTAGAGCACAGTACATGAAACGCTAGGGAGATCACAGGTCTTGCTGACATTAACACATGGGAAGCCTTCACATTGGGGGTGTTCTGTCGACGGAAGCACCTCAAGGCTCAAACGTGATTTACCTCGCTGGCTCTCCTGCCAGCAAAACAAGGGATCACTATGCATTGGTGGTCTCCAGCGGGACCCCCACTGGCCTGCCTGGATGGGAGCCTGGATGGGAGCAGTGAGCAAATGGGGTGCCACTAAGGAGGACGAGATTAGACATGAGGAGGTGCAGAGAGTGCGCCGGCATTGCTTCTCCGAGGACTGGGCCGTGCTACTGCACCACTTCCGACAACACACAATAGACACCAAGCAGCCCTCGATGCTGCTGACCTTCGCAGAAGTCCTGGATCGGGACCTGTCAGCAGGGATCTCTCAGGGCACCCATGGCACTGTAGAAAGCCCTCTGCACCATATAGAAAGACGAAGCCCGAGTATCCCCGCAGAGTCAGATGCCCTAACAACACACCCAACCTTGCGAGAACTAAGGTAAAGCCCCCAACATCCAGCATACGCCTGCCCGCGTACACATATCCTCGCCCCAAAAAACCTATCCCAGTTCTAATCCTGTTAGGAGATGGTAGACCACGCTGGTAGTTGCATACGCCGGACATATTTCAGAAAACACAACCCCTTTATGAGCTGCAACAAAATACAATACAGCACCCTCCCAGCTCTATTCGTACTACTCACACACATGCTCACTACCGTGTAACTTTACCACTACCTCTGTAGTACAAAAGATTATGTAAAATTTGTGTGAACGATATGTATGACACAAGAGAATGAATCTGCAACTGGGAAAAACTGAATAACATTTTTTTTTAAATGTAAAGTTTCATAAATGGTCTCTATTTTACAGTGATAAAATGTGTTAGTAGCTCATAGTAACTTTCCTTGAGCAGAAGGAACTCTCACTACAGAAAAGGTTGGAAAAACCTGGTCTGTAACCATGCACTCGCATTCATTTAATATGAATTAATCCATCAATATATTCGATATCTGCTATAGCTAAGAAACGCACGGACTTTAATGTCCTATAACTTTCAAATGTGTTTTTAATTACTTTAGAAATGAAGACCTAAATACAGAAGTTTTTTTCATTAGACAACTTTCTTGGTGAATGATAGCTTGTCCCCACATGCTTTGCTTCATGTGTGCTATTACATTGAGCTGTACTGAATGGGTCATGAAAAATTAAAATGCATTTTATTTTCTTGTAGGGACCGTCGATGGAAATTCCAGCACTGTGTGGAAGTTTCATAAAGGCTGCAGCAGGAGAGCACCTCTGTGATTAGCGCTTCAACACTGTCCGCAGCAATGTGTTTATGTATCAGTTATATTCTGTGATATAATCAGTCTGCTATGTGTCTCAAATGTTAGAGAACCTTTTCATTAATAAAGCATTTGCCAGAAGTTTGTATGTTGTTGGACTGGTTTGTAGGTAGGGTCCCTTTTTGATGAATGTGCTGTTCTTTGACCAAAATTGTTCAGGTTACACATTAAGGGGCATATTTACTATTCTTTCACGCAATGTAGCTCAGCAAGGGAACTTGCTGCTCTGCATTGAGTGAAAGGGAGAGAGCAAAAATGCTCCACATTTACCAAGATATGGAGCATTTCTATTCTTTCCATGCTGTAGTGGACTTTGTGCTGCCGAGCACTAACACTGATCAAGGCCGGACTGGCCATAGCGGGCACCTGGCATTTCCCTGGTGGGTCACCAGGGTTGGAGGCCGGTTTTGGGCCCCTGGGGGCCGATTTTGTCACAGGGCCGTTTTTGCAACATAGCTGCAATATCGGCCACTGTAACGAAATCGGCCAAAACCGGCCCTGGCAAACTGCTCCGCCGCTCCCTCGACCCCCAAGGGCCGGTTTTGTTTGGGTCCTCATTCGGCCCTGACACAGATACACTTGCATAATGGTGTAAGGGTGCCTACATGTCTGGCAGGGTTGTTTTTGTGCAGGAAGGCATACCTGCAAATTTCGAATCACTGATTGGAGATCATCACAGGGATGGGTGTCTGCTGGGGTCAGCAAACCACCTTGTCTGTGATTACCTTTCAATAATCGAATTTTATGTTTTTTAATGCAGGCTGTTTTCCTTACAGGAAGCAAAACTGGATTTTTTGTGTAAGAGTTGGCAGTGGTCACCTGGACCACTGCCAATTTTTGAACAAATGTTTTTACATTCACAAAGAGGAAGGGGTCCCCAGAGGACTCCTTCTCTTTTGCAAATGTATTACCATAACCACCTCCTTTGAGGTATCAGTAAAATAGCAATGCTTTGCAACTCAATTTTTGTTCCAAAACAATGACACATCAGTTAATTATGTGATATTTGGAAATGACGTATAGAAAACCCCGCTTCCAGATACTGAATCGGTATCTATTCGGAACCCCATTTTAAGAGTTTTAAAACTTTTCAAACTACTAAAATAGTATTATTTATTAAGAAAATGCATTTTAACATTTGAGAATGCCAAATGAGATCGTCCAAATCCATCGAAATGCTTAGTAGGCCCTAATGCTTCATATATACGTGTATATTTATATCTGTGTTTGAAAGCTGATTTCTTGGAATGAGGTGATATATATATATATATATATATATATATATATTACCTACTGACGGTCGTCAGTAGGTAGTTACAGTTAGGACCGAGTTTCCATAGGAAGAACATTTTTTGTTCGGCTTATAACTTCGGCGTCGTTTGATGAATCTTTAGGAAATTTTCAAAACAAATTCTTTGTTCATATCAGCTCCTATGTTGAAAGTTTGGGGATGATTTGTCAAGGGGCGGCTGAGAAAAATGGGGGGTCCCAAAACGTGTTATCTCCATGTTAATTTCCATAGGAAACTTTAGACAAGGCTACATGTCGAGTGGGTGAACGGAATTACTCCAAATTTGGCAGGGAGAAGGGTCTTGGTCTAAAAAGCACACTTTTGTTTATTTGATGTAAATCCGTTCAGTAGTTTTTGAGAAATATCTAAATTTACAGATAACAATATTTGGGAATTCTGCTATCTGATTGGCTGAGGCGTTACGAGCACGAGCTTGCTGCTGATTGGCTGCGAGCGGTGGGAGCAGTTGCAACTAGGAAGTGTTGGCCGCCATTTTGTGATTCCGTTGAAGCGAATAAGGGGAAAGAAGGGTGAAAAAAGTGGGAAAGAGGAGGGTAGGAGCACTGTAACCTCTGTGGGGTGTTTAAGGTGTGCTATAGATGGGATGCGAAGTGAACTACTCATACCTACCGATCGGAAAGCGGTGGGCTACGGAAATTAAGTGAGGTATTGCCTAGAGTCTGATGCTGCTACGGTGAGCTGGTGTGTGGCTCGTGGATGAAAGCGTGAGCCCAAATTGTGTGTGTTATGATGTGAAGTTATGTGCCGTGGCCGCTACATAACACCTGTGGAAGTAGTGTCAGCATGTGGAGAATACATTCTGGCGAGGGTCTGGGAGTTGCCGTAATCTGGCTCTAAAATAGCGGGCCTAAGTTGTAAGTTATAGGGTGGCTCTAAAAAGAGCCCTAGTGTTCATTATGTGGAGCTACATATAATTGCGGATGCACAGCTTCAAGTTATTCAGGAAAACTTAGCTTCCCTGATCTGTGAAGTGTACTCCATCACTTCTGTAGATATCCGCCATATCAAAACGTATGTTGTTGTAGACGGACCCCATTTTGTGGTCTCTAAGTTATGCAGATACAGCTTTGTTGACTTTCTTTCGAGATTTTTCAATCTGAGTACAAAATAGTTTTGACCATTTCCACTTCTGTCTTTGGCATATTGGAATATACAAAGACAGTTTGAGTAAAAAGTAACATCAATTGTCCAAAGGTGTCCTTCATAAGCATTTCCAAACCTACCGCAGTCAATGTGCCTAGGTTGTTTCCACCACAGTGCACAATCATGAGGTCAGGGTGTTGGAGATGCAAACAGGTTTTAACCAAAGGCAGCAAGTGGTGCCACTTCAATCCTCTCTGTCCAAACCATTTAATGTCCACATTTTGTAAACCGAGGTCTAAGTCAATACATCTATGTTCTGCATACCTCTTGCACCAGAAAACATAGCTATGTCATACGATCCACACTAGCATTTTGAAGGTATGGCTGGAAGGTATGGAAAGATGTCTGTAGCTCATGCAGTTCCTTCGTAGAATATGCACTACCGCCCCATCCTCCATGCACTACCACCCCGTCCTTCTCTCCTCTGCTCCACCTTCTCTACCAGCACCTACCTGCAGCCTAACACCCCCTACAATACACAATAGGATCACAGCAGGGACACCCCCCTAACCACTCACCATGCACCCGATATCTCTCCCTCCCCCTCACCTCTATCCCCAGCTCCTCCCTCCTGCTTAATAGCACAGCCAATTCCCCACTGGATCCCACCTTCCCCCTCACCATACACTCTCGTCCCCTCTTTCTCTCATTACCGCCACCTTTCCTACCAGCTCCTCCCTTCAGCATAACACCCCCACCAATCCCCCATTAGATCCCAGCAGAGACACCACCCAATACACTCACCCTGCTCACCAATATCTCACCCGCCCCCATCCCCTCTACACTCAGCTCCAACCCTGGCCCCCGCAGCCCCTCCCTTACTCCCACTGCTCTGGACACCCCTGTATCTATTGTAACCTCTAAACAGTCTACCCCCTTTGTCCACCCATCCAAGAATGAAAATATCGCGCCTGACTCCAAACTCGAACATACCCCCACGGCTCTAGACACTCCTGTATCTAAAGAAGTCACTGCACAGATCACTCTGTCTGTCCACCCTCCCAATAATGAAACCATCACACCAGACACCAGACTTGACTTGATATTATTATCCCTTCAACAAGTCAAATTGGGACATCCAAACCCTGCACATCCTTATTTTACAACAAACCAAGACCTCATGCATTAAATAGGAATTGTATCCGTCCCCATCCCCCAAGATCTATAGCCGCATCCACCGTTCTCCTGCAAACTCCGAAGCCCACGGCTTTCCACGCTGGAGTACAATCCCTCTCCCTAATGACATTTCCTGCCCGATCAGGGTACCAAACCTTCTATCTGCCTCAGATATTCGAGCCCTCCTACGCTCTTACATGCAGCCTCACCCTCCTCAGAGCGCGGGACTCCCAGTTAGCCCAGTTAGCCTGCTTACAGACTTCCGAATACCAGCCACTCTGATCAACACGCATAGAGCCACCAGACTCAATTCCAGAGGCATTGTAGAAAACAACCTCACTAGAATCCCCATCACAGCCGAACCCACCACAACCATCTCCCGGCCACGGATAAGCTGTATCCTCCTAAATTGCAGGTCCGCCTTTAGATATGCAACCGATATAGCTGACCTACTTATCACGAACAAACCAGACATGATCCTAACAGAAACCTGGCTAAATGAAACATCTAATCCCATCATGGACATCTTGCTACCCTCTAACTATAACATTACCAGACTCAACAGAACCAACAGGGATAGCATGCATACACCAGATCAGCCTAACAGCTACCAACGCCAATGCCCCTGCAATATCATCGTGCGAATACCTATGCTTAAACATCGCCAACAACAACAAACAAATATGCTCTCTACACACCTTCTACCATCCTCCGGGAGATAACCTCACTTTCATAGAACACTTAATGGACATTCTAGCCTCAAATGACAACCAACATTCTAAACAAATCTTCTTGGGGGACTTCAACCTTCACTGGGAAGACCAGAATGACCCAGGGGTAAACAGCCTTAAAGCCTTCCTCACGGACCTCAATCTAAACCAAATCTGTAACAGCCCAACACACGACAAGGGTGCAACTCTCGACCTAATAATCTCCAAAACAAACGCCACCCTGCTCGACTCGATTCTCCCTTGCGACTGGTCTGACCATCATGTCATCTCATTCCGAATCTCAGAAACCATTACACGACTGCCGACACAACCTCTGAGAACCAAGATCTGGAAGAGAAACCTAAAAAACGTCGGATCTGCCCTCACAGCCTTAGATAACTCAAACCCTCTTAGTCCCTCGGGAGACCTGGCTGATGTGCAGGGGCTGACAAATCACTACTTTCATTCCATGAACAACCTCCTAGACAAAATTGCCCCATTGCCACTAAAGAGAACCTCCTCAAAAGATTCCAAACCATGGTTCGATGGGAGGTTAAATGATGACAGACGCTCTCTTAGAGTAATTGAACGACGCTGGAGAGCTACACCCTCAATTGACCTCCTCAAACTTCTCAGAACTTCCAGAAACGCATCTAGAGGATAAACTATGCAAACAAGTTTTGGGAAATTTAGGTTGGGTCCAAGAGGTACTATGTTCCAGGCAAAAGGGTATTTCAAGGGGTGTAGCCATCATCGTTAGAGCAAATAAGGGGATTAAGGTCTTAAAATGGGACACCGATCAGTCTGGCAGATAGTTGGTGGCAGCCCTCTCCATAGGTAGTTCTCCGTACACATGTGCGGTATATTATGGTCCCAATGAGGATAATTCCAGTTTCCTTTTGAAATAAGGGGGTATGTTACTACAACATACTGCACCGGTGATATTGGTGGCAGACTTTAATTTAGTTTTCGACAATCAATTAGACCGTACTTCTAGAGCAAAGTACAGTGTTCCGAAGAATTTTTTTTCAGCTCTTAGGAACATAATGAGGGACTTTAACTTACAGGATGTGTGGAGAGATAAATATGGAGCTGCCAGAGAATATTCCTTTTATAGCAAAAAATATAAACAGTACACCTGAATTGATTCTTTTTTGGTAGATCGTGTTATAATGCCGGAGGTACTGTCTGTATCTCATATTCCAATAGGCCTGTCTGACCACTCAGTGGTGAAACTAGTAATTAATTTGAGGGCTAGGCCTATAGAGGTCAGATGGACCTTGGATAGAACACTTTTGTTGGATACGGAAAGTAAACGTAAGGTTAGGGAAAGTATTATAGAGTTTTTTGTTTTAATATAGGCACTGGCACAGAGCAACTGGTGTGGTAATCTTTTAAGGCCTATTTGAGAGGCATATTTAGTTCACAGATGACCTATAGAAGGAGGTTAACTAAGAAAAGAGATACTGATGACCTGGAAACTATAAAGCAGAAAGAATTACAACTACAGGTAGCAGCATTTGCGGATAGGGACAACATCCTGAGGCTGGAAAAAGAACTCCTAGAACTACCGTCAGAATTTAAAGCAAGGCGCGATAAAATAATTAAGGATAGGTGGGAGGTTAGCAGGCTGAAACATTTTGAGTACGGAGAGATGTGGTGCTGACACAGCAGCCTTTCTCAGTCTGGTGTGCGCCATTTTGATTAAAACATTTATACATGTCCCACTCATACGCATAGAAAAAATTCATGGACAAAGAAGAGTTACAATGTCACACAGTAAAAAAGTCGCAAACTATACATCAGACCAGGCAAATACATTCACCTTAAAGCATTAGGTATGGCTAGTGGATGTGGTTATAGCTGAAAACATAAATTTGCATAGTGCATTGAAATATGCTAAATAAATACATAATGCAACATAGAACCACTGTACTGTATGTGCAACATTTAATCAATACTCAGGGAATGTATCACCTCCTTGTGTTAGAACATGATTTATTACTACACCATTAAAAACCCAGTGTTTAGCATAAACGTAATTATCCACCAATTTGTCCTTGATAGCACGCTCTCTCTCACAGAGGGTGCCAGTGTCGTGGGTGGACTCCCCCACGTAAATTCTTATTCACCAATTATCCAGTCAAGGATTACAACGCACACCAAGGAATCATCTTCAGAACTTTTAGGTCTTGCCTATGCAGCGCGCATGAGCGCTGCTTAGGAAGAGACCTCTTGGAATTGATTCGCTTTTTTGGGCAAAAACGTACATGCATTGCATTGCTTTCAATGGCAACCCGTGCACGTTTTGGCGATTCCCTTGCAGGAGCAAGCAGTGCCATGTGTTTGCAATTATCGCACTCGCTCCCGCAAGGTAAACTCTGCGTGTCCCTGCTCTGGGCTGCATTCCATCTACCCCCTACTTGCGCGAGGCGCGGGCGCTTGTTTCCTTAGAATTCTGGGACTTGTAGACGTCTATTTAACCCAGTATAAAACGGGTGCCAACTGGACCTGCCAGACCACTCATGCCACAAGTTTGACATGCCAGAGATCAGTCAACGTACCCGCATAGGGCGAATCGAACCTGGGTCATATAACAAATGAAAGATCCCGATAGAGTCCGTAAGTTATACAAACAAGGCATGTGTTATATAGAACCGCCACCCCATACCCTGTTGGGAGGCGTCTGCGCACACAATAGTAGTCGCAGGCCGGCTTGAGCCACCCACAAACGTAATACCAGCCACAGCGATCATAACAAGCGACTTTTCAAACGCACACAGCCCTCCCACCACCTAATTAATCGCCTCAAAATAAGGGAGTTGTAGGCTTCCTCAGTCGGAGCTGAGGACGCCGCAACCAATTAAAACGACAAAATTTTGTGTTTCGCACCAGGATTGGCAGAAGTGCTCCAAAGCTTCAAGTGACATCACCATGCACATTAACAGTCCTGCCCACTCTGATCCACTTGCCTGAATGTATTCAGTCGTTGGATTGGTTCTTGTTGGTTCCGGAAGTACTAAAAACTATGAAAATATGTAATCTCTAATACGAACAGATGTAGTCTCTTCAAAAATCGCAGCTAATAGTGGACATTTAGCTGAATTTGCGGACGGGATGTGGAAATAGCTGACAGGTGGTTGGTTATCTTAATGGTCTCTCTCTAACTGCAGTCCAATCTTTGGATTGCTCGTGGTGCGTTTATGTTCTTTTTATTTTAGGTTATTCCTGACCGGAGTGAGAGAGTGCATAATGCCACCACAGCCTTTAGGTGAACTTCAGGTCCAAGACAAGGACCAAGCCACAGGGAAGCTGCGCAGCTTGCCTTCTCTGGTGAGAAATGATTTTCAGTTTCATTTAAAATTACAATTTATTCTCTTTATATGGACTATTCTGTCAGGACCAAAATGCCCAGGGTTCCACATAAGTATGTATTTTTCACACATAGTTCTACGTTTCCTTAGACTTTCAATCCCATATTTTGATAACTTCCTAGTTTGAATGTTTGTGTGATACTCGGCTGTTGCCCCGTTATAGTGCTCACGGCTTAACCTCTGCGTGATCGTGAAGTTTTCGCCTTCATCTAATGTGCAGTAGAATGGTCGCACATTTCATTACCAGAGTTTGTGCTGATAGAGAATGCGGCCTGCCTTGCCATAGGCTTCCGCATGGCACCTCTGCTGTGTTGGACAGTTTGTGGGCTAACTGTAAGATTGCCGCTGAACGCGCGACACGCAGGGGAGCATGGGCGGGCAGCGCCCTAGTCCCATACGACGGGCGAGCAGAGGCCTTTGCGCATCACCCTCCCTGAGCCTACCTCCTACGCAAGCAGCCAATAGGGAGGGGTCACCTGGGAGATGGGGGCGTCCCCTACGTTATAAAGAGGCGCAGCAACCATGCTCGGCCTCTCTTTCCCGCCAGGATTCTTAGGCTCTGCGCTGATCCTTCGGCTCTGCGCTGTTGTCCGGCCTTAGTGTGGCCGTCCTGCGCCTGCCTGCCTCGCGGGTCTTACGTCGGGTTCCTTTTTCCCTCGACGGGTTTGCGGTGAGTGTCGAATTCAGGTGTCCGCTTGCGGTGGGGGGGGACACAGAGCGGGAAGAGGCGAGGAGCGGAGGTTGTTTGGGACGTTGTTGTCCGAGATGCCGAGCAGCGGTTTGTGTGGCGAGGGGCCGAGGGAGAGCGTGCCGGGCAGTGTCTGTCCGGCGGTGTTCACACGTGGCCTTTGGCCCTGCCTCGGATCGCCTCCGTCGATTTAAAAAATGCTTGTGTAAAATACATCCCCTCAAGGTTTTCGAGGTATTCCGCTAGCGTCTAACCGCCTATGGCCGCGTAAACGTTAATAGGGCGATTGGGAGTGCGTGATCAGCTTAAACTATTAGGAAGGGAGGGGATGTGGTCTGACGGTGAGCACGGCCGCGTTTGGTGCTGCGAAACCGGGTTCGAGCCGCCTATCGAGCCATGAATTTTAGTGATCGAGCCATGAACTTTGGTGTTCAATAAATAGATGTTCACGGTGTGGGGTTTTAGATGTTGGCGATGTTAGATTAGCGAGGGGACTGGGTTGGCGCCTTAATTCACTCGGGCTGGGCTTTTGAAGTGAGTGTTATGATCATACTCGCGCCTCACTGTACTGACACGGAGAGCAACAACTACAGGGTCCAGAATGCTTAGCGGCATGGAGGAGGGAATAAAAGGGCCTTACTTCCTGTTTCCGATGTCGGATATTCTGATTCGTGACCCGGCTGGGTTGTGACCTGCTTCGATCGTGTGTTCTTGGTGTGGATCCGTCCGTATTGCTGTTCTTCTTGCTGGAGTGTTGCGAACCTGTTGGGAAGCTCCTGAGAACGGAGATTCATCTTGCGCGTTCTTCGGCTTTCCGTTGGCGAGCCTTTTCCTCGGCTCATGCGGAAGGCGCTCCAGAGTCCATCTTGTGCGCTGCTTTCACTGTACCTCCGTTGGCGAGCCTTACCACCGGCTCATGCGGAGGACAGGAATTGAAGGGGCCAGCGCGACAGTAGTCTCTCCGTTTCCGTTGGCGAGCCTCCTTGCATCGGCTCTTGCGGAAACGGAATTGTTATAGCTGTGTATTATCGTAACCCTATTCCGTTGGATAGCCTTATTGCATCGGCTAATGCGGAAAGGGTTTTTTCCAATTCTATTTAATCCTCTGTTGGCGAGCCTTTTTTCATCGGCTATTGCAGAGGATTAATTCGTCAATATTGCTTCAGGAGGAGTGGCCTTGGTGGAGTTAACCTAGGCTGCATTTTCTTCAACCTTTTGGAGGCTGGTTCGTGTGGCTCCAGACTACAAAGGTACTGATTGAACTTTACTTCTTTAGGGTGACGTAACCCATTTCCTTTATTCATTATTTACTTGGCTGTTGAGAAGGCATGTTCATAGACCCCCACTTAATACCTGAACAAAGGGAGTTCAGGGTAGGTGGAGTTTCAGTTCTTCATTTCCATTTGTTATATGATAACGTTGGTTTATGACATTTCATACCTTGGTTCAAATTGTGTATTACAGAAGGGAGGTCCCAGTTATTCAGACAAGGCCTGTTCTCATAAGACGAGAGGTATCTTTTGGGTATCGCAGCCTTTATTCATTTATCAGGTAGGGAACTAGTAGATGCACGTCCTTGATTATGTTTCTTTGAATAAGAACATATTTCATTGTCTTTGTTCTTTGTCTTCCAGCTCTCCCTCCCTGCTGTCCCCTTCCTTTCCTTCCCGTTTGTTCCTGCAGCCCTCATCTGATCCGTCTTTAGCCCACGGCTTTAATAGCAATCTGGGTTTGGATAGATCTGAAGGGGGCCTTTTTAACTACATACTGATCCTGAGGAAACTGAGGTCAACAGTGAGCGAGGTTCGGTTGTGGCTGTTTGCAAGTGATAATTTCGGATTTGTTTGCCGTGTGGGGGTCCAAGACAGCGGATGTGGTTGGCGGTCTGAGCTTGCTGCAGACGGGGCCGTGCGGCCATATGTAACGGAAGTGTTCCTTTTCCTACGATATAAATAGCTGTTATTAATACATGCCACATTGGATTCTAGGTACTCACAACCACAGAGTTAATTCCTAATTGCCTTTTTTATACGGCACGAACTAGACCTGAAGGTATCAGGGCACTTTAAATGGGCCCCGTACAATTTTGCTTTATCACCCAATCATGATGCATCTTGCATGAATGCTTGAAATTAAACCTACGGCTTATTTGTGGGCACCGTTTAGTGTTCCCTTCCTTTTTGTGTGACGTCTTTACTGTGCGACAGTCGACTGATGCTCGTGCTCCTCTAACAGTGAGTACGCGTTGTGCGGTTTGCAGTTAATTCATAATTGACTTACGTAACGGAAGTGTTCCTTTTCCCTACGATAATAAATAGCTGTTATTTATACATGCCACATTGAATTTTAGGTACTCAATAGCGAAACATTGAAGTAATGAGTGAAGTGTTATATTTGAAATTAGTTCATTGATATCAACGCTTCCATTGAAATCCCTCGGTAAGAATTGCGAGCGATCCTGTGGAAAAGAGCACACGTTTTTTAGTAGACACTGTTAAGGATTTCAGATGAACTTTTTATGATTTGTTAGGGAGTTCAGATGAGCTTCTCATGATTTAAGTTTAACTTAGCATTGCTCCAAGTGTCCTACGAGCATTAATTAAAATATGCAGGGCTGCGCCTTTTTTTCGGATGTACGTTATTATGAAATTTTCCTGCTTTAAAACTCGTGTTTCTGGTGAACAAGTTACATAGGTGCACCTACTGAGTACTGTCCCGTTATTACAGTTCAATGTTTATTTAGACTGGTTCCATATGCACGCGCTGTAGTTGCGGATGTTAGAGAGTAGCATTGTACTAACTGAACGCCTAAGAGTGCTTAAGGCAGAACTCACTAGGGACTGATTGAAAACCGCGAGTTAAAAACATAGTTTTGTCCGATTGTTGAGCTTAGATGGGGGTGTAATTAATATTGTGTTTGGTTTAATCCACGCATTCACTGATGACAAAAGTCACGGAGCAGGAAATCGGCCGATCTATTACCCAGCATGACTACATGCTCTTTGCTGATTTCCCATTTATTGATGTTGAGCTCATTATTGCGGAGTTAAGTTTTAACTTAGCAATGCTACACATGTCCTACGAGCAGTAAATAAAATTCTGCGGGGCTGCGCCTTTTTTCAGATGTACGTGATTATGAATTTTTCCGCTGTTCTTTTAAGACTCGTGTTCTGATGAACAAGTTACATATGTGCACCTACTGCATTATTTATTTAGCCTGGTTTCATATGCACTCGGTGTAGTCGGATGTTATGTTTTAGCAAGAATAGGATGCATTAAGAATTCATGCCAAATTGTATAACATAGCGGACCGGGCTTTCATTCGGTGGAATTGTCTGCGAATGCATTCCATTGTTTAGGCAGTATCGCTCTGGGCTGCCTTTGGCAAGCGTCTGTTCGGGAAGGGCTAGCGGTTCCATGGTAGAGTACTACTTGCGTAAGCGCTTCAATGCCTAGTCAAGAAATGTAAGCGCTATGTAAGTGCAAAAAATTGCGTCACAAGCGGCGGTCTCTCTACTTGATGCATTGCAGATCTCCGCATTGGCATCTTTACCGCACCGTTTCCGTCACCCTCTTCCCCTTCCTTATTCGGAAAAGGAACATTATTTTGCCGGTGGAACTGCGTTTAAAAATTTAATTATGACATAACGTAATGAAGGCCTTGTTGTGGTGCCTTTACATTGCAGCTGTTGCCGGTTATTTTATAGTTATCTCTGAATGCATAGGTGTCTGCAGAGCCTCTCGCGGTCATTAGTAATGCATCTTCACATTGATGTTGCAGCCATCAAAGGTCGCCAATTTTGAAACAAACTGTCTTGTGTTTAGGGGACGGGGAGTGCCCAAGCGGCGCCGCGTTTGTAGGCAAGGCGAGTCCCCGGGGATCTCCGACAGCCGGAGCCTGGTCACAGTGCCATTGTCCGTGCCCTAAGGCAGTAATCTTTCGACGCCGAAACGTGAACCCTCCGGGGCGGTGCCAGCTTCCAACGATTTCTTTGGTCCCTTTCCCGATGCTTATTTATAGCCAAACGTATTACCACAAGAAGTGAGATCATCATATTTTAGCTGTACGTGGTGCATTGTTAGTTGAAATGTTTTAGCAACTAAGTAAAAAAAAAAAAAACCAATTCCCATGCTAAACGCAAACCTTTCATAACTCAACTAAACATGGAAACGACAGCACAATTGCTGAAAGATTAGTTAGCCATAATTAATTGCAAGATCGAAGCCATAGAATAACACCATATTCTTTTCCTGCTGATAAAATTCTTTTAAAATATAATAGATAGCTCATTAAAGAGGCTGTCTGAGTGACACCCAGTTTAGAAAGTTTTCCTCCTGACTTTACAGGTGGAATGCACAAAATCAATGTAAGATGCTACCTTTAAAATTAAATCGATGTAAGATGCTACCATTAAACTTATTGAGGCTCTTTAGCAAGCAACATGGCAGAACGAAGTGCTATAGTGTGTCCATTGGACAGATGTGCTATTACCTTGAAATCCACTTGCATTAAAATTCTTTCAAAGCCTAAAGCCCCTATCTGTGTACAGTAGCATGAGGTGTTGATAAGTAAAAGCAGTCACAACCGTGGAGCCTACATTGGCTAATGCTCATTTACAAACATATCCAAATCTCGCGATAGGGACTATAACTGGCACTTGTGCGAGTATCAAAAGCAAACAACATGTGAGAAGTAGCAAACAGTGTGTTACAAGAGAAAAGTGGCGTGGGCAGGTTACAAAGGAGTACGAAATGCAGGTATTTATTTATTTCTTTATTTATTTATTTTTAATATTTATAGAGCGCTACATTTACCCGTGGGCGTCTTGGCGCTGATAAACCATTTATTTAAGTACAAAAGTGAGGTTAGAACCAGTTAGTTAATACGGACTGTAAGGAAGAAATGATTATTGAGTGAACAGCCAAGTTTTCAGGAGTTTACGGAACTGGAGGAGCGTGGCACTTTGTCTAATGTTAGAAGGCAGGGTGTTCCAGAGTCTGGGGGCCGCCACCAGGAAACGTCGGTCACCCCAGGTGACTGTTTTGGTGCGGGGGACGACCAGTTGATTGAGAGTGGCTGATCGTAAAGCTCTGGTGGGTTTGTAGTATTGCAGTTGATGTTTTAAGAAATGTGGTCCTTGATTGTTAACTGCTTTAAACACAATACAGAGGGATTTGAAATGAATTCTTTTTTGTACAGTGAGCCAATGAAAATCCTTTATATTTTTGGAAATGGATTCAAACTTTGTCTTGCCAGCGAGCAAACGGGCCGCCGCATTTTGTACCGATTGGAGTTTTGTAATTACTCTAGTTTGAGCATTAAGGAATAGCCCGTTGCAATAGTCCAAAGATGAAAGGACAAGGGCAGTGACAAGTGTCTTGATGGCAGAGTCAGGGAGAAAAGGACGAATTTTCCTGATCATTTTTAATTTCAGGTGTGCCGTAGACACTGTTTTATTGGCGTGGTCCATGAATATTAGACCATCGTCGAAGGTGACTCCGAGGTTCCTAACCTTCGTGGAGGGAGTAGGAGGGGTATTAAAGGTCTCTGGCCACCAACTAGATGGCCAGGCTGGTAGGAGTGATCCAAAAATGAGTACCTCGGTTTTTTCTGAATTTAACTTTAGGCAGTTGGTGGCCATCCATTCTCCTATATCTAGGAGCCCTTTCTTAAATTTTTCGGCTACTTGCTCTCCATCCCCTTTAATTGCCAACACTAGTTGGGTGTCGTCGGCGTAGGAGGTTAGGCTCATCCCATGTGCTTTGATGGTCTTAGCAAGGTCCGACACATAAATGTTGAAAAGTGTCGGACTCAGGGATGAGCCTTGAGGAACTCCACAAGGAGCAGAGAGTTGGGCCAATTGAAAGGGTCCTAGAATGACAGCCTGCGTTCTTTTGGCAAGGAAGGACGCAATTAAGTCCTTGGCAGTGTGACAAATGCCAAATCCCTGGACACGATCGACTAAGGTGTTGTGGTCGACCGTGTCGAAAGCCGCCGATAAATCTAGCAGAACCAGGATGGCAGTGCCACCCTGGTCCCTGATGACCCTGATATCATCGGCGGCTTTGATCAGGGCTGTCTCAGTCCCATGATTTTTCCTGAACCCAAACTGGGTGTTATCAAGGAGCTGATGTTTTTCTATAAACTCAGAAATCTGGATGTTCATAATTTTTTCGGTCACCTTCGCCATGAAGGGAAGGCTAGCGATAGGGCGATAGTTTTTTAGCTCACTTTTATCCAGGGAGGGTTTTTTTAACAAGGGTTTTAATAAAGTATTTTTGAGGGGATCCGGGTAGTTGCCTGACAAGAGGATTGAATTGCAAACCTGCGTGAGTGCCGGTAGGATAGAATCCATTATCGGTCGGAGTACGGAGAGAGGGCAGGGATCCAGAAGTGATCCTGATTTAATAGTGGATAGTATACTTTTTATTTGGTCAGGGGTGACCGGTTGGAAGCTGGGGAACATATTGGCTGGCAAAGAAGTAGTGGGAGTGATTGTATTTAGAGGTGATTTGGAGGAGAAGACCTGGTAGATATCGTCTACTTTGGTGAAAAAAAAGGTGGCGAGAGAATCACACAAAGATTGCGACGGAGGGGGAGTGAGGTCGGGAGAATGACCTGATAGCGTTTTGGTGATTTGAAATAGTTGTTTGCTCGGGTTCTTGGCTTTCTCGATTTGATCAGTATAGTATTCTTTTTTTGCTATCGCTATCATGGCTTTGTAAAGTGCCAGGGCTTCCTTGTAGACTACTTTACTGGCTGTGTCATAGTCTTTTCGCCAGGTTCTTTCCTTGCTACGATTGGTCTGTTTTTGTGCCCTTAGTTTTTCATTGTACCAGGGGGCAGTAGGTTTGGATCTGTTTCTGGAATGTTCCTTGGAAGGGGCTGATTGGTTTGTAGCCTGGCCCAGCCAGTCGTAAAATTGTTGTAGCGCTAGGTTGGGATCTAAGGCGAACGTAGGACTGGTGTGTTCCAGTATAAGTTGCAGGTCATCGTGAGTTATGTTTTTCCAGTCTTTAAAAGATTGTTTGGGCATGGGACGTGG
Organism: Lissotriton helveticus; assembly: GCF_964261635.1. Taxonomy (NCBI): domain Eukaryota; kingdom Metazoa; phylum Chordata; class Amphibia; order Caudata; family Salamandridae; genus Lissotriton; species Lissotriton helveticus. Next base: position 282,575,596 of record NC_136057.1, on the reverse strand, counting down.
GTTGGTACTGCAATGATTATTACTGACTATATTTGCAAAAATTGCAAAGTGGTCAGTCCAAGGCATAGGCAATATGTTGGTAATTTGCAGGCCTTCTAGGTTAGAAAAGATGGGGTCCAGGATGTGGCCTGCTTGATGAGTGGAGGACGTAACGAGTTGTTTTAGCCCTAGGGTTTCTAGATCAGAAATGAGGGTAGCGGTGTCAGTGAGGTGACCTAGATCTATGTGAAAATTTAGGTCACCTAGGACCGTAAAGGTACTTTCCGTGGCTACTGATTCCATCATGGTATTAATGCTTGATAAGAAGGCCGTCTTAGATCCTGGGGGGCGATATATTAGTATTCCCTTGAAATTAAACAAAGGGGAGACGTTGATAGCAAATTGCATGGCCTCACAGGAAGTTGATGGAATGGAGTTCGTTCTTACGGGATACGAGTCTCTGGCGATTATGGCTAGCCCGCCTCCTCTTTGTTTGGGCCTATCCTGACAATAAGCCTTAAATCCCTCTGGAACAGCGATAACTAGATCTGGCTGTGAAGTATCGTCAGTCCAAGTTTCGGTGATGAACAGTACATCTAATTTGAAATCAGTAATAAGATCAAAGATTTCCTACCTGTGCTTACCAAGTGAGCGCGCATTTATAAGGGCTATAGAAATGGCAGCTCCCACATCCTGTTTTATGAAAGTACCACTGCTTTTGGGAAGTATAAGTGGAATAGTGTCATTACAATGAGGGCACAGGGTGGCGGAATCCTTGTGGATCTCTGAAGGTTTGATATTTAAGCAATTGGCCGTGATAGATGGCCGAAGCGCAAGTAGGCTTTGGCTGGAGTACTCTTTATAGGTTCCTGACAGGTTTTGGGCAGGGGTTACGGCCCTGGGCATGGTCGCGGCGCGGACGGGCGCAGACGGGCTTGCCAACCCTTAAGTAATCTAGGGGGCGGGAGGTTTCCAAGCACTGCACCGCCACCCTTCCCTCACTCAAGATGTCTGCTGAGGTGGGTGGGGTGATGTGTCAGCGCGTGAGAGCGAGCGCTGTGGTCCTGTGAAGCCTGTCTGCAGCCCCGGGGCGACGCTGATCTCGCACCGAGGTGAGGGCTGTGCTAATGAAATCGGGCTGGTTAAAATATGTACAAAGTTTTTAAAACGCTAATAGTTTCAGTAGCGCGTAGATTTGACCAAAGGGTAAAGCAAGAAGCCCCCGGCTTTCCGCCTCAGGGGAGAGTGTGAAATAAATACAAAGATAATACTGCAATAAATGGCTAACACTCCACAGGGACTTAAGAGAGGCATGCCTTTGACTTTGTTCACTCTACATATAAGTGCAGGCACTGTAAGATTGCCGGAGGTCTCTGTCCCGGTACTTACCCAATTAACGATTTGATTAGTACTAGAGTTATTTCTTACAGCACTACACTTCCCAAGCGGATGGTAGAGTGCTTTAAGTACTATGCAGTTATACATGGCAATGCAGTGCGTAAGTGGGTAATTAAAGCAGTATACGTGACGTGTTACATTGACGGGGAGGGTTACAAGGTATAGGAGTCCCATATCCTTCATAGTCCACAGTGCTATATTAGAAGGATTCCAGTTTGTGAGCTGCAAGTAACAAGCTACAACGAATACTAATCAGTCATCGGCACACTACATTATGTGCTTTCACGGGAAGCATTAACTTTATGCCAGCGATATCCCCAACATTGTGTGATGCCTATTGTGCTAGCACAATGCATGTAAGATAGTCATCGTGTCAATCAGCTTTCGACTGGCGTCCACATGAAGGGTGGTAACCATGGCATGTTGGACCATTACGACTGTAGAAACTGTGCCCATCTAGTTCTCCCATACCCGTGTTTACCAATATCTTGCTAGCAAAGGCTTGGGAGGAGGTGTATGTGAGATGGAGAATAAGGGGACGAGTTGAGCGGTGACACTAAATCGCGCTCGACAAACTACAATTGTCATTGGCAAGATGCGGCATGTGAATAAGTGACCAGTCAAGATGCTGCAATACTGCATCTGGCTCCAAACAGGCTTGACCAGGATAGCGAGTGGGGCTTTGTTGATCCCTGTTTCATTGCAGAGAACGGGATTGGTAGACAAGGGGGGCAGGGCTGCTAAGGAATGTTTTCTGTCCCCAATGCAGGAACCGCACTGGGAAATTACCCTACTCACATGGTTCCAAGTATCGCCTGATGTAGCAGTTGGTAATTTACAACCTCAGATGGCTGTAGGAGGTAGACTCAGTCAGGTTACTGTGTAACGGAAGTGACGAACATCCAATACACCCTATTGTAAGTCGTCTAGGATATAATGCATTGGTAATAGGGCAAATGCATGTGTGTCATATGTGGGAAGGGGTGATCCATTCACTAAACTCAACTCAGGCACTAAGTGTAAGTCGCTAGTGACATGTGGAACACTGCCAGCGCAGGGGTATACAACCAATCCAGTGGGCCATGCACAGGGCTAATTTGCCAGATATACATGAACATTGCGATTCACGAATCTGCGGGACATACACAGTCCAAGCGCAGGCCAGGACTTCTCTCTCAATGGAAGGTAATTCAGTTCAGGTTGGGATAGAGTTGCAAGGCGAAGGCTACAGTAACCCCTTCACCTGATTTAAGTTGACTAACAACATCTTCCTTGCCAGTAAGATGTAGCTATCCCAGGTAATGTGTGCAGGGGGTAAAGTTGCACATCTCCAAGGATTACCATGACCGATTTTGTTCCTTGGCACACTGAAACTGTTTCACGTAATCTTGTGACCCCAATATGGTACTTCACTAGATTAGAATGCCCACTCCTTTAACGGAACTGAGCAATCTCCATAAGAGGTGCGGCCTATGTAACTAAGGGCGTGACCTAAGAACCGTATCTAAGAAATCTCCATAAGTGGTGTGGCCTATGTAATTAGGAGCATGACCTGAGAACCATATCTAAGAAATCTTCATTGGGCAGGTACCAATATGAAGAGAAAATGGAAGGGTACAATGATAAAGGTGCACCAACAGCGACCGAAAGTAGCTAGGTGGGTGGGGGGCTCTGTCATCGACGGGGGCCTCCTCCAGAGCTGTGGCGGAGTACAGGGCGATCTGGAAGCAGATGGACAGTAAGGGTACCTCTGCGGCAGAAGGATACAGTCGAGATACCTCTGCCTGGCACAGTAAGGGTGCCTGAGCCAAGCACCTGGAGCCGAAGGGGGTTCCAGGAAACAGCGTCGGCGCCCCGTTAGTCCTTCGGGCGGTCGGGGGGCCTGAACCGACCGGGGGTGTGCCTCATCGCTACGCCCTGACAGGGGGGGCGGGAGCATAACGAAAAGGCAATTTACTGCTCCGTCAGAGCATCGTCTCGCCGTGCAAGATGGCTCCTTAGGCATGCGGATCAGCGAGGGTCTGCCGCATTGGATCGCCTGTAAGATGACCCACCTAACTGCTACCTGTGTTGTACGAAATAAACCTGCACCACTGCTTTCCCCACAAATATGTCTCATGAGTTTCCTTTGGTATGTAAGTGGATATGTGCAATGCGGGGCGAGCACTGGCGGTGTGGGCACTATGCCGCTGAACGCGCGACACGCAGGGGAGCATGGGCGGGCAGCGCCCTAGTCCCATACGACGGGCGAGCAGAGCCCTTTGCGCATCACCCTCCCTGAGCCTACCTCCTACGCAAGCAGCCAATAGGGAGGGGTCACCTGGGAGACGGGGGCGTCCCCTACATTATAAAGAGGCGCAGCAACCATGGTCGGCCTCTCTTTCCTGCCAGGATTCTTAGGCTCTGCGCTGATCCCACCCTGAACCCTGACCCAGCTGCAGAGCGGCGGGGTAAAAGTTGTGAAATTTTAATGGTCATGTTTTTTGTTGCAGGCGGAGTCACAGGGCGATCTGGAAGCAGATGGACAGTAAGGGTACCTCTGCGGCAGAAGTATACAGTCGAGATACCTCTGCCTGGCACAGTAAGAGTGCCTGAGCCAAGCACCTGGAGCCGAAGGGGGTTCCAGGAAACAGCGTTGGGGCCCCGTTAGTCCTTCGGGCGGTCGGGGGGCCTGAACCGACCGGGGTGTGCCTCATCGCTATGCCCTGACAGGGGGGGCGGGAGCATAATGAAATGGTAATTTACTGCACCGTCAGAGCATCGTCTCGCCGTGCAAGATGGCTCCTTAGGCATGCGGGTCAGCGAGGGGCTGCCGCATTGGATCGCCTGTAAGATGACCCACCTAACTGCTACCTGTGTTCAAAGCACCCAATGACTTTTCCTGGGGAATATTTACAACTACTTGCAAATTTAATGAATGAAGCCGGAAAGGTAGGTCCGCTAATTGGTTTGTAATATAAGGCACTTTATGATATTGTAGCATTTTCTAGGTTGTTATGCTGCCATAGTTTAAGTTAAATAAAATAGGTATCTGAACATCGTCCGCCATATACATCTTTGGCATTGTTTACAGTGGTCAGATTGCGCCAGCCAATCAGAATGCTGGCTTCGACTATCGCTGCTGGCCTGCATTGGAAGTTCATTGTAGAGTGTGCCGCAGTGATACACCCGATAGACAGTGATGTTTACTGGCCTGTGTGGGATGCTGAAAGCATGGTGACGTGTGCTTATACTTTTATTGCTCGCGTGCTGGCCTGTCCACAGCTGTTAACTGCCCCCTTCAGCTGATTATACCTCCTCTCCTTCGGCTGAGCCAACGATTACAGAGGAAGCAAGTAACAGCTGTTAATGGCCTTGAGCAGAGGGCAGTAATGCTTAAATATTGATTAAATCTACTTGTCCGAGTGCCTCGCTGGCTGGGTGTCAAAGTGTTCATGTCCCTGAACTACACTTGTTACCATGATTCTCTGAAGTATAAAACAAGCATTAAAAATGCAATAGGTCTCGCCTTTTTTTTTAAGTTAAAGCCATTTGCTTTGCTATACAATACCCTTAGCAAAGCAAATGGCTTTAACTTAACGAAAGGTGATACCCGTTGCTTTTTCAATGCTTGTTTGGTTGTACTGTGTAATACAGCTGCTGCACTCTGTCACAAACGTTGGCTATAATGTGTAAATGAACGAGGTGCCCCTTTTCAGGTGTGAAGTATTGAACAACGATTCCTTGTGGAATTACTTACATTAGATAAACTAATATTAGTTATTTATATAAATGTCAACATTAATAAACATATAAAGTTTTGAAAAACAGATAACTAGGGATTAGTACTACAGGCATAGAACAGCTTTGAGATTGAATGCATCTTGACTGTGCTCAGTGTTGAATTCATCAAACAGTGCCTACGAATTAGTTGAAATATGAATGTGTGTATAATAGAGAAAGGTGATGAGCCAAATATGTAATTGCTACGTTGTTGTTTGCACTGATTGACTCGTAGCCATTGAAAACAGTTAAAAAATCATTCCAAATAAGGTCCATTCTACCTACAGTGGTCATGAGATTTAAGGAGCTCAAGCAATAGTCTGTGGGGGTGGGTCAGGAATTCTATGTATTGGATGAAAGGAATTGTTGGACCCGGCCTCGTGGCGTGGTCCTACCCCCCCCCCACATGGCGGGCCCTGGACGACATCGTCCCTACATCGACCCGCTGTTGCCCCCCTGGAACTACCCTCCATGAACTCTCAACGAGAGCAGCCCCCCTGGCAACCCACGGCTCTCCCCCCTGGAACCTGGCGAACCCTGCTCGCCCCAACCCTGCCGGTCCGGCCACCACCCCGGGCCGCCATTTCAGGCCCGACTCCATCTTGGGCCCATCACGTCCCGAGCACGTGGCCTCTGCCCGACCCCGGCCGCGGCCCCAGCAAAGCCCCGACATCGAGGCACCAAGATCCGCCCAGGAGGTAGAGTGGCCACTTGACGGATCCAGGAGGAGGGGAGTTCTGATGGCCCTCCAGCCGTCCCCGGACGCCTGGTATCGATCGCCCTCCGGCCTCCCTGGGCGCTGGCTCCACCCCCCTGCTGGGTGTCTGGACACTCTCATCCCGGCCCCTCTGACCCCCAGGCGTGAGGGTCCGGACATCAAAGGACTCCAGTCCTATATCTGGGCCAGCCCTGGATAAGGACTCCAGTTGTATCCTGGAGTCGAAGCCCTTCTGACCTCGTCGCGGCTGATCCTGATAAGAACTCTTGTACTTGGAACCTGGAACCTCAGAGCCCTGCTGACGCTGTCGCGGCCCGACCACGCTGAACCATCCTCGGAGCCCTGCTGATGCTGACGCGGCTCAACCTCGCTGAACCATCCTCGGAGCCCTGCTGACGCTGTCGCAGCCCGACCAAGTTGAATCACCTTCGGAGCCCTGCTGACGCTGTCGCGGCCCGACCAAGCTGAACCATCCTCGGAGCCCTGCTGACGCTGTCGCGGCCCGACCATGCTGAACCATCCTCGGAGCCCTGCTGACGCTGTCGCGGCCCGACCACGCTGAACCATTCTCAGAGCCCTGCTGATGACGTCGCGGCTCCTTGCACCCCCCAGCTCAAGGATTGAGAGCTGTGCGCCGGGTATCCTAGTACCAGTTGGTACCAAGACTGTCCCGCTACCCCTTTCCCCTGATACCGAGACTTTACGGATCCCTCGATCCCCCTGTACATATTGCTGCGAGAACTTGCCTTTATTCTTAATATAAAGACTCTTAAGAATCTACTTTCGTGTGGTGTCCCTTTGTAGTGGGGTGATTGCTCGGCTGTTATGATTGTAGGAGAGGAGCCTCGCCAAGGAGGCCTCTCGACGGCGCTCGGCCAATTCCATACGGAGAGGTGGGTCTCGGGGGGGGTCAGTCAGACATCTTCTGTCTCCCCTGGGATCGCCTTTCTAACATTGGTGGCAGGCGACGGGATCCGAGCCGACGCAAATCGTACAGCGAGTAACTCGCCCACTACTAACAGAGACACACAGCAACCATGAGTACTAAAGAAGCCGGAACAACCGCAGAGTTCCAGAAGGAACTATTGGAGGAGTACACCCATAAAGAACTCAAACAATTTTGCAAAGACTTAGGTATCGCTACCACCGGACTAAGCACCAAAGAGGATTTTAAAGAAGCGCTGCAAACATGGGTGGAGGCCGAAGCGACACCACCCCAAACCGAAGGTGACACGGTACCAGACGTGCCCCAGGAAACCATAACAGCACCAGCGGAAGAAAGAACCACCAACATAGACACGGGCCTCTCCCACGAAGACGCCCGAGAGCGAGAGAGAAGCCGGCTCCATGAGTTGGAGCTTGCCCGACTCCGGCTGGGCGGAGAACTCCAGCTAGCGGAAAAGAAAATGGCCCTTGAACAACTACGACTACAAGGAGACCTGGAGGAGAGACGGAGGCACAGAGAATTGGAAGAAAAAAAATCACGTTCGAGCACGAGCGTGGCCTCAAAGAACAGAAGATCAAGGCCAAGAGCGAAGAAGCTGGCGCCGCTGTGAACCGAAGCCCCCCGCCTCCTGCCGACACGAAGGTCCACATTCCCAAGGATGTCGTCAAAGAATACTATAAAAATGACGACATCCAGCAGTGGTTTAAGGCCTACAAAGTCACCATGACCGCGCACCGCATACCCCGAAAAGATTGGGGTCCCGGTTTATGGGGGAAATTTGTCAGCAAAGGAAGAGACACCCTGCTGGAACTGGCCGACGATGTGATGTCCTCCTATGATCACATGAAGGACGCCCTGCTCACCCGTTATGGCCTCACCCCTGAGATGTACTGGCAGAGATTCAGAGACTGTAAAAAGATCCCCAGTACTACATGGGTAGAGTACGTGAACTTTTATAGCAGGGCGCTGGAAGGGTGGATCAAGGGCAGCAAAGTGACCACCTACGAGCAGCTGTTCGACCTCATTGTATGGGAGCACCTCTCCAACAACTGCTTTGTCGAACTCAGACAGCATCTACTCGACAGCAAGCTGACCGAGCCACGGAAACTCGTCGTCGAGGCCGATCGATGGGTGAGCACCCGGGTCCCCCAGGCCCCGATAGGAGAATCAGGACGGAACCCCCAGGGGAACCTCCGCCAGCGAGGCGGCAGAGGAGGCCAGAACCGGAACAGAGACTTCCCGGCAGCGCCGCCCCGGAGTCCGCCCCGGGGGTCGCCCCAGAACAACACTTCACCATCCCTGACAAGAAGAGGGGCCCCCTCAGCACGGCCGGGGCTCCGCCCAAACGTTACCTGCCACAGATGCCAGTGGCCAGGTCACTTTGCCAGTAACCCCCACTGCCCAATGAACCAGCGTCCCAGCACCACCGGGCCTCCGACCCGCCAGAACGCTGCCACAGCACTGGGAGAAGGAGAAGAAGACGAAGAGTCTACAATGAGGACCAGACCGAGTAAGAGCCCGCCACCATGGCCCTAGTCTGTCTGGGCGAAAGAGACATGATCCCCCGGGCTCCACTCCCGAGCAACACCCAAAAATACCGTCAGTGGGTCAACATTAATGGGCGCCGGGCTGAAGCACTCCGTGACACTGGGGCCAGTGTGACTGCCGTCCACTGCCACTTGGTGACTCCCGAACAGATACTACCAAATGTGCTGTGCCCCGTGCTGGCCGCCGACAATTCCGAGACCCTGTGCCAGATGGCCCGAATCCCCTTCGAGTGGGGGGGGGTGTCGGGCCTGCTAAAGGTGACCGTCCGGGACGACGCCCCCGTGGACTGCCTCCTCGGAAACGACCTCGAGAGTTCCCCCTGGGCCCAAGTCGAGCGGAGAGAGCATCTAGGGATGCTGGGACTACCTGAGTGGGTTTGTGCGGCCACCCGATCCATGGCAGCCCGGGCCCCGGCGCCGACCGAGGCCGCCCCGACCGAAGAACCGGAGTGGCCTGCACCACCGCCACCCGCCGTCGATGAAGACACCGACCCTGAGTCCGGGCCACCGGAGCCCCCCCGCGAAGACATCGCCGAGCTCGGAGACCTCCCGGAACTAGCCCAATGGCGCCAGGAAGGTGGTCCCACCCGGGAACAATTCCGGCAAGAACAAAAGGCCTGTCCCTCCCTCGAGGGAACCCAGCAGCAAGCCGCAGCTCAAGCCGCCGGGGACACGTTGGGGTCCCACTGGGTCTACTGGGACCACGACCTCCTATACAGCGAACAGAAAATTGCCGAACTGGGGGCCAGCCGAGTGTTGGTGGTCCCCCTACGATTCAGAGACTTCCTCCTAAACCTGGCACACGACGTGCCCCTCGCCGGGCACCTGGGGCAGGACAAAACCTACAGCCGCCTGGTGACCCATTTTTTCTGGCCAAAAATGCGCAACGATGTGAACAATCACTGCAGAACCTGTCCGACCTGTCAAGCCAGCGGAAAGAGCGGGGGAAAGGTCAAGGCCCCGCTCCAACCCTTTCCCGTGGTAACCACCCCCTTCGAGCGAGTGGGGATCGACATCGTGGGGCCCCTGGACCCCCGAACCTCTCAGGGGCACCGCTTCATCCTCATCCTGGTGGACCATGCCACCCGCTACCCCGAAGCCATCCCCCTCCAGTCCATAACGGCCCCCGTGGTGGGCCGAGCGCTAATGGGGATCTTCTCCAGAGTGGGGTTCCCCCGAGAGGTCGTGAGTGATAGGGGCACAAACTTTATATCAAAATATATGCGGTCCCTGTGGCAACAGTGCGGGGTCACATATAAGTTCACCACCCCGTATCACCCCCAAGGGAATGGACTTGTGGAGTGGTTTAACCGAACACTCAAGGGGATGATCAAGGGCCTGGAAGAGCCCCTACGCTGCAAATGGGACGTCCTGCTGCCCTGCCTCCTGTTTGCCTATCGGGAGGTGCCACAGAAGTCCCTGGGGTTCAGCCCCTTTGAACTATTGTACGGACACCCTGTACGAGGTCCCCTCAGCCTGGTCAAAGAAGGCTGGGAGACTACAGTCCGAGATGCTCCGCCTGATGTCTACCGGTACCTCCTGACCCTCTGAAACCAGACTCGGAAGTTCCGGGAACTTGCCGAGGCCAACCTTGAGGCCAGTCAGGAGGAGATGAAACGCTGGTATGACCAGAACGCCGCGTCCATCGAGTTCGAGCCGGGCCAGCAGGTCTGGGTCATGTCCCCGGTCGAACCTTGTGCCCTCCAGGACAAATGGACGGGCCCTTCAAAGTGGTGGAGCGCAAGAGCCCCGTCACCTATCTGGTAGACATGGAGTCCCCCAGGAACCCCCTCCGGGTTCTGCACGCCAACCGGCTCAAGCCTCACTTTGCCCGCACGGAGCTGAGCCTGCTGCTAGCTACAGATGACGGAGCCGAAGACGACTCCGAGCCCCTGCCCAACCTCCTGAAGTGCTCTGAAAAAGACGGCTCCGTCGAGGGAGTCACCCTCTCCTCCGCCCTGACCCCCGAACAGCGCCAGGACTGCCAAGAGCTGTTGGGGTAGTTTGCGGACCTGTTTTCACTCACTCCCGGGGTCACACAGTGGTGTGTCCACGATGTGGACACCGGGGACAGCCCGCCCGTGCGACACCGGGCCTACCGAGTTCCTGACCGAGTTCGGACCTGCATCCAGTCCGAAGTTGCCAAGATGCTAGCCCTAGGGGTGGTCGAGCCCTCAGACAGTCCCTGGGCCAGTCCAGTTGTCCTGGTCCCTAAAGCCGCCGCCCCCGGCGCCACTCCGGAACTCAGGTTTTGTGTCGACTACCGGGGACTGAATGCCGTCACCAGGACCGACGCCCATCCCATACCTCGGGCCGATGAACTGATCGATCGCCTGGGGGCCGCCAGGTACCTCAGCACCTTCGACCTCATGGCCGGGTATTGGCAGATCGGCCTCACCCCTGGTGCCCAAGAGCGATCGGCCTTCTCGACCCCCAATGGCCACTTCCATTTCAAGGTAATGCCCTTCGGCATAAAAACGCCCCGGCCACCTTCCAGAGACTGGTGAATAAGGTGCTGGCGGGACTAGAAGAGTTCAGTGCCGCCTATTTGGACAATATTGCGGTGTACAGCCTCCACTGGGCCGAGCACCTGAAGCACCTCTGGGAGGTCCTGACGGCCCTCCGACGGGCCGGACTAACTGTGAAATCAAGCAAGTGCCAGATAGGCCAAGGGTCTGTGACCTATCTGGGGCACCAAGTGGGGAGCGGCCATGTGGCTCCCCTCCAACCAAAGATCGATGCCATCCGGGCCTGGGAGCCCCCGGTCACCCAGACAGCAGTCCGAGCCTTCCTGGGGCTCACTGGGTATTACCGGCGCTTCATAAAAAACTATGGGAGCATTGTGGGGCCCCTCACTGAACTGATCTCCAAAAAGCAGCCACAGAAGGTGCACTGGACCCCCGAGTGTCAGACAGCCTTCAAGACTCTGAAGACTGCCATGTGCACCGCCCCTGTGCTCCAAGCCCCCGACTACAGCCGAGAGTTTGTAGTCCAAACCGACGCCTCGGAGCACGGGGCGGTCCTATCGCAAGTTAACCCCGAGGGGGTTGACCATCCTGTGGCCTTCATCAGCCAGCGACTGCTGGCTCGAGAACGACGGTGGAGCACCATCGAGAGAGAAGCCTTCGCCGTCGTGTGGGCCCTAAAGAAACTCCGGCCCTACCTCTTCGGCACCCACTTCCGGGTCCAGACCGACCACCGGCCCCTGCGGTGGCTGATGCAGATGCATGGCGAGAACCCGAAGCTGCTGCGATGGTCCATCTCCCTGCAAGGGATGGACTTCACTGTGGAACATTGCCCTGGCAATGACCACGCCAATGCTGATGGCCTGTCCCGCTTCTTCCGCCTCGGCGAGGAGAACCCCCAAGAAGATGGGTGACTCTCCCTGCCTTCAGCTGGAGGGGACATGTGTTGGACCCGGTCTCGTGGCGTGGTCCTACCCCCCCCCACATGGCGGGCCCTGGACGACATCGGCCCTACATCGACCCGCTGTTGCCCCCCTGGAACTACCCTCCACAAACTCTCAACGAGAGCAGCCCCCCTGGCAACCCACGGCTCTCCCCCCTGGAACCCGGCGAACCCTGCTCGCCCAAACCCTGCCGGTCCGGCCACCACCCCGGGCCACCATTTCAGGCCCGACTCCATCTTGGGCCCATCACGTCCCGAGCACGTGGCCTCGGGCCAACCCCGGCCGCGGCCCCAGCAAAGCCCCGACATCGAGGCACCAAGATCCGCCCAGGTGGTAGAGTGGCCACTTGACGGATCCAGGAGGAGGGGAGTTCTGATGGCCCTCCAGCCGTCCCCGGACCCCTGGTATCGATCGCCCTCCGGCCTCCCTGGGCGCTGGCTCCACCCCCCTGCTGGGTGTCTGGACACTCTCATCCCGGTTCCCTCTGACCCCTAGGCGCGAGGGTCCGGACATCAAAGGACTCCAGTCCTATATCTGGGCGAGTCCTGGATAAGGACTCCAGTTGTATCTTGGAGTCGAAGCCCTGCTGACCTCGTCGCGGCTGATCCTGATAAGAACTCTTGTACTTGGAACCTGGAACCTCGGAGCCCTGCTGACCCTGTCGCGGCCCGACCAGGCTGAACCATCCTCGGAGCCCTGCTGACGCTGTCGCGGCTCGACCTCGCTGAACCATCCTCGGAGCCCTGCTGACGCTGTCGCGGCCCAACCAAGCTGAACCATCCTCGGAGCCCTGCTGACGCTGTGGCGGCCCGACCACGCAGAACCATCCTCGGAGCCCTGCTGACGCTGTCGCGGCCCGACCACGCTGAACCATTCTCAGAGCCCTGCTGACGACGTCGCGGCTCCTTGCACCCCCCAGCTCGAGGATTGAGAGCTGTGCGCCGGGTATCCTAGTACCAGTTAGTACCAAGACAGTCCCGCAACCCCTTTCCCCTGATACCGAGACTTTACGGATCCCTCGATCCCCCTCTACATATTGCTGCGAGAACTTGCCTTTATTCCTTATATAAAGACTCTTAAGAATCTACTCTCGTGTGGTGTCCCTTTGTAGTGGGGTGATTGCTCGGCTGTTACAATTGTAGGAGAGGAGCCTCACCAAGGAGGCCTCCGACGGCGTTCGGCCAATTCCATACCGAGAGGTGGGTCTCGGGGGGGTCAGTCAGACATCTTCTGTCTCCCCTGGGATCGCCTTTCTAACAGGAATACTTAAATATATGGCTATGTCTCGAGTAAATCACTGTTGCGGGGAATCAAATGCAGTCTGTGGATAAGAAAACACGTGAAAAGGTTCAAATAATTGATGCAACAAGTGAGCCATCTCTAAAAGAAAGTGGAAACGGAATTTACTTGTGGAATCAGTGATTATACCCACAAATGCGGTTTAGCTGTTATTTTATATGTTATGTGTTATGTTATAAATGACTTGTAGCGCGAACAAATACTCATGAGTGTGCTGGCGCGGATTGAACTGAGGGCTGAAAGCAGAGAATAATTAAATGGGCTGGTTAAAAAGATGAATTTTAAGTGGTTTCCTAAAAAATGCGGAAATCCTGAGTATGGCGCAACACATCAGGAAGACTGTTCCAAAGAATGGCTACCTTAACTGAAAGTGACTGGCCCCCCATCCTGGAGAGGCGGAATCGGGGAGTGATCATCAGACGGTGGGAAGCAGAGCGTAAGGAGCGGTGGGGAATGTAAAAGGCCACACGCTTCTTGATATAAGAAGGTCCAGAATCATGCAGGGCTCTATGGGCTAAAGTAAGTGCCTTAAACAGCACCCGCTTGGCCACGGGAAGCCAGTGGAGGTCACGCAAGTGTAACCTCACACTGGATGTCTTAGAGATGTTGACTAAGAGTCTGGTCAACGCGTTCTGGATCAGTTGGAGTTTATTCATCAAGTATCCAGGGATGCCGATGAATAACGCGTTGGCATAGTCCAGTCGGGACAGGATAAGTGACCGCGCCAGTATTTCCTTCGCCGGCTGCGGAAGCATAGGGAAAAACCTACTCAGTGACTTAAGTGTGCCAAAACAGACACCCGTAAGTCTCTTAATATGTTCAGAAAACCGGAGATCTTTTACGAACCAAACCCCCAAGTTCTTTGCCGGACCACCCTCAGATAGTGGGCGGGGGGAATCCGGAGGCCACAGGGCTTCTCTAAAGAGCGGAGGAAATTGGCCATACAGCAGTATCTCTGATTTCCCCTCATTACACCTGAGTTTAGCCTGCGCTAGCCATGTAAACACGGCTGCGAGGCACCTCTGTGCGACCCCTGTGCTCAGGTCAGAGCCATTCCAAGTAAATAGAAGCGGGGTGTCGTCAGTGTAAGCCATGATTTTGGCGCCCAACTCTTCGGCCAGGGAGATCAACGGAGTCAAATAGATATTAAAAAGCAGAGGGCTCAAAGTAGAGCCCTGAGGAACTCCAGTCGATACCTCCCTAGCCGAGGATGAAAAAGGGGGCGTCCAGACCTGCTGAGTACGAGCATCCAAAAAGGATTTTAGCCAGGCCCATGCTGCACCAGAGATGCCAATGGAAGGGAGACGGGCAAGAAGAAGCTGGTGAGGCACCGTGTCAAAGGCGGCAGAGAGGTCCAATAAAATCAGAGCTGCTCTGCCGCCCCCGTCCAAGCACTCCCTAATTGCCTCTGCCATCTCCACCAGCGCTGTCTCTGTGCTATAAGATGTTCTAAAGCCAGATTGGGCAGGGTGAAGAGCCCCAGATGTTTCCACAAAGGTCTCAAGTTGGCGAAATATCACCTTTTTTCATACTTTGGCCAGTGCCGGCAATAAGGAAATCAGGCGATAGTTAGCAGGTACAGAGGGGTCCGCCGTAGGTTTTTTAAGAAGAGGAAGAAGTTTAGCCTGTTTCCATTGTGCTGGTACGGTAGCCGACTGAAGCGATCAGTTAATGATAGCAGCGGCTTCCGAGCACACAATCTCTGCAACCCCAGCTAAAGCTCTAGCAGGACACGGGTCCGAAGGGGAACCTGACTTGAGAGATTTGAGAATGGCAAGAATATCAGAGTTCTCGGCCTGCACAAACTGAGAAAACAGAGGATGAATAAGTTTACTCGGGGGGGGGGAGCTAAGGAGATTCTCTGCATCGCCGTCGGTGATCCCAGGCTATCTTGAATGGATAGTATTTTATTGATAAAAAAATGGAAAGCTCCTCACACCATAGGAGGGAGACTGGGAAGGTTTTGTGATCCGCACAAGGGGACATAAAACTTCTGACAATAGAAAAAATCTCTTCTCTATTATTGTTGGCTTTCATAATTCTTTCAGCTTAAAAGTCACTTTAAGCTTTCCTGACAGCTACATAATAATCTCTCTGTGCCGCGCGAAGAGCAGATTTAGCCGCTGGACAGTACGCAACCCGCCACTGGCGTTCCAACTTTTTACAGCCCAGTTTCACCTCTTTTAAGGACAGAGAATACCAGGGCTGAGAGGGGGAAGGCCGATGAAAGCTGTTGGACAGAGGTTTACAGGAGGATTCGGCCCCCTGACTAACCCAAGTATTAAAGCAGTCTACCGCAGCCTTAAGGTCATCTGCAGGGGCCACCTGGGAGTGAATCAGGGACTCTGTTAGCGCAGGAATATTGATCCTACGGGTGGGAGGACCAAGAGTCAAGGTCGAAGTGCGAAAGGATTTCCCCATGTCCCACGAGACTATGTGACAGGGAGCGTATCAGTGACATACAGATCAAAATTAGAACACACCAGGTCGATCAAATGGCCCCCCGAATGTGTAGGCTTCACGACCCACTGAGTCAGCTGAGTCAGGGCAAAAAAGTCCAACAAAGCCATGAATGTTAAAATCACCCAGAAGAAGAAATTTGGAGAAGCGCAGAACACGCGGGGCAATAGCATCCTCCAGAGTCTTCAAGAAAACTCCGGGCGGACCAGGGGGGCAGTAGACCAATGTGCCCCCAGCGTAATGTGCGGTGATAAAGTGAAGGAGAAGTCAAGGGCCTCGCCCTCTGCCAAATCCATAGAGGTTTCGCACGTGAAGGCCCAGGCTTCCCTAAAAACCACAGCCGTACCACCCCCTCTCCCCGTTGTGCGATCAGCACGCTCTAAATGGTACCCCTGTTTCACACGACTCCCTTAGCCATGTTTCCGTGATAAATAGCACGTCTAACTTGTTGTCCATGATTAGCTCAAAAATATTAGCAGCATGTCTGACCATTGAGCGTGCATTAATAAGGGCTGCCGAGACATCAGACTGCCTAACAGCCTGAGAACCCAGGCAAGCAATAGAGTGTCAAAGCAGAAGTTGCAGATGGAACACCCACTAGAAAGGTTGAGGATATCGTCACACCGTTTATTACTTGCACGGGTTCGCGTATCCAGTGTCACTAGTTCATCCCGGTTATAGACTCGCCGGCCCACCAAGGTGGCTGGCTCCAAACCGGCAGCGTGATTGGCCCTGGGCGCTCCCGGGGTGCGGACGGGCGCAGACGTGCTTGCCTTTTGTGCGCGGGCGGCGCGTCCGCTGCGTGACCACGGGAGCATGGGCAATTTATAGGTCTTCCCTCCCCCAGCTAGAATGCTAAATAGCGTCCCACCAGGATCCGGGACTCCCTAGATGGCGCCCTGCCCTCCACTCAAATGGCACTGGGAGCCGCGGTGGACCGGGGCAGGGACAGCACACCTCCCTGGATAGAAAATCGGGTAAGTGCGTGCCCAATCTCAGGGGACCAAACAAAAAGAATAGCAATCCGTGCACAACAATGTTAAAACACGATATCTTTAAAAGCATTAGCTTAGTAGATGTAGTGTCAGATGATCGCCTACAAAAAAGAAAATACTGGGATATTATAAAAACCAAAATAGTAATAATTAATATCCTAAGAAGGGATTCAATTACCTTGTCCGAGGTTCGCCTGCAGTCGGGCTAACAAAGCACATTCGTGAAGAGACAAATATGTGTCTGGGAGCACTCTGGCTCCTGAAATGATTATGCGCCTGTTGGACCCGGCCTCATGGCGTGGTCCTACCCCTCCCGCATGGCGGGCCCAGAATGACATCGGCCCTCCGTCGAGCCTCGGGCGGCCCCTTTTGCCCGACCCTGCACGCCCCAACACTGCAGGTCAGGTTACCACCCCGGACCACCACTACCGGCCTGACTCCATCTTGGGCCCACCACGTCACAAACACGTGGCCTCGGCTCCGGCCAAGGGCCCGGCGAAGCCCCGACATCGAGGCACCAAGATCCACTCAGGTGGTCAAGTGGCCACTCAACAGATCCAAGAGGAGGGAAGTTTCGATGGGCCTCCAGCCATCCCCGGACGCCTGGTATCGATCGCTGGCTCCACCCCCCTGCTGGGTGTCTGGACAGCATCATACCGGCCCCTCTGACCCCCAGGCGCGAGGGTCTGGACATCAAAGGACTCCATTCCTATATCTGGGCCAGCCCCGGAGTAGGACGCTAGTTGTATCCTGGACTGGAGAGCCCTGCTGACGCTGTTGCGGCCGACACCAGAAGAACTAATTTTCCTGTAACCGTAAGCTACCCTGGGAGCCTGCTGGCGCTACCGCGGCCCACCTTCGCTGAACCATCTTGAGAGCCTGCTGGCGCTGCCACGGCCCACCTTCGCTGAACCATCTTGAGAGCCTGCTGGCGCTGCCGCGGCCCACCTTCGCTGAACCATCTTGAGAGCCTGCTGGCGCTGCCGCGACCCACCTTCGCTGAACCATCTTGAGAGCCTGCTGGCGCTGCCGCGGCCCATCTTCGCCGAAACCACCTCGAGGCCTGCTGGCGCTGCCGCGGCCCCCTCTCCGTTAAAGATCATCTGTCGAGTCCTGCTGGCGCTGCCGCGGCTCGACCTCTCGGAACCCCCGGCTCGAGGATTGAGAGCTGTGCGCAGGGTATCCCTTCCTGCACCCGTACTGAGACTGTCCCGCTACCCTGTCCCTTATTTACGAGACTTTACAGATCCATCGATCTGCCTGTACATATCGCTGAGAACAAGCAACCTTTATTCTCGATAAAGCCTACGAACTTAACTTCCTGTGTGGTGTCCGTTTGTAGTGTTGTGGTTACTCTGCTGTACGATCCTAGGAGAGGACCCTCACCCAGGAGGCCTCTCGATAACGCTCGGCTACTTCTCGACGGAGAGGTGGACCTAGGGGTGGTCAGTCAGACATCTTCTGCCTCCCCCGGGATCGCCTTTCTAACATTGGTGGCAAGCGACGGGATCCGAGCCGACGCAGATCGTACAGAGAGTGATTCACCCACTACTGAGAAAAACACACTACGACCATGACTACGCAAGAAACCAGACCGACTATGGAATTCCAGAAAGAGAAAATAGAAGATTACAGTCATAAGGAATTAAAACAATTCTGCAAAGACCTGGGCAATGGTACCACTGGCCTAAGCACCAAGGAGGACTTTAAATCGGCCCTACAAGCATGGGTGGAAGCCGGTGACACGCCACCCCAGAACGAAGATAACCCGGGCCCGAACGGACGCCCGGAGACCAACACGACCCCAGCGGGGGAGAGACCCGCAAATCTAGGCACGGGCCTCCCCCACGAAGACGCCCGAGAATGAGAGAGGAACCGGCTCCACGAATTGGAGCTCGCCCGACTCCGGCTAGACGGAGAACTACAGCTGACGACAAAAAAGATAGCCCTCGAGCAACTATGGCTAGAAGGAGACCTAGAGGAGAAACGAAGACAAAGAGACCTCGAAGAAAAGAAACTCATGCTCGAGCATGAGTGCGGCTTAAAGGTACTAGAAATCAAGGCCAAAACGAACGATGCCAACGCATCCGGGGGCAAGACCTCGCCCCTTCCTGTGGACACGAAGGTGCACATACCCAAGGATGTCGTCAAAGAGTACCATAAGAATGACGACATCCAACAGTGGTTCAAAGCCTACGAAGTAGCCATGACCGCCCATCGAGTACCCCTCAAGGACTGGGGCGCCGGCCTGTGGGGGAAGTTCGTCAACGAGGGGAGAGACGCCCTGCTAGAGCTTCCCGATGCCGAGATGACCTCGTACGAGCACATGAAAACCGCTCTCCTCACTCGCTACGAACTCACCCCCGAAATGTACCGGCAGCGATTCCGAGACTGTAAAAAAATCCCCGGTACCACATGGGTGGAGTACGTGAACTTTTACAGCAGAGCCTTCGAGGGGTGGATCAAAGGTAGCCAGGTCACCACCTACCAGCAGTTGGTCGACCTCATTATATGGGAACATCTTTCCAACAACTGCTTCATTGAACTCCGGCAACATCTCCTCGACAGCAAATTGACAGAGCCACGAAAACTCGCAGTCGAGGCTGATAGATGGGTGAGCACCCGAGTCCCCCTCCGAACCATCACGGCCCCAGTAGTAGGCCGAGCCCTAATGGGGATCTTCTCCAGAGTCAGCTTCCCCCGAGAAGTCGTGAGTGATCGGGGCACAAACTTTATATCTAAATATATGCGGTCCCTGTGGCAACAGTGCGGGGTCACATATAAGTTCACCACCCGGTATCACCCCCAAGGAAATGGACTTGTAGAGCGGTTTAACCGAACACTGAAGGGGATGATCAAGGGCCTAGAAGAGCCGCTACGACGCAAATGGGATGTCCTGCTGCCTTGCCTCCTGTTTGCCTATCGCGAGGTACCCCAGAAGTCCCTGTGGTTCAGCCCCTTCGAACTATTGTATGGGCACCCGGTCCGAGGCCCCCTCAGCCAGGTCAAAGAAGGCTGGGAGACGGCTGTCCGAGGTGCTCCACCAGATGTCTACCAGTACCTCCTGACCCTCCGCAACCAGACTCGGAAGTTTCGGGAACTTTCTGAGGCCAACCTGGAGGCCAGTCAGGAGGAGATGAAACGCTGGTATGACCAGAACGCCTCGTCCATCGAATTTGAGCCGGGCCAGCAGGTCTGGGTCATGTCCCCGGTTGAACCTTGTGCCCTCCAGGACAAATGGACGGGGCCCTTCAAAGTGGTGGAGCGCAAGAGCCCCGTCACCTATCTGGTGGACATGGAGTCCCCCAGGAACCCCCTCCGGGTTCTACACGCTAACCGGCTCAAGCCGCACTTTGCCCGCACTGAACTAAGTCTGCTGCTAGCGACCGATGACGGAGCTGTAGACGACTCCGAACCTCTACCAGATCTCCTGAGCACCACCGAGAAAGACGGCTCCATCGAAGGGGTCACGCTCTCCTCTACCCTGACCCTAAAACAGCACCAAGACTGCCGGAAGCTGCTGGGGCAATTTGCAGATCTATTTTCCCTCACTCCTGGGGTCACCCGGTGGTGTGTCCACGATGTAGACACCGGAGACAGCCCGCCTGTAAGACACCGAGCTTTCCGAGTGCCCGACCGAGTTCGGGCCTGCATTCAATCCGAAGTGGCCAAGATGCTAGCTCTGGGGGTAGTCGAACCCTCCGACAGTCCCTGGGCCAGTCCCGTTGTCCTGGTCCCTAAGGCCCCCGCCCTCGGCACGCCCCCGGAGCTCCGGTTCTGTGTTGACTACCGGGGGCTGAATGCAGTCACCAGGACCGACGCCCATCCCATCCCCCGGGCGGAAGAACTGATCGATCGCCTGGGGGCCGCAAAGTATCTCAGCACCTTCGACCTCATGGCCGGATATTGGCAGATCGGCCTCACCCCTGGAGCGCAAGAGCGATCGGCCTTCTCGACCCCTGAAGGCCACTACCATTTCAAAGTGATGCCCTTCGGCATGAAAAACGCCCCGGCCACCTTCCAGAGACTCGTGAATAGGGTGCTGGCCGGCTAGAAGAGTTCAGTGCCGCCTATCTGGATGACATTGCGGTGTACAGCCTCCACTGGGATGAGCACCTGACCCACCTCTGGGAGGTCCTGACGGCCCTCCGATGGGCCGGACTGACAATAAAAGCCAGCAAGTGCCAGATAGGCCAAGGGTCCGTGACCTATCTGGGACACCAAGTAGGGAGCGGCCAGGTGGCTCCCCTCCAGCCAAAGATTGACGCCATCCGGGCCTGGGAGCCCCCGCTCACCCAAACAGCAGTCCGAGCCTTCCTGGGGCTCACCGGATATTATCGGCGCTTCATAAAAGATTATGGAAGCATTGTGGGGCCCCTCACAGAACTGACCTCCAAGAGACTACCACAAAAGGTGCGCTGGACCCCCGAGTGCCAGGTCGCCTTCGAAACACTGAAGACCGCCATGTGCACCACCCCTGTGCTCCAAGCCCCCAACTACAGCCGAGAGTTTGTGGTCCAAACCGACGCCTCAGAGCACGGCATTGGGGCGGTCCTATCCCAAGTAAACCCTGTGGGAGTCAACCTTCCCGTTGCCTTCATCAGCCGGCGGCTGCTGGCCAGAGAACAACGATGGAGCACCATCGAGAGGGAAGCCTTCGCCGTCGTGTGGGCCCTAAAGAAGCTCCGGCCCTACCTCTTCGGCACCCACTTCCGGGTCCAGACCGACCACCGGCCCCTGCGGTGATTGATGCAGATGCGTGGAGAAAACCAGAAACTGTTGCGATAGTCCATCTCCCTCCAAGGGATGGACTTCACTGTGGAGCACCGCCCCGGCAACGACCACGCCAATGCTGACGGCCTGTCCCGATTCTAATACCTCGGCGAGGAGAACCCCCAAGAAGATGGGTGACTCTCCCCTGCCTTCAGCTGGGGGGGACGCGTGTTGGACCCGGCCTCATGGCGTGGTCCTACCCCTCCCGCATGGCGGGCCCAGAACGACATCGGCCCTCCACCGAGCATCGGGCGGCCCCTTTTGCCCGACCCTGCACGCCCCAACACTGCCGGTCCAGTTACCACCCCGGACCACCACTACCGGCCTGACTCCATCTTGGGCCCACCACGTCACGAACACGTGGCCTCGGCCCCGGCCAAGGCCCCGGCGAAGCCCCGACATCGAGGCACCAAGATCCACCCAGGTGGTCGAGTGGCCACTCAACAGATCCAAGAGGAGGGAAGTTTCGATGGGCCTCCAGCCGTCCCCGGACGCCTGGTATCGATCGCCCTCTGGCCTCCCTGGACGCTGGCTCCACCCCCCTGCTGGGTGTCTGGACACCATCATCCCAGCCCCTCTGACCCCCAGGCGCAAGGGTCCGGACATCAAAGGACTCCAGTCCTATATCTGGGCCAGCCCCGGAGTAGGACGCTAGTTGTATCCTGGACTGGAGAGCCCTGCTGACGCTGTCGCGGCCGACACCAGAAGAACTAATTTTCCTGTAACCTGAAGCTACCCTGGGAGCCTGCTTGTGCTGCCGCGGCCCACCTTCGCTGAACCATCTTGAGATCCTGCTGGCGCTGCCGCGGCCCACCTTCGCTGAACCATCTTGAGAGCCTGCTGGCGCTGCCGCGGCCCATCTTCGCCAAAACCACCTCGAGGCCTGCTGGCGCTGCGGCGGCCCCCTATCCGTTAAAGACCATCTGTCGAGTCCTGCTGGCGCTGCCTCGGCTCGACCTCTCGGAACCCCCGGCTCGAGGATTGAGAGCTGTGCGCAGGGTATCCCTTCCTGCACCCGTACTGAGACTGTCCCGCTACCCTGTCCCTTATTTACGAGACTTTACAGATCCATCGATCTGCCTGTACATATCGCTGAGAACAAGCAACCTTTATTCTTGATAAAGCCTACGAACTTAACTTCCTGTGTGGTGTCCGTTTGTAGTGTTGTGGTTACTCTGCTGTACAATCCTAGGAGAGGACCCTCACCCAGGAGGCCTCTCGATAACGCTCGGCTACTTCTCGACAGAGAGGTGGACCTAGGGGTGGTCAGTCAGACATCTTCTGCCTCCCCCGGGATCGCCTTTCTAACAGCGCCCAAGCGCCTCATGGGGACTCTAAAACCAGACGCATGGAAGCCACACGGGGCTTTAAACAAAGTATGCCCCCAGATCTGTGGAGCAGGCTGGCTCCTAGTGCAAGATAATGCCTGCCTCGTGGGGGTAGCCCGCTGCAAGACGGGGCCGCCCAAGGTGAGAAAACTACATTGGGCCATGATGGAGCGGCTACCAGGCGGGGCCGCTCATGGAATGGGCACCAGTAGGTAGCGCGTTGGAGTCCCGCTCGGAGACTCAGAAATTAGACATACTGCCCTTTCGCTAGCGAGCCACACTCACCGGGCTCTCTCACTCTGCCGGTCTCCTCTCCTCGCCGGTCTTCGCTGCTGGATCCTTAAGGGAGCCCCGCTTCATCTGTGCGCCGTGCTTCACCCGGTCCCCTCTCCCCTGGGACTTCGAGTGGGCGCCCGCGAGGCTCCAGACGCACCTTAGGCACTGGCCCCGCCTACCTTTTCTACTTACAGGTCGCGTTAGGCAGCGGCCCGGCAACAGCTTCCCTCGCTCAGGCTGCAGCGGTGAGACGCGGGGTGGGCCCCTGCTCGAATTTAAATAGAGACACGGGTAAAGTCACGCGGTGGGCACCCGCGCAGATAAATAATTAATTAAATAAGCGGGGTAGGCACCCGCACATGAAAATGCTGACAAAGTCACGGGGTGGGCAGGTGGGCACCAGATAAAATGGCAAACACTGGATGGACTCCTGCCATGCCACTCTTCCTCGCCATTGTGTCTGGAGTGCTCTGCTTCCATGAAATAGGATTCAGAAAAAGGGGTGGTGATGAACAGAGTGCCTGAATTAAGCAGACCACTCTTACCCAGTCCAAAGATCAGGGCTTGATCCATCACCGTTTTTTAGCTCACTGCACCATCCCAGCTCAGAACTTGGCTATATGCAAATTAGTCTGTTCCTGTCCCAGTGCATGATGGGAACAGGGCAAACCACGGTGATGGATCAAGCCCTGATCTTTGGACTGGGTAAGAGTGGTCTGCTTAATTCAGACACTCTGTTCATCACCACCCCCTTTTCTGAATCCTATTTCATGGAAGCAGAGCACTCCAGACACGTTGGCGAGGAAGAGTGAATCGTCCATGAAATAGGAGCACCGCTATTGGAGTCGATGCTGAAAGACAGAGAGGAAACGCGTGTAGAGGGGCTTCCTTTGTGTCAAAAATTGCTGCTGCGTGCAAAGACGTGCTGCTTTCTCTTTTAGAGCCCGACTTACTGCTGTGGTAAAAGGTTCCTTATCTTCTTTATGGGGCCACCTGTTTCGCCCCATAAATAAGATAAGAAACCGTTTACCACAGCAATAAGTCAAGGAACCCAGTCGCAAAGGGACGGGGCTAAAAGAGAAAGAAGTACGTCACTAGGACCTCTTTTCCAATGGCTGGCCACCGTTTAGCATGAACGGTGACGCCAGCCAATGGAAAAGAGGGGCAGGGCTTAACCTCGCTAGTGAAAATAACTCTATCTCATTAAATCTCGCCAGCGAGACTACGCATGTGCGCAGCCTACGATAGTCGATACCTAAAAATCACGGTTTAAAGGGCACTGGAAGAGAGGGTGGAATAGGAGAGATCCCCGCCTTTAACAGCACTGACTTTTACCGTATGTAAATGAACTGCTGCTAGGAGAAAGCTGAGCGTGCTCTGGGCAAAGTAGCACCTGGTCTGCCTCTAAGCCGAGACAGTGCTCTCTGCGCTATTGTGAAAAGAGTAACTTGCTGCATGCTCCTTTTCCCTAATTGGATCGGAGAGTTTCTTCTTACTCGGCAGAGTGTGGGGGGAGAATGGATCCCACCCACTAATCGGACTCTTGAAATGCTTCTAATTGGCAAGAAAGGCGCATGCAGGTTTTCATTTGAAGTTTGAACTCTCTCTCGCAACATGTCCAGGAACAGCGCTTTGAAACCCTCGGGCGGAGCGCTTTATAATAATGACATTTCTAATATTATGTTTGCACTTTCTGAACAAGTTAAATATACGTTGTGGATTCGGTATGAATTGCCACAGGGTCTAAGGTGAAGTCTATCAGGTTCAGACAATAATTATTGCATGAAATCTGATGAACACAAAGAGTTAACAAAAAATAATAAATTGCCTGAAACAAATGTCATCAGGTTAGGATCTTAGCCGTATGTATTTATCTAGTTATTCGATGTTAGTGTTGCCATTCCATTGGACTACTTTATTTTCTTTCCATGCATTTACTTATTTTTATTATTTTTGCATCAGTTTTTAATGTCATTATACTTTATTTGTTTTTATTATTTACAGTTAATAACATTACTGCTGGGTTTATTTACTCTTTTTAACTCCTACTGTTTCTTTTCTGAGTACTTGTTATTTTATTTATGGTATCACACACGCTTTGTTGTAGTTTAGCATTCTGCGTTAGGCTTTTAATATGTACTCTTTCTTCTGTAACCGCCTCCCGCTGCTAATCACCTCTCAGGACTGCAGTCTAGCACTAGCAGAACTTTGCTGATAAGTAGCACATGTTGTCTACAGTGCCGCAAACCGCCAAAATGGTGGTGGTAAGCGCTATATAGAACAAGTATTACACAATGTTTACTCCCAAAGAAACCCAAGCGTTGACGCCACTGTGTTAGTAGCAAAGCTCTATAGATAGAGGAATCAATTAGGTATTTCAAAGGGGCTGGGGTGGTGAGTGCACCTTTGCACCCCTCACTGTGGCACTGCTGTTCCCTACTACGGATCTTAAGGGTGAACCGACCCATTCGGGCATAAATTAAACCGCAAAGTGCTAAAAGACAGTATTCTGAACATGGTTCACTGGCATCGTGTACAATATAACTCACAAATAATTATGTGACACAGGATTCCCACACCAAGGCAATCATTTTTGTCTGTATGCAGGGTGTTTTACAACACCGCATAATCTCCATAAGTACACAAAACAATTACTAGTACAGATCCACGCTGTTGTCACCTGATGTTTACAGAGCGGGGTTTGGGCAACTCCGTTCTCCCCAGATGGAGCAATTTGTGCCGAATTGTACCCATTGAAGAGCAGCGTAAGAGTTTATGTACTGAAGAATTCAGCTTCCGTACAGAGTTATTAATGGCCTTTGCTGAAGCCCCATCAAGTTATACCGTCCTCGGTATCACCTCTGACCACAATATCAAGGTATTCGGTAAGTAATGTCGATCCCTAGCCAGGACTGAAAACAAAGCCTCTCGTACTTCTAGCCTGCCTAGAGGCAGCATGTCATCCCCACCCACATGCAGAACTAAAATGACCGGACGAGGCATCTCTTCGTATTCTACTGCTTGCAGAAGCCGGACAAAAAGATCCTGTAACCGCAGACCCTTTACCCCAAGCCAGTGGTGCGTGAACCCAGTGGCCCCTTGTGCCGCCTCCAAACAGGACCCGTGAAAATGCTGCTCTGCACTGCGAATCAAGGAATGCCCACACCAGCATATATGCACCGGTTTGCGGGAAACAACTGCAATAGAGAAAGAACTGGTGTTAAGAGACCATGACTGATAGGCACCCTGGGCCTCCTTTCTCCCCTTAAGCAAGACTTGGCCGAATGTACTGTTGAAAGCATTCTGGCTGCTAACGACCAATTTTTTTTATTGCATCAGTTGGCAAACCCATTGCCGCTGCTGTGGTGGCTGCCCCTATGCGAAAGGAATGGGAGCTAAACTTCATGGGATCCTCACCTAGATATGTTAACGCCTTCCGACACACCTGGGTAAACTGATATCTTGTCAATGGCACCCCATCCTTGTGCATTAAGCGCCTCGTTGAGGCCACCACTGGCCGTACTTTAAGGTATTCCTTAGTCAATTCCACTGGACAATATGCTACCTGATGGGCCGCATGCAATTTCACCCATGTGCCTCTTCCGCGCGAGTCCGTTTTCGATCGCCGGATCCTTATATAGGCCGCTCCCTCCCCTAGAAAGAAATCCGCCAGTCCTAACCCACCTTCACCTTGTTTGGATGCTGCCACCAACTCTGAGACACACAAGGCCTACAAAAAAAACAAGCAAGTAAGCCAGGCTGAATAGCTTTACCTCATATTCACACCGGCACACCAACTGCAGGGCCCCCACAAGCAGCACTGACCTTTCTACATTTATAGGACGCCTCGCGTCCTGCACTCCCGGGACCAACCGTTCCCAACCCTTGATGGCCTTTTGCACCCTAATATCTTTAGTAGGATCTCTGACACCATGCAACCCGGTGAAAAAAGCAATAACAGACAACTGCCTCCGGACTAACAAGAGGGGAACTTCCCCATATCTCTCTGGCCCACCAGAAACCCAGTACACCTTCTGGTGTGAATCAGTTCCGCTCCGTGTCTGCTCCAAAAAGTTTGCGCTGTACACCCCCCAAGCCTTTTTGTACATGTGTTTCGTCTGGGGTGCCAGTGCTGCTGTAATTAGGTCTGCCGCAATGGGGCACCAAGCCTCCATAACGCCTCTGGGAACTCCGCCCTCACTTTGTCTGCTTTCGGCCACCGTGCCCTGAACTCTGCCATCTTAAATCGAGACGAAGCGTCAGCCACTGTATTATCTACACCAGGTACATGTTTGGCAACAAAATGCACGTTATGCAAGAGACACAGGCGAATAAGAGTCTTCAACAACCGCAACACCAAAGGACATTTTGCGCTCTGATTATTAATGGCCATCACTGCAGACATGCTGTCTGACCAAAAAATGACTTCTGTGTTCACCAAAGAAGCCCCCCAAATGTGCTAGGCGACAATGATAGGAGACAATTCTAGAAAGGTGACGTTGCGTGTGAGCCCAGATGTAACCCATTCTCCAGGCCAATGCTTCATGCACCACCTAGAGCCCAACACTGCTCCAAAACCAATACTGCCCGCTGCATCCGTATAGAGGGCTAAATCACTGTTGTTGCAAGCTGGCTGCTGCCGCAATAGTGTTCCATTGAAGTCATCTAGGAATCCTCACTATGACTAAGTCCTCTCTGATGTCTGCTGACAACGTTGTGAGATGGTGCTTAGCCGTAGGCCGGACATCGCTCTTGCTATGTTTTTTGAAAAGACTCTACCACATGGAAATCACTCGTAAAGCAAAATTCAATTGGCCTACCAAGACCTGCAGCTGATGCAAGGTAACCTTCCTGGCTGAGATACAAGCGTCAACCGCCTCCTTGAATACCCTCACCTTTTGCTGTGGCAGCCTACACTCCCCAGGAAACATAAACAGGTAGTTGGGGCCTTCTGTCTTGTCTTCAGCTAGTGGAACACCCAACTCCTGGGCGAGCTGCTGGAAATCTTGCAGCGCCCTCCCACATGCCTGATCACGCGGGGGACCCATGAACAAGAAGTCATCTTCGTAGTGCACCACATCGTCAGACGACACCAGATCTTTTACTGCCCATTCCAAGAATCTGCTGAAAGTCCCAAATACAGAGCACGCTATAGAACAACCTATGGGCATACACAAATCCACAAAGAACTGTCCTTCAAACGTGAAACCCAGCAGACGAGTATCCTCTGGATGAATGGATAGAAGGCGAAAGGCGGACTCAATGTCTGATTTGGACATTAGCGCCCCTTTGACCAATCTGTGCAATTTTGCAATGGCATCGTCAAAGGTGGTGTACCGCACTGTGCAAAAAGCCGGGCCCAGACCATCATTTACTGACAGTCCAATGGGGTGAGACAGATTGTGAATCAAGTGAAATTTGCCCAGCTATTTCTTTGGCGCCAACCCCAGGGGCGAACACACTAAGGATTCACAAGGTGGAGAACTAAAAGGACCAGTCACCCTGCCTGTGAGCACCTCCCCCATGATCTTGTCCCGGACCCACTCCCACTGTTGCAGAACTGACTGTTGATTTTTTGGCGGGACTGATGAAGGGGGTGTGCAGGACGGAATGCGGAACCCATCCTTTAAACCATAATACAGCATGTAAGCATCTTCGCGATAATTGTATTTACAGAGTAGGTTCGTGAGAACATGTATGCGGATGGGTGACGGACTCTTAGAATTATTGCTTGGGCAGAATGCTCTTAAGGGGTGTCCGCCCTCTGTGCTTGCGTTTTTTTAATTAAAACATTTGAACTCTGTCTGTCCCTGACCTCCACAAAATGCACACATGTGTTTAAACTTACAGGCCGTCCCCTTGCTACATTCCTTTTTGCTGTACTGCCAGAAGGCCAGTTTTTTGTCTCCCAAACTTCTGTTGAATCGAAAGGACTGAGTTGACTTTCCAGGTGCCAGAGCCATATTAAATTTGGCATGCCAAATATTGATTTCCCATTGGTCCCTTGCAATCTCAGGCCTGACAGCTTTCATCTGCTTGAATTTAGTGTCGTACTGCATCCACGCAGACCTTTGGAACTCTGAGGCCGCCCCATGTATGAGGGATGTGGTTGTTTGTGTGGTTGTGTGTGTGTTTGTGTGTGTGGTTGTGTGTGGTTGTGGTTGTGTGTGTGGTTGTGTGTAAGTTTGTATGGTTGTGTGTGGTTGTGGTTGTGTGTTTGGCTGTGGTTGTGTATGTGGTTGTGTGTGGTTTTGTGTGGTTGTGTGCGGTTGTGGCTGTGTGTGTGTGGTTGTGTGTGTGGGTGTGGTTGTGTGTGTGTGTGTGTAGTTATGTGTGTGGTTGTGTGTGTGGTTGTGTGTGGTTGTTTGTGTGTGTGTGGTTGTTTGTGTGTGTGTGTGGTTGTGTGTGTGTGTGTGTGTGTGGTTGTGTGTGGGTGTGGTTGTGTGTATGCTTGTGGTTGTGTGTGTGGTGGTGTGTATGGTTGTGTGTGTATGTGGTTGTGTGTAGTGGTGCGTGTGTGGGTGTGGTTTTTGTGGGTGTGGGTGTGGGTGTGGTTGTGTCTGTGGTTGTGTGTGTGGTTATGTGTGTGGTTGTGTGTGTTGTGTTTGGGGTTGTGTGTGTGGTTGTGCATGTGGTTGTGTGTGTGTGTATGGTTGTGTGTGGATGATTGTGTGTGTGGTTGTGTGTGTGTGGTTGTGTGTGTGTGGTTGTATGTGTAGTTGTGTGTGTGGTTGTGTGTGTGGTTGTGTGTGGTTGTATGTGTGTGTGGTTGTGTGTGTGGTTGTGGTTGTGTCTGTGGTTGTGTGTGTGTGGGTGTGGTTGTGTTTGATTTTATTGTGGTTGTGCATGGTTGTGGGTGTGGTTGTGTGTGGTTGTGGCTGTGTGTGTGTGGTTGTGTGTGTGTGGTTGTCTGTGTGGTTGTGTTTGGATGTGGTTGTATGTAGTTGTGTGTGTGTGTGGCTGTGGGTGTTGTGGTTGTGTGTGCAGTTGTGGGTGTGGTGTGGTTGTGGTTGTATGTGTGGTTGTGTGTGCAGTTGTGTGTGTGGTTGTGTGTGTGGGTGTAGTTTTGTGTGTGGTTGTGTGGGTGGTTGTTTGTGTGGCTGTGTGTGTGTTTGTGTGTGTGTGGTTGTGTGTGTTTGGGTGTGGTTTTGTGTGTGGTTGTGTGTATGGTTGTGTGTGTGTGGATGTGGTTTTGTGTGTGGTTGTGTGTGTGGTTGTATGTGTGGTTGTGTGTGGGGTGTGTGTGGTTGTGTGTGTGGTTGTGTGTGGTTGTGGTTGTGTGTGTGTGATTGTGTGTGTAGTTGTGTGTGTGGTTGTGTGTGTGGTTGTGTGTGTGGGTGTGGTTTTGTGTGTGATGTGTGTGGTTGGGTGTGGATGTGGTTTTGTGTGTGGTTGTGTGTGTGGTTGTGTGTGTGTGTGGTTGTGTGTGGGGTTCTGTGTGTGTGTGGTGGTGTGTGGGGTTGTGTGTGTGTGGTTGTGTTTGTGGGTGTGGTTGTGTGTGGTTTTGTGTGGTTGTGGGTGTGGTTGTGGGTATGGTTGTGTATGTGGTTGTGTGTGTGTGTAGCTGTGTGTGTGTGTTGTGTTTGGGGTTGTGTGGTTGGTTGTGTGTGTGTGTGGTTGTGTGTGTGTGGTTTTGTGTGAGTGTGGTTGTGTATGTGGTTGTGTGTGTGTTTGTGTGTGTGTTTGTGGGTGTGGTTGTGTGTGAATTTGTGTGGTTGTGTGTGGGTGTGGTTGTGTGTGTGGTTTTGTGTGGTTGTGGCTGTGGTTGTGTGTGTGTGGTTGTATGTGTGGTTGTGTGTGTGTGTGGTTGTGTGTGTAGTTGTGTCTGGTTATGTGTGTGGTTGTGTGTGTGTGTGGTTGTTTGTGTGTGTGTGTGGTTGTGTGTGGGTGTGCTTGTTTGTATGGTTGTGGTTGTATGAGTGTGTGGATGTGGTTGTGTGTGTGTGGATGTGGTTGTGTGGGGTTTTGTGTGGTTATGTGTGGTTGTGGGTGTGGTTGTGTGTGGTTGTGGTTGTATGTGTGTGGTTGTGGGTGTGGGTGTGGTTGTGTGTGTGGTTTTGTTTGGTTGTGGTTGTGTGTGGTTGTGTGTGTGACTGGTTGTGTGTGTGGTTGTGTGTATGGTTGTGTGTGGTTGTGTGTAGTTGTGTGTGTGTGTGTTGTGTTTGGGGTTGTGTGGTTGGTTGTGTATGTGGTTGTGTGTATGGGTGTGGTTTTGTGTGTGTGGTTGTTTGTGTGGTTGTATGCATGTTTGTGTGTGTGGTTGTGTGTGTGTGGTGGTGTGTGGGGTTGTGTGTGGTTGTGTGTGGTTTTGTGTGGTTGTGGGTGTGGTTGTAGTTGTGGTTGTGTGTGTGTAGCTGTGTGGGTGTGTTGTGTTTGGGGTTGTGTGGTTGGTTGTGTGTGTGTGTGGTTGTGTGTGTGGTTGTGTGTGGATGTGGGTGTGGTTGTATGTAGTTGTGTGTGTGTGGTTGTGTGTGTGTGGCTGTGGGTGTTGTGGTTGTGTGTGCAGTTGTGGGTGTGGTTGTGGTTGTGTGTGTGGTTGTGTGTGTGGTTGTGTGTTCAGTTGTGTATGTGGTTGTGTGTGTGGGTGTAGTTTTGTGTGTGGTTGTGTGGGTGGTTGTTTGTGTGGTTGTGTGTGTGTTTGTGTGTGTGTGGTTGTGGGTGTGGTTTTGTGTGTGGTTGTGTGTATGGTTGTGTGTGTGTGGATGTGGTGTTGTGTGTGGTTGTGTGTGTGGTTGTATGTGTGGTTGTGTGTGGGGTGTGTGTGGTTGTGTGTGTGGTTGTGTGTAGTTGTGGTTGTGTGTGTGTGGTTGTGTGTGTAGTTGTGTGTGTGGTTGTGTGTGTGGTTGTGTGTGTGGGTGTGGTTTTGTGTGTGATGTGTGTGGTTGGGTGTGGGTGTGGTTTTGTGTGTGGTTGTGTGTGTGGTTGTGTGTGTGTGTGGTTCTGTGTGTGTGTGGTGGTGTGTGGGGTTGTGTGTGTGTGGTTGTGTTTGTGGGTGTGGTTGTGTGTGGTTTTGTGTGGTTGTGGGTGTGGTTGTGGGTGTGGTTGTGTATGTGGTTGTGTGTGTGGTTGTGTGTGTGTGTAGCTCTGTGTGTGTGTTGTGTTTGGGTTTGTGTGGTTGGTTGTGTGTGTGTGGTTGTGTGTGTGTGGTTGTGTGTGAGTGTGGTTGTGTGTGTGGTTGTGTGTGTGTGTGGTTGTGTGTGTGTTTGTGTGTGTGTTTGTGGGTGTGGTTGTGTGTGAGTTTGTGTGGTTGTGTGTGGGTGTCGTTGTGTGTGTGGTTTTGTGTGGTTGTGGCTGTGGTTGTGTGTGTGTGGTTGTATATGTGGTTGTGTGTGTGTGTACACCTTCTGGTGTGAATCAGTTCCGCTCCGTGTCTGCTCCAAATAGTTTGCGCTGTACACCCCCCAAGCCTTTTTGTACATGTGTTTCATCTGGGGTGCCAGTGCTGCTGTAATTAGGTCTGCCGCAATGGGGCACCAAGCCTCCATAATGCCTCTGGGAACTCCGCCCTCACTTTGTCTGCTTTCAGCCACCGTGCCCTGAACTCTGCCATCTTAAATCGAGACAAAGCGTCAGCCACTGTATTATCTACACCAGGTACATGTTTGGCAGCAAAATGCACGTTATGCAAGAGACACAGGCGAATAAGAGTCTTCAACAACCGCAACACCAAAGGACATTTTGCGCTCTGATTATTAATGGCCATCACTGCAGACATGCTGTCTGACCAAAAAATGACTTCTGTGTTCACCAAAGAAGCCCCCCAAATGTGCAAGGCGACAATGATAGGAGACAATTCTAAAAAGGTGACGTTGCGTGTGAGCCCAGATGTAACCCATTCTCCAGGCCAATGCTTTATGCACCACCTAGAGCTCAACACTGCTCCAAAACCAAAACTGCCGCTGCATCCGTATAGAGGGCTAAATCACTGTTGTTGCAAGCTGGCTGCTGCCGCAATAGTGTTCCATTCAAGTCATCTAGGAACCCTCACCATGACTAAGTCCTCTCTGATGTCTGCTGACAACGTTGTGAGATGGTGCTTAGCCGTAGGCCGGACATCGCTCTTGCTACGTTTTTTGAAAAGACTCTAAAACATGGAAATCACTCGTAAAGCAAAATTCAATTGGCCTACCAAGACCTGCAGCTGATGCAAGGTAACCTTCCTGGCTGAGATGCAAGCGTTAACCGCCTCCTTGAATACCCTCACCTTTTGCTGTGGCAGCCTACACTCCCCAGGAAACATAAACAGGTAGTTGGCGCCTTCTGTCTTGTCTTCAGCTAGTGGAACACCCAACTCCTGGGCGAGCTGCTGGAAATCTTGCAGCGCCCTCCCACATGCCTGATCACGCGGGGGACCCATGAACAAGAAGTCATCTAAGTAGTGCACCACATCGTCAGACGACACCAGATCTTTTACTGCCCATTCCAAGAATCTGCTGAAAGTCCCAAATACAGAGCACGCTATAGAACAACCTATGGGCATACACAAATCCACAAAGAACTGTCCTTCAAACGTGAAACCCAGCAGATGAGTATCCTCTGGATGAATGGATAGAAGGCGAAAGGCGGACTCAATGTCTGATTTGGACATTAGCGCCCCTTTGACCAATCTGTGCAATTTTGCAATGGCATCGTCAAAGGTGGTGTACCGCACTGTGCAAAAAGCCGGGCCCAGACCATCATTTACTGACAGTCCAATGGGGTGAGACAGATTGTGAATCAAGTGAAATTTGCCCAGCTATTTCTTTGGCGCCAACCCCAGGGGCGAACACACTAAGGATTCACAAGGTGGAGAACTAAAAGGACCAGTCACCCTGCCTGTGAGCACCTCCCCCATGATCTTGTCCCGGACCCACTCCCACTGTTGCAGAACTGACTGTTGATTTTTTGGCGGGACTGGTGAAGGGGGTGTGCAGGACGGAATGCGGAACCCATCCTTTAAACCATAATACAGCATGTAAGCATCTTCGCGATAATTGTATTTACAGAGTAGGTTCGTGAGAACATGTATGCGGATGGGTGACGGACTCTTAGAATTATTGCTTAGGCAGAATGCTCTTAAGGGGTGTCCGCCCTCTGTGCTTACGTTTTTTTATTTAAAACATTTGAACTCTGTCTGTCCCTGACCTCCACAAAATGCACACATGTGTTTAAACTTACAGGCCGTCCCCTTGCTACATTCCTTTTTGCTGTACTGCCAGAAGGCCAGTTTTTTGTCTCCCAAACTTCTGTTGAATCGAAAGGACTGAGTTGACTTTCCAGGTGCCAGAGCCATATTAAATTTGGCATGCCAAATATTGATTTCCCATTGGTCCCTTGCAATCTCAGGCCTGACAGCTTTCATCTGCTTGAATTTAGTGTCGTACTGCATCCACGCAGACCTTTGGAACTCTGAGGCCGCCCCATGTATGAGGGATGTGGTTGTTTGTGTGGTTGTGTGTGTGTTTGTGTGTGTGGTTGTGTGTGGTTGTGGTTGTGTGTGTGGTTGTGTGTAAGTTTGTGTGGTTGTGGTTGTGTGTTTGGCTGTGGTTGTGTATGTGGTTGTGTGTGGTTTTGTGTGGTTGTGTGCGGTTGTGGCTGTGTTTGTGTGGTTGTGTGTGTGGGTGTGGTTGTGTGTGTGTGTGTGTGTAGTTATGTGTGTGGTTGTTTGTGTGTGTGTGGTTGTTTGTGTGTGTGTGGTTGTTTGTGTGTGTGTGTGGTTGTGTGTGTGTGTGTGTGTGTGGTTGTGTGTGGGTGTGGTTGTGTGTATGCTTGTGGTTGTATGTGTGTGGTTGTGTGTGTGGTTGTGTGTGTGGTTGTGTGTGTGGTTGTGTGTATGGTTGTGTGTGTATGTGGTTGTGTGTAGTGGTGCGTGTGTGGGTGTGGTTTTTGTGGGTGTGGGTGTGGTTGTGTCTGTGGTTGTGTGTGTGGTTATGTGTGTGGTTGTGTGTGTTGTGTTTGGGGTTGTGTGTGTGGTTGTGCGTGTGGTTGTGTGTGTGTGTATGGTTGTGTGTGGATGATTGTGTGTGTGGTTGTGTGTGTGTGGTTGTGTGTGTGTGGTTGTATGTGTAGTTGTGTGTGTGGTTGTGTGTGTGGTTGTGTGTGGTTGTATGTGTGTGTGGTTGTGTGTGTGGTTGTGGTTGTGTCTGTGGTTGTGTGTGTGTGGGTGTGGTTGTGTTTGATTTTATTGTGGTTGTGCATGGTTGTGGGTGTGGTTGTGTGTGGTTGTGACTGTGTGTGTGTGTGGTTGTGTGTGTGTGGTTGTGTGTGTGGTTGTGTTTGGATGTGGTTGTATGTAGTTGTGTGTGTGTGTGGCTGTGGGTGTTGTGGTTGTGTGTGCAGTTGTGGGTGTGGTGTGGTTGTGGTTGTGTGTGTGGTTGTGTGTGCAGTTGTGTGTGTGGTTGTGTGTGTGGGTGTAGTTTTGTGTGTGGTTGTGTGGGTGGTTGTTTGTGTGGTTGTGTGTGTGTTTGTGTGTGTGTGGTTGTGTGTGTGTGGGTGTGGTTTTGTGTGTGGTTGTGTGTATGGTTGTGTGTGTGTGGATGTGGTTGTGTGTGTGGTTGTGTGTGTGGTTGTATGTGTGGTTGTGTGTGGGGTGTGTGTGGTTGTGTGTGTGGTTGTGTGTGGTTGTGGTTGTGTGTGTGTGGTTGTGTGTGTAGTTGTGTGTGTGGTTGTGTGTGTGGTTGTGTGTGTGGGTGTGGTTTTGTGTGTGGTGTGTGTGGTTGGGTGTGGGTGTTGTTTTGTGTGTGGTTGTGTGTGTGGTTGTGTGTGTGGTTGTGTGTGTGTGTGGTTGTGTGTGGGGTTCTGTGTGTGTGTGGTGGTGTGTGGGGTTGTGTGTGTGTGGTTGTGTTTGTGGGTGTGGTTGTGTGTGGTTTTGTGTGGTTGTGGGTGTGGTTGTGGGTGTGGTTGTGTATGTGGTTGTGTGTGTGTGTAGCTGTGTGTGTGTGTTGTGTTTGGGGTTGTGTGGTTGGTTGTGTGTGTGTGTGGTTGTGTGTGTGTGGTTTTGTGTGAGTGTGGTTGTGTATGTGGTTGTGTGTGTGTGTTTGTGTGTGTGTTTGTGGGTGTGGTTGTGTGTGAATTTGTGTGGTTGTGTGTGGGTGTGGTTGTGTGCGTGGTTTTGTGTGGTTGTGGCTGTGGTTGTGTGTGTGTGGTTGTATGTGTGGTTGTGTGTGTGTGGTTGTGTGTGTAGTTGTGTCTGGTTATGTGTGTGGTTGTGTGTGTGTGTGGTTGTTTGTGTGTGTGTGTGGTTGTGTGTGGGTGTGCTTGTTTGTATGGTTGTGGTTGTATGAGTGTGTGGATGTGGTTGTGTGTGTGTGGATGTGGTTGTGTGTGATTTTGTGTGGTTATGTGTGGTTGTGGGTGTGGTTGTGTGTGGTTGTGGTTGTATGTGTGTGGTTGTGGGTGTGGGTGTGGTTGTGTGTGTGGTTTTGTTTGGTTGTGGTTGTGTGTGGTTGTGTGTGTGACTGGTTGTGTGTGTGGTTGTGTGTATGGTTGTGTGTAGTTGTGTGTGTGTGTTGTGTTTGGGGTTGTGTGGTTGGTTGTGTATGTGGTTGTGTGTGTGGGTGTGGTTTTGTGTGTGTGGTTGTTTGTGTGGTTGTATGCATGTTTGTGTGTGTGGTTGTGTGTGTGTGGTGGTGTGTGGGGTTGTGTGTGGTTTTGTGTGGTTGTGGGTGTGGTTGTAGTTGTGGTTGTGTGTGTGTAGCTGTGTGCGTGTGTTGTGTTTGGGGTTGTGTGGTTGGTTGTGTGTGTGTGTGTGGTTGTGTGTGTGGTTGTGTGTGGATATGGGTGTGGTTGTATGTAGTTGTGTGTGTGTGGTTGTGTGTGTGTGGCTGTGGGTGTTGTGGTTGTGTGTGCAGTTGTGGGTGTGGTGTGGTTGTGGTTGTGTGTGTGGTTGTGTGTGTGGTTGTGTGTTCAGTTGTGTATGTGGTTGTGTGTGTGGGTGTAGTTTTGTGTGTGGTTGTGTGGGTGGTTGTTTGTGTGGTTGTGTGTGTGTTTGTGTGTGTGTGGTTGTGTGTGTGTGGGTGTGGTTTTGTGTGTGGTTGTGTGTATGGTTGTGTGTGTGTGGATGTGGTGTTGTGTGTGGTTGTGTGTGTGGTTGTATGTGTGGTTGTGTGTGGGGTGTGTGTGGTTGTGTGTGTGGTTGTGTGTGTAGTTGTGGTTGTGTGTGTGTGGTTGTGTGTGTAGTTGTGTGTGTGGTTGTGTTTGTGGTTGTGTGTGTGGGTGTGGTTTTGTGTGTGATGTGTGTGGTTGGGTGTGGGTGTGGTTTTGTGTGTGGTTGTGTGTGTGGTTGTGTGTGTGTGTGGTTGTGTGTGGGGTTCTGTGTGTGTGTGGTGGTGTGTGGGGTTGTGTGTGTATGGTTGTGTTTGTGGGTGTGGTTGTGTGTGGTTTTGTGTGATTGTGGGTGTGGTTGTGGGTGTGGTTGTGTATGTGGTTGTGTGTGTGGTTGTGTGTGTGTGTAGCTCTGTGTGTGTGTTGTGTTTGGGTTTGTGTGGTTGGTTGTGTGTGTGTGGTTGTGTGTGTGTGGTTGTGTGTGAGTGTGGTTGTGTGTGTCTTTGTGTGTGTGTGTGGTTGTGTGTGTGTTTGTGTGTGTGTTTGTGGGTGTGGTTGTGTGTGAGTTTGTGTGGTTGTGTGTGGGTGTTGTGTGTGTGGTTTTGTGTGGTTGTGGCTGTGGTTGTGTGTGTGTGGTTGTATGTGTGGTTGTGTGTGTGTGTACACCTTCTGGTGTGAATCAGTTCCGCTCCGTGTCTGCTCCAAATAGTTTGCGCTGTACACCCCCCAAGCCTTTTTGTACATGTGTTTCGTCTGGGGTGCCAGTGCTGCTGTAATTAGGTCTGCCGCAATGGGGCACCAAGCCTCCATAACGCCTCTGGGAACTCCGCCCTCACTTTGTCTGCTTTCAGCCACCGTGCCCTGAACTCTGCCATCTTAAATTGAGACAAAGCGTCAGCCACTGTATTATCTACACCAGGTACATGTTTGGCAGCAAAATGCACGTTATGCAAGAGACACAGGCGAATAAGAGTCTTCAACAATCGCAACACCAAAGGACATTTTGCGCTCTGATTATTAATGGCCATCACTGCAGACATGCTGTCTGACCAAAAAATGACTTCTGTGTTCACCAAAGAAGCCCCCCAAATGTGCAAGGCGACAATGATAGGAGACAATTCTAAAAAGGTGACGTTGCGTGTGAGCCCAGATGTAACCCATTCTCCAGGCCAATGCTTCATGCACCACCTACAGCTCAACACTGCTCCAAAACCAATACTGCCCGCTGCATCCGTATAGAGGGCTAAATCACTGTGGTTGCAAGCTGGCTGCTGCCGCAATAGTGTTCCATTGAAGTCATCTAGGAACCCTCACCATGACTAAGTCCTCTTGTCGTGTATTTCTATAGGTTCTGAATCGATCCCCCTATTCCTGACCCTATTCTAGTTAAACTACCTAGCTAGTTAACTAACAGTCAGCCCATGAGGCAAGAAAACCCCCATGATGCAGATACCGTTATCTGACGCAGTCACACTACGGCACAGGAACGTGTTATCTGATTAGGTCATAACGCTTGAGATCTAATTAGACAAGCGACATTCCTCCAGCCCCTGATAAGGCATACGACGTTCTCATAACAAATCAAACCTATGACAACCTGGAAAATCCGTGCGGCCATTGTTTTGATTTCACAGAGAACTTTTGCAAAAGAATGTGCTAACGAGCAAGTCGTATGACATCTTTATTGACGTACCTATGTCCATCCTTACGTCAATCTCGGCACCTTTAAGGTATAAATATTGCCGACCTTGCCCTATGCAAACACACGCGTGGTGACAAGACGGAGCAGCCATACTTGCCGAAGCCGAGAGCAGAAGCAGACCCCGCTGGCAGCAGCCCCGCCTTCCTGACGCGCTGAGAGACGCGCTGCTATCTCAAGCCGAGAGACCCAGCACCGGCGCTTCTGGGCAGCCCTCGCAGGCAGCCTGGAATATCGAGAGCAGAGAAAGAGATACCATTCCTCATCCATCCTAAATTCCAGGTACAGAACTGAATAACCCCTCACAGAGAATTCTTTAGTTATTCACTTGGCAAAAACAAACTTAACTTAAACTGTAACTTTCTATTCCCGCCCACGCATTAGACTTAGGTCAGGTACACGGGGTAGGCGTATTTAGAAACACCAGTTGAGTACGTTTAGTCAAATGTATATGTGTATGTAAATATCTTTTAATCATTTTAAAACATCATATGGCTCAGAAACCATATCAATGTTTTTACAGTATTATTTTATACTATTGCTTTTAATGTATGCACTTTACTTAACTATAAGTATTGCAATAATATCGATCCATTTCTCTTGTACGAGAAAAGAGACTGATCAATAAATAACACCTTTTATTGAACACGCCCGTCTCTTCCTTTTCTCTACATTCTGATGAGACTAAGAATGCACGTACTGACTGAGTAAAATAATTGCCTTGTGCTCACACGACTCTTGAGATTGACTCTTGATTAGGGGAGAGCAAAGTTGTCATGTTCTATGGTTGTCAGAAACTAAATCCCTTCTTGTCTAATCAGGGGAGTTAATCCTTCCTTGAACATTCGAGAAAGTTTCTAGCGAACTCTGAGCTTAGCTGGCAAACCCAAAAATTAAGTCTAGTATCGACAGTAGTAGACCTAGTTAACGTCTGGCCTAGGCCTTTACTGCTGTAGGTACTATTCCAATGCGCAGAGCCTATTGGGAAAATAGGAGCTACACTACATGGCGCCCAACGCGTTTGGAAAGGGCGATAAAACTAACGTAAGACATTTAGAGTAACTCAGTCGTGCTTTCTCACTCAGACCCCTTTTCCCAAATACTCCAAAGACGTCTGGAGTGGGTGAAAGGTTATTATATCCTCCAAAACCTCGCAGGAGGGAACTCCTATGTATGGTTTTTGGTCTAGTCAACGTTGAAGGATAAAACAGTTCCAGAATATTGTGCATCTAAGCTCTGTTTCCATAAAGAAACCTGATCTGCAAATAAAAATAATACCATCCTGTCAGTAAAATGGGAGACAGTGATGGAGAAAGAGAGGCAATTAGATTAGCTACTGAAATAGCAGATGCTGATGCTACCATGCAAGCAGCAGACGCGGATATAATACTCATTCCGGTCATTAAAAGGAGATCTATAACCTTAAAACTTATAGAAAATGGACTGACACCTAGAGGTGGCACAGTCATATTCGTAATTGAGGCACACGAATATCGGCAGACAGAGGTATACTATACATGGATACATTTTCCAGCAGCAAATGCTGTAACAAAGTACTTCCACTATTACAAAGTAGAGGAACCTCCTGAAACGTACACTCCTTTCGAGGAGGTGGAAGTACCACTCAAATTCCAAGAGCATTTGCTCTTATTTGATGGCGCCCTAATACATAACAATCACATTACAAGGCTCGGTCCTTTAGGAAGACCAGGAGCAACGTGGCCGGTCTTAGCCGGATACACACCACATCCAGACATCGAAAGAATGCCTGCAGCAGAGCTGTTAATACAGCTAAAACAACTACTAAAAATTCACAGACAATTAGTTCAGTACGTAATGCGGACTTCAACAATTCAGCCAGCGATTAAACTTCCACAGCTGACCCCTCACCAGGGGAACACAAATAAAATTACACCACAGAACATCCAATCCTGCCTAGGTAAAGTTCCAGCTAAACGGGAACAGATACCATTCTGGTTGGCACAGAAAATTACCCAAATAGAGGCGGTTTTTCCTGACACCACCCCGCTGGAAAAACACAGGATTCTGACTATATGTCTCCCAATGGGAATCGCACCACACATTGAGGACTGTGACACTTGGGGTACAGTCTTTGCTTCCATCTATACAAAAACGCACGGTGTTCCATCCATTTCGGTAATACCAGATGTGCTTAAACAAATTCAAGATGAATACGGTCCAGAACCTGCTTTAACTCTTGGTATGAAATTACTAAAAGACTTCAAACAGGTTTCGGCTATATTACTAGCCAACATAAAGGGTGAAGCAGCAAACGTGGCGATCCGCCAGAGGTTAAAAGAGACAGATATAGCAGACCAACCAGCTGAAATTGCCAGAATCATAGAAAAATCCTATGAAGAACTAGGCAGAGATAGTCTAGGTGGAATACCAGTGAAACCGCAACTGACTACAAGTCCAGAAAAAATATTTTTTAACAATAATAATAATTCACCAAAAAAGAACTGGGATGGGAACAAACAATCCAATCCTAAAGAAAAGAAATTCCAGTCCAGAGGAAGGTCTCCTAGGCGAAGAGAGAAATCTCCAAACCCGAGACAAAGGTCACCCCAGAGTGACCCCTCTGGGAATAGATATAACCTTAGAAATAGGGATAATATTAAAAAACCTGATAGATATCAAGACATTGATACACGTCCCTCTCAATCTTTTCAGAATTCCTCGCAGAAATCGGAAAGAAGAGGACGATCAGAAGAGCACGCCAAGTCCAAAGACAAGGAACCTGCTCAACTGAAAAAGAAATCACAATTTCCAAAAAAGAAGGTAGCCAGTATCAAGGTAGTTAACAATGCCGAGAATACTGAGGACACAACTGAAAAACGGAGAGTGGGCTCAGACAATGCTAGACAGCGCAGCAGAGGTGAGCATAGCTCGCAAAGTCCTTATGAATCATCTGGAGACAGTGGACACGAATGAATACCTTCAAGTGGAAACTGCAGATACCAGAGTTAGCAAGCCCCACAAAATATACGAGATAACATTACGTATAGAGGGAGATAAGACTAGGAAAATAAGGGGACTATTTTGGGATAACCTATCCAAGGGCTATGACATCCTTCTAGCTGAAAAAGACTGGCCACCAGAGTTTGTCAGGGAGTGCCCTCATGGCGAAGAAGTAATTATGCCTGCCTTCTCGAATCAAATACCGATTCATAAAAAATACACACTTGCTAGAAAGTGGGCAGTGGCCTTAGCACCTGCTTTATACAAAAATCATGTAGGATGGGATGAGGACTCTCCTCCTCACAAAATCCAGCTAAAATCACAACCAACTGCACAAAGGCAGTACCCAATTAAGCAAGAAGCTAAAAAACAAGTAAATGAAATACTAGATCAGCTAGAATACCAGGGGGTGATTGAAACTTGCACCTCACAAATGAACAATCCTTTGTTTCCGGTCTCCAAACCAGACAATTCATACCGTCTAGTTTTGGATTACCGACACCTTAACACATGTTGCAAAACTTTTGCAGTGCAAAACTCACACAGTGCTGCACTAATGAATAACATAGTGCGCAAAAAATACAAAACAACCTTGGACATCTCCAATGGATTCTTTTGTCAAAACATAGCACCAGAGAGCAGATATTTAACAGCTTTCTCAGTAAATGGCACTCAAAAACAATTCTGTCGGTTAGCCCAGGGGTACAAGAACAGCCCGGGGGTATTCTCAGCAAGAGTAACAGAATTACTACAACTATATGATGATGAAGCATTATCTTATGTCGATGACATTTACTTAACAGATGATGACTTGGAGACTCACTTGAAAAGAGTGAACACCATAATACTTGGTTTCGCTGCAGAGGGTTACAAATTCAACTTCAAAAAGTCCAGAATTGCCCATCTGACAGTCCTATTCTTAGGATATGAGTTATCAAGTGAAGGCAAAAGCCTGGCAGACAATTTCCTAGAGAAATGTGCCGTAATCCAAGCTCCTAAAACACTAAAAAACCTACAGTCAATTCTAGGCTTCCTAAATTTCGGAAGAACATACATTGCAAATTACGCAGAAAGGGTCAAGCCCCTTTATGATCTAATTAAACCAGACTTTAAAAGATCCAGTTGGACTCAAACACACACAGAAATTTTGAGATCCTTACAAACAGACATGCTAATTAAGACAAAATTAGAAACCCGTGATAATACACGCAACCTTGTGATCCGAGTGATCCCAGGGAAATGCGGATTCACATACCTGACCTCTAATGAGGGAGAAAAGGTACCAATTGCATTCAAATCACACTTGTACACTAAGGCTGAAATGAAATTTAGCCCAACGGAAAAAATTCTTACAGCAACTCAGACAGCTATAGCAAAAGAACGAGCCCTGGCACAAGGTAAACGAATAATAATCGTGACACCAATACCAGCCTTAGAGGCGGTAACAAAGGCAAGCATTCCAAATGCTAAAGCACTCCATCCAAGATGGATACAATGGGCTAACTCTCTTGCTGCAACAGACGTGATGTACGAATTTGATCCTTATTTAAAAACACAATAATTTCTCCAATATGAATTTGAATGTCCTCCGCCAACCGAAATTCTGCCTCTAGATGACTACGGCTGTATAATATATACAGACGGATCAGCACAACCCGCAGTAGGGGGTAAACAAGCTTACAGTGCTGCGTGCGCGATTGTTAAAGGTCGTTGGCACGAAGGGAAATTTAAACCAACCCTCACTAAAACACAATCCCTAGGAGATTGTACAGCTCAGCGAGCTGAATTACTAGCATTCAAGATGGCGCTTGAGAATACCGATCAAGAATTCCCCACGCTCATAGTGTGCGATTCGTATTATTGCGTTCAATCTTATAATGAATACTTGCAGATCTGGCTTCAGAATGGTTTCAAGGATGCGAAAGGTGGCACAATCAAGCATAAAATGCTCTGGGAACAAGTAGCTCTTTTACAAAAAGAACTACCAAAGACTCACGTGATACATACACTGAGTCATCAACGTGATGGCGTTCACGTTGCAGGGAATTCATTGGCTGATGAGGCCGC
The DNA here is from genome assembly GCF_964261635.1 of Lissotriton helveticus. Taxonomy (NCBI): domain Eukaryota; kingdom Metazoa; phylum Chordata; class Amphibia; order Caudata; family Salamandridae; genus Lissotriton; species Lissotriton helveticus. The sequence goes on along the minus strand of NC_136057.1, from coordinate 282,531,936 downwards.
GAAGGCAGCTGTGCAAACGGCTTCCGTAGCCGCCGTCACCCGGTCAAAAACAAAAATAGACAGCGAAATATTACAAGCTGTCAGCGCTTCAGAAAAGGATTCGATAGAACCACTCCCTAAAGGCTTTCCAGTAAAATACTCATACATAACTGATACAAACAATGTTCCTTTTGCTCGAATCCCTGGAGTGGGGGATAGGGCAATTCCAAACATGGAACATAGGTCAGGACTAATAATAGCGGCACACGAAGGGCTTGCTTCTATTCATGCTGGCGTCTCAGCCACAGTATCATTATTAAAACAGAGATACTGGTGGCCACAGATGAGAAGACAAACAAGGAACTATGTTCTAGCATGTGAAATATGTCAAAAAATGAAAGTATCAACGGTGAGACGTCCAGCGCAGACGCCCCTTCTAATCTCAGATAAACCATTAGCCTGTGTTTATCTAGACCACTGCGGTCCCTTACAAAGGGATGGTAACTATAAATATATCTTGGTCGCAGTGGACTCATGCACGAGATTCATATGGATGTGGCCCCAGCGAACGGCTGACGCCAGAACTGTTATAAAAGATTTGCGGGTCTTCATCGGCACATACGCAATTGGCATTCTGCATTCGGACAATGGTCCTGCTTTTAGCTCTCGGGCTTATAAGGAGGCCATGGTCAGCATGGGCGTGCAATTGCGGTACTCTTGTCCATTTCACCCTGAGGGGAACGGAATTGTTGAAAGAAAAAACCGTGACATAAAGCAATCTATAACGGCAAAGGTATTAGGTTCGGGAGCTGGGTGGGTCAAACATCTAATAAGTGTCCAACGTAGTCTAAATAACTTGCCAAGAAATTCTCTGAAGGGATTCAGTCCGTACGAATTATTATTCGGAACTAGGATGTTGATCTCTGACCTTGATAGTTAGACTTCAGTGGTAATAGAAAAAACCTTTGATGTCAAAGACCGTTTGGCTATTTTGCAGGACTTAAACAAAACAAGAAAAGACCTGAGCAACATACAGTTGAAACAACAGCCAACGACCACTGAAGAATCACCACCTGTCCCAGCAAGACCTGTCTGGATTCCAAAAGTCGGGGATCTAGTCAGGGAGAAGATCGCGGTAAAGAAGGAATTTGGGCCTTCTTACAGAAAAGCAGTTCCTGTCTTGTCTGTCAACGGGACAAGATCAGTTGTACTACCGCCACTTGCTGGAAAAAAGGAGAACCGAGTTGTATCCATCGACCTGGTAAAACCACAACATGTGGCCGATAACAAACAGTAGGCCAAGTGGACTCCCAATAAGTAGCAGAACACCAAGGTTTGCTACCAGTACAGAGGTCCTAACAAAGAGGCTCATCACATTCGAAACGCCTAAAGAAGAACAACAAGGACTATGCAACAATGCAATAGAACTCAGACCTCTGAAAACCCAAATAAAGACATTTAGCAGAGACACACCAATCTACAATGAAGTTCCAAGTGAAAATGCAAGAAACAAAATTCCTGAACCAATTGGAACAATTGACAGAACTGCATCTGGTTACTTCATCAACTTCGATGATTCCTCTGAAGGTTTCAGCTAACAAAAGACACAGCCATCATCAAAATCCTTTAAAGACAAAACTAAGGAACTTTTGAAACAACTGAAAGAAACATATCTGGTTACTCCATGGATTGAATTTTGGGTGGGTTTTGGTGCATTTATCCTCATACTTTGGCTCATCATGGTATTTACCTTGGGACGCTTCATTGAGGGAAAATATGCTAAAATGGACACAGCAAGTCAGAACATCAACTTGGTCCTCAAACCACACACATCTTCACACGTCGAGAAACGAGAACTTTCTTCAGAACTTTCTTCAGCCAACTTCACAGCAATTCCAATACCTGGTGGGGTAGCCTGGGACAACACTGACTATGAAATTTATGGTCCGGTCGAGATCCTGAAATATCCACACCAAATCAAGATCTCCTTGAGTGACTTTGCAAAACCAAACTCATTTGCTGATGATTGGGACTTTGAAAGTATAAACAATATGATGTCTGACTTAGTGATGTCTGCTAAATTTACAAAACATGATTATTTGCAAGGTTCTACAAATTATGATAGTATGTATTGCTATAACCATTATGGTAACCATTTCTTGCATAAATCTGCACAACCTAGAAATGTTTTAAATTATAATCAATGGGAACATTGTGCTACACCTCCAAAAGGGAGCTCTAGAACCGTTTATGACAAATATTCATATTTTTCAGGTTTTAACTTAACTAATGCTGAAACATTTTATTACAAATTGTCAAACAAGACAGGGATGAAAACCATGATAACCAACACAAAATTGATATATTCAGATTCATTCTTTGAGAAAATGAATACATTTGGATTTGATTATTGGGACAAATATGTTGATTTGAAAAGTGTTTGGGGTACAAAAGAATGGCAAGTACAGGGTATAGAAGCTTTGTTTAGAGCCTGCATGATCCCAGAACAAATGATATTTTTAAATGACACTGTTCAACAAACCACCTGTCTTGGCTTAGCCAAAATCAAAGATTTAAATAACCCGTCTATTCCAAAGCCAACAATGTTTAGCAATAGCTCTGAAACAGATGAAGAAATAGACATAAACCATATACTTAACCAAAACAGAACACATCCTGATTGGAAACAATGGTTGATCTGGCCCACAGATACAAATAACTGTCAAGATAGATTCCTGAATAAAACACAGGGTTTCAAAATGACCAGGCCAGACCCTAGATATCCCCAAAGACATCACCCAGGGATAATAACAACCTACAGTGTGGGCAAATTATGCCTTCAATGGCTACAGTCTTCCACACTGCCTGAAATTAAGCAACACCTAACTTTACTTACTGATGGTGCTGACTTGCGTGATTTCATACTGGGACCACGCAAACAGCGTCAAAAGCGTTTCATAGCAGCCTCTGTATATGCAGCATACAATGAGGCCTGGAAGGTTACTCAAATTGAAACAGCAGAGAGAATACGTGAAATTGATCGTATTAATTTGGAAAAATCACTTTCTGTAGTGGACAATGGGTTAATGACTCTGTCCTCCAGAATTTTTTCATTGGACAGCATTGTGTCTTCAGCAATCGATATATTATCGCAAGACTTACTGTTATTACAACATGGTCAGTCACAATTGCGTTCCATTGTACAGCTTGGCTGGACGTTACAAAATCTGCGTTCAGGCTATGTGCCTTGGCGTTTAATCAACACAACGTCACTATTCCAAATCTTTAACCTTACTGATAGACAAATCGGTATGGCGCAGAAGGGTGCTGATTATACAATCTTGAGCATTGAAAAACTAGAAAGATTACCGATGACAATGTCAGAACGACCTGTCAGTGAATGGATAATCCACGGAATCATAAATATTCCAATCTCAACCTTCAGGTTTCAATACTGCCAAAAATATATACAGGCTGGCATGTACGAGAAATTGGGAAAGGGGTACCTTAAAACAACTTGGAACCTGCCCTATTCACATGCATGTGTCAGTAATAAAGGACAGAAAGTGTTTCTTAGTGGCAACAATTGTGCTATGTCACTAAGCGGCACGCTTCTGTGTAACGGAATTAGTTTGCACGGAGCCTGTGAAGGGAATTCATACAACCTTTCATGTCACCAGCAAGGCGCACCTGCAACTGAAATAGAACCATTCTTTCAAAGACTCTATAATGGGAGTTACATTCTTATTGTAGACCGCAGATGTTGTAGTCTTATGCCCGGGACTCCTTATCTCGTCACCACGACGGCGAAGGTCAAGTGCTGTGGACGTTCTTTGTTCCCCAGCTCCTTACCAGACAGGGAGGCAAGGGCATGGCCCGGTTTGAAAATTACTTCTATTCGAATAGATACTTTAAGCAGAATGAAAACAGTGCTTCTACAGACGCCTACAAGGCTCACGTCATCAAAAGAAACATATGATCTACAAGTCGCAAGGACGACTGCAGAGATACATACATTATTATCGACTAATTCCCCCGTACATTTCGCGGAAATCCTGAGCGAAATCTTAAATATTTCTGATACCACTGGGGTCTCAAAGGTATTTAAGACAGTATTTTCGATGGCATTAACACCATTCAAAGCCATACTGGGTATTTTTCCAGATTTCGTCCATTCGATTTTTGGCGGACTTCCCCTGATCCTGGGACTAATTGCAGGAATCCTATTCCTAGTCCTTATTTTTCGTTATGGCAACCCATGTCACAGATCAAACTCTCGCGACAATGGAAGATACGATCCTAGCCATTGGATACCGGGACCGGATATCAAAAATCCTGGGACTCTCCCGGCTTAGAGACCTAAACATGACTTGGTTTCTATCATTTCGACCAATGTGGCAAAGGTGTGTTTTACCTGTACTAAGGTGTCTGCTATGCGGAGAAGAATGCGTGTTAGACACCTGTCTGACGCTACAATCGGATGCGCCAGTGGATGCAGATACACTGTTGGTTCCTACCAAGGTTCACGCACTGTGCTGCCCTCAAAGGCTGCCAATTCTGATGACGGCATTCCTGGAATCTTCACCACTACGATTGAAGAGTAGTGAAGTTCAAGATGAAAGCAACATCGAACAGGTACGACCTTCTGTCAGCAATGCAAATCAGAATGTCAATGGAGACAATCATGCGCATGAATGCATGGTTACCCCTATTTCCGACTTAGTGGAACTTTCCCATGAAGCTGTTGACAGTTTTTTCGAAAGCCTGAATGATATGATGTTCTCTCCAGAACAGAAATAGAGACTTTTGAGTAAACTCGCACACGGCGTTCCCTGAATTCGGCCTTCAACCTTTAAAAATAAAGTCACATGAACAATTACAATCCAGTTCACGGACAGCAATTTTTTTCAGCAAGCCCATAAAATATTTTTCTATATATTTTTTCCCCGGGACACTGATCTTCTGCTCAAAGTAAGAAACTATTCCTAGAGAACTAAGATTTCTATTTTTAGATACTTTACATAGACTTTAGCTGCCCGCTGGTATGTTCACAAATATTTTATTATGTGATGAAATGGTCTCGACTTTCCTTTCTGTATAGCTATATTAAGAGCCATTTCATGTGTATTTCTCATATACCAAAAAGCAATAATGCATTACAATGCGTGTTTACTTTTGCATTTAATTCATAGCTTAAGTGCATACAATATATATGACTGCAATTTTTTCAGTATATTTGAAAATTTCGAAATGCATTTATGTATTTTGGGGTGGTAAGGTATACACTATACTCTATAGTATGTTGTACTATGTTATACTATGCATAGATTAGTAGATATGACCATAGTTAGCGTGGAGTGGGTGTCGTGTATTTCTATAGGTTCTGAATCGATCCCCCTATTCCTGACCCTATTCTGGTTAAACTACCTAGCTAGTTAACTAACAGTCAGCCCATGAGGCAAGAAAACCCCCATGATGCAGATACCGTTATCTGACGCAGTCACACTACGGCACAGGAACGCGTTATCTGATTAGGTCATAACGCTTGAGATCTAATTAGACAAGCGACATTCCTCCAGCCCCTGATAAGGCATACGACGTTCTCATAACAAATCAAACCTATGACAACCTGGAAAATCCGTGCGGCCATTGTTTTGATTTCACAGAGAACTTTTGCAAAAGAATGTGCTAACGAGCAAGTCGTATGACATCTTTATTGACGTACCTATGTCCATACTTACGTCAATCTCGGCACCTTTAAGGTATAAATATTGCCGACCTTGCCCTATGCAAACACACGCGTGGTGACAAGACGGAGCAGCCATACTTGCCGAAGCCGAGAGCAGAAGCAGACCCCGCTGGCAGCAGCCCCGCCTTCCTGACGCGCTGAGAGACGCGCTGCTATCTCAAGCCGAGAGACCCAGCACCGGCGCTTCTGGGCAGCCCTCGCAGGCAGCCTGGTATATCGAGAGCAGAGAAAGAGATACCATTCCTCATCCATCCTAAATTCCAGGTACAGAACTGAATAACCCCTCACAGAGAATTCTTTAGTTATTCACTTGGCAAAAACAAACTTAACTTAAACTGTAACTTTCTATTCCCGCCCACGCATTAGACTTAGGTCAGGTACACGGGGTAGGCGTATTTAGAAACACCAGTTGAGTACGTTTAGTCAAATGTATATGTGTATGTAAATATCTTTTAATCATTTTAAAACATCATATGGCTCAGAAACCATATCAATGTTTTTACAGTATTATTTTATACTATTGCTTTTAATGTATGCACTTTACTTAACTATAAGTATTGCAATAATATCGATCCATTTCTCTTGTACGAGAAAAGAGACTGATCAATAAATAACACCTTTTATTGAACACGCCCGTCTCTTCCTTTTCTCTACATTCTGATGAGACTAAGAATGCACGTACTGACTGAGTAAAATAATTGCCTTGTGCTCACACGACTCTTGAGATTGACTCTTGATTAGGGGAGAGCAAAGTTGTCATGTTCTATGGTTGTCAGAAACTAAATCCCTTCTTGTCTAATCAGGGGAGTTAATCCTTCCTTGAACATTCGAGAAAGTTTCTAGCGAACTCTGAGCTTAGCTGGCAAACCCAAAAATTAAGTCTAGTATCGACAGTAGTAGACCTAGTTAACGTCTGGCCTAGGCCTTTACTGCTGTAGGTACTATTCCAATGCGCAGAGCCTATTGGGAAAATAGGAGCTACACTACACTCTCTGATGTCTGCTGACAACGTTGTGAGAAGGTGCTTAGCCGTAGGCCGGACATCGCTCTTGCTACATTTTTTGAAAAGACTCTACCACATGGAAATCACTCGTAAAGCAAAATTCAATTGGCCTACCAAGACCTGCAGCTGATGCAAGGTAACCTTCCTGGCTGAGATACAAGCGTTAACCGCCTCCTTGAATACCCTCACCTTTTGCTGTGGCAGCCTACACTCCCCAGGAAACATAAACAGTTAGTTGGGCCTTCTGTCTTGTCTTCAGCTAGTGGAACACCCAACTCCTGGGCGAGCTGCTGGAAATCTTGCAGCGCCCTCCCACATGCCTGATCACGCGGGGGACCCATGAACAAGAAGTCATCTAAGTAGTGCACCACATCATCAGACGATACCAGATCTTTTACTGCCCATTCCAAGAATCTGCTGAAAGTCCCAAATACAGAGCACGCTATAGAACAACCTATGGGCATACACAAATCCACAAAGAACTGTCCTTCAAACGTGAAACCCAGCAGACGAGTATCCTCTGGATGAATGGATAGAAGGCGAAAGGCGGACTCAATGTCTGATTTGGACATTAGCGCCCCTTTGACCAATCTGTGCAATTTTGCAATGGCATCGTCAAAGGTGGTGCACCGCACTGTGCAAAAAGCCGGGTCCAGACCATCATTTACTGAAAGTCCAATGGGGTGAGACAGATTGTGAATCAAGTGAAATTTGCCCGGCTATTTCTTTGGCGCCAACCCCAGGGGCGAACACACTAAAGATTCACAAGGTGGAGAACTAAAAGGACCAGTCACCCTGCCTGTGAGCACCTCCCCCTTGATCTTGTCCCGGACCCACTCCCACTGTTGCAGAACTGACTGTTGATTTTTTGGCGGGACTGATGAAGGGGGTGTGCAGGACGGAATGCGGAACCCATCCTTTAAACCATAATACAGCATGTAAGCATCTTCGCGATAATTGTATTTACAGAGTAGGTTCGTGAGAACATGTATGCGGATGGGTGACGGACTCTCAGAATTATTGCTTGGGCAGAATGCTCTTAAGGGGTGTCCGCCCTCTTTGCTTGCGTTTTTTTTAATTAAAACATTTGAACTATGTCTGTCCCTGACCTCCACAGAATGCACACATGTGTTTAAACTTACAGGCCGTCCCCTTGCTACATTCCTTTTTGTTGTACTGCCAGAAGGCCAGTTTTTTGTCTCCCAAACCTCTGTTGAATCGAAAGGACTGAGTTGACTTTCCAGGTGCCAGAGCCATATTAAATTTGGCATGCCAAATATTGATTTCCCATTGGCCCCTCACAATCTCAGGCCTGACAGCTTTCAACTGCCTGAATTTAGTGTCGTACTGCATCCACGCAGACCTTTGGAACTCTGAGGCCGCCCCAAGTATGAGGGATGTGGTTGTTTGTGTGGTTGTGTGTGTGTTTGTGTGTGTGGTTGTGTGTGGTTGTGGTTGTGTGTGTGGTTGTGTGTAAGTTTGTATGGTTGTGTGTGGTTGTGGTTGTGTGTTTGGCTGTGGTTGTGTATGTGGTTGTGTGTGGTTTTGTGTGGTTGTGTGCGGTTGTGGTTGTGTGTGTGTGGTTGTGTGTGCGGGTGTGGTTGTGTGTGTGTGTGTGTAGTTATGTGTGTGGTTGTGTGTGTGGTTGTGTGTGGTTGTTTGTAGTGGTGCGTGTGTGGGTGTGGTTTTTGTGGGTGTGGGTGTGGGTGTGGTTGTGTCTGTGGTTGTGTGTGTGGTTATGTGTGTGGTTGTGTGTGTTGTGTTTGGGGTTGTGTGTGTGGTTGTGCGTGTGGTTGTGTGTCTGTGTATGGTTGTGTGTGGATGATTGTGTGTGTGGTTGTGTGTGTGTGGTTGTGTGTGTGTGGTTGTGTGTGTGTGGTTGTATGTGTGGTTGTGTGTGTGGTTGTGTGTGTGGTTGTGTGTGGTTGTATGTGTGTGTGGTTGTGTGTGTGGTTGTGGTTGTGTCTGTGGTTGTGTGTGTGTGGGTGTGGTTGTGTTTGATTTTATTGTGGTTGTGCATGGTTGTGGGTGTGGTTGTGTGTGGTTGTGGCTGTGTGTGTGTGTGGTTGTGTGTGTGTGGTTGTCTGTGTGGTTGTGTTTGGATGTGGTTGTATGTAGTTGTGTGTGTGTGGTTGTGTGTGTGTGTGGCTGTGGGTGTTGTGGCTGTGTGTGCAGTTGTGGGTGCGGTGTGGTTGTGGTTGTGTGTGTGGTTGTGTGTGCAGTTGTGTGTGTGGTTGTGTGTGTGGGTGTAGTTTTGTGTGTGGTTGTGTGGGTGGTTGTTTGTGTGGTTGTGTGTGTGTTTGTGTGTGTGGTTGCGTGTGTGTGGGTGTGGTTTTGTGTGTGGTTGTGTGTATTGTTGTGTGTGTGGATGTGGTTTTGTGTGTGGTTGTGTATGTGGTTGTATGTGTGGTTGTGTGTGGGATGTGTGTGGTTGTGTGTGTGGTTGTGTGTGGTTGTGGTTGTGTGTGTGTGGTTGTGTGTGTAGTTGTGTGTGTGGTTGTGTGTGTGGTTGTGTGTGTGGGTGTGGTTTTGTGTGTGGTGTGTGTGGTTGGGTGTGGGTGTTGTTTTGTGTGTGGTTGTGTGTGTGGTTGTGTGTGTTTGTGGTTGTGTGTGGGGTTCTGTGTGTGTGTGGTGGTGTGTGGGGTTGTGTGTGTGTGGTTGTGTTTGTGGGTGTGGTTGTGTGTGGTTTTGTGTGGTTGTGGGTGTGGTTGTGGGTGTGGTTGTGTATGTGGTTGTGTGTGTGTGTAGCTGTGTGTGTGTGTTGTGTTTGGGGTTGTGTGGTTGGTTGTGTGTGTGTGTGGTTGTGTGTGTGTGGTTGTGTGTGAGTGTGGTTGTGTGTGTGGTTGTGTGTGTATTTGTATGTGTGTTTGTGGGTGTGGTTGTGTGTGAATTTGTGTGGTTGTGTGTGGGTGTGGTTGTGTGTGTGGTTTTGTGAGGTTGTGGCTGTGGCTGTGTGTGTGTGGTTGTATGTGTGGTTGTGTGTGTGTGTGGTTGTGTGTGTAGTTGTGTCTGGTTATGTGTGTTGTTGTGTGTGTGTGTGGTTGTTTGTGTGTGTGGTTGTGTGTGGGTGTGCTTGTTTGTATGGTTGTGGTTGTATGTGTGTGTGGATGTGGTTGTGTGCGTGTGGATGTGGTTGTGTGTGATTTTGTGTGGTTATGTGTAGTTGTGGGTGTGGTTGTGTGTGGTTGTGGTTGTATGTGTGTGTTTGTGGGTGGGCGTGGTTGTGTGTGTGGTTTTGTTTGGTTGTTGTTGTGTGTGGTTGTGTGTGTGACTGGTTGTGTGTGTGGTTGTGTGTATGGTTGTGTGTGGTTGTGTGTAGTTGTGTGTGTGTGTTGTGTTTGGGGTTGTGTGGTTGGTTGTGTGTGTGGTTGTGTGTGTGGGTGTGGTTTTGTGTGAGTGGTTGTTTGTGTGGTTGTATGCATGTTTGTGTGTGTGGTTGTGTGTGGGTGGTGGTGTGTGGGGTTGTGTGTGATTGTGTGTGGTTTTGTGTGGTTGTGGGTGTGGTTGTAGTTGTGGTTGTGTGTGTGTAGCTGTGTGCGTGTGTTGTGTTTGGGGTTGTGTGGTTGGTTGTGTGTGTGTGTGGTTGTGTGTGTGGTTGTGTGTGGATGTGGGTGTGGTTGTATGTAGTTGTGTGTGTGTGGTTGTGTGTGTGTGGCTCTTGTGGTTGTGTATGCAGTTGTGGGTGTGGTGTGGTTGTGGTTGTGTGTGTGGTTGTGTGTGTGCTTGTGTGTTCAGTTGTGTATGTGGTTGTGTGTGTGGGTGTAGTTTTGTGTGTGGTTGTGTGGGTGGTTGTTTGTGTGGTTGTGTGTGTGTTTGTGTGTGTGTGGTTGTGTGTGTGTGGGTGTGGTTTTGTGTGTGGTTGTGTGTATGGTTGTGTGTGTGTGGATGTGGTGTTGTGTGTGGTTGTGTGTGTGGTTGTATGTGTGGTTGTGTGTGGGGTGTGTGTGGTTGTGTGTGTGGTTGTGTGTGTAGTTGTGGTTGTGTGTGTGTGGTTGTGTGTGTAGTTATGTGTGTGGTTGTGTGTGTGGTTGTGTGTGTGGGTGTGGTTTTGTGTGTGATGTGTGTGGTTGGGTGTGGGTGTGGTTTTGTGTGTGGTTGTGTGTGTGGTTGTGTGTCTGTGTGGTTGTGTGTGGGGTTCTGTGTGTGTGTGGTGGTGTGTGGGGTTGTGTGTGTGTGGTTGTGTTTGTGGTTGTGGTTGTGTGTGGTTTTGTGTGGTTATGGGTGTGGTTGTGGGTGTGGTTGTGTATGTGGTTGTGTGTGTGGTTGTGTGTAGCTCTGTGTGTGTGTTGTGTTTGGGTTTGTGTGGTTGTGGTTATGTGTGTGTGGTTGTGTGTGAGTGTGGTTGTGTGTGTGGTTGTGTGTGTGTGTGGTTGTGTGTGTGTTTGTGTGTGTGTTTGTGGGTGTGGTTGTGTGTGAGTTTGTGTGGTTGTGTGTGGGTGTGGTTGTGTGTGTGGTTTTGTGTGGTTGAGGCTGTGGTTGTGTGTGTGTGGTTGTATGTGTGGTTGTGTGTGTGTGTACACCTTCTGGTGTGAATCAGTTCCGCTCTGTGTCTGCTCCAAAAAGTTTGCGCTGTACACCCCCCAAGCCTTTTTGTACATGTGTTTCGTCTGGGGTGCCAGTGCTGCTGTAATTAGGTCTGCCGCAATGGGGCACCAAGCCTCCATAACGCCTCTGGGAACTCCGCCCTCACTTTGTCTGCTTTCAGCCACCGTGCCCTGAACTCTGCCATCTTAAATCGAGACAAAGCGTCAGCCACTGTATTATCTACACCAGGTACATGTTTGGCAGCAAAATGCACGTTATGCAAGAGACACAGGCGAATAAGAGTCTTCAACAACCGCAACACCAAAGGACATTTTGCGCTCTGATTATTAATGGCCATCACTGCAGACATGCTGTCTGACCAAAAAATGACTTCTGTGTTCACCAAAGAAGCCCCCCAAATGTGCAAGGCGACAATGATAGGAGACAATTCTAAAAAGGTGACGTTGCGTGTGAGCCCAGATGTAACCCATTCTCCAGGCCAATGCTTCATGCACCACCTAGAGCTCAACACTGCTCCAAAACCAATACTGCCCGCTGCATCCGTATAGAGGGCTAAATCACTGTTGTTGCAAGCTGGCTGCTGCTGCAATAGTGTTCCATTGAAGTCATCTTGGAACCCTCACCATGACTAAGTCCTCTCTGATGTCTGCTGACAACGTTGTGAGATGGTGCTTATCCGTAGGCCGGACATCGCTCTTGCTACGTTTTTTGAAAAGACTCTACCACATGGAAATCACTCGTAAAGCAAAATTCAATTGGCCTACCAAGACCTGCAGCTGATGCAAGGTAACCTTCCTGGCTGAGCTACAAGCGTTACCGCCTCCTTGAATACCCTCACCTTTTGCTGTGGCAGCCTACACTCCCCAGGAAACATAAACAGGTAGTTGGGCCTTCTGTCTTGTCTTCAGCTAGTGGAACACCCAACTCCTGGGCGAGCTGCTGGAAATCTTGCAGCGCCCTCCCACATGCCTGATCACGTGGGGGACCCATGAACAAGAAGTCATCTAAGTAGTGCACCACATCGTCAAACGACACCAGATCTTTTACTGCCCATTCCAAGAATCTGCTGAAAGTCCCAAATACAGAGCACGCTATAGAACACCCCATGGGCATACACAAATCCACAAAGAACTGTCCTTCAAACGTGAAACCCAGCAGACGAGTATCCTCTGGATGAATGGGTAGAAGGCGAAAGGCGGACTCAATGTCTGATTTGGACATTAGCACCCCTTTGCCCAATCTGTGCAATGGCATCGTCAAAGGTGGTGTACCGCACTGTGCACAAAGCCGGGTCCAGACCATAATTTACTGGCAGTCCAATGGGGTGAGACAGATTGTGAATCAAGTTAAATTTGCCCGGCTATTCCTTTGGCGCCAACCCCAGGGGCGAACACACTAAGGATTCACAAGGTGGAGAACTAAAAGGACCAGTCACCCTGCCTGTGGGCACCTCCCCATGATCTTGTCCCGGACTCACTCCCACTGTTGCAGAACTGACTGTTGATTTTTTGGCGGGACTGATGAAGGGGGTGTGCAGGACGGAATGTGGAACCCATCCTTGATACCATAATACAGCGTGTGTGGTTGTCTGTGTGTGTGTGTGTGTGTAGTTATGTGTGTGGTTGTGTGTGTGGTTGTGTGTGGCTGTTTGTGTGTGTGTGGTTGTTTGTGTGTGTGTGGCTGTGTGTGTGTGTGTGGTTGTGTGCGGGTGTGGTTGTGTGTAGTGGTGCGTGTGTGGGTGTGGTTTTTGTGGGTGTGAGTGTGGGTGTGGTTGTGTCTGTGGTTGTGTGTGTGGTTATGTGTGTGGTTGTGTGTGTTGTGTTTGGGGTTGTGTGTGTGGTTGTGCATGTGGTTGTGTGTGTGTATGTGTGTATGGTTGTGTGTGGATGATTGTGTGTGTGGTTGTGTGTGTGTGGTCGTGTGTGTGTGTGGTTGTATGTGTGGTTGTGTGTGTGGTTGTGTGTGTGGTTGTGTGTGGTTGTATGTGTGTGTGGCTGTGTGTGTGGTTGTGGTTGTGTCTGTGGTTGTGTGTGTGTGGGTGTGGTTGTGTGTGATTTTATTGTGGTTGTGCATGGTTGTGGGTGTGGTTGTGTGTGGTTGTGGCTGTGTGTATGTGTGGTTGTGTGTGTGTGGTTGTCTGTGTGGTTGTGTGTGGATGTGGGTGTGGTTGTATGTAGTTGTGTGTGTGTGGCTGTGGGTGTTGTGGTTGTGTGGGCAGTTGTGGGTGTGGTGTGGTTGTGGTTGTGTGTGTGGTTGTGTGTGTGGTTGTGTGTGCAGTTGTGTGTGTGGTTGTGTGTGTGGGTATAGTTTTGTGTGTGGTTGTGTGGGTGGTTGTTTGTGTGGTTGTGTGTGTGTTTGTGTGTGTGTGGTTGTGTGTGTGTGGGTGTGGTTTTGTGTGTGGTTGTGTGTATGGTTGTGTGTGTGTGCATGTGGTTTTGTGTGTGGTTATGTGTGTGGTTGTATGTGTGGTTGTGTGTGTGGTGTGTGTGGTTGTGTGTGGTTGTGTGTGTGGTTGTGGGTGTGTGGTTGTGTGTCTAGTTGTGTGTGTGTTTGTGTGCGTGGTTGTGTGTGTGGGTGTGGTTTTGTGTGTGGTGTGTGTGGTTGGGTGTGGGTGTGGTTTTGTGTGTGTGTGTGGTTGTGTGTGTGTGTGGTTGTGTGTGGGGTTCTGTGTGTGTATGGTGGTGTGTGGGGTTGTGTCTGTGTGGTTGTGTTTGTGGGTGTGGTTGTGTGTGGTTTTGTGTGGTTGTGGGTGTGGTTATGGGTGTGGTTGTGTATGTGGTTGTGTGTGTGGTTGTGTGTGTGTGTGTAGCTGTGTGTTGTGTTTGGGGTTGTGTGGTTGGTTGTGTGTGTGTGTGGTTGTGTGTGAGTGTGGTTGTGTGTGTGGTTGTGTATGTGTGTGGTTGTGTGTTTGTGGGTGTGGTTGTGTGTGAATTTGTGTGGTTGTGTGTGGGTGTGGTTGTGTGTGTGGTTGTGTGTGTGGTTTTGTGTGGTTGTGGCTGTGGTTGTGTGTGTGGTTATATGTGTGGTTGTGTGTGTGTGGTTGTGTGTGTAGTTGTGTCTGGTTATGTGTGTGGTTGTGTGTGTGGTTGTGTGTGTGTGGTTGTTTGTGGGTGTGTGTGTGGTTGTGTGTGGGTATGGTTGTTTGTATGGTTGTGGTTGTATGTGTGTGTGGTTGTGTGTGTGTGGGTGTGGATGTGGTTGTGTGTGATTTTGTGTGGTTATGTGTGGTTGTGGCTGTGTTTGTGTGTGGTTGTGGTTGTATGTGTGTGGTTGTGGGTGTGGTTGTGAGTGGGGGTGGTTGTGTGGGTGGTTTTGTGTGGTTGTGGTTGTGTGTGGTTGTGGGTGTGACTGGTTGTGTTTGTGGTTGTGTGAATGGTTGTGTGTGGTTGTGTGTAGTTGTGTGTGTGTGTGTTGTGTTTGGGGTTGTGTGGTTGGTTGTGTGTGTGGTTGTGTGTGTGGGTGTGGATTTGTGTGTGTGGTTGTTTGTGTGGTTGTATGCATGTTTGTGTGTGTGGTTGTGTGTGGTTGTGTGTGGTTTTGTGTGGTTGTGGGTGTGGTTGTTGTTGTGGTTGTGTGTGTGGTTGTGTGTGTGTAGCTGTGTGCGTGTGTTGTGTTTGGGGTTGTGTGGTTGGTTGTTTGTGTGTGGTTGTGTGTGTGGTTGTGGGGTTGTGGTTGTGGTTGTGTGTGTGTGGTTGTGTGAGTGGTTATGTGATTGTGGTTGTGTGTGTGTTGTTGTGTGTGGTTGTGGTTTTGTGTGTGGGTATTGTGTGTGTGCTTCTGTGTGTGAGTTTGTGTGGTTGTGTGTGGTTGTGTGTTTGGTTGTGGTTTTGTGTGTAGTTGTGTGTGGTTTTGTGTGGTTGTGGCTGTGGCTGTGTGTGTGGTTGTATGTGTGTGGTTGTGTGTGTGTGGTTATGTGTGTGGTTGTGTGAGTGTGGTTGTGTGTGTGTGGTTGTGTGGGTGGTTGTTTGTGTGTGTGTGTGGTTGTGTGTCGGTGTGGTTGTGTGTATGGTTGTGATTGTATGTGTGTGTGGTTGTGTGTGTGGTTGTCTGTGCGGTTGTGTGTGGTTGTGTGTGCATGTGGTTGTGTATAGTTGTGCTTGTGTGGGTGTGGTTTTTGTGGGTGTGGGTGTGGGTGTGGTTGTGTCTGTGGTTGTGTGTGCACTTATGTGTATGGTTGTGTGTGCTGTGTTTTGCGTTGTGAGTGTGGTTGTGCATGTGGTTGTGTGTGTGTGTGTATGGTTGTGTGTGGATGATTGTGTGTGTGGTTGTGTGTGTGGTTGTGTGTGTGTGAGGTTGTATGTGTGGTTGTATATGTGATTGTGTGTGTGGTTGTGTGTGTGGTTGTGTGTGTGGTTGTGTGTGTGGTTGTGTGTGTGTGTGGTTGTGTGTGTGGTTATGATTGTGTCAGTGGGTGATTGTGGTTGTGTGTGTGGTTGTGGTTGTGTCTGTGGTTGTGTGTGTGGTTGTGTGGGTGTGGTTGTGTGTGATTTTATTGTGGTAGTGTGTGGTTGTGGGTGTGGTTGTGTGAGTGGTTGTGGTTGTGTGTGTCTGGGTGTTGTGCGTGTAGGTGTGTGTGGTTTGTGTGGTTTTGTGTGGTTGTGGTTGTGTGTGGTTGTGGCTGTGTGTGTGTGGTTGTGTGTGTATGTGTGGTTGTGTGTGTGTGGTTGTGTGTGTATGTGGTTGTGTGTGTGGTATGTGTGGATGTGGGTGTGGTTGTATGTAGTTGTGTGTGTGTGGTTGTGTGTGTGACTGTGGGTGTTGTGGTTGTGTGTGTGGTTGTGTGTGCAGTTGTGGGTGTGGTTGTGGTTGTGTGTGTGGTTGTGTGTGTGGTTTTGTGTGGTATGTGTGGCTTTGTGTGGTTGTGGGTGTGGTTGTGAGGGTGTGGTTGTGTGTGTGTGTTGTGTGTAGGGTTGTGTAAGGTTATGTTTGGTTGTGTGTGGTTGTTTGTGTGGTTGTGTGTGTATGGTTGTGTGTGTTTGTGTGTGTGTCATTGTGTGTGTGTTTGGTTGTGTGTGGTAGTGGTTGTGTGTGTGATTGTGGGTATGGTTGTGTGTCTGGGTGGTTGTGTGTGGTTGTGTGTGTGTGGTTGTGGTTGTGTGAGTGGTTGTGGTTGTGTGTGGTTGTGTGTGTTTGTGGCTGTGTGTGTGTTTGTGGCTGTGTGTGTGGTTGTGTGTGTGGTTGTGTGTGTTGGGTTGTGTGTGTTTGTGGATGTGGTTGTGCTTGTGGTTATTGTGTGTGTTATTTGGTTGGGTGTGTGTGTACGGTTGTGTGTGTGTGGTTGTATGTGTGGTTGTGGTTGTATGTGTGGTTATGTGTGTGGTTGGGTATGGTTGTGTGTGGCTGTGGGTGTGGTTGTGTGTGGTTGTGTGTGGTTGTGTATATGGTTGTGTGTGTGTGTGGTTGTGTGTGGTTGTGTATGTGGTTGTATGTGTGCTTGTATGTGTGGTTGTGGGTGTGGTTGTGTGTGTGGTTGTGTGTGTGTGTGTTTGGTTGTGTTGTGGTTGTATGTGTGTGGTTATATGTGTGGTTGTGGTTGTGTGTGTGGTTGTGGTTGTGTCTGTGGTTGTGTGTGTGGTTGTGTGTGTGGGTGTTGTTGTGTGTGATTTTATTGTGGTTGTGTGTGGTTGTGGTTGTGTGTGCGTGGTTGTGTGTGTGGTTGTGTGTGTGTGGTTTTGTGTGGTTGTGGTTGTCTGTGGTTGTGGCTGTGTGTGTGGTTGTGTGTGTGTGGTTGTGTGTGTGTGGTTGTGTGTGTGTGTGTGGTTGTGTGTGTGGTTGTGTGTGGATGTGGGTGTGGTTGTATGTAGTTGTGTGTGTGGTTGTGTGTGTGTGGCTGTGGGTGTTGTGGTTGTGTGTGTGGTTGTGTATGCAGTTGTGGGTGTGGTTGTGGTTGTGGGTGTGGTTGGGTGTGTGGTTATGTGTGTAGTTGTGGGTGTGGTTGTGGGTGTGTGTGGTTGTGTGTGTGGCTTTGTGTGGTGTGTGTGGCTTTGTGTGGTTATAGGTGTGGTTGTGAGGGTGTGGTTGTGTGTGTGTGTTGTGTGTAGGGTTGTGTAAGGTTGTGTTTGGTTGTGTGTGGTTGTGTGTGTGTGTGGTTGTGTGTGTGTCATTATGTGTGTGTTTGGTTGTGTGTGGTAGTGGTTGTGTGTGTGATTGTGGGTGTTGTGAGGGTGTGGTTGTGTGTGTGTGTTGTGTGTAGGGTTGTGTAAGGTTGTGTTTGGTTGTGTGTGGTTGTGTGTGTGTGTGGTTGTGTGTGTGTCATTATGTGTGTGTTTGGTTGTGTGTGGTAGTGGTTGTGTGTGTGATTGTGGGTATGGTTGTGTGTCTGTGTTGGAAAGGCGATCCCAGGGGAGACAGAAGGTGTCTGACTGCCCGCCCTGAGACCCACCCCCCTCTATGGAATAGGCCGAGCGCCGTAGGGAGGCCTCCTTGGCGAGGCTCCTCTCTTACAATCGTAACAGCTGAGCAATCACACTACCACAGACGGACACCACACGAAGGAATATTCTCAAGAATCTTTATGAAGGCACGTTCTCGTAAGGTTCTTACACAGGGATCGTGGGATCCGTAAGGTCTTGGTTTCGGGAAAAAGGGGGTAGCGGAACAGTCTTGGTACCAACTGGTGCGTGGATAGTTCAAGGGATCAGGCCGCGACAGCTTCAGCAGGGCCTCGAAGGTGGTTCAGCTTGGTTAGGCCGCGACAGTGTCAGCAGGGCCTCGAAGGTGGTTCAGCTCGGTCAGGCCGCGACAGCGTCAGCAGGGCCTCGAAGGGGGTTCCGCTCGGTCAGGCCGCGACAGCGTCAACAGGGCCTCGAAGGTGGTTCAGCTCGGTCAGGCCGCGTCAGCGTCAGCAGGGCCTCGAAGGTGGTTCCGCTCGGTCAGGCCGCGACAGCGTCAGCAGGGCCTCGAAGGTGGTTCAGCTCGGTCAGGCCGCGACAGCGTCAGCAGGGCCTCGAAGGTGGTTCCGCTCGGTCAGGCCGCGTCAGCGTCAGCAGGGCCTCGAAGGTGGTTCAGCTCGGTCAGGCCGCGTCAGCGTCAGCAGGGCCTCGAAGGTGGTTCCGCTCGGTCAGGCCACGACAGCGTCAGCAGGGCCTCAAAGGTTCCAGGTGCATGAGTTCGGATCAGGATTTAGCCGCGACAAGGTCAGCAGGGCTTCGACTCCAAGATACAACTGCAGTCCTCATCCAGGGCTCGCCCAGATATAGGACTAGAGTCCTTTGATGTCCGGACCCTCGCGCCTGGGGGTCAGAGGGGCCGGGATGAAGGTGTCCAGACACCCAGCAGGGGGGTGGAGCCAGCGCCCAGGGAGGCTGGAGGGCGATCGATACCAGGCGTCCGGGGACGGCTGGAGGGCCATCGAAACTCCCCTCCTCCGGGATCCGCCAAGTGGCCACTCTACCACCTGGGAGGATCTTGGTGCCTCGATGTTGGGGCTTCGCTGGGGCCGGGGCCAGGGATGGCTGCTGCCACGTGCTCGGGACGTGATGGGCCCAAGATGGAGTCGGGCCGGAATGGGTGGCCTGGCATGGTTGCCAGACCGGCAGTGTTGGCGAGCAGGGTCCGCCGGGGTCCCAGGGGGGAGAGCCGTGGGTTGCGAGGGGGGCTGCCCTCGTCGATGGTTCGTGTTCAGGGGGGTCGGCAGCGGGTCGACGGAGGCCCGATGTCGTCCCGGGCCCGCCATGCGGGAGGGGTAGGGCCACGCCACGAGGCCAGGTCCAACACACGTCCCCTCCAGCTGAAGGCGGGGAGAGTCACCCATCTTCCTGGGGACTCTCCTCGTCAAGGCGGAAGCGGGACAGGCCATCAGCGTTGGCGTGGTCGTCGCCCGGGCGATGCTCCACAGTGAAGCCCATCCCTTGGAGGGAGATGGACCATCGTAGCAGCTTTGGGTTTTCGCCACGCATCTGCATCAGCCACCGCAGAGGCCGGTGGTCAGTCTGGACCCGGAAGTGGGTGCCGAAGAGGTAGGGCCTGAGTTTCTTGAGGGCCCACACGACGGCGAAGGCCTCTCTCTCAATGGTGCTCCATCGCTGCTCTCTGGCCAGCAGCCGCCGGCTGATGAAGGCCACAGGATGGTCAATCCCTTCGGGGTCAATTTGAGATAGGACCGCCCCGATGCCGTGCTCCAAGGCGTAGGTCTGGACTACGAACTCTCGGCTGTAGTCAGGGGCGTGGAGCACAGGGTCGGTGCACATGGCTGTTTTTAAAGTCTCGAAGGCCACCTGACACGCGGGTGTCCATTGTACTTTCTGTGGCCGGTTCTTCGAGGTCAGCTCAGTGAGGGGCCCCACAATGCTCCCATAGTCCTTTATGAAGCGCCGATAATATCCAGTGAGCCCCAGGAAGGCTCGGACGGCGGTCTGGGTGACCGGGAGCTCCCAGGCTAGGATGGCGTCAATCTTGGGTCGGAGGGGAGCCACGTGGCCGCTCCCCACTTGGTGTCCTAGGTGGGTCACGGACATTTGACCTATCTGGCACTTGCTGGCTTTCACAGTTAGTCCGGCCCGTCGGAGGGCCGTCAGGACCTCCCAGAGGTGCTTCAGGTGCTCGGCCCAGTGGAGACTGTACACTGCAATGTCGTCTAGAAAGGCGGCACTGAATTCTTCTAGCCCCGCCAGTACTTTGTTCACCAGTCTCTGGAAGGTTGCTGGGGCGTTTTTCATACCGAAGGGCATCACCTTGAATTGGAAGTGGCCATCGGGTGTTGAGAAGGCCGATCGCTCCTGGGCGCCAGGGGTGAGGCCGATCTGCCAGTACCCGGCTGTGAGGTCGAAGGTACTGAGGTACTTGGCGGCTCCCAGGCGGTCGATTAGTTCATCGGCCTGGGGGATGGGATGTGTGTCGGTTCTGGTAACAGCATTCAGTCCCTGGTAGTCGACACAAAACCTGAGTTCTGGAGGGGTGCCAGGTGCGGCGGCTTTGGGGACCAGGACAACTGGGCTGGCCCAGGGACTGTCGGAGGGTTCGACCACCCCCAGGGCCAGCATTTTGGTAACTTCTGTCTGGATGCAGGCCCGAACTCGGTCGAGAACTCGGTAGGCCCGGTGTCGCACTGGCTGGCTGTCCCTGGTGTCGACATCGTGGACACACCACTGGGTAACCCCAGGGGTGAGGGAGAACAGGTCCGTAAATTGCCCCAACAGCTCTTGGCAGTCTCGGCGCTGTGCGGGGGTCAGGACGGAGGAGAGAGAGATTCCCTCGACGGAGCCGTCCTTCTCAGCGCACCTTAGGAGGTCGGGCAGGGGCTCAAAGTCGTCTTCGGCCCCATCATCTGTAGCTAGCAGCAGGCTCAGTTCGGTGCGGGCAAAATGAGGCTTGAGCCGGTTGGCGTGCAGAACCCGGAGGGGGTTTCGGGGTGACTCCGTGTCCACGAGATAGGTGACGGGGCTCTTGCGCTCGATCACTTTGAAGGGGCCCGACCATTTGTCCTGGAGGGCGCAAGGTTCGACCGGGGACATGCCCCAGACCTGCTGGCCCGGCTTGAACTCGATAGATGAAGAGTTCTGGTCATACCAGCGTTTCATGTCCTCCTGACTGGCCTCAAGGTTGGCCTCAGCAAGGGCCCGGAACTTCCGAGTCTGGCTTCGGAGGGTCAGGAGGTACCGGTAGACATCCGGCGGTGCGTCTTGGACTGGTGTTTCCCAGCCTTCTTTGACTAGGCTGAGGGGACCTCGGACAGGGTGCCCGTACAGGAGTTCAAAGGGGCTGAACCCCAGGGATTTCTGTGGTACCTCCCGATAGGCGAACAAGAGGCAGGGCAGCAGGATGTCCCATTTGCGGCGGAGGGGCTCTTCTAGGCCCTGGATCATCCCCTTGAGTGTTCAGGCGGTGGTGGCGCGGGCCACTCTGGTTCTTCAGTCGGGTTGGCCTCGGTTGCCGCCGGCCCCTGGGCAGTCATAGATCGGGTCGTAGCGCAGACCCACTCTGGTAGTCCCATCATTCCTAGATGTTCTCGCCACTCGACTTGGGCCCAGGGAGAGCTCTCGAGGTCATTTCCGAGGAGGCAGTCCACGGGGGCGTCGTCCCGGACGGTCACCTTGAGGGTGCCTGACCCCCCCCCACTCGAAGGGGATTCGGGCCATCTGACACAGAGTCTCGGAGTTGTCGGCGGCCCTCACGGGGCATCACACGTTGGGTATGATCTGTTCGGGGGTCACCAAGTGGCAGCGGACGGCCGTCACACTGGCTCCCGTGTCTCGGAGGGCTTCGGTCCGTCGTCCATTGATGTGGACCCACTGACGGTATTTTTGAGTGTTGCTCGGTAGCGGGGCCTGGGGGACCATGTCTCTTTCGCCCAGGCAGGCTAGGGCCATGGCGGCCGGTTCATACTCTGTCTGATCTTCATTGTAGACCTCTTCGTCTTCTTCTCCCCCTTCCCCTAGGGCTGCGGCAGCGAACTGGTGGGTCGGAGGCCCGGTGGTGCCGGGACGCTGGTTCATGGGGCAGAGGGGGTCACTGGCATAGTGACCGGGCCGCTGGCATCTGTGGCAACTAATGTTCGAGCGGGGCCCCGGCCGTGCTGGGGGTGGTCCTTTTCTGGTCAGGGATGGCGAAGTGCTATTCTGGGGGGACCCCCGAGGTGGACTCCGTCCCGGGGTCGGCAGGAAGTCTCGGCTCCTGTTCGGGCCTCCTCCGCCACCCCGCTGGCGGGGGTGCCCCTGGCCGTTCCGTCCCGTTTCTCCTATCGGGGTCCGGGGGACCCGGGTGTTCACCCATCGATCGGCCTCGGTGGCGAGTTTTCGGGGCTCGGTCAGCTTGCTGTCGAGGAGATGCTGTCTGAGCTCGACAAAGCAGTTGTTGGAGAGGTGCTCCCAAACGATGAGGTCGAACAGCTGTTCGTAGGTGGACACTTTGCTGCCCTTTATCCATCCTTCCAGGGCCCGGCTATAAAAGTTTACGTACTCCACCCACGTGGTACCGGGGATCTTTTTGCAATCTCTGAACCTCTGTCGGTACATCTCGGGGGTGAGGCCATACCGGGTGAGCAGGGCGTCCTTCATGTGGTCATAGGAGGACATCACGTCCTCGGCCAGCTCTAGCAGGGTGTCTCTTCCTTCGCTGACAAATCTCCCCCATAAGCCGGCACCCCAATCTTTTCGCGGGATGCGGTGCGCGGTCATGGCAACTTCATACGCCTTGAACCATTGCTGGATATCGTCATTCTTGTAGTATTCCTTGCGATATCCTTGGGGATGTGGACCTTCGGGTCGGCAGGAGGTGGAGGGTTCTGGGTTACCGCGGCGCCAGCCTCTTCGATCTTGGCTTTGATTTCTAGTTCTTTGAGGCCACGCTCGTGTTCGTACGTGAGTTTTTTTTCTTCCAATTCTCTTTGCCTCCGCCTCTCTTCTAGGTCTCCCTCTAATCGTAGTTGCTCAATCGCCATTTTCTTTTCTGCTAATTGAAGTCCCCCGTCCAGCCGGAGTCGGGCGAGCTCTAGTTCATGGAGTCGACTCCTCTCTCGCTCCCGGGCGTCTTTGTGGGAGAAGCCCGGTTCTCTGTTGGCGGTTCTTTCTTCCACTGGGGTTATGACTGTACTCAGGGGTACTTCTAGGGCAATGTCATCGTTAACTTGGGGTGGAGTCGCTCCAGTCTCCACCCACGTTTGCAGCGCTTCTTTAAAATCGTCTTTTGTGCTTAGTCCGGTGGTAGCGATACCCAGGGCTTTGCAGAATTGTTTGAGTTCTTTATGGGTGTATTCCTCTAATCGTTCCTTCTGGAATTCTGTGGTCGTTCCGGCTTCCTTAGTACTCATGGTTGCTGTGTGTCTCTGTTAGTAGTGACGAGTTACTCGCTGTACGATTTGCGCGGGCTCGGATCCCGTCGCTTGCCACCAATGTTGGAAAGGCGATCCCAGGGGAGACAGAAGGTATCTGACTGCCCGCCCTGAGACCCACCCCCCTCTATGGAATAGGCTGAGCGCAGTAGGGAGGCCTCCTTGGCGAGGCTCCTCTCCTACAATCGTAACAGCTGAGCAATCACACTACCACAGACGGACACCACACGAAGGAATATTCTCAAGAATCTTTATGAAGGCACGTTCTCGTAAGGTTCTTACACAGGGATCGAGGGATCCGTAAGGTCTTGGTTTCGGGAAAAAGGGGGTAGCGGGACAGTCTTGGTACCAACTGGTGCGTGGATAGTTCAAGGGATCAGGCTGCGACAGCGTCAGCAGGGCCTCGAAGGTGGTTCAGCTTGGTTAGGCCGCGACAGCGTCAGCAGGGCCTCGAAGGTGGTTCAGCTCGGTCAGGCCGCGACAGCGTCAGCAGGGCCTCGAAGGTGGTTCCGCACGGTCAGGCCGCGACAGCGTCAGCAGGGCCTCGAAGGTGGTTCAGCTCGGTCAGGCCACGACAGCGTCAGCAGGGCCTCGAAGGTGGTTCCGCTCAGTCAGGCCGCGACAGCGTCAGCAGGGCCTCGAAGGTGGTTCAGCTCGGTCAGGCCGCGACAGCGTCAGCAGGGCCTCGAAGGTGGTTCCGCTCGGTCGGGCCGTGTCAGCGTCAGCAGGGCCTCAAAGGTTCCAGGTGCATGAGTTCGGATCAGGATTTAGCCGCGACAAGGTCAGCAGGGCTTCGACTCCAAGATACAACTGCAGTCCTCATCCAGGGCTCGCCCAGATATAGGACTAGAGTCCTTTGATGTCTGGAACCTCGTGCCTGGGGGTCAGAGGGGCCGGGATGAAGGTGTCCAGACACCCAGCAGGGGGGTGGAGCCAGGGCCCAGGGAGGCTGGAGGGCGATTGATACCAGGCGTCCGGGGACGGCTGGAGGGCCATCGAAACTCCCCTCCTCCGGGATCCGCCAAGTGGCCACTCTACCACCTGGGAGGATCTTGGTGCCTCGATGTCGGGGCTTCGCTGGGGCCGGGGCCAGGGATGGCTACGGCCACGTGCTCGGGACGTGATGGGCCCAATATGGAGTCGGGCCGGAATGGGTGGCCTGGCATGGTTGCCAGACCGGCAGTGTTGGCGAGCAGGGTCCGCCGGCGTCCCAGGGGGGAGAGCCGTGGGTTGCCAGGGGGGCTGCCCTCGTCGATGGTTCGTGTTCAGGGGGGTCGGCAGCGGGTCGACGGAGGCCCGATGTCGTTCCGGGCCCGCCATGCGGGAGGGGTAGGACCACGCCACGAGGCCGGGTCCAACAGTCTGGGTGGTTGTATGTGGTTGTGTGTGTGTGGTTGTGGTTGTGTGAGTGGTTGTGCAAGTGGTTGTGGTTGCGTGTGGTTGTGTGTGTTTGTGGCTGTGTGTGTGGTTGTGTGTGTGGTTGTGTGTATGGTTGTGTGTGTGTGTTTGTGTGTGTGGTTGTGTATGTGGTTGTATGTGTGGTTTTGTGTGTGGTTTTGTGTGTGGTTGTGTGTGTGTTTGTGTGTGTGGTTGTGGGTGTGGTTGTAGGTGTGGTTGAGTGTGTGTGTGGTTGTGTGTATGGTTGTGTGTGTTGTGTGTGTGGTTGGGTGTGTGGTTGTGTGTGTGGTTGTGTGTGTATATGTGGTTGTGTGTGTGTGTGGTTGTGTGTGGTTGTGGTTGTGTGTGAGCGGTTGTGTGTGTGGTTGTGTGTGTGGTTGTGTGTGTGGTTGTATGTGTGTGTGTGGTTGGGTGTGTGTGTGGTTGTATGTGTGGTTGTGTGTGTGTAGTTGTGTGTGTTTGTGTGTGGTTGTGTTTGTGTGTGTGTGGTTGTGTGTGTGGTTGTGTGTGTGTGGTTGTGTGTGGGGTTGTATGTGTGGGGATGTGTGTGTGGTTGTGTGTGTGGTTGTTTGTGTGTGGTTGTGTGTGTGATATTGTGTGTGGTAGTGGGTGTGGTTGTGATTTTGTGTGGTTGTGGTTGTGTGTGTGTAGTTGTGTGTGGGTGTGGTTGTGTGGGTGTGTGAGGTTGTGTGTGTCATTTTATGGGGTTGTGGTTGTGTGTGGTTGCGGTTGTGGTTGTGGCTGTGGTTGTGTGTGGTTGTGTGTGTGGGGTTGTGGGTGTGGTTGTGTGTGATTTCGTGTGGTTGTATGTGTGGTTGTATGTGTGGTTATGGGTGTGGTTGTGTGTGGGTGTGGTTGTGGGAGTGTGGGTGTGTGTGGTTGTGTGTGCGTGGTTGTGTGTTTGTGGTTGTGTGTGTGTGGATGTGGGTGTGGTTGTGTGTGTGGTTGTGGTTGTGTGTGTGGTTGTGTGTGTGGGTGTGGTTATGGTTGTGTGTGGTTGTGTGTTTGGTTGTGTTGGTGTGGTTGTGTGTAAAGTTGTGTGTGTGTGTGTGGTTGTATGTGTGGTTGTGTGTGGTTGTGTGTGGTTGTGTGTATGTGTGGTCGTGTGTGTGTGCGGTTGTGGGTGTGTGGTTGTGGGTGTGGTTGTGTGTGATTTTGTGTGGTTGTGTGTGTGGTTGTATGTGTGGTTGTGTGTGATTTTGTGTGGTTGTGTGTGTGTGTGGGTGTTAGAAAGGCAATCCCGGGGGAGGCAGAAGATGTCTGACTGACCACCCCTAGGTCCACCTCTCCGTCGAGAAGTAGCTGAGCGTTACCGAGAGGCCTCCTGGGTGAGGGCCCTCTCCTAGGATCGTACAGCAGAGTAACCACAACACTACAAATGGACACCACACAAGAGGATAAGTTCTTAGGCTTTATCAGGAATAAAGGTTGCTTGTTCTTAGCGATATGTACAGGTAGATCGATGGATCTATAAAGTCTCGGAAAGAAGGGAAAGGGTAGCGGGACAGTCTGAACACGGGTGCAGGAAGGGATACCCTGCGCACAGCTCTCAATCCTCGAGCCGGGGGTTCCGAGAGGTCGAGCCGCGGCAGCGCCAGCAGGACTCGACAGGTGGTCTTTACGGAGGGGAGGCCGCGGCAGCGCCAGCAGGCCTCGAGGTGATTTCGGCGCAGATGGGCCGCGGCAGCACCAGCAGGCTCTCAAGATAGTTCAGCGAAGGTGGGCCGCGGCAGCGCCAGCAGGCTCCCAAGATGGTTCAGCGAAGGTGGGCCGCGGCAGCGCCAGCAGGCTCTCGAGATGGTTCAGCGAAGGTGGGCCGCGGCAGCGCCAGCAGGCTCCCAAGGTAGCTTCCGGTTACAGGCAAATGAGTTCTTCTGGTGTCGGCCGCGACAGTGTCAGCAGGACTTCCAGTCCAGGATACAACTGCTGTCCTACTCCGGGGCTGGCCCAGATATAGGACTGGAGTCCTTTGATGTCCGGACCCTCGCGCCTGGGGGCCAGAGGGGCCGGGATGATGGTGTCCAGACACTCAGCAGGGGGGTGGAGCCAGCGCCCAGGGCGGCCGGAGGGCGATCGATACCAGGCGTCCGGGGACGGCTGGAGGCCCATCGAAACTCCCCTCCTCTCGGATCTGGTTGAGTGGCCACTCGACCACCTGGGTGGATCTTGGGGCCTCGATGTCGGGGCTTTGCTGGGGCCTGGGCCGGGCCGAGGCCAGGTGTTCGTGACGTGGTGGCCCAAGATGGAGTCGGGCGAGGCCTCGTGCTCAGGACGTGGTTCTTGACGTGATGGGCCCAAGATGGAGTCGGCGCGGCCTCGTGCTCATAACGTGCTGGGCCCAAGATGGAGTCAGGCCGGTAGTGTGGGTCCGGGATGGTGACCGGACCGGCAGTGTTGGTGTTGGGGTGTGCAGGGTCGGGCAAAAAGGGGTCGCCCGAGACTTGGCGGAGGCCGATGTCGTTCTGGGCCCGCCATGCGGGAGGGGTAGGGCCACGCCATGAGGCCGTTTCCAACAGTGGGTGTGGTTGTGGTTGTGGGTGTGTGGTTGTGTGTGGGTGTGTGTGGTTGTGTGTGTGGTTTTATATGGGTATGTGTGGTTGTGGCAGTGTGTGGTTTTGTGGGTGTGGTTGTGTGTGGTTTTGTATGGTTATGAGTGTGGTTTTGTGTGTGGTTGTGGGTGTGGTTGTGTTTTTGGTTGTGTGTGTGGTTGAGTGTGTGTGGTTGTGTGTATGGTTGTGTGTTTGCTTGTGGGTGTGGTTGTGGGTGTGTGTGGTGTGTGTGTGGGTGTGGTTGTGTGTGTTTGCGTCTGTGGTTGTGTGTGAGGTTGTGGTTGTGTGTGTGGTTGTTGGTGTATGTGTGGTTGTGTGTGTGTGTGTGTGGTTGTGTCACTCTACCTTGGCAATCATCGAAAGTATTAGCGAGGTTGCTGTTGTGATCTCCACGGAGCTAGTGAGGATCATCAAGAAGGCATGGAAGCGAGAGAAAAGTGAACGAGGAGGGGGGAGGGTTGGAGGCAGGGAGGCAGGGAGCAAGCGAGAGGAAAGACAGATGGAGCTGAAGGCTGCCGGTTCGCTTGTGCACTGTATGAAGGAATGTCACACAGCACAACGTCATCTTTACTTTCACTACCAGGCTTCACGCACTAGGCACAGAGGATCTCTAGTTCTGAACCAAGGCAGGCAAGCGTTTAGGAGAATAGGCTGCTTTTCTGTATGTATATGCTTAAACATTCCTTTTAGAGGCAACATGCTAATGTATTTGAAAACATGAGAAATTGTGCATTTCAATACTAACTAAATCCGTTTATTGCTGTCCTACCTAAAACTCGACTCATTCATCAGTAACCTGCCCCCATGAAGCCCTAATGCGCATTTTACACCACTTTGCTGCGGTACACTTCTGCAAATGTCATTTGTAATGTAATTTGCAAAATGAGACCGGAGCCAGTATCCCATGTCCAATTTAAAACCAGCTCTGTTATTTACAGAGAGCTTGATTTTATGGGAATCTCTTGCAGCAGGGTCCTGAAATGTATGAACATGGGCTTTAACGTAACTGTAAAGTATGAATGGTCTACCTGCGTGCGCAGCACCAGAGCAGCATCGCCCCCGCGAATGGGTGCATGGACACTGCGACAAAGTCACACATGCCAGGGCAGGGTCACTACTGTGCTATAGATCGTATTGTGTGCAAATCATAAATGCAGGGTCTCGGGCAACGACAGGAGGCCCCGTCTTTACTGGCAGCAGTGCTTAATTTGATGTGATGGTTTCTGGTGCTAGCACCAGCACTTAATTGTCAACATTGGTGCTTATGACAGTCTGTCACAAGGTGGCGATGTCTAGCTAACTTAGAGATGACCACAACAACGGTTAAATATTTATTCAATATACATTAGAAATCACTACTATCTGCCGCCTAAGTCATTCTTATAGCGCTGGGTGCCGGAACAGTCCGAATTGTTACACTTGTAGGAGTATGATGGTTAGTAGTTGTATTTTTACTTTCACTGGCCCAATGCCAGGGGCAAAGTGTTCTGCGAGTTTCAGTGGCCTTTTGACGAGAAACCTGGCACTTATTGTTTTACAAATTAGCACTATTTAAAAGTGCACACCGAGCTGAAAATGGTCCAATGTCTACCCTGCCGAGGCCGCACATGCGCACAAGTAAGCGCATTCCACAAGTGCACTCCGCAGGACCACCGTGGTCATGCTGTATTCATGGGGGCGAGGTCGCTGTCCTCCCTGTCCCAGGTTCTCCCATACAACTATTTCATTTTTTTAAAAGGAGCCAGTGTAATGCATATTACTTTAACAAAGTCAGTAAACTTACTAGCGTCATGATAAACGTAAATCGGAACAAGGGGTTGCAAGCAGGGCACCAGGGGTCGCAATGAGTTGCCTAGTGGTCGCAATTGAACAAACGTCATGTGAAAATATGATAAAGTCAAAATGTTTTAAAAGCGTCAGTTTTTATACACGTGTTTCATCTTCGTATATTAGATTATTTCACTGTGTTTAGGGGCGTTCATTAGAGGTGATAACTTCTAAACAGGAATCTAAAAAAATCCATGCCCTTCCCTCGACCACTCTGGGGACCATGTCACTAGTGAATCAACCTGCAGGTCAGTTGCATGCGGCCTGTATTGTTATTACACATGGAGCAACCTTAAAATCTATGTGAGATGTGTTAATACAGCAAACATTCTGAACTGTTGAATTTTAGGGTGATCTTAGATGTGAAGATGAAAGAAAAGGAGGCAGATTGAAATACAATTTCTGCTTAGGATCACACAGGTATGTCAAACAAGAACGCTAGGATCTTGGGTTTCCTGAGTTTCCAATTGCCCAGTTCAGCCACAAAATAATAATCTATTTCTGTCTCCTATTTTACCTCATCAAAGGTGTATTATCCTGTGTGTTCCCATCTCCTGTTTGTCTGAACGTGTGTCTGGAATGCTGAGAGAGAATTGGGTAATGGGATAGAATGTTGGTGTGTGCGTCAAACGTGGTAGCTGGGGGAGAATTTCAGTTCGATGATGGAGCGAATATATACCCTTACAATACAAGCGAATTCAACACATGCAATTACAACGCGGTTGTTACAATGACCGCGTTGTTAGAAAGCATACCATTACAACGCAAGTCATTACTACGACTTGCTGTAGGGGGCGTGCTGCACTTATGAATTGTATTATTTACTATTCCTACTTCAGTTTCCGCAACAGCAGGGAAGATGTTGAATTCTAAATCCAACACCATTGTGCCCCCTACAACAAGTCGTACTAATGACTTGCAATGTAATGTTATGCGTACTAACAACGCTGTCGTTGTAACGAATGTGTTGTAATGGCACACATTGTGGAGACAGCGTTGTAAATGCTGTTTCCCTGATGGAGCACTAGAGGGACCTACCTGTTGTGTCTTTAACCTAAGGACCTACCATGGAACAAAGAATTTGTGACCAGCTATACTACACATTTTACCAGTCGCAAATGCTCAAATTCAGTGTTTGCTAACATAAAAATGTATTTTTCTTATTAGTAATCCTATTTTAGGAGTCTGAAACGCTTTTCAAATTCCTAAAATGTGATTCCAAAAGGATACCATTCAGTGTCTGAAAGAGGTGTTTTCTAAGCATCCATTTCAAACACTGAATCTGGATCTAATGTCTGACTGTTTTGCACCCGAATTCCAGTCACAAAGCATATATATTTTACCAACTGTTCAAAAGAGGTTGTAATACATTTACAAACGGGAGCGGTCCCCTGGGCACCCCTTCCCCTTTGTGAGTGTAAATAATAATTGTTTGTTCAAAGCTAGGCAGTGGCCCAGTGAACCACTCTTACAAAAATATGAAAAACAAATATATCATTTGTTGGACCCGGCCTCGTGGCATGGTCCTACCCCTCCCGCGTGGCGGGCCCCGGACGACATTGGCCCTCCACAGAGCCCCGGGCGGCCCCTTCCGCCCGATCCTGCACGCACCCACACTATCGGTCCGGTTACCACCACGGGCCACCACACCGGCCTGACTCCATCATGGGCCCATCACGTCCTGAGCACGAGGCCTCGCCCGACTCCATCTTGGGACCACCACGTCATGAACACGTGGCCTCGGCCCCGGCCCAGGCCCCAGGGAAGCCCCGACATCGTTGCGCCAAGATCTACCCAGGTGGTTGAGTGGCCACTCAACAGATCCCAGAGGAGGGAAGTTTCGATGGGCCTCCAACCCTCCCCGGATGCCTGGTATCGATCGCCCCCGGCATCCCTGGGTGCTGGCTCTGCCCCCCTGCTGGGTGTCTGGACACCATCTTCCCGGCCCCTCTGGTACCCAGGCGCGAGGGTCCGGACATCAAAGGACTCCAGTCCTATATCTGGGCCAGCCCCGGAGTAGGACGGCAGTTGTATCCTGGACTGGAAAGCCCTACTGACGCTGTCACGGCCGACACCAGAAGAACTCATTGACCCTGTAACCCGAGGATACCCTGAGAGCCTGCTGGCGCTGCCGCGGCCCATCTTTGCCGAACCATCTTGAGAGCCTGCTGGCGCTGCCGCGGCCCACCTTTGCCGAACCATCTCGAGAGCCTGCTGGCGCTGCCGCGGCCCATCTTTGCCGAACCATCTTGAGAGCCTGCTGGTGCTGCCGCGGCCCACCTTTGCCGAACCATCTTGAGAGCCTGCTGGCGCTGCCGCGGCCCACCTTTGCCGAACCATCTTGAGAGCCTGCTGGCGCTGCCGCGGCCCACCTTTGCCGAACCATCTTGAGAGCCTGCTGGCGCTGCCGCGGCCCATCTTTGCCGAACCATCTTGAGAGCCTGCTGGCGCTGCCGCGGCCCACCTTTGCCGAACCATCTTGAGAGCCTGCTGGCGCTGCCGCGGCCCACCTTTGCCGAACCATCTTGAGAGCCTGCTGGCGCTGCCGCGGCTCGACCTCTCGGAAACCCCCGGCTCGAGGATTGAGAGCTGTGCGCAGGGTATCCCGTCCTACACCACTACCGAGACTGTCCCGCTACCCTGTCCCCCCTTTTTCGAGAATTTAAAGACCCCTCGAACTACTTGTACCTAGCGCTGAGACCCAGCAGCCTTTATTTCCTGATAAAGCTTACGAACTCGACCTCTGGTGTGGTGTCCATTTGTAGTGTTGTGGTTACTCTGCTGTACGATCCTAGGAGAGGGCCCTCCCCCCGGAGGCCTCTCAGTAACGCTCGGCTACTTCTCGACGGAGAGGTGGACCTAGGGGTGGTCAGTCAGACATCTTCTGCCTCCCCCGGGGTCGCCTTTCCAAC
This sequence comes from Lissotriton helveticus, assembly GCF_964261635.1. NCBI lineage: Eukaryota > Metazoa > Chordata > Amphibia > Caudata > Salamandridae > Lissotriton > Lissotriton helveticus. The sequence goes on along the minus strand of NC_136057.1, from coordinate 282,500,207 downwards.
ATTGGTGGCAGGCGACGGGACCCGAGCCGACGCAGATCATACAGAGAGTAATTCACTCACTACCGAGAAAAACACACCGCGACCATGACTACTCAGGAAACCAGACCGACTGCGGAATTCCAGAAAGAAAAGATGGAAGATTACAGCCACAAGGAATTAAAACAATTCTGCAAGGATCTAGGCATCGCTACCACGAGCCTCAACACCAAAGAGGACTTTAAATCAGCCCTACAAGCCTGGGCGGACGCCGATAACGCGCCACCCCAGAATGAAGACAACCCGGGCCCGAATGGACGCCCGGAGGCCGACGCGAACCCAGCGGGGGAAAGACCCGCCAACCTAGACACGGGCCTCCCCCACGGAGATGCCCGAGAACGAGAGAGGAACCGGCTCCACGAGTTGGAGCTCGCCAGACTCCGACAAGAAGGAGAGATACAGCTGGCAGAAAGGAAATTAGCCCTCGAGCAACTACGGCTGGATGGAGACCTAGAGGAAAGGCGAAGACAACGAGACCTCGAAGAAAAGAAACTCGTGCTCGAGCATGAGCGCGGCCTCAAAGAACTGGAAATCAAGGCCAAGACAAACGAAACCGGCACCGCCGGGGGCAAGACCTCACCCCCGCCGGTGGACCCGAAGGTGCACATACCCAAGGAGGTCGTCAAAGAATACTATAAGAACAACGACATCCAACAGTGGTTCAAAGCCTACGAGGTCGCCATGACCGCCCATCGAGTACCCCTCAAAGACTGGGGCGCCGGCTTATGGGGAAAGTTCATCAAACGAAGGGAGAGACGCCCTGCTAGAGCTCCCCGACGCCGAGATGACCTCGTACGAACACATGAAAACCGCCCTCCTCACTCGCTACGGACTCACCCCCGAAATGTACCGGCAGCGATTCCGAGACTGTAAAAAAATCCCCGGTACCACTTGGGTGGAGTACGTGAACTTTTACAGCAGAGCCTTCGAAGGGTGGATCAGAGGCTGCCAGGTCACCACCTACCAGCAGTTGGTCGACCTCATCCTATGGGAACATCTTTCCAATAACTGCTTCATTGAACTCCGGCAGCACCTCCTCGACAGCAAATTGACAGAGCCACGAAAACTCGCTGTCGAGGCGGATAGATGGGTGAGCACCCGAGTTCCCCGGAATCCGATGGGAGACTACGGCCGGGGATCCCCGGGGAACCACCGACCCCGAGGCGGCGGAGGAGGCTAGAGCAGGGGCCGAGACACCCCCACGGGGCCATCCCCTACCTCCCCGTCGCCATCCCTGGGGTGGAGGGGGTGCCCCCCAGCAAGACCCGGGCCCCGCCCGAATGTTACGTGCCACAGATGCCAGCGACAAGGCCATTATGCGAACGACCCTCTCTGCCCGATGAACCAGCGACCCGGCACCACCGGTCCCCCGAGCCGCCAGATTGCGGCCGCCGCCCTGAGTGCAGAGGGAGGCGAAGAAGAAGGCGACGACACCGAGCAGGCCGAGTGGGAGCCCGCCGCCATGATGTTAGCCTGCCTGGGTGATCGAGACATGATCCCCCGAGACCCGATCCCAGGTAACACCCAGAAATACCGCCAATGGGTCACCATCAATGGACACCGGGCCGAAGCCCTCCGGGACACTGGAGCCAGCGTGACGGCGGTCCGCTGCCACTTGGTGACCTCCGAACAAATTCTTCCCAACGTCTTGTGCCCAGTACGGTCGGCGGACAACTCTGAGAGTTTGTGCCAGATGGCCCGCATCCCCTTCGAGTGGGGAGGGGTGTTGGGCATGCTGAAAGTGACTGTCCGAGACGATTCCCCCGTGGACTGCCTCCTCGGGAACGACCTGGAAAGTTCCCTCTGGGCCGGCGTAGAGAGGAGAGAGCATCTGGGATTGCTAGGCCTTCCTGAGTGGGTCTGTGCGACCACCCGCTCCATGTCCGCCCGGGCCTCCACCCCAACGGAGGACGACCCAATCGAGGAGCCGGAGTGGCCCGCCGTCCCCGAGGACGCCGACCCGGAACCAGGCCCCCAGGGGCCCAGCCATGAAGAAATCACCGAGCTCGGCCACCTTCCAGAACTAGCTCAGTGGCGCCAAGAAGGTGGTCCCACCCGCGAACAATTCCGACAGGAACAGAGCACCTGTCCCTCCCTCGAGGGAATTCGACGACAAGCCGCCACTCAAGCCGCTGGAGACCCGGCGGGGTCCCACTGGGTCTATTGGGACAACGACCTTCTCTACAGTGAGCAGAAGATTGCCGAACTAGGGGCCAGCCGGGTGCTGGTCGTTCCCCTCTGATTTAGAGACTTCCTCTTGAACTTAGCACATGATGTGCCCCTCGCCGGGCACCTGGGGCAGGACAAAACTTACAGCTCCTGGTGACTCATTTCTACTCGCCGAAAATGCGCAACGATGTGCATAATCACTGCAGAACCTGCCCGACCTGTCAAGCCAGCGGGAAGAGCGGGGGGAAAGTCAAAGCCCCGCTCCAGCCTTTTCCCGTGGTCACCACCCCCTTCGAGCGAGTGGGGATAGATATCGTGGGGCCCCTGGACCCCCGCACTTCTCAAGGGAACCGCTTCATCCTCGTTCTAGTGGACCATGCCACCGCTATCCTGAAGCCATCCCCCTCCGAACCATCACGGCCCCAGTAGTAGGTCGAGCCCTAATGGGGATCTTCTCCAGAGTTGGCTTCCCCCGAGAAGTCGTGAGTGATCGGGGCACAAACTTTATCTCCAAGTATATGCGATCCCTGTGGCAACAGTGCGGGGTCACCTATAAGTTCACCACCCCATATCACCCCCAAGGGAATGGACTTGTGGAGCGGTTTAACCGGACACTGAAGGGAATGATCAAGGGCCTAGAGGAACCACTACGACGCAAATGGGACGTTCTGCTGCCTTGCCTCCTGTTTGCGTATCGCGAAGTACCCCAGAAGTCCCTGGGGTTCAGCCCCTTCGAACTATTGTATGGGCACCCGGTCCGAGGCCCCCTCAGCCTGGTCAAAGAAGGCTGGGAGACGGCTGTCCGAGGTGCTCCACCAGATGTCTACCAGTACCTCCTGACCCTCCGCAACCAAACTCGGAAGTTCCGGGAACTGGCCGAAGCCAACCTGGAGGCAAGTCAGGAGGAGATGAAACGCTGGTATTCGAATTCGAGCCGGGCCAGCAGGTCTGGGTCATGTCCCCGGTTGAACCTTGCGCCCTCCAAGACCAGTGTACGGGGCCCTTCAAGGTGGTGGAGCGCAAGAGCCCCGTCACTTACTTGGTGGACATGGAGTCCCCCAGGAACCCCCTCCGGGTTCTACACGCTAACCGGCTCAAGCCGCACTTTGCCCGCACTGAACTAAGTCTGCTGCTAGCGACCGATGACGGAGCTGAAGACGACTCCCAACCTTTGCCAGATCTCATGAGCACTCTGAGAAGGACGGCTCCATCGAAGGGGTCATGCTCTCCTCCACCTTGACCCCCGAACAGCACCATGACTGCCGGCAGCTGCTGGGGCAGTTTGCAGATCTGTTTTCCCTCACCCCTGGAGTCACCCGGTGGTGTGTCCACGATGTAGACACCGGAGACAGCCCGCCTGTAAGACACCGAGCTTTCCGCGTGCCCGACCGAGTGCGGGCCTGCATCCAGTCCAAGGTGGCCAAGATGCTAGCGCTGGGGGTAGTCGAACCCTCCAACAGTCCGTGGGCCAGCCCAGTTGTCCTGGTCCCTAAAGCCGCCGCACCCGGCACGCCCCCAGAGCTCCGGTTCTGTGTTGACTACCGGGGGCTGAATGCCGTCACCAGGACCGACGCCCATCCCATCCCCCGGGCGGATGAACTGATCGATCGCCTGGGGGCTGCAAAGTATCTCAGCACCTTCGATCTCACGGCCGGGTATTGGCAGATCGGCCTCACACCCGGAGCGCAAGAGCGATCAGCCTTCACGACCCCTGATGGCCACTACCATTTCAAGGTGATGCCCTTCGGCATGAAAAACTCCCCGGCCACCTTCCGGAGACTCGTGAATAGCGTGCTGGCTGGGCTAGAAGAGTTCAGCGCCGCCTACCTAGACGACATTGCGGTGTACAGCCTCCACTGGGAGGCGCACCTGGCCCACCTCCGGGAGGTCCTGACGGCCCTCCGTCGGGCCGGACTGACCATAAAGGCCAGCAAATGCCAGATAGGACAAGGGTCCGTGACGTATCTGGGACACCAAGTAGGGAGCGGCCAGGTGACTCCCCTCCAGCCAAAGATTGACGCTATCCAGGCCTGGGAGCCCCCGGTCACCCAGACCGCCGTCCGAGCCTTCCTGGGGCTCACTGGATACTATCGGCGCTTCATCAAAAACTATGGGAGCATCGTGGGGCCCCTCACAGAACTGACCTCAAAGAGACTACCACAAAGGGTGCACTGGACCCCCGAGTGGCAGGTAACCTTCAACACCCTAAAGACCGCTATGTGCACCGCCCCTGTGCTCCAAGCCCCCGACTACAGCCGAGAGTTTGTTGTCCAAACCGACGCCTCGGAGCACGGCATTGGGGCGGTCCTCTCCCAAGTGAACCCTGAAGGGGCCGACCTCCCCGTTGCCTTCATCAGCCGGCGGCTGCTGGCCAGAGAACAGCGATGGAGCACTATCGAGAGGGAAGCCTTCGCCGTCGTGTGGGCCCTAAAGAAGCTCCGGCCCTACCTCTTCGGCACCCACTTCCGGGTCCAGACCGAGCACCGGCCCCTACGGTGGTTGATGCAGATGCGGGGAGAAAACCCGAAACTGTTGCGATGGTCAATCTCCCTCCAAGGGATAGACTTCACTGTGGAGCATCGCCCCGGCAACAACCACGCCAATGCTGATGGCCTGTCCCGATTCTTCCGCCTCGGCGAGGAGAATCCCCAAGAAGATAGGTGACTCTCCCCTGCCTTCAGCTGGGGGGACGCGTGTTGGACCCGGCCTCGGGGCGTGGTCCTACCCCTCCCGCGTGGCGGGCCCCGGACGACATCGGCCCTCCACAGAGCCCCGGGCGGCTCCTTCCGCCCGATCCTGCACGCACCCACACTATCGGTCCGGTTACCACCACGGGCCACCACACCGGCCTGACTCCATCTTGGGCCCATCACGTCCTGAGCACGAGGCCTCGCCCGACTCCATCTTGGGACCACCATGTCACGAACACGTGGCCTCGGCCCCGGCCCAGGCCCCAGCGAAGCCCCGACATCGAGGCGCCAAGATCTACCCAGGTGGTCGAGTGGCCACTCAACAGATCCCAGAGGAGGGAAGTTTCGATGGGCCTCCAACCCTCCCCGGACGCCTGGTATCGATCGCCCCCGGCATCCCTGGGTGCTGGCTCCGCCCCCCTGCTGGGTGTCTGGACACCATCTTCCCGGCCCCTCTGGCCCCCAGGCGTGAGGGTCCGGACATCAAAGGACTCCAGTCCTATATCTGGGCCAGCCCCGGAGTAGGACGGCAGTTGTATCCTGGACTGGAAAGCCCTACTGACGCTGTCACTGCCGACACCAGAAGAACTCATTGACCCTGTAACCCGAGGATACCCTGAGAGCCTGCTGGCGCTGCCGCGGCCCATCTTTGCCGAACCATCTTGAGAGCCTGCTGGCGCTGCCGCGGCCCACCTTTGCCGAACCATCTCGAGAGCCTGCTGGCGCTGCCGCAGCCCATCTTTGCCGAACCATCTTGAGAGCCTGCTGGCGCTGCCGCGGCCCACCTTTGCCGAACCATCTTGAGAGCCTGCTGGCGCTGCCGCGGCCCACCTTTGCCGAACCATCTTGAGAGCCTCCTGGCGCTGCCGCGGCTCGACCTCTCGGAAACCCCCAGCTCGAGGATTGAGAGCTGTGCGCAAGGTATCCCGTCCTACACCACTACCGAGACTGTCCCGCTACCCTGTCCCCCCTTTTTTGAGACTTTAAAGACCCCTCGAACTACTTGTACCTAGCGCTGAGACCCAGCAGCCTTTATTTCCTGATAAAGCTTACGAACTCGACCTCTGGTGTGGTGTCCATTTGTAGTGTTGTGGTTACTCTGCTGTACGATCCTAGGAGAGGGCCCTCCCCCCGGAGGCCTCTCAGTAACGCTCGGCTACTTCTCGACGGAGAGGTGGACCTAGGGGTGGTCAGTCAGACATCTTCTGCCTCCCCCGGGGTCGCCTTTCCAACATCATTTTAAACACAGTCCTTAAGGAACTGCATTAAAAATAAAAAAATAAAAAGCTTGAAAAGCAATCACAAACATGGTGGTCTGGTGCCCCAGCAGGCTACCATCCCTGTGATGACCCCTAATCATAGTGAGTCAATTTGCAACCTACCTCATTACTATTTATGAGGTAGGTCAGATTGCGAACCACTATGATTTACATTTTTACGAACCAACGTAGAATTCATTGGGCGGTTATTTAACGTTTTTACTGATTGCAAAACTACTGAACTCCTACCTGAGTGGTCTAGACTTTTCATAAGGATCCTTCCCTCCACCGACACCACAAGCTATGAGTGAGCCACAGACTTATAGGTCTTCACATATACACAATGGATGCACAGAGCTGGCTGCTTGCAAGCAGACCATAGAATGATGGGTTTTAGTATTTTTCATTATCCCCTTTGGAGGCGGGAGAGGAGTGGGCAGCAGTTCAGTTGATTAGTCATAGAGACCCTGTAAAGAGCTGTAAAAGTGCACAGAGAAAAGCTGTTTGAAAAAGTCGACAATGTCCTCCTAAAAGGGTCCCTACCCGCAAAGAAGCCTAACCACAAAACAAAAATCAGCTGCGAGAAGGGCAACATGGAGAGATTCTTGGCCCAGTGGCTGGAGGGCTGGCTCCCCCCTGACTCCCTGTCGAGATGCTTCGTGATAGAACGAGAGCACTGGTCTCTCGTCCAAAAGCGGCACGTGGGGTCCCGTCCCCAGCCATAATTGCTAAACTGTTGAACTATCATGACCGTGATACCATCTTACAGCAGGCACGGGCGAAGGACCCTCTCCTGTATGCAATCAGCAGATTCTTATCTTTCCGGACTACACAAGACTAGTGCAACAACAGCGGCAGTCGTTTATGGCAGCAAAGGCGCGCCTTCGGGACCTTAAGCTACCTTATGCTTTGCTCTATCCGGCCCGCCTGAGGGTGGTGTTCCAGTCTCGCACACACTTTTTTGATACTCCGGAGGAGGTATTTCAATGGACTGATGAGACAGTGAAAGTGAGGGTGCATACCCTGCCGGGCATAGGCTCAGATTCTTCGCAGAGTGGGGCACAGTCGCAAGCTGCCTGGGGGTCACAGAGCAGAAGGAATTGGCGTTCCAGATCCAGGTGGCGCTCCACCTCGGGAGGGGCTGCGGGTGGGACAAAGGATACCCCTGACCCTTTGACAGTAGATCCCTGAACACCAGGCACACAGGCAGGGGAGACTTTGATATCAATGTGATTCTACAGTGATCGGTATGCCTGGGGCGCCACTGTAGAGACGCTCTGGGAGAGAGCCGCGGCAGAAGAGACTCGTGGTACATGATGAATGTGATGTCTGTGGGACAGCGGGGTGGGGGAGATGTATGTGGGGCAGGACCTTTTCCCCCTTGCTTAGGGCTTGTTGGGGGGGAGTTGGGTGTATGGGCAGTTTAAGGGGGATCCATTGGTGTGGACGACCTCAGGTCCTACATTTGGGGTCGGAAGCTGTCTATACCGTGACAGGTACTTCAATGTTTTTGAGGTATGGGGGTAGGGGTTGGGAGTGGGGGGGCAGTTCTTTGTGTTAAAGGGGGGTTTGTTTGGGTTGGGTTGCACGATAGCTGGGGGGTCTCCATGGTTCATTTGTATTCACCTCCGTGGCCCATCATCTGGCCATTTCCTTTCCTTGTTTCCGGGTGGCAACTACAGAGACTAGGGCATTAGGTCCCAGAGCATCCCTTCCGGTACTTAGCTGGAATGTGCGGGGAAATTGGACAAGGTTAAGAGGGGGGCTCTGTTGCGGCACGCGAAAAGGGAGCGCGCTGATAACCTGTTACTGCAGGAAACCCATTTACTAAGCAACAAAACACTTTGCTTGCTGCGCTTTGGCTACTTGCAGGTTTACCATGCGAGCTTTGTCAGAGGATCTCGGGGGGTGGCCATATTGGTGCACCGCAGACTCTCCTATGTTCACTCCACTCAATGGGTTGATCTGCAGGGCAGGTACATATTTATCAGAGATATGGTGGGAGAGGAGACCCTGGTGCTGGGTAGTGTGTATGCCCCACCTCCTCTGAAATGGTCGTTGGTGGAGAAGCTATTTGCAGTCTGAGCTGATATTCCTGAGACACCAGCGGTGGTAGGGGGCGACTGGAACGATATCATGGATGGACTGATAGATCGATGTAGGCCTGGGGGTGGGCGGGCAGCCGGAGTATCCACTAAACTGCGGGACATGGTTCGGAGTCTAGACTGGGTGGACAAGTGGCGATATCTACATTCACATGGGCGGGAATACACATACCTGTCTGCTGTCAACAAATCCTTTTCTAGAATAGATTATATATTTGTCCCTCGAGCAGCTATTGGCAGGGTGGAGTTGGCGGCGCTATTGTCGCGGGGGATCTCGGATCATTCCCCCGTCACCATAGAATTCACCTTAGATAGAGGGCGGCAGCCATTCCGATGGTGCCTCTCTACATGGCACCTTCAGAACGAGGACTGTCAGAAACACATGGGGGAGGCCATAGCACACTTCTGGGTTGAGAATGTTGGATCTGTCACGGATGCGGGGACGGTGTGGGAGGCCCTGAAGCCCATGCTACGGGGAGTGGACATTGCGTGGCCTGCGGCTGCGTGCCGGCAGCGTAAGGCAGACTTAGTCTGGGCCGCAGTGGACATTGAAGCCCTGGAGCGCTACTGTAGTGTGGATGGGGACAACCAGGCGGTGGGGTAACTTCTCTTGGCACAGCAATCCTATGCGTCCCTGCTACTGGATGAGGCGCGTCAGGTATGGCTGGCGAAGCGCAGCTGGATTTATTAGTGGAGGGACAAGTCGGGGACGATGTTACACCGGCTCTGCCAAAATACGTTCCAGGCACAGACCCTACCGGGGCTCCTGGATGCTGCTGGGGACCCGATCACAGACCCGCGGGTGCTGGCTGAAAGCTTTGCGACGTATTACGCAGTATGCCCCGAACGAGTGCCTCCTGGCAGACATGGTAGACAAATTTATCGCGGATTTGCCACCACGAGCGGTGACGGATGAGGTGCGTGAGCACCTCGAGCTCCCATTGACGGAGGAAGAGTTTGGAGGGGCCTTGGGGGAGCCTAATATTGGGAAGGCTCCAGGACCCAATGGGTTTCCAAGCGAGTTCTACAAGAAATACCACCTACAGCTAGGTGCGCATTATAGAGCGGCACTAGAAGAAGCCAGGGAACGAGGCAGCCTCCCCGCTGATTGGAGACATGCTGAGGTGGCGGTGTTCCATAAGCCGGGCAGGCCCCCGGAGCAGCATGCGTCATACCGACCCATATCTCTCCTAAACGTAGAGGCTAAGATTTCAGCTAAGGCGCTGTCTAACCGTCTCCTGCCCCGCATTGTGGGGCTCGTCCACCCGGATCAGGCCGGGTTCATGCCCAATAGGGCAACTAGACACAATATTCGCAGGGCCCATGTGGCGGTGGCGGCAGTTCGAGATACCGGGGAGCAAGCGGCACTTCTCCTAACGGATATGGACAGGGCCTTCGATTCACTGAGCTGGGTCTACCTGTTTGCGCTTCTGCCTCAGCTTAATTTGGGGCCTCATTTCCTGTCTTATTTGAGACTTTTGCATACAGACCTGAGAGCCTCGGTTAGGGTGGCAGGGGCCATTTCCTCTAAATTCTCCATTGGGCGTGGCACTAGACACTAGACTAGACTAGAGGGCTGCCCCCTCTCGCCGTACCTGTTCACCCTGGCCATGGAGCCGTTGGTGGCTTGGGTGCGCATAGATGCGCAGCTTCGTGGTTTCGAATGGGAGCGGGCCCATCAGATAGAATTACCCTCTATGCTGATGATGTCCTGGTTTTTCTCACAAATCTTAGCAGGTCGGGCCGTGTCTACTTGAAATTATGCAGATACTTGGTGAAACCTCAGGGTTACATCTGAATCCTCGTAAGTCGACCCTGTGGGTGTTGGGGGAGCATTCCGGGGTGGGGGACTGGGCGTCCACGCTACAGGTAGCGGTTGGGGTATTAAATACTTGGGAGTGTTTATCTCTGAGGCTCCTACGATATCCTGGGAGCGCAACCTGGTGCCAGTTTGGGATCGGGTCCGGACGGAGATGAAGACATGGTTTCGAATGCCCCTTACTATTTATGGCAGGTAGGCCATCTTTAAAATTGTGGCCCTTCCCCGATTGCTCTATCAATTACAGAACCACCCATACCCGATCTCACCCCATTGGTTCCGGCAAGATGATTCAGCGCTGGGGCAGTTTCTTTGGGCTGCAGGAGCGTTGCGGGTGGTGCTGCACACCTGTTTTTTGTCAACATACTGTGGTGGTTTGGCGACCTCCGATATCCTTTCATACTACCAAGCCTCCCATCTCCTGGTCCTGAATGAATGGTGGTATGGGGATAGGGGGGACCCGGCATACGCCCTGGAACGACATCTTATGGGCTCTAACACTCTACATACGGTTTTGTACGCGGCACAGCTGCGGAAGAGGTTTCCGCCGGCCACCCAGGTAGTGTTTCGGATATGGAGGCAGGCACTACGTCGCATGGGATCGTGGGGCACGTTGACCGAGGAGACCCCGTTGTGGCATAATGGACGTCTACCTGCTCTGGCGTCTCTCCAAGGCTTCAGGGGCTGGGATGATATTGGAATCTGGTCCCTAGGAAATGTAATGTCAGGAACGACACTTAAATCTTTCCAAGATCAACGCGAAGAGTATGATATGCCCCGGTCCCAATTCTTTAAATATCTGCAATTCTGCCATGCCATCACACCAAGCCTGGAAGGTCTTGATTCCCTCCCAGAATTTAGTCCATTAGAGGCCAAGGTCTTTATGGGGGACCTAGGGGACAAAAAGATATCTCGCATATATCAAACATTAGTCGCACATTGCTCCACTACACTGCTGAAGCTCCGGGAGTCATGGGAGAGGGATGTGGGGGCACTGGAGGAGGAGGACTGGCCGGAGGCTCTGGCGGCCCCTAGAGGTGCGGCCATAGCGATACGCTTGCTGCTCATCCAATTCAAATACCTGCACAGGGTCTACTTTACAAGGGAGAGGTTGTGGCGGGCCGGCCTCATTGCATCCCCAGACTGTCTCCGGTGTTGCAGGGAGGTGGGGACATTGATTCACACGGTGTGGAGCTGTTGCTCACTGGCTAGGTTTTGGAATGGGGTGTGGAATTGTATGTCCGAGGTCCTAGGGTGGGAACTCCCTCGCACACCGCAATTAGGTCTGCTGCATGTGTTAGAGGGGGTGGGGGGTAACATGTATAAGAGGCATTTACTGTTACTCGGCCTAACCTTGGCCAAAAGAGACGTAGCCAAAGCATGGAAAGATCCCCGAGCTCCCTCGGTTCTGGTGTGGAAGAAGGGGCTTGACTTTTGTTTGGGGCTGGAACAGCCAGTCTTTGTGGCCCGAGGATGCCCACGATATGGAAGCAAGGGGCAGGCCATCGGGGTCTGTGGCTGGAGCCTCCAGTGGAGCGGGAGGTAGCTCTGGAAGTGGTATAAAAGGGCCAAAATGGAAGGTGTGTATACATTATTAGAACAAAGATTGGTTCGTAGGAAATGTGAGACGATATTGTGCGACTCGGATGGATGGGATCCGGGTGGGGGGAGTTTGGGGACAGGGGGAACGGGGTTGAGGTATGGGGGGTGTGTGGAATTGTTACGTTTGATGCAACTTTTGGACTAAAAACGATACATAGATTGCCAATTCTTTGATGCTGTGTATTTGATTGGCAGTTAACTCCGGAGTGCGGGGTGCTGTGCTATGTGTGCGATCTGTCAAAAAAAATCTGTTTAAAAAAAAAAATTCAACACAAAATGTAATAGATCTTGGATACATCTGCCAAAAGGAAGCGGAGTTTCTTACTCCCAGCATCACTTGGATGCCCATTAACTACTGGGTCCCTAAGACCCATAAAAATTCCCTCGACCATCCCCTAAGGCCGATCGTGTTGACCATAGGATCAGCAACAGAACCGCTATCCAAATATGTTGATCAATTTTTAAAACCTCTGGTCTGTAACTTGGACTCCTACATTAAGGATACTGGCCATCTCATCGCCAAAATTGAGGGTATTAGTTACCAAGACGATATAGAACTCTTGGTCACCCTTGACCTTGAGTCACTCCATAAAAATATCCCTCAAGAAGGAGCTCTCATGGTAATAGAGAACATCTTATCATCTAAGCCTGAAATTGAGAACGCATCTTTCATCATGCAGTGCCTTGAAATTGTGTTAGGAGAAAAGTATTTTGAGTTCAATAACTGTTTTTTCCAACAGATACAAGGAGTATTCATGGGGGCAGCTTGCTCCCCCAGTGTAGCATGTTTATACATGGGCCAGTTCGAGCGAATTAACATCTACAATGAGATGGCCCCCTTCCATGAAAATGTCCAGGCCTGGTCCCGGTACATTGACAACATCTTTTTTATTTGGAAGGGGGACCAGGCTTCCCTTAATGACTACATCCTGTGGCTCAATGCTGCGGACAAGAACTTGAGATTCACTGCTCATTCCTGTAATGTGAGTATTGAACTCCTTGATGTCTGGATCGAACACCGAAACACGAAGTGTATATATATCCCTCCTTATTAAACCGACTGCAAGGAACACCTTGTTGCAGTACGGACACCTTGATGGGTCCAGTAACGACTCACACATCGTGTTGCCCCCAACGGCTTCCAATTCTGATGACGGCAATCATTGAGATCTCACCAGCGAATACAGCTATTGGTGAGGTACGTGGCGCGACAGGCACACAGGTACCAACTACAACTACATCGAACATTGCTAATGCGATTGACGCTGACGGCGATGCTTCACATCTATGCACATTTGATCTACTTGATGATGTAGTTCAAATTTCGCCGACTGTGGTAGATGGTTTCTTTGCCAGCTTAGATGATTTGATGTTTTCTCCCGACACGAGAATAACTTTTGAAAGTGCACACAGCGTTCCATGAACTCTGAAATTCGGCCTTCGGTTTTTCAAAACAAATCCTCTCACTTTGGAACTGTATGTTTCGGCAATCCACATTTGAACATTTATCCCTTTTCAGAATAGAAAGAAAAACTTGGCACGAAGTAATCTGCTTAAAGTAGAACTATTCTTAGAGAACAAGAGATTCGGGTTTTATTCTTCCTAAAAATAAATTGCCATTTATTGTATAAATGAAAAGATAACAGTTTATATATTATGCAATGGAATGGTCTCGATTTTTCTCTTCTGTAAATTTAGAGCCATTTCATACAAACTGTCATTTCATGTTTTATTTAGATAGCATTATTTAATGACAAGTTACTACTGGTGCAATGCGTGCAAGACAAATACTCATGTATGTGTATAGACCATGTTTTATGCATTTCATGTATTTTGGGTGGGCTTATGACACACATGCTTTAGTTATTTTTTTTTATGCAATATTTTAGTTTTATCAGACATAATACTTGTAGTGGGTGTTGTATTGAGTTTTAGGAGCCTAGTGTAATTTTACCGATTCATGTCCTTATATAGGTATAAAAGATCGTATGCTTATATAGGCATAGAAACCATATTAAGACATAGCTCAAGTAGTCCTAATACGGCTTGGCTACTCCCACTAGTTCCGAAAATGTACAAAGATTTCTTGGAATAACCCGCTTTCAGCAGTCAGGGACTTCCCCCTGCATGAATATTAATTTATCCAAGAAATCATGGAGTTTTCAGAGAATCAAGTCTCTAATGACGTTATTTTGTCCACTCTTACGTCAAACTCTGCACCTTCAAGGTATAAATATTACCGCACTTATCCAAACAAACACACGTGGTTTGGAGCAGTTCGACCCTTCGACTGACGCACTGAACGAGGCTGTACTTTCTCTTGCCGAGAAATCCAGCTCCGGTGTTTCCAGGCTACCCTTGCGGGTTGCTGGGATATCGAGTCCTGAGAGAGAGATACCAGACCTCCTGCATTCTAAAACCAAGGTACGGAGCTGTATTAGGCCCTAAGAGAATTCTTGGATTAGATTCTAGGCAAACAGAATACTAAAACTAAGATACAACTTACTTACTTCCTCCCTCGTACTAAGCCTTGGTTAGGTACACTGGGGTAGACGTATTTTAAAAACATCAGTTGAGCACTTTTAGTCATTATTTTATCACTGTATGTATTTTATGCATTTTAGGTATTTTATGGCTTAGAAACCATATCATGCCTTTGCAATATTATTTTATAATACTCTTCATACTGTACGCTTTGTACTTAACCACCAGTATTACAATTGCAGCAGTTAATTTCTTATGCTTGAGAAAGAAGACTGTTCAATAAATATTTTATTGAAAACGCCCGTCTCTCTATTTCTCTGCATCTCTGGTGAAACAAAGCATGCACGATTGACTGAGTGAAATAATTATCTATTGTTTCCATGTCTCTAGAGAAATAGTTCTTATTCTTGGGAAACTAAATTTGTCATGTTTTGAGTGGTTGTCAGAAACTAAATCCCTTCTTGTTTACTCGAGAACGTTTCTAGTGACCTCTGAGCTAGCTGGCACACACGTAATTAAGTTTAGTATATTCGGTAGAGACCTAGTCGACCTCAGTCCTACGTCTAAACTACAGGATACACTATTCCAATGCACAGAGCCTATTTGGAATATAGGAACTACACTACATTGGAAGGAATTTATTTGCACATGCTGTGCCTGTGGTCATTTTGAACTGTCCCATGATTGCTAAGGACTGTGACAATGTGACGTGCTCATGCGAAGAAATTATCAATGATGGTGGTCCTACGGGCTAATCCTGCTGCACCTGCAGTGGGGTGTCATCCACCTGCCTCCTCTTCCTCATCATCAACCGGTGCATCTGGCACTTGTAGCCATGGGGAATTGGTGAGTACACATATGTTGTGCAACACATAACATGCAACAATAATCTTGCACACAATATCTGCGCTGGTCAGGAGCCTTCCACCTGTGATGTCCAGGCACCTGAAATGTAACTTCAACACAGCAAATGTGCGTTCCACGATACCCCTGTGCGTTAGTGGGCCGCATTGTACTGCCTCTGGGCCTGTGTGTTCGGGGCTCGGAGGGGTGGCATCATCCAAGGGCAGAGTGCATATCCTTGGTCACCTGTGACAGTGCAGAGAGACATGAGTCAATAGTTGGTTCTGCATGATGTGTTGGCAGGCTCACTGGTTCATTGATGTGTGATATGTGTGACTTAGTGATTCCTGTTTGACATGTACTGCTTGTAGCAAATGAGCGGCATCAATGTGTCTTACGTAGCCTCACTGCTGCTCCTCCCTCCCCCCAAGCCTATTTACTATTGTGCGCAGCGCGGTTGCATCATTTGCAATCCTACAGCACACCATTGTCATGCCTGTCTGCGCATGTCCACAAGCCTAACAACAACACTGTGATGTTGTGTGTTAAAGGTGGGTGGCCACGTGTGTGTAGGCCTATGGTAAGGATAGGGCAGACACAGATGTGGAGTTCATGGCTGGCTGAACTCACGATGCTGTTGAGGGTAGACCTTTGGCTTATGCTGCGGTAATAGCGACACACACCACAGTTGGCATGTATGATCCCGGACCCTGAGCGGGCTTGCGCTCCCTCATTTACCCCTTTGGCCGAGCCCGCACTCAGGGGGCCTGCTACATTGCAACATTGCCCATTGCGGGACGAGTGGCACCCACCCTACAACAGAGACACACACATTAGTTACTTCCTTGGCAAGGCCAAAACTTAACCTCGCCCACAGCCCTGGGTTGATGAACCACATCCCAACGCTGGTCTGTGGTATGCCAGTTCACTCCGCTTATGCTTACAGGGGGGTACGACACAGCTACATGCTACAGCTACACTCTTTGACACACGCCGGTGTCAGCAGGTGAGCAGTGAGACCTGGGTGCACAGGGGTGGGCAAGACAGGTCTGGGGACCAGCAGCCTTAGGGTGCAGCAGGGGCACTGGATCGCAGGCAACACTGCTCACGGCGTCGGCCTCTTGGCGGGGTGAGAGGTGCCGCCCTGGCAGATACGTTGGTCATTATGGAAGAGAACCATGCCCAGAGCAACTGGCTTTTTATTCACAACCCCTATGCTGGTCTGGCTTACACCGGGCCAGCCCACTCCGCTCACGCTAACAAGCTACATTTCTGCGATCTTCCCCACTGCCTGGAGTAACATGGTTCCGTCCACTGTCCACTGCACTCCAAACACCAGCAGTATATGTCAACATGTACATGTCTGTGGTCTGCATGCTGCAGTCTGACCAGCACATCCACGCCACACTTGGCATTGTGTACATTCTTATTTATGGGTCACTTGCCTCCTTCGCACATGCCTGGTTTCCACCTCTCCCCATATTCCGCTATTGTGTGGCTGAGATGCCGTGCCGTTGATGGCTTGTGTACATGGCTAGCCCAGGTTACCACAGTAAGATGTGCTGTCTTGTCTGGTAGGTGGGCATGAAGTTTGGCATGTTGTATGTGAGTTTGTCACATCTGCATTCCCAGAGTTGTGAGTTGCATGAGTGTGGAGTTGATGTGTGTGGTGTGTTCATTTGGTACTTACCAACAAGCAGTGCATTTCCATAGGTGTCAGTCTCAAAGCCCTGGTTGATGATGGACTGTCGGAAGCTAAAGGAATCATGCATGGAAGGTGGGGGCTCATTAGTAAAAGTACCTGTCTGCGCTAGCTGTTGAGGCCGCATTTGCTGCCACTAAGTTTTAACTATTACGAAATTTTAAAACTGTCACAGCTAAACTGTGTCCTTATCACTGATTTTAAATTGCACGAGGAAACGCCACGCATGTAATTAGGCAGGGAGTACCTGACTCACGAGGATCCCCAAGCTTGCTCCTGTCTCTTCCCCGGTCCACCACGGGCTTTCATCCCGATTGTGTGGAGGGAAGGAGCTTCCGGGTAGGCTGGAGGTCGACCCTAGTGTCCTCCCCTCTGTGGAAATATTTCTACATAACTCTGCAGAGCTGAGCGCGCAGCGGACGCGTGGAAGGTGGGGGCTCATTAGTAAAAGTACCTGTCTGAGCTAACTGTTGACGCCATATTTGCTGCCACTAAGTTTTAACTATTACAATATTTTGAAACTGTCACTGCTAAACTGTGTCCTTATCACTGATTTTAAATTACACGAGGAAATGCCACGCATGTAATTAGGCAGGGAGTACCTGATTCACGAGAACTCCCCAAGCTTGCTCAGGTCTCTTCCCTGGTCCACCACTGGCTTTCAACCCGATTGTGTGGAGGAAAGCTGCTTCTGGGTAGGCTGGAGGTCGACGCCTAGTCTCCGCCCCTCTGTGGAAATATTTCTACATAACTCTGCAGAGCTGAGCGCGCAGCGGACGCGTGGAAGGTGGGGGCTCATTAGTAAAAGTACCTGTCTGCGCTAGCTGTTGACGCCGCATTTGCTGCCACTAAGTTTTAACTATTACGAAATTTTAAAACTGTCACTGCTAAACTGTGTCCTTATCACTGATTTTAAATTGCATGAGAAAACGCCACGCAAGTAATTAGGCAGGGAGTACTCGACTCACAAGGACTCCCCAAGCTTACTCCGGTCTCTTCCCCGGTCCACCACGGGCTTTCATCCCGATTGTGTGGAGGAAAGCTGCTTCCGGGTAGGCTGGAGGTCAACGCCTAGTCTCCTCCCCTCTGTGGAAATATTTCTATATAACTCCATGCAGACCAGACCGCGCAGCCGACGCGTCTGCGCCCGTCCGCGCCCGACCGGGGCCATGGTCCACAAACCCTATATCCTGCTCATTAGCAACAAAGACTTATAGCTCAAAAAAGCTCCATGAACTACGGTGTATGACCCCAAAACACTGTGATCACTCCTGGAACCCGGCAGTCCCCCAGACCACCTGTATATCGTGTGGTTTCCAGTTTATAAAAGTATCTCCAAATAATACTCCCATCAACCAGTACAAGATGTTCCCTTTAAATTGCAGATCCCTCTTAAACATTCCCTGGAAATCCATCTACTCATTGAAGATCTTAATCCAGACATCCTCTATCTGACTGAAACATGGCTTAACGACGAATCTGGACCAAATATCTTGCCTAGACCGTAAGACGGGGAAAGGAGGGGGGTTAGCCATTATTTTTAGGGACACTTTTCAGTGCCGTAGTTCCTACAACATTATACCGGACTGCGAAAGCCTATCATTTGCGAAAGACCTCTCTCCTACCAATACGTTCTCGGGGATCCTCTTATACTGCCCACCTGGAACCTTAGGAGACTTCGCCATCAACCTCCCTTCCATATCGGCCAGCTTAGCAACCACACCTGCAAATTTTACTCTTCTGGGAGATCTTAATATCCATTTTGACGATACCTCCAATCCTACTGCTCTTCACTTGCTAGCAAGCTTAGCGGCTCTACAACTCACCCAATTAGTAGCCAAACCAACCCACATGAAAGGCCATCTTCTTGACCCCATCTTTAGCAACTGTACAGTGCTGGAAGTACGTACCCCCTCCCCCATTCCGTGGTCTGACCACCATCTGATCCCCTTCGTCTGGACTGCTCCTAACCCTCACTCTCCGCCACACACCAATACTCCTATGCATAGAAACTGGTCCAAACTTCCTTTGGACGATTGGCGGACAACTCTGGACAACACCAGACCCCATTTCAACCCAGACCCTACCTCAGCAAATGGGGAATTCAATAGCTGGATGTCTGAATCCCTAGATTCTGTACTTCCCCTGAATTGCGCGGAATCCAAGCGTAGCTCTAAAACTGCTCCTTGGTACTCTCCCGTCCGACGGCAACTAAAAGGTAAATGCAAACGTTTAGAAAGGAAGTGGAGACTGGACTTCTCCCCCACCAGTAAAACTGACTACAGAGATAAGCTAATAACCTACAAAAACGAGATTAAATCAGCTCAATCGGCCTTCTTTGTAGAAAAAATTAACACAGCAGCCTCCAAACCGAAAGAGATCTACCGCATTGTAAAAATCCTCCTAAAACGTCCAGAACAGCCCCCTGACCCTTCCAATACTCAGGACCGTTGCAATAATCTGGCCGACTTCTTCCTTCATAAAATTCAAAATATCTATACCTCTTTCCCCATTATCCCCACCCCCGCCCAAACAGCAACCATCCCCATTACTGTAACCCAACCCACTGCCTCCCTGCAATCCTTTCCTCCCCTCAATCTCACCATACTAAACTCCATCCTATCACAGGTAAAATTAGGCTCTCCCAATGATCCGGCCCCCCCCCACTCTTTGAGCCTGGTAAACGACAAGATTCTGCCAGCTGTACTCGATCTACTCAATGCCTCTCTAGCCACTGGCTCCGTCCCACATCCCTGGAAGTGCGCCATGGTTAAGGCCCTCCTAAGAAAACCCAACCTTGACCAGAGAGATCCCAATAACTACAGGCCAATCTCTCTACTCCCTTGGCTGAGTAAGTTACTTGAAAAACACACCAACACCGCACTAGTAGACTTCATCCAATCTAACCACTTACTCGATAACTCTCAAACCGGCTTCCGCCCCATGCATGGGACCGAAAACGCGCTACTTGCAGTGACGGAGGAGGAAAGGAAGATCTTGGACCAGGGGGGTTCAGCCGCTATAATCCTCCTTGACCTAAGTTCCGCCTTCGACACTGTCAAACATAGCACGCTATTCCAACGGCTCTCGAACATCGGGATCTCGGGAAAGGCCATTTCCTGGCTTGAATCCTTTCTCTCGGACCGCTCTTTCCAAGTGTTCGAGGGTAACATCACATCCCTGAGCAAGCCTCTTGTCTGCGGTGTACCTCAGGGCTCTTCCCTGAGCCCTTCGCTGTTCAATGTTTATATGGGGCCCCTAGCTGAGGTAGTCCGTCTGTATGGAATAAAGATCATTACCCACGCGGGTGACACTCAGCTAGTTGTGGCCCTTAATCAACTGAACTCGAACCCCGACAACCTAAGAACCTGCCTGGAAGAGGTCTCCAAATGGATGACCCTGTCGTGCCTTAAACTAAACGGTGAAAAAACTGGTAACCCCTCCCCGCTCGCGCTCAAGTTACTGTGGCCCCCCTGCCTTGGCGCCCCTCCCACTCCTAAGGATAAAATCAAGAGCCTAGGCATATGGCTCGACAAATCCCTCAATTTTATCGCCCAAGCCACTCAATTATCGGCTACCTGCTTTGGCCTACTTAAGCTTATACGGAAGATCCTCCCTTTACTGCCTTTCCAAGCCAGAAAAATAATGATCCAGGGACTTGTTCTCTCCAGGTTGGATTTCGGAAATGCCTTGTACTTCGAGCCCCTCAAGCCACCTTGAACACGCTCCAGATCGTTCAGAACTGTGCGGCCCACACACTACTTCAAATCCCCCGCCGTCTCTCGGTAAAGACCGGCCTGAGGAGCCTCCATTGGCTTCCGGTGAGACGAAGAATTGAGTTTAAGTCCCTCTGTATCACTCATCGAGCATATTGGAAAACGGGAGCCACCATCAATCATTCCTTGATCACTGCCTACAGCCCCGCCAGACACCTCAGATCATCATCCTCTCTTCTGGTAACGGTACCTAGGATTAAGAGAGCCAGATGCGGAGGCCGGTCCTTTTCATATAACGCATCAAGGCTCTGGCACTCCCTTCCCCACCACCTGCGCACAGAACCTAACCTCCTATCCTTCCGTAAGCACTTAAAAACCCTGCTCTTCTCACACACTGAATAATCCTCACCCGACCCCCACTATGCACATGTCTACAGCGCTAGGACGCCTCAGGATAGCTATCGCGCTTTATAAACTTTCTTTTCATTTCATTTAATTCATTTCATTTCATTTCATTTCATGCACACTGCCTGGGTAGTTGGCGACGACATTGGTGAAGAGTCCCTGGTGGTCCACTATTGCCTGCACATTGATGGAATGCGTGTGCTTTCTTCTTTTTTTGTACGGCCATATAATGATAAATGTAAATTGTCCAGCCTCTCGAGAGTCCTATTTACAGAAGATAATAACAAGTCTGTATTCAGTCCGACAATATCTTCAACTTTAGCAGAGATTGTCACACCGAGATATGAAGCTGTAGAGGAAAATATTAGATCGTCTGGTTTTCCTGCAGTCGAATGTATGAGCTGGGTCTTTGAAATATTTAATTTGTATCCCGAAAATTCTCCGTATTCTTGGGCAAGTTCTATTATTTTAGGTAGCGCTAATGCTATGTCTGACGTGACGACAGCCACATCATCGGCGTATGCCAAGACTTTATGGGCAACATGATGTAGCGTAACCGGGATAATCCTAATTTCTGTTATTAATCTAATTAAATATGGCTCAATGTAAAGCGTGAACAACAAGGGGGAGCAAGGACATCCTTGCCTTGTCCCCCTTGTAATCGGAAAAGGATCGGACACACCATTAGCAATGCGTATTACGGCTTTTGGATTATTATATAACACCTGAACTGCTTGAATATACTCTTTCGGAAACCCTTTCCATGCTAACACGGACCACAGGAATCCCCAGTCGACCCTGTCAAAAGCTTATTCAGCATCCAACAATATAACGCCGACTGGAGATCCTGTGGCCTGCGCCCAATCTAATAAAGTAATAATACGTCTAACATGGTCAGTTGTGTCCCACTTTTTTATGAAGCCATGTTGGATTTTGGATACTATAGTTGGCATTATATCATTTAATCTGTTTGCTAGTATTTTGGAAAAGATTTTGCTATCAGATGTAATCAAGGAAATTGGCCTGTATGATCCCATTTCTTTACTATCCTTCCCCTTTTTTTTGAATATCACTATAGTAGCCAAAGACCAAGAGATAGGTGGATGTCCTTGGAAAGCTTGTTGAAATATTTTGAGCAAGTAGGGTTGAAGCATATTTCGGAAAACCCGATAAAATTCAAGAGGGATCATATACGGGCCCCATTGCTTTGCCTGGAGCTAAGCTTAAAATAGCCATTTCAATTTCATCCCACGAGATCGGGGCACTTAAGGACTTTATATCCGCATCATTAATAGGGTGGTTATCAATATTTCTCAAATAATCCAGTGGTACCCTGTCTTGGATACCATCGTCGCCAATTTTATTATATAATATCTTATAAAAATCGCTAAATGCCTTTAATATCCCTATTTGATTTTCTTTGATTAGTCCAGCTAGGTCAACAATTTTTGTTATATCATTCATGACTGCTTTTTGCCTTAGCCTCTGTGCTAAGATTTGACCTGTCTGATCATTTAATTCGTAACATTCTGCCTTATGCTGTTTGTACTTGATGGCAACCTCGTCAGCTAAATAGGCATATAGGGCAGCACGCTCAATCATCAAAAGGAGCTGTGCTTCCTCGATTCCATGGCCCCTGCTAATAGTACTAGCTAATTTAAACTCTGCCCCCCTAACTTGATCAGATTTGTTCTTAAATTCTTCTTGTGTTTTTCTGAAAATTAGAGAAATTAATAGTCTCCCCTCTGATGACAGTTTAAATGTATCCCATACTATCTGGGTTGAGGCCGTCCCATCATTGCATAAAAAAAAATCTTGAATCATTTTAGTCATGTGAATCAGATATTGATTATTTAGAAGTAGACTCCTTTGAAATGACCAGTGACGATATGAATTAGAACTCTGGGAGGGTAATAACAATTCTAATTTAAGAGGATTATGATCCGAGATTGATTGATCGATACCAGACTTTTCCAAGAAAAAAGAAGAGATAAAACAGTAATCTAATCGAAGAAATTTTCGGTGTGGCGAAAAAAAAAAAGGTATATCCAGGATCAGTGGGGAAAAATTTGTGCCATGCATCATACAACCCATTGCCTACCACTAGGGCTTTTAAAGCTGTATAAGTCCTAATCTTCCGACCAGTATACCTCTGATGAACACGGATATTACAATCAGACTCAATATTAATATTCATATCGCCACAAAGAATTAGTGGCTGACACCAAGTAGCAAGTTCCAGATTAATAATATCAAATACTTCATTATCATCAAGATTCGGACCATATAGACAACATACTGTAAATTTGTTCTATAATCAATTCTGCAAGCCCCCATCTCCCCTACTTGTCGGCTAAAGTTCTAACACACTTTCCTAATCCTTTTCTCATAAATATCGCAATCCCTCTTTTGATACCGGTCTGCTTAGAGCAAACTAGGAGGTCAAGACCCAACCTATTCAAAATATTTCTTTTGTCCCAAGAGATGTGTGTCTCCTGTAAACACAATATATCAATTTGTGTCAACTGGATTAATCTGGACAGAATCCCTATCTTTTTAGGGTCATTAAGGCTGTTAATATTTAACGTACAAAATGTAATCTTCCTATACATCAAAGCAAAGAAAAATTATAACCAAACTTAACAGTGTTGATATTTTTCTGAAAAAATGTATACCAATTATGTTGCATTTCTTGACTTTTTGCGCCTTAACAACTACCACTGCCTTACACCCCCACCACCCCCGTGCCCACCATTCCGCCCACCCCGCAACCGACCCCCCTCCCCAACATATGAGGCTCAGGACAACCAGTTCCTGTTGAGTATGGAGTGCCATGTCCCCCCACCCACGAGTACCCCTAGGGGGAAAAAAGAAAAACAAAAAAAAAACGGAAAAAAATCAATTTGCAATCAAAGAGCATTCCCATATTTGTAGCATACATTACCATACATAAAACATAGATTATATAACATAGGCCAACTTCTAGCTGAGCTTGATTAGACCCTTATTAGACCTTTATTATTTTTTTAGACCTCATAAAGAATCTAGGTATTCCTTTGCTTTGACTTCAGAAAGGAAAAATCTAGTCTGCCCTTTGATCGTTATTTTTAGTTTAGCTGGATTTTGTAGAAAAACAGTAGCCCCCTTCTTTTGGAATTCTGGAATTAACTGCCTTAGATGCCAGCGCTGAGAGACAGTGGCCTGACAGAAATCAGGTCGTACAAAAAATACACAGGTCTTGGCCGTGGCTTTTCTATCAGGACGGGCTAAATTATACATTTCTTCCCTGGCAAGAAAATTATTGAAAGAGACTAGTATAGCCCTGGCATATTCCTCCTCGCCCTGCCTTGGCTTCCTTATGTTAAACGGAAATCTATGTGCTCTTTGCACTTCTTTCGACCAGTCCCAGGATGTGAGATCGGGGAATGCTTCAGTCATTAGTTCAATGATAAATCTTCTTGTATCCGCCCCTTCTTTTTTCTCTGGTATTCCGAGGAAGCGCAAATTGCTCCTCCGCGCTTGATTCTCTAGCCCGGACAGTTTGTGTGAAATATCCTCTTTATGTGCACTAACCCCTTCGACGCGCGTGACAAGGTCAGCTCGTCATGGGCGTTACCTGAGCTGCGCGTGTGACGAGCTGACCTTGTCACGTAACGAGGGTTTTTGCGAATCGCAGCGCGCAGCGGGAAAACCGCTAGCGCGCATGCGGTTAACACTCTCAAGTTCATGTTCTTGCGCCATAGTCTCTTTCTCTAATGCCAACATTTTTGCCTCAGCCTCGGATACTCTACTGGCCGTCTCAGTACAAAGTTTGATAGCTCGTCGCACGGCATTTTTAAGTTTAGAACAAGTGGCCTGAGTACGCTGGTTTTCTAACTTGCTTTCAGCGCGATGCGTCATCATGGTATGGTAAATAGTTGTGAGAGTTATCTCTTGTTGGTTCTCTGAAGTAGTCTCATGTCCAGGACCTTTTCCATTCATTGTTCCCGTTTGTTCAGTTGAATCCAGTGATACCGGGGTGCCAGATTCGGGGCCTTGATAAGCTGCAATAGAATCGTCACTGATTCTACCTGTTGTGAGTTGCGAGCCTTTTTTCTTTTGCCTTCTAACAGTAGAAGCGTTTGAATGTGGCGATACTACATTAGGCATTGATTCCTCAGATTCAACTCCGGCAGAACTACTTTCTTCGGTATAATCTGCCCAGTCCTTACTACGGTTCATGATCTCGTCTGATGAAGGCTCAGACAAAGAAAAAAAGTTTTCTCCTGTTTCTGCCACTTCTGCAGCTTCTTGTAATGCGAGACTACCCGATTCCACTGGTGTTGTTAACCGCATGCGTGCGGTCGGAATTCCGCTCGTACGCGGAGATTTCCGAAAGCGCATGTTACGTGACGAGCTGGGCTCGTCATCAGCGTAGCAGGAGGCTACCTCATGACGAGCCCAGCTCGTCATCAGCGTGGAAGGGGTTAAGGTATCAATGGTCTTGCATGCTTCTATGTTACTCGGAGTCACTCCAGCACTAGAATCCGGCATTATGTAAGACTGTAGTTCTATGGGGACTCCATCTCCCATAATGCCATGATCTCCTGAAGTTAAGTCCCTTGTACCGGACCGTATTAACACAGCATCGATGGTATTATCGGTTAGAGTCTGTGCCGCATTGTCAGGAATCTGTTCTGTCCTACTAATATTATCATTTCCATTCGCAGCGCTAGCTTACAGTTTTTGCTGGTCTGTTTCTTAAAAAGCGCTGGCACAGTCAGGACCCTCCCTTTCACAGAAGCAGGTACATCCGTATTAACGTTTAAATTAGAGTTGGTGCTTACCGGCGTCTTCTTTCCACCCGGTAACACCGTACCTGGTATGTTTCCTCCTTCGGCTCCTGCAGCTTCTTCGACAACTATGACAGTTTTTGAGGCGGTGCTCCTTCTAACAGTCTTAGTCGACTCTTTGATCTCCTTGGGCGGCCTTTTCTTCTTTCGGGCTCCGCCGCAACCACAAACCATGAAGCTTCGGACGCCAGGTACCAGCGTAGGAAGGCGCCACAGCGGGGCGCACCACCGAGAAAAGAGCAGACCAATAAGCATCCACGAGCCGCAGGCTGCGGGAACATGTATGAAGAACTTCCAGCTGAGTCTAATGAGAGAGTTACTCGGTAGCAGTTCACGTTATTTAGCCGCTACTTGTTGCGGTAAGTTTCAGATACCGGAGACGATGAGATTAAAAGCCAGATATGTCATCCAGAAATATAAAGAACGAAGTAGTCCAGCTATGTATAAGGCATTTTTCCCCCCGGGAACTCGGAGCAGAGAGGGAGCTGCCTACACAGCCCACGCCATGGCAGCCATCTTGCCTCTCACCCTCTGTGTGCTTTCTATTGCGGTAATTGTGTGCAGTGTCAGCAGGGGGCACAAGTAGGACATGTGTGCAGTCAATTGCCCCGAACAAGTGCGGGAAGCCAGATATGGCGTAGAAGCCTTGCTTGGTCTCTAGCTGTTCCTGCGCAGTGTGGGGGAAGTGAAGGTGCCAGGGTACCAAGCTGATGATGGCATCCAAGACAGGTGTCAGGAACTTTGATAGGGCTGGCTGTGAGACTCCTCCGACTCTGGCAGTTGTTGGTTGGAAGGTACCAGAGGCCAACAGGTGCAGCACAGCCAGCAGCTTTGTCTACGTAGAGATGTTGGTTGTTGGTTGTCCGCTTGTTAAAGAAAGTAGGTTTCGCTTTTAGCATGAGCTGAAAGCCATTTTGTTCTTGGCAGCCATTTTAGTTAGCCATGTGCTCGCCTTGCACATGCTCAGAAAGGCCTAGCAAGTAGAATGCACTTGCTCCTAGTACAGAACTGTCAGGCTATTCTTACTGATGTTTTCAGTTTAGTCTCCCCTTCTACTTTGTTGAGCAAGTAAATTTTGTATACCCATATTAGTCAATAATCATACTTGAATGTGCCAGGACCTCCCCTTGGTTTTATGCTGACTTTGTAACAAATGCATATATATATATATAAGGCCCCTGTTCTCTGTACTTCTTAGACTGTCTCATACAGTGGCCTGAGGGTACCGTATGATGCAGTTTCCCTCATGTGAGGTTAATAAATGCATTGTTTTTTTTATTACAGCTTCCGTGCCAATTTCTTCTTTGTTGGTTTAAAGGACAAGGTGTATCAGTGAACCCATTAGAAGGTTTTTAGTTCTTCAAATGGCGCCCAAACGTGGACCTCATTGAAGAAGCGGCTAGCCAAGGGAGTGGTCTTGACAGGAGACAGGAATCTACTGAGGGGGACAGGACAGGAATCTACTGAGGAGGTACCCTGCACATGGAGATTGTTTGTCTTTCCAGCCCAGTATATTTCTGGTCTTCCTGATCTGATCATCCAAGTGTTTGCCGCTCCTGACTGAGAACTTCTTTGGAGTGAGTATTCTAAAACGACTGTTCGGTCACTTAGAACTGAGAGGCTGGATATTTATGCTTGGTAAGGTCGTCTACATTTGCTTGTTTGCTTTGGCCAAAAATCTTGGACTTGTTTGGATATATGTAAATTGCAATTTATGTAGGCAGGTGATGAGGAGACTTTTCTCTTACTCTTGAAAACTTGAACAGCACACATTGAGTTAGGTGCCACTTGGCATATTGTATATGCTTCAATATTCTTGGCACACCTGTTTCAAGTGCCCATCGAAGAATGAGCTGCTTTCTTGGAGGTACCAATGTGAATCTTGAATGAACTCAGCCGGTTCCCCTAGAGGTGATACCTAAATAGGCTTAGGTATAAAAAGGTATTTCTTCCTTGGTGACTAAGTACTCCATGGAACTAGATATGTACATAAAAAGGATCCTGGTCGGTGCACTTACTTTCAAAAGTGGTGATATGCAGAGCGCTTTTTGAGTGTTCTGCCAGCCAAAACTGGCGAATTTGGTGTATTTTGGCTTCTTGAAGATGGAGCAGTCTTTGGGCTGTTTATGGTGCAGTCTTTTGGGCTACTTTTGAGAGCTTTTCTTTAATATTTATTTTATTTTATTTTTATTTTATTTTACTCATTTGTAAGGCGCACGAATCATCCCCAAGGGAATGTCTCGGCGCCCAGAGAAGGAGGCAAATGAACGAGAGAGGACTGTTCACTCTTTAGAATAGCCAGGTCTTGAGCAACTTTTAAACTTGTGCAAAGATTGGGCAGGCACGGAGAGGTTCGGTGAGCTCATACCAATATTTGGGGATCAGATAAGAAAATGCCCGACCCCCCATTTTAACTTTCCTAATTCTCCTACCACGGAGCAGGCTGTGATTGCTGGATCTAAGTTGTCGGGCAGGTTGGGAGCGTGTGATTTTGTTAGTCAGATAGACCGGGGCCAGCCCATGCAGAGTAGTTTGAAGATGGCGCGCTTCCTCACAGGAAGCCACTGTAAAAGGTGCAAAAGAGGGAGAGAAGGGGTGCAAGCTTGTTTGTTAAGGGCAAGATGGGCTGCGGTATTCTGCACCACCTGCAGCTTAGATAGCAGGTCTTCCCTGATTCCTACCAACAAGGAATTGCCGTAGTCGAGGTGGCTCATAAGGAGTGACTGGAAAAGGGTCCTTCTAGCGTTCAATGGAATCCAGGGAAAGATCTTTCTGAGTAACCGCATGGTCCAATAGCAGGTACCTGCAAGGGTTTTTACCTGCTCTTCCACAGAAAGTTGATTATCTATTTTGACCCCTAAGTTCTTGGCCCAACAAAATCTCAGTTTTAGAGGAGTTAAGTTGCAGAAAGTTGTTCCTCATCCAGCTGGCTATATTCCTCATACATGCAATAAACTTAGCCCTAGTGTCTGCAGGGTTTTTCTCAATATGTACTATCAACTGCGTATCATCAGTTTTCGAGATGGTTTCAAACCCATAATTTCTAATGATAGAGGCCAAGGGAGCAACATAAAGATTGAACAGCGTGGGGCTCAGTATAGAGCCCTCTGGGACCCCCTTGCCCATTGCAGTTGTAGGTGACACAAATAAGTGCTACTGCACACATTGTGTTCTATCTGACAGGTAACTCTGAATCCAGTCAAATGCCGGGCCTCTGACACCAATCTCCCTAAGCCTGTTCAACAGGATATGGTGAGAGATGGTGCCGAAGGCCGCAGACAGATCAAGCAGTACCAGCATGACTGGGGGGTCCCTGTCCAATGACATCCTAAGTGTGTCCGTAACCTCTAAAAGGGCAGCCTCGGCACAGAAGCCAGACAGGGATGTGTCTAGTATTTTATTCTGTTCTTAAGAGCTGGAAAGATGTCGATTAATTATTGTCTCCAAGATCTTAAAACAGCACGGAAGGAGAGATATTGGCCTATAGTTCCGGAGGTCCATAGGGTCTGCTGTGGCCTTTTTTAGCAGAGGCTTAAGACGTGCGTTCTTCCATTTACATGGGAAAGTCGCCATCCCTACTGAGATGTTACATATATCTGCAAGTGAGTCCGCTATGACCAAGGATAATTCCGACATGACCACAGGTGGTACCGGGCCTAAAACAGACCCCGATTTCACCTGGGCTAAGAGAGCCCCTACCTGTTCACTGGGGATGATGGGAAAGCATTCTAAAGTCGGGGCACATGGGTTTTCCTGGAAGGGGACTTCCTCATTCTCTTCCGGCCCAAAAGAGGGATAAATTATGTCAATGTTATTAGTAAAGTGTGTCGCTAGGTTGTTGCATAGTTCCTGCGTCGATGGCGGGAGTGGATTATTTGCCATAGGATTAGTGAATTCCTTCAATATGGCAAAAAGCTTGCGTGAGGAGTCCTTAGCTTCTGTAATGCGAGAGCCTAAATAGGTTCTCCTAGCTGCATTACAACCGTTTAGGTAGGTTCTATGGGCCTCTCGATGGCTCCTTTCATCCTGTTCAGATTTAAACTTTCTCCATTTCTTTTCTTTTGTCCTACACTGGGCCTTCTCCCTTCTAAGTGTGTCAGAATACCATGGTGCTGGGGCTGCTCTAGTCTGTATCTTATAGCATATAGAAATATTCCCTCACGACCTCCACAATTTTGAAATTGACAACTTCTGCACTTTGACAAGTATTATTTAACACAGAGTGGCAACAATAACTTTTTAAGTATTTATAATTTTTATTACCTTTTTTTGTACAAAATATCATTCATCTTTTTCTTCTTTTTACTTACAAATTGTCACAATTCATTTTATAAAACATACATTATTTCATTGGGATGCTAAAAAATATAACCATACCATGCAGAAAAGAACAAAAAACCTCACCAAATCTCACAATTTCCCGAAACAAACTATCTCATTCACACTACATTCATTCACTATTCTGCGTCTGAGGGATCGCAGATTGAGATGCAAAATTATTACGCAAGATCGACGCGTTTCGGTGGGATGGGACCACCTTCCTCAGGACCTTTGAGCAGAATACTCAAATATTCATAAACGAGTTATAACCACTGCATGGATGGGTATCTCAGAACTATATTTGGTATCTTTGGTTCAGCATTCTCTATACAGTTACCACTTGTGGAGTTTTTGTAAAAATCTCCCTTAGACAGGAAAGATGGTGTAACCACTAGGAAACCGGTTGTCTTATGGGTCTCACTTCTTTCGGGTTATTATATTTCCTTGAGCCGGGATCTTGCTCAATATTCCTTTTTATAATAAGAATCAATGGTCCGTCAATGCGGTCTGATTCGGAGCGTCTTGCGTCCGCTGCAGTCTTGTGATTTTTAAGTCTGTATCTTAACCAGCTTCAGCGGTGCAACAGAGTCAAGAGCCTCTATAATGGCGGCTTCGAATGTTTCTAAGGCCAAGTCACTGTTGGTGCAGTTCCTGAGGATGGGGGGGGGGTAAAAGCCCTACTGAAAGCCAGGGCTGTCACCTTTTTCCAGCCTCTGTGAAGCTCTTTGCGCGGTTGCAAAGTTCCGTTGGGTTTAGAGTGGACCCAAAAGAAACTCAAGATCGCATGATCCGTCCAGCCGACCCTCTGTGGAACTGATAGTTGTAAGATATTCGAAAAAATAGTGTCCAAAACATGGCCCACCACATGCGTTGGACTATCTACTCTTGAGGAGAAATTCAGAGATTCCATGGCTGCAAGCAAACAGGCAAAGTCCGCATTATCAAGTGCCTCCAAGTGATGATGAAAATCACCCACAAGTAGGAACTTGTCAGTTTGCAACGTGAAAGGAGCCAGCCTCTCTAATAGTGCTGCACAGAAATCTCTCCTATTTCCTCTTGGGGGGTGATACACCAAGTGTCCTGTCCATTCGGTCTTAAGTCCTTGCTGTAATTTGAAAATCAGCAGCTCTAGGTTGGAATTAGATACAGAATCAAGAGTCTTAATATGAAACGGGGGACGCATAGCGATTACCAGCCCTCCACCCCTCTTTCCAGATCTGTCTAGACGCACAACCGAGTAATCCACTGGAAATGCTATTATTCAGCCATGTTTCGGTGAAGAGACAAATTTCCTGCTTTTTATCATCTAACAAATCCCAAATTTCAGCCACATTTCTTGGAATGGATCTGACATTAAGAAAGAGCCCTTGAAATGATGCTTCTGAGTTGCCATCAGATTGAGTTATTACCCCAGAGGACTCTGTACCCCCTGGATGATTCCCCTTGGAAGTGGTCTGAGCGGTGGTAACTTATATTTCATGCACGTTGTAGACCAGCTGAAATGAGGGCAACAACTCCGTTAATAGGGGGACAAATCTCCCCCCAGTACAGGGTTCAGCAGATTCCCATTGCAACAGACACTCTCTCGGATAACATATCTTAGGTATGGCGCAAACCTGCTGATGAACGGGCAGGACCGGAGAGCAGGAGGGAAACTGCAACAATACGTGGTAGGTATTTCACAAAGCCCCGCCGTCCCCACAGTGCAAGACAGAAACAAATGACATTCAGGTAAAAACGCTCAAATTGAATTAATGTTTAAAAAGTGGTCCGTTTCAGGCTAAAATATTCTAAAAGCAGATACCTGCTTCTTCTCTAGAGCGCAGCCGCAGGCACGGTGGTATTTATGCCCCCAAGTGCGTAGAAAAACTAGAGCGCTGACCGTTACCAATGGCGGCCAGCGTTTCCAGCCAGTGTGAAAAGCCAACTCTCTCCACACAAACAATCAGCTGTCTGATTGCAGAGGACTGGAGAGCAGCAGGGAAACTGCAACAATACTTGGTAGGTATTTCACAAAGCCCCGCCGTCCCCACAGTGCAAGACAGAAACAAATGACATTCAGGTAAAAACGCTCAAATTGAGTTACTTTTAAAAAGCTGTCTGTTTCAGGATACAATATTCTAAAAGCAGATACCTGCTTCTTCTCTTATAATTAGTATTTACAAACGGTTTGGTTTCAGTACAGTATGTGGGCTGTCTCTTGGCTTTGTCCTAGGTGTTGATTTGTGGGTTGATTGTGTGTTTGAATGTCTATGTGGTTTGACATCGGTGGTACTTGTGTGAGTAAGTAGCGATTATGCTCTTTGTGTAAGAATGGCTAGCCTTAAGCTCGCTGTATTGTGTCTTCTGATTGTATGACCCCCTTCTGTAAATGTCTGGAATGAGTTCAATGTGGTTTTTGTCATCATTCTGGTATACAAATGTCATTGAATGAATTACATTTACAAAAAAATCCAGAAATGAATTATGTAATATATGCTAAATAGAGCACGCTATCATTAAAAAATGAAAGAGTAAGAAACTATACATATGTGCAAATTGCCACAATGTTAAAAATAAAATTAGAATTCACATTCAATAGGAAAAAATAGGCCTCATAGAAAAGAAGGGAAAAAAACGAAATTGTGTGCTTTGCAATAAGTAGGACTAAAATTCAAAATGTTACAGCATTCTTCTCAGATACATTGTATTAGATATCAAAAAGGCATTCACATCATCTTAGTGGATTGGTTGTTGCTGAAATAAACACCATATTACAAAACGATAGATTTTGACTGGCTTGAAATACCTGACTTTTAAATAGAGTGTGACCGTGCTTACATTTCAACGCTAGAAAAAAACCAACTTTCAAACAGCTGTGTTTAAGCTGTCTCGCTGAGAAGAAGCTGTCTGACACAACAAACGGAGATTAAACTCTTGCGGGACATTACAATACAATAAAAGGGTTTTTCTCATGAGAGAGGTGTGGAAATTGACGCATGCTGGTCAAGAGCACAGCTGTGTCAATAATACATGGCTATTTCTGGTCCCAAGCCACACAGAAAGACTGCTGGGTTAACTAGATTTTAAGTTAGTGCAAACCTGGTATAAAGGCGTGCATTAAAGACTGCTGATTTTAAAAGTTACAAAAAACTATTTCATTATTTTGGATAACAGAGAAAAGCTAGAAAGTAGGGATTTCATTTCTTAATGCCTTTTTACATCTGTGATTCTGATGTTAAATAATTACTGTCCTTTAAAAGTGACACAGACTTTTCACGTTTCAGTAGGGTTTTTTTGTGCTTAGTGTTATAAATGACTGTATTTAAAGGTGATAGGAAAGGAATGAGGCTTGCTTTTCATATGTGGAACCATCATAAAGGTTGGTGATCATTATTAAAAAAAAGGGAATTTTAAATATATGGGAAAAAATGTTTATTAAAAATAAGTGCACTAAAATCGTTTGTTGTTTTCTATAATGCCTAATTATCATACGGTGAACTCCTAGCATCAAAGTTGAATTTAAGCAGCGTTTTACCGCAATAGGGGGGAGACTAAAAGGTGAAATGTCACTTTACCCAGGTGTACAAAACTCATTTTTTAAGGGTGTACCGTATACATTTCTGATCCCCCATTCCTGGGATACCTAGAGGACACTCTGGGGATCCCTAATATGCCAAAACATTGTAGGTTATTCACGTTTTAGTGCTCCTAGCACCAATGTCGATTTGGGCAAAATTTACATTTTACAAGCAGTTCTGCCACCCAGGGCCATTTCCAAATTGATCTCAGGCTTCAGTAATGCACACATGCAAGTATAGAACAAACAGCTGACCTCTATACTGCTAGAAAAGCACACCACACACTGTACACAAATTAAAATAAGTATAAAAACCAGCAGAAGTTATTATCCTACCTTTAAATTATTGTCAAAAACAGGAACGGAACAGGACTGCCTTTCAGCTGTGATGCTTCATAGTTGCTTTGAATTGGAAAGTCTGCATGGCGTAGCCCTTCTCAGAGAGGGGATAACAGGTTTACTGAACGTGCAATTTCCACATAGGGAGCCACTGCGACAGTATGTGATTTGTTTGTATTACTTAACATACCCTGATTCTCACACTGTAAGGTAAAGCATTATAAGTAATGTTTTAGGTAACATATGCTAAAGGAAATATTGTATATTTTGTTAGGAGCACATGTGGATATCAATGTTTTCTTGAGATATAATACAAGTGTAGGAAATGTGCAGGTGGGGTTATCCTATTGAATAACATTATCAAGGGATAGCAGCATTTGTAAGTCATATGCAGAGCATAGCTCTGCCATGTATATAGCACTAATGCTTTTAGTTTAAAGATTACTGTGCAAGGGCTGAGATAAGGAGGCAATGGGATTTAGTTAGAATTCATTTGCCCTCATGTTATACTAGTAGATAATAATACTTTATTTGATTTGTGAAAATCGTAAAAGGGTGGGTCTGACGCCAAGGTGAAGGTAACCAGCACAGGCGTTGCTGGCAACTAGGACCTCAGTAAAGGCGGAAGCACTGGGATGTGAAGTGGTTACCCCTGCCACTGTGTGGGGCGAAAGACGTGGTCACAAATCAGAAAGGAGAAGTCATGGATCCAGTTTTTGATGCCCAGCTGAGAGAGTCACAGACCGACAAGGACGGCAAGGAGGTTTTTGCTTGAGGTGACCCCTTTTGAAACAAGGGTTGCTTCAGGGATCCCAGCACCAGGCCTCTGAATCCTGGTCCCAAAGTGAATGCAAGTCTGTGCCTTTGTTTGTTGATCAAGGGGTACCTGGGCATACTGGGTATAATTTGTGGCCCCAACAAAAGAGTAATGCGCCAGCAGAGCAATACAGGAGTTAGGGAAGGACTTGAGTTCAGGGTACAGGTGCTGTGCCCATGGTGCCTGTTAGATTAAAGTGAAGAAAACTGGTGCACTGCCTGAGACACTGGACAGGATCATTGAAAGACTTTTTCTTCTCAAACTGAGCCATGAATGTGTTCCTGAGTTGCGAGTTGTGCAGCTCCACCGTGGTAACAACAGGAGCCTGCCTGTGAGGCTCAAACGGACACAGGGAGAAGACTCCCCTCTGGCTGGTTGTACAGCGGCTTCAATTTCCCAAGGACTTCTTTTCATTAGTAATGTACCCTTTCGGTCATCCCATTTTTGAGGAGGAGCAGCCCTATGCGGCTCCTCGTCTTAATTCTCATGGCCCTGTGTGGTCTTCCTGGTCCCCTGGAGCCAGGATTGTTTTTGTAATAATATGTCTGACTGCTTTAATATTTGCATTAGGAATAATGGGGCATATTACCAAGCAATAGCGATAATTATCGCTATTGCTTGGTTAGAGAGAAAATTTTACCGCTAAGCTGCGGCGATTTTTACCGCAGATAAACTTGGTATTACCAAGGTTTATCGCAAATGCGATAAAAAACGGCCGCAATGCATGAATATCGCTGAAAAGTCAGCGATATTCATGCATTATCGAGCTAATGCTCTTAGCCATGTTATCCACCTCCCATTGGATAACATGGCTAAGAACTGCTCAGGGGCAGGTGTTAGCTTTTGGAGATATTCGCGCTTAGCGCGAATATCTCCAAAAGTTGGTAATAGGAGATAGCGATGTTAGCGACTGTTTCCAGTCGCTAACATCTTGGCATGCCCACTTTGCATGTCATTAGTGATAAATATCACTGACATGCAAAGTGGGGCCCAAGATGGTTGCTATCTCCTACTAGCTATTGCTAACTGGTGTTAGCGACAGCTAGCTAATAGGGAGATAATTTTATCTCTGCTTTCTTGGCTTTTAAAGCCAAAAAAGCGGAGATAAACACCCTTGATAATATGCCCCAATGTTTTTTCTGAGAGAGAAAAGTGCTTCTGACCAGTTGACAAATGTTACTTTGCCCTTTCCTTGACTATAATGATTGATACTCTAGCCCTCATAAGAGGGACACTGGAAAAGTCTATTGAGAATGTTTTTTACATAGAATTGGACTCGATGGTTCTAGGATTTGCTTTATGCTTGGGGTTGAAAAATATTGATAATTCTGTTTGGGCTAATAGTCATTACTCTTTCCTGCTATCTGTATGTTAATTATGACCCAATGCTCTGTTCCTTTTTTACTCCTGTCTATACCTTATATATACACCCACTTAATGAAATGTTTAAAATGAAAAATGCCCACCTAGCAATGGATTAGGATATTAATTAATTTATGAGAATAAATGTGCAAAATATTTTCTATGTTCCTTCTAGATCATAGGGATGTCTTTAGCTCATGCTAAAAGGATCATCTGTTAAAGATTGCAGGAATCACTGTTAGCATGAGCTGAAAGCCATTTTGTTCTTGACAGCCATTTTAGTTAGCCATGTGCTCGCCATGTGCTATCTCCCTCTTCCAGAGCCTTGCACATGCTCAGAAAGGCCTAGCTAGTAGAATGCACCTACTCCTAGTATAGCACTGTCAGGCTATTCTTACTGATGTGTTCAGTTTAGTCTCCCCTCCCACTTTGTTGAGCAAGCAAATTTTGTATATCCATATTAGTCAATAACCATACTTGTATGTGCCAGGAACTCCCCTTAGTTTTATGCTGACTATATAACAAATGCATCTATATAAGGTCCCTGTTCTCTGTACTCCTTAAACTGCCTCCTAGAGTGGCCTGAGGGTACCGTATGACGCAGTCTCCCTCATGTGAGGTTAATAAATGCATTGTTTTTATATTACAGCTTCCGTGCCAATTTCGTTTTTGTTGGTTTAAAGGACCAGGTGTATCAGTGAACCCCTTAGAAGGTTTTATTTCTTCATGCTGTATTGGTACCATCAGCCTGTGGGCAATGATGGTCAGGATACGGAGGATGGTTGTCCTTTTGAGCCTGTAGCGGGCAATGACATCCTCTGGTGTTAAGTCTGTGAGGCTGGTGCATTTTCTGAAGGTCCGCTGTCTTTGTCTGCGATGCCTCTGTGGTAGTCTGGGGGGAGGGTGGGGGTTGTAGGGAAGGGGCAGGCCTGGGGGTGGTGGCGATGGGTATTGTGGCCCTCTTAGGGCTCCGCGCTGCATGATCAGTAGCGCCATGGCATCTGTTGTTCTTCAGGTGTGGCTCTGGGCTGGGCTCCCTTTTATGGTTTGCGTCTTTTCTATCCAATCGTCTTTTCTATCCAATGTGTACATCCGCCCTCTTGCCCTTTTGGCTACAGCCCAGAAGATGAACATGATATCATACGCTGATGACAAGCAATTGATTTTCACTTTCACTAATAACCCAGCCCAAGATCAACAATAATTCTGTGAAGATGTCCTGGCCATCTCAGATTGTAAGGCAGATAACTATCTTCAACTTAATTCCTCAAAAACGGAGATGCTTCTGGTAGGCCGAGATTCCCATAAATGGGACTATCAGTGGCGACCTGAGGGCACTGGGCCCTCCTCCCCAACGGAAAAGAGCAGTTAAGAATCTGGGGGTTCTGATGCACAATTCCCTCTCTTTTGAGCTCCATGCCAAAAAAGTGGCAGGCACTTGCTTTGGCCACCTACGTGGTCTCAAAC
Organism: Lissotriton helveticus; assembly: GCF_964261635.1. Taxonomy (NCBI): domain Eukaryota; kingdom Metazoa; phylum Chordata; class Amphibia; order Caudata; family Salamandridae; genus Lissotriton; species Lissotriton helveticus. The sequence goes on along the minus strand of NC_136057.1, from coordinate 282,462,681 downwards.
CCATTCTGGGGTTTTTCGACGCTTCCACCCGACAATTGATTATTCAATCAGTGGTTCTGTCAAATCTCGACTACTGGAACAAGCTGCTACTGGGAGTTAATAAAACTGTCACGAAGAGACTCCAAAGGGCACAGAATGTGGCTGCCCGCATTCTTTTTGCCCTCCCTAAGCACTGTCACACCTCCCATCTCCTGCGCCGTCTACATTGGCTGCCTATCGAACAGAGAATTCAGTTTAAAACTCTCTGTGCCACCCATAAGATCTTACATGGCCAGGGCCCCCAGATCCTGCAGGGGCTCTGTACATTTTAAGTCCCAACGCGAGCACTGCGGGTTTTTCGACGTTTCCACCCGACAAGTGATTATTCAATCAGTGGTTCTGTCACATCTCGACTACTGCAACAAGCTGCTACTGGGCGTTAATAAAACTGTCACAAAGAGACTTCAAAGGGCACAGAATTGCCGCCCGCATTCCTTTTGCCCTCCCTAAGCACAGTCACACCTCCCATCTCCTGCACCGTCTACATTGGCTGCCTATCAAACAGAGAATTCAGTTTAAAACTCTGTGCCAACCATAAGATCTTACATGAAATGAAATGAAATGAAATAAGATTTATAAAGCGCATGGCTGCCCGGGACCGTCCCAGGGCCCCCAGATACTGCAGGGGCTCTGTACATTTTAGGTCCCAATGCGAGCACTGCGCTCCGCAGACCTGTATCTGGCCTGCAGCCCTAGGGTGCGCAGGAGCAGAGCAGAAGGGCGCTCCTATAGGTCTCTGGCCCCTGCCCTATGGAACTCTCTTCCACTCATGGCACGCAGCACACAGGATCACTGGGCATTTCGAAAACAGATTAAAACCTGGCTGTTTTCATCCATCTAGTTCATGTGTATGCGCATGCCGTGCTCCTGTTCCGTGGCTCTTAGAAACTGACTATACCTGACTGTCTCTTCATCTGGCTTGCATCACTTTCCCTGGTCATCCGTCCGTGAGCGCTGGGACACCCCGATGTTGGAGCAGCCATGCGCTATACAAGCACGTCTAACATAACATAACATAACATAACATAACATAACATAACCTAACATAACATAACATAACATGGTGCATGTTGTCAACCGACTTAACACCAGGTGAGAGCAGGTATTAAATCCCTGTTGCTAACACACCTTATCACCAGTTCTGGGATCTTATCGCCGATCTGGCTGGTCAATGAGAATGTTGAGAAAGCTGCAACAACAGCTGTTGTTGCAGCTTTTTGTACAGAAACGCCTACTCTGCATATCATTAGCGTTAGTTGCCGGTGTCATCTGTGGCGATGTTTTTTGCGACTGCTATCGCAGAAAAACTGGTGATATCGACTGTTAACACCAGCTTGTGACTAGGGCGATAACTTTATCGCCAATTTGGCTGCGATAAAGTGCCGCTAACTCGGAGATAAGTCCTTGAGAATATGCCCCATGGAGTAACATTGGAATCTATGAGAGGGGTTCATACAGAACACATCCTGAACTGATCAATTTTAGGGTGATCTCAGATGTGATAATGAAGGCAGATGGAAATAAAATTCTTGCTTAGAATCACAAAGTTATGTCAAAAGATAACATTGGGATAGATCCTGGGTTACCTGATTTCAAATTGTCCAGTTCAACCACCAAATGGTTAGCTATTTCTCCCTCCTGTTTTACGTCGAAGTTTAAGGTTTTATGTTTAACTGGTTGGGGAGCTACATCAGTACACTGTTTTAGGTACAGATTAAATCAAGTTGAGACAAGATGTCTTTCTAGAAAAGAAAGTGCAGGTTAAGTTAAGGAAAGGCAGCGCACTCTGTTTTAAAGTTGATATGGACAGCGTCCCCTGACTTAACAAACTACGATTTATGGTGAAACTGAAAGCCTCACAAAATCTCAGAAAAAGCAATTACATATTTTACCTAAACAAAGGTGTACTAGCTTGTGTGTTCCCATCTCCTGTATGTCTGAGCTTGTGTCTGGGATGCTGAGAGACAATGATGTAATAGGATGGAATGTTGGTGTGTGCGTCGGACGTGGAAGCTGGGGGAGAATTTCAGTTGGATGATGGAGCCCCAGCGGGACCTACCATGGAGCAAAGGACTTGAGACCAGATGTACTGCTCATTTTACCAGTCGCAAATGCTCCAGTTTGGTGTTTGTGAACATTAAAATGTTTTTTCTTTGTAGTAATCCTGCTTTAGGAGTCTGAAACGCATGTGAAACTTCTGAAATGTGGTCTAAAAAAGGATACCATTCACCATCTACAAGAGATATTTTCTAAGCATTCCTTTCAAATACTGAATCTGGATCTCATGTCTGACTGTTTTGTAACCAAAATCCAGTCCCAAAGCATAAATATTTTACCAATACCTCAAAAGAGGTTCTAATACAGTTGCAAAAAAGGAAGTGGTCCTCTGGACACCCCTTCCCCTTTGTGGGTGTGAATAGTTTGTTCAAAACTAGGCAGTGGCCGAGTGGACCACTACAAACTCTTAAACATAAAAAACAATTTTTTTTTTGTTAATCACATTCGTTAAGAAACAAGTTCTGCATTTATAAATCAAACAAAATAAATCTTGAAAGGCAATCACAGATATGGTGGCCTGGTGACACCAGCAGGCCACCCTCCCTGTGATGGGCCCTAATCATAATGAGTCGCAATTTGCGAGGGATGTGGCTAAGCCGAGGATCATGGCAGATGCGTGAGCTGCGAACTCCGCACAAGCCCGATCTTTATCCTTTCAAATGGAGCATGGCCCCCGAGAGGAATCAAAAATTAGCTAGCATTTGCGCCAAGAATTTTCAATTCTATTAAGGACACGGAGGCGAGGATTATGCTTCTCTTTCTTTACTGTAATTTTCACAGCAGCCAATAAACATAAAGTTTAATGAAAAATAAACTACAGAGGCCATGATGCTTAGCCTTAGCCACGCCTCTATGAACTCTATAAGAGTCCTGGTAACACTCCCAGCGTCCTCTTTCTTTGCACAAACTTGCAGAATAAGTCCAACAACCAAAAGTCTATAATATTCTCCAACAGGGAATAACAAGGAACAGCGTTCCAACTTCATTCTTCAATGGAAGATTCTTCACTCAGACTTCTTGTCCTTGCCTAGGAAAAAGGAAATATAACAACCCGTAATGACTGTATAAAACAGTCTTAAACATATCAGAATGGGTGGGTAATTATGATCAAACATTTGAACATAGCCGGGTGGGATAATCCTCGCCTCCGTGTCCTTAATAGAATTGAAAATTCTTGGCGCGAATGCTAGCTAATTTTTGATTCTATTACAGGACCGGAGGCTTCAGATTATGCTAGTTTAACGCTGTATCAAAAACAACAGATGTAATGTCTCCCACCGGCTTACAATAACACTGTTTGAATGTCGATTCAGACGACCAATCAGCACAATGCATGATATCTTGAATGTTAGATCCCAATAAATAAGACTTTGAAGCCATGGCACCACGTACAGAGTGCGCTCCAAACAGTTGAACATCAACGCCAGCCTCCTTCATGATAAACTTAAGCCATCTAGCAATAGTAGCGGAGGACACAGGTTTAAATGGCTTTTGAACAGCAATCAAAAGTTGCGTGACACCAGCTGGTCTCAAAGAACGAGTACACTCCTCGTAAGCTTTCAAGCATTGTACCACACACAATTTGGAATTAGTAGGGAAAGCATTATAATCAACCTGTCTAGAAAGGGTTTTTGTACGACCTGTAATGGTAAAAGAAACTCCCTCCGGAGTAAATACTCTACCTGTAACGTCCAAGGCGCGTACATCTGACGATCTTCTGCAAGCTGACAAACACAATAGCATGGCTAGTTTCGCCGATAACTGTTTTCTGGAGAGCGAATCATTAGCGGGCCAACTATCAAGGAGTTTGATGACCGAAGAAACGTCCCAAAGCCCAGAATACTTGGGCTTGGGAGGATTCGTGACACGTATGCCCTTGAGGAGCTTGCATACCAAAGGGTGCATACCCACCGGTTTCCCGTCAATGTGGATATGTCCTGCGGAAATGGCCGACCGGAAGTTACTACCTGCCGCTTTGTCTGACAAAAAATGTACGATATGTGAAAGTCCTGCCCCCACGGGATCCAAATCCCGTTCCACGCACCAACATAACCAACCCTTCCAGGCTGAAGAGTACCTTTTTCTCGTGGAAGGGGCCCAGGCCTGCTTGATAAAGTCGCTAGCCGTTCCTGAAACTCCAGGCCAACTCCATTGTTGCCTGAAAGCTTCCATGCCATCAGCGATATTCGTTGAGACAGGATGAACGGATGCTGTTCCCGAAGAGGTCCTAGGAGGAGATTCTCCGACCACGGGAGCATCCTGGGTAGGTCGCAGCACATCCTCAATAACATCGGGAACCAGGGCTGCGATCTCCACAGAGGCGTCACCAGGACCACCTCCGCCTTCTGTTTGGTAATGTGAGAGGCCACTCGTGGAATCAGAAGAAAGTGAGGGAACGCATAGTTCACCGCCCCCGACCAGTCCCGCAGAAACGCATCCGTTGCTTCCGCTGCCGGATCCGGTCTCCAGCTGAAGAACCTGGGAAGCTGGCGGTTCAGCCTGGATGCAAATAAGTCGATCTGACACGGACCCCAAAGGTCCTGAAGCCAGTTGAACACTCTGGGAAGCAGCTGCCAATCGCTGTAATCCCGACGGTGTCTCGAGTTCCAGTCCGCTATCACGTTGGACTGGCCCGGAATATACTCTGCTATAATCGTGATCTGATGATTGAGACAATATTGCCAAAAATCCTTGGCTATCTCCACCAGCATGGACGATCTCGTCCCTCCTAGCTTGTTTATGTAACGTACCGCCGAGACGTTGTCCATCCGAAGGAGGATGCAACAAGAGGTCCGTTGCGGCGAAAGATTCCTGATGGCGAAGGAGCCCGCGAGGAGCTCCAGGCAATTTATGTGGAGTTCTAGTTCTTGCGGAGACCACCTTCCTCCTGTGGAAACATCTCCACAGCGTGCTCCCCAGCCCCAATGGCTGGCATCGGACTCGATGACTATTTCGGGCAGGGAACCGAAAATGGCTCTGCCGTTCCACGCTTCCACGTGGCTCAACCACCAACGCATCTCATCCCTCACCTCCTAAGTCAGAGGTACCAGGTCTGAGTAAGCCAGACCTCTCTGGAGATGCCGAATCTTGAGCCTCTGCAACGCCCTGTAGTGTAGAGGGCTGGGAAATATTGCCTGAACGGATGATGCCAGTAAACCCACTACTCTGGCAATCGTCCTGAGTGATATCATCTGTTTGCTGAGAAGGAATACAATCTCCTTCTTCAGGTCCTTCAATTTGGATCGTGGCAGACTGAGTTGCGCTGACTGCGAGTCGATCACAAATCCTAGGAAATCCATCGCCTGAGATAGGATCAGGGCCGATTTGGCCTGATTGATCACAAACCCCAGAGCCTGGAGCAGAGATATTGTCATCTGAAGATGTCGTGCTACTAGGTCCGGGCTGTGAGCCATGATCAGGATGTCGTTGAGATATATAATCAAGCGTACACCCTACTCCCGCAGGTGGGCGACCACCTGCTTCATTACCTTGGTGAAGCACCAAGGAGCCGAGGAAAGCCCGAAAGGAAGGGCCGAGTACTCGAACCACCGCCCGTTCCACTGAAACTGGAGGAAACGGTGGTGAGGAGGGTAGATGGGAATCGAAAGGTAGGCGTCTTTGAGATCCACGCGCACCATCCAATCGTTCGGTTGAAGGAGGTCTGTCAATAGATGGATCCCCTCCATCTTGAAATGGTTGTAGACCAGAAAATAATTGAAATCTCTTAAATTCAACACTAGCCTGTGACCACCACCCCTTTTCTGCACTAGGAAGATATTGCTGCAAAACCCGTGTGGGTAGTACTCGCACTCGGCTACGGCTTGTTTGCAAAGCAATTCTTCTACCTCTTTGTCTATACAACTCCTCTCTGGTTGGGAAAAATGGAGAGCCCTCTGGTGTTGAACCTGCCTCGGAGTCTCGTAAAACTCCAGGTGGAACCCCTGAATGGTTTGAAGAACCCAAGCGTCCTGAGTCAGGAGACTCCAAGTATGAAGGAAGTGACTGGTGCAACCCCCCCAATGGCAAATGGAAACAATCTAGTGCGCTCACCTGAGGACTGTTGGGCCTGGAATCCTGCCCTGTTGCCTCCTCCTTGGTATCTGCCTTTGGAGTAGGGACGTCGAGTGGGATAGAATGTGCCACCTCTGGTCGAATCCCAGTATCCCCGACCTCGTCCGAAGTCACCTCTGGGGGTCCTTGATTTGTGAAACGGCCTGGCGAGCGTCCCCGACCTCGTCCGGCCCTGTTAAAAAGGTTTTGCTGAAGCACCCGCTTGATGCCCGATTGAGCCTTATCCAGAGAAGTGAAGGTGCCCACGTACTTGGATACATCCTTCACGAAACGGTCGCCAAAAAGATTGCCCTGAGCAAGGGGTCCAGGCTCCGCAGTAGCAAGTTCCATTAGGTTAGAGTCCATTCACATCAAACGGGACTTGCGTCGCTCAGTGGACACCACGCAATTAGCATTACCTAAAAGGCAGATGGCACGCTGAGTCCAACGGGCCAAGATATCTGGGTCAACTGGCACGTTGGATTCCTTTGCCTGCAAGGCCATCTCCAGGATTTTGGCCAGAGGGCCAACGACGTCCAGCATCTTGTCCTGGCATCCTCGCCAGGCTCGGTCTAACCCTTTTTTAGGGTCCTTAGCGAACTTCTTTAGGAAGGTTAGAAGGCTAGGGTCTATCTCCGGAGTCTCCGCCACCTTATGGGCAAGGTTGGGACGAGGACATTCCGATCTAAGGCGGTTTCGAACCTCTTTATCAAAGCCCTTCCTAATATTTTGTTGAAGGTACTCTGCGACCGCCGGGGCTGGAAACCAATCTGACGATCTAGGGTGAATAATGTCTGATGGGTTGAAGGTAAAGGGGGTATTAGGAGGAGGGTCTGATGCCGGAGCGACGTCCTTCTTAGTTTTCTTCTTCGGCGGCTGTTCCTCATCCGTGTCAGTGGTGTCAGTACCAGTAGTGGTAGTGGTGTCTGTATCCACATAATGCTGTTTGCTCGTCGCCTTGCCACCTGTCTGGTAGGCATGGTCTTGCCCAGAAGCTGACGGGAGGGAACTCAAAGCGCCAGAGTGAGGCACTGATCAGTAGAGGTTGTACTGGGGTTAGGTTTGGGAGCTGGTGGAGCCTTCTTAGTGGGCTTGTCCTTTGTAAAGCCATGGCGCTTTGCAAAGTTCTCCAGCTGCTTAGTGATAGGTTTGAGTGCAGTTGCCAATGCTTGTTGCACAGTTGCAGGCACTGCGCTTTCCACTGCTTTGCTGATCGAGGCTTGGACCGAGGCGTCCGAGGCCTCCACAATCTTGTCCTCCACAGCAGCAGCAGGCTGCCCTTCTTAAGTTTCTTCCCCTGCCTCCTCATCAAAATACACCCACTCCTCCATATTCTACTACAGAGGGGTAAATATATATATAACTAAGTTCTCCAGAGGTAGGCACTAGGGGAGTCAGGGGCGGGTCAGCCCCAATGCACACAGTTTAATATAGCAGGAACCAGTACCAGACCCCCTCAGCAGGTGCTGTAATCAATTATTGCAGCCCAGTAGGGCATAAGAGCCAAGGAATAAGTTTTAGGGAGCGTGTGCTCACTCTTTTTGTAGGCAAAACTACTATTTCAGCCAGTTAGGCGTCACTCTCCACCAGCTCAGTCGAAGTGTGGTGAAAAAACTGTGGAAAACGGCAAAACGACGTGTGCAGCCCAACGCGCGCCCAAATCCTACCAAAACATAGCCCAATGGGCGCGCGTTACGCTGCACGCGTCGGCCGAAGGATTAACGGCTCTCTACCGCGTTCGGGCATTGAGGAGAGCCCTGCGCTGCCTGCCGGTGCTGAAACCGTCACCGGAGGTGAGTGGAGACCGCTGTACGCGGTCCGGTACTGGAGCGCACTGCGGCGCTTTGCATGCAATCGGGAAAGGCACTCGGAGCAGAGCTCCATGAACGCGCTGAAGCGCTCCTCGATAAAGACACGCAGCGTGGTCCTTACAACGCGGGAAGAGCCCGCGACTTCTAAACACAATAATAAACCAATAAGCCAAATGCCAATAGTCAAGCAAATACGCCCATAGCGACGCGCACATAAGCATATAATCAACTTTAAGCACTGCATGAACAGTACATCCGTGTAAATCAAATCAGCATAATAAGGAGCATGGCACTTATCTCTTGCTGTGTGAGCAGCAAAGAAAGAGGACGCTGGGAGTGTTACCAGGACTCTTATAGGGTTCATAGAGGCGTGGCTAAGGCTAAGCATCATGGCCTCTGTAGTTTATTTTTCATTAAACTGTATGTTTATTGGCTGCTGTGAAAATTACAGTAAAGAAAGAGAAGCATAATCTGAAGCCTCCGGTCCTGTAATAGAATCCTAAGCTGCGGGGAGCACCCAGATGGACCCTGCATCGGATCGAAGCTGGCGATCGGAAGCGGCAACAGGTGCACCGTAGTTATGATCTCCCCATCGGGATGATCTCCCCCTTACAATCTGCGCATGCGTATTTCACCGCGCACGTGCAGATGCTACAATACGCCTTCCGCATGTCTGTATGAGCTCCCCAGCAGAGCCGCAAATTACCGTCATTGCTTGCATGCGTCCATGACGTCAAGCGCTACACGCTTATTGGACAGCTACCTCTACCAATTACAAATCTTTAAATCTATTTCTCGTCCTCCGCGCTACCCTCCCACTCCTCTTGAAACTTTTACACGCAGCAATCACACCGTCGCTGAAATGTTTTTTTCTACATTTTCAAGGTCACTTATTATTCTTTTATTTGTTTTATTTTTCTGAAATTTCTGAAATGTTTTTTTCTACATTTTCAAGCCTCCTGAATTGATAGATTCGTACTTTCCAAGGACGAGTCACACTTTCCTGCTCGTTAAATCATGCATGCATTAAAGTCCCTTTAAACAGACAAATATCAGAAATGACTCACATTTCATCCACAAGAAACTTTAAGGCACTCTCTTACAAGTGCTTTTAAACATGTTATTTACAAAGGCACAGCACCCTTCAGTCCCTCACCTCAGCGCTCGATGGTGCTGAACTGCAATTAACAAAGGTATCTCTGTGACAAAAGCAGCAACCCACTGAGCTAGTCACATAAAATTAAGTTCTGTGATATGTTTGTACACCTTTGCAACAGTCATATTTTAACTTTGACGCTATGTTATGGTCACAGTCAAAAATAGCACAAGATGAAAACTTTGAGCTCTTATTAGTAGCAATATTAATCCCCAGTGTTATATTTGCCTTAACAAGTCTCACAGTGCTGGGAAATTATGCTTGCTGCTTTGGACTGCCACTGTTTCTGAGCTGTTTGTGGAGTCACACATACTGGCTGGAGATAGCTACTCAAACAGTGTCGCTGTTATGTGGAGTCAGGAGTCAGTTGCCAGTTGGGAGAGTGCAGACTAGCACAGTAACAGAGATGATGCTACTCTCTGCATACTGTACAGTACAGTACTGTGTTTCATCTGCTGTATATTGAAGTCATTGTGAGGTACCGCACCATCACTTGAAATGAAATGAAATGAAAATGAAATGAAATGATTATGCACTTGAATAGCGCACGACTACCCGTAGGCATCTCGACGCTTGTATGAATACCGCCGAAGAACCCTTCCTGGCCTTTCCCTGTGAGGAGCCCACTCCTGGGCACCCCCAAGGTGAAGTCAGGCATCCTCAGCGTTGTTGGGGCCGTTGTAGAGATTAAGCAAGCTATTGCCCAGAGTCACCGAGTGGGACCCATGTAGACTAGGCACCGAGGCGAGAGTTATCAGGTCCGAGGAAATTGAGCCCGAGACCCGCGGTGGCGGGAATTGAACCTTTGTCCCGGCCAGACTACGGCATCAGGGTCTGCCGCTCTAACCATTGAGCCACACTTCTCTACTACTTGAGACCCATGTACCTGTTAAAGCCACTCAGCGCCTCCTCTCACCATCACTTAACCCACATACACACAACATGGGAGCACGTGTCCAGAAGGTTAGGAACAAATGTCTTGTTGTTGGAAAGTGGGTTATTTGTAGGGGCAAATGTAGGTCTGCCACTGGCAATAAGGCCACTAACACATGCTAGGACTCAGCATAGGTCTTAGAAAATTATTCCTTGGCTCAACCCTTGGTAACGTGGCTGCGAGCAGACAGGCTTAACTTCAAAGACAGGTATGTAAAGCATTTAAAAACACCATTTCAGTAAATAATTAAGACACAACACAAAATAAAAATCCAACGCCAATTTATAAAAATAGGTAATATTTTTATCTTTTAAATGACACCAAAACGAAAATAATCCACTGTAGGGAACCTGATATATGAATTTTTAAAGATTAGTCACTTTCTAGTGCTTAGAAACCAACAGCGCCCCTTTAAGTCTTTTTGTTTTCTCTGTCAGGGACACCCCTTTATAAATTGTTCTGAAGAATTCTCACCACTATAGTGGGCCGCCTTCTTCAGCAAGCGGGGTCCAGTTAGAACACCTTCCTGGCGTTCTGCTTGCAACACACAATCCAAGGTTTTGGAATCTCCAAGAGGGTATTTGAAAGTGGGAAACTTCAATTCCGCAATCCACTTGAACAAAACCCTTACAAATCCACTGGTACTCCAGGCTTTGAATTCTTTGTGGGGCTGTCCAGGTGAGCTCTGTTAACATCTAGCTTGCAGGGAGTTCCACTCTTGAGTCTTTTAGCAGCAAGGTAATCCACAGGGCTGTAGTTTCAAATGGTGTAGTCTTCATAGGTCAGGCCTTAGTGTTCCTTGCACAACAAACTTCAGCAGGGCACTTCTTGCTTCATTCAGTTTCAAGCAGCAGATCTGGAGGGTTCTGCCCCTCTCAGATACTTATTCAAAATTCTCTGGATCAAGCACCAGGTCACTGCTGACCAATGAGAGCAGGGCAACTCCTCATAGTTATGACCACATCCTGTGCAGTGTGGCATTAGTTTTTCCCAGAGTGCATCATTCTTCCGAATCCATAATGCCTGATTTTCCAGCAAGGAGGTAAGAGCTGGCTAAACACACCCCCTGGGATATCTTATTTCCATGGACTCTTCCCCCTAACATCAGCACATACCTTTCTTAAGCCTAGCCCTGACTCTGGGTCACGACTGTCTTAGTGGACTGAAACCCAGGCCTCCCTTCTGCCTTTGAAGAACGTAGTTTACGATGCCACCCCCTGGCCTGGCATTCCTATAGAACAGCACGTTGCCCTCCCAGCAGCCTGGCTAATCAACTTAACTCTGACCAATCAGGCAGACCACTGAAAGGCTGAATTTGGACTTACAAACAAGAAAGTCTCATAACTTATTGTATGTACACTTTAGGAGAAATTCAACAATATAATATTGTTGGATTTACTACGACCATTCTGGGAAGTCTTTGAATGGTCCGGCTAGTCCTCTCCTATCAATATTTATTAATCAATCACTTCCTACCATGTTAACCTATGGGCCATGGGGTTTGCAATGGGGAAAATGACTTGCACCACTTTTGTAGCACCAGGGCTTATAAAACCATATTTTATAAGTATTTCCCTAATTTCTACCGGACCCCCACCCCCTGTGCAACTAGGGGAGACTTCAGGGGTTCTGAATCGGCAGAAATATTGCAGATGATCCTTACCCAATTCTTCCAGCATCAAAGTCGAATTTGAGCACCTCTTTAAGACAATGTGGGGAGTGAAATGTAAAATTTCACTTTACCCAGGCTTCTAAAAACTCATTTTATAAGGGCGCTCCTTATAGATAACTGACCCCCCACCCCTGGGATACCTAGGGGTCACCCTGGGGGTCCCTAATATACAAAAACATGGTAGGTTTTTAATTTTTAAGGGCCCCTACCCCCAAAGTTGAGTTTTTGCACAATGTAAGATTTAAAAGCTGTCCTGGCCACCAGTGCAGCTTTTAAACTGGCCTCAGGCTTCAGCACTGCACACATGCTGGTGCAGAGAATCCACTGGCCTCTAAACTGCCATGCCCCAGGATACTGGAGACTTCTAGGTAGTTTCAATCCCCTGCCCTATTACATACTAGGGGCTTAGGTGGTAGGTCATGCCAACTACAGGGGTACCCCACCATACTATAGTGTACCCTAGTGTATGTTGGGTGTCTTAACTGTGTTTTAATGTGTTCCTTTTAGTTTGGCACTGGCCCTGGGCCTGGTTAAACAGAGCCCAGGGTCAGTCAGAGTCAGTTACCACCAGTTCCAGTCAGCAAAATGTTGGGGGGTGCCCAGGGCACAGGATGACTTTGCAACACTTGTCCTCCTATTAGTTAACATAGGTGGGCAGCATCTACAATTCCTGTGGGCCTGTGCATTCATGAATTGCTGTTTCTGTGGGTTCATGCATTCAATCAGCTTTCATGTCCAAATATCATCCAGCTTTATTCCACAGGCATTGTCGAATTGCCTTTAGAATGTCTCCTCCCACACACACACATTCATGCCAAGGTGCACGGGTATCAGACTTAAATGTATTAATGATGCCTGCGTCATAAACAAAATAAAGCCCACTCTCTCGTATATTATTTAATTTTTATCGTATGGACACAGACCCGGCTCTTTTTAAAAAAGTATGAAAATTATCATACCTGTATTGAAATGTTATGTTTGTGATTTTATTTTCCTCTGTAAGTCGATTCTTCCCTGTCACATCAAACTGTTTTCATCCATTTTCGTGATCTTTGCTATTCCTCTAGGTCTGCTTCAGTTGGTGAAAATACTACTTATCCTAGACTAGAATCGGGCCCGCATTTCTGAATCAGTTTCATTTAGAACACATGTAATTGTCTGCTTCAGCCATCTCTGACTCATATGAGCGGGGCTTTAAAGGGGGCTCTTAAATATTACACCGACTTCTGATTTTTGCAGTAGGCGGCAAGCCTCTGTGGTTGGAAAAAAACCGCATAGCAACAGCACATATCGGTCCGGTTGTGGAATTGATTTAAGTTTCGCTGAAAGCTCATTGCAGGCAGCAGACACTAATATATGAATTGCAGTGCCTCTGCGCGCTTTGGGCAGCACCTGTATTGTAATTGTAATTCTAAATGGTATTTATAAAGCGCATTATCACCACCAGGTTTTTAAGCGCTGTAAATGAGAGCCTACCCTGCCACCTGGTGTGATAAAATTTAAATAGTGCCCCAGGCTTTCCAGAAAAGGACTGTTTTTAACTTTTTCCTGAACGGAAGAAGGGCATCTTCCTTACATAACGTTTCCGGCAGATTATTCCATATTTAGGGGATACAGGTTAAAAAAGCTCTCCCACCTTTGGAGGACAAACTGAAGCAGGTGCAGGCCAGTAGTCTGGCATCTGAAGAGCGTAACACCCTGCTAGGAGTGTTGTTGAATAAGCGATCTTTAATATATCTTGGGGCCTGGCCATAAATGGCTTTATGTGTAATATAGAGGCCCTTGAACTTTTTTCTTTGCCTAATTGGGAGCTAGTGCAGCTGTTGTAGGAGTCTGTTGGCATGGGCTCGTCTAGGTGCTCTAAAGATTAGTCTTGCAGTGTCATTCTTAATGACATGCAATCTGACCAGTGATTTTGCCGGGGGGCTAATATATAGAGAGTTTCAATAATCCATCCGTGACAGTGTCATACCAGATACCGCTAGTCTTAGAGTGTCAAAGGAGAGGAGGCGTGGAAAGTTTTTGCACCTGTCTCAGTATTCCCACACACATTCCCACAACTGCCACACCTGTTGGACCATGGATAGATTGGCATCTATTTTAATGGCCAGGCTTTTTACGTCCAAGGCCGGTTACGGGTAGTTGCCCAGCTCTTGAGGCCAAAAGCAATCGCTCCACTGGTTGGAGTCTGTGGTGATGGCCAAGACCTCCGTCTTGTCAGGATTACTTTTGAGGTAGTTGGCCGTTATCCAATTGACGTTGAATTTTAAGATGTTTTGGATTCTTGTGTGGGTGTATTGGGATTTATCTATCTGGATGAATATTTGAGTACCATCGGCATAGTTATAAATCCGGCTCTCCATGTGGTTCAGTCCGGCTATCAGTCCCTGAAGTTAGGTGTCAAAAAAGAGATGTGACAGCGCTGAGCCCTGTGGTACCCCGCATGCGAGTGCTCCCAGATCGGACATATGGTCAGACAGTGTACTCTCTGAGAGTGACCCCTGAGAAAAGATTTAACCCACGCAAGGTCCGTACCTTGATGCCAAGTTCCGTAACACGCGACAAGAGTTGGTCATGATTGCCCATGTGAAATGCTGCTGATAGTTCCAACAGCATCAGGGCACATGGCTTCTTCTTGTCGGCCCTCACTCTTAGTCGTCCAGCACAGACAGCATGTCCTACTCTCTGCTGTATTGGGCCCTAAACCCTGCCAGATTAAATTGTAGGAGAATGGAGGCGCTAGAGGGCGCACTGCATGATGGCTGGCTGAGAAGGCAGCTCCGCCGGACGGGCTCATGATCGGCCTAATTTGTTATTGTTCTGGCAATCCCTGGGACCCATAAAGACAGTGTGCTTGGTCGGAGCATACTGTGCATCTGTGGATGTGGTGACAGTGCTTAAACTATGGCTTATGGAGAAAAAATCGCAGATTTTGCCTACTAAAGCGCCCGGACTACAGCCTGGTAAGATGGCTGCCGCCGCGCTGTCTTGAGAACCATTAGTACACCCCGTCACCGTGTATACCGTGACGAGCTGCATGCGCCGCACTGCATTCGGATGCGGGAGGAAAGGAAAACCATGCTTGATTGATCTGGGGGAGAAGCGGAATAGTAGTTCACTGCTACGCGATGCGAGCGAACACGACGGAGAAATGCCCTAAGATGGCGGCCCCCCCGGCTGACTAACGTACGATTGTAATGGGCGCGAACGGATAACACTAATGGCTGCCGGGTCCCCTGGCTGACATGCCCGATATGATTCAACAAGACCGCGCTTCTGTGAATCTGGCTCCGCTGTGACTGCGACTGCTCCGTGGAGTACTGTGTGAAAGGAGATCTCTGAATTTGCGATATTGCACTGCCTGACGCTGTGGTAAGCGTGCAATCGATTATATATGGCACCGGCTTCCTGCTCCCACATGTGTGCTGCATATGAGACGGGATCACAAGCACTGGAACATCGCCGGCAGCCCTGAGCAACTCTTGTGCTGTAGGCGAAGCGCACGGCTTTCTCCGCAAATCTACTAATTGCGCTTTGGGCCGTGCAACACACCTGCCTACCTGACGACCCCCACTACACAAGACGGCGCTTCTGAACTGCAGAACTGTAGCGGCAACACCTCTTTGATACAGCTAGGGGGGCCACAGGAAAACCACCCTACTCACAGGCGCTGCCATTGCAGAGACTGACAACTTGACCTATCTCACGGAGTGGGCAAGGGACTGTTGCACGGAGCTAAGTAAGACATCTGCCACTTCTAAAATCACGGGCAGTTCTACTGGATGCTCCACTAGGACAGGGCGACGTTGAGGCAGTGCATCGGAGGCGTGAGTTGGATGTGATAATCCAAAGCGGCGGCATAAGGAAAGCTCACCGAGGCACTCCACCCCCAGTTGGGTAATGGGGAAACCAGACAGACAACAGCCGAAGCTGACTTTTGAATCACGTCGCTCAGTAGGTGGCCCCACAAGTGCGGCAGGCGCAGACATGGCGGTGGATGGGGACACGGAGAGTGGCATGGAGAAAATACTGAAGGCGATCCAAACTAGTCTTCAGGACATCAACGGTAAGCTAGATCATTTAACGTGTCGCATGGACAACATGGCGGCGAAAATGGTCCGTCAAGGTGAGAGACTGGATGATGCGGAAACACGGCTGTCGGCGGTGGAGGATGAAGCGCACGGTAGCACCTCCAAATGTAACGAGATGGAAAAAGTCTTAGAAGTGATCAGAAACAAAGCTGAAGATTTGGAGGCGTGGTCGAGGCGCAATAACGTCCGCATAGCGGGTATACCGGAGTCAACCAACACGGGCCGCATGGAGATGTATGTAAAGGACCTCTGCAGGGCAGTCTTCGGCGCGGAACATCTATCATCCATCTTCATAGTAGAGGGGCCCACCGCTCGTTGGCACCCTGGCCGCCTCCAGGTGCAACGCCTCGACCAATTGTGGCGGGGATCTTGAACTACCGTGATCGCGATGGCATATTGCGGATGGCAAGGGAACGAAGGACATAGACTACCAGGGCAACCATCTGGAGTTTTATCCGGACTACACAGTGGCAGTGCAACAAGCACATAAGGAATTCACCGCTGCAAAAGCCAAGTTATGGAAACTACAGGTGGAGTATGCAATACTATATCCAGCGCGACTGAAAGTCACACGGAATGGCAAATCTACGATCCTGACTACGCCAAAAGCTGCTCATGATTTCATCAAGAAAATCCACGAACAACGATAAGAACGGCGACAGGCGGATAACCTGCAGGAGTCGGACTGAGACTTCGATGCTGACGTGGCTTCATCAGCAGCACTACTTGTAAGTGTAACGGAGATGCTTAATTTCAAGCACTGCACTGATAAGGTACTGTACAAATGCTTACTGATAATGATGCGATAAATTTCCAGCAGGGGATCCTTCACTTTCGTTGTGAAGAAGGATTGAAACTTATTACAGTCCTCCTGACAAAAGGAAAACTTCAATTTCTTATCTTGTTTAAGCTCTTTCAGGATTCGAAAGATCTCTTTTTGTGTGTTTTCAGCAGCCCCAATTTTGTCCTAATAAAAATCTGCTTTCTTTGTCCTGATGGCTTTTTTAAAGCCTGTGAAGATTTGACATGTAATCTGCCCTGGCCTTTGGGTCGTACGCGTTCCGCCAGGCTCTCCTGCACTGGCGAAGGGTTTGATTTATGTTTCTTAAAATGTTCCTGACCCAGGTAGTCCCTCTCCCGTTGTCCCTTATTCTTTCCCTTCGTATAGGGGCCACCATATCAATGGCGTTCGTCAATGTAGATAACAGAGAAACGCTTTTAATATCGAGATCACACTGTGTAGATGTGACAGACTTACCTAGGGGGGTGACCAAGTCCTTGTCTCTGATTTTATTACAGCTCTGCACTGTTTTCCACTTGCAAGCTAGACAAACTGTTTATTTAGCGAGAGCCAACCAATAATTACATAGTGGTCAGACCAAGAGCAAGGACTGCTGACTATAGGGCTGGTAAGTGGATGAGATGTCCACACTAGATCGAGTGTATTGCCCTTGCCATGAGTGGGAACATTTACTAGCTGTGAAAGTCATAGAGCCATCAGTTCCTCCTCCAACTGTGTGGTTTGACAGTCTTTGGGTATGTGGAAAGTAAAATCCCCCATCACCCAAATACATTGGTACTGTGAGCGGATGTTAGATAGTAGTTCTGTAAAGAGCTCAATGAACCTGTGCGACGTTCATGGGGGGGGGGGCGGTACACTATCAGGAAGACTAGGCAGATGGTCTGTGACCAAAACCTGGCCCCCAGCACTTAAGCCCTTTCGATGCTTTCTGCACAAAGAATCTCATCCTTCAGTTGGTCTTTATAAAATGTTGCATTAAACAGCTGCATAGTTCAGCGGTAGTGCATCTACCAGGTACGTGGAAGAATATTTCTCAAGCCAGGTTTCTGTAATGTCTAAAATATCCACAGCATGCTCTTTGAGGAGCGAGAAGACCTCCAGATTATGTTTCTGCAGTGAGCTGGTATTGAGGGTGGCAAACCTGAGTTCAAGAGTGCTGACGTGCCTGGATGGTCCTGAGTGCTGTTTTCTAAGAACTAGATTACCAATTCTCATCAGTGTCCTCAGCAGCCCTTCTGACCTAAGTGCATCGCTTAGTTGGCATTTATTAGCGACATGCCTTGATTTAGCGGCAGGAGTACCTCCATGGAATACATGAGGTGGGGGCTAGAGCTCCTGTCCCCTGGTCCCGGTCTGTTGCAGACGGGCTTGCGTTCGGCGCGCCTTGTGCGTGGCTGTGGCGCGCCCGCTGAGCGCTGAACACTAGCTCCAGCTTCATTTTAAATCTGAGAATCCTCCCACCCACCACTCAGCCCTGCTGTGTATTGGCTTTCTAATAATGAACACTGGACTGTGAATAGCTCGTAAATATTCAAAGTGGAAGCAGGTGAGTGCTGACAGTGCAACATTCTAGTCTTCAAAGTGCAAGTTACAATTTAACTGGTAAGTTTTAAAAAGTTTAAAAATTTCAACATATTAAATAGATAGCATGGGATGGACAACTCCACAGAGTTTTGTTACCTGCATAATGAGCTCAGCTAGCCCCCTTTCAGCACATGTTTCCCGCATTGACTGCTGGTCGACTCCATCAAAATTAAGCCAGTGATCTCCTGGACACCGAATAGGCACGGCTGAATAGGCGCTATATGCCTGACTTCACATTTCAGTTTGGTGATTTGGACCACCCCACTGAAATGTGTTAGTCTAATGGGTGATTCGTGCCACTTGACATGACTGTAGATTATACCTTTCACTGTTAGTTCTTTATTGTCTCATCTTGTCATAAATGCAAGCTAACACTTATTTTCGGTTACATAATTTCATGTTTCATTATTAATGCATACTTAATAGTTGTGTTTTTATTACTTGACTTTTTATGAATCTGAAAGGTTTTAGCTTTTCCTTGCCTCAACCAATTTGTTTTTACTTTTTAGTTATGTCGCATTTCGTTACTTGATAAATAATATGTTTTAAAAGTGTTATGATCCATTGTGAGCATCTATACATAATTTTTTCCATTTTTAAAGATTTTGAGTTTGTGCAACTGTTATTCTTACAGCAATTTAAACAAACGAACTTCCCTTCTCTATGTTTTTCGCGTTATAAAATCAGTGGCATTTGCAATGAAAAGAACCGGATGAACTAGGAGCATATGTTTTTTGCATTTTTTTTCCTGTCAGCCACACTACATCACCTATCACGGAATCAGGTCTGTGGACCTGGCTGAATGTGAGCAAGGTAGTGAAAATTAACATGGTTCCCTGGACATATTCAGTATTTGCAGAGTGTAGTCAGCGGTCACATATCAGAGTAGATAATCAGAGGTGCATTGTCTGCTTAGGATATAATGCTTATTGTTATTAAACTCGCTTCAGGCAATGTAGTACAAACACATACTACCTAATTTCGAATTTGTTACTATTTACAGTACCCTCTTACTAAGGTGTAAAGGGGCTTTCACTCCGTGTTAGGCTAAGTGTCTTCATGTTTACAGCACACTACAATTGTCTTCCTATTTGTTGCTGTTATGTTGTTAAATCTTGGACTAATAAATTTATGCTTTTTACCTTTTCTGAGGCTAATAATTACCTCCACAATACTTCGTGTTCACTAAATATACCAAAGGCACAAAACTTGCTGTGTGCCTAAGATCACACTGTCTGCTTTTGGGCTGAGTGTATTTTAGGTTTAGGGGGGTGGGGGTGAGCAGCTGTGAGCATCTCCTTTCTGATTATTTGAAGTGCAAGTTGTTTATGTTCTTTTTTGAACCGTTGTACTTTTTTGCTTTGGTGGAGTTTGAGTTCATTCCAATTATTGGCTTCGAGATAGGAGAATGATCTCCCCTTGCTCTTGTCCTGTAGCAACGAGGGACGGTGGCTACTTCCTGGTCAGTTGAGAGTATGTTTTTGTGTGAGGGGTGGTCATTTAGCTATTGCGGTCCGTTCTTGTAGAGGGCTTTGTAGGCATGTGTCAGCACCTAGAATGTTATAATTCTTTCTGTGTGTACCCAGTGTATGTCGTGTAGTTGTTTGGTAATGTGGTTGTGTTGTGAAATGTTGATGATGACTCAAGCTTTGGCGTTTTACACAGTCTGTCGTTTGCGGAGGAGTTTTCACTTTATTACGGACTTACACGGTTTTGCTGTAGTCCATTCTGCTTGTGATGAGTGCATGGGTGAGGTTTTTGTATGAGTTAGTGGTATCCACTTTAATGTTTTGCTAAGTATGCTGATGTGTTTGAAGCATTCTGATGATATGGTGTTGGATCTGGCTATTTATTGTAATTGAGGAGTGAAGTGTGATGCCTTAGTTGTTTTCGAGGTCTGTTGGGGTGGCTGCTTTTTTAAAGGCAGAAGGCCACCAGGTGTTGTACCATGCGTAGGAGGTGCAGCAGAGTATGATGAGTTCTGTTTTCTCAGCTTTGACTGTCACCCACCTCTCGCTCATCCAGGTTGCAATATCTTTCATCCCTTATTGTACATTGCTCCTAGTTATGTTTTCTTCCTTTGTCAGTGTGAGTATGACCTTTCTGTCTTTTTTGTGCGAGACAATTAAAAAATTTTGGTTTGCGACGATGGTCGTGAGGTTGGCTATGTAGACGTTGATGAGTGTGGTGCTGATGGAGGATCATTGTCGTACTCTTCATCTGATATCTGTTGTTTCTGAGACAAAGGGCAGTAGTCGGATTCTCTGTGTTCTGCATGGGAGGAAAGATCTTAGCCAGTCTAATGCTATTTCTCAGATGCCAGCGTAATGGAGCCTGTTGACTAAGGTGTGGTCCGAGATGGTCTTGAAGCCTGCTTATAGCTCCAGAATGTTGAGGGCTGCCGTATAGATTTGGTCAAGGAGCCTGCGTATGTTATTAGCATCAGTGATCAGGCTGTTCTCTTTGCTGTGGTTTTTGCTGAATCCGATTTGAGAGGTGTCTATGATTTTTTTTCTATATAACGTGCTATTTCGCTGTTGACGTCATTTTCTTATTACATTTTTGGTTAAATGGGAGCATAAACAGGGGCCTCATTTTTTGGTGATTTGTTAGTTCTGCGGCGGGCTTCTTTTAGTATGGTGTATACTTTGTCGTTCTTCCTGTTGTCAGTGAATGTGGCAGTCTTCAGGAATCAGTTCATATTTCTGCAAAGTTCTGGTTTGAAGGCAGTGTCACGTAAAATGTGCGTCTTGCAGGGCTCAGTGGACGCTCTGGACTGAATTCTCTTTATACAGTTTAAGGGGTTTTCTGTGGTGGGAACTCTTCTGGTGAGAAGGGTTTTTTGGATGGCGTCGTTGGTTGTGTGGGTTTAGGCGGTGTTGTCGTCTTTGTTCTCCATTTTTTCTTAGAGCATTTTGATCTTGTGGTGAAATAAGTTTCTTTTTTTCTTGCAGCAGTCTTGGTATGGATTGACGTCGGATCGTTGGATATATTTTTGTTGTATTCCTGTATGAGGGCGAACATTTACTTTGATTTGTGGGCATTGGAGAGGATTCTTTCTTGGGTGTAGTTTTTTTTGGCTTTTTGATAAGTGATGTCTTGGTGGTGTGCTGTGATAGCTGCTTTGTAGGCGGGTTGTCATTCTGGTGTTTTTCCGTTTCTGATCTTTTTCTCTAGTCTTTGGCGTGTGTGCTTGGATTGCTCTAGATCCATTGTGAACCATTTTGCTTGCATGGTGTGTTGTTTCGTTGTTCTAGATGGTGGGCGAGGGTTTTGGCTCATTTGGCGATCCATTGTTTGAGTTTGCTTGCCACTGTATGGCACTCTGTTGTATTTGGTGAAGGAGTGCAGACTTTGTTATTTGTTCTGCATGGGGGTAGAATGTGCGGTTTGACATCACATAGATATCTGCTGTACTGTCCATATCTCTTCTAATTTACAAAGTAGTCTCTTTCGGCTGATTTCATTTTAACAACTCTGTAGTTTATGTCAGGTTATTTCAATAAAAATTCAAAGATCTAACTATGTTACTATGTTTTGCATTGACAAATGCTATTGTGTATACTAGTTTGTTCTTCAATTTCTTAGTTCCATAAACTGTTCTAATACCTCTTTTTGTAGTGAGCTTTTGTCCATTTATTAATTTACTATCCCCTGCACACTTGTTTGATTTGCTAGATTTTATTTTTTGTTATTGAAATACTTTATTAGTC
Source organism: Lissotriton helveticus (assembly GCF_964261635.1). Lineage (NCBI taxonomy): Eukaryota > Metazoa > Chordata > Amphibia > Caudata > Salamandridae > Lissotriton > Lissotriton helveticus. The sequence goes on along the minus strand of NC_136057.1, from coordinate 282,440,771 downwards.
AGTTTAAACCATACATTTAGCAAAGAACATACATAACCGAACATATACATTTAAAAGTAATTCTAACAATTTATTGCCATCAATCTCAAACCATATATATTTTTTCTACCAAACAAAAATAAAATGTTAATACCACTCCTGTTTGTTTTTTTCTTAAAAAGTGTCATTATGTTATGTTTTCTTAATATTCCAAAAAATCTTCAAAATTACATTATAACAGCTAACAGCACCACCCGCCGCAATGTTAATAATAAGTGATGCGCCAGCCAGTATTGTGGGCGCATCCTAATGGGATGTACGGGACCGCCGCACCCTTAGCGGGCTGTACTATTTCCCACAGGTATGGCGGGCAGACAAAGTCCGCCTGCCATACTAATGTGCCCTTAAACATGTATATAGTGTAAAAATAGTAATTTTTATAAGTTACTTTTCATACAATTATTTAAAAAGTATCTTTGTAACTTTATTAAAAGTATTATTAAAAATGTTTGTATAATATTCACTAGCATTTTTCATTTTTCATTTAAATAATATTTTGATTATTTAACATTGTTTGTCCTTTTTGTGTTTATAAGGTCGACATGTTAGTGCATTTTTATATATGTATTCTGTAATAATTCATGTTTATATTTAATTTCTAAAGCAAAGTTGATAATACTTATGTTTAATTTATCATTTATTTTTCATATTGTTGTTTTTATGACCACGTTGGATTTTGGCTGGTAGAAATGTGATGAGTACTTTAAATACAATTAGATTATATTCATACTGAAAACAATATTATGGGTATTATTACAATATCAGGTGTTAAGCCTCTGAATGCTATTCGAAGATTTGCAGACCAACATGGCAGCTTTACAGTGTGACTTTTGAATTAGGATTTTGGCTCTTTTATTGTGAAATGCCTGATTGTTCCGGCTTGCTTTCTGACTAAGAAGCCCATTGGCCAGTTGGAAATAAAATTCTAATCCCTTAAGGGCATTGTTTTCATTATCAGCATTACAATTTTACAATTTTTTTGCATTCATGTTTTTTATGAAATTCAAGGGCTGTCATGAACTTCCTTTTGTGTCCTATAGCAGGTCTCCCTTTACTTGGAGGCGTACTGTTTTTGGGCATGTGCCCCCCCTTGAAATCCCTGCACCGTGTGTTTGGCACTCGATGCTCCTACTCACATGTTGCTTGTATTCTCACAATTTAGCAGTTCTCTAAGTGACATTTTTTACGCCCTGATCACCGCACAATCTACCTTAGGGGTATAGGTTTTTGCATCAACACTATGGGGTCCATTAGGATGGCTGGCGGTCTTAGTCCGCCCTCCATCCCATCGGTGAATGGGACCGCCAGCCATAAGGGCGGGGGTCCCGTGGGGGGTATTAGGATGCGCCCACCACTGTGGCGGCGGTGCACTCAGCACTGCCTGCCACAATGCTAAACATGCATGTGACGCATTTACATAAACAAAGCGGCAGGCACCGTGCGGTGCCTGCCGCTTTGTTTATGTAAATGCCGTGTGCACCCCCCACCTCTCCTTCACTTTGGGGGCCCACAGGTGGCCCCCAAAGTGAAGACCACATGCCTTTCCGTGGCAGCATCGCCTCCACTGAAGGGCATCTGTCCTGGCCCATCGTAATATGGCTGGCGGTGTCTAATAGACACCGCCACCATATTAAACCTTTTCCGTCCCGGCCACAAGGCAACTGGGGCGGAAGAGCAGCGGACAGTCTTTCCGTCCGCCGTGGTCCCCCACCATGCTAATATGGCGGGGGGTCATTCAGGAGAGGATGGCGGGCGGATTGCCCCCACCAGGCCAGTGGTGGCTACCGCCAGCCTGGTGGGGGCAATCCGCCCGCCATCCTAATTGGCCCCCTATGTTTGTTCACTACGTTCTCAGGAGATAGATCTGCGGATCTACGGTTGGCTGGTTCACACACTACACTGGTGTCAGTCAAAGGCAACTCTGACCCACATTGGAATAGGGCCATATATATTTCACGGATACTTATTTATTTTATATTTTAATGAAATTGTTTGTGTTTACGTTTTTAGCTACCCGTTATGTCTATTTGTAGGTGTATGGGCGGATTGTACATAAAATATTAATTTTAATTTGTATTAATATAATACTTCTTTTTTTAAATTAAGATTTATATCTTGTTTGGTACTATTTTACAACTGTTAAACACTGTTTAGTAATGTACTAATATTAATTGATTTAACTTAAAAAAAAAATAAGTTCATACTGTCATTAATATTCAATTTTTAAAATGTAATAATTGAAACATGTACCATTTGCTATAGAACATTCTACACATTGATTCAAATACACTAGCTTTATCATTTGTAATTTACAAATCTTTTTATACAATTCGTGGTGATCACATTTTTTTCATTAATATTTTTTGTCTGTTTTTTATTTTAACAAAAGGTCTTGTTGTACATTACATTATTATAGTTAAAATCCACAGTTGTTACTATTATTAGTAATATTTAATTCAGTTACGTGTACATACAGTTTTTTTGGGTGTGGGTGAAATGTGTTACGTGTTTTTTTGTAAAAACTATGGAATAAAGTTTTTTAAGTAGGAAACATTATACAAATGAATATTTTATTTCATATACATTCATTTTTACAATGAAATTCTATTCTTTATTAATTAAATGTTAAAAAGATGGCACTTATTGGCGGTTTCTATTTTCAGATTTCTGATTTAAAGATTCTTATAATTATTTCTTAGAATTCATTGGTTTAATTTTTTTAACTTGTCATTGCTGTGCAGACAGACTGAACAGTATGAAATGTCGAAAAAAATATATATCGAGTGCATTATGATGTTTGGCTGACTAAGGGGCCCATTAGAATGCTGGGCAGATCGCCACCGCCATGCGGGTGGTGGCGATCCACCCGACATCCTTTCCCGGCTGCCACCCATTTCCCCCCGCCATATTAGGATGGCGGGGGGACCGGGGCGGATGGAAAGACCGTCTGCCGCTTTTCTGCCCAGGTCGCAAGGCGACTGGGGCGGAAAAGGTCTAATATGGTGGCGGTGTCTATCAGACACCGCCAGCCATATTAGGATGGGCTTTGGGGAATGCCTTTCTGTGGCGGCAATGCAGCCACGGAAAGGCATGCGGTGACTCCCTTTGGGGGCCCGTTACGGGCCCCCTGAGACTCCGGGGGAGTGGGGGTGCACATGGGGGGTACCTATGGTAACCCCACATTCAAAGTGCAACATGGCAGGCACCGCGTAGTGCACAACATGCATTTTTAGCATTGTGGCGCACCGCCTGCCGCAATGTTAAAAATGGGGGATGCACCCGCCACTGTGGCGGGCGCATCCTAATTCCGAGGACGGGACCCCCACCCATATGGCGGACGGTCCCTTCCTACGACAGGATGGTGTCCGCTCGTCATCCTAAAAGGCCCCTTTGTCTTCCCCCCACTAACGGTAAGCGGGACCGTCCACCAGGTGTGCAGCGGTCCAGCAACGGCAATTATGATGGCACCACCACCTTGGTAGGGCTATCCTCCATTCCCAAGATTTCGGCTGGCGTTTCTCACAGCGCCGGCCACCTCAATGCTGGGAATGCATGTTGTTCAATGACATGCACATGTTGACATGCACTGCTCGGTGCCTGCCACCTTTTCAATGCCAATGACGCAGGTCCGTACGCCATCCTAATAGGGCCCTATGTGATTTTTTTCAATTTTTAAAGTACTGCTGTTATGTAAATTTTGTCGTCTTACACTTCAGGACATATATAAAAAACAATTAGTAATAAATTAAAAAAAAGTTCAAAACAATTTCTAATTAAATATATGTACTTTTCCATTTAAATTAAATGTATCCAACATCTATAAGTTCGCGTCATATGCTTTCGACATTATAATATTTTTTATTTAAATTTCAAAAATCATATATATATATATATATATATTTATCTCAATTTTTTTAGGAAAAAAAATCCTTTTATTGTTATATGAATATTTTGGATTATAATGTTTTGTTTTTATTTATTTTGGAACTCACTGTGTTCAGAATATTAATTGCTAACCCTCACCAACCCAACACTTGCACTACTGTTGCACTACCTCGAGTATGACTAGTATATTTAAAACCTGCACTATCCATAACTTTCAATAATGTTGCGCTCACTCAAGTGGGAATATTACTTTCTAGTCCTCTGTATATAACACATTCACTATTGTGGCGCGAGCTGTAGTGTTACTACTTAGCTGCATTCCTCCGGTAGCAAACACTTTCACTACTGTTACACTGATTGGGATTGTCAATATTACATTTTAACCCTCCGAAATTGAACACTTGCATTATAGTTGCACTCACTGTAGTGGGAAGAATATATTTAAAGTGTACGCTATCTAACACTATCCATATTGTTGCAATTACTGCACTGCTTAAAGTTCATGTTATCCCTCCACTATACTATAGTTTCACTACTGTTGCACTCCCTGTATTGTGAATAATACTTTGGACCTGTCTGCTATCCAACACTTTCCCTACTGTTGCACTCACTTTAGTGTAAACTGTAAGTTTGACCCCTCTGCTATCCAACACTTTCCCTACTCTCGCACTAATTGCAGTTTTACAAAAAATATATTCTAACATACAATATAAAACACTTACATACAGTTACACACACTGGAGTGTTACTAGTATATTTTACCCCTAAGCTATTAAACATTTTTCCATCTGTTGCACATTTTGGATGTTGATTATTAATTTATGCACGTCCGCAATTACAAATTTTTAAATATACAGTAGTGGGAATGGTAATTTTTTTAAACTCCGCGATACAACACTTTCACCATTGTTGCACTGACTGTAGTGTTAATAATAATTTTTAGCCCTCTAATATTCAACACTTTCCCTATTGTTAAATATTGCGAATTGTAATTTTCAGCCTATCTACTATCGAAGTTTTTTCCTACTGTTGCACTCTCTCATGTTTTCAATGCAATTCGAAACATTGTCTAAATTACTTAAGGTTTTCATTAACAAAAATAAAACTTACATTTTTTTATGTTCATTGAGTACTTATATAGAAATAAATATATATTTTGATATACAGTATGTTACATTACAAAAAAAACATAAATGTTACATTGGTTGCAATGTATATTAAATCACTCTATTTTTGTATTATTACATTTTCCCCAGTAAAATAATTTAATATTATTTATAATGTAAAAAGTGTTAGTTATATTAAAAACATAATGTTTCATTTGAAATGTTTGCATCTTTATTTATAAGATCTACATTTTTACACACATATTATGTAAATTCACTATTTTAGGCTATGTTCTATCTAATTTCAATTCATGAAAATATTTTTTTTATTTATTTTTATTTTATTTTATTGCCACGCACTACTGATACACAGCTCCAGGCCTACAACCCCATGAGCCGGAGCATCTTGCAGTTTTCAAGTAAATAGTTGACATTCGCAGACACAGCCCATCAGCCGACAACCCGGGGGTCCGGCGGCGTAATGCATCAAGGAGCCAATAGAGGCGTCATAGAACAATGCCAAAAATAAAATTTTAATGATTAAAGATGCCATGCGTGTTTTCTACTTTTGTCTAAACCCCAACAGTTCGCCCCTCCCTGTCCTCTCCCCCCACTGTGAAGCATCTCGGGTTAAAGGCAATTGTGGAAGTAACATAACTAAGCAATCCCAACTCCCTACTCAACCATGTGCCCCTACCTCTCCCCACCCGCAGTGTCAGCTACTGTGTGTATGCTTCAATGGTGCCTTGGCTGACTGTACCATCTCACGTCCTTCCACTGCATTCACGCGCTGTGTCTGCTTCCTATCTCAGCTGTCCCAGCCAGAATGTCTGTCTCAAGCGCTAGGCTTCAAGCAGTTAGAGAGATACGAGTGTGTCGGTGCCGCCTACCCGCCCCTCTAATCAGGAACCGTCTCGATCTGCACCTTCGTCATGCTCCGAGTTGCCATTGCTGGATCATTGAGCCCCAGATTGTTACTTTCCCCCTGCACTCTCCCATTGAGGTAAGTGCCGTACAATGCCCAAAAGTTCTTAGGGCGGCTCTTGGGGGGCAGCAAGTCACTATAGTTCTCCGCTTGGGTGCAGCAGTACAACATGTCGCGCACCCACCTAGCTTTAGTCGGGGGCGGACCTCTCATCCAACATAGTGCAACTACTCTCTTGGCCATTAACATTCCCATGTCCGCAAGTCTACAAATTGCCACAGGAAGCCGCTTGGAGTTGCCGATGACAGCTAGGCCCGGTTCCTGGGCAATGTCTCTTTCCAACATTTTGCTCATTTCCGAAAAGATGTCGCCCCAATAAGACTGACCGGCCGGGCAGTACCATGCGAGGTGCATGAAGTCAGCGTTAGCCGCATGACAGCGTTCGCAGTCTGCAGTTTGCCGTAGACCATATCTGTGGAGTCTTTCGGAGTATAGTACTTGATCCCACGTTTTGGCCACGCCATCCTGATTCATGAAAATATTTTACAATTTAACAATTCGATATATACTTTTTGAATGCACTATCAATTTCTTTTTTTTATAACTAGTAGTGTATTACTCATTTAATAAATATGAATTCAATGCTGCACGAATATTACATAGTCACATTAGGCATCACTAACATTTATATTCTATTGGCCTCTCTTTTGTGCGAATAGAAATGATGAACTCATTTACAGATCAAAACTTTATCATACTCTGGTGCATACTTTAGTTATTATTTTACCCCTCCCAATCCAACATTTACTCTATTGTGGCATTAAAAGGATGTCTGTGACTTTAATTTGAACCAACTGCAATAGAATACTTCACATTGCGCATCATTATAATATGCATTACAATTCCCTTTCAACGACACTTTCTATGGTTATTGTCACTGGATTATGATATAACCACCGTCAACCCATCAGGACCCCAACCACCACCATCCGACCCTTCAGTATTGCAAAAATGATTAGGATGGTGTTCGGACATAGGGCTGGCAGATACACCGACCTCCATGCATCAGACAGGATCAATGAGGTCGTCTGAGTGACTGCAATCCTTACAACAGTGGAATAAAATGAGCAGTTAACACCACTCACATTATAATGTCCTTTTTGGCTTGCTCTGTAATGGCAGTTAACCATCCATGAAATGGGTATTGGGTAAAATATTGGGTAAAAAATTGCCTATCCTCGACCCATTCCCCCTTCTCCCTCTAAGAAGGGACATGCGTGCCACCTATGGTGCACCCCTACATATCCATGCACTGCTGGGCCTGACTCATAGTACATGGATAGGTGAGATCATATTTGAACATTTTTTGCGGCGTGTCCTCCAGGCCATAGCAGATGCTGCAATACAAAGAATACACATTGCAGTTGTTGTGAATGTTGATGAAATGTAATGATGCAACGGTACCTACAACTCTTAGTCCGGCAGTACTGATTCCACATCATTTCTTAAGACGTAAGTTCAACCAACATCATATTAAGAAATATGGTGCGGTCGCAAACTCCAGTTTCTCTATGTCTGCTTGTCTTGTGGGTGGGCAACAGCCCGCAGCACAATCACCATAAGTCCAATTGAATGGTATGTAAATCCATGAAGTGTGTGCCAGACACCTTATTGGTGCTGCAAGATAGTGCATTTATTTTTAAGATGGCACCATATGTACGCCCAAAGGCCAAAGCCTAAGGATGGTGGACCGGCCATGGACACCTAAGGCACTTTCTATGAGCAGTTCTTTTTGTGAAAGCTCTGTGGCAGTGTCATCATAATGCTGATGTTGGAAAAACGGTCTGCTAAGGATTCTTACGCCGTTCCGACTGTTCAACGGACTCATTGATCAAGTCGTATCCAAGTCATATTTCATACCTACTTTGGAGTCTGTCTTTCTTCATTGCGATTTGGCTGTTGGACTTCAAACAACACATGTCAGCATGATAGTCTATGTTTAGAGTTTGGAGCTTTTCTCATCCAAAAATTAAATTAGTCAACAACGTTTACATTTAGCACAGTTTTTTGCAAAATGTTTTTAAATTTAGAAATATTTTTCACATTATCAATAATGTTTTAAATATTATATATATTTTTTAATTTTCATTATTTTATCACTAAATACATTTTTAATTATTACTCATTATTTTAACTTTATTTTTTCTTGCTAATTAAACATATTTAGTTGTGATATTAGTTAGTTTTTATTAACTCTTTAACATAATAACAGATTTATGAATTAATATTTTTTCTATTTGTACATACGTGATATGTTTCACAAAAAGTGCAGATATAAATGTTTTTTAATTTATATTGTAAAAGACAATAATTTATATAATGTGGATGATAAACAATTAAATACCTATATGTTATCTAAATATATGACTGGTATAATGCACACTGTTTCATGTTAATTAAATATTCAAAATTATATATAATAAACAATAACTTATTGAGTAAAACTAATGCCAATACTTAATGTAATACTTTAATGAAGTATATGTACACTTTACCAGCAACGGAATTGTAAAAGCATTATTTAGGTTATCTTATTAAGCTTATACTATATGTCTTTATAGTACATCGCTGAAACATTTCAATTTAATTTCTTGTCTTCTTTGTTACAAATTTATTTTTGCATTTCGGTGCAACAGTGTTTCATCCTACATTTAACCGTTCCTCACTCCTCTTTTGGGCTTCCAGTTTGGCACTATTAATGCAGTCTCCAGCTTCGCATTAACACACACCATGCATCAGCAGTACTTTCCTATTTTTAGATTTTTTTTTATCTGAAGTTACTTATGTTTCATGCTCCCCTTTTTTTCCTAACAGGTGTTTTAACTATTGGACGCACACAGGTGCTCAGAACAATGCATTACTTCTGAATAAGTACATAGCATTCTTCAACATTTTTTTAAAAATACTTCTTCTAGACCAAGTTTTCTATATGGTATATCTTCTGTACCTCACAGAGTCCACTGGTGTTTGGTTTCCAAGAACGTTGTTTTTCAGGTGAGAATTTTTAAATAAATTTGATGGTGGTTTCCTTAACAAGATTGGGAGACTGGAAAACATCTTGTTATTAGCCCACATACAAAATGAACAGGACTAGTGCATGAAACCTCTAATTTGATGGTCTGATACAAATTTAAAATGTATTAGTCTTCAATACCCTTATCTTCTTAATTGTCACATTAACAACAAAAAAAATATGTTTTTTTATATCTGAGAAATGTTTGCACCACATTTGCATCATCAATACTAGAAGGTTATTGTAATGTCAAGTTTCCATTTGTAATTAAGGAAAGCCTTTTTATTTCATATCCTTGAGACCGTTTAAAATTTATATGTCATTTTAAGTGACATTTTTTTACATTTATTTTACAAATATTTGGCCCTTACTTGATTACTAATTAATTTCTAACATCATTTTACATATAATCTGCTAAGGCTATCGGCAAGCAGTGGTTCAAATAGTTGTCAAAAGATTTTTTTTAATATGCAGGCATGACCGTTTTTCTCTTTTTACTTTGCATCATATAAGGGTAGTTTGGTACTCTTGTAGTTCTAACCAACGCTAGTGCATTTACATCGATTAGAGTTTTAATACTTACAATCTGTTCTCATTTGCATAGATTTTGTGTTCACACGGTCCTCCCTTAAAAGGCTATTATGAGTAGTTTACAAAGGCAGTACTTTCGCACAAACAAAACAAGTTATAGGCTGCGACGAAAGTTAACCATGTTCTACATTTTATTTCTTTGCTGGGAGTAGGTGTGCAGATTCCCACTCTGCATGCTCCCTAAAGAAGATGTGCTAAATGGGGGGAGTTGTAAGCCAACCTTACCTTACTATCTGCTACATTTTTCATGGAGGCCGCACCAGAATGATAAGTCGGTCATTTGGGACACATGAAAAATGCATAACGGTGCTGTACTATCACTGCCTCAATATACCTGAAATTACCTGATGCAGCAACTCTCATTGTTCACGGACACATTTTGGTTGCATCTGTATTTACATTGTACAATCAACACTTTTAGATTACGTTTTTTGTATGCCGAAGCTATGTTGACTGCAACGCCACATCCTATCCCGTAGTTGTAAATACCCCTTAAGGACCTATACATTTAAAAAAAATAATCTATGCGGATGACAACAAAATTGAACGTTCACTTCTTCGCCAAAGGCCACAACAGATTACCACCATATTACAATTTTATAGTAGTAATATAGGTGGCCATGGATGGCGTTCCCGTGGGGATGCCTCATTGAAAGGTGGCTCCACCCTTAAAAGAGTCATTGCGCTATAATTTTTATGGACTTCATTAACTAGAAAGTACATGCCGGACATGAACTTATGTCCATGCACAAAGGTTGGCACATGTTATGACCCCCTGATTGCATGCACATGTATTAAATGCCATGGGGTGCTCTTCACAGCTACAATTATTTCCTTTCCACGTTGGTTTTCTTGGTCCAACAGCTGCTTTGTAAATCATGAATTCTAGAAACTTCATAATATGCTTGCAGGGACCATTATAGTTTAGACAAGCCATATTGTCGACTCTGCTTGCTGCTCCTACGTCAGGATGATCCCTGGCACAGCTTGAGCTTGCAGTGTTGCTATACTGCCCAATTTGTAAAGAAGCTGTCGCACTACCTATGCTGTAGTGGCTAAATCTGCCACATCTACAACTCCACAATTTTGCCACTCATTCCAAACACCCGACTTGTAACGGTACTCACGTTTTTTCACTCACAGTTTGAACAAACACAACATAGCTCTTATGTACTTTTTACTGATTCCATTTTAATTAAACTCTTTCTTATTCAGTAAGCAATACTAATTGATTTTGTTTTACTATAAGTCTACATTTGTGCATTTTACAGACTTTAGAACAGATTGGTAAGTCCAAGCATTTATTATCCTGAAACAGCATTATCACAGTGAGTCTTATTTTGGTTAACATATATCCCTGACGCCTGTCCTCTTTCGATTTTGTGACTACTGTGCAAGACTTATCTATATGCACCATAACCAGGCATTTAACTGTGAGTTTCTTCAATGATTTACTATTGTGTCAGTTATGTGACATATTCATAGTTTGTTCAAAGATTGTTATTTTACATTTCACAGGCAGTAACAAAAATTTGCACATATATTTAGACTACTCTACTTGTTTAACATTTCCAATCTTACTTCCTTAAAATTGCTTATTAATTGCTCATGATGAATACCATCACTTATGTTGTACAAATAGCCTGGAAATTTAGCCTGTTTATTTGACATAATTAATTTTTCTTTTTACAATCTAATTCATTTTGTGTGAACATACACTTTGTTATCTACATTATATTTTCAGGAATTTTGTAAAAAACAACATTGTACTGCATTTAGGTGTGCTTTGTTTTTTGAGTAAGTAAATTCTTTTTTGTAGTCTACACAATAATTATAACCATTATTTTGCATTTAATTTCAAAAATCCCCATGCTTTTTACAGACTCTTAGGGCCCCATTAGGATGTCGGGCGGATTGCCCCCGCCAGGCTGGCAGGGGCAATCCGCCCGACATCCGCATTCTAATTCCCCCCCGCCATATTAGGATGGCGGGGGGGACCGCGGCGGACGACAACCCCTGCCCGCCACTTTCCCGCCCCGGTTGCATTGCGGCCGGGGTGGTAATGGGACCATATGGTGGCGGTGTCTATCAGACACCGCCATCCATATTAGAATGTCCGTCTACAGCTGCTTTTCCGTGGCGGCAACGCCGCCACGGAAAGGCATGCGGTAATTGCTTGTGGGGGCCTGTTACGGGCCCCCAAGGACTCGGGGGTGGGGGGTGCACATGGGGCTACCTATGGTACCCCCCAGCAGTTCCATGCACAGCATGCCTTCCTGCCATTGTGGCGGGCGGTGCTGAATGCACCGCCCGCCACAATGGAATGAATGCAAGATGCGCCCGCCACTGTGGCGGGCGCATCCTAATGCTGCCCACGGGACCCCTGCCCTTAGGGCAGACGGTCCCCGACTACGACAGGATGGCGGGCGGACAAAGTCCGCCCGTCATCCTAATGGACCCTTAATCTTTAGTTAAATAGGTACATTGTTCCTTTTAACTACAGTTGTAAATATTTATTTTAGAAATCTTTTTCCTTTTTTCTGAATTAGCAGGACCACCAGCAGCAGCAGATTCCAATGCTACGCAAAAGGGGCAAACACCACGGATCCCTCAAAAACCTTATATTACCACCGTCCCCTTCATCCAACAGAATCAATCTTACTTTAAAAACCATGACCCTTAATGAGCCTGTGTGGAGGGAGTCTGATACTTTTGTACCTCTTTGTGAATGTTTAACATTTCTACCAGTGTGTTTATCCACAAATTTAAAAAGAGCCACGAAATTTTCCATTTTTTCTAGCTTTCCCTTTTCCACTACAATTTACCACAAATTTTCACTTTGATGGAACATTTAGAAATACTTCAAAAGGAGGTGGCACATCTTCTGCAAGAAATACCATTTTCATTAATCATGGAACCGGAATTAAGTCTTGTATGCCATTCCTTTGGACACATGAAGGATGATGGTGTAAGTCGATCACGGAACAAATGATTTGTAATTTTTTTTTACAGTAATCATACCCGCATTTTTACCTTGGTTCACTCTTTTTTTCTTACATTTTCTTCGCTTGCATCAGACTCATCGGACTTAATGCAAATGCTGACCAATCTTTCAAAGTTCTTGACTTTTTCAATTTTTTATAAGGTAATTATTTGCTTTAACTCAAATTGGAATAATGAATGATACTTTTACAGTCATTGGAATGTTCGCGTCCGGTATGAATGTTCTGCAAATCAAATGATAATACTACCCTTTATGTGTTCATAATTGGATTCACTTTATGTATGTGCAGTTTTACCTTGCCACTTCTAAATGACAAAATAACCCATCCCCTTTTAAACTAAGCAAAGTATCAACCAGCAGAGAAATGTAGACGTTATTAAAAGCATGGCCAATGACTTTTACGTTTAATTTTTTTTTTTGTAACTTCAGGTTTTAGGTTTTGACTACTACAAAATCTCACTCTCAGACATACTTCTCTGTGTACAATGAGACATTATTTAGCTATCGTATAATTAAATTACATTTTTATTAACGAAGTGGACTTTACGGATTATACTTTGCTTTCTCCACTTTATTCATTCCATCATCTATCATTAGTTTATCACATTTCTGAAAAACAAATTGACACTAGGGGGTCCATTAGGATGACGGGCGGACTAAATACACATCTATTTATGAATACATTTGTTTCATTGTTCAATATAATAAGATATCAGAAAACATGTAGACAGTGTTGAAGTTATCGATTTCTTGTTTTTAATCGGTAAGTAATTTTTGCAACACAAGGCGTCTTTAAGCATACTGATTGAATATGGATAATAATGCAATATGATATAAAAAAATTAAAGGCATTGTGCTTCCATTAATGCTTAGAGTTGGTGTCAAAATACTAACCAGCATTTTGTTTGTTGCATTTTTTCGAATGTTATGCAGCATGTAAACAGGACAAACAAGATATTCTGGAAGCACATGCTGCTCTCTACTGAAGTTCATGAAAGTACTCCAAAATAAAACCAGCAAGGGTTACTCCCCTGGAAACTCATGGGCAAACTTTAAGTCTCTTCTTCTTTGACTTGTTCTGACCCCTTAAATGCCCTCTTTAAACACAGAGTAAAATATATGTTAAGGAACAAATTCCTTCAACATGAGAAGTGCACCGGTTGTCATATTTAACCTTTTGGTCTTGCCCTCCCAATGAACACCTTAATTCTTGTATGTACTCATAAAAAACATCTAAACTATATGAACAAAATTCAAATTTTTTTTGGGTCCAATTTGAATACGGGACTTCCCAGAAAATATGATTCTCTTTTAATTTAGTTTGTTTTGCTATTAAAATCATAACTACTATGGGGCCCATTATGATGTCTGGCGGATTGCCCCCGCCAAGCTGGCAGTAGCAACCGCCAGCCTGGCGGGGGCAATCCACCCGACATCAACACTTGTTTCCCCCCCCCACCATATTAGTATGGCGGGGGGACCTCGGCCGACGGAAAGACCGTCTGCCGCTTTTCCTCCCCGGTCGCCTTGCGGCCGGGGCGGAAAAGGTATAATATGGTGGCGGTGTCTATCAGACACCGCCATCCATATTATGATGGGCATTTCTCAATGCCTTATGTTTAGTTGTACTGTCAGTAATCGAACTGTACAGTGCATTGTCAGATGTGATAATCCTAATATGTTTTGTTACCGACTAAAATGAACCATGCCTTATGTGATATAAGGCATGTTGTATTGCTGATTTTGAGATATTTCCGTCATTTGGTAGTGCACATATTAAACATGCTTTTTTCCATACATTTTCATTAAAAAAAATCCTTTTTTTGCATCATGATATCCATGCAGTATTGGGAGTCTGTGTGTGTTTCTTCAAAGCTACCATTATAGTGGCATAATATATGCTTGACTTCTAAGGGACCATTTTTAATACCATTATTTCCTCAGAAACATGTTTAACACTTAATGAAAATTTGCCGTGGTGCTAACATCCATCTTGAATGTGAAACAAAGTATGCATTTAACATGTTTTAAGAAAGATAATTATCACTGTGAAAAAAGTTGGAATGAACATTTTGAGTATCAGAAAAAGCTTACCCTCAGATCACAAAAAAAGAAGTTGGGCGGCCTTTTACAATTGGTACTGGGTCTTATACATATTTTTTATAAAGTCAAACAACTAAGCAAAAAATATTGATAAGCTTACATTTTAAAGTGAATAACAAGTACTTTTTTTGTTTCCTTCTCAAACAGGCATTTTGTGACGATTGTGGATGTTGGATTCATCTTCAATGTATAAAACAAATGTAACTTCCTTATTGCAGAATGAAGGCTTTAAATGTAGCAAATGCATTTAATACTATTCATGTTAAAAGAACTGTCGGAGTATTGAAACCCCTGTCTCTGTGATGTGAATGGAGATTTTAAGATACATAGAAATTTTTATCAAATTGCTTTAAAGAAGAATAATGTTGTTTGCGTTGCTCACATTTGATCTTATTTATGCAAATATATATTTAATAGTTATTTTTCAATAGCAGAACACAATTTTGTTTTTCGAGTGTAAATATTTTTGTAAATGTGTGATAAATGAATTATTATTGTTTCACAATGTATTGTCTTTGATGAATTTTTGAAAAAACACCATGGAGAAAGAAAATCTACTTTGCATGACTTGATAAATAGACGTTTTGTCAACGTGTAGCAATAGTATAAGCAATCATCCTTTAATATTAAGTAGCCAGTTGTTTAATTACTGTTCATTTTTACCCTGTGACTTTAGTTATAATAGAAAAAAGAACAAATTACACTTGCTGCAACATTCTTCTTTGTTGACGATTTTGTTAGTGTTGTCTGTTAATATAATACATCATCTAAATCAACATGGTCTGTGAGCAAACCAGTATAAATAAACAAAAACTAAGATTGTTGATGCACTTAGTGCTATAAAACTACTTTGTAAATGCATTATAAGCAATAAAGTCTCAGTTGATGAATTAGTCTTAGTTACTTTTCGAAACAAACTTCAACTGTATTCTGTATTAACTATATTGATAGTGTAGTCTCTTATTAAGTTAAATCACACAAATCAAAAAAGTGTTTGAAAGACATAACAAGTATGTTAAAAATGTAATAATATTAATTCAGATACAGTTGTAGCCCTTCTTTTCCTGGTGCATCTTAAGCAATATATATGTATGTATATATATATATATATATATATATATATATATATATATATATACACACACACAGATGTATGAAATGATAAATAAAAGGTATTATCTATTAAAAAGCGGTTCACTCTGAAAACAACTAACATAAAGGCCAAGTTTCTTACCTTCTGCAATGCTTAATATGGTAGAGACATGAACTACACAGAGATTCATTAACTTTCAGAATCCGGACGTAATGCTTGATCAGTAAGATTATTGATAATCTGTGTGCCTGGAGATGTTGACAGTGTACTAGTCAAGACGTCTTACGATTATTGTCCAGATTTGCTTTAACTGTATAGCCAACCCCTCTTTTTTGACATTATATCTATAACTTTGAATGCTTTCCATGCCATAAGCACATAGCCTTGAATTAACAGTGTGTGGAGTATTACTCAATACTACTATGTCCTTAAAGGGACCTTGCCTCATTGCAGAGAGTCAAAAGTGTGTCATTAAGGCATGGGCTGCTTGATAATGTTTAAGATAATGCATTTCCAAATGTAGGTAACTTGTCCTTTATGATTAAGACTGAGTAACCCCTGTACCCCAAAACCCATACCTACCCCTAAAACCTAAAATACCCCTGTACCCCAAAACCCAAACCTAGCCCTGAACCAAGCAGTTCAACTCATTGCCCATCAACTGACTCTACATTTTGGAACAATTGGAGTTAGTGAATCAGGGACATTCAGGATACCACACATTGCTATATTCACTTTGTGGCGTGATTGACAGACTTTAAGAATAACTTCATAGACTTTGTTATGAAGGTTGAAAGCTGACAACTGTCACCGCTCAATCTCCAGGCAAGGAGGTGAAGGGTGGACGTGTTTGGGTGGAGGTTCATCCCCCCAAACCTCTGCTTCTGCGACAGAAGATCCTCCTTAAGTGGGAGCCTGATTGGAGGATCTGTTTTTTGGAAGGAGTTAGAGGTACCATAGTCTGTATCCATATCAGGGCCCCTAGAATGACTTCTGGCCAATTATTCTTTTTCTAAGACTTGCAAGAAGTGGCAGGGACGTTATTGACTAAAGTAGTCCTAAACTCAACTCTAAAAAAAAAAGTTGCAGAGCAATGTCCGCCACGAAATTCACAATCTTAAAAAATGCAGACATTGCTAGCATTCGTCTGAGACGAACAGATCTGATCAAAGTTCTGGCAAATGCTCAAAAGAGTCCTTGCGCATCGTCTGGATGGAGAAGACACTTGTGTTCTGCAGGGCACCGTCAGCTTGTTTTGTGCGCTCTGGCATTTACGGAACCATACAGTTTTTAAACCTACAGGGAAATGCCCTGTTGTTCCTGCCAAGTTCAAAAACACGTGGCCTCGCCACAAAGGCTTCACGACCCCAAATCACAAAGTTTATAGCAGTACCACATAGCAGTAAGGTTGTATGAGACCACAAGAATCAGCCTACCTTGAATGATTGCAAAAAGGCTTTTAGTGCCAACCAGATTGCCGGACCCTGGTTCCAACCGGCGATAAGCATCCTCTGACAACCACCTCTTGAACATGGCCTCCAGTTCTCCGAAAGGTATGCATCTCTCACTAATGTTCCATCTGTGTTGTGAAAGAAAAGTGTTCTGCCTCTGATCCAATTGTATTTTTTTTACACAGTGCAGAGCTTAACCTTCGCACTCAGAGATGTGAACATTGTTGGTGTGATTAACCTGATGCAGTTCCCCGTGGTATTCCCGGTCACAATGCTGACCCTAAGGGCCCCATTAGGATGTCAGGCGGATCGCCACCGCCATGCAGGCGGTGGCGATCCGCCCGACATCCTTACCCACCCGCCACCTATTTCCCCCCACCATATTACTATGGCGGTGGAGACCGCGGCGGACGGAAAGACCGTCTGCCGCCCAGTCAAGGAGTTGACTGGGCGGAAAAGGGTTTCATATGGTGGCGGAGTCTGTTAGACACCGTCGTCCATATTAGGATGTGGGCGGGAACATGCTTTTCCGTGGCAGCGTTGCCGCCACGGGAAGGCATGCGGGAATGTCTTGTGAGGACCCATTGCGGGGCCCCAGGTACTCAGAGGGGGTGGGGGTGCACATCGGGTACCTATGGTACCCCCTGCACTTCACTGTACAACGTGGCAGGCACCGCACGGTGCCTGTCATGTTGTACATTGAAGCGCGCAATGTGCATTTTTAGCATTGCGGCTGGTGGTGCTTTCAGCACCGGCCGCCACAATTTTATTAATGCGGGATGCACCCGCCAGTGTGGCTAACGCGTCCTAATGGCCCCCACGGGACCGCCGCCCTTATGGAGGGCGATACCATTTTACGCCGGGATTTCGGGCGGACAAAGTCCACCCGCCATCCTAATGGGGCACTAAATGTGCAATCTGTCACTGTCCAAAAGCAGGATGCAAGTAGCCAAACTGCCTCAGAGTTATTATCCCTGAAAAAAAGTATAGAAGTACAAACATCAGTATCGTAGATTCATTTACATTGAATTGCTTCTTTGGATGATAAGCCTTAAAATGCACAGTGTTCAGAACTGATACGATGAAAGTAAGTGTATGAGTGAGAAACAGGTGTGACTTCATCGAGTTTAAAATGAACCGTAGCAAATGCAGGTGGTTCGCTGTAGTCAGGGGGTTGAAGACTGCTATGGATGAGAAGACATTAAAGAACCAATCATCGAGATGAGGGAAGACTGGACATACTTGTCTACAACGATGGGCTGTGATCCCCACTATCTCCATAGTGCATTTTGTTAAACAACATCACATTTCTCGGGAATAGTTTGTGCTACACAGTGTTTCATGACTTAGCTTAAGTTCTCATACATATTTGGGAGTTTTGTGAAACAAACCGTGTGTGGTCACCTCCTAATTGAGTGTGTGGAATGACCGGCATAAGGATGACCTTTTCAGCTACTAAGACGGTTTGGGTTGTAAGCAATTCAGAACAACAGTGAAATCCCGGCTGTAAGTGTGTATTGATCTATTTTTAAAATAATATTGTGTAAAGTTGTTTATTTTTAAGATAAGAAATTATCGTTTTTTTAAATCAGATATCTATATAAATTATTATTGTTTTTTAATTTTATGTTTTTGCTTTAGAAATAATCTGAATATTGTGTTGTAATATGTTTACAACTATATAAACCAAACATGATTATTAAAAAAATTAAATAGCAAGTATACATTTTTAAATTGATTCTCAAAGTTTTTAAATGATTAATCTTATATTGTTTCTAATTAAATAGATTTTCAAAAATGTGTTAATTCATTTTAATTTAGTCTGTCAGCAATGTTGGATAGAGTAAGGATGAAAATATTGTTCAATAAATTGTAATTGTTTTTGTAATTACTCCCCATGCAAATCCAGTTTTAACCCAACATTTCGGCAATTTTTTTTCTCCAAATTTTGTTATTAATTGAAATAATACATATATTTATCCTATTCCATTTGTTCCAAAAAATGTAATTTTTTTATTTATACTTATTAACGTTAAAAGCCATAAATCTGTTGATTAAAGAAATCATTTAACATTAGAAAATAAACTAATTGTTCAATTTAAGTTGTTTGCAATGTCTAAATTAGAAAATCAAAAATGTATTATTTATATTTATGTGCCATAAATAATAAAAAAATTAAAACAAATTAACACTAACTATTTTGAAATCTTTAAATCAAAATGTATTTTAAAAATATTTTTAGAAAGACCTATTAGCCACAACAACTAGGAGCTCATTAAAATGTCAGTCAGCAATATTGCGCCCAAAAACTTTTCTTATTTGGTATTTTAGAAACTCGAGTTCGACAGTTTAATCTGACTGAATACTATGCTTCCAAAAACTCCTATAGTGGAAAAATCTTAATTTGGAAAAACTGACAACATGTAGAGTGGACTTATCAGAGCCCCTGAAGTTTCCAAAAACATTTTTAGGTGGTGGACATACCAAGTAAGTAAGGCTGTCAGAATACAAAACCTGAATGGATCAGTTGTAAAATGTATATGCAGATCTGTATGGATCACATGCGACAAACTTGGTATCTTCGATTAACATTCGTGACCGATTAAAAAAAAGCAAAAAGTTATCCCTTCCGACCGCCAGCATTGTAATCGGTCTGGCAGATTTGATTACAACCGACTCTGGCAGATGGGTTAGGACTCAGGCGATGGGAACACGACTGTAGATACCAGGCTTTCCAAGCAACATGAGGCACGTAATGTTGATTTTTACTTTGTTATTTCATACCACAATATTTGAACACTGCAATATTAAAATCACTATATGTATGTCTGACTTAATTTTTGTAATAAAGTTTGTTAACAGACCAATTTGTGGGCTAACTTCACGCCGCTGCCTACAGCCTCTGTTTGCATGCCCCCTATACCGTGCGCATTGACAGTGATGAAAAAGACAAAGCCTAAGGACAACTATGCACTGGTCACCTTTGGAATGTGTAGAAGCGGTCAAAAGGTGTAACAAAATTCCTGATCATCCTAATGCCTGGCTTTGCCTACCATTCAAAACCTTCAGCCTGGTAGGACTGGACTGATTCCCATTGACTTGGATTGTGAATCAAATTTGGATCAGAAAAATGTAATCCGTGCTTCATACTACCGTTGGAAGTAAACAGATGTTGCTGACATGGAGCTGGCCTATATTAAATGTAAAGAAAGTGTTTTTTATTGTAATGTACACCAAAGGCCTTTTATCCCATATCTGTTTTACCTCACATAGGACAATTTTGGAGACCCTGGAAACTGCATTCTCGACATTGTAAAGATAAAAAAGTTTATTGTACAAACCGTACAAAAAAGATCTTATTTTGTCTTGGGCTATAATATAAATAAACTTAGATTCATTTTAAAACTTTCGTATAAGTAAGTAAGTAAGTAATTTTTATTTAGCATAGTTACTTAAAACCATTGCAGTACGAAACAGATTAAAAGAAGAAATTTTTTTAAAACTACATGTTTGGTAAAATCGGTATAACGCAGTCACAGCTCCTCGGTTCAATTGTGCACAGGATATCTTCCTGTGCGATTGATTTTTTAAAATTTTGATTCAGTTTTGTATTATTAAATAGTTTTGCTTTCCCGGTATCCTCATGTTCTCATGAAGTCAGCCATGACAGTGGGTGGTGTTTTGTTTAATTAGCTATATCGAAACCGTTAGAGATAACATTTTGGCATCTTCTTTTCCACTGCCTTCATACATTTTACAAAACTGCAGTTCAGCTGAGGGTCATGGGATGAAAAGCAGGCAAGAACTGCATTACTTCATGTACGGATATCTTGTTGATTAAAGTGGTGTTTCAACAAGTATTTCCGTTCGTCCAGCAGTTTCTCGCAGGAGCATATCAAGTGCAGCATTTCCTCTTGCGCTAAGCCGCATAACCGACAAAGGGAGCCAGCTTTGATTTTTATCCAGCGTGGGAAGTTTTGAATGCAGGGTAGCAGGCCTAACCTATACTTTAAGAAGCACATTTTAACGGATTTGGCGTAGCCCGCACCAAAGTAGCTCTGTGGTGCTTTCGTTGAGTAAGAATTCAGGGTCATCCAGCCGTGTGCTTTTTTAGAAAGGGCTGCCTTGTCTTGGACCCACGATAGTTGTTTGATCAATTTCTTGACCAGTTTTTTAAGTGTTGTATGGTTTACTGGGGTGTCCCAGAGCTGCTTTAGTCCTGTATTTACCAGGCTGCCCGTAAGGAACTTGGCTGCTGTTGAGGATGGATGTTGCACTAGCTCCGTCCATAGGTGCTCGTTTAATGTTCCTTGTTTGGATTTCCTCACTTTGTCCCAGGCTGAAATATAGGCTCCCTGTCTTGCCAAGAGCTGTTGTTCAATGCCTAATTCTAGCCTGATTTGTGGTGGTGAGGTTCGCTTGGGCAGGCTGAAAATAATTCTGTAAGCAGCTGCAATTGTGTTATCGAGGATCTTGGCGTCTCTTCCTCTAAGTGCCTCAGTCCCATAGGTGATTGTTGGGATGAGTTTAGCGGGATTACTTGTGCCAGAGGCAGAAGAGAGGGACCAGAAAGTTTGCTGTTAAGTGCTTTCAGTGAAATTGCCAAAGATAGCCCTTTTCCTCATATACTTGTTCTCTGAGTGGAGAACTGCCCGCTGTTATCGATCTTTACTCCTAATATTTGTATATTGGGGTGTCTCCAATTCTTGTCTTGTTCCAGAACCATGATGCTACTTTTCTTTTATTCTTGCTGATGGTCATCGTCTGGGTTTTCTCCAGGTTTATTGTTAGCTCGTTTTCATTTGAATAGCTATGTGTTGCATTCAGGAGATGTTGGAGCCCTACCTTTGTATGGCTTATTAAGACAATATTGTCTGCATAAAGTAGACAAGGTAATTGGAGCCCTCCTAGCTTGGGAGCGTGGGAGTTCCAGCTGTTTAGAATCGGTACAAGGTCGCCTAAAAACAGGTTGAATAAAGTGGGGGCCAGGACACAGCCTTGTTTCAGGCCCTTGTTGGTCTGTATGCGCCTGGACAGAACTGATCCATCCCCCACTTTATCTGTACCCAGGTCTCTGTATGAAGGTTAATTAGCAGATCCAACAGAGGTCTCGATATCCGTTCAGTTTAGACCATAAAATGTTCCGGTTTATATGATCAAAGGCAGCCATGTAGTCTATAAAGCAGAAATGGATGGGCATTTTATTTGATTCTGCCTTGTCTGTAAGCATGCCCATGGTCAAAATATTGGTCATTGTGCCTACTGATTTGGCAAAGCCTGTCTGGTGGACCGGGATTAAGGATCTCTATGTGGCCCATGCCAGCAACTCGTCTAGGAGGATGCCTGCAAAATATTTTGCCTCATTATCGATTAAGGCCACCAATCGAAAATTTTGAGGGGATGCCTTGTCTCCTTCCTTATAAATTGGAGAAATGATGGAACCCTTCCAGAAGCTTGGCAGGATGTTGTAATGTCTTATCTCCAAGAAAAGGGGTTCGAGAGCTGCTGCCCAACCTTTCACATCTTGTTTGTAAAGAATTCGCGGGATTCCATTTGGTCCTGGAGCTCCCTCACTTCTTCCTTTCTTAATTTGGCGCTGGATAATATTTTGTAAATTTGGCAAATCATCATTTAGAGTCGAGTTGTGGCCATCTTGGAAGCTGATGTCGCTGTTGAGTGAAAGTTTTTTACAAGTATCCATCTCGCGGTCCGATGTTGACACCTGGTTGTTTCCCGTTGCCTGGTTAAAGTGGATTCCAAGGTAATTTGCCCATGTCTCTTCAGTGATGTTAGATGAGACCCCATGGTGCGTAGGTCTTATAAACGAGTTTACCGATTTCCAGAACCTTGCCCCATCGTTTCGTTTAATATCAGAGTGAAGTTTTGCCCATAGATTATCCTCCAAGGATTTATTAGCTTCCCATTTTAGTTTTTCCAATGTTGATTTTAATTTCCGTAGGTGGTCATGCTTTACTGTATCCATGGGTTTCTGTTGAAGTTCTCTCATTGTGCGGTAGCTTAATGTTTTTGTGCCTCTGATTTTTTTCTTTATGCCCTTGAGAGAATTTGCTCGATCTGACATAGCCTGATTTTGCATGTGGCTTAGATCTTGTGGCGTAATTGGACATAGTGTTTGTGAATTGTTCCCATTTGGCAGTTTCGCTTGATCCAGTGCAAGCCCCAAAATGCTGTTTTGCCCTTTCAACTAGAGTTTCATCTGTTGCTGCTGAATATTTGATTTTTTTAAAATTAACGGTGTGGACCGACTCTTTTGATTCTTTAGATAGCTCGAATTTGGGCTTCACAGTTTCAAGAGTGGTTTCTTGGAGACAGTGATCGCTATCTCCGCTTCTGCCTATCCGATAGGAGCTTATGTGTTGAAATAATGGTAATGAGATGAAAGTATAGTCTAATATGCTGCTTTTTCTTGTTGAGTGAAATGTTGAGGCCGGAGGGTTGTCTCCGGAAATCCTTCCATTTAGGGCCCTGATGTTAAACTTTCGTATAGATCTCCATGATTCATGGGAATCAATTATTGATTATTGTGTGTGTTTGCAGTTGCCTAACACTACCCGCTTATAAGTATTCGGATACTGTACGACACCACACAGTAAAAGAAACATTTGGATTGCTAGAGCATGCCCATGCCAATTTTTATGGGAATACTAGTACTCTTTTATACAGGAAATCACTTTATGATATACCTAATAAACATCCAGCTTCCTAAAGTAAGGCACATGTCAATCCGGCATGTAAGCCAAGAGCAGGGCCATAAGCAGACCGAGTACAAGTCTGCTGAGAGCGACGTGGACACAGGCCAGAATTTAATTTTCAACATCTGTTTGCTAAGAATTTTTGTAAAGAGACTTAGGAGACATTTAGAGATGCCAGAATTAACCATGTGGATTAAATTTTTTTTAATTTGTGGGCACCTGAAAACGTGAAGGCCTCTGCTTGGGTGCATCAGATATTGTGTTTAAACAGCATGACGACCGCCCAGGGGCTCTGAGGACAGTTGTAGACTGACCTGGAGCTGCTTGGATTGTTAAATGACCAGCCCCCTCTGAAACAACATGTAAGGGGACTGCATGAATAAGGTTTACCTCTCTTCATCCACCACAAGTTGCATTGCCCAAAAGGTCTTGCAGATTTGATTAGCATTTAGGCCTGGACTTGTGTGTGCATGTCACAGGAAGGACCACCCAATTTAGGTTGGTGTTCAGTGGCACAGGGTGAGAGCAATGCAGCCATAATGGCAGGGCAATTTATCAAAGCAACTGTTTCAAGTACACAGACGGTGACCAACAGCGTATGTATTATACTCTTCTGTTATGCTGAAATCAAAACAGAGTGAAATGTTAATATCAACCAGTCTTCTCTTTAGACGGGGTTGTAATACATGCCCTGCTTCCTTTGATTTTAATGTACCTTGCTGACACAGTGCTTTAGTGCACTTTGAGGCCAACTGTGGTGTTCCACGCCAGTAGTGCACACCTATAGCTACTTCTGTTGTTTGGGAAGTGGAGGTTACATTTCGGAACACATGATTGACAAGGTCAGCTATTCTTACCTCTAGATGTCAGTTGAGTGTTGTACATGCCCAAGCTGAAGTCGAAGGACATGCACCAACTCTCATTATGAGCGGGTGTCTCTAATATGATTATGCAAAGTTTCTCGAGAGCCGAATATGTGGTGCTGGCACCACCATATTTTCATCTTTAATTGTAGAATACCTGCTTCATAAGCACTGTGATATCCAATGATGCATGTAATCAACTTTATTAAAAGTGTTAATTCTTTTGCTAGGCTTTCAAGCTGAGTTATGTACCTAGGTTACTTTTTTTCGGCTGAAGTGGACAGTGGCATTTGTTTATGACGTATGGTTACCCTTTAAGTAGACTGCAACTATGCTGGTGTTGTACCGCTTTCATATGTTGACTATCAATTTATGAACCAGTACACACAGCCGCAAATAAGCAACTTTACTAGTTGCCAGGTATAACGTTTTTTAGGTAACAATCGAGGTAGAGCGGGCAGTAGGACAACACTTGAATAGGTTAAAGTAAAGATATAATAATAACTGAAATAACTGAAATGTGAATAGGTAAAGGAATTTGGAATACTGACTTGTTCTCCGCAGGTAACTTAAGTACGTTACCTTCTTCACTTTTAATGCCATCTTTTCCCTTCCCTCCCATGGAAGCCTTACATATTTTACCCTCTAAACATGGTTTAAACTGTCATTTATTGATACTGCTCAAAGTTCAGCTAATGAACCTCCATGATGTGTCATTGTTAGAGGGTACCTGTCCGACACAGCATAAAAAACAAAGGGCACAATTACGATGAGTCCTCTCAGGACTCCGAACCTCTGCCAAAGACCTGCATCCCGCATATTGATTGTATGGTCCGATACCGCTCAGACAGACCCATTTAAATGTACTTGGTCTGAAGGAAATCCGATTAATTTTTCAAATTGTCTTCCAACGGGCATAGGGAGCAGTCAGCCATTTTGAAGGCATGAAGTAATCACTATCACAGCTTTATTTCGACATCGAAATTAAAATTAAAGATTACCACTGCCATTCTGTGTAGGCCTTTCCAACACAGAAAAGCATTGTGAATCTATCTTTGGGGGCCCACAGCATGGACACCATGGGTGAAAGGGCGCAGTATGGCAGGCTAATGGATACGTATGGCTCACCCCTTTAGATCCATGCATCCAGTGTTCGGTAATTGAAAGTACCTGCCAACAGGTACATTGATGAACTGCACCCATGCTGTTTAGAATGAGAGCATTATTGGCGTTCAAAATGCATGCTCAGATTGTAAAACTTTAGATTTTGAGCAAACAAGGTTCAGTTGCATCATACTGACGGAACTGTAAGCAATGACTAACGGTTATTCAGTTCCAATTTCCAATCAATGTAGGGTGTGTCCTGGCCTGTCAGGCATGGGAATTGGAACATCAGACAGGTTTGTGTGAGGTTGCTGTGATACATGCAAGTAAGACAAACCACAACGGCACGAGTAGCCACATGGCACAAAGAAAGAGAAAACAATGCTGTTTTACTGAAATCATTGGGGATCCGCACATTGTGGACATAAATAATAGTACAGTATAGATATTGTTTATGAAAATTATGGAGAATCACTAAGGTTTTTAAAGTATGGTAAGTTATCAGGTTTACTAGGGTGTCGATTCCGATCCGGTAAAATGCGCTCCGAATGGTCGTACGGAGAGTTTTTTCCCCGTACGAATCGTATCCGTAGACGTCCCGTACGTACGATGAAGTACGATCCGTACTAGGTGCCGAACTCCGTACGAGTCGTACAGGACTCCGTACGACTCAAATCTCCGTACGAATCTCACTCGGAACCCGCAGTACGCGACATCGCGGCACGTTTTTACGACCCAGCAAGTACGATCCGTGTCGGGTACGCGCCGTACGACCCTTTTCCTACGGGAGCCGAAAACAGTCGTAAACGCAGAGTTCGCGCCAAAATAGGTACGGAAGGCCCCCCCCCCGGGTACGGCACGTACCCCCCATGATCGCAGGGGTACGCGCCGTACCCCTGTGGTCATGCGGGGTACGCGCCGTACACCCAGCGTTCATGGGGTACGCACCGTACCCCATGTGCAGTGGGTGTACGGCACGTACCCCATGTACGCTGGGTGTACGGGACGTACCCCGCATGACCAGAGGGGTACGCCGCGTACCCCTGCGATCATGGGGGGTACGCGCCGTACGGTGTGTAGGTGAGCGTGCGCTTTTCCGTACGAATCGACGTGTACCGTACGAATCGCGTACGGGTCGGCCGATCGAGATCGGAATCGTCCGGTCGTACAGCGTCTGTACGAGTCGTACGGAAACGGCTCCGGATACGATTCGTACGCCGGATTATTTTACCAGATTTACCGGATCGGAATCGACCCCTAGGTGTTAAAGTGTACTTCCATTCTAAATTCTGCCAAAAACAAATTTTTGTATGCAAAGGCTGTTTGCAATGGCTAGAGTGATCATGGTTGTGGTTATTAGGGGTTAGGGACCTTGACAACTATGTTAATTTCATACTGCAAATGCTGCAGAAGTGATTCCTGCAATCCGACATTTCAGCTGTAAATGCGATCATAGATCCATGGTGCTTGACACACCATTGACACAAAGAGTACCCTTTGACCTTCTGGATCCATGGCACACATTCCCACATTGACTACTTTTTGGTGTCAGTGAGACAGCTTGGTAAGGTAGAGTTTACATAAGAAATATTGAACAGAAAAATATCGTCATCTTGCAATTTTAAGAAAAAATTAACATTATGTTAAACTTAATCATGATATACTAGTGATATACATTAAGGAATGTTTGAAGTCAAATTTTACGTTTTTACTAAAAGTATTTAAGCAAACATTTTGTAAAAAGAAAAATATCAACAGTAATATTTAAATAGTTAAATGAGAACACAATTATAATAACACAGCAAATTGCAAAATGTTTTTTTTTAATTTCAACAAATTATCATTTCTTCCAAAACACACACACAAATCCTTCTAGATATCTGGCAAAATATATAAAAGTACCTACATATGTATATGTACATATATATGTATGTCTATATATATATTTATATATATATTTTGTTATTTAGTTAGAGAAAACAAAGCAGAAAAATAATTATTAATGTAAATGCAATGGGGAAAATGTTATCCATTGACATGTTTCGACTGTCCTACACACATCTCCAATATTAAAAAAATTATAAAAATTAAACATTGTTTTTGGTATTACATTTTTTATTAAATACAACAAAACATGCTATTAAAAATAAAATACTTAAAAAATATATTTAAAAACTTGTATATTTGCAAGTTGTCTGTAAGAAGAAACATAATCATATACAATTAAAGATTTCGATTATAGAGTATAACATATTTTAATTATTAGATGTTATAATCGGGATAAATACAATATTATAGTAGGCAAAATTTGTAAACTGAAACATGTATTTGTAGGATAATCTATACAGACAATAGTACGTGAGTGGGAAAGTTGGATTGTGGATGGGTGAAATTAAGTTTTCCAATTCCAATCAGCGTAAAAATTATGAAAAGCATTATTTGATGTAGAGGTAAAATGTAGTGTTGACACAGTAGTAAGTGCAAGAACAGTAAAATAGTTGTTTTGCATATGGTTAACGTTTATTTGTTAAGACTCCATTAAGTGGATTATTACAAACGTAATTTAATTTGAAGAAATTAAAAATGTATAAAAAAATCTAAATATATCTAAAAAAGTGTTTATAAATACATACATTGAGACTAAATAATTTAAATATAATAAAAAAACATTTTTTTAAAGTGATGATACAAAAAATAAAATTTTGAAAACCAACATTCACATCATTTTTGTAACTCTGAATACAATGGGGACAATTCAAATATCTATAGGACCGTTGGTGTGTTTAGTACAGAGATGTGTTGAAGCGGTCAGACAGATCCAAATTAGGCTGCATTTGATGAGATGGGATTGGAAAAAGGATCAAACGAGCAACATATTTCAATATCCCTAAGGAGCACCGTGGTCGATCGTATTGCATTGAACCACAATGGATTACGATGCAACGTTCCGCCATCCATTTCACACAGCTTTTTTAAATGTATAAAGCATGGTAGTAATTTTGTTTGTTCGGTTCACGATCAGGGTTTCTAACACCCATATACCTACGCAAAGGTGGAATCCTCCATTGGTTTACCACCTAAATATATTTGCATGCTGTGACTAGCATGGGCTGCAGGGATGTTTAAAAACACGCCTGTTCGGATTTAAGCTTGTGGTGCGGACCATCCAGGCCGCAACACAAGTGTTTATAAAATAGACAGGTTTGCACATGACTCAAAGGCAGTCGGTTCCCAAATTAGGTGGGTGGGACTACTGACTACTCTAGTCGATCACATTCTTCCAACAATGGCGGTAAGACAGTCTTCCAAATGCAATCATTATCCGACCTAATGTTAGTTACATTCAAAATTCAAAACAAAAGGAAAAAAAGCAATACCCTCAAATAGGAAAATTGGAAAAGATCAAAAGACTATTACTAAATGTATTATTATATCAAACAATTTATACGCTTTAGTAATAGATATTAGAGTACCAAATACCTTTAGAAAAGTATTAAAATAAGATAATGTGTACATGTTTTATAAATGAAAATAACTGAAAAAATTAAGACAAAATAATAATTTAACACACTATTTGTAATTATTGAAATACATATAAAAAAGTAATAGAATAATAAATCATACCAAAATTAATATATATATCATTAAAATAATGCTCTGTGATCTTTTGATAATTGTAAGTTGAAAATTATTTATAATTAATAAAGTATATAAATTAAAATTTGAATAATTATCTTACTTTCATGTCTTCATATATAGACCAAAAGTCACGCTAATGATATCAAACAAACATGATCTGAAGTACATATAAAGCTTTAATGTGTAACGTTTCATCACTTATTATAGATTAACATTCTATTTAAGGTTTAAAATGACAGCCATTGACAGGCTTTTAAAATACAAATATTTTGCACAGCAGAAATAACGTTTTGTATTACACAATAAACGTAATACTCAAATTAATATTAATAAACAACAAATAATAATTATTTATTACCAAATATTGTAATACACATCACATACAACTGCACAACAATAACCAGTCAGCTATAACGTGGGGGTCTAGTAGGATGGCGGAAGGATGTCCGCCGCCGGCTGGCGGTGGGACCCACTGGACCTGCAGCTGACATCAGTCTACAAATGAGCCCAGGAAAACTGCCAGTCACATTGTCATTGCTGTGATGACCGCGGCGGTGGTAAATCATAAACACAACTTTTCCACCAGTAAAAGTCCCACGCTTGACTAGTGGCAGTACTGGACAACAAAAAAGAGACGGTAATGGAGCAGCGTATGCCTAAAAAAATTATGATGCTGGCGTACGCGAGACTTTCATCTGCATTGGAACCCCCATTGAAAGGCTTGCAGAGACTGGTCCAGAGGGCCCAATGCGGGCCCCCAATATGTTGGAGGGGTGCACAGTGTAAATATCGACTTTTATATATCGACCTACAAAAATATTGAGTTGGAAATATCAAAAGGAATAGAATATCGAGGCCAAAAATATCGTTAGACAGAATATTGACCCTAAGGTAAGTAATATCGATTTTTTTCATATCTATGTAAGTAATATCAATGTTAGCAATATAGATATTTGTATTATTGTAATGTGTTTTATTATGTATGTGTAATATGTTTTTGTTAAGTATTTTACATTTTTTTAATTATAAGTGCACTATTTATATATATATATATATATATATACTAATAATGTTATTGTCAAGTAAATGTTATGTTTTAGTACCAGAGCGGGGTTGTGTGTTTATAGGGGAATAGGGTGGGAAGTAATTTAAATATACTAAATTAATTATTAATTTTTAGACATTTTAAATTAATTTTAATTACTTTTTGTTGTTATTTCTGTAGCTGGTTGTCGGTTTATAGGGGAATTAGGTGAGAAGTAATTTAATTGTAATTAATTAATAATTTACATGTATTTATTGGTATGGATAATTCTTTAATGTATAATTAAATATTAATTGGCAATTCATTATTTCAATTGATAATTCATTTTTTTTAATTGGTAAATAAGGTTTTTAAATGTACATTTTTTTTAATTGTTAATTAATGTTTTTAATGGGTAATTTAAAGTTTTTAATTTGGAAATGAATTTTTTTATTGGTAAATAATGTAGATACTCGGGAATTAATATTTTAATTGGTAATTAATTTTTATTATTTGGAAATTATTTTTAAATATTTAGTAATTAATGTTTCATAAAGCGTATTATTGGGTATGATAAACAAATTACTGTTTAAATTTTTTTTACTGTGAATTCATTTTAAAGAATTATCTTTTTGGAATGAAAAATATTTTACTGTTCAATATTTATGAATTGGTGAAAAATATTAATTATTAATATTTGTTGGTATTTAGTGTTAATTTATTGTTAGTTAATATTTCAATTGTATAGCTTTTAATAAATATTAATTGTTTGTAAATGATGTTGAAGTATTTAAAAATGTAATTATTCATTATTTTAAATACAAAAATGAGTTATAAGTATGTTATATTTAAATTCTACGCTATCCAACGTTTTCCTTACTGTTTCACTACCTGGAGTTGGAATAGTAATTTTAACCCCTACGCTATCCAAAGCTTTCCCTACAGTTGCACCCTCTGGAGTTGGAATAGTAATTTGTACCTCTATGCTGTCCAACGCTTTCCCTACTGTAGCACTCTTTGGAGTTAGAATAGTAATGTTTACCCCTACGTTAACTAGTATAATACTAATGTCGAAAATATTGAAAGTATATTTAATTGCTTAATGTATTAAATCTAATTGTTTACTTTTTATTTATGTTATTGTGTTATGTTTAGATGTATATGTAATTTGTAATATTTTCTACTAATTTAAGGGTTATTAAAATAATTTTTAAAACTTAGGGGTCCATTAGGATGTCGGGCGGTGGCACCACCGCGGTGGTGGCGTGGCGGAAAAACTGCTTTTTCCGCCCGTGAGCAGCGGTACTCACATCCGCCACATTAGGATAACAAAACATAGGTCAATTCCTGTCCGCCGCGGAGCGCCGCGCACTGCCATCAAAGTGCGCCCGCCAGCGCAGCGGCGGGAGCCAATCGAGACTGCCGAATGACGTCTGCCCCGCTCGACAAATTAGGATGGCCCAAGCAGGCGCACCGCAGCGGAGACACCGCCCAGCCTGAGCAGGCGGAAAGTCGACAGCAGATCGCGAACGCCGAGACCCGATAATGAACGCCATGGACCCAGTCCTCCATATGCATCCGGTGATGTACCTGCTACAACACTATCGCCAGATGGGCCGCCGCAGGTACGCAACTACACAAATGCAACACACAACACACATGCTGACACAGGGCCCAATCACCACACAGACAACCTGCTGGGGGACACAACACATCCACACGGGCACCCAAACATTACCCACCTGACAACAAGGCACCCCTCTGCATCCGGAACACACATCGTCTGCCAACCAACAGCAACGTCCCGGTTCCGGTCACGTCACCGCCGCGGTCAACACATGCGCACTATGCAGAAGGCAGGGCCACTCCAAGGCATGGGCAGGGCACAAATACCATAGGGACACACCACCCCCAACCACACCTCAACACACTCCAACAAGTCACAGGCCAGGTGCCTATCCCGTGCACCCCCATGCACACCAACAAGCACTGCAACAACAAGCACAATACACACTCTCTGCACCACACAACACACACCAGGGAGACAGCCACTGCAGGAGTGACTGACAAGTAACACACAACACCAGTGCCACACACACTGAAGGCTCACAATCCCTTACATCACATACACACACACACACAAACACACACCCTGGGAGTAGCCACAAACACAACACACACACAGGGATGCCTCAACAGATGCCTGCACAAGAACAACACACAAACACTACAGGAACACATACTGAACTCCAACATAAACAGACATACCCTGTCAGCCAAACTCGGGAAAAGCAACGGGAGCACAGACACAACAGCAGTACACAACAACATCACACAGGAACAAAACACACACACCATAACACAAATCACACAAGAAGTGCATCTGAGCAAACACACACTGCCACATCAAATCCACCACAGATGCACATGAAACCCCAATCAACAAATACCACAAGACATTAGGGGATGCACATCAGGCAGTGCCAAGGCCACATACACACAGCACTGCATGTACAACAAGCAGTGTGTGCATAACAACCAAAACAGCCACACACACAAATGATTGACACAACCGCATCACACACACCACAAATCAGCACTGCACAAATACAACAGCACACCCAGGAACTGAAGCAATACCACATCCAACATCCAACACAACAACTACACATGCACCACTCTGGGAGAGAAGAGCCCAGCCACCTCCACCAGAGCACTGGCCGGCACCCACAGCTAAAGTGCACATGACCATCACAGAATGACCAATAGCACAAGGACAGCACACATAAACCATTGGGGCAATGTCCAGAGTGGAATAACACTTATAGCCCAACAACTGCACCACAAAGCACAAGCCCACAAATGAAGTGATGTGGAGGCACACACACATGGAAACCA
Source organism: Lissotriton helveticus (assembly GCF_964261635.1). NCBI lineage: Eukaryota > Metazoa > Chordata > Amphibia > Caudata > Salamandridae > Lissotriton > Lissotriton helveticus. The sequence continues at coordinate 282,407,260 of NC_136057.1, read as the reverse complement.
AGAGGACAGCTGACATCAAAGTGAAACAGCCTGCATGTAAGTAGCACACATGTAATGGGTGTGCCACACACAAATAGAGGGACGGAACACCCACAATGGCCAGGCACAAGTGGCACACACAGGGGATGGCCTAAAACCACACACACCATGCCATACAGGAGTTGAAAACCACCATGTGCCTGCAATGCATGACAAACACAAACACAATGCCAGTGTGGAGCAGCAGGGCCACACAGTCTACACAAAAACACCCACGACACATTGAGGATCAATCAAACACAACACTGATGTGCAACTCACACACTTTGCGCACTTGAAACTTACAAACACAACAAGAAGGAGTCACACACAACACCATGGACACACCAACACTGCACAGTGCACTACAAACAGATCACACAAGTGCATACAATCCTCTACACAGGGCAAGACAAAACAAACAACAGGAATACAACTCCTGGGTGACACATGTGTGTCCTGCACAATACAGGGGCACACATACATCCACTACAAACTGACACCCTTCACACTGCACAGCTCTGCTACACCCAAGACCACGCATCTCATGTAGGCCATGGTATCAGGACTAAGGGCCAACACAAGATGACCATACACATACAAGGCTGGGCACACAGAAAGGAAACCACACGCATACTTCATGACATATCCCAGCCAGCTTCTAAACATTTGCACAGCATCACACCCTGTGCTGGCAGTGTCCCCCAACCAGACATGTGAACAGTGTAGGCAACCATAGCAAATCACTAACAAGATGGCTGCATGGCAGGTAAAATAGCCATCACAGATTACACTATTTGCAGGGTCAGAATGGACTGAAGACCCTGTCACCCCTGTCCAAAGATATGATGCCTGCAAAGAGCCTTGCAATGTTGAAGTTATACATGGAGCATGGTGCACAGGCAATCAAATGCGAACAGAAACAGAACTTTAATCAGCAAGGACACTGACAAAACACACAACAGAAGTAACTTTATTTATTCACATATTGCACAGATGTAGCAGTACAACAATAGTAGACACCAGCAAGGCTCAAAATGATGTACAAATGCTAGATACCATGCACAGGTGAAACACGAACAGGAAGGCCAGTGTCCATAGCACAGGGGAGAGGCCAACACAGCAGAGCAACAGGGCCAGTGTCCATGGCAGGTGAGACAGCAAGTACATGAGATGCTGCACAGGGGAGAGTACAGCACAGCAGACCAATAGGGTCAGTGTCCATGGCAGGTGAGACAGCAAGTACATGAGAGGCTGCACAGGGGAGAGTACAGCACAGCAGAGCAATAGGGTCAGTGTCCATGGCAGGTGAGACAGCAAGTACATGAGAGGCTGCACAGGGGAGAGTACAGCACAGCAGAGAAACCGGGTCAGTGTCCATAGCACAGGGGAGAGGCCAACACAGCAGAGCAACAGGGCTAGTGTCCATGGCAGGTGAGACAGCAAGTACATGAGAGACTGCACAGGGGAGAGTACAGCACAGCAGAGCAACAGGGTCAGTGTCCATGGCAGGTGAGACAGCAAGTACATGAGAGGCTGCACAGGGGAGAGTACAGCACAGCAGAGCAACTGGGTCAGTGTCCATGGCAGGTGAGACAGCAAGTACGTGAGAGGCTGCACAGGGGAGAGTAGAGCACAGCAGAGCAACCGGTCAGTGTCCAACGTACAGGGGAGAGGCCAACACAGCAGAGCAACAGGGCCAATGTCCATGGCAGGTGAGACAGCAAGTACATGAGAGGCTGCACAGGGAAGAGTACAGCACAGCACAGCAACAGGGCCAGCAACACACCCATGTTCTAAACAATGTTCAGGGCTAGGACACCTGTATGAGGCACAGGCGTATGAGGGTGATGTCAACTCACTCCTGGCTGTCATGCGGACTTGTACCTGGCTGTGTGTCGGGGACAGCAGGCCCACTTGACTGTGGTGACAGAGCCCCAGGTGCTCTGGGGCTAACAGTGGCTTGGCAAGCTAGAAGGCTGTGTGGACCAGGTGGCATAGTGGCACGTGGAGGTGGAGTCATGCAGACCTCTGACACAGTCTGGGTGGGTGAGGTTGGAGGGGTGCCCTTCCACTTTTTGGGAATAAGAAATGGCTTCCCTGTTTTGGGGTTGATTGGAAGTGGTGATGACACAACAGGCACACACCCCAACTTTCCCACATCAGGTGCAGACACTGGCACTACCTCTGGAGATGTGCTGGAACCCGCGGAACGCATGGTCTGGCTATGTCTCTGGACCACCTTCCCCTCTTTGCCAGGTGTGCCCCCTACCGTGCCCTCTTTCGCCTTCTTGCCAGGGGTGGTCTCTACAGTGCCCTCCTTTGCCTTCTTGCCAGGTGTACCACCTACATTGCCCTCCTTTGCCTTCTTGCCAGGAGTGGTCTCTACAGTGCCCACCTTTGCCTTCTTGCCAAGTGTACCCCCTACTGTGCCCTCCTTTGCCTTCTTGCCAGGGGTGGCCTCTACAGTGCCCTCCTCCACCTGCATCAATGGACGTGGAATTGGGGTAGATGTTTTTGGTGGATGTGTCCCTATGCTCTTCCTAGGTGCACCCCTGATATGCAACACCTCCTCAGTGGGCAAATACACTGCATGGGTAGGTTTGTGTGATGTATTACGGACAGGAGAGTCTTTTGCTGGTGATGCCTCTGCAGCATGTGAGCCTGATGTCTGCCTCATTGATCTTCTGGCCTTGCTCTTCCCTGACTGGCTCTTGTCTGTGCATTCTGGGGTGGCCATGCTCTTCGGTGGGGATGGTGTCTGTGGGCGGGAGTGTTTGGGTTGTGTCTGTTGTGTGCTCCTGGTGCTGTACCTTTTCGTTGACGCAGGTGAACCGTGCACACTGTCATCTGATGTGGCCACTGACTGGGGGGTGGACAAAGGCACCTGGGGTTGAATGGGAGCATGTGCCTGTTGAAGGGCTGACTGACGTGACTGTGGATGACAACGCCTGGACTGCACGGTGTAGCCCTCCCACGTCTGAGTGTCTGCCCTCCATGTATGCAACCACCTGGCCTAATTTCTTGTCATGGTCACTGAAGGCATTGAGCAGGGCGGTCTGGACCACACAAAGCTGGTGCAGGAGCTCAACACACTCTGCACTGAGGGCAGCAGGGGGGACAGGTGCAGGGGCAGCAATGCCAGGTGTGAATGTGACTCGTCCCCTCTTAGTGACACGGATACGGGCATCACCAGAGAAAGTGGATGGGAGGCTGGGCACTGGCCGCTGGGTGGTAGATGATGATACAGACTCCCCATCCCCTGTGCCTGCCAACATGGATGCATCCCCACTGGCATCTGATGATGTGGTACTCTGTGTCTCTGCCACGGATTCCTCCTGCATACTTGTGTCCCGCTGAGATGCACTGGTGGGCTCTGTGTTACTGGCCTCCGGTACAGCTGTAGTGCTACTCTCCCCACCACTGGTTTCTGGCTCATGCTCCTCCGTGGTCGCTTGCGAATCTGCATGAGAGAGAGATACAGGGTTGTGTAAGTGTCATCATCTGGTCACACGAATTACAAGCAATGCAGTATAGGAGATGCCCAAATCTACATGGTAACGGCCACACCCTGCAATCACTGTGCAGCAACAAAATACATGGACCACAACAGTGCCTGTAACGCACAAAAAATGCCATGAGTGAGCCATGTTGATGCAACACAGCACTACTCCCTGCCCGTAGATGGAGTCCCCCCCCCAACTCTCCCTGCCCTAGGGACATGATGTGGGTACAACACTTATTACCAATGTCAGACCGTCAGACCTTCAGGGAATAGGAGGGGACAACACACACATATATTTAGGTCATTACAGTCCACAATGTCAAGTAGGCCATAGCAAGCACCATGTGGTAACCCGGGGCACATTGTTGTCAGATGTGTGGGCCTCAACGATCATGGTGCATGCAAGTAGGCATACATGAAGTCACACTGCAGTTCACCCCATTATGGACTCCCCACACTATCCCAATAAAGAATGACCATGTGGAGCCTAACCCATCTGGCAAAGCGAAAGTACATCAGGGATTATCAGCTCAGTAAGGCCAGGGGGGGCCAATGCCTGATACAACCACACATCACTGCAGCCACTCACATTACACAGCACATCACAGCACAGCACGCACAGGCCCTGTGCACATGCATCCACTCCCAGCACAAGTCACCCTCCCCAGATACTCACCACCCCTGCCTTGCTGCTGATGCTCCCTCAGACGTGCATCCAGGTCTGGATGAATCACTGCCAAGATGCGGCCCATCAGTGGAGTCATGCTGCGCCGTGCCAAACGCCCTGTGCGTGGTAGCAACCCCAAGGTCTTCTCTGCCACTTGCTTTGCCAGCCGGCTGATGTCGTCCCACCTGCTGTGACAGTGGGTGCGTCGTCTGTTGGAAACCCCCAGGGCTCGCAACTTTTCTGCAATGGCCCTCCACAAGGCCTTACGCTGGTGTACCATGAGCTACAGGTATGAGAGAAAAGAAGGGTAAATGTCCAGTTACACAATGTCAGATACCAACATCTATCAGTACAGTAGCAAGACACAGACTCAGGACTAATTGTTACCTCCCTCCCTCCAAAACTGGGGGCCCCTCACAAGGGCACTCTGCATGGCCCAAACATTTGTGATTGCATGCACACATTGGGGCGTATAGGCTCCATGATACTCCATGATATTCTCACAAATGCATGATGCCTCAACACAATATGCATCGACAGAAGTGTGTAGGTCTGCAGTAATCCAGGGCACAGATGGGGCATATCTACTATTCAGTGTGAAGGAACTGGAGCCAGGAGCATGTAAGTCTGGTGATGAATAATCGTGTGGGTGGGCAGGCACTGAATCTACTCTCTGGGTCACACAGAGAGTAGACCCAGAAATATTCACACATGCAAATACTGTCCTGGCACCTACATGGCTATCAACCATTGGCTCTGTATGTCTGACAATGTAACACACACCACTCACACATACAAGTCCAGGCATGGAAAAGAGTGGCATTGTGACACACACACTCCCTTGCCCTGGAGACAGCTTGTCTGTCAGTGTTTCACACAACCCCACACCCCCCAGGCATATACTGCAGCTGCACACCTACACGTCTGACACCCCCCTGCCCTACAGCTACCTTCATGGTGACTTACCACTACATTGGGACCACCAAACAGCCTTGGGTACTGTGCCAGCACCTCATCCGCAAGGACCTCCAGCTCCTCCCTTGTGAATGGACTGGCACGGATCTTCTCTGTCCTTGCCATCCCTGTGGACATAGAACACCTGTGGTGGAAGTGAGTGGTGAGGGTCGCAGGCAGCAGCAGGAGAGGGTCCCAGGCAGCAGGCACTTCTGGCAGCAGCAGGATAGTGTCCCAGGCAGCAGCAGGAGAGGGTCCCAGGCCACAGCAGGAGAGGGTCCCAGGCAGCAGGCACTTCTGGCAGCAGCAGGAGAGGGTCCCAGGCAGCAGCAGAAGAGGGTCCCAGGCAGCAGGCACTTCTGGCAGCAGCAGGAGAGGGTCCCAGGCAGTAGCAGGAGAGGGTCCCAGGCAGCAGCAGGAGAGGGTCCCAGGCTGCAGCAGGAGAGGGTCCAAGGCAGCAGGCACTTCTGGCAGCAGCAGGAGCGAGTCCCAGGCAGCAGGCACTGTGAGCAGTGGAAATGTGAGGCTCACCCTCACAGATTTATATCCCCCTGGGGTAGCATGGAAGCTGCAAAGCAGCAACAATTGGTTGTCCAGGTCTGCCTCTTTAAACTATCCAATGACTGCCTCCGCGCTGGCGGAGCACACCTTCCGTGATTTTTAAATCTGGATCATGCCACCGCGATCATCGCTCCCATTGGCTGTAGGCAATGCTCCATAGCGGTGATGCACCACGGGTGCCCGGGGTGCGCTACCGCGATGGTGCATCATTCAAATGCATCCAATGACCGCCTCCACGCTGGCGGAGCATGCCCACCGCCATCTACACATGTCCATATGCCAATGGCTACCGCACTTGTGAAGGGCGTGGTGCTGGTGTCACACCGCCGGGGCCAGGTGGTAGGTACCGCGATTCATGCGGCGGAGCATGCCCACCGCCATCTACACATGTCAATATGCCAATGGCTACCGCACTTGTTAAGGGGGTGGTGCTGGTGTCACACCGTCTGGGCCAGGCGGTAGGTACCGCGATTCATGCGGCGGAGCATGCCCACCGCCATCTACACATGTCCATATGCCAATGGCTACCGCACTTGTGAAGAGGGTGGTGCTGGTGTCATACCGCCAGGGCCAGGCAGTAGGTACAGCGATTCATGCGGCGGAGCCTGCCAACCACCACCTACCCATGTCCATATGCCAATGGCTACCGCACTTGTGAAGGGGGTGGTGCTGGTGTCACGCCGCCGGGGCTAGGCTGTAGGTACCGCTATTTTCGTAACCATTAATGGCTATGTCAATCCAGAACACTGTATCAGTACCCAGCAGCAACATAGTGAAGGGCACATCATTGTATGGCACACAATGCCATACTTCCATATCATCCACAGGTGGATGTACGTTCAGTGTGACACACTTTGGTCTGTGGTCCCTGCCATGTTAGTTATGCATCGGATGGCTGATGATGCTTGACACTCTTGAGCTGGTGTTAATGATGTAGTAGAAATGAATTTGTTATGAATCAGTGCTGAACTTGACAAGGCTTGTGTCACTGCATTGTATCGTACCAGACTGGTGCTTTCACAACAGCTCATGCACACAACTGAAAGTTTTCCTGCTACTGTGATCATTGTGTTGATGGATGTGTGCAGAGTTTACATGATGCATTGAGGTGTGACAGGTACAGCAGACATGGTCATTTCCAAAACATTGGCGGATGTTGCAGCACCTTGCCTGCACATGTGAATTGTGTTCTCCAGTATGTGCGTATTCACATTCCCCGATGTGTTTGTGGCACTTGTGTATTGTCAGTGGAGAGGTGTGCCCTCTGTGTGTATCAAAAAGCCACCCATGTAACCTGGTGTGCCATGCATCTCTCAGGCAGTCTTTGTTTTTCCATGACATCATTGATGGTATGTGCTGTGCCCATCTCATGATGGGGGTCACTGACATTTTCAATTTTACATCTCAACTAGGAGGAGGCCGAATCTCCTACGTCACCTGACAGTGCTGGAGGACATGGAGAATGAGGCAATAATCCGGAAATTCCGCCTGGATAGACCAACACTGAAGATCCTGTATGATCTATTAGAGCCCCACCTGTAGCCTCACCGTCACTATCCAACAACATTCACACCCACATACAAGGTGATGGCAGCACTCCACTTTTTTGCGACAGGTTCCTTCCAGGAGAGCGTGGCTAGCGCTGGAGGGATGTCGCAGCCCATGTTCAGCATGGTGCTGAGGGATGTTCTTGCAGCCATGATGCTGTATCGGAATCGCTACATCCATTTCTCTAGGGGAGGAGGTTTGGCTGCCGAGAAGGGTGACTTCTATCCCCTTGGGCGCATCCCACATGTTGTTGGTGCCATCGATTGCACCCATGTAGGTCTGGTGCCACTACAGGCGATGGAGCACATTTATAGGAACCGCAAACATTATCATTCCATCAATGTGCAGGTGGTGTGCCTTGTGGACATGACCATTTCTCATGTGTGTGCGAAGTATCCTGGCTCGGCGCATGATTTGTACATCATGAGGAACAGCATGGTGCCATGGATGATGGAGAATCTGCATCCCGAGCGTGCTTGGATTGTGGGTGAGTATGCCTACTGATATGGCGTGCTGTGTGTTACCTGATGCACTCTGGCTGTGCAACATTGCAATGGGTGCTTTGTCATTCACAGGTGACTCAGCATATCCCAGTAGGCCATGGCTGTTGAGCCCCCTCAGGAATCCCAGGACCCCGGCTGACATCTGCTACAATGAGGCCCATGGCAGGACCCGACGGGTAATCGAACGGACTTTTTGCCTGCTGAAGTCAAGATTCCGCTGCCTTGACAGGACCGGAGGTGCACTGGCATACTCGCCTGGGAAGGTGTGCAAGATCATTGTGGCATGCTGTATGCTGCACAACCTGGCCATCCACAAGAGGGTCCCCCTGCTCCTGGATGATGGTGAGGAACTAAGGCCACCACCTGCTCAAGGACCTGAGTCCAGTGATGAGGACAGTGGAGAGGAGGAAGGAGTAGACCTGCGCCAGCAGCTAATCGTCCGCTACTTCACTTGAAGGTGGGTGACGAGGTACAACGTGTACATTGTCTGGTGTGGTTGCTGTTGTTGTGAAGGGCTATGCGTGGATGTAACCGACAGGCACACATTCAGTCACCTGTGTGTGGTAAATGTGACATTGACGTACCATATGGGGACGTATGCTGGACCCTATTTGTTCACACCTGCAGTCCATTGTCTAGTATGCCTGTTGTGTCTTGTGTATGTTTTGTGTAGTGTTCTGCCTGTGATGCCACAATTAGACCAGTGTCTGTTGTTCTGTTGTGTCTCCCTAGGTGCTACAGATGAATCATGTACTACAAACTGTACAGCATTTGGACACATCATGGACCTTGTCAACATTGTAAATATTGCACTAAAAACGATACTGCACAAAATCTCGTGCGTCAGGTATTTTATTTTGACAGTGGACATGTGATTTGTGCGGGAATATTTACATGACAGTGGGGAATAAGCAGTGAGTTGACAGTCCTGTTCGATGAGATGCAAGAGTAGAGTCCACATGGATGTGGTGACATGTGGTGCCATTGCCAAGGAAATGTGCGGAAAGACAGTCCAAACAGTCAATACAGTAGGGAAGAGGGTTGTCATCACGGCTGGCTCCGTGACTGGCGTGTGGCAGGTCCTTTGCCTCCGGAGACTCCCAGGCTCTTCTTTGGACGCCCCCTAGATCTTTTTGGTGGGGGGGGCTGCTGAATGGCAAGCGGCGTGAGGGGACTCGCCCCTCTCTGTTGGCGCAGGGGAGGATGGTGCACTGTCATCCTGTGGCACAACAGGAGGGGACGGAGGTGGTGGTTGGGACACAGGCCTGTCCCTCTGCAATGCCACTTGCTGGCCCATGAGGTCCACCATCTGTCCAAGGCGGTTGTCAATGGACCTCATCAGCAGGATGAGCTCCCTTAAAAGTTCATCCGACCGGCCACTTTGTCCCTGGACCTCTTGGTACGCTTCCACTATTCTGATGAAGTGGTCCAGGGATGGTATCCACTCCTCCCGAGGTCTGGTGGTGGCCCTGGCACTCCCACCTGCTCTGCTGCCATGGACCTCTTGCCTCGCCACTGAGGGTCCACGCACTCGCTCCCTGCCCTCAATAGTTGTTGCTGTGGCTTGGGGGCCCCCTGGGACAGGGAGGGTGCTGCAGGCGGTACTGGTGGTACTAGTGGTAGTGGCGATGGCGGTGGTGGTCGCTGCGGTGGACGCAGAGGTTGTGTGGACACCTCACAGGGAAAGCCAGGATGGGTTCCACAGCGGTATTCATACAAGCGCCTTGAGACCCTTGCGGGTGAGTAGTGCGCTATACAAGTATCAATTTTTTACATCTGAGAGTCCATGTGCCGTGGGTGGAGACTGCTCTGCTGGTCATTGGTGTGGTCCTCAGCAGTGAGTTCTTCATCACCCGTGGATTAGATGGGTAATGGTCAGTGTTGGGCACTGTGCAAGTATTTTGTCAGCTGCGTATAAACGACTGTCTGTACACTACACAAATATGAAGTAACCAGTAGTACAATTCATGACTACACTGTGTGTAATTTCATAGTGTAGAGGAACATCATTTACTCATACATGTTGGATCTCGATGCATTGCATGCAATTGTTGCTGCGTTTAGGAATGCAGGTCTACCACACACACACACACATCAGGAAGAGTCAAGATAGCTACCTACCTGTTAGGTGAGGGTGAAGAGTGCAATGGCTGACACATGCTCCTGGGTGGGGGAGGCATGTATCCTGCTCAGCTGTGGGACAGGAGGCATGGTGGGAGTGATAGTGCAGGCCTCCATCAAACAGACAGACATCACAAGCAAGATAGCTACCTACCTGTTATGCGAGGGTGAAGAGTGCAATGGCTGACACATGCTCCTGGGTGGGGGAGTCCTCCATGCTGCTGGGGTCTGGGCCAGGGGACATGCTGGAAATAGTGATACAGGCCTCCCTCCCCCAAACAGCCTCCAAGTAAAGATGGCTACCTACCTGTAAGTTTGTTTGTTGAAGAGTGCAATAGCTGACACCTGCTCCTAGGTGGGGGAGACCTCCATGCTGCTGGAGTGTGGGCCAGGGTACATGCTGGGAGTAGTGATATAGGCCTCCCTCCCTCAAACAGCCTCCAAGTGATGATGGCTACCTACCTGTAAGTTTGTTTGTTGAAGAGTGAAATGGCTGACACATGCTCCTGGGTGGGGGAGGCCTCCATGCTGCTGGTGTGTGGGCCACGGGACATGCTGGGAGTAGTGATACAGGCCTCCCTCCCCCAAACAGCCTCCAAGTGAAGATGGCTACCTACCTGTAAGTTTGTTTGTTGAAGAGTGAAATGGCTGACACATGCTCCTGGGTGGGGGAGGCCTCCATGCTGCTGGAGTGTGGGCCAGGGGACATGCTGGGAGTAGTGATACAAGCCTCCCTCCCCCAAACCGCCTCCAAGTGAAGATGGCTACCTACCTGTAAGTTTGTTTGTTGAAGAGTGCAATGGCTGACACATGCTCCTGGGTGGGGGTGGCTTCCAGCATGCTCAGCTGTGGTACAGGGGGCATGGTGTGAGTTGTTGTACAGACCTCCCTCCCCCATACAGGCCTCCTAAGCAAGATGTCTAGCTACCTGTTGGGTGAGGGTGGACAGTGTAATGGGGTTTGGGTATTGCAAGGAAGTACTTATCAGTGTGTTGGTTGGCATTTGTTTGTACTTACCAGCCTCCGCTCCCCCGGCTACTCCTGTGAGACTCTCAGGAAGCAGTATGGCAAGCCCCTTCTCCTCCCATGATGTGAATGTTTTCGGTGGGATGGGAGGGCCACTGCCAGTCACGTTCGCCAGCGTCCAGTTCTTGATCCTCCTCTCCTTGACAACCCTCTTGAGATCATGCCACCGCTTCATGATCTCCTTCTTGGATCTTGGGGTGGTCCATACTGCATTCACCCTTTAGACTGTCCTTTCCCACATTTGTGTCCTCATGGCTAATGGTGTCTGTTGGACCAGGCTACCAAACAGTTGTGGCTCTACTCTCACTATCTCATTGACCGTGACTGTCAACTCACTCTCGGTGAATTTGGGCATTTTTTGTGATGTCATGGTGTGTGGTGGTTGAAGTGTTTGTGGGTGCAGGGGTGTGGTGTTGAGGTGTGAAGTGTGTTGTGTACTGAGGGATTGTTGGTGCTGGTGTAATGGTGGTGGTGATGGTGGTGGTGGATGTGTGTGTGTGCTGTGCTCTTTTGCCTCCCCTGTTAGATGTGGTGTATGGCCTTCTCTTCTGGAGTGTTGCAAAGGATTGTGGTTAGTGAAGGGGGTGGCTTTATACTCAGCTGTGTGGGTGTGTCCAAGTGGAATTTGGGTGTCAGGTGTGTTGTGGAGTTGACCTGTGCTTTTTTATATTTATTTGCATTTATTTGTTGTATTTGTATGTGTGTTATGTATTTGGAGGGCATGGCTAATTTTATTTGTGCAATGTTTGGCATCACTGCGGTGTTTTGCCATTGTCCACCATGTTTTTCATGTCCCGTCCGCTGCGGTGGCTATGCTGCAGCTCTTCCGCTTTTTCTCCCATTCACTCCTGTCTGTGACCACGGCGGTCGGTATCAGCGGTTCCGACCGCGACACCCTCGGGGATATCCTAATTTCCCGTGCGGTGTGTCCGCTGTCCTTGCGGCGGGTTGTTGCTTTTCCGCTGCTTTTCCAACCGCCGCGGTCGGTTTTTAGCCGTCACCGCCCGCCTCGGACGGCTTTGCTTGGCCCGCTCCTGTCGGGGTCGGTCTTTTGTGGCGGTTGATCCTAATGTGGCCGCCGGTGTATCCGCGGTGTAGGCGGGGCGGTTGGTTTCCGCCTCCATGGCAGTCGGGGTTATGTATATGTTTAATTAATGTTATATTATTGTATATGTATTCATTCTTTAATTTTAAATATTATCAAATATTTTTTGATTTATTTAACACTTTTTTTAATTACAAAAGAAAAATATATTTTTAATTACGATATTTTTAACATTGTTATTTTTTTTCCAATATTTTTGGTTATAGATAGGATGTCGCTATTCTTGACTTCGATATTCCAGCGTCGATTTTTCTGTAGGTCGACATTTTGCATGTAGAAATTCTGTCAGTGATTCGTTGGAGGGGTGTGGGTACCAGGTGGCAGGGACTGTGCAGTGCCTGCAACACAGTGCAGGGAAATGCAGGACATGGTTCTTTTGACATTGCAACGGTGCTGCTTGCAGCAACATCAGCCGCAATGTTAATGACTATGATCGTACCACCACGGTCGGATTTGCAATGCCGAATAAAAGTACTTGAAACAACAGTTATTCATTGGCTCTTGCAGGTGGTCTTTTCCTGCTACCATGCCAATCGCGGTGATTATGAGAGCGCCAACCTAATGAGGCGATTAGTGCCAAAATTGTATTATAGAATTGAGGGGCATATTACCAAGCAATAGCAATAATTATCGCTATTGCTTGGTTAGCGATAAAAATTTATCGCCGAGCTGCGACGATTTTTATCACTTAGGAGCCTTGCTATTAGCAAGGTTTATCTCTGAAACGTTAAAAATCGTCCGAAATGCATGAATATCGCAGTAAAGTCCGCGATATTCATGCATTACCGAGCGAATGCTCTAGCCATGTTATCCACCTCCCATTGGATAACAGGGCTAAGAACTGCTCAGGGCAGGTGTTAGCTTTTGGAGATATTCGCGCTTAGCGCGAATATCTCCAAAAGTTGGTAATAGGAGATAGCGATGTTAGCGACTGTTTCCAGTCGCTAACATCTTGGCACGCCCACTTTGCATGTCATTAGTGATAAATTTCTCTGACATGCAAAGCGGGGCCCAAGATGGTCGCTATCTCCTACTAGCTGTCGCTAACTGGTGTTAGCGCCAGCTAGGTAATAGGGAGATAATTTTATCTCCGCTTTCTTGGCTTTTAAAGCCAAAAAAGCGGAGATAAATCCCTTGATAATATGCCCCTGAGTTACTTATTTCTCAAATAAAGAAGTAATAATAAGCAAAATTTTAAAATGAATTATAATTCATTAATTTCCGTCAATGTCTATACACCAACAAAACATATGCTGCTCCATAAGCTTAGATCCGAAAAGACAGCGAATTATAGAAGAAACAATTATTAGTTATATTTCTAATATATTAGATTTTAATTGCTTGATGTTGAATTTTCGTTTATTTTATTAACACCATAAATGCTTCGGAAAAGCAAAAATTAAAGGGGTATTGTAAAAAATGTTTTACATTTTATTTGAAAAAATGAATAACATTTTAAAAACAAGAATAATAGAGATCTAAGGGCCAGATGTAGGAGAGAAAATACCGGTCGGTAACGGCCGATTTCGGCTGTTACCGACCGGTATTTAGGAATTGGCATGTAGGGGCCATCATTTTACAGAATCAGTAAATTTACAGATTCGGTAAATTTACCGATTCTGTAAAATACCGAATCGGTATTTTTACCAATTCGGTAAATCCACATGTAGGTGACACTCCTAAGAGTGTCACAGACCCTTAAGAATCGGTATTTTACCAGACAATCCTATTGGGTGGTAAAATACCGAATTCAGGTGTGCATGCACATCTGTGCATGCACACCTGTGCCATGTGACACACAGACATGCCCTTAGGGCATGTATGTGTGCCACATGGCACACATGCCTGTATTTGGGGTGCTAGAGGGTGTCAAAGTGACACCCCCTGCCCCCTTGCAGGATTCTTACCGAATCGGTAAATTGAAATAGAAATTTACCTACATCTCACTATTCTATTTTACCGATTCATAAATACAGAATCGGCAAAATTCGGTATTTATGAATCGGTAAAATAGAATTACCTACATCTGGCCCTAAATTACCAAAACATTTTATAACATATAAAATAAGATAACTAATTTGATAAGAAGGAAACAAGTTAAGTTGAATATTCTTCAGTTTGATTGAATATTAAAATATAGTAATAAATTCAATAATACTAACAACTGTATTATTTACTTCCAAACAAATATTCTTGATTCGGATAATCTTGCACGTGAAAATATTGCATACACAATATTTATGAATAGCAAAATTTAGGGGTCGAATCCGATCCTGGAAAAAAAAACGTCCATATGATTCGTATCCGGAGCCCTCTCAGTACGAATCGTAATTATGCCGTAAGAGCTGACGAATACGATCCAGACCGGGGTATGAGGACGCGATTCGTACGGTCCACGTCAGGTAAGGGCGATTCGTACAGAAAAGCACACAATCACATACACACCGTACAGTCTGTACACCCCATGATCGCAGGGGTACGGTGCGTACCCCTGTGATCATGGGGTGTACGCACCGTACCCCTCGATCGCAGGGTGTATGCACCATACACCCAGCGAACATGGAGTGCGGTGCGTACACCCCATGATCGAGGGGTACGGTGCGTACACCCCATGATCGCAGGGGTACGCACCGTACCCCTGCGATCACGGGGTGTACGCACCGAAACCAGGGGGGGTCATTCCGTACCTGTTTTGAGGTGAACTCTGCTTCTCCAGATGTTTTCGGCTCCCATAGAAAAAGCAGTGTACGGTGCGTACCCGACACAAATCGTACTTGCTGGGTCGGAAAAACCAACCGCGAACCGTACGGATGTCGCGTACAGCGGGTTCCGAGGGAGATTCATATGGGGATTTGTTTCGTATGGAGTCTAGCTCCTGGTACGAATCGTACTTCGTCGAACATACGGGGGACGTTGCAGGGTACGATTCGTACGGGAAAAACGCTCCGTACGGCTATTCGGAGAGGTGTTTCCCGAATCGGAATCGACCCCTTAATGTATCAAATTTATTCTGAAAAACAAGATCTCATGACTGCCTGAATTGTACTGTATCATACATCAAAGAAAGTCTGTGTGCTGCTGTACCTTTACATTTATCTCAGGCAACCCCAACAGGAAACCTAACTTATAAGGACAACACAGTACAAGACCACTGATAACATGCATCAGTTGTGCCACTAACTGAGATGCAATTTGGTATGAGAATGCTGTATCAGTTTCCTGTGTACAGGTACTCTGGACACACAGAAAGTAATCCGTGAGAGGAAATTTGATGAGAAACTCATATGCCTTAAAAAACAGTTAGGTCAGACAATGCAAGTGGTTAACGGGCACTATCATTTGCCTGACTACAGCACATAACACTTGACCAACACTATATAACTTCTTCTCACCATAACAAATATAATGACTATAACAAGGAGAAATAATTGAAAATGTTTTTTTAATTAAAGCAAAGACATTTAAAGAAAGGATAGAGGCGGTATGCTGATTTGATGCGCAGTTGAGTCAGGCACAATCACAGGTCATGTTAAAGACAATGACATGCACAAGTGATGGGCTACTCACTGGCCAGCACGACATATTGCAGATAATGTAATTTTTAACAAGGCACTTGCCTCCTTAAATATGCTGGATAATTCATCCACCAGACAGGCGGGGGCAATCCGCCCGACATCCTAATGGGCCCCTTAATGTCTGTTTTATTTAACCTGATACTGTGAATATCCATCATCACAGCTCCTTAAGTAGGGGGCTTATTTCATTGTTATCATGACTGTCAAAACACTGAGTATACGTGCGTGTGTAAAATTATTCAATTTTTTAAGTAATAAAATAACCTTTGACATAAAATTAAAATGGAATATAATTTTTCTTTTAAATATACCCTCGTGGAAGTTGGACGCTGTGTGCACGCCCTACCTGGAATAGGAGCGCCTCCCTTTGACCTTGTGTGTTCGTATCAGGGGATCTCGTCAGCGCCTCGCGGGACCCGCTTCGCGGGTCCCGCAGCGCTTGGTCTGTGGACTGCTGACTGTTGTGAAGTAGCGCAGAGGACTGCGGGGCAGGTGAGAGTGTCAGCGGGGCTGCGAGCTTAAAGGCAGGGACTCCAGTGTCCAGGAGTCCCTGCGCGCCCGATTGCAGACACCTGGGCTGCTCTCCCCGCTGGCCACGCCCCCCGCCAACTGTGTTAAAATCGGATCGTGTTGCCTGTTTCCCTGGGACCCTCGTGGAAGTTGGACGCTGTGTGCACGCCCTACCTGGAATAGGAGCGCCTCCCTTTGACCTTGTGTGTTCGTATCAGGGGATCTCGTCAGCGCCTCGCCGGACCCACTTCGCGGGTCCCGCAGCGCTTGGTCTGTGGACTGCTGACTGTTGTGAAGTAGCGCAGAGGACTGCGGGGCAGGTGAGAGTGTCAGCGGGGCTGCGAGCTTAAAGGCAGGGACTCCAGTGTCCAGGAGTCCCTGCGCGCCCGATTGCAGACACCTGGGCTGCTCTCCCCGCTGGCCACGCCCCCGCCTATCAGCCAATCAGCGAGGTGTATAGTGTACAAAAGTCTTTTGGGCTTCCGCTTCGCGGGAGCGCGCCGGGAGAAGCCCGGGACAAGGGCGGGACCGTCTAAGGCCGTCATAGGCCGGAGTAGGCTGGGCTGGGCCTACCCTCTTGCTCCTGTTCTGGATACTTGAGTCCCGGCCCAATCAGCCGATATAGTTTCCCATATACTACCTTCAAACTTTAGCTGTCATGCCGTCTCCGGTAAGGGAAGGTACCCCCATGAAGCAGGGAGGAGCTAAAAGCAAGACTTTAGATAACTATTTTCCCCGGGCTGTGGGTGATGGGGATAAGGAGAGCACCTTACTCCGGCTTAGGGCAGAGCGGAGACGCTCTATAGACAACCTGAAACACAGAGCCCTTGGTGAATGCTCTACTTTACTTAGCGAAGAGCCGACATCTATAGACGATGTCCCCCTCCTGTTGAGAGATGGTACGAATACTCTACCAGTTCCATCTATGAGTCTAACCTCAGCCACTAGCCCAAGCCCAAGTAGAGTGATTTTTTGATCTAATTTCTCAACCCCCATCTGTCACGAAAGCTAGGAAAGCCAAACCTAAGCCAACCACTGCACAAGGAGCACACGAGCCCCCCCCAAATAAACGTAGGAGGAAGTCGAGGGGAGCACAGGGCAAAAATAAACCCAAAATCCCTCACTCTGAGTTTGGGAGGTTATCAAAATTCCCTACACCGACCGTGAGATTAGCGGATGAATTACACCCCAAACCAGCTGTACAGGATCCCTTGGCTCCCGCTCTGACAAAAGACATAGGAAATAATATAGCTAATGTCCCCCTTTCTGTTGCTCCGCTAGGTAACCTTGAAATCTTGCTCAGGTCACTGCTATTACCAATCAGCGAGAGCATCAAAAAGGTCGAGATTAGACTCACCATCCTGGAGGCCACACTAAGTAGCATGAAAACTCCGTCTGGCCCCCAGGGAAGATTGCCAGAGCATATTTCCTCTCTTACGGCTCCCCAGCAGCCCCATAATAGTGCAATGAGCTCAGCCCCCCCACAGGCTGCGAATGCTGCGGCCCCCTCTCAATCTCTGAGGACTAATCCTGCACCAACCAAGTCACTTAATCCCAATAAGTCCACTCCTCTCGTAGACCCTGTCCCTCTGGCACAGCCTGTAGACAGTGTTGCACCGACACCTTTAATGAAGCTCCCCTCCAGGCCACGTAGGCCTAATCTACCTCCAGAGGCAAATGAGTTTACGGTGGTCATGGCGGGTGTCCCCCCACTAGAAGCGGGTGAAGCAGAGGATTTTTGCTCCTTAAAAAGCAGGGTAATTAAGTGGTTAAACATGAATAGACCCCTCCCAGTACATCTAAATAACGAAATTATAATGGTTAGAAGGGTGCCGTGGGTAGGGAGAACATATAAATCTATAATAGGGGACTGCATATTGGTGAGCTTCAAGGATGCTGGAACTGTCTCGCACATATGTCAAGGCAAGAATAGATCTCGGGAATCGACCATTCAAACTCTTCAGGTGTCCTTCTTCTTTCCTCCTATCCCTGCCCCTGTACATCCGTTTCAAACCCATGACAACTGGGAGAGGGTTGGTCGGAGGGGAAGACATTACGATTTTAACCCCAGGCCACTATTTAACCGCCCAGAGTCACACTTTCATACTCT
Organism: Lissotriton helveticus; assembly: GCF_964261635.1. Lineage (NCBI taxonomy): Eukaryota > Metazoa > Chordata > Amphibia > Caudata > Salamandridae > Lissotriton > Lissotriton helveticus. The sequence continues at coordinate 282,389,057 of NC_136057.1, read as the reverse complement.
CAACCGGTTCAACTGTCTGAACGACCTCGAGGGGGTTGATTGACAAACGGATGCTGTCCCTCTAGGAGACGGGGAAAGTGGGCCCTTGGCAGAGGAGAGGGAGGAGCAAAATCCCCTGGCACAGCAAATTCCATCGAGCTGGGTTGGGAAGTCTGGGTCAGATGGGCCCAGGGCTACAGATATTGGGTGCATAGGAGGGGGACAGGGGTCGGACACACAAGTGGCAGAGTGTGAGACACAAACGGGGCCCCAAGGGGGAACAGAGCGCAGTGGCAAGGTGCTGAGAATGACCTCTTGGAACATAGCAGGTTTGGCAGGCAAATTTAACAACAAAGAGTGGCTTGATTACATTAGAAAATTCCATGTAATCAGCCTGCAGGAGACTTGGGCCCCGGAGAATAATTTTCATTTGCAGGGGTACAAGTGTTTCTTTGTACCCGCGCAAAAATCAAGATCAGGGAGAGCTATGGGAGGACTATCCATTTATATTGATTTAGATTTGCCAGGCAGTTGGTCCACCCCAGATTGGAATTCCCATGGGATCCAGGCTGTTCGGTTTTCCGGGAAGGGGCTAAGATTCACAGTTTTTAATATTTATAACAACGAGTTAGCGGGAAATCATACCTCACTTGTAGCTGAACTGGATCATAGGCTGAGTCAGGAAACATCTGCCCAGAAAAAGGGGCAGCCACATGCGTTGCTGGTCATGGGTGACTTTAATTGCCACCTTTGCCCGGCTTTGGTCCCAACAAATTCAGATTGGTCCCAATGCCCCATGGAGAAGGGGCCGCACTTTTCCCATACCCCGACAGGGTCAGCCTTCAGTATGCTCCGGCTCAAGTATGATCTTGAGCATACTATTAACATGATAGGCACGCAGAAGGATGGTACTCTTCCACCCACATTCAAGGGCAGAGGATGCTCATCAGTTATAGACTATATTTTGGTCTCAAGATCCCTGCTAAATAAGATAATTAGTGTAGGGATTGAATGGAGCAGTTTCAGCGACCATAACCCACTCGTTTTGGAGCTAATGTATAGGGCGGGTTTAAAAAGCAGAGAACATCGCACAATCATGGAGAGGGCAACAGACCAAGGCAGGAGATTAAAGTGGTCCAAAATAGACGGGGAAAAATTTTATAAGGCCCTGGTTGACGCTGGCAAATTTGCCATTAATGACTGCTTAGATACAGAAGTCCATGGATTAAGGTTACTGGAAGCATTCGATCAGATTGCTAATCTGATTGACGGCCTCTTAAAAACTAGTGCGCCCGCAAGGAATGACAGTAACCCTCGATGGTTTGATAAAGATTGCTCCAAAGCACTGAGGGAGCTTAAAAGCAGCCTTAAAATTAAACCAAGGGACTCCCAAAAAATCAAGGCGTGTAGAGAGAAATATAAAAAAGAGACTAAGAGGAGGAAATTCGCTCTGCAGGCAGAAGCGTGGGCAGACCTCAGAGAAGCAGGGGAAAGGAAGGATTTAGCGGGTTTCTGGAGAATCATTAATAAACCAACTTTCCAGGAAAACGACACCCCGGAAATAGGGTCTAATATACTTCCAGAACAGTGGGTCACTCACTATAGGGGTCTGTATAATCATGAGCCCGGTACTCCCGTAGAGTCACGTGAAATTCTAATTCAGGTCTCAACGGAAACAAAGCCCCGGGCCCTGATGGAATTCCCCCCGACCTGTTTTTAAGCAGCATAGAACTCTGGGCTCCGTTAATGACCAGGGTCATAAACACTGCCATTACCTGTGGTCTGCCACCGTCCTGGTCTAAAGCGATAATTGTGCCGATTTTTAAGAAGGGCAATAGGGACGATCCCAAGTGCTATCGCCCTATCTCCCTGATTGATGTATCGGCTAAACTCCTGGGGAGGGCGATCCTTAATAGGCTGTCCGAGTGGACCGAAGAAAATAACATCTTCTCGGACACTCAATATGGATTTAGGACAGGGAGGTCCACTAGCGATCAATGCCTGAACCTTTACATGCTGACTGCCAAATATACCATGGCTAGTGATGAATCGATCTATTTGGGATTCTTGGATTTGGCAGCGGCCTTTGATCACGTCAACAGGGAGAAATTGTGGGGCATGATGTCCAGTATGGGGATAGAGAGTGGCCTAATTAACATTCTTAGAGAATTGCATAGCGACACCACGGCTAAGGTTCGATACAACAGGGAGGGGGGACTGACCGACTCCTTTCCCTGCAAGAGTGGAGTACGGCAAGGCTGCATTCTCGCCCCTTTTTTGTTCTCCCTTTATATTAACAATTTGGAGCAGTATCTGTTAGGTTTAAAGGCAGATTGTCCAAGGGCGGGGTCGCGTCATATTCCTGTTCTGCTTTATGCAGATGATGCGGTCCTGATTGCACGTACGCCCAGGAGCCTACAAATTTTGATCGACGGTTTTGTCAAGTTCATGGGTGCCCTAGATCTCTCAGTTAACCTGGGCAAATCTTATGTGCTCCTGGCTGGTAAAAAAATGTCCTCTAATTTTACTTATAGAATAGGAAGGCACATAGTAGAAGAGGTCAAAACATTCTCTTATCTAGGTGTAACTTTTGATGGTGCCTTACAGTTTAAAGCCCTGGTGGATGAGCGTTGTAGCAAAAGGATCGCTTCTAACGGGGCAATAGCAAGTTACGGTAGGAGGTTAGGCAGATGGAGCCCGGAGCAGGTGATGAACCTGTATAGCTCCGTATCATGCTCTAAAGTAATCTATGGGGCAGAAGTATGGGGCTTTGTCAAGACTATTAAAATTCAACAGGAAGAAAACAAATATTTAAAATCCATCTTGAGGGTACCCCCAAGTACTGCTGCCCTCATAGTACACAGGGAATTAGGGAGGCCACACCTAGATGATTTGGTAAAACTCAGGCCAATTGTGGCCTGGTTAAAAATTTGGGTCAATCCTGATGCGTCTCTAAGCAGAGAAATTCTATCGGACTGCCTAGAGAGGGACAAATGTATGCGTATTCCCTGGCTCAATTACGTAAAGAATACCCTAGAGGAACTAGGCTTTGGGAATCTCTTCACTAACCATGCAACAATTGTAGCCCAGCACAAGATGCAAGTAAGGAAAAATTACCTAGATTTGAAAAGTCAACGCAGAGCTGAGGCTGAAGGGCTTAAAAAGACCGTGAGGGCCCACAATCTGGTGAAGAGCGTTGAGGGTATGGAGCCATATTTATATCTCATGCATAACGCACAGGATAGATTCTTGATGTGTCGCTTTAGACTGAACCTACTTCCATTTATGTTGGCATCACCAGCAGGATTTGCAACATCAATCGAACAGAAGGGATCCTGCGGCTGCGACAACATGTCTCCGCAGGATTCCCTTCATTTTGTTCTACTCTGTCCTTTTTTTACAATGCCCAGGCGTAGATTTCTTGTAAATGTTTTAAAACAAGCCAAGTTGGAACATGCTAGGGAGGGATTAGCCTTTTTACAAAAAGCATCGGACCCCTTAACATTGTGTTGTAAAATGAATTTTATTAAGGTAGCGGTCCGTCTTAGGCTAACTAGGGGAGATGAATGAAATGTTTTTGATTTTACCCCTCTTAAAGTGTTATTCTTTCTCCTGCCTGTGTTCTACGTTAACACTAATATATTTTTTATAAGGATCTTGTAAATGTTTAATGACTTTTTATTCATGTATATATGTGTGTGCTTTTATGGTGATTTTTAATCACCGAATAAAGATTCTTTGAATTGAATTGAATATACCAAATAACCTTAGTAAAAAGATGAAGCACACATTCAAATAAAAAAAACCTAAAGATATTAAATTATAAAAATATGTAAAAAGATTGTGTTGATGCATTTAAAATTATATTTCAATATAAACAAGGACATATGTATGTATATATATATATACATGCATATATTTATAGATAGTAATACCATAAAATCTCAAAAAATTAAAAATGTTATTAAAAAGAAAAAATGTAAACAATTTTAAAATCATTAAAGAACAATATAGTACTACAGTCAGTGGAACAGTAGTGAAAATATGGAAAAGCATAGTAATTAAAAGTACTATTCTCACTTGAGTGAGTGCACCAATAGTGAAAATGTTGTATAGCCAAGGGGTATAAATTCATGTTCCTACTCCAATAAGTGTAACAATAGGTCAGTTGTTGTATAGCGTTTGGGTAAAAACTAAGTATTCACAAGACAAAGAGTTAAAAGATTTTTAAAAGTGAAGGATATTGGATAAGAACACATTTCTATTCCCACTACAGTTAGTGCAGCAGTGGTGGAAGTGTTGGATAGTGTTGAGGTAAAAGGTAGAATTGAACACTACAATGAGTTCAACAATAATGTAAATGTTGCCTAGGCTCTGGATGAAATAGACTATACCCACTCAAATAATTGTAACAGTAGTGAAAGTGTTGTCTAGCGGAGGTGTTAAAATTAATCTTTACACTGCAATGAGTGTAACAGTAAGGAAAGTGTTGTATAGCCGAGGTCTTGAAATTCATCTTAGAACTCCAATGAGTGAAACAGATGAGAATGTGTTGGATAGTGTACAGGTAAAAATGAATAATCACACTAAAATGAATGCAAACATTGGAAAAATGTTGGTTAGCAGAGGAGCAAAAATTGTTATTTCGACTCCAGTGTGTGCAAAAGTGGAGAAAAAGTGTTTGAAAGTAGCGTAGTCAAATGTACTATTCCCACAAATCAATTATTATAATTACGATTGGCACTCCGTTGAGTACAAAAATAAAAAAAATTAAAATATTAACAACATGAAAGTGATTTAAAAACAAAAGTATAAATATAAAAAAATTTGATACAAATTACATTAAATATATATGTACTAGAACATATGGAACCAAAAATATCCTTATGATAAATGCGTATGACCAATACCTAGAAAAAATGTAATTAAATGATTTTTTGGTGAATTTTCCTTTGTAATGTCCTTTGGGAAAGAAATACATTAACTATGAAGTATATTTACTTATTCATATTTACTACCATATAGCACCATGATTTTCAAACCCTACATGTAAATGTAAGAAAAGATGTTCCTAACTAATGCCATAACTAATTGACAATTAAAGAAAAGTTATTAATGCACAAAATAATATAACTTTGGAAAAATACCACACTATACTAAAACACTTATAAACATGAAAAATGTAAGCAAAAAATGAAATGTAAAAAAGAAGTAACACAATTTAAAACAATTGTGATTAATAAAGCGAATAGTATTCAAATAGTGATTGTACACTAAGTAAAATTAATATACTAAAAAACCGTAACCCCTATAAAAAGTAATATTTAAACATCAAAGTTATACACGATAAAACGAAATCAATATAATTTATTAATTAATAAAAATAATAATAAAAACCTAAATATTATTTGACAAAACTTAAATTACTTACCACGCTTTAGCTCATATTAACCCGACAGTCGACGCCCCCAAAAATTTAGTTAATATTAATTAAGAACTCATTAATTTTGAATTTAAAAATGATTGCTTCACTAATTTGACCACTATAAAGAAGTCAATCATACATCCCAAAAATGTAAACACTTAAAAAAAAAAAATTAATAGTAGTAGTTTTTGTAACTATCTAAATATCATCAATCATTCGGAGTATCTTCTTTTAAAAATGTTTTTATTAGAAGAGTTTGTAGACAACACCAGGGGTATGGCTGCTATCGCAATAGTCTGGGATTGTCTTAAAGTGTGCATTAGAAGCGCCACACTACAATATGTTAATGAACAAAATAGACAGGACTCTTCCAACTTGGAGCAAAAACTTAAGAGCTCAATAGATTGTGACTGTTTACATGCGACAGCCATAGCCTCTAAAAATCACGAAGAATAAATGATGTGCCAGCAGGTTATCGAGGCGCAAGTAATGATTTTGAGAAGGCTACGGGACAAAGCCGCTCATATGTATCGCAAATTACAAACAAATCAGTCCAAATATGGTGAGAAAGTGGGTCGACTACTGGCTAATCAAATAGCGGATATAAGTGCTACATCATTTGTCAAAAAAATTAAAGGGATAGATGGTCTGACGTACACAAGATCCACAGTTATTATAAACCAATGTAGGTTATTTAACGCTAACCTCAAAGGTGATTGTGGTCACTTCGATAACCAAGCCACTTCAGCCTATATTCCGTAGTGTGCTATGCCGGTTTGGGACCCTCCTTATCTCGGGGTTCTCCAAAATTACATTCGGGGTCGGGAAGTCGAGGATGCAATCGCAGCTCTGCCTGCTGGCAGGGCAGTCATTGAGGATAAGATCATACCCAAATACTACAAAAATCTTAAAAAGTACATTAGTCCCTTTATACATAGAGCTCATAAAATATATTATGGAAGGTGGCGAAGTCCCCCAGCTCTTAAAATGGTAATAGTATTGTAATCTTTCCAAAAAAGGGGAAGCCTATAGATGAAAAGGCCTATTATCGGCAAATATCATTGATAAATGCAGATGCAAAACTTTTTTTTTCAATTCTTGACACACAACTGGCTTGCATTATCCATATATTGGATTCTGACCAACAAAATGGTTTCATCCCCTAAAAACATACGGCGGAACATATTAATACTGCAATTAGGCAAGTTAGGTCTGCAGCTGGGGATACTGATGTTACATGCCGAGAAGGCCTTTGACCGAGTTAGCTGGGAAACTTTATGGACAACAATGACTTTCATGATACTCGCATTTCCTGTATCAGGGGGCTCAGTTGGCCCGGGTCTTCTGCGGATGTGGATGAGTTCTGACCACCCGTCGCCATGCTGGGAGGTGGGTTCTTGGGCGTGTCCGCTGTTTTCTCTAAGGAGAGCTGGCTTTGTTTTAGGTCTTTGCGACCCATACCGCGTCAGCCAGCCGTGAAGCGTGTGGGGGGGGTGGAGTCCTGAAGATATGTGGCAACGAATCCCAGTTATGTGCAGTGCCCCAAAGTCAGGGAGGAAATTACTCAGCCGGGGCCCACGTGGAGGCAAGGAGCGGCGTTTGCACGGAGGCGAAGGAGTCTCATGCGGTAGTGCGAGTGGGTATCCACAAGTTCTATGGTCTGGTCCCACGGTGGGCTATTTTGTAGAAGGGTCGCATGCTTATTAATGTCCCAGTGAGCGTGTGATCCAAGAATCCACAGCAGTCCGCTTACGGCAAAATTGGGATCCCTTTGGTGGATGCAGATAGCGCGGTGAAGAAAGCATAAGCAGCAGCGAGGGATAATGCACAATGGGGGGAGGGGGAGCTATCCCCGGGCAGCGTTATGTCCAAAACGCTGAGGGAGGCCAGTATATTCAGCCACTACTCACCGCACTTTGCCGCAGCTGTGAGATGGAGGGCCACCCTCAGTATTCTCGCCTCCCCCGCCGTCGCGGCAGTAATCAACAACCGGGCCGCAGTATGATCCGCCCGGCGGTGTTCCGACATCTGCCTGTCCCGCCAGTCTTCTCCAACGTTGGGCAGGATATACGATCTTGGTAGCCACAGGATGTTTCGCCACTATGCTCTGCACCGCGGATCGTGGAGCCGGGAGCTGGATGGTGCCGCCGGGATTGTTTGCCGAGCTGCCATCTTGTTTTTCGCTGCCGTGCGTCTCGCCGATATCTCGCTCGGTTTCTTGCTGCAGACTGGTCGGATCTCAATGTATCAGATCGCCATAGGGCGCTGCATATTTCGGACACCTCGCGGACAATTTTGGGCCACCTATGTGTCCCGGGTAAGTCGGATGGGCTACAGCATGCTGGAGAGCTTTAGCTCGGCGCGGCCATCACGATCGCCGGCGAAGCCACGCCCCGTTAAAGGGAATGATTAAAATGCAGCTGTAAAAGTCTCCGACCCTTGATCAGAGCATTTACAACTGCATCGTAATGTGCCAGTAAAATTAATGTACAAGTGCCTCATTTTCGTGAGAGCAGTCGTAAAGGAATTCAAACGGTCATTCCGTCTGGCTTGAAAGCGGGAAAAAAATGTTTGAGCGAAATTTGTTTTGGACACTAAAGAAAGTGAAGGATTATTTTCTTTGTGAGACTGAGGAGGACAATTTAAGGAAGGATATTTAAGCCAGCATGGTGATTACAAACAAAATAGGTGGAAAATGTGATTTTTTAAAGTAATTCTTAAAGTTTGCAAGTAATTCTGGGTAGTAAACTTTTTGGGAGATAGACGCACACCATACCTCTATGTACTAGCCAAGATGTCTGTTTTACAGACATGTGTGGGTTTGGTAAGGTCTCAATAGATGGCCACTGAGCAGGGGCCCACAAAGAAAAGTGCCACTTTTGAAAAAACAGGTCATTATGTGATAGGTATGTTTAATGTCTCATCTAAAAGTTTTGTGACTTTGCATGACGAGGGTAATTGGAAAAACCACATGAGTGAGGTTGCAGTTTTAATAGGAGACTTTGGAGAATGCGGGGTGGGTGGAAGTTTGTGTAACTACACCGAATTGCAGAACATTCCATCAAAGGAATGTGATGGAAATTGTTTGTTTTTAAAAAAAATGTTGAGGTTAAAAATGGGATTCTGGGTAACAGAGCATGGTAAAAGGCATACAAGTTACAACATCATGGATTTGCCTGGATGTCTAGTTGTCAAAAATGTATACCTTTGCTAGGTTTCGCTAGGTGCCAGCAGAGGTAGGATTCAATATAGAAAGATAGGCACTTCGAAAAACAAGGGTCAGTTTTCAATGCAAAAATTTGGTGGGTGCACGGCGCATTTTGGGCCGTTTCCTACTGCAGGCACTAGGCCTACACACACAAGTGAGCTACCGTTTTTATCATGAAACTTGTGGAATACGGGGTGGGTAGAATTTTGTAGATAGTCAGATTTCTACTACTACTGTCGATATTAGACTTAAAGTTTTGGGTTTGCCAGCTTGCTCAGAGTTCACTAGAAACTTTCTCGAATAGGCAAGGAGGAGTTGAACCTCCCTGGATAGACAAGAAGGGATTTAGTTTCTGACAACCATAGAACATGACAACTTTGCTCTCCCCTAATCAAGAGTGTATCTCGAGAGTCGTGTGAACAAAAGGCAATTTATTTTACTCAGTCAGTACGTGCATTCTTAGTCTCATCAGATTGTAGAGAAAAGGAAGAGACGGGCGTGTTCAATAAAAGATGTTATTTATTGATCAGTCTCTTTTCTCATACAAGAGAAATGGATCGATATTATTGCAATACTTATGGTTAAGTAAAGTGCATACAATAAGAGCAGAAGTATAAAATAATACTGTAAAAACATTGATATGGTTTCTAAGCCATGTGAAGGTTTAAAATGAATAAGATATATTACATACACATATACATTTGACTAATCGTACTCAACTGGTGTTTCTAACTACGCTTACCCCGTGTACCTGACCTAAGTCTAATGCGTGGGCGGGAATAGAAAGTTACAGTTTAAGTTAAGTTTGTTTTGCCAAGTGACTGACTAAAGAATTCTCTGTGAGGGGTTATTCAGTTCTGTACCTGGAATCTAGGATGGATGAGGGATGGTATCTCTCGTCTCTGGCCTCGATATTCCAGGCTGCCTGCGAGGGCTACCCGGAAGCGCCGGAGCTGGATTTCTCGGCAGGAGAATAGACAGCTTCTCGTTCTCAGCGCGTCAGGAAGGCGGGGCTGCGCCAGCGGGGTCTGCTCTGCTCTGGGCTTCGGCAAGTCTGGCTGCTCCGATCTCGTCACCACCGCGTGTGTTTGCATAGGGCAATATCGGTAATATTTATACCTTTAAGGTGCCGAGATTGACGTAAGGATGGACATAGATACGTCAATAAGGATGTCATACGACCAGGTCGTTAGCACATTCTTTTGCTGAAGTTCTCGGTGAAATCAAAACAATGGCCGCAGGGTTTTTCCCAGGTTGTCATAGGTTTGATTTGTTTTGAGAACTCCGTATGCCTTATCAGGGGCTGGAGGAATATCGCTTGTCTAATTAGATGGCAAGCGTTATGACCTAATCAGATAACACGTTCCTGTGCCGTAGTGTGGCTTTATCAGATAACGGTTCCTGCATCATGGGGGTTTTCTGCCTCATGGGATGGCTGCTAGTTAACTTGTTAGTTTGTTAACCAGAATAGGGTCAGGAATAGGGGGATCGATACAGAACCTATAGGAATACATCACACCCACTCCACGCTAACTATGGACATATTTACTAATCTATGCATAGTAAAACATACTGTAGAGTATCGTGTATACCTTACCACCCCAAAATACATAAATGCATTTTGAAATTATCAAATATACGGAACAAAAAAAAGCATTTACATGTATTGTATGCACTCAAGCTGTGAAATAATGCTAAAGTAATCACGCATTTGTATACATTATTGCTAAATGGTATATGAGAATTTACACATGAAATGGCTCTTAATACAGAAAAAAGTTCGAGACCATTCCATCACAGAATAAAATAATTATGAACATACCAGCGGTCAGCTAATGTCTATAAGCTATCTAAAAGTAGAAATCTTAGTTCTCTAAGAATAGTTCTTACTTTAAGCAGAAGATAGTGTCCCGAAAAATATGCAAAAATATTTTGGGGCAGCTGAAAAGACTGCTGTCCGTGAACTGGAGGGAAAAATGTTCATGGTATTTTGCTTTTCTAGTTGAAGGCCAAATTCAGGGAACGCCGTGTACGAGCTTGCTCAAAAGTCTCTATTTCTGCTCTGGTGAGAACATCATATCATTTAGACTCTCGAAAAAGTTGTCAACAGCTTCCTGGGAGAGTTCCACTAACTCGGAAATAGGTGTAACCATGCATTCGTGCGCATGATTGTCTCCATTGACATTCCGATTTGGATTGCTGACAGAAGGTCGTACCTGATCGATGCTGCTTTCATCTTGAACTTCACTACCCCTTAATCGTAGTGGTGAAGCTTCCACGAATGCCGTCATCAGGATTGGTAGCCGTTGAGGGCAGCACAAAGCATGAGCCTTTGTTGGACTCAACAATGTTTCTGCATCCATTGGCGCATCCGATTGTAGCGTCAGACAGGTGTCTAACACGCATTCTTCTCCGCATAGCAGGCACCTTAATACAGGTAAAACACATCGATGCCACATTGGTCGAAATGAAAGAAACCAAGTCATGTTCAGGTCTCTAAGCCGGGATAGTCCCAGGATTTTTGATATCCGGTCCCGGTATCCAATGGCTAGGATTGTTTCTTCCCTTGTCGCAGGTGTTTTGTCTGTGACATGGTTTGCCATAACGAAATATAAGGACTAAGAATAGGATTCCTGCAATTAGTCCTAAAATGAGGGGAAGTCCGCCAAAAATCGAATGGACGAAATCTGGAAAAATACCCAGTATGGCTTTGAATGGTGTTAATGCCATCGAAAATACTGTCTTAAATACTTTTGAGACTCCACTGGTATCAGAAATATTTAAGATTTCATTCAGGATTTCTGCGAAATGTATGGGGGAATTAGTCGATAACAATGAATGTATCTCTGCAGTCGTCCTTGCGACTAGGAGATCATACGTTTCTTTTGATGACGTGAGCCGTGTCGGCGTCTGAAGAAGCACTGTTTTCATTCTGCTTAAAGTATCTATTCGAATAGAAGTAATTTTCAAGTTGGGCCATGCCCTTGCCTCCCTGTCTGGAAAGGAGCTGGGGAACAATAAGCGTCCACAGCACTTGACCTTCGCAGTCGTAGTTACGAGATAAGGAGTCCCGGGCATAAGACTACAGCATCTGCGGTCCACAATTAGAATGTAACTCCCATTATAGAGTCTTTGAAAGAATGGTTCTATCTCTGTAGCAGGTGTGCCTAGCTGGTGACATGAAAGGTTATTTGAGTTCCCTTCACAGGCTCCATGCAAACTAATTCCGTTACACAGAAGTGTACCGCTTAGTGACATCGCACAATTATTGCCACTAAGAAACACTTTCTGTCCTTTATTACTGACACATGCATGTGAATAGGGCAGGTTCCATGTTGTTTTAATGTACCCTTTTCTCAATTTTTCGTACATGCCAGCCTGTATATATTTTTGGCAGTATTGAAACCTGAAGGTTGATATTGGAATATTAATTATCCCATGTATTATCCATTCACTGACAGGTCGTTCTGACATTGTCACTGGTAATCTTTCGAGTTTCTCAATGCTCAGGATTGTATAATCAGCACCCTTCTGGGCCATACTGATTTGTTTATCAGTAAGGTTAAAGATATTGAAAAGTGACGTTGTGTTGATTAAACGCCAAGGCACATAGCCTGAACGCAGATTTTGTAACGTCCAGCCAAGCTGTACAATAGAACGCAATTGAGACTGACCGTGTTGTAACAACAGTAAGTCTTGCGATATTATGTCGATTGCTGAAGACACAATGCTGTCCAGAGAAAAAATTCTGGAGGACAGAGTCATTAACCCATTGTCCACTACAGAAAGTGATTTTTCCAAATTAATACGGTCAATTTCCCGTATCCTTTCTGCTGTCTCAATTTGAGTAACCTTCCAGGCCTCATTGTATGCTGCATATACAGAGGCTGCTATGAAACGCTTTTGACGCTGTTTGCGTGGTCCCATAGTGAAATCACGCAAGTCAGCACCATCAGTAAGTAAAGTTAGGTGTTGCTTAATTTCTGCCAGTGTGGAAGTTTGTAGCCATTAAAGGCATAATTTGCCCACACTGTAGGTGGTTATTATCCCTGGGTGATGTCTTTGGGGATATCTAGGGTCTGGCCTGGTCATTTTGAACCCCTGTGTTTTGTTCAGGAATCTGTCTTGACAGTTATTAGTATCTGTGGGCCAGATCAACCACTGTTTCCAATCTGGATGTGTTCTGTTTTGGTTTAATACATAATTTATGTCTATCTCCTCATCTGTAGAGCTATTGCTGTTCATTGTTGGTTTTGGAATAGACGGTTTATTTAAGTCTTTGATTTTGGCTAAGCCAAGACAGGTAGTTTGTTGAACAGTGTCATTTAAAAATATAATTTGTTCTGGGATCATGCAGGCTCTAAACAAAGATTCTATACCCTGTACTTGCCATTCTTTTGTGCCCCAAACACTTTTCAATTCAACATTTTTGTCCCAATAATCAAAACCAAAAGTATTCATTTGTTCAAAGAATGAGTCTGAATATATCAATTTTGTGTTGGTTATCATGGTCTTTGTCCCTGTCTTATTTGACAATTTGAAATAAAATGTTTCAGCATTACTTATGTTAAAACCTGAAAAGTATGAATATTTGTCATAAACGGTTCTTGAGCTTCCTTTTGGAGGGGTTGCACAATGTTCCCATTGATTATAATTTAAAACATTTCTAGGTTGTGCAGATCTATGTAAAAAATGGTTACCATAGTGGTTGTAGCAATACATACTATCATAATTTGTAGAACCCTGCAAATAATCATGTTTGGTAAATTTAGCAGTCATCAGTAAGTCAGACATCATATTGTTTATACTTTCAAAGTCCCAATCATCAGCGAATGTGCTTGGTTTTACGAAGTCACTCAATGAGATTTTAATTTGGTGTGGATATTTCAGGATTTCAACCGGACCATAGATTTCGTAGTCAGTGTTGTCCCATGCTACCCCACCCGGTATAGGATTGGCTGTGAAGTTGACTGAAGAAAGTTCTCTTTTCTCGACGTGTGAAGATGTGTGTGGTTTGAGGATCAAGTTGATTTTCTGACTTGCTGTGTCCATTTTAGCATATTTTCCCTCAATGAAGCGTCCCAAAGTTAGTATCATGATGAGCCAAAGTATGAAGATAAATGCACCAAAACCCACCCAAAATTCAATCCATGGAGAAATCAGATATGTTTCTTTCAGTTGTTTCAAAAGTTCTTTAGCTTTATCTTTAAAGGTTTTTGATGATGGCTGTGTTTTTGATTCAATGAAGCCTTCGGAGGAATCATCGAAGTTTATGAAGTAGCCGGATGCAGTTCTGTCAATTGTTCCAATTGCTTCAGGATTACTGTTTCTTGCATAGTTGTTTGTTACTTCATTATAGGTTGGTGTGTCTCTGCTAAATGTTTTTATTTGGGTGTTCAGAGGTCTAAGTTCCATTGCATTGTTGCATAGTCCTTGTCGTTCTTCTGTAGGCGTTTCAAATGTGATTAGCCTCTTTGTTAGGACCTCTGTACTGGTAGCGAACCTTGGTGTTCTGCTACTTATGGGGAGTCCACTTGGCCTACTATTTGTTATCGGCCACATGATTGTGGTTTTACCAGGTCGATGGATACAACTCGGTTCTCCTTTTTACCAGCAAGCGGCAGTAGTACTACTGATCTTGTCCCGTTGACAGACAAGACAGGAACTGCTTTTCTGTAAGAAGGCCCAAATTCCTTCTTTACCGCGATCTTTTCTCTGACTAGATCCCCGACTTTTGGAATCCAGACAGGTCTTGCTGGGACAGGTGGTGGTTCTTCAGTGGTTGTTGGCTGCTGTTTCAACTTTATGTTGCTCAGGTCTTTTCTTGTTTCTTGTAAAATAGCCAAACGATCTTTGATATCAAAGCTTTTTTCCTTTACCACTGAAGTCTGACTGTCAAGGTCAGAGATTAACATCCTAGTTCCAAATAATAATTCGTACGGACTGAATCCCTTCAGAGAATTTCTTGGCAGGTTATTTAGACTACGTTGGACACTTATTAGATGTTTGACCCACCCAGCTCCCGAACCTAATATCCTTTCCATTATAGATTGCTTTATGCCTTGGTTTTTTCTTTACACCATCCCGTATCCCTCAGGAAGGAAGTGAGAAGATTCCCGCTGTGCTATGCTCATTTGGCCATGTTTCCCCTCAGGCTGGAGGGCTAGAGTGAGAACAATGGTCAAACGTAGCATGCTCTTAGCGTATATGCCATTTAGACTCGCAAACCTTTGTATAACAGTCCAGACGTCAGCCGAGTGCTGGTGATCTACATTATAAGTGGAAACTAGCCTGTATATGTTAATCGCAAGCCTTGCTTTTTACTGTTGATTTTTTCTGGAGTGAAATGACACGGTATTACACCGTTTCTCTCACCACTGCGATTCCTGTTGCAGTTGTGGCACTTTTTTACAAACATGGTGTGATGCAGGCTCATGCCTGGCCACCAGTACCTTGATTGTAATTCTTCCAGAGAATCTTTTAGTTTGAGGTGTCTGAGACCCTCGCCCATATGTGCGTCTGCGATTAACAAGTTTCTCCTGTCCATGTTTGGAATCACTCTATCCCCCACTCCAGGGATTCGAGCAAAAGGGACGGAGTTTGCATCGATTATGTATGTATAATTGAGTGGATAGTTGATCGGTAGCGCTGAGCAGTCACCTTTTGATGACGTTTTCACTGCCAGCACTGTTTCACCGTCAATATACTTCACTGTACGCTTTTTTCGAACTACGGAAGGCGATTTAGTTGCTAACGCTGTGGCTGTCTCAGCCAATGAATTCCCTGCAACGTGAACGCCATCACGCTGATGACTCAGTGAGTGTGTCACGTGAGTCTTTGGTAGTTCTTTTTGTAAAAGAGCTATTTGTTCCCAAAGCAGTTTTTGCTTTATTGTTGCACCTGTGTCATCTTTGTAACCGTTTTGAATCCATGTCTGCAAATCTTTGTTATATGATTTGACGCAGTAATATGAATCGGACACTATAAGTGTCGGGAATTCGCGATCCGCATTATCTAGCGCCATTTTCAATGCTATTATTTCAGTCTGTTGTTCTGAATTAGTTTCTACTGAGTGTGTTTTTGTTACTAGAGGTCTTAGTTTACCTCCGCGCCACACTTCTTTTGTAATCTCACATGTTGGGTTGTATGCTTGTTCTCCCCAAACGGAGGGTTGAGCATGTCCGTCTGTATAGATTACACAAGCGTATTGTCGTAAGGGCAGAATGTCGATTGGCAGAGGGAATGTTCTTTCATATTCTAGATTTTTTAGTTCCTCTAGTTCTGGATCAAAGTAGTAGTATACTTTGTCCGTTGTAATGGAATTCACCCATTGTATCCATTCCGGATTCAATGTTGTTGTTGGTAAATTACACGGTGTTGTTAATGCCTCAAAGGCTGATTCTGCTGTTCTGACTGTGATACGTCTACCGTCAGCTTGATCTTTTTCTCTAGCTATTGCGGTTTGAACTGCATGAACAATTTTTTCTTTAATGCTGATTTTCTGTTCAGCTTCTGTGTACAAGTGTGATTTGAATGCAATTGATACCTTTTCTCCCTCATTAGAGGTCAGGTATGTGAATCCGCATCTTCCTGGGATGACTCGAATCACAAGATTGCGTGTGTTATCACGTGTTTCTAATTTTGTTTTAATTAGCATGTCTGTTTGTAAGGATCTCAGAATTTCTGTGTGTATTTGAGTCCAATTGGTTCTTTTAAAATCTGGTTTTATTAGATCATAAAGGGGTTTGACCCTTTCTGCGTAATTTGCAATGTATGTTCTTCCGAAATTTAGGAAGCCTAGAATTGACTGTAGGTTTTTTAGTGTTCTAGGTGCTTGGAGTACGGCACATTTCTCTAGAAAATTGTCAGCCAGGCTTTTGCCTTCACTTGATAATTCATATCCTAAGAACAGGACTGTCAGATGGGCAATTCTGGATTTTTTAAAGTTGAATTTGTAACCCTCTGCTGCGAACCCAAGTATTATGGTGTTCACTCTCTTCAAGTGAGTCTCCAAGTCATCATCTGTTAAGTATATGTCGTCGACAAACGATAATGCTTCGTCGTCATATGTTTGTAGTAATTCTGTTACTCTCGCTGAGAATACTCCCGGGTTGTTCTTGTACCCCTGGGCTAACCGACAGAATTGTTTTTGAGTGCCATTTATTGAGAATGCAGACAAATATCTGCTCTCTGGTGCTATGTTTTGACAAAAGAATCCATTAGAGATGTCTAATGTTGTTTTGTATTTTTTGCGCACTATGTTATTCATTAGTGCAGCACTATGCGAGTTTTGCACTGCAAAAGTTTTGCAACATGAGTTAAGGTGTCGGTAATCCAAAACTAGACGATATGAATTGTCTGGTTTGGAGACCGGAAACAAAGGGTTGTTCATTTGTGAGGTGCAAGTTTCAATCACCCCCTGGTATTCTAGCTGATCTAGGATTTCTTTTACCTGTTTTTTAGCTTCTTGCTTAATTGGGTACTGCCTCTGTGCAGTAGGTTGTGATTTTAACTTGATTTTGTGAGGAGGAGAGTCCTCATCCCATCCTACGTGATTTTTATATAAAGCAGGAGCTAGGGCTACTGCCCACTTTCTAGCAAGTGTGTATTTTTTATGAATTGGGATGTGATTTGAGAAGGCAGGCATAATTATTTCTTCGCCATGAGGGCAATCCCTGACAAACTCTGGTGGCCAGTCTTTTTCAGCTAGAAGGATGTCATAGCCCTTGGAGAGATTATCCCAAAATAGTCCCC
Organism: Lissotriton helveticus; assembly: GCF_964261635.1. Lineage (NCBI taxonomy): Eukaryota > Metazoa > Chordata > Amphibia > Caudata > Salamandridae > Lissotriton > Lissotriton helveticus. The sequence goes on along the minus strand of NC_136057.1, from coordinate 282,371,691 downwards.
TTATTTTTCTAGTCTTATCCCCCTCTATACGTAAAGTTATTTCATATATTTTGTGAGGTTTGCTAACTCTGGTGTCTGCAGTTTCCACTTGAAGATATTCATTCGTGTCCACTGTCTCCAGATGATTCATAAGGACTTTGCGAGCTATGCTCACTTCTGCTGCGCTGTCTAGCATTGTCTGAGCCCATTCTCCGTTTTTCAGTTGTGTCCTCAGTATTCTCGGCATTGTTAACTACCTTGATACTGGCTACCTTCTTTTTTGGAAATTGTAATTTCTTTTTTAGCTGAGCAGGTTCCTTGTCTTTGGACTTGGCGTGCTCTTCTCTTTGTTCTGATCGTCCTCTTCTTTCCGATTTCTGCGAGGAAGTCTGAAAAGATTGAGAGGGACGTGTATCAATGTCTTGATATCTATCAGGCTTCTTTATATTATCCCTATTTCTAAGGTTATATCTTTTCCCAGAGGGGTCACTCTGGGGTGACCTGTGTCTTTGGTTCGGAGATTTTTCTCTTCGCCTAGGAGACCTTCCTCTGGACTGGAATTTCTTTTCTTTAGGATTGGATTGTTTGTTTCCATCCCAGCTCTTTTTTTGTGATGTTGAGTTATTATTAAAAAATATTTTTTCAGGACTTTCAATCAGTTGTGGTTTTACTGGTATTCCACCTAAACTATCTCTACCTAGTTCCTCATAGGATTTTTATATGATTCTGGCAATTTCAGCTGGTTGGTCTGCTATATCTGTCTCTTTTAGCCTCTGGCGGATCGCCACGTTTGCTGCTTCTCCCTTTATGTTGGCTAATAATATAGCCGAGACCTGCTTGAAGTCTTTTAGTAATTTCATACCAAGAGTTAAAGCGGGTTCTGGACCATATTCGTCTTGAATTTGTTTTAGCACATCTGGTATTACCGAAATAGATGGAACACCGTGCGTTTTTGTGTAGATGGAAGCAAAGACTGTACCCCAAGTGTCACAGTCCTCAATGTGTGGTGCGATTCCCATTGGAAGACAGATAGTCAGAATCCTGTGTTTTTCTAACGGGGTGGTGTCTGGAAACACAGCCTCTATTTGGGTGATTTTTTGTGCTAACCAGAATGGTATTTGTTCCCGTTTAGCTGGTACTTTACCTAGGCAGGATTGTATGTTCTGTGGTGTAATTTTATTTGTGTTCCCCTGGTGAGGGGTCAGCTGTGGAATTTTAATTGCTGGCTGAATTGTTGAAGTCCGCATCACATATTGGACTAATTGTCTATGTATCTTTATTAATTGTTTTAGTTGTACTAAAAGATCTGCTGCAGGCATTCTTTCGAACTCTGGATGTGGTGTGTATCCGGCTAGGACCGGCCACGTTGCTCCTGGTCTACCTAAAGGACCGAGCCTGGTGATGTGATTATTGTGTTTTAGGGCGCCATTAAATAAGAGCAGGTGCTCTTGAAATTTAAGTGGTACTTCCACCTCCTCGAAAGGAGTATACTCTCCAGGAGGTTCCTCTGTTTTGTAATAGTGGAAGTACTTTGTTACAGCATTTGCTGCTGGAAAATGTATCCGTGAATAGTATACCTCTGTCTGCCGATATTCGTGTGCCTCAATTACGAATATGACTGTACCACCTCTAGGTGTCAGTCCATTTTCTATAAGTTTTAAGGTTATAGATTTCCTTTTGATGACCGGGATGAGTATTATATCCTGGTCTGCTTCTTGCAGTGCAGTATCAGCTGCTGCGAGTTCAGTTGCTAATCTAACTGCCTCTCTTTCATCATCACTGTCTACCATTTTACCGACAGGATGGTTACTTTGTTTGTTTGCAGATCAGGTTTCTTATGGAAACAAAGATTAGATGCACAATATTTTGGAACGGTTTATCCTTCAACGTTGACTAAACCAAGTACCATACATAGGAGTTTCCTCCTGCGAGGTTTGGCGGATATTACCTTTCACCCACTCCAGACGTCTTTGGAGTATTATGGGAAAAGGGGTCTGAGTGAGAAAGCACGACTGAGTTACTCTAAATGTCTTACGTTAGTTTTATCGCCCTTCCAAACGCGTTGGGCGCCATGTAGTGTAGTTCCTATTATCCCAATAGGCTCTGCGCATTGGAATAATACCTTCAATAGTATAGGCCTAGACCAGACGTTAACTAGGTCTACTACTGTCGATATTAGACTTAAAGTTTTGGGTTTGCCAGCTAGCTCAGAGTCCACTAGAAACTTTCTCGAATAGGCAAGGAGGAGTTGAACCTCCCTGGATAGACAAGAAGGGATTTAGTTTCTGACAACCATAGAACATGACAACTTTGCTCTCCCCTAATCAAGAGTGTATCTCGAGAGTCGTGTGAACAAAAGGCAATTTATTTTACTCAGTCAGTACGTGCATTCTTAGTCTCATCAGATTGTAGAGAAAAGGAAGAGACGGGCGTGTTCAATAAAAGATGTTATTTATTGATCAGTCTCTTTTCTCATACAAGAGAAATGGATCGATATTATTGCAATACTTATGGTTAAGTAAAGTGCATACAATAAGAGCAGAAGTATAAAATAATACTGTAAAAACATTGATATGGTTTCTAAGCCATATGAAGGTTTAAAATGAATAAGATATATTACATACACATATACATTTGACTAATCGTACTCAACTGGTGTTTCTAACTACGCTTACCCCGTGTACCTGGCCTAAGTCTAATGCATGGGCGGGAATAGAAAGTTACAGTTTAAGTTAAGTTTGTTTTGCCAAGTGACTGACTAAAGAATTCTCTGTGAGGGGTTATTCAGTTCTGTACCTGGAATCTAGGATGGATGAGGGATGGTATCTCTCGTCTCTGGCCTCGATATTCCAGGCTGCCTGCGAGGGCTACCCGGAAGTGCCGGAGCTGGATTTCTCGGCAGGAGAATAGACAGCTTCTCGTTCTCAGCGCGTCAGGAAGGCGGGGCTGCGCCAGCGGGGTCTGCTCTGCTCTGGGCTTCGGCAAGTCTGGCTGCTCCGATCTCGTCACCACCGCGTGTGTTTGCATAGGGCAATATCGGTAATATTTATACCTTTAAGGTGCCGAGATTGACGTAAGGATGGACATAGATACGTCAATAAGGATGTCATACGACCAGGTCGTTAGCACATTCTTTTGCTGAAGTTCTCGGTGAAATCAAAACAATGGCCGCAGGGTTTTTCCCAGGTTGTCATAGGTTTGATTTGTTTTGAGAACTCCGTATGCCTTATCAGGGGCTGGAGGAATATCGCTTGTCTAATTAGATGGCAAGCGTTATGACCTAATCAGATAACACGTTCCTGTGCCGTAGTGTGGCTTTATCAGATAACGGTTCCTGCATCATGGGGGTTTTCTGCCTCATGGGATGGCTGCTAGTTAACTTGTTAGTTTGTTAACCAGAATAGGGTCAGGAATAGGGGGATCGATACAGAACCTATAGGAATACATCACAGGACAACATGCCTCTTTGGCTTTGCTGCGGGTGCAGCTGACAGTAGAGCACAAGGCAAAGTCAAAGTTGCAGGATGCGACCGTCACGGTAGCAGTCGCATACTAATTGGCAGTGTGGGACCTCCAAGAGCTGGCAGACAGTAAAAACACGCTAAAGTAATCCACCAAGCATCCTCATGGGGCCCATAGTGTATAATTTAAAAAAATGTATAGGTTAACGAGGTTTTGCGAGGTGCCGGAAGAGCGAGGAGTCCAAATCCATATATAGGCAAAAGGAGGGGCAGTTTTAATTGTAAAAATGTGGTGGTTTCACATTGAGTTTTGGTCTAATTCCTGTTGCAGGCACTAGTCCTACACACATAAGTAAGGTAGCATTTTTGTAGGGAGAAGTAAGGAAAAACAGATTAGTAGACGAACTGCTACTCCCAATTAAATTTCTTTGCAGTTAAGAATTCATAATGAAAAAATTGGGAATTAGGAAGTCATTAAAAAAATTACAACTCAATAACATGCTTGCATTGGTAGCCACAATTTTTTAAATATGCAAAAGACGCTGCTTATAAACTCTTTATTTTGTTCAAAAAATATATTGTTTTCATTTGTACCTATTTTACTCTGTTTTTATATACCAAATGAATTGCATCACCACAAACGCTATGTTGATGCAGTTTACAAGAAAAAACAAGACGCTTTCTACTGAAGCAATTTAGAACAATTATTTTTAGAAAAAGGAAATTTTATAAAAGTATTTTTAAACATTTATGGGTATTTTGAAGGGGAAAACTCAACCACTGGATACCTTTAAAATCATCTGTGTGTTGGGAATAAGGGCAGAAATTTTACATTAAACCATATGTGGATAAAAACTTTCAAGGGCCAAACTACAAACTACCACAAATAAACAAAATAAGGATGAGCAAAGGGGGTGGAAATGGTGGGGGGAAAAGCCCTAGCAGCAAACGGAGTTAAAATACAACTGCTACTATATGTACATAGTGCTTCACGCTAGACTTATAAAGTGCTTTAAAAAAAATTCAATTAATCAAATTAATGGCACTCTAGTTTATTAAATTAGCACAGTTAATGAAAGCCAATGCAATAAAATGTCATCATAGCGCTGTTACACTGTTAAAAGCATAAACAAAGAAAAACAACAATATTTTAATTCATACACCAATTAGTAACAAGGCAGTATTGTAGTTACTATTGTAAACTTGTGACTGGTTTACAAACCAACGATAAAATAATTTAGTACAGAGACGCTATGGCAAAGTGCAAATAAAGTCGGTGATTAGTTCATTTGGGTGGTGGGCTGATAGGGTGCGGACAAGAGAGGTTAAAAGCAGATTGTCAAGGAATCTCACATATTTAACAGAACAAGCAAGCACTTGAATATCTGGGGAAGTAAAGAAGTAAAAAAGTAAAACAGAGACCATATGCCTCACAAGATGTACTGATACCCCTTTTTAAATATAAGGGCTTCAGGAGAAAATGTATGGGAGCGTCAAAGTAAACAAAACAGAAGATGCAAACATGATTAAGACATCCAGTTGCACATTTTGAAAGCGCCTCCTTCGTTGAACGGCGCTCGCGATATCAAAGGTGGGGTGACACATTAATTCCTTTATTCTAGCAGCGCAGCACACACTCCCCTGCGCTGCCGTCTCGTCTCCTCCCACAGACGTGGTGCTGGCGCGTGACCACCACAACGCGTCAGAGGACGGAGCACAGTACGCGGGGGCTGTCCCAGGGCCGCCATTGGTAGCCTAAAGATTGACGGCCCTGGGACCCACAAACTGGGTATGCCACTGCCGCGCATCCGCATCGCACCATCATCACATCACATCATCACCACTATAGCTGGTGCGTGCGTGGTGGGTGGCAGAGTGGGCTAAAGAACAGTGATGGATTAAACCCATATCTTTTGACTGGGTGTGAGTGTTTGATTGATTCAGATGCTCTGTCCATCACCACCCCCTTTTGTACCGCTTTTGGCCGCCATGAGGGTGGCAGGGTATGCTCAGACATGAGTCCCTTGCTCACTTTGCCACTGGATTCAAGCAAGCCGGGCTGAAGACGGCTGGAATGCCAGAAACCGGTCCCGGAAGCTTGTTTCCGGTCCAGGGAAGACATGGCTTGGCAGTTCGGGCTGGACTGTTCCCATGAGGCACAGGGTCAAACTAATTTACATATAGCCATGTCTGAACTGGGATGGCAGAGTGGGCTAAAGAACGGTGATGGATTAAACCCAGATCTTTTGACTGGGTGTGAGTGTTTGATTGATTCAGATGCTCTGTCCATCACCACCCCCTTTTGTACCGCGTTTGGCCACCAAAAGTGTGGCAGGGTATGCTGAGACGTGAGTCCCTTTGCTCACTTTGCCACTGGATTCAGAAAGGCGGGCTGAAGACGGCTGGAATGCCAGAAACCGGTCCCCGGAAGCTTGCTTCCGGTCCAGGGAAGACATGGCTTGGCAGTTCGGGCTGGACTGTTCCCATGAGGCACAGGGTCAGACTGATTTGCATATAGCCATGTCTGAACTGGGGTGGCAGAGTGGGCTAAAGAACGGTGATGGATTAAACCAAGATCTTTTGACTGGGTGTGAGTGTTTGATTGATTCAGATGCTCTGTCCATCACCACCCCCTTTTGTACCGCTTTTGGCCGCCATAAGTGTGGCAGGGTATGCTCAGACGTGAGTCCTTTGCTCACTTTGCCACTGGATTCAAGCAAGCCGGGCTGAAGACGGCTGGAATGCCAGAAACCGGTCCCCGGAAGCTAGTTTCCGGTCCTGGGAAGACATGGCTTGGCAGTTCGGGCTGGACTGTTCCCATGAGGCACAGGGTCAGACTGATTTGCATATAGCCATGTCTGGACTGGGGTGGCAGAGTGGGCTAAAGAACGGTGATGGATTAAACCCAGATCTTTTGACTGGGTGTGAGTGTTTGATTGATTCAGATGCTCTGTCCATCACCACCCCCTTTTGTACCGCGACATGACTGCAGCACTGACTGCAGTATAATATTTTAATATGTAAGCAGGTATGCACCGTGCAGGTGCGCTTGCTTGCGGCTTGCTTGCACTATAAATAAAAAGCAGCAATGGCAGCAGAAGAGCAGAGGTGAGGGCGAGGCTGAGGCTCAGGCTGCACTCCACTGTGCTGTGCAGAGGGAGCCAGCCCAGCGTAACCAGATTGGTGTCATCCCATGATGGGGTGACACCCGGTGCGGCCCGCACCCCCCCGCACCTCCTAGTGGCGCCACTGGGTTGAACAACACGTTTCTTCTTGATCGACCGGAACGTCAACTCGCTGTGACTTTCTAGTAAGTCGTCTTACCACTATCCTTGCACTAAAGGAGAAATCTACATGTAATGAAACGTGAGTCTATGACCACCCAGATTCGAGCCTTTCTATTCCTACTTTTTCTATGTGTTATACTAGCAACATTTGGCTAGTCTCTAGTTGAGTGGCACATTTAAATAGAGTCTTTCTGACATTGCAGACAAGGATTGATACTAGCTTTAACCACCCGCACTGCTCTCTATTTTTCATGCGTAGCATAATTGTTCATTGTTATCAATCAATAATAGCTTTATTTTGGCCATTTTGACCATAAAAGCACAGATAAAATAGCACACATTTCACATTTCATTTCCTTAAAAATAAATATAAAAAGCCAGATACGTACAATTATAAAAAATAGATAAAAACATAGCCAGTTATGGCCGAAAACATTATAAAATGCAGTACAATCTATGGTGGCAGCTAAGTGTTAGGGGGTTCACTTTATATGAGTCATTGTAACGATCAGAAATAGGGAGTAATAGTGACGATTTATTTTATTTATTTATTTGCAAACTTATACCGTGCTAGGACTCGACTCCCGAAGGAGTATCTCCGTGCCTCTGGCATCATCTAAGAGCAAAGAAACCCAGACATATGGCGGTCATCCCTAGATAGATGACCTAGTACTGAAAGAGAAAAGTTTCTAATTTTTTCCAGAAAGGAAGGTGTTCTCTGCATAGTTTGATTTCCATGGGGAGATTATAAAGTACATGTGCCAAATGTACAAAACAATTCACCAGACGAAATTTAATGATTCAGAGTTTTAACTTCTCTGGTATATACATTTGAATTTCAAAGGCATCAATCAGTTATAACGATAAATTACTATTGAAAATAAATACATTAAATCATAACAATGATTCGAGATTAGACAATTAATACCTTTGGAGTATCATTGATGAGCTCTCCCTTCAGGCTGAAACTTTTAAGCGCTCAATGATTTATCGTAGATTTCCACATCCTCTAACAATCCTACTGATATTGGGGATTGACATAGCTACATAATGTGTTTGGGAACTCTTTTCCTACCGTATCTATATAGTGTGATTAGCATACTTCACCATTTATCATTTTAGATTGCTATTGTTAACGACTCAATGCTGCTACATATGCCGCAACTAATTCTCTTTTCTCCCCCGTAGAGCGGACATGTTTATTCAGTTGTATCCTGTTGGCTATCCTTACGAGTCGCTATAACATGAATCTCTACCTCACCTACGAAGATCAAGCTATACCTTTAGAAATTTTCGAGTTCAACAAATTACGTAACAGTCATACTAATATTCAGGTAGACTATCGAATTATACGCCTCCTTTTCCGTGTTATCGCATTTGGCCCTAATTTTCATTCTATATTACATTTTATCATTTCCCAGTTAATCTAGAAAAACTCTTTACATTGAGTTTTGATCAGGACTAAAGGCTGCTCCAGCGCCTTGTAAAAATTCCTCAGGTAATTTATTACATTCCATACCTCAAAAATACTTAAGAAGACAGCCTTTGATTTATGTGGATTTGACTGAGGCTGACACTACTCTATTTCATTTATGTTTCAGAGTCTCTACCTTTTTCACATAATTGTTTATATTCTTCTTCTTCCTTCTCCTTGGTCCATCCATCATTCTTCTATTCTTCATTTAACTTTTTATCCCTTAGGTTCACAATGGGGACACATAGATTAAGGTTTCTTTTTTCTATCCCACACTTTTTCTTTGATAGGTCTTTTCACCATTCTTGGGTATCGTCTATCTAATTAATGCATACTGAATATTCTTTTTGGTGAAGGATGCTCTTTCTTCTTGCTGTCACTTTTTCCACACATAGAGTAAGAAGGTTTATAACTTGTTACATATGTCATTTTTAACCTAGACTCTGTACATTTTTCCATTTATTAGGCTTGTCGCTTTACTGAGGAAAGCGTGCAGTACGCCGAAACGCACGTAGATATTGAGAAGATTTATCATTTAGCCACTTGACTCAATTATTGTTCATCTGATCCATTCTGACTTTTCTACTAATTTATTTTGAAGATTAACTATCGTAGTTATTATTGTGGTTAGTCGATATGCACATGTCTGTTGATTGTATCCTTTTTTGTCCATTTCGTGAGTTACATTGTGATGGTATTGTTTAGCACTTATTTTTCATGGAATTATTGAAATACTTAAATCTTAAAAGAATTTGTATTAATAAAATGATTTTTTATTGAATTGAAGTGTATAATAAGTCTCTAACATCAAGCTTGTGCTTAATTAGGTCTTATATACTGCATAGAATGATATTTTCTTACAGGTTTTTCTTCAATTATTGTGTTTTCCCTGCCCTAGGAACCTACATTAGTAGCAGGGGGTCCTTGCTTTTGACATTACACAACATGGACAACACCGCCATGTGGTACTGCAACAAGATGGGTTGGGTCGGGTCTTGGGTCCTGTGCCAGGAGGCTCCCCGTCATTTCCTTGGTCTTGAACTACGTGACAGGATATTTAAATGGCAGGGCCAACAAACTTAGCCACCAATTCTAGCAGATCACGAATGGCAGTTACACCGAGAGGGTGTGCAGAGTGTCTTTCTGCAATGGGGACACTCCCTGGCTCAATCTCAAATATCAAATGCCAACACTTTTGAGTGCTGGAGTTGCCAAGAAGGCTCTCTCTTGAAGATACATTGCCAGAAGTGGAGCTCACACTTCTATATGCCTTCTGCCTCTACCTCTACTGACTTGAGTTCAGAAGAAGAACAGGAACAACCATGCCATAGTCATGCTTGTGGCCAGGAGTGTGGTACCCGGAACTTATGGGCATGAGCATCCATCCTCCAATCCTTATGCTGCTTCAGGAGGATGTTCTGTCACAGCAGCAGGGTAGCATCCTGCACCTGGGCCTACACAATCTACATCTCTATGCTCAGAAATTGAGTTGACTGATTTTGTAGATGCCATTCTAGCGGTTAGGTGTCTAGATACAAATTGTGTTTATGAGGCTGGGAAAAGTTTGTTGCCTGGTGTACTTCCTACCATACAGACCATAAGCAAAGTTGTCAGATGTTCTGGTGTTTGTGCTGTCTTCATCCCAGCATGGATATGCCTTGGGCACAGTAAAAGATTACTTGTCAGCCCTTGCATCCTTTTGGCATTTTCTGGATCAAACATCCTTGTTTAAATCACCTGTTGTGATGTTTTTCTTAAATGTTTAGTTCATATGTTCCCACCCAAACCTTTTGTGCTGATGCTCTGGGGCTGTAATTTGGTTCACTCATTCCTTAAGAGTACCACATTTGACTTGATGCGCAGCTGTCTTCTGAATTTCTTGACCCTTTAAACAGTCGTTCTCATTGCAGTAACTTCACCCTGTTGCATGGGTGAAGTGCAGGCTCCTTTCAGCCTCCATACACCACCTTTTTCCTGGACAAACCGGCTTTTGGGGACCAGACTGGCATTTCTTCTGAAGGTTGTGATTCCTTTTCATGTTAGCCACTCCATAACTCTCCCGGCTTTCTCTAACAAGAGTAGAGGTTCCACCCCTTGGGATTTAGAACAATCTTGGGTTTTTACAGCAACTGTACCAACGACCATTGGGTGAATGATCTGCTGGATACGAGGTTCTATGAGGCAAAGAAGGGTAAGTCAGTGCAGAAAAGGACCATATGATGTTGATATTCCTCTGTATTAAGATCTGCTATACATTGGCCAAGAAGCAGCCTCTGGATGGTCTGAGGGCTCAATCGACGCAGGTCAAGGCTGCTACCACTGCATTAACACATGGAGTGCCTGTTTGGGACATCTGTCTTGTAACATACATGTCACTCCACATTTTCATAAACAACTGGTTCCTTGATAGCCACGCTCGGTGGGAGGGGACATTTTGCCTATTCAGTTCATTAGGACTTTTTTGTTTGAGCCATTCCACAAACCCACCAACTTGGGATGTACAGCTTTGGTAGCTGAAGAACATGGTACTTACATCCAGTAACACTCTTTCTGTTGGATACTATAATTTCAGACTCCTCACCTCCCTCCCACCTTACCACTCTTTGGAATGTTCTCATTTTCCATCTTTAAATAAATCTAAATCTAGAGATCTTCACACCGTCACATGTTAAATTATTGGGGTCTGCTTAGGCGCTGGTAGAGTCCAGAAAGAAACTCATGTCAGCATGCTGACGTGGCACAGATGTGTCTTTGGCATCACTTCCTGGGCAGAACAAAGTCAACATAGAGTCACACTCAATCAATCAAAGTGGCACTTATAAAGCGCGCAGCTACTCAATAGAGTGTTTCTACACTAATATTACGCTTACTCCCAAGTCTCACAAATGCGGAGCACAGATCAAAAAGTACAGTTGAACAGCCAAGTTTAAGACCAAAATTTGCCACCCCAAGACGGGGAAGGGGATCCGAAAACCAAACCCTCTGTCTGTTTTACTGGTGTTACAATGGAGATTACTCCATTGCGTCCAATGGAACACCACTGACAGGCACGCTTCAAATCTAATTTGGGCCATAGAGATGTTCCCATTCCAGGTAAAGAGAATCAGTGTGTGGTCAGCATGAGAAATGACCTACACTCCAAAGGATTCCTCTAGGGGAGCCAGAGGAGCCAAATAAACATTAAACAATGTAGGGCTCAAGGCAGATGGCTGGGTTATGCCAAACGTCAGAGGCTTGGAATCAGAGGCGAATGGTGGCATCAGACTGATTGACGTCTGTTCGACTAAAAGGAACCCAGCTAAGACAATATAGTCCCACCTATCCAGATATCCCACAAGCGTTGAAACAGGATAGGATGGGAAACTGTTTCAAATGCAGCTGAGAGATCCAGTAACAGTAAGGCTGCTTTCTCCCCATGTCTACAGCCAATTTAATGGCGTCTGAGACCTCCACCAGAGTGGACTCCTTGCTGTGTTCCCGGTAGAAGCCAGATGCAGCAGCTGATTTGGGTCAAGGAACTTAGATAGTTTGGCATTTACCAGTTTTTCAATAATCTTTGAAAACGCGGGTATCAGAGAAGTAGGTCGATAGTTCGATAGTCGATAGTTAGCCAAGATAGATTTATCCGCCCAAAGGTTTTTTTAACAGCAGAATCAGCTTGCCCATTTTCCATAAACTAGGGCCCGTGCCTGGCACAGCAAGTTGTTTAAGAGAGAATTCAGAGTGCGGTTGTTGGCCTGGGCATTAGCAACCAAGATCTGAAGAGGACAGGCTCTAAGAGCTTTCTCAGAGCCCTCTAACGAAATTATGGTAGACTCTAAGGAGCATGGAGTGCAGGCAAAGCTGATAAAGACTGATCTCAATGGGCTTATTGCTGAAATTGGCAATTTAATTAGTGAAATACTTTGCTTGAGCTACCTTTATTCGTTAGTGATACCAATGCAGATCCCTTTTATAGAGATTTTTGTCTTCAGGTAAGTAAATCTTACATCTGAAAAAGACAATTAGTTATGGATTCCTCACCTTAGAATTACCCACAGGCGCCAGACTGGATCTGGGGAATTGTTTCTTCAGAAGTACCTCTGCCCATCGATTGGTGGCATTGGTCGACTCCTCATTGACGTTGTGGTCGCCGGAATGACATTGCTTTATTGAGGTGACAGCTAAATTGACATGCCTTACGCACTAATAATGGCCACATAGAATTAATACAAACGAGAGTACATAAGCCTGCTCAGGTGCAACAGGGTAGTAATGGATTCCATCATAGTCGCCTTTGGATAACTTGTTGTATATCAACATTTCCTGTACACTTTGGTTGTTGTGTGAAACCATACAATTTTGGAGAAGGTGGTTTACCATTCATTATACCCCACCTAAACGCGCATTGACCTTACAGTCAGACCCTGTTGAACAAAATTCATCCAACAGTCGTGGAGACTCAGTATTTCTATGTCTCCTCTTGACTCCGACGTGTATCATGGTTTGGGTTATGTATAAGTGTATTAGGTTTTTACTGAGTAGATTTGAGAATTGGTTATTATTTGCATTATTTGTTTCATTTAGGGGTCCAGAGCATACTGTTATATTTTAATTAAATGATGGCTGATGTACAATAATGTATAAAAAGAAAAATGTATGAGAAATGTAAATGCATATATATATATTCTGTTTTATAAAAAAAGAAAAAAGAAATGGATTTTGATATAATTGTTTCGAATAATAAACTATGAAAGATATAAATACATTTTTCATTTGTTGATCTGACATTGTTTATACAGCTGTTTAACCCATACTAGATTTATTCTATAAGGTAAAAGAAATATACGTTGTGAGGGAGCTCTATTTGTTCATTATATCTTGTTGTTTTCCCCTCTTCTCCCTCACCCTATTCTCTCTTAGAGGGGGTCCCTTTTTCAGCATTATTATGACATTGTAGTATCTACTTAGATGCTGCCCTCGCACTCTGACGGTTGTTAATTTTTTACTGTGCCAGCCAGTGGAGATCCGGAGAGAGTGGTACCTCGAGTCACTTATTGATTCTCTTTGTGCGACTTCATTTTTTGAGTCTTTGACACAGGGATGTCATCGCGGCAAACTCATTTTTTGAGCCTTTGACAAAGGGATGTCATCGCGGCAAACTGGCTTCAAGGCATGTGGCTCCTGCCACAAGCTAATGTCGGTGACGGACCCCCATCTTGTGTGCCTTTGGTGGCTGTAGCTCGACCACGACCCGAAGTCATGCTCCAACAGCCCGGCCATGTTCCCGAAGTCTTTCCGGGAGCAGTCCCGAAAGCTTCAGGAGGCCCGGCAGTCTGCTCCGTGCCGCTCGAGGTCCCGGTCACGGGGAAGGTCGCAGGACTGGTCGCGGAGCCATTACCACCACTCCTCGTCGAAGTCTTTGTCTTCAGGTAAGTCAAAGCACAAGAAGGCACACAGACCCTGTTGGGTCGACTCTGGCTTTTTCTCCCTTTCCGGGACCCGCAGCAACCCCTGCCCAGCTTCAAAGCTTTTACAAAGCCTTACACTCTATCTTCGGGTATCCCGACTCTGCTGGCGTGCCTTCGGGCCTGGCAGACACGGTTGGAGGCTCTAGGCCTTCGATGTCAGTGGCTTCGGCTCCGGCGATGCAGGGCCCCCAAGGATCCAGGCCTAGATCCGGATCGGTGCCGGTGGACCTCGTGACACTTCCGGCGCCGAGCCCTGTGACGACACACCTGCCGCCTCCGACGCCGGTTGTGTCCACAGACGGCATTGACCCCGGCCTCCCTCTCTGGACGGAGGGTGAGGAGGACTGGGAGAGGTCTGTGGACCCTCTTCCTGACCAGTTTGAGGAACCAGGCAGGAGAGAGGAGTTGGGTGTGGCTAGTGGTCTGGATACCTCTCCAGATCTGTTATGTTATGTTAACCCTGCTTATATAGCGCATGGCTACCCCAGCAACGGGGCGTCCCAGCGCTGTGGACATACCTAAGAACAGAACAACGCAGCAGGTGTAGATGAGTTAAATGGTAGAAAACAACCAGGTTTTAATCTGTTTACGAAACAACATATGATTAGAGGTGGTCCGAGCCACTAGAGGGATCGAATTCCACAGCTTTGGGGCCAGATACCTGAAAGAGCGGCCACCAGCTCTACTCCTTCGGATCTTGATTGAACGGGCAAGGGATAAATCTGCCGATCGAAGGGCATGCGTAGGGGCATAGAAGGAGCCGAGTCCCTGCAGGGTTTGAGGGGCAGTACCATACAGGATTTTGTGAGTTAGACATAGGATTTTAAACTGGATGCGCTGTTTGACCGGCAACCAGTGCAAACGTCGAAGAATAGGAGAGATGTGGCAGGTTTTAGGTAGTGCAAATAGAATGCGGGCCGCGGCATTCTGGGCTCTTTGTAGCCTGTTTGTCACCGTCAGATTAGAGCCAATCATGAGAGCATTACAGTAGTCTAGATGGGATAAGACTAAGGCCTGGATAATAATCTGACGGTTACAGGACTCAAAGAAACCGAGAATGGGTTTAAGAGAGCGTAGGCGACCATAGCAAGTACCTGCCACTCTCTTAGCATGGGTTTCCAAGGAGAGTGAATTGTCTAGCATCACACCCAGATTTTTAACAACCTCTTTGGCAGGGGGGGGAAGTTCTAATGTAGGGGGCCACCAATGTTTGTCCCATTTCTGCGTATCCTTGCCTATAAGGAGTATCTCTGTTTTAGAGGAATTTAACTGGAGATAGTTCTGCGATAACCAGTTTGATATAGCCAGGATATCTTCCTGGAACTTGATTTGGTCAGCCCCTGTGTTCTTAGAGAGGGTGAACATAAGTTGTGTATCGTCCTCATATGATATTAATTTGATCTTGCGTTCCCGGGCCAACATGGCCAGGGGGCGGACATACACATTGAACAGAGTGGGGCTGAGCGCAGAGCCCTGCGGGACCCCACATTCCAGGGGGTGTTTGCTGGATGAGAACAGCGGGGCATGCACCTGGAAGGAACGGTCAGATAGAAATGACACGAACCAATCCAAGGCTCTCTCCCTGACTCCGATCTCCGACAGTCTGTCAAGCAAGAGCCTGTGACAGACCGTGTCGAAAGCTGCGCTCCAGTCCAGCAGGACCAGAGCAGATGTCTCACCCTGGTCCTGCACCTCCCTCAGATGTTCCGTAACAGCTAATAGAGCAGACTCCGTACTATATTTAGCACGGAATCCGTTCTGGGATTCATCTAAAATTTCATTAGACTCCAGATAGGTAGTCAGAATGGAATTCACATGGTCCTCCATCACCTTAGTAAGGTAGGGAAGTAGGGAAATGGGCCTAAAGCTATCCGGTCTAGTGGGGTCCAGTGAAGGTTTTTTTAGAAGGGGGACAACTTTAGCATGTTTCCAGGATGTGGAGATGGTGGCCGACTGGAGTGAGTTGTTAATAAGTGCCTGCCCCTCCCGCAGAATGGAGTCCTGGAAAGATCTAAACAATTCCGTCTTGACAGGATCTTCAGGGGAACCGGACTTTACTTTTTTGATCAAGGATTCCATCTCAGTCTGCTCAATAGGTGGAAAAGATTGTAACGAGTATGGAAGATCATTGGGAACTGATGGAACTGGGATTTGTAGTACGTCCGTCTGAGGTCAGGGAGTTATAAATCCCTCTAACTTTGTCTACAAAGAAGCAGGCTAACTCTTCACATAGTGCGTCGGACACAATCAAGTTGCCTGTGCCCTTCGGTACCTTAGTCAGGTCCTTTACTAAAGCAAAGATGGTTTTAGAGCGATTGGTGCTGGAGTTGATCAGTTCTGTGTAGTACTTAGCTTTGGACATCTTTATAAGTTTGTGGTAAGCTTTGGTGGCTACTCTAAAGTTAGTTTTGTCCAGATGGTCGTATGACCTCCTCCAGAGGCGCTCCAATTGCTTACATTGTTTTTTTTTAATTGTAAGGGCCTCAGAGTACCACGGGTGAGACTGACCACGCTTCGGCCTAGAGCATTTCATCAGGATGAAATGATCAAGTGATTCTTTTAACCACTCCCTGTAGGCTGTATCAGCCTCCTCCAAATTACTAGGCCAAGTAGGACAAGAAGTTTTGAGTCTGGCTTCAAACGCGACATTATCTAGCTTATTCCAGGGACGCCTTCGCAGCAAAAGTGGAGGCTTTTCCCTACATCTAGCTGGGACCTTAATTGAGAAAAAGACCGGAAAATGATTCGTCCAGCTGAGGGGACTAGGAGTGGAAATGGAGGCTTCCTGGATATTGGTAAATACCGGGTCTAATAAGTGTCCTGCCTGGTACGAAGGCCCCTTGACCATTTGGCTAAGCTGGCAGGCCTCTAGGTCACCCAGAAATTTCAGTATAGAGGGTGAGTCACGACACTCAAGATGGAGGTTGAGGTCTCCCAGTACACTGAAGTTTGCGGGTTGTAGGGCCAGCGCAGAAATAGTCGACACCAGCGACTCTTGAAAAGCACTAGCTGATCCAGGAGGACGATAAATCAAGAGCCCCGTGAGGGTAAAAGTGTCAGAGACCCGCACCTTAAATATTGCACTTTCGCAACCAGTTATATTTATAGAATTAAGGGTACAAGAATAATTATCCTTAGAGATCACTGCAATACCACCCCCTCTACCCCTTGGTCTATTCTGAATATATATATGGTAGCCCGGGGGGAGAGGCAGGGCAGAGATGGACGCGGTATCCTCGGTTAACCATGTTTCTGTCAAGAATAGAAGGTCCGGGGAGTGATCTATTAGAAACTCATGCACATCTTCATGGTGTTTCACTAGTGACCTACAGTTAAGACTCACTATACTTAACTTAACTTGACATACTAATCCTGACATACTATCTCCTCCTACCGTGGCTATGGAGGAGGGTGCATTGTACGCAGTGGTGGTGGGTAGGGCAGCATAGGCCCTAAACCTCGAGCTTCCTTTGGAAGCAGTCAGGACTAACCTCCTGACAGAGGTGCTTTAACTGGCAGCCTCCTACTCAGAGCCCTTGATGGGCACTTGGTCCAAGCCCAACTCAGGGGCTTCTGTTGACAGGATGATCACCCGACGACACCACCCGACTCTGGGTGACCCCATTTTCCTCTCTTCCCATCCTACCCCTGAGAGCTTGGTAGCCAAGCCTCAATGTCCAAGGGTGCATTCCCTAACACACCACCTGATAGGGAATCCAAGACGCTGGACCACCTTGGGAAGAAAATGTTTTCTTCCTCCAGCTTGGGACTGTGATCTATGAACACTGTATGTCTATTGGGCCGTTACTCCCACTCGGTGTGGGACTCGGTTGCGCAAGTGCTGCCACAGTACCCAGACGAGGTCCGGGCCATGCCCCCGTGCTATTGCCGAAGGGAGCAATACAGCGAAGATCATCATACGGTGTCGGCAGGACACCGCCGACTCACTGGGCAGGACGATTTCCACATCAGTAGCATTGAGATGCTATGCCTGGTTGAGGTACACTGGCTTTTCAAGGGATGTCCAAGCAACACTTTTGGACATGCTCTTTGATGGCCGTCGCCCGTTTGGCGACAAGGCAGACAGCGCGCTCGAGCGCTTTAAGGATTCTAGGGCTGTGGCCAGATCTTTAGGCCTTGCTACCACCACCCGCCCAGCGCAGTCTGCTTTTCGCCCCTTACATGGTATGGAAGGGTTGCCGTGCCATGTTCCGCCCTGAGCCACAGGCCTGCACAAGATGTCCAGCCTCTGCACAGCCGGGATCGTGGTTCCCACCGCCGTGGGTTGGGGGCAAGCGGGTGGGCCAGTCCACCAGCCCCTCCTACGTAGCAGCCACCTATGTAGCAGCCACCAAACCCTCCGAGCCCGACATTTCAGGCCCATCAGTTGCCAGTGGGCGTCAGGATTTGCCATCACCTCCCACACTGGCTCAACAGCACGTTGGACAGGCAGGTTTTGCAGATAGTCCGAAGGGGCTACTCCCTCCCCTTTGAGACTACTCCTCCATCCATGCCACCCCATATGGCCAAGGGAGCTACTGAGCGCGATCCTGCCCCAGAAGTCAGTTGTGGTTGTTATTCTCACTACTTTATGGTGCCCAAGAAGGACAAGGAACTGTGTCCTATCTTGGATCTCAGGGAGGTCAACCGCTTCCGGAAGGAAAAGTTCAGGATATTGACACTGGCTCAGGTCCTATCTGCTCTCGACCCTGGAGACTGGATGGTAGCGTTGGACTTGCAGGATGCTTATTTTCACATTCCCATCCTGCCAGCCCACCGGCGTTACCTGCGGTTCACGGTAGGCCACAAGCACTTTCAGTTTACCGTGCTCCCCTTCGGCCTTATCAGTGCCCCTTATCAGTGCCCCTTGAGTGTTCACAAAAGCGATGGCGGTGCTCGCAGCTCATCTGCGCAGATCTTGGGTTCGAGTCTTCCCCTATCTCGACGACTGGCTGTTGAAGTCGGGCTTGCCCCAGACTGTCGCCACTCACCTCCAGACTATGGCCGACCTCCTGCATTCGCTGGGGTTTACCGTCAATGTGCCGAAGTCACACCTGATCCCATCTCAGAAGCTTCTTTTCATTGGAGCGGTTCTGGAAACAGCGCTGTGTCGGGTTTATCCTCCTGAGCAGCAAGTTCGGAATATTCGGGCTATGATTCCGATCTTTCAGCCTCTATCCCAGGTTTTTGTCAGAATGACCCTGAGGCTACTGAGCCTAATGGCCTCCTGCATCCGGCTGGTGGACTATGCCAGGTGGCATATGCGGTCTATGTAGTGGGACCTGTGTTCTAGTGGGCACAGCATCAGGGGAATCTTTCCAATTGCATCCAGATCTTGGAGGGCACTGTACAGCAGTTGCGGTGGGCTAACAAACCGAGATTGGGTTAACGGGTGATACCTCTCCATTCCCCAACCAAAGCTCACAGTGGTGACAGATGCATCACTGCAGGGAGGGGTGGGGTCATGGACCTAATATCAAGAGGTTCTCCACCTCTGGACATGGCCCGGAACATGAGGGCATGTCCCTGGTGGTTCAACACCTGGCAGGTTCTTTGAACGCCAGGGCGGACAAACTCAGCCACAGGTGCATGATGGATCACAAATGGCGTTTTCACTTGGAGGTGGAGCAAGGTTTTTTTCAGCAGTGGGAGAGTCTTGGTTAGTTCTATTCGCCCCCGAAGAGAAGGTGCAATTTAGCAGTTCTGCGCATTGGAATTTCCATGGCGGCACTCACTAGTGGCGAGTGGAGTTGCGGTCTTCTATACGCCTTTTCACCTTACCACTTCTGCTCAGAGTGCTGAAGAAGATCAAGCGCGACCGGGGCCCAAGTCATTCTTGTGGCTCCAGATTGGGCGAGAAGAGTCTGGTATCCCAAGCTGTTACACATGGCCATCGATCCTCCGATCAGACTGCCTCTTTGGGAGGATCTTCTGTCGCAGCAGCAGGGGATGGTCCTCCACTCGAACCTGTCCAGCCTCCACCTCCTTGTGTGGAGATTGAGCAGCGACAGTTGACAGCTTTTGACCTTCATCCGAGAAGTCTGTAATGTCTTCTTGGCAGCCAGGCGTCCCTCCACTAAAACGTATACGCCTGTAGATTAAACAAATTTGTGGCATGTGCACAGCAAAGGCTGTGGATCCACTTTCTGCCCCCCTTTCAGAGGTTCTTCTTACTTTGGTCCAGCAGGGCTCTGCTCTGGCACTCTCATTGGCTATCATTCGGCTATTTCGGCCTTCCTTCGGCTGCCTGACCAGCCTTCTCTTTTCAAGTCCTCTATGTAAATCGCTTCCTTAGAGAAATTACTCACTTGTTTCCTCCTACTCCTTTCGTGATGCCCCAGTTGGACTTGAACCCAGTCCCTACTTATCTTATGTGTGCTTCTTTTGAGCTACTCCATAACTGTCCTCTCAGAATCTTGACCCTTAAAACTGCCTTTCTGGTTGCCATCATCTCTGCTCACAGAGTGAGTGAGCTCCAGCCCTTTCTTCAAATCCTCCTTTCCTGGCTGTTCATCAGGACAAAGTTGTCCTCCGCACTAGGCCTTCTTTCCTACCCCAAAGTAGTTACCTCTTTCCATATAGGGCAGACCATCAGTTTGCCCACCTTGTTTCTGCCTCCGCATCCTTCTTAAGAGAGAGGCTCCACCATCTGGATCTAAAACATGCACTTTCGTTCTATCTGGAATGCACAAAACAATTTCGGCTGGATGACCAGCTCTTTGTTGGCTATGTGGGCACCAAGAAAGGTCGAGCCATGCAGAAACGAACCATCTCCAGATGGGTCATTCTTTGCATCAAGATCTGCTATTCCTTAGCGAAAAAGGAACCTCCTGTGAGGTTGCGTGCCCATTCCACCAGGGCAACAGCAGCCACTACTGCTTTGGGACGTGGAGTTCCCCTTCTTGACATCTGCCAGGCATCTATGTTTGCTTCACTGTACACGTTTACCAAACACTACTCCCTGCACAGCCAAGTTCGGAGAGTTGGCTTCTTCAACTTCGGCCGCTCAGTTCTCCCGGACGTTCTGGTGTGAACTTGGTTTGCAGACCCACCACCGCGGTTGGTATTGCTGGGGTATCTATTCTAAGGTAAGGAATCCATAACTAATTGTCTCTTTCAGATGAACAAGTAACTTACCTTTGGTAACGATATATCTGTTTCTGTTAGAGACAGAGATTAGTTATGGATTCCTCACCACCCCACCCATTCTCCCGGTTCTGCAAACTGACTTCTAGGGTAAGGGACTCCCTTTCAGGGCCCTACTTTTTGTGCACTAGTGGTCAGTGTATTGCATGGCTCTACGCTACTGGTGTGAAATGTCTTGTAAATTACTGATGTCAGCACGAGAGGGCGGCGTCTAAGTACATACCGCGACATCATTTCGGTGACCACGAACGCGGAGTCGACCAACGCAACCTATCAACGTGCAGAAGTACTGCTGAGGAAAGACTTCTCTGAATCCAGTCTGACACCTGGGGGTAATTCTTCATTGAGGAATTCATTACAAATCTTACAGATATATTATTACCGAAGGCAAGTAACTTGTTCGTTAAGATCTTTCCAACCTTTTGCAGTGTTGTTGCATGAGTCTAAGCTCCTCATCAAACCACTGGGCTGAGGGGCGTCTAAAGCCACTCGACCCTGGCTTAATAGGGGCACCATATCAGCCATGTTACCTAGCCAGGCATTTACTGCTCGAGTGTCATCATCAATCACACCTCTTGCTACCAGATAAGGCGTTACCAAAGGTAAGTAACTTTTTCATATGCTGGAACACAAGAGCAATGCTGACAAAAATCTCCAGATCCATTCTGGCACCTGGGGTTAAGGAATCTGCAGTAAGACTGAGTATCCAACAGAAAGAGTGTTATCGAAGGTAAGTAACTCCTTCTTTGCACTCTTAAAAAGATTTACTCACATGAAGATTTTTATGAGCAAATCTACTCACAAGGGAATTAAGTCGGCCTAATGTGGTTGTTCCAGTACTGAAATGCCCTATAAATTTCTGCCCACCCACAAACTTATATGTTTGAGTGTATGCAAGTCTACTCAAGTCCCGTGTCACCAGGGAAAAAGATCCAAAATGTACTCCTGACAAGGGAGTTAATCTTTTTCTCGAGTGGGAAAAGACCCAATCTTCCCCCAAAAGAAAAACAAACTCTGATGTGAGGGAAGGATTTTCTCCATTAGGAAAAATATGTTTTGCATGGAGAAAAAAGAAACAGAACTTCTAGCAGATGAATTTGAACTTGCTCAGTGGATT
Organism: Lissotriton helveticus; assembly: GCF_964261635.1. Taxonomy (NCBI): domain Eukaryota; kingdom Metazoa; phylum Chordata; class Amphibia; order Caudata; family Salamandridae; genus Lissotriton; species Lissotriton helveticus. Next base: position 282,349,777 of record NC_136057.1, on the reverse strand, counting down.
TTTACATGAGCAAATATACACATATATATTTGCTCCTGGGATATAGATTTCCCAGATGGTTTCTGGAGGTAAATCTAGAGACTTGCAAATGTCGCAGTTTTCCAGACCTTCTGTAAACCTATTTAAATTTCGGACTTTTGTAAATCAGCTTACATGTAAGGTCATAGAATTGCAGACATCCTTTTAAGACTTTCCTTATCAGTGGGGCCCCATTATTGATATGTTGTTAATAATGGATTTACACTAATGCTCCATTATTACTTTTGTTTTCAATATTGGCATGCATTTAACTTGGTTTATTAAACAGTGCTTTCAAGAAATATTTAACGCTGTCCTTAAAATTGCACCATGCTTTTGCAAAACTGTCTGTAACATTTACGTTTTTTTTAAAGTTGGAAATATATGTGTACATTTTGTTTAAGCAAAACAATCCACAAAACTTTATCTGGATATTTTACCGAAAATTGTTTTCTTTAAAAAAAAAATCACAACTCTTGCTTCTATTCTGTTACATGCATACAAAAAAGGATCTGTTAGACCTGTCAGCCTATGGGTAGTCATTCCCCAAACTTTTTTGCCTTCTCCCCTCCTATTTTGCTGAATTCGTTTTTGTTCGCCTTAGGTATTCGTGCACTTTACCACTGCTAACCAGGGCTAAAGTGCTTTTGCTCATTCCCTAAAGCATGGTAAACTAGATTGCACCTGATTGGCATATTTATTTACTTCATAGTTTCTAGTAAAGTGGCATACTATATACAAAGGGCTGGTAAATAAATGTGACTAGTGGGCTTGCAGCACTTAGTGTACCACCTACTTAAGAAGCCCTGTAAAAATTATCTCCAGGCATCCGACTGGGTCCGTTGTTCGGGTAGGTGTCGTCCATGCTCAAAGTGGCATGCGCTGTATCTATGTAGGAGCCACCCCAGCATGCTGATATCAATTACTTTTCTCGACCTTTCCACGCCAGAAGCACAGAGCCACGAACGTTGTTGATGTACTGATGTGCAGCACTAAGAACTTCATAAAGGTACCCTACGTGGAGAAATCCATTCATGAGGTTGGGTGGATGGAGGGGTCGGTAAGGAATCTGCAGCTAGAGTCTCTACCAGATAAGGTGTCACAGAAGGTA